>NW_026526843.1:43274908-44555519 GCF_024362965.1 Panthera pardus | reverse complement strand
ATTAAAAAATACATGGAAGCAAATGAAAATGAAAACATAACAGTTCAAACTCTTTAGGATGCAGTGAAGACAGTTCTAAAAGGAAATTGCATTGCAATTCAGGCCTATCTCAGGAAGCAAGAAAGTTCCCAAATACACAACCTAACCTTACACCTAAAGGAGCTAGGGAAGTAGCAGGAAATAAAGCCCAAAGCCAGCATAAGAAGGGTAATAATAAAGATTAGAGCAGAAATAAAGACAGAATAAAAAATAAGAACAAAAACAACAGAACAGATCGATGAAACTAAGAGCTGATTTTTTTGGAGGAATAAACAAAATTGATAAACATCTAGCCAGACTTCTCAAAAAGAAAAGAGGACCCAAATAGATAAAATCACGAATGAACAAGGAGAGATCACAACCAACACCACAGAAATACAATCGATCATAAGAGAATACTATGAAAAGTATTGTCCAACAAACTGGACAATCTTAAAGAAATGGACAGATTCCTAGAAACTCATCTACTACCAAAACTCAAATGGGAAGAAATAGAAAATTTGAACAGGCCCAAAACCAGCAAAGAAACTGAATCAGTTCTCAAAAATCTCCCAACAAATAAGAGTCCTAGGCCAGAAGGTTTCCCAGGGAAATTCTACCAGACATTTAAAGCAGAGTTAATACCTATTCTTCTCAAACTGTTACAGAAAAGAAAAGAAAGAAGAAAGAAAGAAGGAAAGAAGGAAATAAAGAAAGAAAGCAAGCTTCCAAACTAATTCTATGAAACCAGCATTACCATGATTCCAACACCAGACAAAGACCCCACTAAAAAGGAGAATACAGGTCAATATCTGAGATGAACCTGGATGCAAAAATTCTCAACAAGATACTAGGAAATTGAATTCAACTGTACATTAATTATTCAGCATGATCAAGTTAGAATCATTCCTGGGCTACAAGGGCTGGTTCAATATTCACAAATCAACCAACGTGCTACACCATGTTAATAAAAGAAAGGATAAGAACCATATGATCCCTTCAATAGACGCAGAATAAGCATTTGACAAAATACAGCATCGTTTCTTAATAAAAACCCTCAAGAAATTAGGGATAGAAGGAACATACCTTAACATCATAAAAGCCATTTATTAAAGGTCCACAGCTAATATCATCCTCAATGGGGAAAACTGAGAGCTTTCCCCCTAAGATCAGGAACACGACAAGGATATCCATTCGCACCACTGCTGTTTCACATAGTACTTGACATCCTAGCCTCAGCAATCAGACAACAAAAAGGAATAAAAGGCATCCAAATTGCCAAGGAAGAAGTCAAGCTTTTACTCTTCACAGATGACATGATAGTCTACGTGGAAAACCCTAAAAACTCCACCAAAAAACTGCTAGAGCTGATACATGAATTCAGTAAAGTCGGCAGACATAAAATCAAGTACAGAAGTCAGTCGTATTTGTATACACCAATAAAGAAGCAGCAGAAAGAGATATCAAGGAATCAAACCCATTTACAATTGCACCAAAACCCATCAAATACCTAGGAAGAAACCCAACCAAAGACGTAAAGGATGTGTACATTGAAAACTATAGAAGGCTTATGAAAGAAATTGAAAAAGACACAAAGAAAAGGAAAAACATTCTATGCTCATGAATTGGAAGAACAAATATTGTTAAAATGTCAATATTACCCAAAGCGGTCTACACATTCAATGCAATCCTTATCAACATAGCACCAGTATTCTTCACAGAGCTAGAACAAACCATCCTAAAATTTGCCTGGATCCAGAAGAGACTCTGAATAGCTAAAGTAATGTTGAAAAAGAAAACCAAAGATGGAGGAATCACAATTCCAGGCTTTAATCTGTATTACAAAGCTGTAATCATGAAGACAGTATGGTATTGGCACAAAAACAGACACATAGATCAATGGAATATTATAGAGAACCCAGAAATGAACACACAAATATATGGCCAACTAATCTTTGACAGAGCAGCAAAAAGTATCCAATGGAAAAAAGACAGTCTCTTTAGCAGATGGTACTGTGAGAACTGGATGGTGATATACAGAAGAATGAAACTGGACCACTTTCCTACACCATCCAGAAAAGTAAATTCAAAATGGATGAAAGACCTACATGTGAGATTGGAACCATCAAAATCCTACAGGAGAAAGCAGGCAGCAACCTCTTTCACCTCAGCCACAGCAACTTCTTACTTGACATGTCTCCCCGGAGGCAAGGGAAATAAAAGCAAAGATGTACTATTGGCACCTCATCAAGATAAAAAGCTTCTGTGCAGCAAAGGAAACAGTCAACAAAACTAAAAGGCAACCAACGGAATGGGAGAAGATATTTGAAAATGACATATCAGATAAAGAGTTAGTATCCAAAATCTATAAAGAACTTACTGAAGTCAACACCCAAAAAACAAATAATCCAGTGAAGAAATGAGAAGAAGACATGAATAGAAACTTTTCCACAGAAGACATCCAGATGGCGAACAGACACATGAAAAGATGCTGAACATGACTCATCATCAGGGAAGTACAAATCAAAACACAATAAGACACCACCTCACACTTGTCAGAATGGTTAAAATTAACAACTCAGGAAACAACAGATGTTGGCGAGGATGTGGAGAAAGGGGAACTCTTTTGCAGTGTTGGTGGGACTGCAAACTGGTGCAGCCACTCTGGAAAACAGTGTGGAGATGCCTCAAAAAATTAAAAATGGAACTACCCTATGACCAACCAATTGCACTACTAGGAATTTATTCACAGGATACAAAAATGTTGATTCGAAGGAGCACATGCACCCCAATGTTTATAGTAGCGCTATCAACAATAACCAAATTATGAAAAGAGCCCAAATGTCCATCGTCTGATGAATGGATAGAGAAGATGTGGTATGTATATTCAATGGAATACTACTCGGCTATGAAAAAGATTGAAATCTTGCCAGTTGCAACAACGTGGATGGAACTAGAGGATATTATGTGAAGCAAAATAAGTCAGTCAGAGAAAGACAGATATCATATGATTTCATTCATAATGGGAATTTGAGAAACTCAATAGATGAATATGGGGAAGGAAAGAAAAAGAAGATAAAAACAGAGAAGGAAGCAAACCATAAGTGACTCATATACATAGGAACAAACTAAGGGTTGCTGGAGGGGGGCGGGTGTGGGTGATGGGTTATATGGGTGATGGGCATTAAGGAGGGCCCTTTTGGGATGAGCACTGGATGTCATATGTAAGGGATGTATCACTGAGTTCTACTCCTGAAGCCAAGACTGTAGTGTATGTTAACTAACTTGAATTTAAATTAAAAAATAAAAATAAATTTTAAGAAAATGAAGCAACAGCAACAACAAATAAATAAATAAATAAATAAAAATATAGTCAGTGTAGACAAATGCCCTCTGGTGGTCAGCTCTAGAATCGTAGCTCTGAAAGTCTTGGATCAGGGGCACCATAAAGGGAAAGGAGGAGAAGAGGGCCTGGGCTCTGGGGCATCAGCCAGAACTCCCTGGAATTTCCCACCTTCTTTCAGCAATTCTTTCCCAAGTCTCTATGCCCTGAGAGGGCAAGTCCAGCCTGAGTGAGCTAAAAAGAAATTTGCACACGATAGCGTGTGAACACACCTACACAGATAAACTTTTCAAGTGAAGAGTGGAAGTTTTTTGAATTTTATAAAACAGTGTCAAGTGAACATGTTTATAAACTGTAAAAATATATGTGAACTTTTCCCTCTATTATTTATTGTATACTTTAAGAGTTTAAACAATCTTACCTAATGTCAAAATATTAAACCCTACAAATATACATTTAGACAATGAAATCACTCTGCACCCTCCAACTAAATGATCCCTTCACTGTGACCCACCAATACCCACTATAAGTAGATTGGTGCTCATTTTCCAGATGTATTCTCTTTAGGTACTGTGATCATGCACCTTAAAATACAAGTATTTTATACGCACACACATTATTTTTAAATTATCAATCACATACGTAGTTTTATGCAAACTGCATTTTTCACTTGTTTTGACTTCTCCAGATTTTCACTTCTTCAGCTAATATGGTTTGGCATCTGTCCAACATTTATTACAGAAACATTTTCCTTTTTAGGTGAATTATTTATTCCTATCTTTTGGCTCTTTTTCTCTATTGACTGGTTACCAATAGTCCTTTAGGTTAATGCGTATTAGCACAAGGTCTGTAGTAATGTTTGCACATATTTATTTCCAGCTTTTCACACTTTATTTTTTTTTTTTTTACTTTGACAGTGCCTACCTTGGCTTTCCAGTTTCGTTGATTTTGTGTTTTAAAAATAATATAGCAAAAGTGAATAATACACAGGGTTTCATCAAATACCAGTCCCCTGGAGTTTCAATCATTCAAAGCCATAAAGGCATCAGGGCACAGTGGAAAAAGCTTCATATTGGAAAATGGGGATGATATCTGAACACTTGTGTGGCTTAAGGCGGATATGTAATGTGCATCTGGATTAAAGTAATTCTGTCAATCATAATTTCATTCCTGCCGTGGAAGTTTGCTTTTCCTGTGCTTCTGCCTAGGCCACACGCCTGGCTTCAGACAGACCAATCAAAGGGGCCCTATATCCAGGCCTCTAGGCTGAAGGGCCAGCATTGCACCTCCACAGTCATCTTCAGCACCAAGAGGGTGGGTTGTTTGAAAACCCCGTGGGCATGATATACACACCAGAGTAATTTAAAACTAAATGTGCAACCCTGGAAACACTTTACGTTACAAATTTAATTAGACAAGTTAAAGGGGAGTTAAAAAAAAAACACCTTGTCTATCCCAAACAAAAACATTACATATAAAGAAATGTGAATTATTAGAAAAATATTTGAAACATATTTTATAAACAAATGTTTATTGTTATCATATGTAAATAAATCTGATTACCTAGGAAAGTGTTGTTCAAAGTCCATAGTGAAGCAGTTCAAACTATCCATCACAGTCACATATATAAAGATCAAAGTATAAAAACATGGGGTGCCTGGCTGGCTCAGTTGGTAGAGCCTCCGACTCTTGATTTCAGCTCAGGTTATGATCCCAGGGACTTGGGATGGAGCCCCGCATCAGGCTCTGTGCTGAGCCTGCTTAAGAATCTCTCTCTCTCGCTCTCTCGCTCTCGCTCTCTCCCTCTGCTCCTCCCCTGCTCGCATGGGTGAGTGTATGCTCATGTGCTGTCCCTCTCTCTCTCTCAAATAAAAATAAAAATAAAAATAAAACAAATTGTATATATATATGTCTGTGTATGTATGTATAAAGCATATTGAAGTACAGTATGCAATCCAAATTTTGAAGAAATATATACATTCCTGTGACTCTACACGGAAAATCATAGCTGGAAAATACAAATTTAATTATGAAGGATAGACAAATATACAAGAAAAATTCCCTAATAAATATACATTCTGCAGTGCATTTATTTTCAGGACATTTATATTAATTTTGAAGTCAGAAAAATAACAGATAAAATTACAGAAGATTGTAGTATATTCTTTGTTGGGAATTTCTTTGCAAAAATAATGTTTGAATGCACCTCAACTACATATGTATCTGTATGTGTGTGTGTGTATGTCTATATGTCTATATGTATGTATGTACACATATTTTTATAGTTCACATTCTCACAGACACATAGGTGCAGATTTCTGGGAATCATTGGTGAGAGGGACTGACGAAAAATTCCTGACATGGGGTTTATTGTCCTTGGGCTCTGTCCGAGTCACCCTTTAATGCTGAGTTCGTCATATAAACGTCCAGAAAATTCCGTGATGGGGCTCTCCTCTCCCTCCTTCCAAGGCCTCCTGCTACATGATGTCCAAGACGCTATTCTCGACCCGGTCACTAGATGGCAGTGACCACCAATTTCTGAATTTCCTCCAAACAAAACAATTGTTAGAGAAAATGAAACAAATATCTATCAAACGTTATTGCGAGGAATAATGCATTGCGAGTGGTCAAAGTGTATGTAAAACGAAAATCATAATCAAATCCCTTTTGTCAGTAGTTTTCTTCTCTATGGTTCCACAGGTGTAAAACACAGGACTAGTATCACACTTGCTGAGATCACTGGTGGATACCGCAGGCCTGGGGTCAGGGCAAAGGGAGAAGGGGTTCAGGTACCTCTACCATTGCGCTGTGATACACACAGTTTTCCAGAGATGCCCAGCAGCCGGGTAGTGGATCTCCACACGGGATTTCCTCAGGGACAAACCAAGTCATAGAGTATTTCCTGACTGTGATACCCAGTTAGGGTCTCAGATTAGCTCCATGCTCCCCTCTTTCCCTGGTTAGTGCCCCCTTACCCCTCAGGTCTGTTTAAACCTTGCTTCCTGTGGGAAGTGTCCTCAGCCTAGTGGTTTGATTATCCTTAGTCATCTGGTAACTCCACTAGCTCACCATTGCCAGATACACTTTTTCATTTGCAAGGGATCCAATGGGAGTGAGTTCAAAATTTCTCATGGGCTGTGGCTTCACACAATGCGCTGAGAACCCTAGAGCTTTCAAATGGCTTATTTGGAGCTTTGCCCCAGGATTCACCTCTTCCACTTTTGAGAAGGATGCCCAGGACACGGGCCATTTGAGTAATGGAACTGCAGAGCTGTTCCATAGAGAACAACTGGGGCACGTACTGTAGAGAACCTGTGGAGGCTGCGGATTGATGCTTCCTCCTCTAAAAGATCCAATGAGAGCTCTGATGTGACTCTTCTTTTTACCACACACGGTTTTCCATGGAAAAGAACACGTGAATATTCTAGAGGTAGAGTTGCAAGTTAAAAGGTTTTAATCGATTTACTTTGTGGAATACTGTTGAAAATATATTTCCAAAATGTATAAATGAATTTGGAAAAGAGGAAAAATTAAAGAAGCCAACAAAATTCTCTATTACATTCTCATTACATATAATCATTCTCTACATTCTTATTAACAGTGCATAATACGACACTGACTTATCTTTTAATCTACATAATAACGTTGAATCTCTTGACATAACTGCAGGGGTCCACATGGTGTTTCCCCCTCTTTACAGATGCAGAAGCTGAGCCTCACCTCCCAGGCGTGGCTGAGACCAAAACACCTCTGTGACCTATGCTGCTTTTGTGATTTCATCAATTGCCCACAAGGACCCTGTGAGGGAGGGTCCTCTGCTCACCCCCTGGATGGGGGGCCTGAGGCTTGGGGAGCTTAGTGCCCCATCCTGCCATTTGCCATTGTCAGAGCCCAGACTGGAACCCATGTCTTTCTCTTACTCTTCCCATTGAGTATACCATTATGGGCTTTGTTTCTGACTGTCGTAGCTATTCCCACTCAGTTTAGACAGTGTGGAAAATACATTCAAGTATGGAGGGAAAAACATAAATAACCAGCAATTCCACAGCCCACTGACGAACAGTTAACTTCTGGCGTTCCCTTCCTGACACTTGAACACTGTTTAGAATCGAATTTCAATTTACTGTGACTATTTGGACCAACTCTTTTGTCTTCATTTCTCCTCTTTTAAAGCGTATCACACAGATGTTTCTAACAAAGAAAGCAAGCTATCTTTGAATTCATCTTGGAAAATGAATTAACTATTGCAAGAGTGTGATAGGCAAAACCTGAACAGAAACATTCAAAGAACATAATTCCTTGTTTCTCAAGTTAAAGAGCTTCCTCTTAAAGCAAATTACAATTGAAGTCTATATAATGACATGTTTGCTTATAGGCAATGCTATATATATATATATATATATATATATATATGCCAAAATTTAAATTTAAATTTAAGCCAGACTATATAAATTTAAACCAAAACTTAAGTGACTTTCAGACATATTCATAAGGAATCTTGAAAGAAAACTTTAACGTGCCTAAATTATTGATCTACCAAGACCCAGTTTAAGTACCACCTATTACTTTCTCAAAGCAAATGTGGCTGGATACAAAGCAGTTCTTGTCCTATCAGTGGGCCACTCCATTTTCAGGAGCTAGGGATAGTGCAGAGGTGAATATCCACAGTGGAAAGGAAATTAACTTTCTACCGACAAAACTACGATGCACTCATTCTGTAATGGACTGAGCACTAAACTAAGCTTGAGTAGAAAAGGGTTGAAAACTTGATTTATGACAAATGTTTCCCTGTACAAATTCCAAGTGTGTGAGATAGTGCCCTGTATGAGCACAGACAACCACACTTCACTTAACCCAACCAGAGCCTCAGCCTTAACTTGCTATGGTAATCTAGAATCTGCCTCTCTTCCCACTTCCTTACACACACACAAGAAGCCCCTTCCTCTGGATGTGTAAAGTCCCTTCCCTTATGCTGACCTCACTTACAAAGGAAAGCACCAAATCGCAGTGGCTAGGGGTAAATGCATTGGAGTAAAGGAGATCTGGGTTTGAGCTCTGGTCCCATTACTTACTAGCACAGTAGTGCCCAAGTTTGCTCACCATGCACTCAGCTCAGATGAACAAAACTATGGAGGGCCTTTGTAACTGGACTGGTTGTCCTCATTGGATCCATCTCTACCTGGCTTTGTCTAGTACAGCACTGTGTCTGTCCCATTGACAATACATACCATCTCAAAACTTTGCCTCACCTTTTATCCTTCAACCAATAGGGCTGTGTCCCTCCATGTTTCCACTGAAATTAATCTTAACAAGGTCAGCAACCACCTTTGTCACATTTGTACATCATGAGTGTTGAAATGAAGACTCAAATGAAGACAAAGATTTCCTTTCTAAGACAGAATTCATTTGCTTGTGTATAAACAAATATTATATTACAATGCTATCAGTTACCTAATATCTAGAGTTTAAAATACTTTCCATAGAGTCAGAGTCAGAGAATGGGGAAGGTTGTGCCCAAGACAATGGGCTTTCAAATAAAGGAAATATTTTTCTCTACCTCACATACTTTGGCTCCATCATAAGGAATTTTGCTAATAGGTTTACTGAATGGTAGCAATAAATTTTCATGATCCTTTCAATAAACTTTGTCTTTTTTTCCCTTTTTTCAAGGGATTTCCAAGTATGCAATGAAATGAAGTGAATTTATAATGTTGTTTTTATATTATATCATGGCTAAATGCACCATCTAAAAACATTCTTTAATATACCATAATTAGACAATGTAATAGTGCTTAGTATGATCTGAACGATTGTGTCCCCCCAAAATACATATACCATAACCCCCAGCTGATGGTATTAGGAAGTGGAATCTTTACAAGGTGATCAGGTCACAAGGGCAGAGCCTTCATGAATGGGATTACTTCCCTTATTAAAAAGGCTCCAGAAAGCTTGCTTGTCCCTTCTATCATGTGAGGATACAGCATAAGTTGGCAGTCTGCAACCCAGAAGAGGGTCTTCACTATAACCCAATCATGATGTCATCATGGACTTGAACTTCTAGCCTCCAGAACTATGAGAATAAATTCCTATCATTATAAGCCACCCAGGCTGCTATTTTTGTTCTAGCAGCCTGAATGGACTAAGACAGTGCTGAAAAATAATGGTGGTGATAGGGAACTCTTTTGCATGTTCTGGGATCTTAAGCCAAAATACTTACACTGCACAACATAAATCATAGTGCTGGACTTTTCAGGGGATGTGTCCATTCAGTAACCCAGCCTATATAATAAATATACACATATCCATGCTAATTAAGTAAATGCTTGAATTAATAAAAAAGATGGTTGAAAGGTGTCAAGTTATCTTCATTTAACAATTTCAAATAGTATATGTGGATATGCTCCCTCCATGAGGTGTGTGTTTTATTTTATGTGCCAACTTTACTGGGTCCTGGGATGCTCAGATATCTGGTTAAACATTATTTCTGGGTATTCTGTGAGGGTGTTTCTGGATGCAATTAGCATTAAAATTGGTAAATTAATTAAACCAGATCACCTTTCCCAATGTGGGTGGGCATGATCCAATCCATTGAGGGCTTAAATGGAACAAAAACGTGGAGGAAGGGAGGATTTCTTCTCTCTGCCTTAATCACTGAACTGGACATTGGTTTTCTCTTGGCCTCAGACTTGGATTTACACCATCTGTGCTTGGATTCTCAGGCCTTTGGACTCGGACTGTAACTACGTAATCAGCTTTGCTGGGTCTCAAGCAAAGAGTCACCAGATCATGGGACTTCTTATTGTCCATTATGGCATGAGCTAATTCCTCATAATCAACCAATCTCAATCTTTCTCTTTCTCTCTCTTTCTCTCCACCCTTCTCTCCTTCCCTCCTCACCTTCCTCTTTAATTCCTTATGCATATATATAGGGCAGGGCAAACTTAATACCTCACTTCTAAAGAATAGAGTAGGGAAATGGAAATAATTTCCCTAATGGAAAATAGTTACTGTACAATAGAGAAATTCAGCAAACATCGCCTTAAACTAGCAATGAATGTGAACATCTCCAGAGACATCATGTGGGTATTATGTCCTCCCAGGTAGGTTGTGACAAGAAAGGCCCTGCAACTCTGTGGTATTGTTTCAGAAAACCCTTAATCCTAGTCTAATCATGAGAAAAGCAACAAACCAAGCCTGGACCCCCCCCCCCAAGACTGTCAGGGTCATGAAATTAGTATGGCAGTCCCTCAGAGTTTAACATAATTACCATGTGACCAATAAATTCCAATCCAAAGTATATACCCAAGAGAAGTGAAAACACATGTCAACATAAAAACTTGTAAACAAATGCACATATCATCATTATTCATAATAGCCAAAAAGTAAAAGTAACCTAAATGACTATCAGTAGATGAATAGATAAAACAAAATGCAGTATATCCACAGTAGATTATTCATTCATAAAAAGTAATGAACTACTGGCACATGATACAATATGCATGAACCATAAAAACATGTGAAGTAGCCAAATATGCAAAAGACCACATTTTTTTGTAATTCCATTAATATAAAATATCAAAAATAGACAAATCCATAGAAACAGAAAACACATCTCTGGTTCCTTGGGCTGAAGGTGGGTGCAAGATTTAGTGGAATTCAAACATGATGGAACTTTTGGGGGTGATGGAAATGTCTAAAGCTCACTTATGCTGATGACTACATAACTCCATACGTTTACTAAAATCATTAATTTGTACCCTTAAAATGTGTGAACTCTATTGTCTAAATTATATCTCAGTAAAATTGTTTACAACATGATGTTGACATGGTCTCCTGTTGTACCACAGTGGACACCAGCCTTTTAATAAAAAAGGTCTTCATGCTTGGGTTTTATATAAAAATGAATCTAATAAAACTGCCACCGTATCTCAGACCTGCTGATTTTATGCCCTGTGTTTCTTCAAGCAATGATCTCCCCCCCACACACATGCCACCTCAGGTTGCTCTTGTGTGCAAGGTGTGATGTATTACTTCCACATCCTCTGACCATGATAGAGGCTTGAGAGTAGGTCCATGACAGTCCAGAGCCTGTCCCGTGTGACACGACTTTAGCATTACTGCTTTCTTCACTGCTTTGCGGCCTTTCTCACATGACTCTACTTTGAGGGAGCCAAACTAGAACTATCTTTCTGTGTGTCAGTATGGCAGGACTTTTTAAAGGGCTATATAGGTGCACATCCTTTGCACCAACAATTTCCCTGTTAGAAGTTTATCTTCAGGACATAGTTAAAGATGGCAATAAAGTATTGATTATATGGATTGCCCTCCTGATAACTTCTTCTTTTTACTCTGGGCCTGGATTTGGGAAGGAAGACCAAGTGTGAAGCAACACCATGAAGGGGCAGAAGGAGGCAAAAAGAAATGTAATTTTCAGGGGTGCCTGGTTGGCTCAGTCAGTTGAGTGTCTGACTTCGGCTCAGGTCATGATCTCACAGTTCGTGGGTTCAAGACCTACACTGGGCTCTGTGCTGACATCTCAGAGCCTGGAGCCTGCTTCGGATTCTATGTCTCCCTCTCTCTCTTCCCCTCCCCCACTCATGCTCTGTCTCTCTCTCACACACAAAAATAAATAAACATTAAAAAAATTAAAAAAGAATTCCCAACAAAAATTCAGGACCAGACAGCTTCCCAGGTGAATTCTACTAAACATATAAAGAAGAGTTGATACCTATTCTTCTCAAAGTATTCCAAAAAAATAAAAAAGAGAAATTTCCAAATTAATTCTACGAAGCAAGTATCACCCTGATACTGAAACCAGATTAAGACACCACAATAAAAGAGAACTACAAACCAATATCTCTGATGAACATAGATGCAAAAATCCTCAACAAAACACTAGCAAACTGAATCCAAGAATACATTTAAAAAAAACATTCACCATGATCAAGTGGAATTTATTCCCAATATGCAAGTGTGGATCAATATTTGCAAATCAATCACCCTGATACAGCACAGCAATAAGAGACCAGAAAAAACTCTATGATCAATTCAATAGATTCAGAACAAAGCATTGGGCAAAATACAACATCCATTCATGATAAATACCCTCAACAAAATAGGTTTGGAGAGAACATACATCAACATATTAAAGGCCATATATGAAAAACCCACAGTGAACATCATACACAATGGAGAGAAACCAAGAGCTTTTTCCCTAAGAGCAGGAACAAGACAAGGATGTCCACCCTCACTACTTTTATTCAACATAGTACTAGAACTCTTAGCCACAGCCATCAAACATACAAAAACAAATGAAAGTTATCCAGATTGGTAAAAAAGAATAGTGTTCACTATTTTTCAGGTGGCATGATACTATATATAAAACACCCAAAAGACTCTACAAAAAACTACTAGGACTCTGAAATGAATTCAGTAAAGTCATAAGATAAAAAATCAATGTGCAGAAATTTGTTGAATTTCTATACACTAATAAAGAATCATCAGAAAAAGAAATTAAGACAACAATTTCATTTACAATAACACCAAACATAATAAAATACCTAGGAATAAACCTAACCAAACAGGTGAAAGACTTGTACTGTGAAAAGTGTAAAACACTGATGAAAGAAATTCAAGATGACACAGAAAAATGTAAAGACACCCCATGCTCATGGATTGGAAGAACAAATACAAGTTAAAATGTCTATACTACCCAAAACATTCTACACATTTAGCATAATCACTATCAGAATACCAACAGCATTTTTCACAGAACAAGAACAAACAATCCTAAGTTTTGTATGGAGCAATAGAGACCCTGAATAACTGAAGCAATCTTGAAAAAAAAAACTTGTAAATATCACAATTCCAGACTTCAAGTTATATTACAAAGCTGTAGTAATCAAAACAGTATGGTACTGGCACAAAAATGGACACATGGATCAATGGAACAGAAAAAAAAAACAGAAATAAACCCACAATTATATAGTCAATTAATCTCAAACAATGGATGAATGAATGAATACCCGATGGGAAAAAGACAGTCTCTTCCAAAAAATAATATTCAGAAAACTGGTTGCCTACATGCAAAAGAAGGAAACTGGACAATTTTCGTACATCACACACAAAAATAAACTCAAAATGGATTAAAAACCTAAATGTGAGACTGAAATAATCTTAGAAGAGAGCACAGGCAGTAATGTCTCTAACATCAGCAATAGCAGCATTTTTCTAGATCTGTCTACTGAAGAAAGGGACACTAAAGCAAAAATAAACTATTGGAGCTTCATCAAAATAAAAAGCTTCTGTACAGCAAAGAAAAAAATCAACAAAACTAAAAGGCAACAAAACCTACAGAATGGGAGAAGATATCTGCAAATGACATATCTGATAAATGATTAGTATCCAAAATAAAGAATTTATACAACTCAACACTCAAAAAACAAATAATCTAATTAAATAATGAGCAGAAGACATGAACAGACATTTCAAAGATATCTAGATGGCCAACAAACACATGAAAAGGTACTCAGCATCACTCATCATCAAGGAAACACAAGTCAAAACAACAATGAGATATCATCTCATAACTATCGAATGGCTAAAATACAAAACACAAGAAACAAGTGTCAATGAGAATGTAGAGGAAAAAGAACCTTTGTGAACTGTTGGTGGGAATGCAAACTGGTGCCACCACTGTGGAAAACACTATGGAGTTTCCTCAAAAAGTTGACAATAGAACTACTTTATGATTCGGTAAACACACTAGTGGATATTTACCCAAAAAATACAAAAACACGAATTCAAAGGGATACATGCACCCTATATTTATTGCAACATTATTTACAATAACCAAGATATGAAAGCAGCCCATGGGTCCATTTAGAGAGGAATGGATACAGAATATGTGGCATACATATTCAATGGAATATTATTCAACCATGAAAAAAAATGGAGTCTTACCATTTGCAATGACATGGATGGAACTAGACAGCATAATGCTAAGGGCAATAAGTCAGGTAGAGAAAGACAAATACCACATGACTTTACTCATATGTGGAATTTAAGAAACAAAAGGAATGTGTAGAGAGAGAATTCAAGAAATGGACTTTTAACTATAGAGAACAAACTGATGGTTATGAGAAAGGAAGTGGGTTGGGAGGATGGGTGAAATAAGAGATGAGGATTAAAGAGTATACTTGCAGTGATGAGCACCAGGTGATTTATGGAATTGTTGAATCACTATATTGTATACCTGTAACTAATATAACACTGTGTTATTTTTTTGGAATTAAAATAAGAAGTCTTCTCTACTAAATGTTCTCACATCCCATTTCCCAAATATCATCACTGCTATTACTTGGCAAATTTTTTCTATGCATATACAAATGCACATAGATGCATAGATACATTTGTCTACTCACTGATTGATTTATTTATTTTGTTTTTAGGTACCATATTGGAATCACAGTATAACATGATCTGCTTTTCAGTTAACAAAATATAAACTTTTAAAATTATTTTCATTAAACTGTAATTTAGATAAAGTTAAATTTATTCCTTTCAGTGTACTATTTTGAAAGTCTTACAAATCCAAACAATTGAGTAACCACCACGACAATTAAGATAGAGAAGTTCCATCTTTCTGAAAAATTCCCCTGTCCCCTTCATTGTCACCCATTATCCCCACCCTAGCTACTAACAACCCTTATCTGTTTATTGCTCATATATATATATATATTTTTTTTTTCTTTTTTTGCCAGAATGTCACACTAATGAAATCATACATAGTGAAACATTTTTAAATCTGGCTTTTTTCACTTAGTATAATGCATTGCAGTTTCATCCATGCTATTTTCTATATAAATAGTTTGTTCATTAATATTTCTAAGTGGTATTCCATAGTGTAGAAGAACTGTAGTTGTGTATCTATTTTCTATTTGAAGGGTATTTAGGTTGTTTCAAGCTTTGACAATTATAAATGAAGGCACTATGAACATTTGTGTGCAGGTTTCATTGTGAACATAATTTTGCATTTCTGCAACAGGGTTAATACCTAGGATTAAGGTTGCTACGTCATATTCTCTCTGTCTTGGGTTCTGAGTCCTGGACACATTTCACTTCCTTCTGCTCCATGTGTGTGTCACGCTTCTCTCAGAGGCTTTGCAAAGTGTGTTTCCTTCTGTCCAGAACAGTCTCACACACCCTGTCCTCTTTTTACTTTTACTAACTTCTTTCATCCTCCCTGTAATCCTTCATTGTGAGTTTCAATCAATATAGGTTGAGTGGATGAATAAGAAGATGATCAGTCAGGCAAAAGAGATCCAACATGGTGGAGAAGTAGGAATACCTGAAGTTCCCTCATCACTCAAACAGCAGTCTAGAGGCCAGGACTTTGAATTCCAAGAGTATGGGCTACTGAGTGACAGAGACATCTCCAGGGGCCCACAGAGACAACCTGGCAGGCTGTAGGTGCATGGTTGCAAACTGGGAAAGATAAAATGAGTGACTTAGGCATGGAGGGGAGGGGTCCACTTCTGCAGAGAGACAAAAGGAAGAGAAAGAGAGGCTGTGGAAGTGTAGGACTGTATTTGGACAAGAGAAAAACCATGGACCGGGATCGGGAAAAAACAGGGAAAGATCCAATCTCTAACTGTGGGGCTTTCTCAGGACTGGGGCTGGCTGCCTTGTTCACACACCTGGGGAGGAGGGGAGCCAGCCTGGCCTCAGTAACCAGTTCAGAAGCACAGTCCACAGTGGAAGAAAGCAATCCCCTCCCTATAACGCTGTGGGAAGAAGGTATTTAGCCATTCAAAGGACAAAAGACTCTGCCTGCACCCGCCAGCCATTAGCCATTTATCAGCAGGATGGAGTGGCACTTCCCCTGAACGAGGGCACACAGAGCAGGACCCTTTAGGACATCAGGGTTTAAATCCCAGCCAAGCACCATGGAGGTACAGGAGTCAGAGGAGCAGGACAAACCACCTGGTTCATGCCAGTGGCACTGTGAGGAGGCCCTTCAGTGGGAGGAGTGGCATTGCCCTGCAACCAGAGCTTGTGAAGCAGGATCCTTTAGGATATCTAGGTTTGAATCTCAGAGGAGCCCCAAGGAGGAACAGGAGACTGTGGAGTGGAAAAACAAACAAACAAACAAACAAACAAACAAAAAATGGGCCACTCGCACCTGCACAGCACCGTGAAGACTGCCTGAACAGAGTATTTGGGACACCTGGTCCAGGGAGGTGAGACAAGCTTGTCGCTATTTTTCTCCCCATCACCAACAAGGTGGGATTTCAAGGAATGGACAGCAGGCCCACAGTATAGGCAGTACCACCTACACCAAACCACGCTCCTTCCCGCCTGGTAACTGGGTACCTACTGGAGCGAGATTGACATTGACCAACCAGACATCCCCTCCTCCAGACCGGCACTGCCACCCGTTCCAAGGCACCCAGAAGTTTGGAATTTTCTGATTTAATTCTTAGACAATTCTTATTGCATATATATTTTTTTTTCTTCCCTTTTGCTTATTTATTCCCTCCTCTAGTCTGGTTATTTTGGTTGTTGGTTTGTTTAAGCAGACATATTTAATCTATTCTCTTTATGCCTGTTCTATATCTCCATCTTTATTTTCCTCTCTCTCTCTGGATTAAGCCGTATAGTTTCTCTGCCTCGTCAATTTTCTTTTCTTTTCTTTTTCCCTGCCCCTGTCATTTCTCCCTTTGTATGGGATAAGGCCACTTCCACCACCACCCCTGACCCCATTTTTTTTTCTTTCTTTTTTTTCTAATTTTTTTTTCCAGGGCTGCTTCAATGAACAGATCAAAGCACACTTGATGGAGCATCCAAACATCACTACAAGTAGGGAGATAAAGCAACCAGAGTCACAACAAGGGAGAGCAAGTAACACACTTCAAAAAACACCTCCTGAAGGGCGAGGCCCTGGACAGTGTATGATCCATCTTTAATATCATAGTGCTTACAGGTGCAGGACACATAAAAGCTTTTGAAACATATAAGGGACAGAAAACTAGCCAAAATGACAAAACAGAAGAATTCTCCTCAAAGGAAATTTCAGGAAGAAATAACAGCTAGAGAATTGCTCAAAACAGATATAAACAATATATCTGATCAAGAATCTGGAATAATAGTCATAAGATTATAGCTGGGCTTGAAGAAGACAGCAGAGAATCTATTGCTGGAAAGATCAAGGAATTAAAAAACAGTCATGACAAATTTAAAAATGCTGTAAATGAGGTGCAAAATAAACAAGATGTGGTGACAACGAGGATTGAAGAAGCAGAGGAGAGAATAAGTTAAATAGAAGATAAAAACAAGGAAAAAGATGAAGCTGAGAAAAAAAAAGAGATTAAAAAATTCTAGACCACAAGGGGAGAATGAGAGAACTAAGTGATTCAATGAAACAATAATATCTGTATCTAGACGTTCCAGAAGAAGAAACGAGAGAGAAATGGGCAGAAGGAGTACTTGAACAACTCATAGCTGAGAATTTCCCCAATATGGGGAAGGAACAGATGTTGAAATCCAGGATGCTCAGATAACATCCTTCAGACATAACAGGAATTGATCTTCTGCCTGATATATAGTGAAACTGGCTAAATACAAAGATAAAGAGAGATTTCTGAAAACAGCTAGGGATAAACGAGCCTTAACATACAAAGGTAGACACATAAGGCTAGTAGCAGACCTATCTAATGAAACTTGGCAGTCCAGAAGGGAGTGGAAGGAAATATTCAAAGTGATGAATAGGAAAAATTTGCAGCCAAGAATCCTTTATCCAGCAAGGCTGTCAATCAAAATAGGAAAGATAAAGGTTTTCCCAAATAAGCAAAAACTGAAGGAGTTCATCACCACTAAATCAGCCCTACAATAGACAATAAAGGGGTACTCTGTGAGTGGAATGTTGCAAAGACTACAAAGGACCAGAGACATCACTACAAGCATGAAACCTACTGATAACACATTGACACTGAATCCATATCTTTCAATAATAACACTGAATGTAAATGGACTAAATGCTCCAACCAAAAGATATAGGGTATCAGAATGGATAAAAAACAAGACCCATCTATTTTTTGTCTATAAGAGACCCATTTTAGACCTGAGGGCACCTTCGGATTGAAGTCAAAAAAAAAAAAAAAAAGCTGGACTAGCCATACTTATATCAAGTAAACTAGATTTTAAATTAAAGGCTGTAACAAGACATGAAGAAGGGTGTTATATAATAATTACTGGGTCTATTCATCAAGAAGAGCTAACAATTATAAATGTCTATGCACGGAATTCAGGAGCATCCAAATATATAAAACAATTAATCACAAACATATGCAACCTTATTGGTAAGAATGTGGTAATTGCAAGGGACTTTAATACTACACTTACAACATTGGACAGATCATCTAGACAGAAAATCAATAAAGAAATAAAGGCCCCAAATGATACACTGGACCAGATGGACTTGGCAGGTATATTCAGAACTTTTCTTCTTAAAGCAGCAGAATATGCATTCTTCTTGAGTGTACATGGAACATTCTCCAAGATAGATCACACACTGGGACACAAAACAGCCCTCAATAAATAAAGAAGAATTAAGATGATACCATGCACACTTGCAGATCACAATGCTATGAAACTTGAAATCAAACACAGGAAAAAGTTTGGAAAACCTCCAAATGCATGGAGGTTAAAGAACATCCTACTAAAGAATGAATGGGTCAACCAGGCAATTAAAAAAAGAAATTTAAAAAACATATTGAAACAAATGAGAATGAAAACACAACAATCCAAACCCTTTGGGATGCAGCAAAGGCAGTCTTGAGAGGAAAATACATTGCAATCCAGGCCTATCTCAAGAAACAAGAAAAATAATCAATACAAAATCTAACAGCACACCTAAAGGAAATAGAAGCAGAGCAGCAAAGACACCTCAAACCCAGCAGAAGAAGAGAAATAATAAAGATCAGAGCAGAAATAAATATAGAATAAAAAATACAGTAGAACAGAAAAATGAAATGAAGAGATGGTTTTTTGAAAAAATAAAGAAAATTTATAACCCCCTAACCAGACTTCTCAAAAAGAAAAGAAAGAGGACCCAAATAGATAAAATGATGAATGAAAATGGATTTATTATGACCAATCCCTTAGAAATACAAGCAATTATCAGAGAATACTATGAAAAATTATATGCCAACAAACTGGACAACCTGGAAGAAATGGACAAATTCCTAGACACCCAAACACTATCCAAACTCAAACGGGAAGAAATAGAAAACTTGAACAGATCTGTAACTAGTGAGGAAATTGAATCAGTTATCAAAAATCTCCCAACAAATAAAAGTTCTGGACCAGATGGCTTCCCTCAATAATTCTACCAGACATTTAAAGCAGCGTTAATACCTATCCTTCTCTAGCTATTCCCAAAAAAATAGAAATGGAAGGAAATCTTCCAGACTCATTCTATGAAGCCAGCATTATCTTTATTCCCCAACCAGACAGAGACCCCACTGAAAAGGAGAATTACAGGCCAATATCCCCAATGAAAATGGATGCAAAAATTCTCAAGAAATTACTATCAAATCAAATTCAACAGCATAAAAAAATAAGTATTCAACATGATCAAGTGGGATTCATTCCTGGGCTGCAGGGCTAGTTCAATATTTGCAAATCAATCAATGTGATACACCACATCAATAAAGAAAAGATAAGAACCATATGATCCTGCCAATAGATACAGAAAAAGGCATTTGACAGAATATAACATCCTTTCTTAATAAAAACCCTCAAGAAAGTGGGGATAGAAGGAACATATCTAAACATCATAAAAACCATATATGAAAAACCCACAGGTAATACCATCCTCAATGGGGAAAAACTTAGAGCTGAGATCAGGAGCATGACATGTCCACTCTCACCGTTGCTGTTTAACACAGTGTTGGAAGTCCTAGCATCGGCAATCAGACAACAAAATGAGATAAAAGACATCAAAAGTAGCAAAAAAAAAAACCTTTCACTTTTTGCAGACGACATGATATTTTACATAGAAAATCCGAAAGACTTCACCAGAAGAGTGCTAGAACTGATAAATGAATTCAGCAAAGTCGCAGGGTACAAAATCAGTGTACAGAAATCAGTTGCATTTTTATACACCAATAATGAAGCAACAGAAAGAGAAATAAAGAAACTGACCCTATTTCCAATTGCACCGAGAACTGTAAAATTCCTAGGAATAAACCTAACCAAAGATGTAAAATATCTGTATGCTGTAAGTTATAGAAAGCTTATGAAGGAAATTGAAGAAGACACAAAGAAATGGAAAAACATTTCATGCTCATGGATTGGAAAAATAAATATTGTCAAAATGTCAATACTAGACAAATCAATCTACACATTCAATGCAATCCCATTCAAAACTGCATTGGCATTCTTCTCAGAGCTACAACAACAATCTTAAAATTTGTATGGAACAACAAAAGACCCTAAATAGCCAATGTAATATTGAAGAAAAAAACCAAAGCAGGAGGTATCACAATCCCAGACTTTAGCCTCTACTACAAAGCTGAAATCATGAAGACAGTATGGTACTGGCACAAAAACAGACACACAAACCAATGGAATAGAATAGAGAACCCAGAATTGGACCCACAAGTGTATGGCCAACTAATCTTTGAGAAAGCAGGGAAGAGCATACAATGGAAAAAAAGACAGTCTCTTTAGCAAATTGTGCTTAAAGAACTGGACAGCAACATGCAGAGGAATGAGACTAGACCACTCTCTTACATAATACACAAAAATAAACTCACAATGGATGAAAGACCTAAATATGAGACAGGTAACCATTAAAACCCTAGAGGAGAAAAGCAGGCAACAACGTCTTTGACCTCAGCTGCAGCAACTTATTACTCAACACATCTCCAAAAGCAAGGGAATTAAAAGCAAAAATGAACTATTGGGACCTCATCAAGATAAAAAGCTTCCGCACTGCAAAGGAAACAATCAAGAAAATTAAAAGACAACCGACAGAATGGGAAAAGATATTTGCAAATGACATATCGAGTAAAGCATTAGTGTCAAAATTTATAATTTTTTTACATTTATTTATTTTTGAGAGACAGAGCAGTAGTGGGGGAGGGGCATAGAGAGAGAGAGGGAGGAAAACACAGAATCCAAAGCAGGCTCCAGGCTCTGAGCATTCAGCACACAGCCCAACACAGGGCTTGATCCCACAAACCGTGAGATCATGACCTGAGCCGAGGTCAGACGCTCAACCAACTAAGCCACCCAGGCACCCCATAGTATCCAAAATTTATAAAGAAGTTTCTAAACTCAACACCCAAAAAACAAATAATCTAGTGAAGAAATGGGCAGAAGACATGAATAGACACTATTCCCTTTCAAAGAAGACATACAGATGGCCAATAGACACATGAAAAGATGCTCAACATCACTCATCATCAGGGAAATATAAATGAAATTCACACTGAGATATCACCTCACACTGGTCAGAGTGGCTAAAATGAACAAATGAGGAAACTACAGATGCTGGCCAGGATGTGGAGAAATGGGAACACTCTAGCATTGTTGGTCGGAATGCAAACTGGTGCAGCCACTCTGGAAATCAGTGTGGAGGTTCCTTAACTACCCTATGAGCCAGTAATAGCACTACTAGGAATTTACCCAAGGGATACAGGAGTGCTGTTGCATAGGGGCACATGTACCCAATGTTTATAGCGGTGCTTTCAACAATAGCCAAATCATGGAGAGAGCCTACATGTCCATCGGCTGATGAATGGATAAAGAAGATGGGGTTTATATATACAATGGAATACTACTTGACAGTGAGAAGGAATGAAATCCTGCCATTTGCAGCAACATGGATGTAACTAGAAGGTATAATGCTGAGTAAAGTAAGTCAGTCAGTGAAGGACATATATCATATATTTTCAGTCATATGTGGATCTTGAGCAACTTAACAGAAGACCATGGGAGAAGACAGGGGGAAAAATAGATACAAACAGAGGGAGGGAGGCAAACCACAAGAGACTCTTAAATACAGACAACAAACTGAAGCTGGACGAGGGCGTGGGGGAGAGTGAAAATGGGTGGTGGGCACTGAGGAGGGCACTTGTTGGGATGAGCGCTGGGTGTTGTATGTAAGCCAATTGGACAATAAATTATATTTTATACATAAATAAATAGATAAATAAATAAATAAATAAAGACTTGGAACAAAATGTACATGTAAAAATTGTGTGTGTATGTGTGTTCCCTAGCTCTGTCCACTAAGGGGACCTGGAAACAGCAACACTCAAGTAGCAGTTGGGCCCACCTAGTGACTATATTTTGGTTTTTAAATATTTATGGTTACTATAATGAACCAGGGTTTCTTGATGAAATTAATTTTAATTTCTTAATTAAAAAAATTAATTTCAGGTTTGGGGCAGGGAAAATACAAATTGTTTCTGGCATATAATGTGCCAGATAATAAGGAAAATTGAGATCATATCTTCTCAAAGATTGAGATTTTATCCAAAGGACACAAAAAGTAGCCCAAAGAGGAACAATTTTGAGCACAAAACAAATGTGATAGGATATATTATATATAACCAATTCAATTACACAGGAAAACATGAGTCCATGATATAAATATATTTAATAAATATATTTAAATAATTAATTTCAAATGATTAAGAACAGTACATTTGTGCATCATCAAATACTTATTGATTGCAGAGGGTGTATCTTTACAGTGAGAAAACCTAGGAGACAATACTCTAATCAAGTGATCAAAGTACAATATATAACTGAAAAATCCAAATTACACACTGTATTCTAGGGTACAATGTGAAAAACACAGCATCACTTCTATATTATCTCTACATATAATCATTACCAAACATCAGACATACTCAAATCAAGATGTGGGCTACAAAATAACTGGCCCACAATCTTAAAAAATGTCAAGGTCATTAAAGTCAAGGCAAAACTGGAGAATTTTTTAGACTATGGGAAACCAAAGAGACATGACAATTGTATACAGTACAGGATTCTATCCTGGATCCTTTTGCTATGAAGAACATTATTAGAACATTTGGCAAAATTTAAACAAGGTCTTAAGATTAGCTTGTAGTAAGTGTTATTAATGATAATTTCCTGATTTTGATGGTTGTCTTGTGGCTAATATAGGAGAATGTTCTTATCTGTAAGACATACACACTTAAGTATTTGGGAGCTATGGGGTATAACGTTGGCAACTTATTCTCATATGGTCCAGGGAGGAGTTTGGATTCTTTGTTTTATACCAATTATTTTCCTGCAAGTGTGCATTTTTTCAACAACAACGACAACAAAATAAGGAGTATTTATTGTTTTCATCAGAAACAATAAAAATTAATATGGGCTTAAACTATAGATAAAGGCTGAAAGGAACCCCTTTGGGTTTTATAACAATGTTTACGTTGCTAACCTTGAGAGCAGATTCAGCATAATGGAGAGGCAATAAACAGGGGTGGTTTGAAGAATGATAGGGAGATTGGAAAGTGGAGACAGTGAATACATTCCCCCCTTTGAAAAGTTTGTTGTTTCTGAAAATGAGAAGAGGAGAGAGTGGATCTTAGGGGAATTGATTCATAGGGAAGAGTTTTTTAATATCTTTGTTTATTGGAAGAAGAGACAGAAACAAATTCATATTAATGATGAAAAGGGATGACTTAGAAATTAAGAGGTTGAAGACCTAACAGTTCAGATGAAGTTGAAGTACACTCAGCCTTTAGTTTTTCTGACTCTTCTGTATTGACAGAACAATGATCAAACATTCAATTCAGTATTTTCAAAGGGCTGGGTATGG
Source organism: Panthera pardus (assembly GCF_024362965.1). Lineage (NCBI taxonomy): Eukaryota > Metazoa > Chordata > Mammalia > Carnivora > Felidae > Panthera > Panthera pardus. The sequence continues at coordinate 44,531,295 of NW_026526843.1, read as the reverse complement.
AGGATGCTCTCCTACAAAAGATCTTGCTTTTAATAAATTGATATTTTATTACTAATTGATGACATGTTGATATTTATGTAAGAATTATTATACATATAATTATATTCAGCTAAATATATTTGGCCAAAACATACACAAAACTACAAAAATGAATATCACCAGAGCTGTGGGGAAATATAGAAGTTAAATTTTTTATGCTGCTTGAATTTGCTTTACAACTAGGATTTACTACTTATGTAATTATAAGAAAAAATAATATTTTTTAAATTAGAGGTGACAATTTACTCTTAAATGTATTTGCAGAATTGTTGTAGAGAAAGATTTACTTATTTAAAAATACATCTACAACTAATTGTGAATTGGAGTGGAAAAAGGCAGATTAGAAACTGTGTATAGCATCATTCCAAACATTGCTAATCAGACAGGGTCTGTCTGTCATGAGGCTTACAGACAGAAGTGACAGTACAGGGTCTTGTGCCACATTTCACATCTATATAGGTACATTTGGTAGATTTAAGGAACCCCTGGTCCTCCCTCATCCCCTCCTAATCTGTCAACTGAGGTACAAGTTGCAGTTCCAGTGCTTGTCACCAGATGGTGAAAGACCTCTACTTTCTAAATTTTATCCAGCATAATGCTTCAATAGCAAGGAGAGAAAATGAAAGCAATAAACATTTTTGCTTGTTTAAATAGACTATTTTGTAGAACAGTTTTAGGTTCAAGGCAAACTTGAACAGAAAGTACAGAGAGTTCCCATATACCTTTTGTTCCTGTACTCCCACAATCTCCCCCCACTATCAACATCATGCCTCAGAGTGCTACATCTGTTACAATCAAAGAAACTGTACTGACACACCCATTATCACCCAGAGTTGATATTTTACATTGTCAAAGCAAAAAAAAATTAAATAATTTTTACCAAGCAGGTTCTAAACTAGGAAATATGAAATAAGCCTCCATCTCATATACTTAGGAAAGGGTTGGAAAGAGGCTCATCACTCCAAAATCAACATTGCATTCATTTATCATACCACTACTTATTTATAAGCAGCCTCTATGTTGCAGGCACTGGCAACCTACATAAATACTCCATTTTCACACCTCTGTGTTCAGCCCCAAAATTATCCATACAACTGTCTACCCTAGTGTACCTGTCCTATTAAACTTCAAGATTCTACCACAGTTTTCACATCAAATAAGTTGACACAAATCTGACTTTGAGACCTGGAAAGTAACTGTCTTCAGAAAAAGTAGTGTGGTAGAAGAGAGTAAGAAAAAAATCAGTATCACAATCCTTGTAATGCCTCTTCCCAAGCTGCAGAGCCTTGAAAAGTGTACATCTCCTCTCTGAACTTCAGTAGAGTCCACGTGGGTTAAGGCCATAGGACTTGCAAAAGTATCCAGTCAATTACCTTCTCTGACTATGACTTGCTTTGTTTCAAGACCCATTTTGTTTCTTTTATAAGACATATTAATAGGAGAAAAACAAGTTTAACAGCATGTATAACTCTTGTATACATGGGAGAGACCCAGAACACTGAATAACTTATTTAAGGAGCTGTTTTGGAAAAGAGACTCTAAGTTTGCTTTGAGTGAAGTATGTACCAATCACACAGCATGCTTGGACTAGTCCACTTTATATAATATATGGGGTTCTGGGAGGTGGGGATAGCCTGTATCATGTCCCCACAATATTTTAAGGATCTTCTTAGTGGATAAACCAGAGATCTGACTTAGCAGCACTTGACTGACATCACAACTATGTTTGCACAATTGGTTCTTACTGGAATACCTCCTCACCTGCATACATTGGCTCAGCATTCAGGTACCATAATATGACATCCTGCCTGCATTTGTATCTGTTCTAAAAACCCTAAATACACCTCCTAAGATATCACCCTTTGGTAATTATTAGCATAAGCCAAAATGTATATACTTTAAGTTCCAGTCTGGCATGTAATGAGCTTGGAAGTTGCCAGTTCAGTTCTCACAAGAAAAGAGCTGAACAAAGTGAAAATCAATACCTCTTCTTAGATCAGTCAGACAATTGAGGTCACAAGACAAACTACTTCCCCCCAAGATTGGAGAAACATACAGACAGATATAGAAGATCAGAATTCCCCAGAGTAGAACCCAGGAGCAAAACCCCTGCTAAAATCAGTACCGACAAAGGAAAGCATAAACTATAATTGACAAATTGCTGGAAGCCCAGTGTGGGCAAGTCTGAGAATTAACAACTCAAGGAGTGCCTGATATCAGCAAGGGCTCCAAAACTTTCAGGAGTTTTACCTACAGGAGCTCTACCAAGTTCTTACAGTGAAGATTAAAGAAAAATCCCTTCATGCTTCTGGTATGGCAAGAGAAGTAGTCATTTTGAAATACATCCAGGGGTGCCTGGGTGGCTCAGGCAGTTGAACATTCTACTTCGGCTGAACTCATGATCTCACAGTTCATGAGTTTGAGCCACTCATCGGACTCTGTGCTGATAGCTTGGAGCCTGTTTCTGATTTGTGTCTCTATCTCTCTCTTCCCCTCCACTGCTTGTGCTCTATTTCTCTCTCTCTCTCTCTCTCTCAAAAATAAGTAAACATTAGAATTAAAAAAAAAAGAAAGCAATACATCCAGAGCTTTCTTCTTTTTTGAAGTTTATTTTTTATTTATTTTTGAGAGAGAAATAGCGAGTGAGTGGGGGAGAGGCAGAGAGAGAGGGAGACATAATCCCAAGCAGGCTCCATGCTCTCAGTGCAGAGCCCAGTGTGGGGCTCAAACTCACGAACTGAACCGTGGGATCATGACCTGAGCTGAAATCAAGAGTCAGACGCTCAACTGACTGAGCCACCCAGGCACCCCCAGAGCACTCCATTCTTAACAAATCCTGCCCTCAAGGGAAACTATTTTTCCAGAGTCTGTTGTGGTTTTACTGGAACTTAACTGACCTGAGGGAAAGGAAATACCCAACTCCAACCCCTTTAGTATTTGACATGCAGGCAAGGAAATACCCAATCCCCATCCCTTCTAGTCTTTCATGTGAAGGAAGGAAAACACTGAACCCCAGCCACCTCTGGCCTTCCCATCTCAACACAGAAAAACTGAGAAGCACTTGAGTAGTTCAAAGCCCAGGGTCACAGGCTCACTAAACTCTGACCATATCAGAGGATTATAGGATGCTTACCCCACCCCACATCTTACCACTACATCAACAAGGCTTTTGTATAATTATAGGGGAATACAACTTAAAGAACTGTATGTCTGATATTTTATTTAAGAAAAGTCCCTAGGGAAACTGAAACACAATAGGGGAGAAAAAACCAATGTTTATGGAAATTTTAACCTCTGAAAACTATAGGAAAGCAAGCAGTAAATGATGGGGCTTGGGGGTGATGGTGGGGTTCAGGGATGATGGACAAGAAAGAATTCTTGAAGATGTCTTTGGTGCAAAAAGGTGATTTTATTAAAGTGGGGGGAGGGGGACAGGACCCATGTGCAGAAAGAGCTGCCCTGGAGTTGTGATGGGTAACTGGTTATATACCTTCAGGTTGGGAGGGGTTAGAGATAGAGTAAGTCTTTTTTTTTTTAATATATGAAATTTATTGTCAAATTGGTTTCCATACAACACCCAGTGCTCATCCCAAAAGGTGCCCTCCTCAATACCCATCACCCACCCTCCCCTCCCTCCCACCCCCCATCAACCCTCAGTTTGTTCTCAGTTTTTAAGAGTCTCTTATGCTTTGGCTCTATCCCACTCTAACCTCTTTTTTTTTCCTTCCCCTCCCCAATGGGTTTCTGTTAAGTTTCTCATGATCCACATAAGAGTGAAACCATATGGTATCTGTCTTTCTCTGTATGGCTTATTTCACTTAGCATCACACTCTCCAGTTCCATCCACGTTGCTACAAAAGGCCATATTTCATTCTTTCTCATTGCCACGTAGTATTCCATTGTGTATATAAGCCACAATTTCTTTATCCATTCATCAGTTGATGGACATTTAGGCTCTTTCCATAATTTGGCTATTGTTGAAAGTGAAGCTATAAACATTGGGGTACAAGTGCCCCTATGTATCAGCACTCCTGTATCCCTTGGGTAAATTCCTAGCAGTGCTACTGCTGGCTCATAGGGTAGGTCTATTTTTAATTTTTTGAGGAACATCCACACTGTTTTTCAGAGCGGCTGCACCAATTTGCATTCCCACCAACAGTGCAAGAGGGTTCCCGTTTCTCCACATCCTCTCCAGCATCTATAGTCTCCTGATTTGTTCATTTTGGCCACTCTGACTGGCGTGAGGTGATATCTGAGTGTGGTTTTGATTTGTATTTCCCTGATAAGGAGCACCGTTAAACATGTTTTCATGTGCCTGTTGGCCATCCGGATGTCTTCTTTAGAGAAGTGTCTATTCATGTTTTCTGCCCATTTCTTCACTGGGTTATTTGTTTTTCGGGTGTGGAGTTTGGTGAGCTCTTTATAGATTTTGGATACTACCCCTTTGTCTGATATGTCATTTGCAAATATCTTTTCCCATTCCGTTGGTTGCCTTTTAGTTTTGTTGGTTGTTTCCTCTGCTCTGCAGAAGCTTTTTATCTTCATAAGGTCCCAGTAATTCATTTTTGCTTTTAATTGCCTTGCCTTTGGGGATGTGTCGAGCAAGAGATTGCTATGACTGAGGTCAGAGAGGTCTTTTCCTGCTTTCTCCTCTGGGGTTTTGATGGTTTCCTGTCTCACATTCAGGTCCTTTATCCATTTTGAGTTTATTTTTGTGAATGGTGTGAGAAAGTGGTCTAGTTTCAACCTTCTGCATGTTGCTGTCCAGTTCTCCCAGCACCATTTGTTGAAGAGACTGTCTTTTTTCCATTGGATGTTCTTTCCTGCTTTGTCAAAGATGAGTTGGCCATACGTTTGTGGGTCTAGTTCTGGGGTTTCTATTCTATTCCATTGGTCTATGTGTCTGTTTTTGTGCCAATACCATGCTGTCTTGATGATGACAGCTTTGTAGTAGAGGCTAAAGTCTGGGATTGTGATGCCTCCTGCTTTGGTCTTCTTCTTCAAAATTACTTTGGCTATTCGGAGCCGTTTGTGGTTCCATATGAATTTTAGGATTGCTTGTTCTAGTTTCGAGAAGAATGCTGGTGCAATTTTGATTGGGATTGCATTGAATGTGTAGATAGCTTTGGGTAGTATTGACATTTTGACAATATTTATTCTTCCAATCCATGAGCAGGGAATGTCTTTCCATTTCTTTATATCTTCTTCAATTACCTTCATAAGCTTTCTATAGTTTTCAGCATACAGATCTTTTACATCTTTGGTTAGATTTATTCCTAGGTATTTCATGCTTCTTGGTGCAATTGTGAAAGGGATCAGTTTCTTTATATGTCTTTCTGTTGCTTCATTGTTAGTGTATAAGAATGCAACTGATTTCTGTACATTGATTTTGTATCCTGCAACTTTGCTGAATTCATGTATCAGTTCTAGCAGACTTTTGGTGGAGTCTATCGGATTTTCCATGTATAATATCATGTCATCTGCAAAAAGCGAAAGCTTGAGTTCATCTTTGCCAATTTTGATGCCTTTGATTTCCTTTTGTTGTCTGATTGCTGATGCTAGAACTTCCAACACTATATTAAACAACAACGGTGAGAGTGGACATCCCTGTCGTGTTCCTGATCTCAGGGAAAAAGCTGTCAGGTTTTCCCCATTGAGGATGATGTTAGCAGTGGGCTTTTCATAAATGGCTTTTATGATCTTTAAGTATGTTCCTTCTATCCCGACTTTCTCAAGGGTTTTTATTAAGAAACAGTGCTGGATTTTGTCAAAGGCCTTTTCTGCATCGATTGCCAGGATCATATGGTTCTTATCTTTTCTTTTATTAATGTGATGTATCACGTTGATTGATTTCCAAATGCTGAACCAGCCCTGCATCCCAGGAATGAATCCCACTTGATCATGGTGAATAATTCTTTTTATATGCTGTTGAATTCGATTTGCTAGTATCTTATTGAGAATTTTTGCATCCATATTCATCAGGGATATTGGCCTGTAGTTCTCTTTTTTTGCTGGGTCTCTGTCTGGTTTAGGAATCAAAGGAATACTGGCTTCCTAGAATGAGTCTGGAAGTTTTCCTTCCCTTTCTATTTTTTGGAATAGGTTGAGAAGGATAGGTATTATCTCTGCTTTAAACATCTGGTAGAACTCCCCTGGGAAGCCATCTGGTCCTGGACTCTTATTTGTTGGGAGATTTTTGATAACTGATTAAATTTCTTCGCTGGTGATGGGTCTGTTCAAGCTTTCTATTTCCTCCTGATTGAATTTTGGAAGTGTGTGGGTGTTTAGGAATTTGTCCATTTCTTCCAGGTTGTCCAGATTGTTGGCATATAATTTTTCATAGTATTCCCTGATAATTGTTTGTATCTCTGAGGGATTCGTTGTAATAATTCCATTTTCATTCATGATTGTATCTATTTGGGTCATCTCCCTTTTCTTTTTGAGAAGCCTGGCTAGAGGTTTGTCAATTTTGTTTATTTTTTCAAAAAACCAACTCTTGGTTTCGTTGATCTGCTCTACAGTTGTTTTAGATTCTATATTGTTTATTTCTGCTCTGATCTTTATTATTTCTCTTCTTCTGCTGGGTTTGGGGTGTTTTTGCTGTTCTGCTTCTAGTTCCTTTAGGTGTGCTGTTAGATTTTGTATTTGGGATTTTTCTTGTTTCTTGAGATAGGCCTGGATTGCAATGTATTTTCCTCTCAGGACTGCCTTTGCTGCATCCCAAAGCGTTTGCATTGTTGTATTTTCATTTTCGTTTGTTTCCATATATTTTTTAATTTCTTCTCTAATTGCCTGGTTGACCCACTCATTCTTTAGTAGGGTGTTCTTTAACCTCCATGCTTTTGGAGGTTTTCCAGACTTTTTCCTGTGGTTGATTTCAAGCTTCATAACATTGTGGTCTGAAAGTATGCATGGTATAATTTCAATTCTTGTAAACTTATGAAGGGCTGTTTTGTGACCACGTATATGATCTATCTTGGAGAATGTTCCATGTGCACTCGAGAAGAAAGTATATTCTGTTGCTTTGGGATGCAGAGTTCTAAATATATCTGTCAAGTCCATCTGATCCAATGTATCATTCAGGGCCCTTGTTTCTTTATTGACCGTGTGTCTAGATGATCTATCCATTTCTGTAAGTGGAGTGTTAAAGTCCCCTGCAATGACCACATTCTTATCAATAAGGTTGCTTATGTTTATGAGTAATTGTTTTACATATTTGGGGGTTCCGGTATTTGGCACACAGACATTTATAATTGTTAGCTCTTGCTGATGGATAGACCCTGTAATTATTATATAATGCCCTTCTTCATCTCTTGTTACAGCCTTTGACTGAAAGTCTAGTTTGTCTGATATAAGTATGGCTACTCCAGCTTTCTTTTGGCTTCCAGTAGCATGATAAATAGTTCTCCATCCCCTTACTCTCAATCTAAAGGTGTCCTCAGGTCTAAAATGAGTCTCTTGTAGACAGCAAATAGATGGGTCTTGTTTTTTTATCCATTCTGATACCCTATGTCTTTTGGTTGGCACATTTAATCCATTTACATTCAGTGTTATTATAGAAAGATACGGGTTTAGAGTCATTGTGATGTCTGTATGTTTTATGCTTGTAGCGATGTATCTGGTACTTTGTCTCACAGGATCCCCCTTAGGATCTCTTGTAGGGCTGGTTTAGTGGTGACAAATTCCTTCAGTTTTTGTTTGTTTGGGAAGACCTTTATCTCTCCTTCTATTCTAAATGACAGACGTGCTGGATAAAGGATTCTCGGCTGCATATTTTTTCTGTTTAGCACACTGAAGATATCGTGCCAATCCTTTCTGGCCTGCTAAGTTTCAAAGGAGAGATCAGTCACGAGTCTTATAGGTCTCCCTTTATATGTGAGGGCACGTTTATCCCTTGCTGCTTTCAGAATTTTCTCTTTATCCTTGTATTTTGCCAGTTTCACTATGATATGTCGTGCAGAAGATCGATTCAAGTTACGTCTGAAGGGAGTTCTCTGTGCCTCTTGGATTTCAATGCCTTTTTCCTTCCCCAGTTCAGGGAAGTTCTCAGCTATTATTTCTTCAAGTACCCCTTCAGCACCTTTCCCTCTCTCTTCCTCCTCTGGGATACTAATTATGTGTATATTATTTCTTTTTAGCGTATCACTTAGTTCTCTAATTTTCCCCTCATACTCCTGGATTTTTTTATCTCTCTTTCTCTCAGCTTCCTCTTTTTCCATAACTTTATCTTCTAGTTCATCTATTCTCTCTTCTGCCTCTTCAATCCGAGCCGTCGTCATTTCCATTTTGTTTTGCATTTCATTTAAAGCGTTTTTCAGCTCCTCGTGACTGTTCCTTAGTCCCTTGATCTCTGTAGCAAGAGATTCTCTGCTGTCCTCTCTACTGTTTTCAAGCCCAGTGATTAATTTTATGACTATTATTCTAAATTCACTTTCTGTTATATTATTTAAATCCTTTTTGATCAGTTCTTTAGCTGTTGTTATTTCCTGGAGATTCTTCTGAGGAGAATTCTTCCGTTTTGTCATTTTGGATAGTCCCTGGAGTGGTGAGGACCTGCAGGGCACTTCCCCTGTGCTGTGGTGTATAACTGGAGTTGGTGGGCGGGGCTGCAGTCAGACCTGATGTCTGCCCCCAGCCCACCGCTGGGGCCACAGAAAGACTGGTGTGTGCCTTCTCTTCCCCTCTCCTAGTGGCGGGATTCACTGTGGCGTGGCGTGGCTGTCTGGGCTACTTGCACACTGCCAGGCTTGTGATGCTGGGGATCTGGCGTATTAGCTGGGGTGGGTAGGCAAGGTGCAAGGGGGCAGGAGGGGCAGGCTTAGCTCACTTCTCCTTAGGTGATCCACTTCAGGAGGGGCCCTGTGGCAGCGGGAGGGAGTCAGATCCACTGCCGGATGTTTGGCTCCACAGAAGCACAGAGTTGGGTGTTTGTGAGGAGAGAGCAAGTTCCGTGGCAGGAACTGGTTCCCTTTGGGATTTTGGCTGGGGGATGGGCGAGGGAGATGGCGCTGGCGAGGGCCTTTGTTCCTCGCCAAGCTGAGCTCTGTCATCCGGGGGGCTCAGCAACTCTCCCTCCCTTGCCCTCCAGCCTTCCCACTTTCTGAGCAGAGCTGTTAACTTATGACCTCCCAGACGCTAAGTCACGCTTGCTGTCAGAACACACTCCGTCCGGCCCCTCTGCTTTTGCAAGCCAGACTCGGGGCTCTGCTTGGCCAGCAGGCTGCCCCTCCACCCCGGCTCCCTCCCGCCAGTCCGTGGAGCACGCACCGCCTCGCCGCCCTTCCTACCCTCTTCCGTGGGCCTCTCATCTGTGCTTGGCTCCGGAGACTCTGTTCTGCTAATCTTCTGGCGGTTTTCTGGGTTATTTAGGCAGGTGTAGGTGGAATCTAAGTCATCAGCAGGATGCGCGGTGAGCCCAGCGTCCTCCTACGCCGCCATCTTCCAACCTTCCCCCGAGATAGAGTAAGTCTTTAAGGAATTGTGGAAGCAAGGTTTCCGAGACCTTGAGGGGCTAGCTGTTGTTAGGACAAATTACCATTTATTACTGCTTAGGGAAACCTCAGTCATGAGACCCTTCAGATGCATATCGGGGGGCTATATGTCTGGAGTACAATTGCCAGCATATATCTTGGGGAAGTTAAGATAAAGGACATTTCCAAGGGAATTTTTATATGTTAAAGTAGACTTACAGGATCCTGGGCGGGGGGGAGGTGTCAGTATAATGATCGTGGGTCATTATTGTCGTAGGTTCATTTGTGGGTTTTTTATTCTGTTCCATTCTATCATTTTCCTTTGATTCTTTCTTACAGTTTGTATCTCTCTGCTTACATTACCCATCTGTCTTGCATGTTGTCTGCTTTTTCCATTAGAGTCCTTAACATATTAATCATACTTGTTTTAAATTCCCAATATGATAATGTACAAGTTCCTGCTATATCTGAAACTGATTTTGAGGCTTCAGAAATCAGAAGAAATCAGAAATCCCTTTTGCCCCTAGCAAAGTGTCATCATCAACACAGCTGAGCTTCTAGAGGGTGGTCACTCTACCTGTTTCAAGGACTTTTCAATGGGTTGTAGGCAGTAAGGGAATTTAATGTTTCATTTGCCTTAGTTTCCCACATCACCATGACAAGCACTTAAACCCCTTTTGTTTGTTCTTGGGTAGCCAGGTGTGTTCAAAGAATATCACACATATTCCACCGGTTGTGGGGGTGGGGGTGCTAGCTTGTACGTTGCTCTCAGCTTGCACTATGCTCCCTCATCAGTAAACATAGCCTAACCCTATCCAGACAAACATAAAACCTCTCACTAAAGGATTATTTACTACAGTTCCACTTATCTAGAGCATTATATCTAGCTTTCAAACAAAGTACAAGGCATGAAAAAATACAAAAGCACAGTTTGGAAAGACTGAGCAAGCCTCAAAGTCAGATTCAGATATAGCAGGAACATATACATTATCATATTGGGAATTTAAAACAAATATGATTAATATGCTAAGGGCTCTAATGGAAAAAGCAGACAACATGCAAGACAGATGGGTAATGTAAGCAGAGATATAAAATCTCTAAGAAGGAATCAAAGGAAAATGATAGAATGGAACAGAATAAAAAACCCACAAATGAACCCACGACTATAAGATCAATTAATCTTCAATAAGCAGGGAAGAATATCCAATGGGGAAAAGACAGTCTCTTTAATAAATACTGTTGGGAAAACTGGACAGCAACATGCAAAAATTAAAATGAAACTGGACCACTTTCCTGCACCATACACAAAAATAAATTCACAATGGATTAAAACCTAAATGTAAGACCTGAAACCATAAAAATCCTACAGAACACAGGCAGTAAACTTTTTGACATTAACCATAGCAATTTCTTTCTGGGTATGTCTTTTGAGGCAATGAAAACAAAAGAAAAAATAAACTATTGGGTCTTAAAATAAAAATAAAACTAAAAAGCTTAAAAATAAAATGATTCTGTACAGCAAAGGAAACAATCAACAAAATTAAAAGTCAGCCTATGGAATGGGAGAAGATATTTGCAAATGACATATCTGATAAAGGGTTAGCATCCAAAATATATAAAGAACTTATACAACTTAACATCCCCCAAAAAACAAATAATCCAATTGAAAAATGGGAAGAAGACATGAATAGACATTTTCCAATGAGACATACGAATGGACAACAGACACATGAAAAATTCTCAATATCACTTATCAGCAAAATGTAAATCAAAACTACAATAAAATATCATCTCACACCTGTCAGAATGGCTAAAATAACCAACATAAGAAACAATAAGTGTTGGCAAGGGTGTGGAGAAAGAGGAACAACACTCTTGCACTGCTGATGGAAGTGTAAACTCGTGCTACTGCACTCAAAAGTAGTACGGAGGTTCCTCAAAAAATTAAAAATAGAACTACCTTGTGATCCAGCAATTGCACTACTAGGTATTTACAAAAAGAGCACAAAAATACTAATTCAAAGGGATACATGCACCCCAATGTTTATAGCAGCATTATCTATAATAGTCAAACTATGGAAAGAGCCCAAGTGTGCATTGACTGATGAATGGATGAAGAAGTGGTGTGTATATATATACAATGCAATATTAGTCATAAGAAAGAATGAAATTTTGCCATTTATAACAAAGTGGATGCAGTTAGAGAGTGTTATGCTAAGCAAAAATAAGTCAGTCAGAGAAAGACAAATTCTGTATGATTTCACTCATATGTGGAATTTAAAAACAAAACAAATGAGAAAAGAGGAAAAAAGAGGCAAAGAAACAGACTCTTAGCTATAGAGGAGAAACTGATGGTTACCAAATGGGAGGTAGGTGGGGAGATGAGTTAAATAGGTGCTGGGGATTAAGGAGTACACTTGTTGTAATGAGCACTTGGTGTTTTATGGCAGTGTTGAATCACTATAGTGTACACCTGAAGTTAGCATTACACTGTATGTTAACTAAAAGGAATTTAAATAAAAACTTTAAAAAAAGGAAATGACAGAAATAAAAAAGAAAAACTGTAACAGAAATGAAGAATACTTTTGATGGGCTTATCAGTAGACTGGTACATCCAAGAAAACATCATATTCTAATTATAGAAAGACAAAGAGAAAGTCTTGAAAAAACTGGGGGTGGGCAGACCTTACCTATAGAGAAGAAAAGATAAAAATTACATTGAATATCTCTTCAGAAATCATGCATTCAAGAACAGAGTGGAATTTAAGTGAAATACTTAAATTGTTGGAAGAAAAATCATCAACCTAGAATTCTGGACCAGTGAAGTTATCCTTCAGAAGTGAAGGAGAAATAAAGACTTTCTCAAAGAAAAATTCATTTGTAAACAGTAGACCTCTTCTGCAAGAAATATTTCAAAAGTTCTTTAGAGATAAACAAACTGATATAGGTCAGAAACTCAGAGCTATATAATGAAAGGAAGAGTGCTAGAGAAGGAATAAATGAAAGTAAAATAAAATTTGTCCTTTTTATTGATCGTAATTTATCTAACAGATAATCGTTTGTTTAAACTATTTTTTTTTTAATTTTTTTTAACATTTATTTATTTTTGAGACAGGGAGAGACAGAGCATGAACAGGGGAGGGTCAGAGAGAGGGAGACACAGAATCCGAAACAGGCTCCAGGCTCTGAGCTGTCAGCACAGAGCCCGACGCGGGGCTCGAGCTCACAGACCGCGAGATCATGACCTGAACCGAAGCCGGCCGCCTAACCGACTGAGCCACCCAGGCGCCCCAATTTGTTTAAACTATTGATAGCAACAACGTATTTGGTGATTATAACTTATGGATAAATTAAGTGGATGACAGAAATGGTATAAAGAATGGAAGGGAGGAATTGGGAACACTCTGTTACAAAATACTTGCACTACTCTTTAAGTGGTATAGTGTTATTCTAAGAAGGACTTGGATTGTTATAATATATATTTCAAATTCAAGGGCAACCTCTAAAAATGTAAAAATATGTATAATTGATACACTAAGAGAGGACAGGAAATGGAATCGTATAAAATATTCAATTTAAACCAGAGAAAACAGAAAAAAAGGAAAATAAGGAAACAAAGAAGAAAGGCAAAAAATAGAAAACAGTAACAAACATGGTAGATATTAGTCCATCCATATCAATAATCACTTTGAACAACAATGGCCTACCTACACCAATTAAAAGACAGAGACTGAGAGTAGACAAAAAAAAAAAAAAAAAAAAAACCACAAAAAAGAATAACAAAAAAGAGACCCAGCTATATGTTGTCTTCACAAAACCCATATTAAACATAGAGACACAGGTAGATTAAAACTAAAGGTTTATAGAAAGATATATCATGTTAACAATAATCAAAAGAAAGCTAGAATAGTCATATTCATTTCAAACAAAGAGGACTTCAGAGCAAGAAAATTTATCAGGGATAAAAAGAGGTATTACATGATGATAAAGGAGCCAATTGCTCAAGAAGATTTACTAGTCACTGGTGTGAGTGTATACTCTACTTTTACCTTATTTCTTCTTGATGGAAATTTAGATCTCTCTCTGCGTACACACACACACACACATACACACACACACATACACACACATGTTTCCAAGTGTTATATGTCTAATCATGGAATGTCTGAGTCTTATGATACGAATAAGATCTGTCTGAAAATATAAAATTGTACCCTCAAGCTTTTCTGCTTCTTTTTATTTTTTTAAATATGAAATTTATTGTCAAATTGGTTTCCATACAACACCCAGTACTCCTCCCAACAGGTGCTCTCCTCAATACGCATCACCCAGCCTCCCCTCCCTCGCACCCCCCATCACCCAGCCTCCCCTCCCTCGCACCCCCCATCAACCCTCAGTTTATTCTCAGTTTTTAAGAGACTCATAGTTTGCTTCCCTCCCTCTCTAACTTTTTTATCCCTTCCACTCCCCCATGGTCTTCTGATAAGTTTCTCAGGATCCACATAGGAGTGAAAACATATGGTATCTGTCTTTCTCTGTATGGCTTATTTCACTTAGCATCACACTCTCCACTTCCATCTATGTTGCTACAAAAGGCCATATTTCATTCTTTCTCATTGCCATCTAGTATTCCATTGTGTATATAAACCACAATATTTTTATCCATTCGTCAGTTGATGGACATTTAGGCTCTTTCCATAATTTGGTTATTGTTGAAAGTGCTGCTGTAAACATTCCGGTACAAGTGCCCCTATGCATCAGCACTCCTGTATCTCTTGGGTGAATTCCTAGCAGTGCTATTGCTGGGTCATAGGGTAGATCTATTTTTAATTTTTTGAGGAACCTCCACATTGTTTTCCAGAGTGGCTGCACCAATTAGCATTCCCAAAAACAGTGAAAGAGGGTTCCCATTTCTGCACATCCTCGCCAGCATTTATAGTCTCCTGATTTGTTCATTTTGGCCACTCTGACTGGTGTGAGATGGTATCTGAGTGTGGTTTTGATTTCTATTTCCCTGATGAGGAACGGTGTTGAGCATCTTTTCATGTGCCTGTTGGCCATCTGGATGTCTTCTTTACAGAAGTGTCTATTCATGTTTTCTGCCCATTTATTCACTGGATTATTTGTTTTTCGGGTGTGGAGTTTGGTGAGCTCTTTATAGATTTTGGATACTAGCCCTTTGTCCTATATGTCATTTGTAAATATCTTTTCCCATTCTGTTTGTTGCCTTTTAGTTTTATTGATTGTTTCCTTTGCTGTGCAGAAGCTTTTTATCTTCATGAGGTCCCAGTAGTTCATTTTTGCTCTTAATTCCCTCGCCTTTGCGGATGTGTCAAGTAAGAAATTGCTGCAGCTGAGGTCAGAGAGGTTTTTTCCTGTTTTCTCCTTTAGGATTTTGATGGTTTCCGGTCTCACTTTCAGTTCCTTTATGCATTGTGAGTTTAGTTTTCTGAATGGTGCAAGAAAGTGGTCTAGTTTCATTCTTCTGCATGTTGCTGTCCAGTTTTCCCAGCACCATTTGTTAAAGAGACTGTCTTTTTTCCATTGGATATTCTTCCTGCTTTGTCAAAGATTAGTTGGCCATACTTTTGTGGGTCTAATTCTGGGGTATCTATTCTATTCAATTCTACAGGTCTATGTGTATGTTTTTGTGCCAATACCATGCTGTCTTGATGATTACAGCTTTGTGGTAGAGACCAAAGTCTGGGATTGTAATGCCTCCCGCTTTGGTCTTCTTCAAAATTACTTTGGCTATTCAGGGTCTTTTCTGGTTCCATACAAATTTTAGGATTGCCTGTTCTAGCTTCGAGAAGAATGCTGGTGCAATTTTGATTGGGATTGCAGTGAATGTGTAGATATCTTTGGGTAGTATTGACATTTTAACAATATTTATTTTTCCAATCCATGAGCATGGAATGTTTTTCCATTTCTTTATATCTTCTTCAATTTCCTTCATAAGCTCTCTATAGTTTTCACCATACAGATCTTTTACATTTTGGTTAGGTTTATTCCTAGGTATTTTATGCTTCTTGGTGCAATTATGAATGGGATCAGTTCTAGCAGACTTTTGGTGGAGTCTATCGGGTTTTCCAAGTATATCATGTCATCTGCAAAAAGTGAAAGCTTGACTTCATCTTTGCCAACTTTGATGCCTTTGATTTCCTTTTGTTGTCTGATTGCAAGCACTTCCAACACTATGTTACACAACAGTGGTGAGAGTGGACATCCCTGTCGTGTTCCTGATCTCAGGGAGAAAGCTCTGGGTTTTTCCCCATTGAGGATGACATTAGCTGTGGGCTTTTCATAAATGGCTTTGATGATGTTTAAGTATGTTCCTTCTATCCCGACTTTCTCATGGGTTTTTATTAAGAAAGGAAGCTGAATTTTGTGAAATACTTTTTCTGCATCGATTCACATGAGCATATGGTTCTTATCTTTTCTTTTATTAATGTGATGTATCACATTGATTGATTTGCGAATGTTGAACCAGCCCTGCAGCCCAGGAATGAATCCCACTTGATCATGGTGAATAATTCTTTTTATATGCTGTTCAATTCGATTTGCTAGTATCATATTGAGAATTTTTGCATCCATATTCATCAGGGATATTGGCCTGTGGTTCTCTTTTTTTGCTGGGTCTCTCTCTGCTTTAGGAATCAAAGTAATGCTGGCTTCATAGAATGAGTCTGTAAGTTTCCCTTCCCTTTCTATTTTTTGGAAAAGCTTGAGAAGGATAAGTATTATCCCTGGTTTAAGTGTCTGGTAGAATTCCACTGGGAAGCCATCTGGTCCTGGACTCTTATTTTTTGGGAGATTTTTGATAACTGATTCAATTTCTTTGCTGGTTATGGGTTTGTTCAAGTTTTCTATTTCTTCCTGTTTGAATTTTGGGAGTGTGTGGGTGCTTAGGAATTTGTCCATTTCTTCCAGGTTGTCCAGTTTGTTGGCATATAATTTTTAAGAGTATTCCCTGACAATTGCTTGTATTTCTGAGGGATTGGTTGTAATAATTACATTCTCCCTCATGATTTTATCTATTTGGGTCATCTCCCTTTTCTTTTGGAGAAGCATGGATAGAGGTTTATCAGTTTTGTTTCTTTTTTCAAAAAAAAACAACTCTTGGTTTCATTGATCTGCTCTACAGTTTTTTTTTTTTTATTCTGTATTGTTTATTTCTGCTCTGATCTTTATTATTTCTCTCCCTCTGTTGGATTTTGGGTGTGTTTGCTGTTCTGCTTCTATGTCCTTTAGGTGTACTGTTAAATTTTGTATTTGGGATTTTTCTTGTTTCTTGAGATAGGCCTGGATTGCAATGTATTTTCGTCTCAGGACTGCCTTCGCTGTATCCCAAAGCGTTTGGAATGTTGTATTTTCATTGTCATTTGTTTCCATATATATTTTTTTAATTTCTTCTCTAATTGCCTGGTTGACCCATTCATTCTTTAGTAGGGTGTTCTTTAACCTCCAGGCTTTTGGACGTCTTCCAGACTTTTTCCTGTGGTTGATTTCAAATTTCAAAGCATGTGGTCTGAAAGTGTGCATGGTCTGATATCAATTCTTTTCTACTTATGAAGGGCTGTTTTGTGACCCAGTATGTGATCTATCTTGGAGAATGTTCCAGGTGCACTCGAGAAGAAAGTATATTCTGCTCTTTGGGATGCAGAGTTCTAAATATATCTGCCAAATCCATCTGCTCCAATGTATCATTCAGGGCCATTGTTTCTTTATTGACCGTGTGTCTAGATGATCTATCCATTGTTGTAAGTGGAGTATTAAAGTCCCCTGAAATTACCACATTCTTATCAATAAGGTTGCTTATGTTTGTGATTACTTGTTTTATATATTTGGGGGCTCCCATATTCGGCACATAGACATTTATAATTGTTAGCTCTTCCTGATGGATAGACCCTGTAATTATTATATGATGCCCTTCTTCATCTCTTGTTACAGCCTTTAAAGTCTAGTTTGTCTGATATAAGTATGGCTACTCCAGCTTTCTTTTGTCTTCTAGTAGCATGATAGATAGTTCTCCATCCCCTCACTTTCAATCTGAAGGTGTCCTGAGGTCTAAAATGAGTCTCTTGTAGACAGCAAATAGATGGGTCTTGTTTTTTTTTTTATCCATTCTGGTACCCTATGTCTTTTGGTTGGGGCATTTAGTCCATTTACATTCAGTGTTATTATGGAAAGATATGGGTTTAGAGTCATTGTGATGTCTGTAGGTTCCATGCTTGTAGTGTTGTCTCTGGTACTTTGTGGTCCTTGCAACATTTCACTCAAACAATCCCCCTTAGGATGTCTTGTAGGGCTGGTTTAGTGGTGATGAATTCCTTCAGTTTTTGTTTGGGAAGACCTTTATCTCTCCTTCTATTCTGAATGACAGACTTGCTGGATAAAGGATTCTCGGTTGCATGTTTTTTTCTGTTTATCACATTGAAGATTTCCTGCCATTCCTTTCTGGCCTGCCAAGTTTCAGTAGATAGATCCGTCACTAGTCTTATGTTTCTCCCTTTATATGTTAGAGCATATTTATCCCTAGCTGCTTTCAGAATTTTCTCTTTATCCTTGTATTTTGCCAGTTTCACTATGATATGTCGTGCAGAAGATCGATTCAAGTTACTTCTGAAGGGAGTTGTCTGTGCCTCTTGGATTTCAATGCCTTTCTTCTTCCCCAGATCAGGGAAGTTCTCAACTATGATTTGTTCAAGTGCACCTTCAGCCCCTTTCTCTCTGTCTTCCTCCTCTGGAATCCCTAATATACTGATATTGTTGCATTTTATCTCATCACTTAGAACTCTAATTCTCCCCTCACACTCCTGGATTTTTTTATCTTTTTCTCAGCCTCCTCTTTTTCCATAATTTTATCTTCTAATTCACCTATTCTCTCCTCTGCCTCTTCAATCGAGCTGTGGTCACCTCCTTTTATTTTGCACCTCATTTGTAGCATTTTTCAGCTCCTCATTACTGTTTCTTAGACCCTTGATCTCTGTAGCAATAGACTCTCTGCTGTCCTCTATGCTGTTTTCAAGCCCAGCAATTAATTTTATGACTATTATTTTAAATTCATGTTCAGTTATATTGCTTAAATCGTTTTTGATCAATTTATTAGCTGTCTCTACTTCCTAGGGTTTCTTTTGAGGAGAATTCTTCCGTTTCTTTATTTTGGATAGTCCCTGGAGTGGTATGGAACTGCAGGGCACTTCCCCTGTGCTGTCTGGAGTCACTTGTGTTGGTGGGCAGGGTCGCAGTCAGACCTGATGTCTGCTCCCAGCCCACCGTTGGGGCCACAGTCAGACTCGTGTGTACCTTATCTTCCCCTCTCCCAGGGGCAGGACTCACTGTGCAGTGATGTGGCCCCTGTCTGGACTACTTGCACACTGCCAGGCTTGTGGTGCTGCTTCTATGGGACCTGGCGTATTAACCGGGGTGGATCCACAAGGTGCACAGGGGTGGAAGGGGTAGGCTCAGCTCACTTTGCCTTTGGTGGTCTGTTGCGGGAGGGGCTCTGTGGCACCGGGAGGGAGTCAGGCCCATCACATGGACAGATCCACAGAAGCACAGATTTGGGTGTTTGCACGGTGCAAGCAATTCCGTGAGGGAAACTGTTTCCCTTTGGGATTTTGGCTGGGGGATGGGCGAGAGAGATGGCCCTGTCCAGTGCCTTTGTTCTCCACCAAGCTGAGGTTTGTCCTCCATGGCGCAACAACTCTCCCTCCCATTGTCCTCTAGCCCTCCGGCTCTCTGAGCAGAGATGTTGACTTATAACATTCCATATGTTAAGTCCCACTGACTGTCAGAACTCACAGAGTCTGGCCCCCTGCTTTTGCAAGCCAGACTCGGTGGCTCTGCCTTCACCGGAGGGCTGCCCCTCCACCACCCCGGCTCCCTCCCACCAGTTGGTGTAACGCGCACCACCTCTCCACCCTTCCTACTCTCTTCCATGGGTCTCTTGTCTACACTTGGCTCTGGAGCATCTGTTCTGCTAGTCTTTTGGCAGTTTTCTGGGTTATTTAGGCAAATGTGGGTGGAATCTAAGTGGTCAGCGGGACGCAGTGACCCCAGCGTCCTCCTACGCTGCCATCTTCCTCCTCTGTCTCTGCTTCTGTCTTTTTAAATTGCCATTAGCAGCAGACTAAAATTTCATTTTTTTTTGTATTTCAATATTGTTATTTTTTCATATAAATACGTGTATTTATTTATCTTGTTTTAATTTATAACATTTATTTATTAGCATTTTATTTATTTTTACATGTAATTTATTGTCAAATTGGTTTCCATACAACACCCAGTGCTCATCTCAACAGGTGCCCTCCTTAATGCCCATAACCCACTTCCCCTCTCCCCCACCTCCTATCAACCTTCAGTTTGTTCTCAGTATTTAAGAGTCTCTAATGGTTTGCCTCCTACCCTGTCTGTAACTTTGAAAATATTCTTTTATATGTCATACTCAAAGCAAAAAGAAATTCTCATTTATATGTCATATCAAAAATAAGAATTTAAAATTTCTTTTAACATTTATTCATTTTTGATATACAGAGCCTGAGTGGGGGAGAGGCAGAGAGAGAAGGAGACACAGAATCTAAAGCAGGTCCTAGGCTCTGAGCTGTCAGCACAAAGCCTGACATGGCACTCAAACTCGTGAGCTGTGGGCTCATGACCTGAACTGAAATCAAACACTTAACTGACTGAGCCACCTAGGCACCACAGGTATTTAGAGAATTTTAAAATAAGTCTTGCTAATTGATGGTTGTGAAATATTACTCTTTGTTGTTTTCAACTCCATTTCCCTGATTACTATTACAATTAACCTTCTTTTCTGATATTTACTGCTCTTTACACATTCAGGATATTAAACCTTCATTGGTTAATGCCCTCGTTTTTTGTTTGTTTGTTTGTTTGTTTTTTGTTTTTTGTTTTTTTTTTGGCATTCCCTTCCTTAGCAAATATTGTACATCAGGCAATGCCAGTAAAAATCATCAGAGAAGAAGGTGGATTTTCAGCTAAATCTTACAGGAGGAGTAGGATTGTGAAAGGAAATGGAATGCATGTATAGACATTCTTGGCTATACAAAGTCATGGAAATGAAAATGTACCCTGTGTGCTTGGGGTGCACAGTCAGGAGACAGTCTGGTATAACTTGAATGCAGCATGCACAGCATGATGGAGTGATTGATGAGGAATTCTGACTCACTTTGCAAGATCCAAAAATTAAGTGGCTATCTTTAGCTTTTATGAAAACAGAGTAGAAGGAGACCTTAACACTTACTTAGTCAAGGAACTTTAGCTTGCAGATCAGGTAACGAAGCCCAGAAAAAGCAAAGGACTGCATGGCCACCATGCATGTATTATGCACCTAATGGGATTGAAATATGCAAACGCCAATCTATATCTTTACCCCAGACTTCTCACATGAACTCCCCTGTGTATCTATCATAAATCTTCAAATGGAGGAAGATATGTATTAGTACAAGTCCCCTACTAACCTGTAACACCCAACATGAACCCGCCCTACCCAGAATGTATAAACTCATTCATTCCTCATTCTTGCAAGGCCACCATCTCAAAAAGAGGTCGCAGTGGGAGAGTGGTGAGATCAGGGTCCCTGGAGTCAGACAACTCTTGGAGAGGTCTCCTCAGCCTTCTACTAACTGGAACCTGGGAATGATATTTAACTACTCTGACTCTCACCTTTCTTCATTTTTAAAGCACCAGTGTTAGGAACCCGGTGAAGCACTTTAGGAATTGCCAGTTCCCTTCCCACTTTGCCTCTTCTATTCTTTAAAAGAAGTGTCCTGGACATGAAATGAAGTTTGACTACCAAAAAGAATACTTGAAAATTTAACAGCACAAAAGGATATGCATACAAATTCATTACATGCCCACATGATTTTCTGTGCCAATTTGTTATGATATAATTGGCTACCTGATAGAGCCCTGGAGAAAGAATGTTATTACATCATTTCCACTTAGTTGAATGATCCTCCAGTTGAGTCTCAGGGGAAGAAAATCATCCCTTGCATTTCTATTTCAAAGATTTTCAGTTGTCTCACTTTGACTTGTAGATTAACAGAGAAATCTGTAAACTTCCATCTTGAGGCACAGAAGGTGATAAGTAAGCACAAGGTGTGATATTGACTAGACAGAACATTAAAATGAGTCAAGAGGTCCCATCATGAAGGCACTTTGGAGAGGTCACTTCCCTTGCACCAGCCTCATCCATTAAACAAGATAAAAATATTGAGTTATCCCACTCAGTAGTGTTTAGAATGTTAACCCTCAGAATACCCGGACAAAATCATCATCACCTTCTGGGTACAAAATACCCATTTGATGTTTTTTTGTATTAAGTCACTTTATGAAAAATTCATAGAAGTAAAAATAAAGGGATAATGAAGAACAACTGAATCAGAAAATCTAACAAGAATTTAAACATATCAAACCAAAATTTTATTTTTCATTTTCCTAGCTTTGAAAGTATACTCAAAAAGGACATAGTCCTTTGAATGCAGCTCACTCCTTATCAATTCTCATCCCTGAACTTAGAATATATCCATCTTGTAGGTATTGATTTTTCACTTCTTCCTCACTTATATCCCCAATAAGTTGTCTTATCATTACTTCTAGTTCTTTTTATATCATCAAAACAGAAAATTTTCAAAACATTGACAGCTCATAATTTTGTTGAAGGGAGGATTGCCATCTTCTTTTCTCCATAATTGCAAGACATTTTTATTTTTGGATTGATAAACACCAATTAGAATGACCAGTCCAATGACATTTTTTAATTTATACCTGATCTATTCCCCTCTACTTACCTGAATTCAGCATTTGTTCACTTAGAAACCTTATTGATTAAATACTAGACATATATTAAACATCCAATATTATAAAAGATGACAAAAAATTGTCCCACATCCTTTGAGCAAATTGGGATGTTTCCTACTTCTTGCTGCAACATATTGTATGGCAAGTGACAAACTGAGAACACCATTTACCATTTTGGTCCTTAGAAGTACACTGTTCAGTAATTGATTTTGAGGGTTGGAAAATCATCTAAGATATTATCATTTGAAGACTCATAGTTTGAGATATCAATTTCACTATCAGTAATGGCATCTAGCGTATTAATGTTACTGTACTTTCTTATCTAATAATTGTAAAATGAATTTCTCTGTCAATTTACTTTTTTTGCCAGCCTGGGAAGAAAAATGAAAAAAAAAATCATTTTTGTTCAGTGAAAGCTGTGTTAAATAAATGCAAAGATGGAGTCTCTTAATTTCTTCTATATCTTTTTGAAAGATGGTGTAATAATTTGGACAATGCAGTAAAAAAACTAAATGGTGATTGATATGTGGTATTATTTATTTTATTATTGCATTATTTCTAATGTAAGCTCTTCCATCAATCTTTTCTTTCTCTTATTTTTTAAGTCGTTTTAGTAGAGCTGGGAATAATTTACTAATAACGAAATAATTCCTAGCATGACAAATAACAAGGTGTTTTAAGATATAGGAAAAATAAGATCAATGAGATCCCATATGTTAATTTTACAAAAAAAAAAAAAAGCCCAATTCTTCCATGTGGTTGTGCAAGATAGAATGGGCTTATTCTATTTAAAAATAAGAGAGAAATTTTCTCCTTGTTCTTTGGAAGATTTCTAAGAAAGAGTAGAAATCATGAAATATTAATCCTTACAAATAGTTAAAAATGCTCAAAGAAATGGTCAAAAACAAAAATTGGATCCAATGGACCCTGATAGTTTACCAAGAGTTAAATGAGATCCCATCTGAAAAAACAATCTGAGGTCCTAGACGATTAGTTTCCCACTAATCACTCCAGCAGTCAAATTGAAGATATAAGAACTCTGCATGATAGGTAACAGATTAATGGTATAAAAGCAATTTTCCTTAGGAAAACACAATTTTTAAAGGTATGTGTTGGTATAAGCATGAGCCACAGGCAACTGGAATCACCTGGATCTTTTTAAAACTGCAACTTCTGAAACTTTACCCTAGACCTGCTGAACCCGTTCCCTGGGGTTTGAGGGTCATGAATCCGTTCCCCTGGTAGATTCTGATGTTTACTATATTTTGAAAACTGCTGAATACATCATGTATCACTTCTTTAAATATTTCACATATTGTGATCTTCGATTCCAACATCTATGTTTTTGCCACTCAACTTTAACTACCTATTTATGTTTTCATGTATTTGGTAGATAAAAATCCAGACATGCAACATTTGTTTACTGAGTATCTACTTTTTGCCTAACTGGTTGGCTTCTAGGCAATAAGACAGGAAAGTCCCCTCCCCTTAGCGGGTTTACATTCTCTTTTGGATACAGATAAACAATAACCAATATAATTTCAGTGGGTAAAGAGTGCCATGAAAAAAATAAAACAGGAAAATAGGATAGAAAATAGCATTTTATGGAGAGGACAGTGAAGGATGTCCAGGGCCATCCAGTTTAACAACTTCAAAGAGCATCATGTACTTAGACTACACTATGCATGATGATACCTGGAATTGTGCCATGCTTTATCACTAGATAAGGCCATACTATGGATGTAACTTTTCATCTGAGACCTGGATGACAAGGAAGAGTTGTGTGTGTATGAAGATCTTTTGACATTAGACTAGGGAACAGCACACTCTGAAGTGGGAGTGAGCATGACTTCTTCCCAAAAACAGATGAAAAAAAAAGCCAGTGTGTCTGGAACCTCGTAGAAAAAGTAGGAGAGTTGTGGGAGTTAAGGTGGAAGGGAAGCTAATGCAAGGTATGGAGCAATATTCAGACCTGGCTGGTAGTCTTACCACATTTTCATGGTCAATATACTTTCTCAATATCTGAGATCATTGTGGCACAACACCTATTCTCTACACAAACCTTCAACACTATCTCACACCTCAACATTATCAACTGCTCTTTAGACCTTTTGTTTCTTTGGAAAAGTAGATGCTATAACAGAAGAGATTGTTTATATGTTCCCACGACCAAACCTACCAATTTACCCACATCACCAACTATGGTGCCTCCTTTCTTGTGAAAAATCTTAGTAAGGCAGTCTCTTCTCATTGCAATGGATAACCCACTCTATGACTGTGATTGTGATTGTGTAATTATCCCCCTTCTCCCATGATACAGCGGTATTCCTCTCTCTACTAGATGAATAAGCATATTCATTAATGAACAAACAGATGAAAGATATGAAAATTGGATGGGAGGTATAAGAGAGAACTGTTAGGGGGATTCTCAGATAACTCACCTGATCATCCTTGTAATAGATGGTAATTTTAACTGGAATGAACAACACATAATGATATTTTTTTTTTTTTTTTTTGCTGGGAGCACAATGGGCCATCTTGATTTCTTGATACTTTTGTACACTCCAGTAGTGATGTTAAGAATGTAGCAAGATATTTAGATCAGAGACTGAGCTATAGAGGAAAATTCAGGGATCATATATGGGTGGATGTCAACGGAAGATATAGGTAAAGATGAGATTGGTGCCTAAGGAGACATCATGGCATGAAGGGGGAAGGTGGCCAAAAATGAGAACCAAGGAGTTCTCAACATAAGAATCTTCAGTAAGTGCATGACAGAACCCAAAATTAACCGGCAGATTGTTTATCCCTTGATTCAGCTGTGTTCTTTCCTCTATATGATGCTACCCCTGGAATGAACCTCTTCAGGGTAGGCCTGGCCTTGGGTCTGATGGCCTAAAACAGAACTCTGTGGAGGAACTGTTCATGGGTCCTATCCACTCTGGACAAGTAACCCCTCCCACTTCATTAAACTTATCACTCCTTCTGTAATGGCTTGCTCTCCTGCGCATGCAACCCACTAGGATATAAGCTGTTCAAGTACCTGGGTGCTATCCTGCTCACCACTTTTTCCTCTGTAGCCCATAAAAGATGGATTCACCCTAAATGTCCATCAATTAGGGTCTTATTGAATACAATACTTTACAGAGTGCATAAATATGTCAGAACACCATTCAGGCATTTAGAGAAATGTGTAATTCTACACAATGGGTATGGAATTAGGTCTTAAATATACTATGTAAACCAAATACAAATGGCAGAACTGTTGATGCAGTATTTCTTGCCTGCTTTCTAATAAGTTGCTGTGGCAAATGTACTAATCAGACACAGAGAATTTATTCCATCTCTGGCTGCCAATCATGTAAGTTGAGCCACTCTGGTTATTCCATCAGTTGAAACTCCAAATTGCTACATCCCAAAAAAATCCATAAGGAGCAGAAAAATTGTTCAGCTGAGTCCAGTAAACCCACATAATCATGAAAGATATTACTGTTTGGTGTTACTTAAGCTACTCCAAATTTTGTTGTGGTTTGTTATACAGTAATAGGTAACTGAAACACTTTAGTTTAATGTTGACACTTTAGACAATGGGGTCAACAGCCCCAGCTGAGATCCCTATCACCAGCAAGCATCCATTGCCAGGAGATCCGATTCATTCGAGTCTTCAGATGCTCAAAATTCCAGCTGTGATTTAACTGCAACTTTGTAAGGGATGTCATGGGAAAAACACCCAGCTGAACCCAGTCACCCACAGAACTATAAGAAATTATGATGGTGGAAGAGGGATTTCGGGGAAGATGGCGGCGTAGGAGGACTCTGGGCTCACCACGTCCTGCTGACCACTTAGATTCCACCTACACCTGCCTAAATAACCCAGAAAACTGCCAGAAGACTAACAGAACGGAGTCTCTGGAGCTAAGCACAGACGAGAGGCCCACGGAAGAGGGTAGGAAGGGCAGCAAGGCGGTGCGTGCTACACGGACTGGAAGGAGGGAGCCAGGGCAGAGGGGCAGCCCGCCGGCCAAGCAGAGGCCCCAAGTCTGGCTTGCAAAAGGGGAGGGGCCAGACAGAGTGTGTTCCAACAGCAAGTGGGACTTAACATCTGGGAGGTTATAACTTAACAGCTCTGCTCGGAAAGCAGGAAGGCTGGAGGACAACAGGATGGAGAGTTACAGAGCCCCGGGATGGGATGACAGAGCTCAGTTTGGCAGGAAACAAAGGCGCTCACCAGCGCCATCTCCCTCACCCATCCACCAGCCAAAATCCCAAAGGGAACCAGTTCCTGCCAGGGAACTTGCTGGCACCACGCAAACACCCAACTCTGTGATTCTGTGGAGCCACCCCTCTGGTGGCGGGTCTGACTCCCTCCCACTGCCACAGGGCCCCTCCTTAAGCTGATCACTGAAGGAGAACCGAGTTAAGCCTGCCCCTCCCGCCCCCCATGCACCTTGCCTATCCACCTAGCTAATACACCTGATCCCCAGCACCACAAGCCTGGCAGTGTGCAAGTAGCCCAGACGGGCCACATCACCCCGCAGTGAATCCTGCCCCTAGGAGAGGGGAAGAGAAGGTACACACCAGTCTGACTGTGGCCCCAGCAGTGGGCAGGGGGCAGACATCAGGTCTGACTGCTGCCCCGCCCACCAACTCCACTTATTCAAGACAGCACAGGAGAAGTGCCCTGCAGGTCCGCACCACTCCAAGGACTATCCAAAATGACCAAACGGAAGAATTCCCTTCAAAAGAATCTCCAGGAAATAACAACAGCGAACGAACTGATAAAAAAGGATTTAAACAATATAACAGAAAGTGAATTTAGAATAATAGTCATAAAATTAATCACTGAGTTTGAAAACAGTATAGAAGACAGCAGAGAATCTATTGCTACAGAGATCAAGGGACTAAAGAATAGTCAGGAGGAGATAAAAAACGCTATAAACGAGCTGCAAAATAAAATGGAAATGACCACGGCTCAGATTGAAGAGGTAGAGGCAAGAATAGGTGAATTAGAAGACAAAATTATGGAAAAGGAGGAAGCTGAGAAAAGAGAGATAAAAAAATCCAGGAGTATGAGGGGAAAATTAGAGAACTAAGTGATGCACTAAACAGAAATAATCTACGCATAATTGGTATCCCAGAGGAAGAAGAGAGAGGGAAAGGTGCTGAAGGTGTACTTGAAGAAATAATAGCTGAGAACTTCCCTGAACTGGGGAAAGAAAAAGGCATTGAAATCCAAGAGGCACAGAGAACTCCCTTCAGACGTAACTTGAATCGATCTTCTGCATGACATATCATAGTGAAACTGGCAAAATACAAGGATAAAGAGAAAATTCTGAAAGCAGCTAGGGATAAACGTGCCCTACCACATAAAGGGAGTCCTATAAGACTCGTGACTGATCTCTCTCCTGACATTTGGCAGGCCAGAAAGGAATGGCAGGAGATCTTCAATGTGATAAACAGAAAAAATATGCAGCCGAGAATCCTTTACCCAGCAAGTCTGTCATTTAGAATAGGAGGAGAGATAAAGGTCTTCCCAAACAAACAAAAACTGAAGGAATTCGTCACCACTAAACCAGCGCTACAAGAGATCCTAAGGGGGATCCTGTGAGACAAAGTACCAGAGACATCACTACAAGCATAAAACATACAGACATCACAATGACTCTAAACCCATATCTTTCTATAATGCAGTGAATGTAAATGGACTAAATGCGCCAACCAAAAGACATAGAGTATCAGAATGGATAAGAAAACAAGACCCATCTATTGGCTGTCTGCAAGAGACTCATTTTAGAACTTAGGACACCTTCAGATTGAGAGTGAGGGGATGGAGAACTATTTATCATGCCACTGGAAGTCACAAGAAAGCTGTAGTAGCCATACTTATATCAGACAAAGTAGACTTTCAGTCAAAGACTGTAACAAGAGATGAAGAAGGGCATTATATAATAATCACAGGGTCTATCCATCAGGAAGAGCTAACAATTGTAAATGTCTATGCGCCTAATACGGGAGCCCCCAAATATATAAAACAATTACTCATAAACATAAGTAACCTTATTGATAAAAATGTGGTAATAACAGGGGACTTTAACACTCCACTTACAGCAATGGATAGATCAACTAGACACATGGTCAATAAAGAAACAAGGGCCCTGAATGATACACTGGATCAGATGGACTTGACAGATATATTTACAACTCTGCATCCCAAAGCAACAGAATATACTTTCTTCTCAAGTGCACACGGAACATTCTCCAAGATAGATCACATACTGGGTCACAAAACAGCCCTTCATAAGTAGAAAAGAATTGATATCATACCATGCATACTTTCAGACCACAATGCTATGAAGCTTGAAATCAACCACAGGAAAAAGTCTGGAAAACCTCCAAAAGCATGGAGGTTAAAAAACACCCTACTAAAGAATGAATGAGTCAACCAGGCAATTAGAGAAGAAATTAAAAAATATATGGAAACAAACGAAAATGAAAATACAACAATCCAAACGCTTTGGGATAAAGCAAAGCTGTCTTGAGAGGAAAATACATTGTAATCCAGGCCTATCTCAAGAAACAAGAAAAATCTCAAATACAAAATCTAACAGCACACCTAAAGGAAATAGAAGCAGAACAGCAAAGGCAGCCTAAACACAGCAGAAGAAGAGAAATAATAAAGATCAGAGCAGAAATAAACAATATAGAATCTAAAAGAACTGTAGAGAAGATCAACGAAATCAAGAGTTGGTTTTTTGAAAAAATAAGCAAAATTGATAAAAACTCTATCCATGTTTCTCAAAAAGAAAAGGGAGATGACCCAAATAGATAAAATCCTGAATGAAAATGGAATTATTACTACCAAT
Source organism: Panthera pardus (assembly GCF_024362965.1). Classification (NCBI taxonomy): domain Eukaryota; kingdom Metazoa; phylum Chordata; class Mammalia; order Carnivora; family Felidae; genus Panthera; species Panthera pardus. The sequence continues at coordinate 44,502,098 of NW_026526843.1, read as the reverse complement.
CCCTCAGAGATACAAACAATTATCAGGGAATACTATGAAAAATTATATGCCAACAAATTGGACAACTTGGAAGAAATGGACAAATTCCTAAACATCCACACGCTTTAAAAACTCAGTCAGGAGGAAATAGAAATCTTGAACAGACTCATAACCAGCGAAGAAATTGAATCAGTTATCAAAAATCTCCCAACAAATAAGAGTCCAGGACCAGATGGCTTCCCAGGGGAGTTCTACCAGATGTTTAAAGCAGAAATAATATGTATCCTTCTCAAGCTATTCCAAGAAATAGAAAGGGAAGGAAAACTTCCAGACTCATTCTAGGAAGCCAGTATTACTTTAATTCCTAAACCAGGCAGAGATCCAGTAAAAAAAGAGAACTACAGGCCAATATCCCTGATGAATATGGATGCAAAAATTCTCAATAAGATACTAGCAAATAGAATTCAACAGCATATAAAAAGAATTATTCACCAAGATCAAGTGGGATTCATTCCTGGGCTGCAGGGCTGGTTCAACATTCACAAATCAATCAACGTGATACATAACATTGATAAAAGAAAAGAGAAGAACCATATGATCCTGTCAAACGATGCAGAAAAAGCATTTGACAAAATTCAGCACTCGTTCTTAATAAAAACTCTTCAGAAAGTTGGGATAGAAGGAACATACTTAAAGATCATAAAAGCCATTTATGAAAAGCCCACAGCTAACATCATCCTCAATGGGGAAAAACTGAGAGCTTTTTCCCTGAGATCAGGAACACGACAGGGATGTCCACTCTCACCGCTGTTGTTTAACATAGTGTTGGAAAATCTAGCATCAGCAATCAGACAACAAAAGGAAATCAAAGGCATCAAAATTGGCAAAGATGAACTCAAGCTTTCACTTTTTGCAGATGACATGATACTATACATGGAAAACCCGATAGACTCCACCAAAAGTCTGCTAGAACTGATACATGAATTCAGCAAAGTTGCAGGATACAAAATTAAAGTAGAGAAATAAGTTACATTCTTATACACTAACAATGAAGCAACAGAAAGACAAATAAACTGATCCCATTCACAATTGCACCAAGAAGCATAAAATACCTAGGAATAAATCTAACCAAAGATGTAAAAGATCTGTATGCTGAAAACTAGAGAAAGCTTATGAAGGTAATTGAAGAAGATATAAAGAAATGGAAAGACATTCCCTGCTCATGGATTGGAAGAATAAATATTGTCAAAATGTCAATACTACCCAAAGCTATCTACACATTCAATGCAATGCCAATCAAAATTGCACCAGCATTCTTCTCGAAACTATAACAAGCAATCCTAAAATTCATATGGAACCACAAAAGGCCCCGAATAGCCAAAGTAATTTTGAAGAAGAAGACCAAAGCAGGAGGCATCACAATCCCAGACTTTAGCCTCTACTACAAAGCTGTCATCATCAAGACAGCATGGTATTGGCACAAAAACAGACACATAGACCAATGGAATAGAATAGAAACCCAAGAAGTAGACCCACAAAAGTATGGCCAACTAATCTTTGACAAAGCAGGAAAGAACATCCAATGGAAAAAAGACAGTCTCTTTAACAAATGGTGCTGGGAGAACTGGACAGCAACATGCAGAAGATTGAAACTAGACCACTTTCTCACACGATTCACAAAAATAAACTCGAAATGGATAAAGGACCTCAATGTGTGACAGGAAACCATCAAAACCTTAGAGGAGAAAGCAGGAAAAGACCTCTCTGACCTCAGCCGCAGCAATTTCTTACTTGACACATGCCCAAAGGCAAGGGAATTATAAGCAAAAATGATCTACTGGGACATCATGGAAGTAAAAAGCCTCTGCACTTCCAAGGAAGCAACCAACAAAACTAAAAGGCAACTCACAGAATGGGAAAAGATATTTGCAAATGATATATCGGACAAAGGGCTAGTATCCAAAATCTATAAAGAGCTCACCAAACTCCACACCCGAAAAACAAATAATCCAGTGAAGAAATAGGCAGAAATCATGAATAGACACTTCTCTAAAGAAGACATCTGGATGGCCAACAGGCACATGAAAAGATGCTCAACGTCGCTCCTCATCAGGGAAATACAAATCAAAACCACACTCAGATGTCACCTCACACCAGTCAGAGTGGCCAAAATGAACAAATCAGGAGACTATAGATGCTGGAGAGGATGTGGAGAAACGGGAACCCTCTTGCACTGTTGGTGGGAATGCAAATTGGTGCAGCCACTCTGGAAAACAGTGTGGATGTTCCTCAAAAAATTAAAAATAGACCTACCCTATGAGCCAGCAATAGCACTGCTAGGAATTTATCCAAGGGATACAGGAGTACTGATGCATAGGGGCACTTGTACCCCAATGTTTATAGCAGCACTCTCAACAATAGCCAAATTATGGAAAGAGCCTAAATGTCCATCAACTGATAATGGATAAAGAAATTGTGGTTTAGATACACAATGGAGTACTACGTGGCAATGAGAAAGAATGAAATATGGCCTTTTGTAGCAACGTGGATGGAACTGGAGAGTGTGATGCTAAGTGAAATAAGCCACACACAGAAAGACAGATACCATATGGTTTCACTCATGTGGATCCTGAGAAACTTAACAGAAACCCATGGGGAAGGGGAAGGAAAAAAAAAGAGGTTAGAGTGGGATAGAGCCAAAGCATAAGAGACTCTTAAAAACTGAGAACAAACTGAGGGTTGATGGGGGGTGGGAGGGAGTGGAGGGTGGGTGATGGGTATTGAGGAGGGCACCTTTTGGGATGAGCACTGGGTGTTGTATGGAAACCAATTTGACAATAAACTTCATATATTGAAGAAAAAAATAAAATAAAATATTCACGAAAAAAAAGAAATGATGGTGGTGATGATTATAACTCTAACAAAAGTAATATATTGTTTTAAGCTACTAATTTGGTGTCTTGTTTGATACATAGCAATAGATCATCAAAATGATATAGAACGTGAAACAAGTTAGTTTGTAGATTTAAAAGTTTTTTATATGCATATAGTGAAACACATGTATTTATGAATATGTTTAGTCGAAACACATGATGTGTATTGATCCAAAACTTATTTTTCGCCTAAAAGTAAGTCTTGGCTTTAATTTTTGTCTTTAAAAATATAGTTACTGGGGCGCCTGTGTGGATCAGTCAGTTAAAGGTCCAACTTCAGCTCAGGTCATGTTCTCACGGTTCGTGGGTTCGAGCCCCGCATCCGGCTCTGTGCTGACAGCTTAGAGCCTGGAGCCTGCTTCTGATTCTGTGTCTCCCAATCTCTCTGCCCTTCCCCCACTCACCTTCTGTGTCTCTTTCAAAAATTAATAAATATTAAAAAATAATAAAAATACAGTTACCTCATGCTCTGAAATATATGAAGACTATTACATTGAATTTTTAAACAATCACATGATTTTAATATAGCTGAGTTAGCCTCCATCTCCATTTACCCCATTCTCTCCCCAGAGGTAACCACGCTCTTAAGTTGGTATATATCTTTACACATATGTTTCTACACTTTGCCTATATATGTATATACATAATTTAAGTATGTAAAATATTTTTGAAAATATAAATTAAAGTATATCATATAAAATATAAAAATATTAAAATGTATATAGAATTACTTTTAGACATGTAAACATTTTGACAGTTTTTACACTGTCAAACACATTGGCAAATAATTGTGTTTTCAACCTGTTTCTCTCAGGTTTATCATGTTTAAGACTTTCACTCATTGCTATATGGATATGTAGGTCATTCATTTTAACTGTGCATAGTGTTCTTATTATGGAAATGCACCATAATTCTTTATTTTCTTATTAATAATATTTCTCTGTTAATAAATATTTCCATGCTTCTTAGTTCATGGATTACATTACTATTTTCCACCTTGTCATTTTTGCCCAAGTTGCCAAATCTTTTGGCTCCTGGCTAACAGACCCACCTCATTGTGTGTGCATGTGTGCGTGTTTCAGGAAGATGATAGTTATTAATAGTAACATATGTGAATATGCCTTATAGTTTACAAGCATATTTATGTACATTATCCCATGCAATCTATTCAAACTCTGTTAAATTTAGTCAATTTGGTTAAATCTGGTAAAGTAGACTTTGGAGAAGTTAAATGACTTGTTTAGATACACAGAAACAGTGGCAGAGTTGTGGACTCAAGTTTAGGTTGTTTGTCTTATAGCCCGTGCCTTGTCTGTTAGGGGAGAGGGAAGAATGTTGAAAGATATATACCAACTTTTTCACTGATTTTTTTCCTGGTTATTTTTAAGAGACTTAAAGGAGGAAATGTTTCCTCTTGGCAGACATGGTAAAAGCATGAGGTAAAAGGGAAAAAAAAGTTTACTAATAACCTTTTAAACTTAAGAAAATTTATTTTAAACAAACATGATTTTTTCAATTGCATTATTTATTGTTTTAGAAGCACTCAAACAATACCCAAATAGTTACTACTCACAATGATAACAAAACTTATGTTTTGATGTTCACCTATCATTTTTAAACTTGTGTATAACTTTTCAACATATTTAGAAATATGAAGTTTCCACAGCTACATGCCAGAGAACAACTAAACAAAAAAATGTTTTAAAATCATGTCAAACACATCAAATATTATCTGTGGCAAAGTACCAAACAGTATAATTAATCAAGTACTCTATTTTAAAATTTGTGAGAAGAAGCAAGCATAATATTGTACTGTTCTTTTAAAGAGGGTAGTTTTTAAAAACAATTGTATGCTGCCATTATGTTGTAGAGAACTGAAAAATATAAATACATCACCAAAAATGGTAGAGTAGGGAACTCAAAGATTTCACGCCAAAAATGGTCAGTATCAACTTTTGCAGGAGTCTGGAATCTAATAAAAACTTAAAACAACCAGGGGAAAACTAGTTTAAGATAAAAGCTCCTGCATTGTAGTAAGAGAGTGCCATGACATTTTAAATTGCCAGACTATCATCCCCAATACTCCAGATCAGCTAGTGAAGTTTGCTAGTACCAGAAGGAACATTATGGACCTTATTCAATTGTGTCTGTGGGTCTTGACCATCTCGCTGGTCCTCCTCACAGAAGACACCAAGGTTTCCCTTTATTTTGCCTCAGAGCCTTCCCAGGAGTAGAGTGGCTTTTGTCAAAAGTATTTAAAGGCTTGGATATTAGACACAGCAGCCTGGGGTAAAGGACAGTACCAAGGTCAAAAAATAAATAGAATGAGAAAACTGGGAGGAAGAGGCTAGGAAAGGAAATACATGGGAAAATAAGGGCTTTTAAAAGTTCCCCAATATACAGGGAGACTGAGAAGACCACACATATGCCCAGGATGGGATGCAACTGTTTCAAAGACCTGAGGAGGCCTTTCACCTCCAGCTAGCCTTCATACTCTGTGCAAGAAGAAAGTGAAAATTAATACAGAGTTGAAAATGGTCTGGCTAGGCAGTGAACGAGTTCACCAGCACAGACCAATCTGCAAATACTGGGAGTGTTTCTTCTTTTTTCCTTTTACTGGCTCCAGGTATTTAAAGTAACTGTCAAAATACCAGCTGATCACTAAGTTAAGGCAACACAGGTTTCAGTGGCAGACATGATAAAGAATACAGACTTTACAAAATCAATTTAGAAAAGTCACTAAACAAACAAACAACAATCCACAACAGCCAACAACAAATCCTGAGGGAGAATATGATTTCCAGAGGTGCCATACTATACTATTCAAAATGTCGAGTTTCAGCAACAACAGAAAAATATGAAATGTGCAAAGAAAGTATGGCTTATTCACAACAAAAATGAAATTAGTAAAAACTGACTCTGAGGAAGCCGGACTTACTAGGGAAAGGCTTTAAGTCAACTGAATTTAATATGCTCAAAGAGCTAAAGGAAACCACAGAAAAAGAACTACAATAAACCAGGAAATTAATGTCTTGTCAAATGGGGAACATGAATAAACAGGAAGAAATTATTAAAAGGAACCAACAAAAATTCTGGAGCTGAAAATTACAGTAGCTGAAATTAAAAATTCAATTAAAAGGTTCAATATCAGAGATGCACTTACAGAATACACTTACCAAGACACAATATAGTCAAACTGTCAAAGCCAAAGACAAAAAGAGTATCTCGAAAGCAGCATTCAGTCTTATTTGGACCCTAGTCCAAACAAACTGTTAAAAAACTATAACAGAATTGAAAACTTGAACACGGATTGGACATAAAACAGTATTCAGGAATTATTCATTGTTAGGTGGGAAAATGGTATTGTGGTATAAATATACATATGATATGTTATACATAAATTATATAAATACGTAAATACATATGAGAGTCCTTATAGACATGTACTTTGAAATACTTATGCACAAAATGATATTATGACCGACATTTGCTTCAAAAATAATTTCTAAGAGTAGGAAGCGGGTAAGGATACACATGAAGTAACATTGGCAATGAGTTAACCGTTGGAGCTATGTGATGAGTACAGTGGCTTTCATTCTACTATTTTATTTTTGCATATGTTTTAAATTTTTTCATAACAAAAGTTAGAATAAAGTTAAGGTAAACTATAAAGAGAATGACATTCTAGTCGAAAAGGGAGCAAAAGAGTATTAAGAAGAATTAGAAAAAATAACATCTCCTTTCCTGACCCCCACCCCCAACATTTTGGTATAGAGAAAATGGTGGGCATTGGTAGCAAGGAGGACCACAGGCTGGGAGCAGGGTAGGTGCGACATCTTGCTCATAGATGTTCTTGGAGGGATGTATCCTGGGAGCAAAGGAGAGGAAGAAGCAAGTTCCCAGAGGAGGACAGGAAATGGCCAACAGGCCCCTAAGAAGATACTGCCCTTCCCCGGCAGGCAGAGAAAAGCCAAGGAATATACAAAGAGGGGAGAGTCACAGAGCCCAGCCTGGTCTGCTCAGAAGGACGATGCAGCAGAGAGGAGGTGCGCAGGCCAACCAGTTCTGCACCACCTCGCGGGAAGCAGCGGGCACGGGATGGGGGCGGTGCCGCTCGCGGTGACGAAGGCCTCAAATGACCCACCAATGGTGACTCGAGCGCCTAGCTCTAGCGTCAAACTGGGCCGGCGCTCTCTCCCTTCTCGGTACCTGCTCTTCGTGGCCCTGAGAACGTGGGGGCCAGGGGAAGCCCCAAAGAGTAGGAGTTGGAGGGGGAGCAGGTAAGGGACCCGGAGGAGGGGGAGAGTCCCCTGGGCCGGTGTGCGAGAGCCCACGCGGCCCGCGGAGGCCTCCTCGGGTCCCAGCTGCCCGGGGGCGGAACTGGGAAAGAACCACAGCCCTCACGCCAAGCTGTGGCCCGCATTTGGCCGCAGAAAATGGTAGGGCGGAGGGTTGGACCGCCATGAGGCGATGACCCTTCTCAAACACCTGCCTCTCGCACTCAGGCCCCGCCCCCGTCCTTCTTGGTGTAGAAAATGGTAGTCAGCGCGGGGGATGGGGCGTCCGGGGGTGGGAGTGGGGGTAGGGGTGGGACGGCCGTGGGGTCTCGGGGAGCCCAGGAGAGGCTGGGTGGCGTCGGGTTGGCGCCGAGCACTGAGTTGCAGCAGTCCCCGCTCCCCCACTCCTGCCCTCTGCAGGTGTGCGGGTGTAGGTGTCCTGGCGGCTCACTGGGGGCGAGAATCGGGAGGAGGAGACTGCAAGGATAGGCCCAGGTCGTTGCGGGGGACAGTGGGGAGGCGGGTGGGGGTAACGTGTGGAAAGCCCTGGACTCCAAATTCCTCCCACCAATCAGCCCCTCTCCATCTTGGTGCCTGCAGAGGCGTGGAGACGGATCGGCTGGGAGAATGGTGGGCTTTGGGAGAGGAGCGACCGGGAGGGGGTAAGGCTCAGACTGGGGACCTGCCCCAAAGCCGTAGGGAGCCTCTATGGTGGGAAAGTAAAATTTTAAAAAGCCTTTGGTATCCAAGGCTCTGAATTTTGGAACAGGAATAGTAAGGGCCTCTGTCCTCGGTGCTGCTCATCCCAAGAAAATAGTCCTTTTTCTGGTCTCTTATCTCCTAGGAGCAATGGCGTCCAAAGAGAAACAAACGGTGAAAAATCTCAACATGGAAAATGCCCAGCAGGAAAATGGAGAACAAGGCCTTCTACAGAATGGTGAGGAAGCCCACAATTCGAGAGGAGGTGAAGGCCAGAAGCATGGACGAAATGTCAGGCTGGGGCGAATGAGACGACTTGTCCCTAATTTTCGATGGGCCATACCCAACAGGCATATTGATCATAATGAAGTGGGAGATGATGTGGAAAAGTTCATAGGGCAGATGATGGAAATCAGGAGAAAAACTAAGGACCAGCAAATGAGGCATCATAAGCACTTCCAAACTCCTGAACCTGAAAATCATTATGACTTTTGCCTTATACCTTGAATTCTAAGGTTTTCCCTGCGGCTAATAATGTGGCTTCTGCTCTACAAGCTTGTAGTTTTGTGATTTACTTTTTAGGTAAACCTGTTGGTTTCCACTTAGCAGTTTGTAATTAAATATTGTTTTGTCTCAGTGTAAAACTTTCTGTCCAGTAGGGCAGTTTCACCCAGGTTTAGGAAACACTATTCTTTTCATAATATGAATGAATAAATCAGTTTAAAAAACAATCTTCCTTTTTCACCCTCGTCTTTATTTTTTGCTACTATCTGTCCTCACCTAGCTGCCTAGACTCAAAACCACAACTGTCTTTGACTTTTTGTTGTTGTTGTTACCATCCAATGAGTAAGGAAGGACCATATTCATAACATCTGATATTATTTTAAGAATGTATGCCCTACTGTTTTTCAGAGTGAGTCCACCACCTGCATAAAAACACCTGGGGAGGGGAGCACTTTTTTTTAATATTTTATTTATTTATTTATTTATTTATTTATTTATTTATTTATTTTTGAGAAGGAGAGAGAGTGGGGGAGGGGCAGAGAGAGAGGGGGACAGAAGATCCAAAGCCCAATGCGGGGCTGGAACTCACAAACTGAGATCATGTGACCTGAGCCGAAGTTGGATGCTCAACCGACTGAGCCACCCAGGCATCCCAGGGGAGATTTTTAAGCTTTTTAATGTAGAACATCTGGCTGCTATTCTCCAGACTCACAGGTGGGCATGCCACAATCTCCATTTGTTTTTGAGTTTTATTTATTTTGAGAGAGAGACCATGTAAGTGTGTGAGCAGGGGAGGGCAGAGAGGGAGAAAGAGAATCTTAAGCAGGTTCCATGCTGTCAGTGCTGAGCTTGATGCAGGGCTAGATCTCACAAACCATGAGATCTTGACCTGAGCCAAAATCAAGAATCTGACACTTAATTGACTGAGCCACCCAGGCGCCCCCAGAATCTTCATTTTTTTAACACACTTTCCTCGTAAATCTAATGTACACTGAGGCCATATATATATATATATATATATATATATATATACACACACACACACACATATACACACATATACATATATATATACATACATATATATGTATATATCTAAGTACATATGTGTGTGCTGTATTATTAAGTGTGAAAAATAAAGTAAAATAACAGGATGAATATCACCTGAATTTGATGGACAAAAACATTAAAAAGGAAAAGTACAGGGCCTTAAAATAGAATGGTATAAGAGTGGTAGGGATAATGGCAGATGAGGGTACTGGTGTTCAGAGATGTTCAGAACCAAGCCTACCCCCTGCTATATAACTGGCTTGGGCCATTTTCTCTAAGACTGTTATATGGAGATACAGAATATTTAACTTTTGTAACTGGTAACAAGCTAAGGAGGGTCTCAGGGAGACTCAGTGAGATTGAGGGTATCTTTAATATTTTTGTATATTTTCAATGTAGATGCTTTAAATTTTATGAAAGAAGAGAAAGAAATTTTAAAGACCTGACAACCCAGTCTTCTTCACGGTAATAATAGCCATCCATTATGGCTATTGAAATCAGTTTTGTGGCTCACAACAATCAATTTTAAAAAACAAATTAGGGAGTGCCTAAGTGACTCAGTCATTTAAGCATCAGATTTGATTTCGGCTTAGGTCGTGATCTCACGTTTTTTGAGACCAAGCCCTGTGTTGAGCTGCAGGCTGACATCGTAGAGCCTGCCTGGGTTTCTCTCCCTCTCTATCTGCCCCTCCCTCTCTCTCTACCCCTCCCCTGCTTGCTTGTGCTCCCTTTCTCTCTCTCAAACTAAATAAACTTAAATTTTTTTTAAAAAAAAGAACAAAAAACATCATAGTCCATCATCCAGTAGCATTAATAATTTTTTTGAGGGGGTGTCTGGATGGCTCAGTCGGTTTAGTATCCGACTTCAACTCAGGTCATGATCTCATGGTTTGTGGGTTCAAGCCCCACATTAGGCTCTGTGCTAGCAGTGTGGAGCATGCTTGGTATTATCTCTCTCTCCCTCTCTCTCTGGCCCTCTTCCACTTGCTCTCTCTCTCTCTGTCTCTCTCATTCAAAATACATAAATAAACTTTAAAAAAAAGAATTATTTTTGAGAGCCACATGAGTAGCCCAGTTGGTTAAGCATCTGACTCTTGATTTCAGCTCGGGTCATGATTTCATGGTTTGTGGGATCCAGCTCTGCATCAGGCTCTGTGATGACAGTGTGGGGCCTGTTTGGGATTCTCTTGTGCTCTCTCTCTGCCCCTCCCCCCTCAAAATAAATAAATAAACTTTAAAAAATTATTTTAAGAAACTAGTTTTAGTTTTACTGGTAGGAAATATTGTAGCCTTAAAAATGTATTTCTTTTTTTTTTAATGTTTATTTATTTTTGAGAGAGAGAGAGTGTGAGCAGGGGAGGAGCAGAGAGAGAGGGAGACACAGAATCCAAAGCAGGGTCCAGGCTCTGAGCTGTCATTACAGAGCCCAACGCAGGGCTCAAACTCATGAACGATGAGATCGTGACCTGAGCTGAAGTCAGACACTTAACTGACTGAGCCATCCAGGAGCCCACCCCCAAGGTAGTATGAGCATAGAACTTTCTAGAAGCAGCAAAGTTCAGAGATCATAATCAGAGCATGATTGAAGATAAACAAGGAAGTACACTTTCCTGAGTGTTTCAGCAAGGGTGAAAGAGTGAGAACAGAACTTCCTGGAAAAAAATAAAAGCCAGGAGAAAAAGTAAAATTTACTGAGTAACAAGGCAATTGAAGGAGCACTGAGTAGCTGTAGTGAACACTTCCATTAACTTATACATCCCATGGGAGGGTCAATCTTGGTGGGCAGTACATTCTGACTTTTTAAGGTGATGATTGAAATATGTCATTGGGGAATGTCCCTAAAGAGGCCAGTAAGAAAATGAAAGAAATATGAAAACCAAAGAAAAGTGAATCAACTGGGAACAACAAAAAGGACTAAGGCATTCATCCCTATCAGTCATTTATATATTCATGTTTAGTTTCTTAAGGAACATGTGTATATTTTTATAGATTTTGAAACAGGGCTTAGGATAGAAGCTAAGTAATTAAAAAGGAAAAGGAGATATCTCTGAGTAGAGCCTTTCAGAAGCATATGCTGTCACCTTCAAATTACAGAAAATTGAGATATCATTGAGGGAGGCTTTAAAGAGGCTAGCAAGGAAAAAATTGAACTTATAACGAAAAAAAGTAAAAACAAACGAAATATCACGAGAAGAAAACACAAAACAAGTTATCACTTCTACTCTTTTCAGTCTGTATCTACATGTAAGTAATTATGTTAGCTTTATTAAGGTATAACTAAAGTTCAGAAAGTACCTAAATATGCAATTTGATCTGTGTTACATATATGTAAGCCTATGAAACCATAACCACAATGAAAATAGCAAGCACTTACATCACCTCCAAAAGTCTTTTTCTTCCCATTTGTAGTCTACCCCCACTTCCACCTCCATCCTCAAGCAAACTCTGGTCTGCTTTCTGTCACTATATTTTGATTTTTGCAGTATTTTTTATATAAAGTTAATCACAGAGCATATACTTTTTTTTTGTCTGACCTCATTTATTCAATATAATGATTTTGCATGCAATAATAACATATTCTTTTCTACTGCTGAGTGATATTTCATGATATGGTGAATGTTTATCCCTTCATCTGTTGATGGGCACTTAGATAATGTCTAGTTGTTGGCTGTTACAAATAAAGCTGATATGAATATGCATGCACAGATTTTTCTGTAAACGTGTTTTCATTTTTCTTGGGTATACACCTAGGAATGAAATGGCAACATTATATAGAAGTTGTAAGTTTAATTTTTAAGAAAGAAATTACCAAACTGTTTTCCAAGGTGGTTTCACCATTTTACATTCCCATGAGTAGAGTATTAGAGTGCCAACTTTCCTCATCCTTATCATTACTCAGTGTGGTTAGGGTTTTTTTGTTAATACTTTTAATTTTTAAAAGTTTTTATTTAAATTCCAGGTAGTTAACATACAGCGTAATATTAGTTTCAAGCTGTACAATATAGTGACTGAACATTTCCATACAACACCAGGTACTCATCACAACAAGTGCACTCCGTAATCCCCATCACCTATTTAACCCATCCCACCACCTCTCTCCCCTCTGGTAACTATCAGTTTGTTCTCTATAGTTAAGAGTCTCTTTCTTGGTTTGCCTCTCTCTCTCTTTTCTTTACTTTTGCTCGTTTGTTTTCTTTCTTAAATTCCACATATGAGTGAAGTCATATGGTATTTGCCTTTCTCTGACTGACTTGATTTCCTTAGCATAATACTCTCTAGCTCCATCCACATTGTTTCAAATGGCAAGGTTTCATTCTTTTTTATGACTGAGTAATATTCCATTGTACATATATACCACTTCTTCTTTATCCATTTATCACTTGATGCACATTTGGACTCTTTCCATAGTTTGGCTTTTGTAGATAATGGTGATATACACATTGGGGTGCATGTATCCCTTTGAATAGTACTTTTGTATTCTTTGGGTAAATACCTAGTACTGTAATAGCTGGCTCACAAAGTAGTTCTATTTTTAAATTTTGGAGGAGCTTCCATAACTATTTTACAGAGTGGCTGCACCAGTTTGCATTCCCACTGGCAGTGCAGTTTCCTCTTTCTCCATGTCCTTACCACCACCTGTTCTTTCTTGTGTTTTGATTTTAGCCATTCTGATGGGTGTTAGGTGATATCTCATTGTGGTTTTGATTTGTATTTCCCTGATGATGAGAGATGTTGAGCATATTTTCATGTCTTTGTTGGAAATTTTAACCATTCTAAAGGGTGTATAGTATCTTATAGCTTTAATTTTTATTTCTCTGATGACTAGTGATGTTCAGCATCTTTTCGTGTACTCATTAGTCATTCATCTAGCTTCTTTTGTGAAAAAATATTGTTCAAATATTTTGCTAATTTTTAAATTTGGTTGTCCATCCTCTTACTGCTGAATTGCAAGATTTCTTTATAAATTCTGTATTCAGTTTCTTTGATATATATGTTGTAAATTTCTCTCTCAGTCTTGGCTTGCCTTTTCATTTACTTAATTGTTTCTTTCAAAGACCAAAGGTTTTAAATTTTTATGATGTCCATTTAATCAATTTTTCCTTTTATAATTGTGTTCTATTTAAATAATGTGCTGCTTAATCCAAGGTTATAAAGACTTTCTCCTCTATTTTACTCCCATAGTTTTATATTTTTTAGGCTTTTCATTTTGTTTTATGAACCATCTTAAGTTAATTTTTGTGTGAATACGAAGTAAACCTTAGTGTTCATTTTTCCCATATTGATATCTGACTAATACAACACCATTTGTTGAGAAGACTTTCCTTTCTCTATCCTATAGCCTTTTTATCTTTGTCAAAAATCAAGTACTTATACATATGTAGCTGTATTTTTGTACTTTCTATTCTGCTTTACTAATGACTATGTCTATCTTTTCACCAATATCAAATTGTCTTGATTGCTGTAGCCTTATAGTAAGTCTTGAAATTAGGTAGGGAAAGTCCTGCAACGTTGTTCTTCTCTGTTAAAATTGCTTTCAATATTCTAGGTCCCCTAAATTTTCATATAAGTTTTAGAATCAGTCAATGATCTATTTTTAAGCCTGCAAGAACTTTTTTTCCTTTTCAATTAAGATTTATTTTTTTAAGTTAATTAATTAATTTATTTTTTAAATATGAAATTTATTGTCAAATTGGTTTCCATATAACACCCAGTGCTCATCCCAAAAGGTGCCCTCCTCAATACCCATCACCCACCCTCTCCTCCCTCTGACCCCCCTCATCAACCCTCAGTTTGTTCTCAGGTTTTTTTTTTTTATTTTTTTTTACATTTATTTATTTTTGAGAAACAGAGTGAGACAAAGTGTGAGCGGGGGAGGGGCAGAGAGAGAAGGCGACACAGAATCTGAAGCAGGCTCCAGGCTCTGAGCAAGCAGCCAACACAGAGTCTGATGCGGGCTCCAACCCACAAAACTGTGAGATCATGACCTGAGCCAAAGTCGGACGCTCAACCGACTGAGCCACACAGGCGCCTCTGATCTCAGTTTTTAAGAGTCTCTTATGTTTCGGCTCCCTTCCTCTTTAACTTTTTTTTTTTCCTTCACCTCCCCCATGGTCTTATGTTAAGTTTCTCAGGATCCACATAAGAGTGAAAACATATGGTATCTGTCTTTCCTGTATGACTTATTTCACTTAGCAAAACACTCTCCAGTTCCATCCACATTGCTGCAAAAGGCCATATTGAATTCTTTCTCATTGCCACATAGTATTCCATTGTGTATATAACCACAATTTCTTTATCCATTCATCAGTTGATGGACGTTTAGGCTCTTTCCATGAATTGGCTATTGTTGAAAGTGCTGCTATAAACATTGGGGTACAAGTGCCCCTATGCATCAGCACTACCTGTATCCTTTGGGTAAATTCCTAGCAGTGCTATTGCTAGGTCTAGAATAGATCTATTTTTAATTTTTTGAAGAACCTCCACACTGTTTTCCAGAGCAGCTGCATCAGTTTGCATTCCCACCAACAGTGCAAGAGGGTTTCCATTTCTCCAAATTTTCGCCAGCATTAATAGTCTCCTGATTTGTTCATTTTAGCCACTCTGACTGGTGTGAGGTAGTATCTGAGTGTGGATTTGATTTGTATTTCCCTGATGAGAAGCGACGTTGAGCATCTTTTTTTGTGCCTGTTAGACATCTGGAAGTCTTCTTTAGAAAAGTGTCTATTCATGTTTTCTGCCCATTTCTTCACTGGATTATTTGTTTTTTGGGTGTGGAGTTTGGTGAGCTCTTTATAGATTTTGGATACTAGCCCTTTGTCCGATGTGTCATTTGCAAATATCTTCTCCCATTCTGTTGGTTGCCTTTTAGTTTTCTTGATTGTTTCCTTTGCAGTGCAGAAGCTTTGTATCTTCATGAGGTCCCAATAGTTCATTTTTGTTTTTAACCCCCTTGCCTTTGGGGATGTGTCAAGCAAGAAGTTGTTACAGCTGAGGTCAAAGAGGTTTTTTTCCTGCTTTCTCCTCTAGGGTTTTGATTGTTTCCTGTCTCACATTCAGTTCCTTTATCCATTTTGAGTTTGTTCTGGTGAATGGTGTAAGAAAGTGGTCTAGTTTCATTCTTCTGCATGTTGCTGTCCAGTTCTCCCAGCACCATTTGTTGAAGAGACTGTCTTTTTTTCCATTGGATATTCTTTCTTCCTTTGTCAAAGATTAGTTGGCCATACTTTTGTGGGTCTAGTTCTGGGGTTTTTATTCTAATCCATTGGTCTATGTGTCTATTTTTGTGCCAATACCATGCTGTCTTGATGATTACAACTTTGTAGTAGAGGCTAAAGTCTGGGATTGGGATGCCTCCTGCTTTGGTCTTCTTCAAAATTACTTTGGCTATTTGGGGCTTTTTGTGGTTCCATATGAATTTTAGGATTGCTTGTTCCAGCTTTGAGAAGAATGCTGCTGCAATATTGAATGGGATTGCATTGAATGTGTAGATAGCTTTGGGTAGTATTGACATTTTAACAATATTTATTCTTCCAATCCATGAGCACGGAATGTTTTTCCATTTCTTTGTATCTTCTTCAATTTCCTTCATAAGCTCTCTATAGTTTTCACCATACAGATCTTTTACATCTTTGGTCAGGTTTATTCCTAGGTATTTTATGCTTCTTGGTGCAATTATGAATTGGATCAGTTTCTTTATTTGTCTTCCTGTTGCTTCATTATTATTGTATAAGAATGCAATTGATTTCTGTACATTGATTTTGTATCCTGCGACATAGGTGAATTCATGTATCAGTTCTAGCAGACTTTTGGTGGAGTCTATCGGATTTTCCATGTATAGTATCATGTCATCTGCAAAAAGTGAAAGCTTGGCTTCATCTTTGCCAATTTTGATGCCTTTGATTTCCTTTTGTTGTCTGATTGCTGATGCTAGAATTTCCAACCCAGTGTTAAACAACAGCGGTGAGAGTGGACATCCCTGTCGTGTTCCTGATCTCAGGGGAAAAGCTGTCAGGTTTTCCCCATTGAGGATAATGTTAGCTGTGGGATTTTCATAAATGGCTTTTATGATCTTTAAGTATGCTCCTTCTAGCCCGACTTTCTCGAGGGTTTTTATTAAGATAGGTTGCTGAATTTTGTCAAAGGCCTTTTCTGCATCGATTGCCAGGATCATATGGTTCTTATCTTTTCTTTTATTAATGTCATGTATCACATTGATTGATTTGCGAATGTTGAACCAGCCCTGCATCCCAGGAATGAATCCCACTTGATCATGGTGAATAATTCTTTCTATATGCTGTTGAATTCGATTTGCTAGTATCTTATTGAGAATTTTTGCGTCCATATTCATCAGGGATATTGGCCTGTAGTTCTCTTTTTTTTACTGGGTCTCTGTCTGGTTTAGGAATCAAAGTAATACTGGCTTCCTAGAATGAGTCTGGAAGTTTTCCTTCCCTTTCTATTTCTTGGAATAGCTTGAGAAGGATAGGTATTATCTCTGCTTTAAACATCTGGTAGAACTCCCCTGGGAAGCCATCTGGTCCTGGACTCTTATTTGTTGGGAGATATTTGATGACTGATTCAATTTCTTCGCTGGTTATGGGTATGTTCAAGCTTTCTATTTCTTCCTGATTGAGTTTTGGAAGTGTGTGGGTGTTTAGGAATTTGTCCATTTCTTCCAGGTTGTCCAGATTGTTGGCATATAATTTTTCATAGTATTCCCATGATAATTGCTTGTATCTCTGAGGGATTCGTTGCAATAATTCCATTTTCATTCATGATTTTATCTATTTGGGTCATCTCCCTTTTCTTTTTGAGAAGCCTGGCTAGAGGTTTGTCAATTTTGTTTATTTTTTCAAAAAACCAACTCTTGGTTTCGTTGATCTGCTCTACAGGTTTTTTTTTTTTTTTTTTTTAGATTCTATATTGTTTATTGCTGCTTTGATCTTTATTATTTCTCTTGTTCTGCTGGATTTAGGCTGTCTTTGCTGTTCTGCTTCTAGTTCCTTTAGGTGTGCCTTTAGATTTTTATTTGGGATTTTTCTTGTTTCTTGAGATAGGCCTGGATTGCAATGTATTTTCCTCTCAGGACTGCCTTCGCTGCATCCCAAAGCGTTTGGATTGTTGTATTTTCATTTTCGTTTGTTTCCATATATTTTTTAATTTCTTCTCTAATTGTCTGTTTGACTGATTCATTCTTTAGTGCGGTGTTCTTTAACCTCCATGCTTTTGGAGGTTTTCCAGACTTTTTCCTGTGGTTGATTTCAAGCTTCATAGCATTGTGGTCTGAAAGTATGCATGGTATGATTTCAATTCTTGTATACTTATGAAGGGCTGTTTTGTGACCCAGTATGTGATCTATCTTGGAGAATGTTCCATGTGCACTCAAGAAGAAAGTATATTCTGTTGCTTTGGGATGCAGAGTTCTAAGTACATCTGTCAAGTCCATCTGATCCAATGTATCATTCAGGGCCCTTGTTTCTGTATTGACCTCGTGTAGATGATCTATCCATTGTTGTAAGTGGGTATCAACGTCCCCTGCAATTACCACATTCTTATCAATATGGTTGCTTATGTTTGTGATTGTTTTATATATTTGGGGGCTTCCGTATTTGGTGTATAGACATTTATAATTGTTAGCTCTTCTTGATGGAGAGACACTGTAATTGTTATATGATGCCCTTCTTCATCTCTTTTTATGTACAGCCTTTAACTTAAAGTCTGGTTTGCCTGATATAAGTATGGTTACTCCAGCTTTCTTGTGACTTCCAGTAGCATGATAGCTAGTTCTCCATCCCCTCACTTTCAACCTGAAGGTGTCCTCAGATCTAAATTGAGTCTATTGTAGACAGCAAATAGATGGGTCTTGTTTTTTTTATCCATTCTGAAATCCTATGTCTTTTGGTTGGGGCATTTAGTCCATTTACATTCAGTGTTATTATGGAAAGACATGGGTTTAGAGTCATTGTGATGTCTGTAGGTTTCATGCTTGTAGTCATGTCTCTGGTACTTTGTGGTCCTTCCAACATTTCACTCACAGAATGCGCCTTAGTATGTCTTGTAGGGTTGGTTTAGTGGTGATGAATTCCTTCAGTTTTTGTTTGTTTGGGAAGACCTTTATCTCTCCTTCTATTCTGAATGACAGACTTGTTGGATAAAGAATTCTTGGCTGCATATTTTTTTCTGTTCATCACATTGAAGATTTCCTGCCGTTCCTTTCTGGCCTGCCAAGTTTCAGTAGATAGGTCTTCCACTAGTCTTATGTTTCTCCTTTATATGTTAGAGCGTGTTTATCCCTAGCTGCTTTCAGAATTTTCTCTTTATCCTTGTATTTTGCCAGTTTCACTATGATATGTCATGCAGAAGATCGATTCAAGTTACATCTGAAGGGAGTTCTCTGTGCCTATTGGATTTCAATACTGTTTCCTTCCCCATATCAGGGAAGTTCTCAGTTATGATTTTTTCAATTACACTTTCAGCCCCTTTCTCTCTCTCTTCCTCTTCTGGAATTCCTATTATATGGATATTGTTCCATTTGATTGCATCACTTGGTTCTCTAATTCTCCCCTCATACTCCTGGATACTTTTATCTCTCTTTTTCTCACCTTCGTCTTTTTCCATAGTTTTATCTTCTAATTCACCTATTCTCTCCTCTGCCTCTTTAATCTGAGCTGTCGTTGACTCCATTTTATTTTGAACCTCATTTATAACATTTTTTATCTCCTCATGATTATTCCTTAGTCCCTTGATCTCTGTAGCAATAGATTCTCTGCTGTCCTCGATACTTTTTTTCAAGCCCAGCGACTAATTTTTTTTTACTGTTATTCTAAATCCTTGTTCCGTTATATTGCTTAAATATTTTTGATAAATTCGTTAGCTTTCTCTACTTCCTGGAGTTTCTTTTGAGGAGAATTCTTCTGTTTCGTCATTTTTGATATTCCCTGGTGTGGCGGGGAACTGCAGGGCTCTTCCCCTGTGCTGTATGGATTAACTTGTGTTGGTGGGCAGGGCCGCAGTCAGGCCTGATGTCTGTCCCTAGCCCACCACTGGGGCAACTGTCAGACTGGTGTGTACCTTATCTTCCCATCTCCCAGGGGCAGGACTCACTGTAGAGTGCTGTGGCCCCTGAATGGGCTACTTGCACACTGCCAGGCTTGTGGGGTACTTTGATTGGCGTATTAGCCGGGGTGGATCCGAAAGGTGCACCGGGACAGGAGGGGCAGGCTTAACTCGCTTTGCCATTGGTGGTCCCCTGTGGGAGTGGCCCTGCAGCGGGAAGGAGGTAGACCCTTTGGAGGGATGGATCCACAGAAGCACAGCATTTGGTTTTTGCACGGTGCAAGCAAGTTAGGTGAAGGGAACTGGTTCCCTTTGGAATTTCCCCTGCGGACAGGAGAGGGAGATGGCACTGTCCAGTGCCTTTGTTCCCCGCCCAGCTGAGCTCTGTGTTCCAGGGCTCAACACCTCTCCCTCCCAGTGTCCTCTTGCCCTCCCACTCTCCGAATAGAGCTGTTGACTAATCCAGATATTAAGTCCCGCTTGCTGTCATAACGCATGTAGTCCAGCCCTTCCACTTTTTCAAGCCAGACTCAGGGATTCCACCTTGCCGGGTGGGCTGCCCCTCCACAGCCCCAGCTCCCTCCCGCCAGTCCATGTGGCATGTACCACTTCTCTGCCCTTCCTACCCTCTTCCGTGGGCCTCTTGTCTACACTTGGCTCTGGAGAGTCCATTCTGCTAGTCTTCTGGCGGTTTTCTGGGTTATTTATGCAGATATGGATGGAATCTATGAGGTGATCAGCAGGACGAGGTGAACCCAGCATCCTCCAATGCCGCCATCTTCCCACAACCTCAATTAAGATTAAGCTTGCAAGAATTTTTATTGGGATTGCTTTGAATATATATATATATATATATATATATATATATATATATATATATGTATATATATATTTGGTGAGAATAACTATATTAATAGATTTTCAATATGTGAACATGGTATGACTTCCATTTACACAAATCTTATTAAATTCTCCCAACAACGTTTTGTAGTTGTCATTATGGGGGTCTTAGGGACATATTTTGTTACATTTACTCCTAGGTATTTTATCGGTTTTGTTGCTGCTATATATGGAATTTTTAAATTTAATTTCTCAATTGTTTGTTGCTGCTACTACATAAGAATACAATTTGTTTTTCTATATTAATCTCATATCCTATGGCATTGCTAAATTCATTTATTAATTCTAGTCGCTAATTCTAGATTCCCTGCAGCTTTTTACATAAGCATTTATACCATCTACAACTAGGGACAGTGTTTTTATAAGGAAAAACACAAATAGGTGTCTTGTCACAGCAGTCAAGGAAAAGGACAAGGCCCCTGAAAGAAGCTGAAAACTCTGTCTTTCACATAGGGTATCTTCTCTCTTTTTTCATTTTTGGAAGTTTCCCACACTCACAATTAGTCAAATACAGCTTCATGTAAATGACATGTTCAGGTCCTTTCTGATAAGGGGATTTGAGAAGAATGCCAAGGTCAAAGAACTGATTTGGAAAGTAACAAGACATATGTAGAGAACAATGTAAAATGTAAGTGGTTTCTGACCATTAGGCCAAACATTTCCAAGTGAATGACAGACTCTGGTCCAGTAGTAAATCAGTCAGGATGACCAATTTCAGAAGAAAGGTTAGATAAGAACAGGACCACTGGAGATGTGTCCTTTAGACACTTTGCATCCACTAGCAAGGCTATTATCAAAAAGCAAACAATAACAAGTATTCATGAAGATGTGAGAATTATAATCTTCATAGAGTGCTGATAGGAATGTATAACCATGCACTTGCCATGGAAAACAGTTTGGCAATTCTTCCAAAAGTTATACGTAGAGCTACCATGTGACCTAGCAATTCCCTTGTAGGTATATACTCAAAATAATTGAAAACATATGTTCACAATATTTGTACACAAATGTTCATAATAGCAAAAAGTGCCAACAACCCAAATATCCACCAACTGACAAATCAATAAAATGTGGTATATTCTTGTAACAAAATATTCAATGCACATAAAAAGGAATGAAGTCCTGATAAATGCTGCAACATGGGTAAACTTTAAAGACACTATGCTAAATGAAAACCAAACCTAAAGGGCACGTATTATATGATTCCATTTATATGAAGTGCCCAGAATAGACAAATCTGTTGATACAAAAAGTAGAATCGTGGTGGTAGCTGGTGGTGGGGGGGGGGTGGGCTTGACTACTAAAGGGTATATATAAAGTTTCCTTTTGGGGTATTAAAAAGGAGAACATCAATAACCAGATGGAACAATTTATTATTAATAAATAAAACAGTTTGATTATCTCCTAATAAAACAAAAATATATAAACAGTAGCATAGACATATTTAGGTAAAATAAATCTTTTTTTTTTTTAGTGTTTATTTATTTTCGAAGGAGAGAGAGACAGCATGAGCGGGGAAGTGGTAGAGAGAGAAGAAGACACAGAATCCAAAGCAGACGCCAGGCTCTGAACTGTCAGCACAAAGCCCGACACGGGGCTTGAATTCACAAGCTGTGAGATCATGACCTGATCTGAAGTCAGACACTTAACCGACTGAGCCACCCAGGTGCCCCAAAGTCTTTTTTTAATATAATTTATTATCAAGTTAGCTAACATACAGTGTATACAGTGTTCTCTTGGCTTCAGGAGTAGATTCCTATATTCATTGCTTACATTACAGCAGCCAGTGCTCATCCGAAAAAGTGTCCCCCTCAGTACCCATCACCCATTTCCTCTCCCTGCACCCCCCCATCAACCCTCAACTTGGTCTCTGTATTTAAGAGTCTCTTACGATTTGCCTCCCTCTGTTTAAAACTATTTTTCCTCTTCCCTTCCCCCATGGTCTTCTGTTAAGTTTGTCAAATTTCACATATGAGAGAAAACATGATATCTGTTGTTCTCTGACTGAGTTATTTCACTTTGCATAATAACCTTCAGTTCCATCCACGTTGTTGCACATGGCAAGATTTCATCGGGAATACAAACTGGTGCAGCTGCTCTCAAAAACAGTATGGAAGTTTCTCAAAAAATCAAGAAGTGTTTTACTATATGACAAAGTTGACATGTCAATCTGAAAAGAAATCTGTGTCATTCAATATATTTTTCTCATTTCTTTGTGTTATGCTAACTTGGGAACCAGCAAATTAATGTAACTCCCAGAACTAGGCCTCTCAGCCCAAGGGGGAAGCATTTTATTTCCAACATCCCTCCCTATTAAGAAGTTAATTTCCACCTATGCATGATAAAGCATGGGTACCATACGACAAAAGTTCGTAACAACCAGTCTTGTCATCTAAGAATAAGGAATATAAGCTTGAATCCCAGGTCTTCCATTTACTAGGTATTTTTTGGACACAGTTAGGAAGTAGATGAGTATGTAATACATGATAAGCACACTCCAACATTCCCTTTTGATAACTATTTAGACTATTTACATCATACTAAGCAATTTCTGATACACCAACATTTTGTGTCATCCATCAGGAGGCCATAGTTCAGTCAACCAACTGAGCAAACAATAAGAAGCTAGCTGCATGAGACAACACATTGAATTTAGAATCTCTGCTATGTGCACAAATATTGATGAATTCAATTTAATTTATTAATTTAACAAATTGTTTAGCATGTACTACATACCTAGTGTTGTTCTAGGTATTGGGGAATCACAACACTAAACAAAAGAGAGAAAAAATGTCTTCATAGAACTTGAATTCCTGTTGGAAAAACAAGACAAAGCTCAGGAGGAAACATCTGAAGGAGGCAAAGGAGTGATCTAGGCAGATGTTTGAGGGTAGAGTCTTCCAATCAGAGGGAAAAGCAATGCAATGGACCTGAATTGAAAGCATGCCTGAAAAAAGTAGCTAAAATTATGCCATTTCCCAGCTTTAATATTCTCACACATATTTTCAAGATTTGCCGAAGTAACAAATAAATTGAAAAAGTAGGATTTGTAGGATACCATAATAAAACATTTTTTTTTACCTGCTGTCTATGTAAGCCTACTTTTTCACACTAGTTCTCCTGTCCCTTGAGTTAAATCTAGGGTATGTCCCATGACTTCCCTGCATGTCTGTAAGTAAAAATATCATCCTGTCAGTTGTAGTCACAAAACAGTTTCCTTTCAATTAAGGCAGAAAAAAAATAACAATTGTATAATTGTATAACTTGTATAACTGGTACCATTACGGCCATATAGTACTGGCACTTTCTATGTTGTGAAGGTATCTAAAGTTAACTCCTTCCTTTGTGTGGTTCCCTTATTGGTTCTCTAGGGCGTCCTCCATTGTTGAAAATCTCTTTCTTGCTCTTCTCTTGAAATGTCAAAAAAATTAGCTAGTCTTGCCTTTTAGATTTCTCAGGGATGAGTTAGATACCTACTGTGTTAAGTTATGGGGCCACTGAATAGACCCATTGACTTTTTTGCCTTAGGACTGAGGTGACAGTGAAGAACAGCAAATCCTTCTCTACAGTGGAAGCACTCATGAAATTCCAATAGTTCTCGATAAAAATCCTCTTCAATCTCTGACAATCTTTTTGGCCTCTCAAATGTCTTTTGTAGGCTAAAAATGTGTAGTTATCTAGGGATAACCAACTCAGTACTCATCCAAGTCCTTTGCATGACCTGTTTTCATCACCTTGCTTTACACTTTGGAATTTGACAGTAGTGGAAACCAATTATCTTGAGACCTCAACCAAAAATGTGACTGAAATAGGTTATTATATATATATATATATATATATATATATATATATAGTATAAAATTCTGCAATTCATCTGATGTATGAGCTATTTCATTTTTTATAATTATAGTGTCCTCCCTCCCCACCTGGCATGCTGGGTTATAGATTTAGAGAAAATGAGTGACTGAAGGCAATGGGGAGAGAATGAAGACAATTGGTCTCCTTTGTAAGGTGCCTTCAGACAGGCTGTTACAGGTTTTCAAACAAAGCAGGAATACTCTCACCCATAAAAGGAAAGATAAACTAATTTGGTAAGGAAGACAGTAAGAATGAAAGTGGGCTATTAGAGTTCAATTTTTCCCCTTCCTTCTTTTAATTTCCTCTTCTTCCCAAATCCTTGTACTGCTCATTCCTCAAGGCGTAGCACTGACAACACAGCATCTGAGACCGTGCTACTTGGAAGTGAACTCTCCCATCTTTGTCATTGATGGGCATTGAGGCACATGGAGTCTCAACCACTCTTATGGTCCTTAACAATGGATAGTCTGTCTTCTTCCTCTTTCCAGTATGTGTGTGGATGGCAGGGGCTACTTTCTCAGGAAGTTAGGTGCTAGGGTAACAGGCAGGGGCCCACCCTCACTCTGCCTAAATGACTTCTGTTAATGTTTAAATTGTGCATCTCCAGAAATCTTGGAAGCTCAGAAGAAGCTATTTGTTTATTGGCTTACAACTACACCTTCCTTCTGCCCACACGAAGTTGGGAGCAGAAGTTTTACTGACTCCTCTTCTGCTTATTCTGCTTACATGTAGTCAGAGGCAACATTAACGTCATATCAATGGAATTATTGGCAGAAGATATCCCCACCTTCTTATGAAGAAAGTGCTTGTTTTGTGATCAGGTGCTGTGTCCTGAACAATTTCACAGCACATAAGCTCCATTTACATTTGAGTTTAACTTAAACACAACATATTTTATAGTTTAGATTGGTAATGTATTCATACAATTCAATAATAAAAAAGAATTAAGAGGGTGGTTCAATATTCATGAAACAATCAACATGATATGTCACATCAATAAGAGAAAGGATAAAAACCATATGATCATTTCAATAGAGTCAGACAAAGCATTCAACAAGGTACAACATCCATTCGTGATAAAACCCCTCAACAGAGTAGGTCTAGAGGGAACATATCTCAACATAATAAAGGCCTTATATGAAAAACCCACAGTGAACATCATACTCAGTAGGGAAAAACTTAGAGCTTTTCCCCTAAGGTCAGTCACAAGACAACTATGTCCACTCTTAGCACTTTTATTCAATACAGTACTAGAAGTCCTAACCAAAGCAATCAGACAACATAAAGAAATAAAAGGCATCCAAATTGGTAAAGAAGAAGTAAAACTTTTACTATTTGCAGATGACATGATACTCAATATAGAAAATCCTAAAGACTTCACCAAAAAATTACTAAAATTGGTAAGTGAATTCAGTAAATTCGCAGTATACAAAATTAATTTACAGAAATCTGTTGCATTCTTATACAGAAATCTGTTGCATTTCCATGAAGGAGTGGAAAGTGAGATTAAGAAAACAATTTCATTTATAATTGCGCCAAGACAATAAAATATCTAGGAATAAACTTAACCAAAGAGGTGAAAGTCTTCTACTCTGAAAACTACAAAACACTGATGAAAGAAATTCAAGACCACATAAAGAAATGGAAAGACATTCTATGCTCATGGATTGGAAGAACAAATACAACAAAACCTTGGATTGTAAGTAACTTGTTCTGTGAGTGTTCTGCAAGACGAGCAAACATTTCTAATAAATTTTAATTTGATAAATGAGCGATGTCTTGCAATAGGACTAATACGTGATGCCAAACATCACATGATCACAACTGGTTCTGATCACAACTGTTCTTCTCTCTCTCTCTTTCTCTCTCTCGCTGCAGGATTTTGGGTGATCATCATAGCAATGTCACATTTCCATGAAATCCTAAAAAGGAGACAAAAAGAAGTGTCATTGGATAGATTCCTTGTTAAAGTTGCATGAAAATAAAAAGATTCCATTGAGCCAATAGATAACGGTGATTACGTTAGTGGTAGTGAAATTCATCATACACAATAACCCTCCTCTGTCTTGTCCCCCTCACATCAGCCACAAAGCTTTTCAAAGGTAAATGCAGGTTAATTTGTTATTTTTTTATATTTTGTATTTTTTTTATTACTGTGTATTATATTTCTTATAGGGAAATTTGCTTTGTTATGCAAGTGCTTTGTATTACAAACATGTTTCTGGAATGAATTATGCTTGCAAACCAAGGTTTTACTGTATTGTTAAAATGTATATACTACCCAAAGTAATCTACACATTTAGTGCAATCCTTATTAAAATGCCAACAACATTTTCCACCGAACTAGGACAAACAATCCTAAAATTTGTATAAAACCACAAAAGATCCCAAATAGCCAAAGGAACCTTGAAAAAGAAAAGCAAAGCTGGAGGTATCACAATTCCAGACTTCAAGTTATATTATTGAAAATGGTAGTAATTAAAACTGTATGGTACTGGCATAAAAATAGACCAATCAAATAGAATATTAGAAAAATAGAAATAAACTCAATATTATATGGTCAATTAATCTTTGACAAAGGAGGAATGAATATACAATGAGAAAAATACAGTCTCTTCAAACAATGGTGTTGGGAAAAATTGGAAAGCTACATACAAGAATGAAACTAAGCCACTTTCTTTTACCATACACAAAAATAAACTCAAAATGGATTAAAGACTGAGGCGCCTGGGTGGCTCAGTCAGTTAAGCATACGACTTCAGCTCAGGTCATTATCCCATGGTCCATGAGTTCGAACTCTGCTTCTGGCTCTGTGATGAAAGCTCAGAGCCTGGAGCCTGCTTCAGATTCTGTGTCTCCCTCTCTCTCTTCCCCTCCCTGTTCACACTCTATTCTCTCAAAAATAAATAAACATTAAAAAGAGTTTAAAAAAACGGATTAAAGAACAATGTGAGACCTGAAACCACAAAAATCCTTGAAGAGAGCACAGGTAGTAATTTCTATGACATCAACCATAGCAACATTTTTCTAGGTAGGTCTGCTGAGGCAAGGGTAACAAAAGCAAAAATAAACTTTTGGAATTACATCAATATAAAAAGTTTCTACACAGTGAAGGAAACAATCAACAAAACAAAAAGGCAACCTACTGAATGGGAGAATATATTTTCAAATGACATACCCATTAAAGAGTTAGTATCCTAAATATATAAAGAATTGATACAACTCAAGACCCAAAAAACAAATAACCCAATTGAAAAATGGGCAGAAGACATGAACAAAGAAGACATAGAGATGGCCAAAAGACACATGAAAAGATCCTCAACATCAATAATCATCAGGGAAATGCAAGTCAAAACTACAATGAGATATCACCTCACACTTGTCAGAATGGCTAAAATAGAAAAAAAAAAACACAAGAAACAGGAAGTGTTGGTGAGGATGTGGAGAAAAAAAGAACCCTCTTACACTGTTGGTGGGAATGCAAAATGGTGCCACCACTTTGGAAAACAGTGTGGAGTTTCTTCAAAAGTTAAAAATACAACTGCTCTATGATCCAGTAATCACACTACTGGGTATTTACCCAAAAAATACAAGAACACTAATTCAACAGGATACATGCACCTTTATGTTTATAGCAGCATTACTTACAATAGTCAAATTACGGAAGCAGCCCATGTGTGCACTGACTGATGAATGAATAAAGAAGTGGTGTTTATATAGAGAGAATGGAATAATTTTCAGCCATAAAAAAGAACAAAATCTTGGGGTGCCTGGATGGCTCAGTCAGTTGGGTGTCTGACTTCAGCTTAGGTCATGATCTCGTGGTTTGTGGGTTCAAGCTCCATGTCGGGCTCTCAGCTCAGAGCCTGGAGCCTGCTTCAGATTCTGTGTCTCCATCTCTCTCTGCTCCTCCCCTGCTTACACTCTTCTGTCTCTCTCTCTTAAGAATAAATAAACATTAAAAAAAATTTAAAAAGGATAAAATCTTACCATTTGTAACAACATGGCTAGAGAGGATTATCCTAAGGAAAATAAGTCAGTCAAAGAAAGACAAACACCATATGATCTCACTAATATGTGGGATTTAGGAAACAAAACAAATAATCAAATAAGAGAGAGAGAGAGAGAGAGAGAGAGAGAGAGAGAGAGAGAAACCAAGAAACAGACTCTTAACTATAGAGAAGAAACTGATGGTTACTAGAGGAGAATTGGATGGAAGGATGGCTGAAATAGGTGATGGGTTTTAAAGAGTACATTTATTATGATGAATAAAAATTTGATGACTTTATTTAACAAAAATATATATTTGTTTTCCTTTTCCTCAGCCCTTCCCTTCTCTTCCTGGACATTTCAGTTCTAACACCATTAGATAGGGAAAAGGAAGATAGGTGTTTTTGCCAGAGGAGAGAACAGAGTTATATTGGCCTGAGCAGGGTGAAGAAGACATCCAACCTGGGCAACCTTGGAGAGAGACTCATTGTAAAGATTTAGAGCCTAAGACTGTAAAGAGAGCTTCCTAGGTAGGAAACTATCCAGGTGAGGAGCATTGGGTTCTTTTTATTTGGTTGAAGAGAGTGTCCATGTGGAGGCAATATGTGGCAGACTTGAGCAGGATTTCAGATCTGAGCAGGGTGAGAAACATGTCCATGCAGAAGCCTGCTAGTAATCTGAAGAGGATACCTATATGGCTCTCAATTGATAAAGATACAGAAAGATAGAAATATACATGTAAGTGTGTAAATGCATATAAGTGTGAGTACCTATGTCTGTGTGTGTACATGTATATACAAATATTGCCTAATTCTTTCCACTGAGAGAGCCCAGGGGCCCAGTATGCCAATAGAAAGAAACAGACCTAGTGTCCATATCGTGTCTTTTAAATACTATTATTGAATAAAAATAATAAGAACTCCTTGGAGAAATGGCTGATTACATGGTTGTGGTAGGTAAAGAACATAATGAGCCTGGAACATATTGCAATGCCAGAAAGCAAAGTGGCAAAAAAATGATGGCATACCAAAAGGACATAGAAGCTGGTATTAACAGGCTCCTACAAATCAAATAAAGGACAATATGAGTATCAAATTAAATAATGATAGAAGATAGTGTAATCCATTGGATCAAAAAAATAAAATATGATTCAGTATCTAAATAAATAAATATAAAAATAAACATTTAGATAGTTTCAAAATACCTACCCATAAAATATTTAATAATTACAAAGGGAAAAGACACTGGAATGGCCTGGAAGTCACCACCTTAAACAAATGGTCAAAGAAGACATTGTAAGTAATGGCACAAATTGAAATTGTGTCACCTGATAGGATAAACAGCACACCAAAGCAATGCTTCTGTGATATTCCTGCCAAAGATGCATAACATGAATCCATTCTAGAAGAATGATCAGGCAAAATCAAATTGAAGGACACTGTAGAAAATAACTGGACTTGTACCTTCATGAATTTACAGATTCATGAAAGTCAAGAAAAAAATGGAGGGTATATTCTATACTGAAGGATAATAAAGAGATCTGAAAGCAAAATGTAACAGGTGATTCTGAACTAGAATGTCATTTTGCTATAAAAGGTATTGTTGAATAACTGGCAAAAAATTATTGAGGCCTGAGTTTAGATGGTAGTAGTATATCATCAGTGTTAATTTTCTTATTTTGATATTTATACTGTGGTTATGTAGGAAAATGTCTTTGTGGGAAATGTATACAAAATGTTTGTGGTTATATTCATTTTCTACTACTGTAGCATATTGTCATGAATTCAGCAGCTTAAAACAACATCTCTTTATTAACTCTCAGTTCTATAGCTCAATAGTCTGGGAGGACTTGGCTAGTTTCCTGTTTAGGATCTCATGAGGTTAAAATGAAGGTGTTGATTGTTCTAGCCTCTTATCTGGAGGGTCAGGGGGAAGAATCCCCTTCAAACTTTATTCAGGTGGTTGGGAGAATTCAATCTCTTGAAGTGGTAGGATTAATGTCCCCATACCCTTGCTTACTTTTCCTCACTGACTTTTGACAGGGCATTGCTCTCAGCTGCTAGAGGTTTCTCTGATATCCTTGCATTTGGTCCATGCCACTTTCAAAGCCAGCAATGGTAATGCATCCAAGCATTATCATGCTTTGAATTTCTCTGACTTTAACTTGTTAACAACCATATAAATCTTTCTCCTTTTAAAGGGAGTGATTATGGACACCTGGGTGGCTCAGTGGGTTAGGCATCTGACTCTTGATCTCAGTTCATGTCATGATCTCACAGTTCATGAGTTCAAGCCCCGCATGGCGCTCTGTGCTGACGGCATGAAGCCTGCTTGGGATTCTGTCTCTCCTTCTCTCTGCCCCCACCTGCTCGTGCTCTCTCTCTCTCTCTCTCTCTCTCTTAAAAATAAATAAATAAACTTAAAAAAAACTAATTAAACCTGAAATTATGAGCAAAGAAATAGAAAGCATAAACATAATTTAATTCTTTAGAGCAAAGAAAGAGATGTTTCCCTAGAGCCTCCAGAAAGGAATACAGTTCTGCCAACATCATTATTTTTTGCAAATGAGACCTATGTCGGACTTCTGACCTAGATAATTGTGAAATAATATAAAACCTTTATATTTAAAGTAATATACTAAGTTTGTGGTAATGTTTTATGGCAGCAATAGAAAACTAATACAGAAGAGGAAGAAATCTGTTCCAACTCATTTTACAACAACCAAACCAGAGAAATATAGTACAAATAAAGAAAACTAAGACTAGTATCCCTCATATTACCAGATTAAATCTCTCTCTCTTTCTCACTCTTTCTCTCTCTCATCTCACTCTCACTCTCTCCCCAAGTGGGATTTATTCCAAGAATGAAAGGCTAATTCAATATTTGAAAATAAATCAGTCCACCATCTTAAGAATCTAAACAAGAAAAACGCTATGAGCATAGCCATAGATGCAGAGAAGTCTTTTGACAAAATACAACATCTATTAATGATAAAAACTTTCAATTAAGTATAAATAGAAGTTAACTTCCACAACCTGATAAAGGGCTTCTACAAAAACATCCAGGCAACATATGTAGTGGTGAGGGACTGAATATTTTCTCTCAAGTCTGGGAGCAAGGCAAGCATATCCACTCTCAGCAGTGACCTTTGATATCATAATGGAAGTCTTATCAAGTGCAATAAAACAACAACAACAACAACAAAAGGAATGAAAAGCATATAGTTTGGAATGTAAAAATAAAATTATACCGTGTAGCACTGTGTCAACTATACTTTAACAAATAAACAAAGTAAAGTTTCCTTCTTGTGGATGACATTATTGTCTATGTAGGAAACCCCAAGAATCAGATATTGGAAAAGAAGAAATAAAACAAAAACAACTAGAAATGCATAACCAAAAATATGAACTTCAACACATACCTCAGAACTTACAGAAAAATTAACTCAAAATGAAACAGATATGTAAATGTATTAAATGTAAATGTAAAGCAAAAAATATAAATTATGGAAGAAAACATAGGAGATATTTGTGTGATGTTGACTTTGGCAATGAGTTTTCAGGTGTGACAACAAAAGAAAAGTTTTTATGTATGACATCCGTAAAAGAAAAAAAATGATAAATGGAACTTAAACAAAATGAAAATCTTTTGCTCTATAAAAGACCTGTTAAAAGAGTAAAAAGACAGCCACACTGGGAGAAAATATTTTCAGATTACATATTTTATAAAACACATTTCCTGAATATTTTTAAAAACTGTTAAAACACACCAAAAGAAAAAAAACTCAATTAAGAAATTGTCAAAATATCTGAATATATCCAAATGGTACCTAAGCACATATGAAAATATGTTTGATATTGTTAGTCATTAGAGAAATGCATGTTAAAACCACAATGAAATACCGGTGTACACCTATTAGAATAGATAAAATTGAAAAAGTCCACAATTGCAAATACTTGTGAAGATTTATAACAAGAGGAATTCCCATGCATTGCTTGTAGAAATGTAAATGATACAGCTACTTTGGATAAGATATCCACAGTTTAATATAAAGTTAATCATACATACACTTACCATATGACCCAGGAATCTCAGTTGTATGTATTTGTCCAAGTGAATTTCAAGTGTGTATTCACACAAAAACCTATACACAAAATGTTCATTATAGTATTATTCATAATCACCAAAATCTGAAAACAATCCAGATTCCTTCAACAAGTGAATATGTAAATAAACCATGGCACATCCATTAAATGGAATACTACTAAGCAATGAAAAGAAACAAACTCTTGTTTTATGAATAAATTTGAAGCATTATGTTAGTGAATAAAATCAGATCTTAACAGCTGCATATAGGGGGTGCCTGGGTGGTTCAGTCAGTTAAGGTACAACTCTTGGTTTCAGCCTAGGTTATGATCTCATTGTTTGTGGGTTCAAGCCCCGCAACAGGCTTCATGCTGACAGCTTGGAGCCTACTTGGGATCCTCTTTCTCCCTCTCTCTCCCCCTCCCCACTAGTGCTCTCTCTCTCTCAAAAATAAATTAAAATTTAGTAAAAAAAAAAAGCTACATATAATATGATCACAGTTTATGACATTCTGAAAAAGGAAAAACTATAGAATCAGAATCAGTTCAGTGGCTCCCAGGAGCTGGGGGTGATGGATGTGACTGATAACAGAGTCTGCACAAGAGAATTTTTAGGATGGTGAAACTCTTCTATATGTTACTGTTGTAGTTAATGTACATGTTAAAACCCATAGAACATACACCACCACAAAAGGTGACTCTTTCCCTATGCCAGTATTTTTCAACTGGGAGCAATTATGCCTACCAGGGGTTATTTAGCAATGTCCGCAGACATTTTTCGTTCTCACACTGTGGAGGTGTGTGCTACTGGCATCCAGTGGGTAGAGGCCAGGAATACTGATAAACATCCAACAATTCACAGGGCAGCCATACAA
This sequence comes from Panthera pardus, assembly GCF_024362965.1. Taxonomy (NCBI): domain Eukaryota; kingdom Metazoa; phylum Chordata; class Mammalia; order Carnivora; family Felidae; genus Panthera; species Panthera pardus. The sequence continues at coordinate 44,468,892 of NW_026526843.1, read as the reverse complement.
ACAAAGAATTATCAAGCCTAAAATGTCAATAATGCCAAAGTTGAGAAACTTTGATATATGCATAGAAAAATTTTTTAAATCGGCCAGACTGTAAGAAGAACCCAGGAGGATGGAATACAGACTGTAACAAATGCATTTAATTGTATTATAAATGTCTTAGTCCATTTGAGCTGTTATAATAAAATACTATAGACTTGGTAGTTTATAAATAATAAAAATTTATTTTTCACAGTTCTAGAGGCTTGAACAAGTGTGCCAGCATGTTTGGATTCTGACGAAGGCCCTTTCCTGCATTGCAGACTGCTGATTTCTCACTGTGTCCTCTCATGATGAAAGGGACTAGGGAGCTCCCTGGAGTCTCTTTTATAAGAACACAAACCTCATTCTTGAGTGTTCTACCCTCATGATCTAAGCACCTCTCAAAGGCCCTACTTCCTAATATCATCACACTGGGCATTAGGATTTCAACATATAAATTTGGTGGTGATGGGGACACAAACATTCAGACCATAGCAAAATGTATGCAGTCACTTCACTAAAGTGGATGAAGAATAATGGAGCTGACCTAAGTAACTTTGGAAAACAGTGTTTTGACTGACTACTGCAAAGCTAAAGACAAAAAGAACCATACTCTAGTTGGTATATTTGTTTCTCACAGAATATTATATAGCAATTTATTACATGTATAGAAATACATTGCATGCATATGAGGGTTGAATAAATAAGTTAATATAGATAATGGGAGCCAAGTTTCTCACTGTCAGAGAAAGAAGTTGCACAGAAGAAAAGTTTTAGAGTTAGATATATCAATATGAACTTGTGTGTGTGTGTGTGTGTGTGTGTGTGTGTGTGTGTGTACACAGAGTAGTGTAGATATATTTACTAGTTCTGTCCACTGAGAAGGTCTAGACACAATGCTGTCCCTCTAGCAATGAACACATGTAAGGCCGAGATCTTCATTTCTAAATACCATTTTCTAATAAAAGGAATCAGGACTCCTTAGAGAAACAGCTGATTCTTGGGCCAGAGAAGGGAAAATACAAGATTAACCCGGAACATCTTATAGTACCAGAAAGTAAGGATGTGATTTAAAAACAGTATGCAAGTGTATTCATTTTCTATTGCTACATGACAACCACCAAGTTATTGGCTTAAAACAGAAGTCCAGATGGGTTCAACTAGATTCTTTACTTACAGTCTCAAAAAAAAAAAAAAACGAAACAAAACAAAACAAAAAAAACAGAAATTAAGGGCCAACCAGCTTGGGCTCTTGTCTGGAGACTCTGAGAAAGAACATGCTTTCAGTCTCATTCAAGTTGTTAACACAATTCAGTTCCATACAGATGTAGGATTGAGGTCCCTGTTTTCTTGCTGGTTGTTAGCTGCAGGTTGTTTTCAGCTTCTAGAGACTCCCTATATTCCTTCACTTCTGGCCACCACCATTTACAAAGCCAGCAATGATAAATTAAATCCATTTCATTCTTTGAATATCCCTAACTTTCTCTTCTTTTCTTTTCTGCCTTCAGCTTCTGCCACCAGCTAGAGAAGGTTCTATGCTTCAACAGCTCATGTGATTATTTTGGGCCAACCAGAATAATCCAGGAAAATTTCCCAAGGTTAAAGTCAGCTTATTGTGTTAAATTACATCCGAAAAATCCCCTTACAGCAGTACCTACATTGGTGTTTTACTGAATAACCAAAAAACAGGAATCTTGGGGGTGTCTTGAAAATTCTGCCTAACACATTGGGCATATCAAAGGAACTTAAGCCAATCCAAATAAGCTTTTAGTGGCCAAAACTGGATCCATTTGAAAAAAATAAAGATATTATTGAATTATATCACAAAGAATAACAACATCCATACTGATATAAATAGATATATAGATGATAGGTAGATGATAAATAGGTAGATGGATAGATAAATAAATGATAGACAAATAGAAAAATAGATAAAATAGAACTTCCTTACTAAATAATTCCAAGTAATAAATGTAGTCAGTATGAGAGATATAGAAAATCACCATTAGAACACCAAGGTAGTAATTGTTGCATGTAAGAACTACTGATGAATGCTAAACTTAATGAGTAAAACTTTAAGGAGAAACAGGATATTTGCATAGCCTCAAAGTATCTCCTCTCCAAATTTTAATTAATTACTATGTTTTTTTTTTAAAAAACATACACCCACAAATTATTTGATACTTCTCCCCCCAGGAGGTCAAGCTTAATTTCCCTTCTCTTGAGTATGGCCTGGACTTAGTGATTCACTCACTTCTAAGAAATAGAATATGAAAATGGAGAAAGATCCTACAAAGGAAGAACTTGGCAGACATCATCTTAGTCAAGGAATCAAAGTTAACACTATCACTAATAAATCATGTTGATATCATATCACATGAATCATATCACAGAACATCACAGGAAAGGACACATTGCCTCTGTAGTATTCTTCCTCAAATCCCATAATCTCAATAATCATGAGAAAACATCAGACAAGCCCAAACTGAAGGACATCTTCTAAAATAGCCGACGGTACTCTTCAAAAAATATCAAGGTTATGAAACAAAAGAACAACTTTCAGAAAATGTAGTAGAATCAGGAGACATGTTAAATAAATACAGTTAGTACCCTGGATTAAACCTTAGGAACAGAAAAAAAGGACTTTGGGGAAAACTTGTTGACAATTGTATAAAATGTCTAGTTTAGTTAATAGTGTTGACTGTTAATTTCTTAATTTTAGCAGGTGAAATATGTTAATATTTGGGAAATCTGGATTAAGAGTATACAGGAACTCTCTTTACCATCGTTGTAACTCTTGTGTAAAATATTCCAAAATAGGGGCGCCTGGGTGGCTCAGTCGGTTGAGCCACTGATTTCGGCTCAGGTCATGATCTCACAGCTCGTGAGTTTGAGTCCCGCGTCGGGCTCTGTGCTGACACCTCAGAGCCTGGAGCCTGCTTCAGATTCTGTGTCTCCCTCTCTCTCTGCCCCTCCCCAACTCATGTTCTGTCTCTCTCTGTCTTAGAAATAAATAAACTTAAAAAAAATTCCAAAATAAAAAGGTTTTTTAAATGTTGTTCTCAGTTTACTTAATTCTTGTGAGATCTTATGAAAAAGGTAAGATAAAAGCTTGTAGTCAATTTACAACATTTAATCAGCAGTCTCCCTAATTATTTTGATTTTCTGTATACTATTTCTTTCAATGTGTCTTATAGTGTTTTCAGTTAACCCTCTACTCATGCATATTTGTGTTGCTTTCAAGTTTTAGTATTATCATTATTGTTCTAATTGACATTCATAAACAAACCTCACCTTTATAAAAATTATGATTATACATTATTCCCACCAGCAATATGTGCTAGTCCTATTTACTGACACCCAAACACAGAATCTTATCAGTCTTTCTAATCTTTTCTGATTTGATAGGGAAAGGAAGGGTATATTTTGTTTTCATTTGTATTTCTTTCATTGTTCAGTTTCTGCTTGTTTATTGGTCCTTTATGTTTCCCTTACTGTAAATTTCCCATTCATATCTTTAGTTCTGACAATGAAAAGAATAAGACGGAGTAACCATTGCTAAGAGAATAATTTAAAATGGGGCCAGCTGGGAAGATATTGAGGAGGTGGGGCTCATGCACATCTTCTGTCTCAAATTATCAGAATTTTTACTCAACTCAGCTAAAAGACAAGGCATCTGCTATATGATAAAATGGACATAAATGGACTTTCTGCCTAACACTAGCCCTAGGAACCAGTCAAACATAGATAAGTGTAACTGTAGCAATACCAGCACCAATTGCATTTTCTTCAAAACAACCTATGTAAATCTCCTCATTCCTCTTCAAAAACTCTAACTTTCTTTGTCTCTCTGGAGCATGCTTTTGATTTTGTTCATATCTGTGTTTCCTGGATTGCAATCCCAAAAACTGCAAATAAGTATACATATTTTATTTTGCAGCTACCATTTTTTTCCTTTGTTGGCATTTCATTTTGCTATTGAGTTATAAGAGCTACTCAAATATTAAGGCTAATTCCAAATCTGTAATACATGTTGTAAATATTGCATTGCATTGTTTATTTGTATTTTAACATGCTTTATAATATTACTTTGTTTTGAGGCATTTATAATAATCTTCATGGAATTTTCTGATTGCAGTAATATATGTACATAGCAGAAAAATAAAAAATAATTGAACATATTAATAGTAAAAAAAATATTCAAACACTGGTGGTCATAACAACTTCTCTAATATTCTAAGGTGAAAGCCATTGAATTGGCACTGAGGATACAACATGACATAGTTGTTAAAAACCATGACTTTGGATTTAGACAAATTGGATTAAATTCTTACCTTGCACATGAAGGTAAGGTAAAATTCTTCTCTACCTGTCAAGTTCTTGCAGCTGGACTAAGAATTAAATTTACATATGACAGATTAACAGAAAAAAAACTCACAAAGTTTTATTATGTGTGCACAGAGCCCCAATAATGAAATTGTCACCTAAAGAAGTAACCAAGGTGGGCAGTTTTTATACATTTTAGACAAGGAGACAATAATCTGTGAGGAATTGACAGGAAAAAGAAAACGACTTTGGGAGCTTCAATTCGTAAGGAATTCTAAACAGAATTTGGACTCGGGTAGTTAATTAGTAAAAAGTAACAAGGGTTGTTTATACAGCCTTCTCAGTTCTAAATTTCTCATCTCCAGTGATAAATATGGCTCCTTGTCTCCTGGTACAGGGAGAATGCCTTTCACATGGGATATTTATTTCTTGCTTTCAGGATGGACAGAGGAAGATCTGAACCTTCCTGCATGGGCCATCTCTGAAGTAACTTTTATTTAAAATACAATATGCAGGGGAACCTGGCTGACTCAGTTGGTAGAGCATGTGACTCTTGATCTCAGGATTGTGAGTTCAAGCTTCATGTTGTGTGTAGAGATTACTTAAAAATAAAATCTAAAGTAAAATAATCAATATACTGAAGTGGCACATTTTGGGGGACCCAGCCCTTGGCCCCTACACACAATTCACTTAACTTTTTTGTCACTCAGGTATCGTATTTGTAAAAGGTAATTCTGATCTATTTCAAATGGTTACTGTTAAGACTCATTTGGGGCACTTGGGTGGCTCAGTAGGTTAAGCATCTGACTTCGGCTCAGGTCATGATCTCATGGTTCTTGGGTTCAAGCCCCACATTGGGCTTTCTGCTGTCAGTGCAGAGCCTGCTTCAGATCTTCTCTCTGTCTCTCTGTCTCTCAATCTCTCTCTCTCTCTCTCTCTCTCTCTCTCTCTCTCTCTTTCTGTTTCTCGGCTGCTCCTCCACTCGTTAGCTCTCTTTCAAAAAAAAAATAAAATAAATAAACAAGGGGTGCCTGGGTGGCTCAGTTAGTTAGGTATCCTACTTTGGCTCAGGTCATAATCTCATGGTCCATGGATTCGAGCCCCATGGCAGGCTCTGTGCTGACAGCTCAGACCCTAGAGCCTGCTTCAGATTCTGTGTCTCCCTCTCTCTCTGCCCCTCCCCCACTTGCGCTCTGTCTCTCTCTGTCTCTCAAAAATAATAAATGTTAAAAAAATTTAAAAATAAACATAAAAAAGATTCATTTATTCAAGAAATTTATTGAGTGCTTACCAATTATTATTTAAGGCCAATAGTTGTTTTGTTTTGTTTTGTTTTGTTTTGTTTTGTTTTTTAAGATAGAGCATGTGTGCATGAGCAGGGGAGAGGGGCAGAGGGAGAGAGAGAGAGAGAGAGAGAGAATCTGAAGCAGGCTCCACATTCAGTCTGATGTGGGGCTTGATCCCACGACCCCAGGATCATGACCTGAGCAAAAATCAAGAGTCAGGTGCTCAATCAACAAGGCCACCCAGGGACCCCTAAGGCCAGTAGTTCTTAAGTATTGCTGTCAGACTAGAAGCATCACCTAAGAACTTGTTAGAATTGCAGATTCTTAGGCCCCACTCCAGCCCAAATGAATCAGAATTCTGGAAGTGGGGCCCAACCATTTGTGTTTCCAAGTCGGCCAGTTGATTATGAGTACGCTAAGGTTTGAAAACCACTGCTGTAGGCATGAGGGTCATAATGGATCCCAAAGTAGAAGAAATAGATTGAAGGTTACAAATATGAAGCACTTGGCTCATGAGAACTCAATCAGAACAGACCTGAGAACCAATAAAATGGCATTATGTACTTACTACCTTTTCACATGTTTTTGTAAGAAGGAAATTTCCAAGCACGTTTGTCACTGGTCTGCCAAACAGCGTGAAAGGTAGGAGGAGCTTGCAATGCTCCACTACTGCAAGTAGTGAAGCTACCACAACTTGCAATAGCGGTAATGAAATTACAGTAAGCATTCAGTCCCATAACAAGAACAGGAGCCAAATATCAAAAGAAAGATTCTTTTAAAAAATTGATCCCAAGGTACAGAGTAGTATATTCCTGCCATGATGGGGTGTTTGCTTAATATGTATATGATATCAAGGTAGTAATATACCTTATTAGGCACTACTTAGTAGACGATGATAAAAAAGATGTTTTTGTTTTAACTGGGCATAATATATGGGAAATAATGATGCTGTACACAGTACTTAGCTTTATAGATTGATCTGTGGGATACAAACTGTGTGGGATAGAGTAAGGAATGTAATGTTTTAGCTTGAACTTAAATCCTGTGCCACTCTATAATTAACATATTCAGGTAAGTCTTCTGACCTGTGTTAAAAAAAATCAACCTAATAAATTTGAAGATAAAATTGGCTTTATTAAGCATGAGGGTGGGGCAAAGAAGTTATTAGCAAAAGAAAAGATTGTTTCAGGCAACATCACCTCCCTTTAGGGGGAAAGGCAGAGGGTCTTAGGTAGATTACCTCACCTTTCGTTGGAGGATGGAGAGGGCCCATGTGACAAGCTGAGCCGCCCAGGCACCACAGTAAGAAGCAAGAAATTTAAAAATCAGTTCAAGTTTATTTTCATATGTAAAGGGAGCTTATCATTAGCATTATAACTATAATTAACTTCTGTGTAAATGCCTGAAATTTTTAAGGGGACCAGGAAGGAGAGAGATCTTAATAGAAAAAGTAACTATTAAAGTAGAAAAAGATTTTGATGCCATCTCACATCCTTAACAAGTTGCATTTTGACCTATTTTTTCCCAAAAATATATATGCAACACACACATACAGCAGTCTAAATGAATGCTGTTAATAACTTTTTATTAACAGTGTAGGCTTTGCCACCAAGCCTCCACATGCTCTCATACATTGTTGAACTCAGCTGAACAATGTAATACAACTCTTCCAAAAAAAAATAGCATTGTTGATTCATCTCCACATTAAAAATGTTTACTAAGTACACAATAATAGCTGTAACTCATGCTTATACATATGGATCTCCAAAATCACCATTTATGAAGTTCTTACTATGCACTGGGGCATAATTGGATATTTGCTTTTAATCCTCACAACAGATCTTTGACAGATGCTCTGTTATTGTCTCAATTTTACAGAGAAACTTAGTTATATAGTTTAAATAGCTTGCCCATAGTCACACTGCTACTAAGAGCAGACCTGAATTTGAATCCAGATCTGTTTGACACCACCACTTGTATTCAGGGCCGATAAGCAATAGGCCCCCTGAAATACTGGTATCTGAGTTCTTTCACAGTCATTTTTTTTATTCTCAAAATGAAAAGGTTTTAGTGTTTAGTTTCCTATTGTTGCTGTAACAAATTACCACAAACTTAAAATAACAGTATTTTCTTAGAATTCTGGAGGCCAGAACTCCAAATTTTGAGTTCTACAAGGCTAAACTCAAGGTGTTGTCAAGTCTGATTCCTTTTAAAGGATCCAGGAGAGAATCCATTCCTTTCCTCTTCCAGCTTCTGTTGACTGCTGACATTCTTTGCCTTACGTTGTGCTACTATATTTTCTGCTTCCATTATCACATTGCTTTTTCCTTTTCTGAAGTCAAATCTCCCTGTGCCTCTCTCTTATAAGGACACTTACAATTACATTTAGGACCCACTTGCATAATCCAAGAAAATCTCCCCATCACAAGATCTTTAACTTAATCACATCAGCAGGATCCCTTTTGCCATGTAAGGTAAAATTTACCCGTTCCAGGGATTTAGAAACTGGATATCCTTGGTGAACAATATTCAGCCTACTACAATGTTCAAATGATCCTATGATTTACACTGTCATATAAACATTGACTTCCAAAACTGTGTCTCTACCATATATCTCTCTTTTGAGTTCCATGCTATTTTATTCAACTTACTTTTCGACTTCACCACCTATATTCTCTACCTTGTACTAAATGTCTTCTCTTTCAGTTCTCTCTCCCTACCCAAAATCTCTCTGGGATCTTTATCTTAATTAATGTAGAAATGGAAAAATATTCCATGCTCATGGGTTAGAAGAACAAATATTCTTAAAATGTCTATGCCACCCAAAGATATTTACAGATTTAATGCAATCCCTATAAAAATACAAAGTATTTTTTCACAGAACTAGAAAAAACAGTCCTAAAACTTGTATGGAACCTTAAAGACCCCGAATAGCCAAAGCAATTTTGAAAAAGAAAAGCAAAACTGGAGGTATCACAACTCCAGACTTCAAGATATATAAAAAAGCTGTAGTAATGAAAGTAGTATGGTACTGGCACAAAAATAGACATATAGATCAATAGAAGAAGATAAAAAACCCAGAAATAAATCCACAATTATATGGTCAATTAATCTTTGACAAAGGAATGAATATCCAATGGGGGAAATAACAGTCTTTTCAACAAACAGTGCTGGGAAAACTAGACAGCTACATGAAAAAGAATTAACCTGGACTACTTTCTAAAAAATTTTTAATGTTTATTCATTTTTGAGAGAGAGAGAGATGGAGCATGAGCAGGGGAGGAGCAAAGAGAGAGGGAGACAGAGAATCAGAAGCAGGGTCCAGGCTCTGAGCTATCAGCACAGAGCCTGACACGGGACTCAAACCCACGAACTGTGAGATCATTACCTGAGCCGAAGTCCGACGCTTAACCAACTAAGCTACCCAGGCACCCCAACTTGGACTACTTTCTTACACCATATACAAAAATTCAAAATAGATTAAAGACTTAAATGTGAGGTGTGAAGTAATAAAAATCCTAAAAGAGAGCATAGGTAGTAATTTCTGATGACATTGGCTCTAGCAACATTTTCCTAGATATGTCTCCTGAAACAAAAGAAATAAAGCAAAAAGAAACTATTGGGATTACATCATCATTAAAAGCTTTTGCACAGTGAAAGAAACAAAACTAGAAGGCAACCTACTAAATGCGAGAAGATATTTGCAAAAGACATATCTGATAAAGGATTAGTATCCTAAATATATAAAGAACTTATACAACTAAACGCCCAAAAACCAAATAATCCAATTAACAATGGGCAGAAGACATGAACAGACATTACTCCAAAGAAGGCATAGAGATGATCAACAGACACATGAAAAGATGTTGAACATCATTCATCAGGGGAATGCAAATCAAAACTACAATGAATATCACCTCACACTTATCAAAATGGCCAAAAACAAAGAAACAACAAATGTTTACAAGGATGTGAAGAAAAAGGAACCTTCTTACACTGTTAGTGGGAATATAAACTGTGCCGCCACTGTGGAAAGCAGTATGGAGGTTCCTCAAAAAAGTTAAAAATAGAACTACCTTATAATCTAGTAATGACACTACTGGGTATTTACCCAAAAAATACAAAACCCTCATTAAAGGTATACATGCACCCCTATGTTTATAGCAGCATTATTTACAATAGCCAAATTATGGAAGCAGCCCACATGTCCATCAACAGATAAATGGATAAAGGAGTGATATATACATTGGAATATTATTCAGCCACGGAAAAAAATGAAATCTTGTCACTTACAATGACATGGATGGAGCTAAAGAGTATAATGTTAAGCAAAATAAGTGAGCCAGAGAAAGACAAATACCATATGATCTCACTCATATGTGGAATTTAAGGGGAAAAAAGGAGCAAAGTAGAAAAGAGAGAGAGAGAAACCAAGAAATAGACTCTTGGTTATAGAGAACAAACTGATGGTTACCAGAAGGGAGGTGATTGGGGGGATGGGTAAATGGGTGATGCAAATTAAGGAGTGCACTTGTCATGATGAGCACTGGGTGATGAATGGAATTGTTGAATCACTATATTGTACACCTGAAAGTAATATAACACCATATGTTAACTATATTGGTCTAAAGTAAAATAAATTAAATTAAATTAAATTAAGTTACATTAAAACACTAAGATTCAACAAGCTTCCTAAACCAGACTTTCTTAGTGTCCACATCCAATCAGTTACCAAGACCTATTGATTGTACCTCCCTTAAACTACTCAACAGCCTCCTTTCTGATCTCCCCACCTAAAGTATTGTCCTATCCTACAAAAAGCTGATTCCAAGAATGCCTGTGTAGCTCAGTTTGTTAAGTGTCTGACTCTTGATTTCAGCTCAGGTCATGATCTTATGATCCATGGATTCAAGACACATCAGGGTCCACACTGTCTGCTTGGCATTCTCTCTCTCCATCTCTCTCTGCCCCTCCCCCACACACTCAGGCATTCACTCTATCTCTTAGATAAATATACTTAAAAAAAAAAAAAAAGATGATTCCAGGGGCGCCTGGGTGGCTCAGTCGGTTAAACGTCCAACTTCGGCTCAGGTCATGATCTCACAGTTCGTGAGTTCGAGCCTTGCATCAGGCTCTATGCTGACAGCTTAGAGCCTGGAGCTTGTTTCAAATTCTGTGTCTCCCTCTCTCTCTGCTCCTCCCTCGCTCATGCTCTGTCTCTCTCTCCTTCAAAAATAAATAAAAACATTAAAAAAAAATTTTAAGGTGATTCCAGAATGTCATATTCAATAATCCTTAAACAGCTCTATGAATTCAGCATAACTTTGGGAAATCTTCATTCTACCTTTACAGAATTCTCAAAGACAAGAAGAACCTGACAAGTAGAAAACATTTTTTTTTATATATTTTCATATCAGTTTTTAGCTGTTATTGGAGATGAACTCCGTTTGTGGAATGTTTAGAACATTAGTATAAAATGTTGTTCTTGGAGGGTAACTTTATGTACACCACTATACTATAGTCCTGATATATTTCTAGTCTGAGTCCAGTTTCACCTTTGGCTTTGCTGTAAATACAGGTTACGTTACTCTTATTTTGGATTCTTTTTCTTTACTCCCATCCTTGCTGCATCCTCACACCGCTTGTTACTCCATTCCTACCATTGCTGTATTTTCTTCCTGACTGTGAACACTTGCTCTAGGGCTTCTGACCACTGTTTTCATCCTGTTTTGGATGGTGGCTGAATGGGATAGGTCCAACCTTGGTCTCCGTGACTCCCCTTTTTTGATACGTTCCCTGCTGGCAAAGCAGTTCACATAGTCTTTTCACATCATCAATATCTCATACAATATATTCAATTCTTCTTATTAAAGTATATATTTTTGTCTTAACTCTCTAAGGTCATTTCCTTTAATTGGATATTTAGATGTTCTCAAGCTCCACTCTTCCTCCCACAATAATCTAATCCTATCCATGGTGTGTAGATATTGCTATTTTTAAATTAAATTTAATTAATTAATTTTTAATTTTTATTTATTTTTGAGAGAAAGAAAGACAGACAGCAAGCATGGAAGGGGCAAAGAGAGAGGGGGACACAGAATCTGAAGCAGGATCCAGGCTCTGAGCTGTTAGCACAGTACCCCACTCAGGCCTCGAACCCATGAACCACAAGATCATGACCTGAGCCAAAGTCCAATGCTCAACTGACTGAGCCACCCAGGAGCCCCTATTTTTTTTTTTAATTTAGAGAGAGAGAGAGAGCATGTGAGAAGAGGAGAGGGGCAGAAAGAGAGAGAGAGAGTAAGAGAGAGAGAATCTTAAACATACTACATGCTGAGCCCCACCCCACCCTCCACCCTGACATGGGCTTGATCCCACAACCCTGGGATCATGACCTGAGCCAAAATCAAGAGTCAGGAGATCAATCAACTGAGCCACCCAGGTGCCCTGCTATTCTAACTTTTACAAAAAAGTCTTGATAACATGTGGTGGGCTGTCCCAACAAGTTGGCCTCTGGAATGATTTCTTAAACTATTTCCACAAGTAGAGTTCAAGCAGCTGTCCCTGTCTTTGTGTTCCTCTAAATTTGCATAATCTATCACCTCATGTTTGCAGATAACCGAATTTGTCAATCTTGACTCTAGATTCTCATTAGCCACCTTTTCTTCTGGAGAGCTGACCAGATATCTATGCTTTCCCCCACCACCTCCCCCCATTTTCACTAACTTTTTATTTTGAAAAAGTTCAAACTTCCAAAATATTTCAAGAATAATAAAGTGAATGTCCATATACTCTTAATCCCTTCATCTAGATTAGATTCAGCAATTAATATTTTGCCAATTGCTTTCTCTCTTATGCTACATATTTACTTTCTCTTTCTTCATGTTGAAACATTTTGAAGCTAATCACAGATATTATAATACTTCAGCATTTTATCTCCTAACAATAAGGACAGTCTTCTAAACAAGCACAATACAATGATTGCTTCAGGAAATTTAGTATTAATGTAATACTATTTTCTTATCTACCATCCTTATTCAAACATTATATTTAGTTGGTATGTCTTTTAATCTCTTTTAATCTAGAATAGTTCTCTCACCTTCATTCTTTCATGGCATTGACATTTTGGTGGAATGTGGAGCAATGAAATTCTCATACATTGTATGAGTACAAAATGTTGTACAACCAATTTGGAAAACTGTTGGCAATTTCATACAATGTCAAACAGTTGCTCTTTCTATACCCCAGCAACTCTACTACTAGATATTTACCCAAAAGAAATAAGAACACATATTCATTAAAAAAAACTTATGCAAGAATGTTCATAGCAGCTATATTTATAATAGACAAAAATGGAGATAACTCAAATGTTCAAAATATCTGAGTACATAAACAAATTGTAGTATATTCAGACTATGGAAAGGGACAGGAAACTTTTTGGAGTGATGGAAAATTTTTTGGAGTAATGGAAGTGTCCTATTTTACACACAATTGTATACACTTAAGATCTGTGCATTTCACTGTGTGTAAGTTTTACTTCAATTTTTTTAAAAGAGTGTCTATCTGAATATGCACATCATAAAGGCAGGAACTTTCTTTTGTTCACTGCTGTGTCTCAGGACCTAGCCAAGGGACAGGGCACTTAGCAGGAGCTCAATAAAGGAAGGAAAGGAAGCAGACCATGGAAATCATCTACATCAATGGTTGTCAAATGTGTAATGTAGACTCTAACTTTCAACCCTAGATGTATAGGTATGTCTTGTATTTGAAACCTTATATTATTAATCCATTTCCTAGTTTACTAAGAATCCTTTTGATCAATTACAAGTGTTATGAAATAAGAAAATGTCCATTTCAATGAAAATTTTCTTACTTTAAACCTAAACTTTCCCAGTTTTTTTCATACTGCCTTCACTTTACGTGGTGAGCCTCCAGGATTAAGGGATAAATTGGCAAAGTGATGAGTATGTGTCCATACAAAATTATGCAATATTGTCGGTTAACATTTATCTTAGTCCATGTGGCCAGTATTAACAGGAAGTTGAATATAGAGTCTCAGGAGAAAAGTCTGGGTTGGATAAACTGATTTTGTCTAGCACAGTCTGTTACACAGTAGGCATCCAGTGAATGAGTAAATAAATGAAATGTAAATCTGGAAGCTCAGGCAAATGTAACTGAAGGTATATCCTACCAGTATTTTTCTATATCTGTGTATCTTTAAAAGCAGAATTCGGAATCAGTTTCATAATGTTCTTTGAAAATTATGTTTATTGCTATTTTATTTTTGAAAAATTAATGTCACTTTGTAGTAGAATATTTAGAAAGTAGTTATGAAATGCCACCTTGTGACCAAAGACAGAAGTACAGGATTTCACACAAGGGAGAGTGGCCCAGAGAGGGGAAGCTTCACAGCCAGTACCCTCAGAGGTCTAACACTTATACCAGGTTCTTCTCAGAAGTAAGATGGAACAGAATGCAAAGAACTGGAAGAGCCATCAGGCCCTATCTCAGCTAAAGGGATAGGAGAAACAGAATTATACTACTTTCACCTTTATGATCCTTTTCTAATTATAAAAAATCCATATGCTCATTGAAACAGTTAAAACTGGAAATACAGAGAACAAAGAGGAAGCTATAAATTTTCCATAATAATACCATTTAGAAGTATTTTGATATTTCTCTTTAACTTCTGTGTGTGTGTGTGTGTGTGTGTGTGTGTGTGTGTGTGTTGCAGCTGGCTTTTTCATGAAACAGTATGATCGTCAGAAATACCTTTCCATGTCAGTGAGATGTTTCTACACCATATTTTGTAATTCATGAAAGAAAGACTTTCTTCATGATTTCAAATTTTAAGGCAGGTAGCTAAATAACATGGAAATGTAAAAAGGGAAATTTTCTCGTTCTAAAATTCACACATGCCACCAGAGTGCATAAATGCTGGAAATGTATATGGAATTCAATTATTTATTTTATAATTCTAAATGAATAACATTTATTCCATTTAGTTTATGCACTATTTGCTTCTTTTATGCAAGGGATGAGGTTGAATGAAAGGAACAAGAATAGACTTTTGCTTTGGAAGGGTGATATGGAGTCAAGGAAGCACAGACTTTCTGAGTTTGTATTTGAGTATTATCTCAGCATCACCTGATGATGATGATGATGATGATGATGATGATGTTGATAAGGATGATCAAAGATCTAACGTTCTATGAGGGCCTGTTGTAAGCCAGGAATTTCATAGTTTTCTGCACTAACTTCCCACAACAGTCTTGTGGGTGTATGTAGAGTCATACTCATTTTAGAGATGAATGGACCACTCTGGGCTCACACTTTTTATACATAGAGAATCCAATTCTAGCCACTGCTTTTCCATTATACTGGCCTCATTCTTTCAGATGATAGGTTGCCAGGGCTTGCTCATTGATCATTAGAAATCTTCACAGTATGTGGCCTGTACCCAACAGGAATCCACTGAGTATTCACTCAATACCATCCCTTGATGATGATAATGACATTGATCATGATGATGATGATGATGATGATAACAGCAGTGATGGTGATGGAGAGGAAATTTCCTCTTTGGTCTAAGAGTTCCATTTCCAGGGAGCCCATGAATGGTCTAGTCTCAAAGATAGTAGGCGTCCTCCAAGAAAAAATGATAAGTGATTAATGCAATGTTACACGCTGTAAGGGAAAGAGCCCAGCTTGGAACCCAAGTTTTTTCTGACTCCAAGGCCATACACTTAACCACTTTGCCTTCCTAAACCCAAGAACTTGAATTTTATCTTCACCTTACTGCCCAACCAGTTTTTCAGGATATGAAAAAAAAAAGTGGTAATAATTCCTCAGATGACAGACCAAAAGAGCAATGGTAACAATTGTTTCCTCTACCATCAATGCCTTCAAATGCATCTTCATACCAACTTACGGCTTAACTCCTCTGGCCCCCAAGTTGGGGGCTGAGCCCACAGTGCAAGGATGTTGTTCAAACAGGAGGTGACACCCCTTTTCTCCTGAACTGTAGGACCACATACTCTTGTAAGCTTCCTTTACCTGGGGTTTCCTATATCCCTGAGCCAGGGCTGATACAGACATCAGAAGCACTGCACCACACACACACAGAGTTATTGCAGAACCACACCAACAGGCCCAGACACAACAGAGGCCTTCTGGGAGTCTGAGCAAGCTGGATAGTAGGAGAATGATAGAGGTCTTGCCTGAAATCTATACCCATTTTCATCCCAATTGTTTTGGGAGCTACTTCACTGGACTCTGAGAGAAAAGTCAATCTCTTCAGCTTTATCTCCAAGTTACCTGGCCAAACCCAGTTCAGACAATTGCATAGACAAAGATGATCATAAACCAATGTTTCTGGTTATGAATCTTTGGGGCTTTATCTCATCCCATACACAAAGTTCCTTAAAAGAGAAGGGGAGAAGGAAGCAAAGGTAAACTGCTCTGAACTGCAATGAGGACAGGTGTTGTCCTCCAAGTATGTCCAGGGCAGCCCAGCCATCATCTTAAGAGAGTCTGTGCCTGCTGCAGGCTGGAACAGAGAAATCATAGTCAGAGCCACCCTCAGGAGGAGTGACTTGGGTGAGCACAGCCAAGTCTACCTCAGTGACTACCTGAGCACAGCCCCTCTGAGAACCAGGACAATGGATTTACCCTGTCTTGTAGAACTGGTGCAATGAGGACCTAGAAGTTCATCTCACTCCAACCAGAGTCGAGCCCAACTAGCATCCATCCAGCTGTTGCAACTTTGAAGAATAGTTTGGAGACATGAAGATCCCCCCAAATTATATCACAATGAAAAAATGAAAACAAAGCCAAAAAGCATAGGACTGGCTAACCATTTTGTGTGCTGATCACAAAAAGGGTACCTGAATATATTTAACTCATATTAAAAGGAGTGAATGCATGGCCAAACATGGTGTTCAGTCAAGAAAAAATGTATCTAATATTACATTTCTTCCCTTGTCTTTTTATCTTGTATTTCATTATCAAGGGGAATCTTTTAAATTTTATGTATAAATCTGTCAATCTTTTCATAGTTCATACTTAAAAATATAAATACTGTTGTAGACCTCTACTTTCTGAATTTCAATAAAATTCATCCATATTGTCTCCTAATTATTTTAGGGTTCATATTTGAAACAATGTAAAGCATACTGTATATGCCAGTCATCCTCATGCTTCAGTGTGTATCATAATCCCCTAGAGGAACTTGCTGTTACTTTTACAGCCAGTCAATGAGTCTTAGGTCAGCCCCAGAAATCATTATTTTAAAGATGCTCTCCAAGGTGATTCTAATGCAGGTGATTATGCAAGACTTTGAGAAAACATTTGGAGTGCAATCTACATCATGCATTTTCCTTTTGGAATTGCTTGCCATGATACTAGAGAAATAAAAAGATTTGTTGAAGACTATTGAGTCGATAGCAGAATTTGGACAACACCAGCTCCTTAGTAATAATCAAGAAATCAATTAAATATTAAAACATGATGTCTCAGTTAAACACAAGTATGTGAGGCTGTCAGGAAGAAAAGATAGTTTTTGTTCTGTAGGGGAAATAAAATCCTGAACATTTATATAGTAGCCTTTCTATTAGTGCATTTATACAGTTCAAGTCTTTTTTTCTTTTTTCACGTTTCAACTGGGGATGGGATGGGGTGAAGGAAACTATTCCCTTAGATCGGTTTCCTGTATTGTTTTGCGCAATTTATGCATATTCAGTCTTCTGAACCAGTAGGACAAGCCTGCCAGGCGCTTTCAGGGAGAGATCATCTCACAAGAGAAGGAAGACAAAACTTTAGTTAGTCCTTAGACCTAAAGCAGCAACTCTGACTACAGCACTTTTTTTATTCAAACTTGTACCTTGGTCCTACTTCTCAAATGACCTCATCATGTCTGACTCCTAGTTAGAGGAAGCGTCCTGGAATTAAAAACAAAAGGGGCTGTTTTGCTAAAAACTCTGCAAGACACTGTGGCTCAAGCAATCCTAGGGCAGTCTCACCTGTGTTAAGGGTCACTATAAAGCAGACAGGCTTCAGAAAAGAATGGAGGTTCAACCCAGTAAGGACTCCAGGAAATTGAGTGGGATTTGGCACCCAAGCACTCCAATGTGTCAGGAGCAGTGAGGGCCAGCAGAGTAAAGGACCCAGCAGAAGAGGTAGCAGTGCCCACCAGGCATGGCAGAACCCAGGGGAGGAGTGGGGTTTAACAGCAGATGACTGGCATGGAAGCCCCCAATGCCCTGCCTACTAGTGAACTTGTTCCTGAGCACAGGTAAGTCATGCCAGGGACCTCCCTCCAATAACTGATGTTCTGTAGTGGGTTGGAGTTCTGTATGCACAGGTAGGACTGAGTCTACTTGGCACGGCTCAGAGTTGCCTCATTTCTTCCTTACAGCAGCTCTGTGAGGCAAATATTTTCCCCATGAAAAGACTGAGTCTAAGCAAGTATATCTGTAATAATTGCCAGTTTTATTCCTCTGGCTAAGAGATCCAGAGGTAATTTGAGGTTTACATATTTCTTTTAGTTATTCCATCAAGAATTTAGGTGCCCCCATTGCCCCTATAAGCCGGTTGCAAATTATTTGACTCTTACTTATAAAACTTTTATTCTTTTTGTGTGTGTGACATGTGTTCATGAAAAAATACATATAAGCAAAAAGAAAAAAGCTCACACTACACAGAAATAATCAGTTTTTGATATATGTATGTATGTATACACACGCACGCACACACACAATTTGGGATTTAATCCTACATATGTGAGCTGATACTAAATATACTGCTTTTTAACCGGTTATGTTTTACTTTACAATATAGTATGAATATATTTTCATGCATATGTGTGAAACTTTCCAATTGAAAAACAGACCTGGAGAATGGGTCAAAATACAAAATCCAGTGAGATGCTGGTAACAAGGGAACTACCTAAAAAAAATTCCACCAGATGATTAAAATAAAACGAAAGTCAAAGATACATCAGAAAACGCTAACAGAAAGAAAGCAGGGGCCAGATTTAATATCAGACAAAAAAATTCAAGGCCTAAAGCACACAGGATAAGGGCGGCTGCGTGAATGTCTTTGCTTCCAATGCATCATCACAAACTTGTTTCTTACTCTTCTTATCTCTTCCCTAAGCCTTTCCAACTCATCTACTCCTCTTATCATTTCTTCAGGGTCCAAATGCCTCACAGGAGTGTCCTCTTTAAAGCCCTGGCCAGGTTGGGTCGGCCCTCCTCTAAGATTTCCTTCTGCTTCCTGGCTTACACCTTCTTCGGAAGGTTGAGGATTTCCTTCTGCCTCCTGTGGTACAGCTTCTGAAGGGCGGCCTGCCTCTGCCTTTGGCATGTTCTGTGGTTTTCCTTCATTTTCTTCACAAGACTTTTGCATGTTGAGTATTTTTCTGTTATTTCTTTTGAATAAATTAATTCTAGAAAACAAGGAAACAAAACTAGATGCCAGACAAATAGACCAGCCATAGTATGGGTTCCCATAGCGACTGGCCTCTTCTCTTTCAGGTCCCTAATATGTCTAAGTTTTCCAACTAGAGAAAGCTAGGTCCTCAAGCTCAGAACTCCCCTGACTCCACCCCTTCCTCCACCTTCCTTCCCTCCCCGTTTGGCTCCAGCTCCATCTTCCCTTCTCCCGCTCCAGCCCACCATTTCCCAGCAGGCCCTGCTTACAGGCCTCTCCTAGCACACAAGCGGAAGCAGCGCAGAAGCAATTAACCCTCTCCTTAGAGGCCTGTCTCCAATATTCCCGCCCTCCTGGGCTTTCCCAAGAGGTTCCAAACTCCCGCCACTCACCTGAGACCGGGTGGTGCAGTATCTGGCCTCCCCTCCCCCTTCCCGGTCTCTCCTACCTCCCCCGCCCCCGCCCCATTTCCGCTGCAGGCTCTGCAAAGGCCTCCGGCGCTTAATCCGGATGGGGAGAGGCTGTGGCGACCCCAGGATCTGCTTTGCTGTCATCCACACTCCCACTCCCACTCCCGTCCCCACCCGAAGGGACCTGAGGCAACCTTACACTGACCTGCAGGGATCCAGGGAATTTTCCTGCCTCTTCCCTCACTCGATCTGTGTCGCGTCCAAAGACCAAGAGTCCTGCAGAAGGACAGAAGTGCTTGCTGAGCAGGCCAGTACCTGAATCTCGGATCCTTTTCACGATTCTAGGCCTTGTTCATCTAAAGTTGTCCTCTCCTTCCTTTTAAGGCAACCCCGCCCTCCCTCCCCGGTGCCCCCCGGCTCCCTGCAGGCAGGGAGTGGAAGACACATGTTATTTCCCAAATTGTTTCTGTTTCTCTAGGAACCCTCAATTGGTTAGCATTCTGCCTTTCCTCCCCCATCCCCCACCCCCATCAAACAGCCCCAAATCTCCTGCAAAAAATGGGAGTTTGGCGGACTGTAATGTTAGGAAAACAGTGGCGACCCTGACTAGCTTTTGCTCTCTGGTTCCTAGACCTCAGGATCCCCAACGCAGCGCCCGCTTTTATACTGACCTGAAAGGATCCGGGGCACTTTTCTCCTTCTCCAGCAATACGTAGCAGCTACAGGGAAACAGGCCCTGGACTATAAGGACTTCTGCACACGTCGACTCCTGATCACGTGAGGGTCGCGTCATCAATGGGCTCCAGTCTTCAGTTACCCCTCCCATTTAACACTGCAGTCCGCCCCCTGCATTCCCTCCAGTTGATACTGTCAATCTTTTTTCGTATTTGCCAATCACAGACAATAGAACTGGTATCTTACTCTTGCAGTTGCTATTCGCCCTTCTTGGATTGCCAGGGAGGATCAGCTTTTAGGGGTTAATCGACCATTTCTCCTTCGTTTGGGAATTATCTCCTTCTCTCTCCTGCTTCAAATTCGCCCACCTCCTCTCCTCCAGGAAGACCTACAGTCCACCATTTCCCCTGGAGTCCTAACTAGCATTAAAAGGGGCGAAGGAGGTAGATGGGGGAAGGTGGTGGGTAGAGGCGGCAGGAAAAGAATGTAGGAGTGAGAGTGTGGGATTTTTTTTTACGACTTCTTTTGAATTTTTTAATGTTTTAAGTATGATATTAAATGATCATGATATTTTACAATGATACTTAAAAAAGATGCCTTATAGTCGATATTTGACACAATATGGAGGACAAGATAGTTTTATCAATTTTTAAGACTTCGGAAAAATTTCGTAATGGCTACAAATGAAATGACAGTTTGCACAACATATTGATGTGTTAGAAAAAAATAATCTTATTAAAAGTGCACCTTTAAAAAAAACTGGCTCCCAGATTAATCTGTGGAAAGAAGCCCAGTTTTCTCTTGTTAACAATTTTATATAAATAATCAACTATTTTCTCTCTCTGGCTGAACTCAAGTTATCAAGTGTTAGAAGCCTGATTTTTTCATTGATGACTGATGAATGAATTCCGCTTGGGTTTCAAATGGACTTCAGACAGACCTCTTCTGTTCTCTAGGATCTGGTGCCTTGTTAATCAGATGAGTCCACAGAAAAGCCAGCTTTCCTCAGAGTGAACTTTATTTTGGAACTCAAATAGCTTTCATACATTCAAACATTCAGAAAGGAGAGAGTTCCCTATATCTCACCATTTGGTCCCCTATATCTCACCATTTGGTGTGAGGCTTATTAGGTAGAATTTTCATTCATTCATAGCACTCTTAAGATATTCTGGTATCATTCACTTTGTTCCATTCAAAAAGAGAACTATCAACATGCATAATTGTTATGATCAGAAGCAGAGAGAACATCAGTGCTGCAAAAAAATATTAGTTAAAAGTGGAAAATGATACCCTAACAACTCATAATCTTGAGTACTTGAAGGTGTGTTGTTGCCAGAAATGGCATTCTGGCTAATGGAGTCAGCTGGGGAGTCAGGGAAAGGAGGAAGTAAGGAATCTTTTGCCTAGGATGGTCGCAGGGGGATGAGGCAGCCAACAACAAAGCCTGCCATGGGAAAGGAAAGGTTCAAAAAATAAATATTTTTTTCAGGCTTAATGCTTCATAATTTATATTTAAGCATGAATAATTTATTCCACAGTTGAGGGATACATTTTCTATTATTCAAGAGAGAGTTTTCAATGTAAATATAGACAGTGAATTATAAAGATGTAATCATTAACTACGACAAAATGTTTCCATTCTTTCACATGTTAAATGTGTTTATTTATTTTAGAGAGAGCGAGAGAGACAGAGTGTGAGCAGGGGAGGGACAGAGAGAGGGAGACACAGAATCCGAAGCAGGCTCCAGGCTCTGAGCTGTCAGCACAGAGCCCAACGCTCCCACAAACCAAATCGTGAGATCATGACCTGAGCCAAAGTCCAAAGCTTAAACCGACTGAGCCACCCTGGTGCCCCATCAGATGTTACATTTAATGGGGGACAACTCTGATTTTTTAAAAAAATATTATCATGCAATAAAATTGTCCCTTTTTTTGTGTGGATAGTTCTATGAAGTTTAACAAAAGTATAGATTTATGTAATCATCACCACAATCAGGATACAGTTCAGTCACCCCTCCAAAAAAACTCCCTTATGCTACCCTTTTGTAGTCATATCTTACCCCCATCCTTGAACTCTGGCAACCACTGGTCTATTCCCAATTCCTATAGTTTTGTCTTTTGCAAAATGTTATATAAAAGAAATCTACAATATATCACATTTAGAGACAGGCTTCTTTTACTCAGCAAAATGCCCTGGAAAGTCATTTAAGCTATTTCGTGTAGCACTGATAGTTCATTCTTTTCTTTTTGCTGAGTAACTTTCTGTTATATGGATGTAACAGTTTATTTGTCCATTTACCTGCAGGACATTTAAGTTGTCCCTAGTTTTGAGTAATTATGAAGGGAGCTCCTATAAACATTTGTGTATAGGTTTAGGACATTATTGCCTCACGCCTGACTGTTAAGGGAACTCCTTCTCTGACCTATCTGCTTTCAGTGCCTCCTTCTCCCTTTACAATTTACCTAGCACATTACCATCAAATCCAACTTTACTCTTCCTTATTTTTAGCTTGTTATTCTCCTGCTCGACAGTCCTGGATGGCAACCCCACCATCAGAGAAATAAATCCTACTTTCCTCATCCTGACATTCAACATTGATCAGAATTGATTCTCAGGACCCATGTTCACAACCTTGTCATTACACTTCTCTACTGCATCAAAAGGAACTCTCATTCACTGTGCCCCAAGTATGCCTTCTTCTCTCTTTGTCCTTAACATGCCATTTTCTTCCTCCTGATTGCCCTCCACTTCCTCCTAAATCCTGGTCCTGCTCATTCTTAGGAGCCCAGACTTCATCACCCAGACTCTAAAGCCACCACAACTGGAAGTGATCTCTCCCTTCCCTCTCTATTCTACATACAGGGTTTGTACCTCTTATATTGCCCTTAGTGAAAGTTGCCTTGTACCTTTGCACTTTTCTGTGTATTTGGAGGGAAGGCATATCTAATCAGGCAGATGGTCAGATGTAGTTTGAAGATGGGGAGTGGAGGGAGTGTCAGGCTTCAGCTTACATGCTGCTTGAGTGGCTCTTATAATTTTCAACGGTGCATCTCCCAAAAAACTCAGAGTTTCAGAAGGAGCTGTTTGCAGATTGACTCACAGATGAAACTTCTTTCTGTCTGCACAAAAAAATGGAGCAGAAGTTTCATTGCCTCCTCCTCTGCTTATTCTCCTTACATGTAGTCTGAGCACCTTTGACACCATTTTTAAGGAAATATCGATAGAAAATATTGACCCTGTTTTCCTAAATACTGACAAGAGAGATTGGACACTCACTGGTGTACACTGACAGGAAGATCATACAGGTGTTTACCTTTATTCTTATCCCTGAGCAATTTCAGTGCATCAATATAACACATAGCTACCTTCAAAATTAAATTAATCACAGTAGCTTTTAGATATAAGTAGATTTTTTGAAACCAATATTACACTATATGTTAAATAACTAGAATCTAAATAAAAATTTGAAATAGAAAAATAAATATAAGTAGATACTTGAATATAACAGCATTATATTAAAGTGAAAACTATTTTTAAAAAGGAATGAAAAATGTGCACATATTAATTTAACAATAAAGGTATGAGTTCTAGAAAGTAGATACCCTGAGCTTCTGACCTAATCAATGTCTTGTTTTCATGTACCAAGAGGACACTAGGGATGGCTGCAAAGCCCAAAGTCCTCCAAGTGGTGTGAGGGCAGAAGAAAGGAAGGTAGCATTTTGCCATCCAGGAGCTCTTGTACAAGACTGTGATATCCAGAATATTGTTTTCTATGTTCCCTTTATTTATGTTTTTAATGTTTATTTGAGAGAGAGAGAGAGAGAGCATTAGTGGGGGTGGGGGGGCAGAGAGACAGAGGAGAGAGAGAGAGAGAGAGAGAGAGAGAGAGAGAGAGAGAGAGACTCCCAAGCAGGCTCCTCACTGTCAGGCTGTCAGTGCAGAGCCCAATGCATGGCTGGATCTGAACCATGGGATCATGACCTGAGCTAAAATCAAGAGTTGGATGCTTAACTGTCTGAGCCACCCAGGTGCCCCTCTGTGTTCCCTTTAGAAGTCACTTCCATAGTTTTTTGTTCTGAATCTCTATATTCAGGAACTCCTCCTGCATATTTCTTTTTCATTGTTGTTTCAAAGCTCATCCCATAGAAGAGCTTGAGACAGCTATTCCTCTCCTTCACTTCTCTAGCACACTCTGTATGGATTGAAAGCATCCTTCCCAGCATGGCAAAATCTGCTCCACATCCAAAGATTTGGCTGCATAGTGTAGATTCAAGTGGCCACCATATGAGATGATTCGCCCCTTCAGAGCACAAGCAGACATAATACATTGGGTCTTTGTTCTACTGAGAGTAGTCCACTCATGTTCTGTTAAGTGAAACACAGAAAACATGATTTCCAATTAGACTGTATCTGTTTCACAAAGTAAACTCTTCTACCATCCCTCCATACTATATTCCCTGACATTTGGAAATTTGGCATGGATACGTTTCAAAAGTTTCACAAACTACTCAGAATAGCCATTGGCCATGTTCAAGGAAATGAACCTATCTTGAAGCACAACTTTTCATCTCTGCCAGATAATTCTGCCTGCTTCCTGAACTCACAGCTAAATGCTGCACACATTGTGGATTATTGTGGCAAAGAGTTTCTGGTTATCAGGGCATAATGCTTATGAATTGTTGTGAACCTGAAATGCTGTGTCATAACCACTGCCATTTCAAATGTTCCCATGGTATCCATGTTGGCCACAGTTAATAGGAATCCTTGAGTTGGTCTGCTTAGACTTTTAATATGACAGCATGCTCAAGATCCACCTCAGGTAGATTCTTTAGATTGTTTTGCTTAATTAAACCTTGAGATCCATATCTATGTAGAGCCTCTTATTGGGTTCAGGGTAGGCACACATCAGCTGTACTACAGCTTGGGCCAGGCAACCTTTTCCTGTGGCAGAAGCTGAGTTGTTTGAGAGAAAGTGTCCTTGCTAACAGGCTTGGTGCTTTTAAAAATTAAATTTATAATAAAAAGAAAGTTTCTGCTGGCCTTTTGATTCTGCCTACATTACCTGTTCTACATTATCCTTTAGATGCTGTATTTTCCCATCCTAACACTTTCACCCTGTTTTGTTGGCTTTCTACTTTGTATCCCTCCCTTACCTAAAAGTGCCATAAGGACAAAAACTTTATCTGGTTCAACTTTGTAACCACTCCAATGTTGATAGAAACAATTAAGTTGGCGGAAATAATTTAAATCAATATGGGAATGATTAAATAAATTATCCATACTGTAGAAATTGTGTAGATATAAAAAGGAATGAAAAATGTACATATAAGTGACATTGAATTATATTAAAATAATATTTTGGGGGGACCCTGGGTGGGTCAGTCAGTTGAGTGTCTGACTTCAGCTCAGGTCATGTTCTCACAGTTTGTGGGTTTGAGTCCCACATCGGGCTCTGTGCTGACAGCTCAGATCCTGGAGTCTGCTTCAGATTCTGTGTCTCTCTCTGCCCCTCCCCTGCTCATGCTCTATCTCTCTCTGTCTCTCAAAACTAAATAAATGTTAAAATAAATTAAAATTATATTTTTGAGTGAAGGAAGTGGCATAACAGTATTTAGAAAATACTCTTTCATGCACATACACATGATAAATAGATATATGTATGCATAACTAGTTTATTAAGTAGTTCAAATTTTCTGGCATAACATGGAATGGTTTTATTTTTTCAAGTAATTGCTGTCAACTGTAGTCTGTCAAATTCTCCCTTTCTCACTGAATAATGAGTCCATGTAATGACATTTCAGTTTGTTTTCTCAGCTATTTAGTTTCATTCATTAAGAGAGTTTTATTATATGGGTTCTTGAAATTCAGCCTGGTGTATTTTTTTAAAGTTTTTGTTCTGAAATTATTTTAGTTCTAATGAAGACTTTTAAGGATAGTACAAAGAGTTCCCATATACCCTATGTCCAGCTTTGTCTAATAATTATGTTACATTTATAAAAATAAAGAAATTAACTTTTGTGCCCTACTATTAACTAAATTATAGACTTTATTCAGATTTCTCCAGGTTTTCTACAAATGACTTTTCTCTATTCCAAGATTCAACCCAGGATACAAAGTTAACACATCTTTTTAGTCTACTCTGCACTGTTGTAGTTTCTCAGTCTTCCTTGGTTTTCATGACCTTGACACTTTTGAAGAGTGAGGTATTTTGTAGAATGTTCCTCAATTTGGGTTTGTCTGATATTTTTCTCATAATTACACCAGAGTTACTGATTTGGAAGAAGAATATCACAGAGGTGAAATGCCATTTTCATCATAATATCAGGGTTACATGATATCAATATGACCAATCAATGGTGAAGTTAATTTTCATCACTTGGTTAAGATGATGTCTACTGGGTTTCTCCACTTATAAAGTTACTGTTTTTCTCTTTTTTTACTCTATTTGTTAGAAGCAAGTTACCGAGTCTAGCTCACATTAAAGAGGAGAGGAATTAAGTTCTACCCCCTGGATGGGGGAGTACCAAGGAATTTGTAGATATGTGTTTGAAAACAACCATAGTAGGGTGCCTGTGTGGCTCAGTCAGTTAAGCGTCTGACTTTGGCTCAGGTTATTATCTCATGGTTTGTGAGTCGGGGCCCCATGTCCGGCTCTGTGCTGACAATTCAGAGCCTGAAGCCTGTTTTGGATTCTGTGTCTCCCTCTCTCTGAGCCCCTCCCCCACTTATGCTCTGTCTCTTTCTGTCTCTTAAAAAATAAATAAACATTAAAAAATTTTTAAAAATGAAAAGAAAATAACCATAGTAATTAATAAATAATAGGAGTCAAATAATTTGAAACTATGAAAAATATTCTGTGGATTTTTCCTGCAGCAATTATTACAATGATGTTCTTATGGTAAATTTTTATATCACTCATTTCCTTCTACATTTAATACTTCTAAATTATTCTGTAAAGATTTGTCCTCCCCCTCCCCCGATTTACTTATTGATACAAATCTTTGTTTCTATCACTATGACTCATGAATTTTTAAACCTTTGGCATTATAATTCAATATGATCATTATTGTTTTTGGGTTTTTTCCCCCCAAATTGTACCACCCTTGGCCATAGGGGCTCTTTCAGGTTAGCATACCCTTATCCTTTTTCTGCTTCCTTGCTTTCTGGTACTACAAGATATTCCAGATTCATCTTGTATTTTCCTTTTTCCAATGGCCCAATAATCAGCCACTTCTCCAAGAAATCTTGGTTACTTTTATTGGATAATCATATATAATTAAGATCTGAATGCAAGGTGTATCTGTTGGTAATGGAGTGTCATTGTTTCTAGGACTTCTCAGTTGATAGAGCAAAGAGATGTATGTATACCTGCATCTATTTATTGTGTCTGTATCTCTCCTTCCCTCCTTCTCCCCTCCCCACAATACATACATTCATACTTATACTTATGACTCTAATCCATTATGACAGGTATTAATTTAGCTTTTTCTCCACTTATTTTTAAAGTTTTTTTTTAAATTTATTTAAGTAATCTCTACACCCAATGTGGGGCTCAAACTTGCAACCCCAAGATCAAGAATTGCATGTTCTTCTGACTGAAACATTCAGGCACCCCAGTCCGTCCACTTATTTTTAACTTCTGTCACTGACAGTGAGAAACCTGGTTCTCTTTATATATGATTGATTGATTGATTGATTGACTGATTTAACCCTACTGTATATTTAAAGTAGTTTCAGAATTGTTGTCATTTATATCTGTGGGAAACAAATTTCCCAATAAGAGCACAGAATTTATTTTGTCAGTTCTTTTTGTCTTCATCCTTATAATATACAGCGAAAACACTATTTTCCAAAGCATCTTAGGTCAGCTCTTTTCCCCCCACCCTTTCATAAGGTTAGGGCATTCATCTGTAATACAATGCCTCGGATTTTCATGATTTATATTTTTTTCATCCCTTTGCTTTCAATCTACTTGTGAATCTAAAGTGTGTCTCCTATAAACAGCATATAGTTGGATCTTTTTAAAATTCAGTCTGACAATCTTTGCCTTTCATTTGAGTTGTTTAATTCATTCACATTTGATGTTATTATTGATATAATTGTAATTATTTCTGCCAACTCACTTTTAGTTTGTCATATGGCTCATGTATTTTTTGTTCCTCTATTCTCCCTTTCCTTCCTTTTCCTTACATTAATTGAATATATTTTTTAACTTTTTTTTAATGTTTATTTATTTTTGAGAGAGAGAGAGAGAGAGCAGGGGAGGGGCAGAGAGAGTGGGAGACAGAATCACAGGCAGGGTCCATGCTGTCAGCACAGAGCCTGACGTGGGGCTTGAACCCATGAACCATGAGATCATGACCTGAGCCGAAACCAAGAGTTGGACGCTTAACCAACTGAGCCACCCAGGCGCCCCGAATATATTTTAATAAAGAATTTTAGTTTCTTTAATAACATTTTCATTATATTTTTCAGAAGTGTTTCCTTTATGATTGTCCTAGGACTTGGCACATACATCTTAACTTACCAGGATCTATTTCATATTTATACTAACTAAACTCCAGTAAGACATAGAAACATCATTCCCATACAGTCCTATTCCCTTTTTCCACTCATTTTGGTAATATTGTTATACATATCACATCAAAAAATCTTATAAGCCCATCCATTTTTATTATTACTTTACATAACTTTATGTCTTTTATGAAAGATGTGAGAAGAAGGATAGCAAGTAATATTCATAGAATTATGTTAGTCTCCTTATTTATCACTTCTGGTTCTCTTCGTTTCTTCAGAGGTATTTTAGTTACCTTGTGGATTCATGTCCTTATCCTAATACAGCTTTGCTCCCACCCATCTCCTTTGTGCTCTTATTGGCAGATATATTTCAGCTCTATATGTTATAGCCCCAAACAACACATTACAAATGTACTGTTTTAAACAGTTCCTTTTCAAAATCAGTTAAGAGAAGGAAAGGGAAAAATATGCACTTGTACTGTCTTTTAGAATTACATAATTACCTGTATGTGTGCTTTTATTTTCCATGGATTCAAATTACTGTCTGGGGTCATTCACATTCAGAACTAGAGAACTTTCTTTAGTATTTTTTGTAAGGTGAGAATGCTAGCAACAGATTCATTTTTTATCTATTTCTTTATTTTGCCATCATTTTTGAAAATTAACTTTGATGAACACAGAATTCCTGGCTAACAGGTTCTATCTGTGAGCAGTTTGAATATGTTGTTTTCCTTCCTTCTGGCATCCATTATTTTGATGATAAATTAGCTATTAATCTTACTGTGGTTCTCTTATAAGTTAGAAGTTATTTTTCTCTTGTTTTTTTTCAATATTTTCTTCTTGTTTTTGGCTTTCAGTATTTTGCAATGTTGTGTCTGTTTGCCAATCTCTTGTATGTATTCTACTTGAAATCCACTGAGCTTCCTGGATATGTAGATGAATATTTTTCATTAAATCTGGGAAGTTTTCAAACCTTATTTCTTTGAATTTTTTTTCTCCTCCTTTTCCCTCTGCTTTTGGTATTCTCATTATGTACGTTAGTCCAATTAATGCTATTCTATGTTTCCCTGAGACTATTCAGTTTTCTTTTTTCTCTCTTCTTTAGATTACATAAAATCTATGAATCTTAGAATTTACAAATTCTTTCTTCTGCTAGCTCAAATCTACTGTTTGGTTCCTCTCATTAATTTTTTATTTCATTCTTTGTACTTTTCAGAATTTCCACTTGTTTCTTTTCATAATATCTCTTTTTTAATTTTTTTCTACTTGATATAACATTGTTATCATACTTGCCTTTATTCTTTAATCACAGGGTTTTTCATTCTTGAAATATATTTATAGTGGCTACTTTGAAGTTTTTGTTAAATTTAACATCTGGTCACTCTTACAGGTAGTTTCTATTGCCTGCTTTGCTCCCCATACATGGGCATACTTTCCTGTTCT
This sequence comes from Panthera pardus, assembly GCF_024362965.1. Classification (NCBI taxonomy): domain Eukaryota; kingdom Metazoa; phylum Chordata; class Mammalia; order Carnivora; family Felidae; genus Panthera; species Panthera pardus. Next base: position 44,438,785 of record NW_026526843.1, on the reverse strand, counting down.
CTGCATGTCTTGCAATTTTTTAGGTAATACATTTTAGCAACTCTGAGTACTTGTGTTCTTCTCCTGGGGTTTATTATTGTTGTTGTTTGCTTGTTTGTTTAGTGGCTGGCTATTTTAGTCATGTCCATTTCTTCCCAGCTATGTTAAGACTCTTTTGTTGTTCCTGAGAGGGCACAGAATTGGGTATGCCCACAGTCACTGTTGTATGACAATGGTTTTGTCAGTTCTCTTCACTGTCTTTTTCCCTGAACATACTTAGCTGTTAAGCTCCACTAATAGCTGGCTGATTGTTCTCTTCTTTTTATTTTGTTTTTAATTTTTAAAAAATTATGTTTCATTTATTTTTGAGAGAGAGAGAGAGGGAGAGAGCAAGTAGGGGAGGGGCAGAGACAGAGAGAGAAAGAGAGAGACAGAGAGAGACAGAATCCGAAGCAAGCTCCAGGCTCCGAGCTGTCAGCACAGAACCCAATGCGAGGCTTGAACTCATGAACCATGAGATCATGACCTGAGCTGAGGTCAGATGCTTAACTGACTGAGCCACCCAGGCACCCCTGTTTTTAAATTTTTTATTATTTATTTATTTATTTATTTATTTATTTATTTATTTATTTTGAGTGAGAGAGCAGGGGAGGGGCCGAGAGAGGGGGACAGAGGATCTGAAGCAGGCTCTGTGCTGACAGCAGAGAGCCCAATGTGGGGCTCAAACTCATGAACCTGGAGATCATGACCTGAGCCAAAGTCAGATGCTTAACCAACTGAGAAACCCAGGTGCCCTATTGCTATATTGTTTTTGAAACTGCTCTGGGGCATAAATTGCTTCACAGATTTATGGTATGAAATTTTGGCCCCTTTTCAGACATAGTTTTTGATGTCATTGTGTGATGTTTGTTTTGACCCCAATAAGACTCTACTTATCTGTCTCTTTTTTTAATCCTCTGATAAACTAGCTGGCATAATGTTAAGTTACATCTCTAGTTAATGTACTGACCTCCTCTTAATTGCATTTGACCACAATCTTCATTTCTTATCGTGCTTTCAAACTTCAACCTCTCCACACTGTGTGACAGTGCTTTGGAAAGGGATTGGAGCTCTCTGCTTCAAAGCCTGCCTTTCCCAATGGAAAAAAAAAATCTCTGATACAAGGCTCTGGAGCTAGGGATGGGCACAGTGGCACAATTTGAGTGACACTCCTGCTTTAGGACCTGTGCACTTGAATGGGGATTAAGTACCATCAAGTCTTCTTGACTTGCCTGTCCCAGGCAACTGGGGGCCCAGTATTCTTAGCACACTGTGCTGAAGAGAGAGCTTCTTTCTGATAAATTGGGCCTGGGCAGAAGGGTGCCCTCACCTTTTGGCTACACTCACCTAAAACTTATAGTCTGAGCAACAGATTAACTCAAAGCAGTATAAGAAGTTCCTTCTCTCCTGGAAAGATAAAGTGACCCTTCAGATGTGAGCTGAGGTGAGAAGGGAACTGTGCTCTTGGCTGTACCCTTCTGGAGTATAATTTCCATTATGCTGAGCTGGGAAGGTGTAAGCATGGAGAAAGTCTTGGTTCAAATGTCACAGATTCTCATTGTTTTTATTGTTTTAGATTTTTTTAAAGAAATGTATCATTTTTTTTCCATTTGCTGTATACCCTTATGATAATTTTCAAAGAATTCAAATGGTTATATTAAAAAATAACTTTCAGCAATTTCACCGGGGAATGGATCCTCAGAGTTCCTCACATTACCATGCCAGAAGTGGAACACCAACCACAGTTATTTTAAATTCCCTGTCTGATAGTTTCAAGACCCATGTCATATTTGATTCTGGTTCTCATTATTGTTTTGTCTCTTCAGAATGTTTTCTTTTCTTGTCTTTGTATTTCTCATAATTTTACCTGAAAACTAGGTAAGATAGTAATTACTGAGGTAAATAGAGTTTATGACTGAAGATGAACATGTCTTTCCTGCTAAGTTTTTAGTATGGAAGTTTAATCTAGTTAGAAGTTGGGCTTAGTTTGATGTTTTCTTCCCATTGGCTTTGAGTCTTTCCAATTGGCTTTGCAGTTTTCCTTTGCTCTTCTGAGAAAGAATATTTCTTGCTGTCCTCCACTGTTATTTTTACTCAGTGGTTGTTAGTGTGGTATTGAACAGAGAGGGACAGGCATTCTCTGATGTTCTGATAAGGTCTTCATCTTAGGTAAGCACTGTGAACCTGAGTTTTAGTGATGTAACCTTTGCATGTATTCATGCCTCTCCTTCAGATACAATGCTGAACCTAGCACACATGCCTGCTCCCTCCCTTCATAGAGCTTTTTGTTTTTCTGTTTCCTTTCCCCAACTGCTGTAGGGTTCTACTTGTGCCTTCAAGATATGGGTTTTGTTGTCCTTCTTCCTGCGTGATTAAGTCTTTTGTTTATCAGGGGAGTTTAGTCTGGTTGGGATTTAATCAGTGACTGCTGTCTCAGTCTGTTAGCTGGCATTTTGGAGCAAGCTTTCTCAGATTCTCCCTGATCTTCCCTAGGAACACTTGAAGTTTTTGGAATAAAACCTGAATGTAAGCCCTTTATATCTGCAGCCCTTGGGGACTTCACACACTCATGCTAGCCCTCACTCAGTCTTTAGAAATTCATTAGCATTTTCAAGCCAGATTTTCTTACTGGTCTACATGCTGTTTGGTAGTGTCTATCCCAGATAAGCAGACACTCAGGTCCTATTTCTCCCTCCACAAGTCTCTCTATAGATTTTGTGATAATTGTTTGCCCTGTGAACTCAGTTCTCTGAGAGTTTTAAGAAAAATTGTTATTTTGCCATTTATACAACTTTCTTTCCTGTTGTAGTGTGAGTGCTATTCTTTTTAGCTCTCCATTTGGGGATGAAACCAAAAATTTTCTTGTTCATTTTACAAATTAAATAACACTTGATTTAAGGTTCCTTTTGGTTCCCATAAGAAGTACAAACTCTTGCTCTAGTGGCTTGCAGTGGACAAGGAGTTGATATCTATTCTCAGGAACATTTATTTTCTTATCCCAAAAGTATTTATGGGTTGGGAAGATTGTGAGGGAGAAGCAAAGTAGCTATCTCTTATATGACTATCCTTAGCAACATAGGTCATTGTTTGTTGGCTAAAAGGAACAGGTAATAGGTTCGATAGTCTCCAATGACAGAAACTCTTCATTGTTAGTCATAAGGCTTTGTTGTTTGTTTGTTTTCTCTGTCCTTTTCACTTTTGAAGTATGAAGGAGAATTTTGTAGGGATGGAAATTAAACTCCATACCATAAAATTTTAAAGCATTGCTCCCTTTCAGAACCAGTTACAACCTGGATTTGAACAGATAATTTGAGTTTTGAAGTAAACATGTTGAACCCTTCTCTCAGAGTCTATTGAAATAGCCCCCAGAACAATAGGCATGGGGATGCAGTTAAGACAATTACTCCAGCCAACCTTGCTCCGACTCCCAGAAGGGCCTTGGTTGTGCCTGGGCCTGTTTTGGTGGTTTTGTAGTGACATCAGTTCTGTATCTGCCCAGTGCAGTACTTCTAATGTTTGAGTCATCCCAGGCCCAAATGTATAAGAGATCCCAGGCAAAGGGAGCTTAAGAAGGAATGTGATCTTCCAACTCAGGAGAAAACAGGTGTTACCACCTGTCTGAATACCTACATGTACTATAGGAAGAGCCCATGACTTGGAGGCCAAGGCAATCGAGCCGTGAATTGGCATTAAATGTCTTTTAAAGGCATTAATAGTGGAGGAAGCAATGCCATTGTGAGCCTTGCTCTTTAGGTCTGTCATCTGAAAAAAAACATTACCACTATTCTGACATCTTAAAGGATTGGTTGGTCAATAAGGTGAAGATAAGATTCAAATCCTTGTATTTAGGGAAGCTAACTAGTTAAGCATCATCGCCTTAGAGCCAAGTAAACCCAAGTTCCAATATTGGCCCTTCCCCTTACCAGTATGTGACTTTGCATAAGTCATTTACACTCTATGAGCCTCAATTAAGTCACCTATATGGAAAGCATAATAACACCTTTCTCAGAATTGCTTGCCAGAATTGAAGAGTTAGAAATATGAAAAAAATGGGCTGTGAACAGCAGTGATTTATATCACTTCTAGACCACGGTGTGGAAAAATGAGTGTGAGATCTCCATGTATGCTTTTCCTCTGTTGCAGTGGTATCATGATTAGTCTGGATCTCTGGGAAACTAGAGGGAGCAGAACCTGTCCATACCCAATCCTCATGAATTTTCAAAAATAAACCTTTGTTGTGGTAAGCCACTGATGTTTTGGGGTTGGTAGCTACCCTAATGCACAAATGGTCCTCAGAGTTAAACAACAGAATCACTGAAGGCTTGTTACAATACACATTAGATGTGATAAAGCTATATTAGGAGATAGGCAATTGATATGGAGATTGTGATGAGAAGAGAGAACTACTCAATTATGGTATCAGAAAGCCAGTGGATAATGACTAAGTTAATAAGTTAGAAAATAGCTGTTACAAGTCATATATCTGATAAGAGACTTGTAGCCAAGATAAAGAAAGAACTCAAAACTTGACAATAAAAAGGCAAACAACCCAATTTTAAAATTGGTAAAGGATTTAAATAGACATTTCTCCAAAGAGGATATACAAATGAACAATACACACATGAAAATATGCTCAACATCATTAGCCATTACGAAAATGCAAATCAAGACCACAATGGATTCTACTTTATACTAAGATGGCCAAAATAAAAAATGCAGGCAATGGCAAGTGTTAGCAAGGATGTAGAGAAGTTGGAACACTTGAACACAGGATCTGGATGGGACTGTCAAGTGCCACAGTTGCTTTAGGAAACAGTTTGGCAGTTCCTCAAAAAGTTGTACATAGAATTACCGCATAGCATAGCAATTCCACTCCTAGGTATATACTCAAGGAAATAAAACACATATTTAAATGCAAAAAGTTGACATTACTGTATAATATATATGAAAGTTGTTGAGAGGAAATCCTAATAGTTCTCATCACCATATATTTTTTTTTCTTTTCTTTTCTTTTTCTTTATTTCCTTTTTTGAGGAGGGAGATCCCTGCACAGAGGAGGGGACTTCTCAGGAAGGAAGCTTTTCATCTCAGGTCAGCTCCTCAGGGCTAGGGTCACACCTTGGTCAAATACTATCAAAGTGTGGGGGAGGGCAAGGGCTCAGGGATTGGGGTACACACTCACCTTGCATGGCCCACTTGCACACTCATACAGTCGTGCATCCACTCAAAACTCAGCCTACATGAACCTTCCATGCAACACCATTGCACCACACAGGTGGTGCCGCTCCAGGCCCCTCTCCCAACAGGTGTTTTGTTTTGTTTTGTTTTTTTATCATATCTATATGAGATGATGGGTATACAGCTAATTATTGTGGTAATTTACAAATATGTAAATCAATCCACATGCTGTACATCTTAAACATATAGCAATGCATGTAAATTATATTTCAATAAAATGAAAGATTTCAAGTAAAAAAAGAATGGAAAAAACTTTTGGTTCTTTCAGCAGAAATGAATAAGCAGTGTATCACATACTACACACCTGTGTTTACTTTAAAACAGACAAAAAACAAGTACATTAAATTTAGAGTACCTCTTCATAAAAGGAATCAAAGCATTTAAATGAAGTTAATGCAACTTTGGACATAATCATTAGCATGCACTGAGGCTATCTACATAATAAGCTAAGACAGAACCATAATTTCTGTACTTGTAAATATTATATTTTGTCTTCTCAATGAAGTTTATTTTAAAAGGCAAAAAATCCCATGTACATGAATTTTTAGTACTGATACATACTATTATATGGATGAAACTTAAAAACTTTATGCTACTTGAAAGGAATCATATATTGTATGATTCCATATATATGAGATGTCTAGAATATGCAAATCTGTAGAGACAAAGTAGATCATTATTTGCCAGGAGCTGGGGGGAGAAGAGAATGGGAACACCATTATATGCTAATGTGTATAAAGTTCTTTTCAGGGTGATGAAAATATCCTGGAACTAATAGTGGTGATGGTTTCAGAACTCTGCTAATATACTAAAAACCAATAAATTGTACACTTTAAAATTAAGGGTGAATGTTGTGGTATGTGAATTACATTTCAATGCAACTGTTTATAAAAAAAGAAATTGCAGCGTAAGTATATTATTCAGAAATATGGAGATAAATACTAGAAGAAACCAAAAACGTTTATGGTAGTTGCCTTTGGAGGATGAGAATGTGGAATGGCAAGGCAGACTGAGATTTTTAATAATAAACTTTTTGCACTATTGGATTAAAAAAATTTACAGGTATCCATTTGATAAAAATGAGCTAAGAACAAAAGACACACACACAGACATTGTGAGGACAAGTCAAAAGAGATTCTGCTATATTGGATGTGCCAGGATTGTGAATTTTTGACAAGGTAGCTAGATGATTTTAATGCAGGTAGTCTGCTGGCAGCTAGCAAAATTTGAGAATACTACTATATCCAATGTTAAAATCATTTACCAATGAATTGTGATATAATCCCTGTACTGCTGTGTTCCTTTTGGAGTGTTAAGTTTCAGTTGCTAAAAAATGAAATTATGTGCTCAGGCTTACATATTCAATCAGAGACAGAACTGGAGCAAGAATTGAGGCCTTCTGACTTGATAATGTACTGGCTTTTTAAAAAAATTTCTATTATATGTTGTGGGTACCAAAATCAGTAAGATGAATTCTTTGTTTTGTAAAAGGCAAGTCTAATGGGGTAATTATAATGTCTGAAAAGTATATTAATTAAAAATTTACAAAGCATTTTCCCACATTTCTTGTCAGTGTTAAAACTACAGTATAACATGGAAAGAGGGACCTTCTCCACAGTTTGGCAGGGAACATAGTGAGGATTCAACTCAGCAGAGACTCTGGAAATCAAAGAGGTTTTGTTACCTTGAGGATTCCAACCCACCAGCAGCAGTGAGGCCCTTAGGGGAGTGCAGGACCCATGAGAAGAAGCACAGTGCACATCAAACATAGTATTACTCAAGGTAAAGTGGCACCCACCTCTTAGCTTTCAGGACTTATTCCTGACACAAATGAGACTTCCTTCAGCCCTCCCCCAGAGTTCTGTTTCTGTTACTGCAGGTCAGAGGGTAGGAGTCAGCTCAATACAGCTCACATACTCAGTACCTCATCTGATCTTCTCCACAGCCCTGGAAGAGAAGTTTTATCCCCATTTCACAGATGACAAGACTGTTACAGAAATGGATCTGTAATAACTCAAGTTAATTCCTCCAGTTTTGAGTCCCAGAGGGAATGTGAATATAACACATCATTCACATCGTGCCAAAGTAATTTTAAGTGTCTCCACTGCCTTCATAAACTCACTGAACTGTTATTTTGATTGCTTTGTATGTGTTTTCCCATTTTTACATCTTTTATTATTTATTTTATGGCAAAAGTAATCTATGTTTTTTCAGGAAAAAAGCAGATAAGAGAAGATAATCTCTTCCATTGCCACTACACAGAGAAAGCCACCATTTCTCTTTTGATATACTCAGTTTTCCCTACTCATGGATGTATTATGTAACTATTTTTTTTTCAAAAATGGGCTGATGCTGTATATGCGGTTCTGAAAACTGTTTTTTTATTATTATTTTACAATGTACCATGAACATATTTTCCATGCACATGGGTGAAAGTTCCCTACTTAAAGACAGAGTGCTGCAGTTGGGTGAAGGCTGCTGGTAACCGAGAGTGACACCTAAAGCAAAGTATCAGCATAAGGTTAAAGCACACAGCCTGGCAAATGCCTACCAGGGAAAGCAGGGTCAGCAATATTCTCACGAGAGAAATCAGAATTGAAGGCCAAAGGCATTAAACATATGGGACATCTTCTAAGTCCTTCTGGCCCCTACCTCCACCCCTCATTCCTCTGACACCCCGTTGCCCCCTTGGGGCAAAGGGATCCTGTACATCTCTTTGCATCCAATGAAAACCACCCATTTTCTGTTTTTTCCTTAGCTCTTCCTGAGCCCTTGACACATCTCCACATTCTCTCATCATTTCCTCACTGCCCAAGTGCCTTTCCTGTAAGTCCTCCTGATAGTCCTTGGGGGAATCGTCTGTCCCCCTGTCCGTTTTTCTTTTTGCTTTCCTAGGCACATAATCTTCAGCTGGGCGCTTTTCGGCAGCCCGCGACTCACTCTCAGCCTTTGTCAGGGATTCTGGCTTGCCCTCACTGTGTGGTTTTCCCTCATTTTCAGACTTGCCCTGCTTTTCTTGCTTTTTCTCATCTTCTGGTTGTCCCTCATCATCTGGCTGTCCCTCATTCTGGAGCTTTCCCTCATGCCCTGGCTTTCCCTTCACTTTCAGCTTTTCTTCCTCATCTGATTTTCCTTCATCTTCTGTATCTACTTCATCTTCTGGCTTTCCCTCATTTTTGAGGTTTCCTTCATTTTCTGGCTTTCGTTCATTTTCTTTGTAGACCTTTTCCATGTTGAGATTCTCCCTCCTTTGCCTGTCCTAGGAGACAAAAAGGAGAACTTAGGTTGTATAATATAGTTCCTAAAAATATTTGCCTTTATGATTTAGAGTTTTCCTTACCCTACCCAAATTACAGGTGCACTCTTACCTATATATTTTTCCCTTTCCTCCCCACTTCCACATGTTTACATGAGCCAGCCTTACAGAAACTTTCACAGGTGCTTCTCTCTACATTTAAGTGGGGTGTGCTGAGAACTGTATAAGAGCAGATTTGTCCCTAAACTTTGCTCTGGCCTTAGCAATGCCCAGGACAATTTTAAATGGGTAGTCCCAACTCACACTGACCTGCAGGAATCCTGGCCAGTTTCTTTTTTTCCTTGCCTGCAGTTGTAAGACTTCTAGAACTGCAGATATAACAGATAATGGCCAGTTCTCAGATTTCAGAGCTATTCTTTTTTTTTTTTTTTTTTTTTTTTTTTTTTTTTTTTTTTTTTTTTTTTCTTTTTTTTTTTTTTTTTTTTAATATATGAAATTTACTGTCAAATTGGTTTCCATACAACACCCAGTGCTCATCCCAAAAGGTGCCCTCCTCAATACCCATCACCCACCCTGCCCTCCCTCCCACCCCCCATCAACCCTCAGTTTGTTCTCAGTTTTTAACAGTCTCTAATGCTTTGGCTCACTCCCACTCTAACCTCTTTTTTTTTTTTTTTCCTTCCCCTCCCCCATGGGTTTCTGTTATGTTTCTCAGGATCCACATAAGAGTGAAACCATATGGTATCTGTCTTTCTCAGAGCTATTCTAATATCTTCAAGGGGCTTCACAGATGCCATGCCTCTTGTCTCTCACTTCTTTGTTCTTACCTTGGTCCTCACCAGCCATAAAGCACCATGTTCCTTCCCTTAGGGTCCTGACATAGGCCATGTATTCTGAGACTGCAGTAGGGTGGCTTGGAGGAAGGTTGTCCTCCCCAACCTCTGCTCAAGCTTAAGTCACTGCTACTCCCAGGGGTCCTGGGACAGTTACCTTCTCCCACTGACCTGCACTGATACTGCAGGTCTTTCCTTTTCTTGTTTGGGTTGGTGCCTACAACTACCGACCTGAAGACCTATAAAGAGACAAGAGACAGATGGTAAATGAGAAGTGAATGACTGGCAACTGAGACGCTGTTTCTTTTCACACTATAGTTGTCAACACTTTCCCAACTCGTGCCACCCCCCCCATCCTTTTCCTTGCTTCCCGGATCCCCCTTTACAGCCCTTCCCTAATACCTCCATTTTCTACCACTGGGCAATGGCAGAGAACAATTATTTCCAAAGAGTTACTATGTTTCTGAATCTTCCTCCCAAATTTATATCTGATTTGTTCTTGCACTAAAATGAGTGAGGTTCAGGACAGTGATGTTCAGAAGGCAGATCCTGCTGGGCTCAGGTATCTGCCTTCCCAACCCCCCACTCCAGGGTGCCCACATAGCACAAAGTCCATCACGTTTCTGAAAATGATGAAGATAGAGTCAGGAGGCAGGACTGAAACGTCCAGAGCATTCCTGACACCCCTTGCCTCTCTACATACGAAGAATACCACGTTTTCCTACAATGCAAGAGACAAATTATTTCCAAATTCAGTAGATTTGGCTCATCTTATCTCCTGTTAGTGTTCTTTAGTTTAGAAGCCACTCCTCCCCAACAGGGAGCTGCAGACTGAACCTCTGTCTCCCTTCTTTGCAGCACCTCCTCCCCCCTCCCCCGCTACCTGCAGGCCATCATTTTCGGCTACAAAATGGACGGAAGTTGGAGAAAAGATGCAAATAACACAGGCCCTCCCCACCTTTGGCTCACAGGCTGTGCCATCCTCCAGCTGCTCGGCAGAGATCAGGCTATTTCCTCCTCATCGTCATCCCCCTCCCCCGGCCGTCTCCGCCAGACGTCTCTGGATAACCTGCCTCCTAGGAGATCCCAGTTGGTACCCAGTCTCAACCCCTTGTCCCTCTCCACCTCCTCCCGCCAAGCCCTGGATTTCTTGTACCAAATATATACCCATTGGGAAAAGAAGGGATAGAGAGAATCCAGTCCTGGACCCGCTCGGGTCTTTGCCCTTTGCCATCCCCCACCCCAGGGGTCTGCAGGTGCCTGTGGATTTGTAGCCCTTCCAGAGAGATGCCTCCGTCTCCTCACATTTCTTTCTGCCATAAGCCCACATTTATCCGGGGAAATAAGAGTTGGTACCCAGACCTCTCCCTGAACACTCATACAATTTCCTGCGCCAGAATGAATGGTGGTGGGAGGGGGTGGCATCTGGAAAGCAGACAGGATCCTTTGTAGCCTCTATCAGTTACCATCCCTACCCCAGTGCACCACCCCCCGCCCCCCGCAACTTCTCCTCTGGTTGTACCGACCTGCAGGGCTATAGGGCAGCTGCCCTCTGTCCCTCAGTCTGAAATCTTTCTCCACGGAAATAGGGAGCTGGTACCTGGAGGAGAGGGACTTCTGCACACGTAGGCCTCTGATCACGTGAAGAATACGTCACCAGTGGGCTCGGGTCCCTAGTTCCCCTCCCACCAGCAGAAAGTGCGTCAGGAGCCAGCCCACTTCTTACCTTCACTAGCCCCCTTCCGCCTCGCTCTGCTTAAGTCCCCTCCTCTCACCGTTTGAGCCCCTGTCACTCATTTTGGTCTTTGCTATTCCCAAAGATCAAATGTGGCCCCTTCTCCCTGTGGTATGTGTTTGTTCTGTTTTATCAAGGAAGAGCTACATTTTCTCCTAGCGCAACTGGTCACTGGTACATTTCTGAGGATTGTTTTTTCTTTCTCTCCTTTGATCTCAGAGCACCTACCCCGTCCCGTCAATCTACTCAACTTAGCCACTGATTTTCGTTTCTCCTCTCCTCCAGATCTTCACATAACAGGTACATGATGGATTGCCAGGTAGGGAAACAGATAGTTGAAGTGGGGATTTTATTTTCTTCTAAATATTTTTTTTCAGTTTTATTTAATTTGCTCCCCTCAGCATGGGTTATTCTTATAAGCAAAAATTAAATAAAGCTATTTTCATTTGGGGCAAAGAATGTGTTTAGGATAGAAAAAAAAACAACAAGTTTCCAAAATTAAGTTCATTGCATTAATTTTTACTGTATGGAAAATGGCTTGAACTGGCTATACACAAAATATTTTTTTGTAATTTTCATAAATAGGTAGTTCTTCCATGTTCTACTAAAAATACATGTATTTATTGTGCCTAAACAATCACTGAGTGTTAAGTAGACTTGCTGAAATCTGATGGCGGACACAATATCAATCTTGAACATTTGGTCCATGGCTATTTTCATTCAGAAGTTTAGCTGTTGTGGAAAGGCGGCTGAGGATCTGAGGGATGCAGATATGGTCTGATTTTCCCTGCCCTTCCAAGAAGCGGGGAATATGCAGTTTCCAGATCCCCTTCTCACCTTCCAGAGCCTCTCATCCTTTGCATTCAGGCACCTGACTATTGCTTACTCCAAAACGAACATGGAGAGATGACCATGGTAGTGACCTGAGTAAATGTCTTTGGATCCTTCCCTCCTTCTTCCAAATTCTCACAGAAGTAAGTCAACCCCAGCAGAGATGGGAATGCTATCCTAACAACTGAAAACAAAGACACATCCCTTCCACCCCCCTGCAGTGGAAGGTTTCTATAAAACCCAGAGAAATGATTGCTTTAGGGAGAGCCTCCATACCTGCCTGTTCTCTGCCCTTATTCAGAGTGTCCAAGTGGAAGTTTCTTTGACCCTGTCTGCTGCCTACTGCTTGACTTAGGAGGTGATGCTTGATGGGTTTCTAAATTGCAGTATCTTCACCAGAGCACCTAGGAAGCACCAAAGCACCTTGCATGCTGCAAGGTGTCTGCTTCCCAGTTCATACCCATCCTGTGCCCTCTGAGCCAGGTTTGGTTCAGTGTCTAAGGAAGTCTGACATGGTGACTGTACTGATTTACGTAGACCATGCATTCTCAACTGATGAAGTCTTGGACCACCTAAAATGGTATGCAAGGTTGCATATGCTTAGAAAGTACTAGAGTATGTGCACTTATGAAAAGATCTGTACCTAGGAACCAGAGAAACCCTGATACATGAGCAGATTGACATCATGGAAAAGCAGAAGCTACAGGTAGAGAAAAGATATAGAGGAGATGGAGAAGAAGCTACTTGGGAGTGAGAAAAGGAAAAGACAAATAGAAGCTGACCTATGTTGGGAATGCAAATTGGTGCAGCCACTCTGGAAAACAGAGTGGAGGTTCCTCAAAAAATTAAAAATAGACCTACCCTATGAGCCAGCAATAGCACTGCTAGGAATTTACCCAAGGGATACAGGAGTACTGATGCATAGGGGCACTTGTACCCCAATGTTTATAGCAGCACTCTCAACAATAGCCAAATTATGGAAGGAGCCTAAATGTCCATCAACTGATGAATGGATAAAGAAATTGTGGTTTATATACACAATGAAGTACTACGTGGCAATGAGAAAGAATGAAATATGGCCCTTTGTAGCAACGTGGATGGAACTGGAGAGTGTTATGCTAAGTGAAATAAGTCATACAGAGAAAGACAGATACCATATGGTTTCACTCTTATGTGGATCCTGAGAAACTTAACAGAAACCCATGGGAGAGGGGAAGGAAAAAAAAGAGGTTAGAGTGGAAGAGAGCCAAAGCATAAGAGACTCTTAAAAACTGAGAACAAACTGAGGGTTGATGGGGGGCGGGAGGGAGGGGAGGGTGGGTGATGGGTATTGAGGAGGGCACCTTTTGGGATGAGCACTGGATGTTGTATGGAAACCAATTTGACAATAAACTTCATATATTGAATAAATAAATAAATAAATAAATAAATAGAGAAAAGGAAAAAAAAAAAAAACATCCTAGAAGCTGACCTATGTTAAAGTGAGAGCACTTTCTCCTTGGATTCCAGCATTCTTAACTAGAGAACCGTCTTAATCCTCTGGAATTATATTCAAAATGATGTGCATGTGTGTGTGGTTGGGAGCGATATGTACATTGTTACCGGGTGTGTATATTTGCCTAGGATAGGATCCACTAGTATCATAAGATGTTCAGACGAGTATGCAATATAAAAACAAGTGAAGGCCAACTGCCCTAGAGAATATACTTTTATAAATATCTTTTTTTTCAAATAGGACTCTATTTTTAGGAGAAATTAACATAACATAAAAATTAGTTATTTTAAAGTGTATAACTCAATGACATATAGTACATTCACAATGTTGTGAAACCGTCTCCTCTATTCCATTCCAAAATAATTTGCATTAACTCTGAAGGAGACCCCAAACCCATTAAGCAGTCACTACCAATTTTTCCCTTTTACTGGTTCCTAGCAATGACTAATCTGCTTTGTCTCCATGGAATTATCCAATTTAGATATTTCATATAAATGGAATCATGCAATATGTGACCTTTCATGTTTGGCTTCTTTCACTTAGCATAATATATTCAAGGTCCATTCACATTGTAGTATGTATAGTATTTCATTCCTTTTTATGGCTGAATAATATTTAATTGTATGCCCATATTGTATTCTGTTTAGCCATTCAATATTGATGGATATTTGGGTTATTTCCATGTTTCTACCATTATAAGTGCTGCCTTAAACACTTCTGTATAAGTGTTTGTGTGGGTGTATGTTTTTATTTCTCTTGGGTAATATTTAAGAATGGAATTGCTGGGTCATGTGGTAATTCTATGTAAAACTTTTTCAGGAACTGCCAAACTGCTCCACAGTGGCTGCAACATTTTGCACTCCTACCACCAATATATTAGGGTTCCAATTGCTCTCCATTCTCAAAGACAACTGTTAATTTTCACTTTTTTTATTTTTGCATTTTCCTAATGACTAATAATATTAAGCATCTTTTCTTGTATTTATCAGATATTTATCGATCTTCTTTGGAGAAATATCTATTCAAGACCCTTTTCCATTTTTTAAATTGGCTTGCTTGTCATTTTCTTATTGAATTATAAGAGTTCCTCATATATTCTGGATACAAAACCCTTTTCAGATATATGATTTGCAAATATTTTCTTCCATTCTGTGGATTGCTTTTTTACTTTCTTGAAAGTGTCTTCTTATCCACAGAAGTTTTTAATTTTTATGAAGTCCAATTTATATGTTTTTCTTTTTTGTTGTTCTTCTTTTTGATGTCATATCTAAAACTTCATTGCCAAATTCAAGGACATGAAGATTTATACCTTTGTTTTCTTTCAAGAGTTTTAAAGTTTATCTCATATATTTAGCTCTTTGATACATTTTGAGTTAATTTTTGTATATTGTGTGAGTTTATTTTTTTAAATGACTTTATACAATTTAAAGGTTCTTTTGATTGCAGAACACAACACACTGTCACAAAAATAGATAGAAGGCAGAACCCTTTGTTACTTATAGCTCCAAAAGAGAGAAAGTTAGTTGCCAAGCAGAGCTACAGGCATTACACCTGAATAACAGCTAGTTGGATCTCTCAAGGGCAGTTTATGTATTACAAATTAGGTGGGGCTAGCTACATTTTTCTGGACCTTTGAGGATTGGCTAATTTGAATAATTTCTCAGGCTCCAGGGCATAGAGGCTGTTCTTAGTTGTCTGGAACCTGGCCCATGGGCTAATAGGGCTTGTGCATAGTGTCCCAGAGTGTGAATGCATGATCTGGGAAGTGGTAGAAGTGTATACTTTATCATCTGTTCATGAAGGGCAACTAACCAGCCTCTAGCCAGGGCCTCACAATTGACTCGACAGCATTTTTACAAAAATAAAATAAAATAAAATAAAATAAAATAAAATAAAATAAAAATAAAAATAAAAAAGATGATGTAGTTGATGACTAGATGTCTTGACATCCATCTTGAACTCCATTGTTGGGATATTTGAGTGGCTCAAATAGTAAAAAAGATTTACAGAGAGCAGGACATAAGTTGCCTTAAACAACATAAAAGACCTTTTATTATGAGAATAAAAAGGAAGAAAACAAGTAGAAGAATAAGAAGTTCTTATAGGCCAGACATAACCAAGGTAGATGAGGGGTGGTCTAGGAGGTAGTTGCCTCATGAGGCAAGCAATAATCTCCATTAATTTTTAAAATGGCATTAATAGTTATAACTTCTACAAGATTTCCCCTTTAGATATGGAAGTGTAGAAGTATACAGTATACCTTTTGGCAGAGAGAAAAACATATACCAGGGTCATGAACTAAATAAATAATGAACTGAAGAAATGTAATAGAATCCCCAATATCAAAGAAAGAAAAACAATAAATATATTGTGTTCAATTTGTCAGTATTTTAGGAAAGACAGCATATAGGCATTGTTGAAACGATGGTCTCAGTGTCTGAGGTGAAGTCTTCCCCTGTTTAGAGAGCAAAGTCATCTCCAATGTAAGATCTTTGACTGGGACCATGTTATCTGAAGAAACATCATTTCCAGTGGCAGGCTTCTGGATTGGGGTGATGTCATCTAGGATGTGGGACTGTGGTATTATTTACAAGTAGATACCTACTCGGGTTGATGTGAGTCATGTTTTCATGGTTCTGGTATTATAAGGAGGCTGGGATGTGTGTAGACTCTAAAGGCAATGTTGGGCCTGGAAGACTGACTTGCAAATTTCTTTTTTAATTATGATAAGTTATCATAATATAAAATTTTCCTTCTTAACCATTTTTTAGTACACATATCAGTGGCATTAAGTACACTCACATTGTTGTGCAACCATCACCACCATCCATCTCCAGAACTTTCTTTGTCTCCCCAAACTGAAATTTTGTACCCATTAAACTAACTCCCCTTGCCCCACTCTCTTTATGCCCTGGCAAGCACCATTCTGCTTTCTGTCCCTAAGTGTTTGACTACTTTAGGGATTTTGAATAAATGAAATCACGAATCTTTTTCTGTCTGGCTTATTTCACTTAGCATAATGTCTTCAAGTTTTATCCATATTGTAGCATGTGTCACAATTTCATTCCTTTTTAAGACTGAATAATGTTCCATTTTATGTATATACTACATTTTGTTTATCTATTTATCTGTCAATGGACATTTAGGTTGTTTCCAACTTTTTCTCCCAGTTTATCGAGAGATAATTCACACACATTAGTGTATAAGTTTAAGATAGCATGATGCTTTGATTTACATATATTGTGAAATGATTACCACAGTAAGCTTAGTGAACATTCATCATCTCATACAGGTACAATAAAAAAAAGAAAAGAATTTCTCCTTGTGATGAGAACACCTAGGATCTACTCTCTTAATAACTTTTCTATAAATCATACAGCAGTGTTAACTATAGTCATCACACTTTACATTACATCCCCATGACTTATTTATTTTATAAATGGAAATTTTTACCTTTTGACCACTTTTCTACAATTTTTCCCTCCCCTCACCCCCACTGCTGGTAACCACAAATCTGATCTCTTTTCCTATGAATTTGGTGGATTTAATGTATGTTATCAATGTTTTATAGCTTTCAATGTGCAGGTCTTGAATATCTTTGCCAAATTTATCCCTAAGTATTTCATATTTCTGATGCTATTGTAAATTATATTGTTTTAAATTTTAATCTGGCTGTTCATTGTTGTACAGGACTGAATATTTTCCCCCAAAATTCATGTCTACCCAGCACTTCAAAATGTGATCTTATTTGTAAATAAGGTCTTTGTGGATGTAATTAATTAAGAATTGAGATGAGGGGTGCCTGGCTGGCTCAGTTGGTAGAGCTTGGAACTCTTGATCTCAGGGTTGTGAGTTTGAGCCCCATGTTGGGCATAGAGATTACTTAAAAATAGAATATTAAAAAAAAGAGTTGAGAAATATCATAGTGGCTTAGGGTGGGCCCTAAATCCAATGGATGTATCCTTAGAAGAAACAAAGAACACATAGACAGACATACAGAAGAGAAGCAAAAATTAGAGTTAAAGTTGCCACAAGTCAAGGACTGTCTGAGGCCACTAGAAGCTGGAACAAGTAAGGAGGGATTCTTTTCTAGAGAATTTCAGAGAGAACATAGCACTACTTACACCTTGATTTGGACTTCTGGCCTACAAAACTATAAGAGAACACATTTCTGGGTGTTTTTTTTAAGCCACCAAGCTTATGGTAATTTGTTATAGCAGTCTCAGAAAATTAGAAAAACAACTAAATCTGTATTTCAATCTTGTATCCTGCAACCTTTCTGAACTTATTTATTAGCTCAAGTAGCTTTTTATATATTACATAGAATTACTACATAGATAATAGTTTTCTAGGAGTATTTTCTATTTCTTCCTTTGCAATCTGTATGACTTTTATTTCTTTCTCTTATTGTACTGACTAAAACTTCTGGTATAATTTTAAATATAATTTATGAAAGTGTTTATTTTGCTTCGTTTTTCATCTTAGGTGGGAAACATTTAGTCTTTACATACACATCATTATGTATAATTTTTGTAGATGTAGTTTATCAGGTTGAGGAAGGTCTCTTCTATATGTGGTTGCTGACTATTTTAATCAGTAATAATTCTTTCAATTTTAGCAAATGTTTTTTCATCACCCATTAAGATTATCGTATGTTTTTTTCTCTTTTATGTTAACGTAGTGAATTACAATGATTTTCTAATTTAACACTATCTTGAATCCTTGGGATAAACCTTACTTAGTAATGGTGTATTATGTTTTGTATATATAACTGAATTTTAAAAAGGGCAGGTGCCTGGATGGCTCAGACAGTTGAGTGCCTGGCTCAGGTCATGATCCGAGGGTCATGGGTTTGAGCCCCATGTCAGGCTCTGCACTGAGTGTGGAGCCTACTTAAGATTCTCTCTCTCTTGAGGAGAGCACCTTTTGGGATGAGCATGGGTGTTGTATGGAAACCAGTTTGAAAATAAATTTCATATTAAAAAAACATAAAAACAACCAAAAACCAAATATTCTCTCTCTCTCTCCCCTGCTCATGCTCTCTCTCTCTCTCTCTCAAAAAAAAATGAACATATATGTTCATGAAGGAGATTAGTTTATGGTTATCTTTCCTTGTAACATAATTGTCTGGTTAGTTATCCGAGTAATTTTAGCCTCATAGGGTGAGTTGGGAGCTATTCCTTCCTTTTCAATTTTCTAAAAGATTTTGAATAGAATTGGTATTATGTAATTCCTAAATGTTTGGTAGAATTACCAGTTAAGCCATCTTGACCTATGGTTTTCTTTAGAGGAAGTATTTTAAATAAAATTTCCATTTACTTTCATGGTGAGCATAGCTTAATGTATAAAATTGTCAAATCACTATGCTGTATACCTGAAACTAATATAACATTGGATACCAAAAATACTTCAAATAAAAAACTTTTTTTAAAGATTTCTGTTTATTTAATAGGTATAGAGCTTCCTTCTATTCTAATATGTATGTTCAGTGCTATAAATTTCTGCCCAAGTGGTGCTTTTGCCACATCTCACAAATTACTATTTGTTGAATTTTCATTTTCATTCAGTTCAAAATGCCTTATAATTTCCTCTTTGATTTCTTTCTTTGGTTATTTAGACATGTGCTGTTTGATGTTAGTTCAAATATTTGGGATTTTTCCAGATATCTTTCTGTTATTAGTTTCTCATTTAATTCCATTTTGCTCAGAAAACATATATTTTATGATATGAATCCTATTAAAATTTTTGAAACTTACTTTTTGGCCCTGAATATGGACTATCTTGGTAAGTGTTCCTTGTGCAAATGAAGCAAAGGTACATTCTACTGTTGTTGGTGGCAAGTTCTACAATTGTCAACTAGATAAGTTGTTTCATAGTGTTCTTCAAGCCATATATATTCTTGCTGATTGTCTACTTGTTCTATCAATATTTTAGAGAAGGTGTTGAAATCTCTGACTGTAATTGTGGATTTGTCTGCTTCCCTTGCAGTGCTATCAGTTTTTCCGTCATCTATTTTAAAGCACTGTAACATGTGAATGTTAACGATTGCTATGTCCTTTTGACAAACTTAGCACTTAAAATTATGTAATGACTTTCTATAACTGTAATATCCCTGGTATTATTACTATTTTTTTTAAATATTTATTTTCAGAGAGAAAGAGCAGGGGAGGGGCAGAGAGAAAGAGGGAGACAGAGAACCTCAAGCAGGATTTGCACTGTTTGTATACAGCCTGATGTGGGGTTCAAACCCACAAACTGTGAGATCATGACCTGAGCCAAAATCAAGAGTTGGATGCTTCACTGACTGAACCACCCAGGTGCCCCATCCCTGATACTATTCTCTTCCCTGAAATTTATTGTATCTGAATCAATATTGCCACTCAAGCTTTGTTTTGATTGATGTTAAGATTGCTCATTGTTTTTCCGTTCCTTGTAATCAATTTGTATCTTTAAATTTAAAATACGGTTTTTATAGGCAGCATATATTTGTCTTCCTTTTATATACAATCTGATAATATCTGGTTTATATTTGAGGTATTTAGACAATTTACATGAATGCAATTATTGATGTTGATTTGTTTGGGCTTAAATCAATCATCTTGCTATTTGTTTCCATTTGTCCCATCTGCTCTTTGTTCTTTTTCCTCTAACATTTTTCATTGACTATTTGAAGATTCCATTTTATCTCATATGTTGGCTCATCAGCTACAACTTTTTACATGATTGTTTTAAGGTTTATACATTTTTAACATTTCAGAATCTACCTTCAAGTGATATTAATGTATAGAATAAGAACTTCAAAATCCTGTACTTCTGTTAACCCTCTCCTGGTCTTTGTGCTGTTATTGACATACCTTTTACTTCTACATATGCTATAAATCCTACAATACACAGTAAGCTGGGGGCAATTAGAAGGCTCATATTTCAATTAACTTTCCCAACTCTCTGACGTTAAATAACTGAAAACTGTTGTTTCATGTATTTTGTCCCGGTTTTAGTTGTTTCAGTTAGGGAGGTAAATCCATACCGTTATTCCATTTTCACTTGAAGCATAAATATGGCTTTGTGTTTTAAATGATAGTTAATCATGAAGGATTTATTTCGCCTCTAACCAAAGTTTCCTATGCTACCTGGACTCCTGTAAGAGTCCAGTGTCTGTGTATTCTCCCTGCTCTGCCTGACTAGAAAGTTCAAATTTCACTGCTTTCTTTGGTCACATGGTGGCCTTTAAATTTATTTTCTGAATTTCCTTCAATTGAATTGAATTTTTGAAAACAAACAGTAATTATTTTTATTCAAAAGTTATGAAACATTATTTGCATTATTATCTCAATTTAAATAAGGATTCCAAGATGTACATACTTGTTTATCAGTTGCTGAATACCAGTAAATCCATACTTACTTTGTTGAATTTTTCATTCACCAGATACCTACTAGATGTGCATGATATGCTAAAACTCCAATGGCCCACCACATATCTATATCTCAAGCCTCTTTCTTGCACATCCTTTTTTTTTTTTTTTTTTTTTTGAGAACCAGGGTACAATCCCTAATCTCACTGCCTTCTCTTTATTAAAATTTTTAGGCACTTATGGGAATAATTTGTTCTTCTTTTCATGGACAATGGCCAGAAGGAGAAAAGGAGACTCACTACACAACACATAGAAATGATATAAATGGGCAAATATATGTCTGTTTCCCTTGAGGGAACCTAATGCTCTGTTTCCTTACTGGCTTTCGCTCACTTTCTGCTGGTTGTTTGTTACCTGAACGTTGTATAGGGAGCCTAACCACTCACATACTACTCCCTCAGATGTTCCTTCAGATCCAAACACTAACAACCAAGGGAAGCTGGTTAACAGCAGGGTCTCTCTTCAAAGACTAGGATCCTGAACTGATCCTTCTCTGAGGTTAACAAGGCAACTTGGATCTGCCTTACATGGAAGAGATGTACATTTTTCTAGGCATATACATGCTTAAACTTCTATTACAGTATGGCATGAGTTCATATGTGAGCTTCCACTTTTTCTTCAAGGCTGAAGAATATCCTTAGGCCAGTGAATCTAGGATGCTTCTGTTTTCCAGAAAATCTGGTGCTAATATTAACAATCAAGTTTAGGAAGTATGGTAGGGCATATGCTTATCTGTTCATCAGTTCACCTGCCCTTTCAACTCTAGCTTTTCTCTGTATGAACTTGTCTTGCATGAATGTGCCTTATATCTCAAGCACCTGGAGGAGGGAGGGCTTTGGAATTGCTTAGGCATCTGATTCATGATGTCTGGGGGTTGCCGTTACATGGTTTTCACCTGCCTATCCATTTTTTCCTTGGGTTTCATAACTGCTATTGTGACATTATATTCCAGAGCAGGGGTTGGCAATTTTTTTCTGTAAGGGCTAGATAATAAAATATGTACACTTTGCGGGCAGGCAAAACTGTTTCTTTCACAACTATTCAACTCTGCCACTGTAGTGCAGACAGTATGTAAATTCCTAAGTATGGCTGTATTCCAATAAGAACTTATTTATGGACACTAAGATTTGGATTTCATATAATTTTTACATGTCAAAAAATATTCTTGATTTTTTTTCAACCATTTAAAAACATGAAATTTATTCTTAGCTCATTGGACACAAAAATAATAGGCCAAATCTGGCTCTTAGATTGTGGTTTGCAAACTTCCATTTTAGAATCTGAACTTCTTTAAATTTTTTTATGTTTATATTACTTTTGAGAGAGAGAGAGACAGAGAGAGAGAGACAGAGAGACAGAGAGAGAAGGAGCAGAGAGAGGGAGACACGAGATCCAAAACAGGCTTGAGGCTCCAAGCTGTCAGCACAGAGCTCGATGTAGGGCTTGAACTCACAAACCGTGAGATCATAACCTGAGCTGGAGTTGGTGTTCAACAAACTGAGCCACCCAGGCACCCCTAGAATCCTAACTTCTAAGTTTATTTCCACAAGACTGTCTTCATATATAATATATATTTCACCTACATAGCACACTCCAAGGCAACTTCATTTCCCAAGTTCTATTGGAACTTAAACCCAACAGTCCTCCAATGGACTTCTCATAATTACCCACATTTGGGTATTCGTTGACATAATCTCCTGGCATTCAACTCAATGTAGGTTAATTCTTTATATTCCTAAATTTCAGGGGGCTGGAATGAGGAGGGACTGTCTCAGACTGAAAGTGAGCTGTGTTCCCTTACACATCCTGTATAGTCTAATGAACTAAGGGGGTTTCTTAGGAAAGAACTACACACCTACAGACATAGAGAACTAGACAGATAAGGTCTTTTCATGAAGCTAAAAAAGGAGAGGGAATTTACACTTTTATAGAAGAGTGAGGATTCACTTTATTGAGTGTTCTAGAAAAAAAAAAATCAGTGGGATTTCCTCACCTTGAGGACTCCTGAACTGATGTACTCAGGGGAGAAGATGGGAATGGGGCACAGTAGCAGAGGAATGGAAGTACTTACCTCTTAGTCTACTAGACTTGTTTGGGAGTATAGGGAAGAACTGGCTTTGGAAACTTCCTCAAATAGCTGAAAGGGATATCTAGAGTTGGGTCATGCACACATTCCAGTGGGAACAAGAACTTGGAGAAAGCTTACACTTATTGCTTCACCAAGTACACACAGCAGCCCTTGGAGTTATCATCATCTTTCTGATGAGTATGATTTTTAAAAAGACGTGTCTCTTATCACTATTAGTTTATACTTCTAAATAGAAATCCAGAGGTAAGCTAAAACAGATTCTGTCACAAGTTTTTGTGTAAGTGCCCACATTGTTTTTAAAGGTGGTTAAGCTCTTTCATTAGTAATGTGTTTAGTTCTGAAATGAAATATAGGTAAGAAAATTAAAATTATTCATAATTCTACCATAAAGAGATAAACACTTTAACTTTTTACTTTATATATTCTTAGACTGTCTTCGTATACAAAATATAAGACATCTGAAATAGAAAAGAATACAGAGAATGCCTTTTTAAACTGCTTTATTAACTTCACAATATATAATGAGCATCTTGCCATTCAATAGGGTAAGATTCCCTTGCTGACAGAATCTTACACATTGGGTCAAAATACAATATTCAATCAGAAGCGGTCATAGGAGACGCACAA
This sequence comes from Panthera pardus, assembly GCF_024362965.1. Taxonomy (NCBI): domain Eukaryota; kingdom Metazoa; phylum Chordata; class Mammalia; order Carnivora; family Felidae; genus Panthera; species Panthera pardus. The sequence continues at coordinate 44,415,251 of NW_026526843.1, read as the reverse complement.
GAAACATGTTAACACCAAAAGGTTTACAACAAAGGTACACTGAAAACATGTAAGTTTAGGTAGGTGTGTTTTCCTATTAACTTCAGAGAAAACATCAGAATTCAAGGCATAAGACAAAACTCATCATGATGGTCATGGTGAGGGGGGTCAGTACTAACTGCCCGCAGACTGTAACTGAATTGTTTTTCCCTCAGCTTTTCCATCAGCTGTCTCACCTCCTCCCTAATCCTTTCCATATTCTCTTCTCTCATTCTTGCCTGTGGCTCTCCAAGCCTCTGAATCATGTCCCATCTATACTGCAGGATGGGCTGCCTAACACGGAACCGCCTACGATTTACTCTAGGCACACAATATTCACCAGCTTCCAAAGGGTGGACCAAGGGCTCTCCTTTATTTGCAACTTGCTCCTCTTCATTCTTTTTTTCGTTTTCCTGGTTGGCATTTTCCATGTGGAGATTTTTTACTGCTTGCTCGTCTTTGGACGCCATTGCTCCTAAGAGACAAAAGAAAGAGAAGGATTTATCAGGACTGATCAGCACCGAGGACAGAGGCCCTACTAGGCACATTCCAAGATTCAGCCCTGGATCTCTTAGGCCTTTTTAAAATTTCATTTTTCCCACCTGAGAGGCTCCCTACGCCCTCTAGGGGGCCCCCAGTAAGAGCCCTACCCACTCCCAGCCGCTCCTCTCCCCTCCCTCGCGCAAAGCCCACCATTTTCCCTGCCGATCCAAGCCCAGGCCTCTGCGGGCACCAAGATGGAGGACGGGCTGTTTGGTGGGGCGGGGGATTTGGGGGTCTCAGGGCTTTCCACACGTTCCCCCCGCCCCCCCACTGTCCCCCACACCGACCTGGGCCTATCCTTGCAGTCTCCTCCTCCCGATTCTAGCCGCGAGTGCGCCGCTGCGACACTTAGACCCGCACACCTGCAGAGGGCGGGAGTAAGGGAGCGGGGACTGATGCAACCAGCGCTTGGGTCCAACCCGTCGCCACCCAGCCCTTCCTAGGCCCCGGGACCCTACGGCCGTCCCACCCCTACGCCAAGACGCCCCATGCCCCGCGCAGACCACCATTTTCTACACCAAGAAGGACGCGGGCGGGGCCGGGCGTGCAGGAGGCAGGTGTTTGCAAAGGGTCGTTGCCTCACAGCGGTCCAGCCTTCCACCCTACCATTTTCTGCGGCCAAACGCGGTCCGCAGCTGGGCGTGAGGCTGCGGTCCTTCCGCGGCTTCGCCCTCGGGCAGCTGGGACCCGAGGAGGGCTCCGCGGGCCGCGTGGGCTCTCCCACACCGAGCCCAGGGGACGCTCCCCCTCCTCCGGGTCCCTTACCTGCTCCCCCTCCGCCTCCTACCCTTTGGGGGTGCCCCTGTCCCGCACGCCCTCAGGGCCACCGGGAGCAGGTACCGAGAAGGGAGCGAGCGCCGGCCCAGTCTGACGCTAGAGCTAGGCGCTCGAGTCACCGTTGGCAGGTCACGTGAGGCCTTCGTCACCGCGAGCGGCACTACCCCCATCCCGCGCCCTTTGCTGCCCGCTAGGTGGCGCAGAGCTGATTGGTCTGCGCACCTTCCCTCTGCCGCCTCGTCCTTCGAAGCAACTCCAGGCTGGGCTCTGTGACTCTCCCTCTTTATATATTCCTGGGCTTTTCTCTGCTTGCCTGGTAAGGGCAGTATCTTCTCAGGGGTCTGTTGACCACTTCCAGTTCTTCTCTGGGGACTTGCTTCTTCCCCTTCTTTGCTCCAAGGATATGCTTTCTTCCACTTGCTGTCTTTTCTGCTACTAGTGCTCTCTCTCCATTTTCCCTCCACTTTTAAAATGTGTAGAAGAGGGGCGCCTGGGTGGCTCAGTCGGTTAAGCTTCCGACTTTGGCTCAGGCCATGATCTCATGGTCCGTGAGTTTGAGCCCCGCGTCGGACTCTGTGCTGACAGCTCAGAGCCTGGAGCCTGTTTCAGATTCTGTGTCTCCCTCTCTCTGACCCTCCCCCGTTCATGCTCTGTCTCTCTGTGTCTCAAAAATAAGTAAACATTAAAAAAATTTTTTAAATGCGTAGAAGAGATGAGTGAGGAAAAGAGCCCAGGAGAGTGGATTTTTAAAAATTCTTAATATCTGTTTTGTTCTTTTTATATTAAATCCTCCCAAATCAATATACTTTAGTTATTTTTATTTGAAAATAAGAATTAAAGTTGGGGGGGGGAACCCAACCATCTGTCTCTTCTGATAAGTCATTACATAAATATAGACTATACAGCCAGCTTCTTTTTTAGAACTTGGAAAAAAACAGGGCAGCTGATGGCTCCTCTTGTTAGGGGCCCCTAGATACCTGAAGCCCTTGCATGAGGTGAGCCAATTAGACCGTAGTGCAGCAGAGTCTTAATGAATTTTCAGAACTAAAACAATATCAAATATTAAAATTCCTTCATAAATTTAAAGTTCAAAAAGCAGTAAGTTTTTATTTACAAATCACATGATCATGTATTTAAAGAATCCTAAGGGATCTACAATAAGCCTACTATAGAACTAGTACTTTAATTTAGTGGGTTTGCAGTTATAGATAGATATTATAAAAATCCATTGTATTCCTGTGTTTTAGTGATGAATAATTGGAAATTGAAATTATTATCTATATATAATTATAATGATAAAATATATAATTTCATGATAGCTTCCAAAAAAGGTGAAATACTTAGGTATAAATTTGAAAAAACAAGGTCCTGGATCAGGAAATACAATACTGGTAAGCTAAATTCTCTCCAAATCAATCTATAAATTTAGTGTATTCAAAATCAAAATTTCAGCAGCCATATTTGTATACCTTGACAAAATTACCCTCAAATTTATATGTAAACGAGAAAGACCTAGTATAAACAAAATAATTTGAAAAAAAAACCCCACAAATGTGGAGAATTATACCATTTGATTTATAGACGTAAAATGTAATAAAAGTAGGGGCGCCTGGGTGGCTCAGTCGGTTAGGCATCCGACTTTGGCTTAGGTCATGATCTCCCTGTTTCTGAGTTCGGCCTGTGTCGGGCTCTGTGCTGACAGCTCAGAGCCTGGAACCTGCTTCAGATTCTGTGTCTCCTCCTCTCTGCCTCTCCCGTGCTCATGGTCTGTCTCTCTCTGTCTCTCAATAATAAATGAATGTTTAAAAAAAATTAAAGATGTAGTAAAAGTAGAGTAGTAATGGAATATACATAGAAATTGAATTTAAATTTAAAAATTTCTGCTCTGTGAAAGATATGGTTAAGAAACGAGGTGGGAAACCAAGAAAAAAATATGTGTAACCAACAAAATGTTTGTGTCCAGAAAATATATAAAGACCTTCTAAAATTCAAAATAAGGCAAGCAATGCAATGAAAAATGATCAAAAGATTTGAACAAGCATTTCAGAAAAGTACATGTACAAATCACCAAAGAGCTCATGGAAAGATGCTCAATGTTATTAATCATCAGGGAAAAGTAAAACAAACAAACAAAAAAAAACCAATTAAATACCACTACACAGCCATCAGAATTGCTAAAATTAAAAAGTCTGACAATCCCTAGTATTTTAGAGGATATGGAAGAACTGGAGCACTCATTCCTCATTCATTGTTGATGAGAAGTTCAACCATTTTGAAAGACTTTTTGACAGTTTCTTTAAAAGTTAAACTTACACTTACCATAAGTCCAAGAAATTTCACTCTTAGGAATTTTCCCAAACACAATTCAAACCATATTTCCTCAAAAATATTTGAATAAGAAATTTCATGGCAGTTTCATCTATGATAGCCCCAGACTGGATACAATCCAAATGTTCATCAACCAGGAAATGTATAAACAAATTGTGATATAGTCATATGTTAGGGTACAGCTAAGGAATAATAAAGAACAAACTGCTGGTACAATCAATAGCATAGATAAATCTCAAAAAAAAAATATTATACTCAGGGAAAGATATCAGACACAAAAGAGTGCTTTCTGTGTGATTCCATCTATATAAAGTTTGGGAAGAGGCAAAATTAATTTATATTGATGTAAATTGGGTCAAGTCAGTGTTTGCCTGGCTTGAAGGTTGGAATTATTTTTTTAATTGTAAAAGGAGCATAACAGAACTTTCTCAGCTGAGGGAAATGTTCTGTATCTTGATGAGGTAGTGACTCTACTGGCTAATACATTTGTTGAAATCATTGAACTGTATAGTTAAAGTGTATGTATCTTATTGTTTGTAATTATATCCTGATAAAATTATATCCTGATAATTATATCCTGAAAAAATCCTGATAAAATCCAGGATAAAAAATCCTTATTAAAAATGAAATATCTGGGGGCGCCTGGGTGGCGCAGTCGGTTAAGCGTCCGACTTCAGCCAGGTCACGATCTCGCGGTCTGTGAGTTCGAGCCCCGCGTCAGGCTCTGGGCTGATGGCTCGGAGCCTGGAGCCTGTTTCCGATTCTGTGTCTCCCTCTCTCTCTGCCCCTCCCCCGTTCATGCTCTGTCTCTCTCTGTCCCAAAAATAAATAAAAAACGTTGAAAAAAAAATTTAAAAAAAATGAAATATCTGGAAATAAATCTAATTAAATAGTTGCAAGACCTCTACACTAAAAATTAAGAAATAATTTTGAGAAACATTCAAGAAGACCTAAATAATTATAGAGATATGCCTGGTTCATGGATTGAAGGATTAAATATTTTAAAAGTTTATTTATTTTGAGAGAGTGGGGGAGGAGCAGAGAGACAGGGAGAGAGAGAATTCCAAGCGGGCTCCGTGGTGTCAGTGTAGAGCCTGATGCAGGGCTCAAACTCATGAACCCATGAGATCATGACCTGAGCCAAAACCAAGAGTCAGATGTATAACCAACTGAGCCATCCAGATGCCCCGAAAGATTCAATATTTTATAGTTGTCAATTATTCCCAATTTGATGTTTACATTCATGCAATCCATATAATTGGTCCCAATTTGATGTTTAAATTCATGCAATCTATATAAAAATCTTGGCTAGTTATTTTTTGTTGACAAGCAGATCCAAACTCTGTATATCAAAATGCAAAGAACCAAATATAGCCAAGGTAACAGTGAAGGGAGCACCGAGACTTCCACTTCTAGATACCAAACTTGGTACAATGCTATAGTGAGTAAATTACGAATAAATAGCATATTGTCTAAGAGATTAACATATTTGTGTACACACATGCATGCACAGACCTGTGAAACATACCTACACATGTCTCTTGATTTATGACAAAGATGACAGTGCAGTGAAGTGGGGAAAGGATTTGTTTCCCCAAAAAGTGGTAGCACATCAGCTGGATATCTATATGTGAAAAAATGATGTTGACTCCACCCTAATTAACACACAAAATAAACACCCAATGAATTGCAGATCGAAGTGGGAAAAGTAAAAATGTCATTCTAATGTAAAATACAGAGGAAATCATCTTCATTACTTTGGAGTAGGCATTATTGGGTTTTTTAAAGTTCATTTATTTATTTTGGAGAGGGAGAGCACGTGTGAGCAGGGGAGGGGCAGAGAAAGACAGAGAGGAAGAATCCCCAGCAGGTTCTGTGCATGAACTGTGAGATCATGACCTGAGCCGAGATTAAGATTTGGATGTTTAGCCAACTGAGCCACCGAGGCACCCCTGGAGTAGGCAGTATTCTTAAAGAGGACACAAAAAGCACTAATTATGAAGGATAAAAATGATTGCAAATTGTACTTTATTAATATCAGAAACTTCTGTTCATCAGGAGACCATTAAAAGAATAAGGAAGCAAGCCACAAACTAGGAAAGACATAAGGAACACATATATCTGACAAATGACTCATATCTATAATGTATAAAGAATTCTTACAAATAAATTTTAAAAGACAGATAATTCAATAGAAAAATGGGCAAACACCTTAAAACAATACTTAAAAAAACCCAGAATATCCTAATATCTAATAAATTTGTGAAAATATGTTTAACTTCATCAGTTTGAAGAGAAATGCAAGTTAAAACCAAAATGTGATACCACTATACACCCCCCACCCTTTCTAGGGATGCCTAAAATAATAAAAACTGAAAATGTCAAGTGTTTTATGAGGTTGTGGTACAACACAAATTCGTACTACCACTTTGGAAAACTGTTTATCACAGTATATAAATGTAAACATATGTACACTTTATGACCAAGCAGTTGTACTCCAGATATGCCTATAATAAAAATGTGTATTGGTTTACCAAACAACATTTACACATGTTTATAAAAGCACATATTATTTTTCCTGAAATTAGACATACTCAAATGTCCTTCTTCAGGAAAATGTATAAGTAAATCATATATTTACACAGTTGGATGTAATTCAGTAATAAAAATGTAAAAATTATGAGTACATGTAATATGGATGGATCTCAAAAATATAATGTTGAGATATAAAAGTCAGAGTGAAAAAGAATAATGTGTATGAGTTTTATGAGTTTAGGGTAGGCAAAACTATGATGTTAGAATTCAAGGTAGTGACAGCCTTGAATAATGACTGGAACAGAGCTTCTACAGTGTTGGTAGTGGTCTGGGGTTTTGTTTTGTTGCATTTTAAGTGTTGGTTAAGTAGTTTTAGTTTGTAAAACTTCACTGAGCTAGGTATTCATGATTTGGTCACTTTTACATATGTATTTTATACAGTATTTAAAATTTTCCTTAATGCAAAACAAACTGACACAATTCTTCTCATAGTAAATTGTTAAACCTCAAAAAAATTATCACACTATTGGTGGGTATGTAATTTGATATATTCTTTCTGGAAGGCTATTTGACAGTAATTATTAAAAGTCTTAGAAATTTTCATACTGCTTGATGTAGTCATTTAATTTTTTAGATGCTATTCTATTTTTAAAAAAATTATACATGTGTTTAGAAATTTATAAAGATATTCATTGTAGCAAAACAAATATGAGGAAAATAATGGAAAACATAAGCAAAAATATAAACAAAATGAAAAAAATAAGCAAATATGGATTAGTTGGCTTAAACATATCATTGCCTATTTGTATAATTGAGTTCTATAAAACAAGAAAAATACACTATATATATAATGGAATACTATTCAGCCACAAAAAAGATAAAAATCTTGCCATTTGCAACAACATGGATGGAGTTAGAGAGCATAATGCTAGGTGAAATAAATCAGTCAGAGAAAGATAAATACCATATGATTTCACTTGTCTGTAGAATTTAAGAAACAAAGCAAAGGCACAAAGGAAAAAAAAAAGAGGGAAACAAGCCAAGAAACAGACTTTTAATTTAGAGAATAAACAGATGGTTACCAGAGAGGAAGTAGGTGGGAGGATGGGTGAAATAGGTGATGGGGATTAAAGAGTGCACTTGTGATGAGCACCAAGTGATGTACGAAAGTACTGAATCACTATATGTACATCTGAAACTAATATAACACTGTATATTAACTATACTGGAACTAAAACTAAAAACATAATTAAAAATTAATTAAAGTTAATAAAAGAAAGAAAATGTGCTATAAAGGGGTATTTAATGATTAAGAAATCTTTTCATGATTTACACTTTAAATAATAGAAAAGTTGATTAAAAACAGTGTGCTCAGTGGAATTCTAATATACATGTATATACATATATACATAAACATAGACTGTAATAAATAGAATATAATCAATCCTTATTTCTGAATATACTTATATTGTCAATATTAAGACAAAAAACTTCTTTTTTTTAAGACTTTTTTTTAGGTAAATCTCTACAGCAGACATGGGGTTCAAACCCACAACCCCAAGGTCAAGAGTGTGTGCTCCACTGACTGAACATGTAGGCACCCCCAAAACAAAACAAAAAAAAATTCTATACATAAAACCACTAGAAACAAAAATAGTAAATAACAAACTAGGAAACATGTGCAGAACATATATCATGAATTCATTTTAACTTCATTTTTCACGTCAGAAAAAAAGTGATGAGGAAAAATCCTTCCTTTCACTCTATGTGGAAAATCTATCACTTGCTTCCCAAAATTGTTTAGGATACAGGATAAGCCACTATAATATACAGACCCCCAAAATACAATGGTTCAAACAAGAGAGAGAGAGGAAAATATATTTTTCTCATACAAAATAGTCCAGAGATAGAAAGGGACTTCTGGGCAGGTGGATTTGTCTGCTGTGTGAGGTCAAGTGCTTTCTATTTTCCTGGCCTGTTATTTCCTAGAGTGTTGTACATACACTTTGAATTCTAGGACACAAGAAGGAGGAAAGAGAAATTATTAGGCAAACAATTTCCTTTTAAAAAGTGATACAGAAGTTGCGTGCTCCACATAACATATTTCATGGTATAGAATTTGGATGCAAAGACGTATTTGGCTGCAAGGGAGGCTGGGGAATGTTAGTTTCCAGTTGTCTGATGAAGAGTTCCTTTAAAACTTTGGGGAAGGGAGTCCTATTACTTAGAAGAAGATGGAGAAAGTTGTTACTGGGGAAAATTAGCCATATTGACTAAACGGAGTAATAGCAATAAGGTTACACTCATCAGTCAGACTTTGGCAAAGTTGTTCATTTGGAATACATTCACGCACAACTCAGTTTAGTGCAAAGCATAAGGTTTTCTCTATTCACGTCTAAGAAAAATCAACTGATTGAATATCATTGTAGTATAAAGAGAACTTGACCATCCATATGTACTATAACTTTTGATAGAGTAACAGTATTTTGGTGAACATCGTTGATTATTTCCTTAGGATGGATGCTTAAGAATGGATTTGTAGCCTCAATGGGGCAACTATATTTTTTTTTAAGTTTATTCATTTTATTTTGAGAGAGGCAGAGAGAAGAGGGAGAGAAATAATACAAAGCAGGCTCTGAGCTCTCAGCATGGAGCCAGATGCAGAACTCAATACCACGAACTGTGAGATCATGACCAGAGCGGAAATCAAGAGCCAAATGATCAATTGACTGAGGGACCTATATTTTATTTTTTAATTATTTTTATTTTTTTTTTATTTTTCAATATAAGAAATTTATTGTCAAATTGGTTTCCATACAACACCTAGTGCTCATCCCAAAAGGTGCCCTCCTCAATACCCATCACCCACCCTCCACTCCCTCCCACCCCCCCATCAACCCTCAGTTTGTTCTCAGTTTTTAAGAGTCTCTTATGCTTTGGCTCTCTCCCACTCTAACCTCTTTTTTTTTTTTCCTTCCCCTCCCCCATGGGTTTCTGTTAAGTTTCTCAGGATCCACGTAAGAGTGAAACCATATGGTATCTGTCTTTCTCTGTATGGGTTATTTCACTTAGCATAACACTCTCCAGCTCCATCCACGTTGCTACAAAGGGCCATATTTCATTCTTTCTCATTGCCACGTAGTACTCCATTGTGTATCTAAACCACAATTTCTTTATCCATTCATCAGTTGATGCACATTTAGGCTCCTTCCATAATTTGGCTACTGTTGAGAGTGCTGCTATAAACATTGGGGTACAAGTGCCCCTATGCATCAGGACTCCTGTATCCCTTGGGTAAATTCCTAGCAGTGCTATTGCTGGGTCATAGGGTAGGTCTATTTTTAATTTTTTGAGGAACATCCACACTGTTTTCCAGAGTGGCTGCACCAATTTGCATTCCCACCAACAGTGCAAGAGGGTTCCCGTTTCTCCACATCCTCTCCAGCATCTATAGTCTCCTGAATTGTTAATTTTGGCCACTCTGACATGTGTGAGGTGATATCTGAGTGTGGTTTTGATTTGTATTTCCCTGATGTGGAGCGATGTTGAGCATCTTTACATGTGCCTGTTGGCCATCCAGATGTCTTCTTTAGAGAAGTGTCTATTCATGTTTTCTGCCCATTTCTTCACTGGATTATTTGTTTTTCGGGTGTGGAGTTTGGTGAGCTCTTTATAGATTTTGGATACTAGCCCTTTGTCCGGTATGTCATTTGCAAATATCTTTTCCCATTCCATTGGTTGCCTTTTAGTTTTGTTGGTTGTTTCCTTTGCTGTGCAGAAGATTTTTATCTTCATAAAGTCCCAGTAATTCATTTTTGCTTTTCATTCTCTTGCCTTTGGGGATGTGTCAAGTAAGAGATTGCTACGGCTGAGGTCAGAGAGGTCTTTTCCTGCTTTCTCCTCTGGGGTTTTGATGGTTTCCTGTCTCACATTCAGGTCCTTTATCCATTTTGAGTTTATTTTTGTGAATGGTGTGAGAAAGTGGTCTAGTTTCAACCTTCTGCATGTTGCTGTCCAGTCCTCCCAGCACCATTTGTTAAAGAGACTGTCTTTTTTCCATTGGATGTTCTTTCCTGCTTTGTCAAAGATGAGTTGGCCATACGTTTGTGGGTCTAGTTCTGGGGTTTCTATTCTATTCCACCGGTCTATGTGTCTGTTTTTGTGCCAATACCATGCTGTCTTGATGCTTACAGCTTTGTAGTAGAGGCTAAAGTCTGGGATTGTGATGCCTCCTGCTTTGGTCTTCTTCTTCAAAATTACTTTGGCTATTCGGGGCCTTTTGTGGTTCCATATGAATTTTAGGATTGCTTGTTCTAGTTTCGAGAAGAATGCTGGTGCAATTTTGAATTGAATGTGTAGATAGCTTTGGGTAGTATTGACATTTTGACAATATTTATTCTTCCAATCCATGAACAGGGAATGTCTTTCCATTTCTTTATATCTTCTCCAATTACCTTCATAAGCTTTCTATAGTTTTCAGCACACAGATCTTTTACATCTTTGGTTAGATTTATTCCTAGGTATTTTATGCTTCTTGGTGCAATTGTGACTGGGATCAGTTTCTTTATTTGTCTTTCTGTTGCTTCATTGTTAGTGTATAAGAATGCAACTGATTTCTGTACATTGATTTTGTATCCTGCAACTTTGCTGAATTCATGTGTCAGTTCTAGCAGACTTTTGGTGGAGTCTATCGGATTTTCCATGTATAATATCATGTCATCTGCAAAAAGTGAAAGCTTGACTTCATCTTTGTCAATTTTGATGCCTTTGACTTCCTTTTGTTGTCTGATTGCTGATGCTAGAACTTCCAACACTATGTTAAACAACAGCGGTGAGAGTGGGCATCCCTGTCGTGTTCCTGATCTCAGGGAAAAAGCTCTCAGTTTTTCTCCATTGAGGATGATGTTAGCTGTGCGCTTTTCATAAATGGCTTTTATGATGCTTAAGTATGTTCCTTCTATCCCGACTTTCTGAAGGGTTTTTATTAAGAAAGGGTGCTGAATTTTGTCAAAGGCCTTTTCTGCATCGATTGCCAGGATCATATGGTTCTTATCTTTTCTTTTATTAATGTGATGTATCACGTTGATTGATTTCCAAATGTTGAACCAGCCCTGCATCCCAGGAATGAATCCCACTTGATCATGGTGAATAATTCTTTTTATATGCTGTTGAATTCGATTTGCTAGTATCTTATTGAGAATTTTTGCATCCATATTCATCAGGGATATTGGCCTGTAGTTCTCTTTTTTTGCTGGGTCTCTGTCTGGTTTAGGAATCAAAGTAATACTGCCTTCCTAGAATGAGTCTGGAAGTTTTCCTTCCCTTTCTATTTTTTGGAATAGGTTGAGAAGGATAGGTATTATCTCTGCTTTAAACATCTGGTAGAACTCCCCTGGGAAGCCATCTGGTCCTGGACTCTTATTTGTTGGGAGATTTTTGATAACTGATTAAATTTCTTCGCTGGTGATGGGTCTGTTCAAGCTTTCTATTTCCTCCTGATTGAGTTTTGGAAGAGTGTGGGTGTTTAGGAATTTGTCCATTTCTTCCAGGTTGTCCAGATTGTTGGCATATAATTTTTCATAGTATTCCCTGATAATTGTTTGTATCTCTGAGGGATTGGTTGTAATAATTCCATTTTCATTCAGGATTTTATCTATTTGGGTCATCTCCCTTTTCTTTTTGAGAAGCCTGGCTAGAGGTTTGTCAATTTTGTTTATTTTTTCAAAAAACCAACTCTTGGTTTCGTTGATCTGCTCTACAGTTGTTTTAGATTCTATATTGTTTATTTCTGCTCTGATCTTTATTATTTCTCTTCTTCTGCTGGGTTTGGGGTGTGTTTGCTGTTCTGCTTCTAGTTCCTTTAGGTGTGCTGTTAGATTTTGTATTTGGGATTTTTCTTGTTTCTGGAGATAGGCCTGGATTGCAATGTATTTTCCTCTCAGGACTGCCTTCATTGCATCCCAAAGCGTTTGGATTGTTGTATTTTCATTTTCGTTTGTTTCCATATATTTTTTAATTTCTTCTCTAATTGCCTGGTTGACCCATTCATTCTTTAGTAGGGTGTTCTTTAACCTCCATGCTTTTGGAGGTTTTCCAGACTTTTTCCTGTGGTTGATTTCAAGCTTCATAGCATTGTGGTCTGAAAGTATGCATGGTATGATCTCAATTCTTGTATACTTATGAAGGGATGTTTTGTGACCCAGTATGTGATCTATCTTGGAGAATGTTCCATGTGCACTCGAGGAGAAAGTATCTTCTGTTGCTTTGGGATGCAGAGTTCTAAATAGATCTGTCAAGTCCATCTGATCCAATGTATCATTCAGGGCCCTTGTTTCTTTATTGACCGTGTGTCTAGATGATCTATCCATTTCTGTAAGTGGAGTGTTAAAGTCCCCTGAAATTACCACGTTCTTATCAATAAGGTTGCTTATGTTTGTGAGTAATTGTTTCATATATTTGGGGCTGCCGTATTGGGTGCATAGACATTTATAATTGTTAGCTCTTCCTGATGGATAGACCCTGTAATTATTATATAATGCCCTTCTTCATCTCTTGTTACAGCCTTTAATTTAAAGTCTAGTTTGGGGCGCAGGGTGGCTCAGTCACCTAAGCGTCCGACTTCAGCTCAGGTCACGATCTGGCAGTTCATGGGTTCGAGCCCCGCATCGGGCTCTGTGCTGACAGCTCAGAGCCTGGAGCCTGTTTCAGATTCTGTGCCTCCCTCTCTCTCTGACCCGCCCCCATTCATGCTCTATCTCTCTCTGTCTCAAAAATAAATAAACGTTAAAAAATTAAAAAAAAATAAATAAATAAAGTCTACTTTGTCTGATATAAGTATGGCTACTCCAGCTTTCTTTTGGCTCCCCGTAGCATGATAAATAGTTCTCCATCCCCTCACTCTCAATCTGAAGGTGTCCTCAGGTCTAAAATGAGTCTCTTGTAGACAGCAAAGAGATGGGTCTTGTTTTTTTATCCATTCTGACACCCTATGTCTTTTGGTTGGCGCATTTAGTCCATTTACATTCAGTGTTATTATAGAAAGATATGGGTTTAGAGTCATTGTGATGTCTGTATGTTTTATGCTTGTAGCGATGTCTCTGGTACTTTGTCTCACAGGATCCCCCTAGGATCTCTTGTAGGGCTGGTTTAGTGGTGACGAATTCCTTCAGTTTTTGTTTCTTTGGGAAGACCTTTATCTCCCCTTGTATTCTAAATGACAGACTTGCTGGATAAAGGATTCTCGGCTGCATTTTTTTTTCTGTTCATCACATTGAAGATCTCTTGCCAATCCTTTCTGGCCTGCCAAGTTTCAGAAGAGAGATCAGTCACGAGTCTTATAGGTCTCCCTTTATATATTAGGGCACATTTATCCCTCGTTGCTTTCAGAATTTTCTCTTTATCCTTGTATTTTGCCAGTTTCACTATGATATGTCATGCAGAAGATCGATTCAAGTTACGTCTGAAGGGAGTTCTCTGTGCCTCTTGGATTTCAATGCCTTTTTCTTTCCCCAGTTCAGGGAAGTTCTCAGCTATTATTTCTTCAAGTACCCCTTCAGCACCTTTCCCTCTCTCTTCCTCCTCTGGAATACCAATTATGCGTATAACATTTTTTTTTTAGTGCATAACTTAGTTCTCTAATTTTCTCCTCATACTCCTGGATTTTTTTTATCTCTTTTTTCTCAGCTTCTTTTTCCATAATTTTATCTTCTTGTTCACCTATTCTCTCCTCTGCCTCTTCAATCCGAGCTGTGGTCATTTCCATTTTATTTTGCATCTCGTTTATAGCGTTTTTCAACTCCTCCTGACTATTCCTTAGTCCCTTGATCTCTGTAGCAATAGATTCTCTGCTGTCCTCTATACTGTTTTCAAGCCCAGCGATCAATTTTATGACTATTATTCTAAATTCACTTTCTGTTATATTATTTAAATCCTTTTTGATCAGTTCATTAGCTGTTGTTATTTCCTGGAGATTCTTCTGAGGGGAATTCTTCCGTTTGGTCATTTTGGATAGTCCCTGGAGTGGTGAGGACCTGCAGGGCACTTCCCCTGTGCTGTGGTGTATACCTGGAGTTGGTGGGCGGGGCAGCAGTCAGACCTGACGTCTGCCCCCAGCCCACCGCTGGGGCCACAGTCAGACTGGTGTGTGCCTTCTCTTCCCCTCTCCTAGGGGCAGGATTCACTGTGGGGTGGCGTGGCCCATCTGGGCTACTTGCACACTGCCAGGCTTGTGGTGCTGGGGATCTGGCATATTAGCTGGGGTAGATAGGCAAGGTGCATGAGGGCGGGAGGGGCAAGCTCAGCTCACTTCTCCTTTCGGTGGTCTGCTTCAGGAGGGGCCCTGTGGCAGTGGGAGTGAGTCAGACCCGCCGCTGGAGGTGCAGATCCGCAGAAGCACAGCGTTGGGTGTTTGCGTGGTGCAAGCCAGTTCCCTGGCAGGAACTGGTTCCCTTTGGGATTTTGGCTGCGGGATGGGCGATGGAGATGGCGCTGGTGAGTGCCTTTGTTCCCCAACAAACTGAGCTCTGTCATCCTGGGGCTCAGCATCTCTCCCTCCCTTTCTCTTCCAGCCTTCTGGCTCTCTGAGCAGAGGTCTAACTTTTGACCTCCCAGATGCTAAGTCCTGCTTGGTGTTGGAACACACTCTGTCTGGCACCTCTGCTTTTGCAAGCCAGACTCTGGGGATCTGCTCGCCTGGCAAGCCGCCCCTCTGGCCTGGGTCCCTCCCACCAGTCTGTGTAGCAAGCACCGCCTCTCCACCCTTCCTACCCTCTTCCGTGCACCTCTCGTCTGCGCTTGGCTCTGGAGACTCCGTTCTGCTAGTCTTCTGGAGGTTTTCTGTGTTTTTTAGGCAGGTGTAGGTGGAATTTAAGTGACCAGCAGGACTTGTGGTTAGCCCAGCGTCCTCCTACGCTGCCATCTTCAGTTAGGGCAGGAACCTATATTTTAAATGCACATGCCTGAGTTCCATAAAGAAAGGTTAACATATTTGGATTCTATTACCTGGAAACAAGTGAGAAATCCACTGGGGAAGTTCGGAGCACAGATTTATTGATTTCATGTCAGAAAAAGTTTGCCCTGAACCTGCTTTGAAATCATAGACCATCAATAGATTTAAGCACCTCTAAAGGAGGAACAAGTGGGCTTGTACCCACAAAGCAGCATAAGACAGGTCAGAGTGATTAATGTTAAGGATGGGGGCTTGGGTTCAGTCAGATAGTTCTTTTCTCTGTTTCCAACCTAACTTCTAGATCTTTCCCATGTTCTGAGGCCCAGGTCAATGTCCTTTTCCTCCTTGAGACTTTCTCTATTTCAGGCCAACATGGCCTTTGCTTTCTTGTAGCTTCTATTGGCCAGAAAGTTCACCCTTTAATATAGCTATCTCCAAATGGTCTCATGTGAAAGGCTATTTGGCCTAACCAGAGACAGTATATTTTTCACCAATGTTGTGCCTTTCTCTGAGACCTAGCCCTTAACATTAAGAGAACACAAAAAAGTGCTGGGCATGTGAAAGTTTCTCCCAAATAACTATTGACTCATCAGTGAACAAAGATGGGAGAAAATATGGGAACATTTGAGACAGTCCGCATTCTAAAACTTGGGTTAGTTCCTAGATTCAACATCAACTAGTGTGTATCCATGGACACCTTACTTAAATTTCTCAAAAGAAGAGAAGGAGAGGAGAGTGGGAGGAATATCAGAGAATTGTCTGCCCTAGTAGTTCAGATGAAAGGTCATGAGGGCCTAAAACAGCAAAATGACAAATTCAGCTGTCACATTGAAGAAAGATAGAGGCTTATTGGCTATAGACGGGGTGAGAGTCAGACAAGGCTCTAACATTTCAAGATAGAGCAACTAGACAAATTAATAAGGCAGGTTGGGTTAATTAGTGTTAAGAGCACAGGATCTCACTCAAAAATGACTATAAAATATCAACAGAGACTTGAAAGTCAATTTGGTCGCCATAGACCTGTAGTCACCAAATGATGTCTGGGTAAGGCAAAGTGTTAGAGTCAATATTTTAATCTCTTGGATATAGTTGCCAATTTGCAGGAATTAGAATAAAGAGGATCAAGTTGAACCATAAGTAAGCAGTTAGCAAAATCTAGACTCTAGGAAAGTCTAGAAGTCAAACAGCCCAATTTCTTCCATAGATAATGGGTAAGAAATAGAAAGAAATGGAGATAAAACCTGTACATTAATAGAGACTTTAAATAAATATAGCACCATTTTCTAAAGAAGACTAAACTATAATATCCAGATATGCACACTTGGAAGATAAACCATAAAGAAACCAAAGAAAGTGATTACTACAAAATTTAGGACAGTGGTTACTTTCAGGGTAGAAAAGCCAGGCTTCCATTAGGATGGGGCATATGGAGGAGCTTCTGGAGTGGCTGGAAATTTTACTTATGAAGTTTTATGTATGTATGTATGTATGTATGTATGTATGAAGTTTTATGCTCTGAGTTATAGTTAAAACAAGAGTGTTCACCTTATACTATTTCACTAATGTTTACATTTTTTTTTTAAATTTTTTTTTAACGTTTATTTATTTTTGAGACAGAGAGAGACAAAGCATGAACGGAGGAGGGGCAGAGAGAGAAGGAGACACAGAATCGGAAGCAGGCTCCGAGCCATCAGCCCAGAGCCCGACGCGGGGCTCGAACCCACGGACCGCGAGATCGTGACCTGAGCCGAAGTCGGACGCTCAACCGACTGAGCCACCCAGGCGCCCCAATGTTTACATTTTTAATGTTTCTAGGTTATATTTTGTAATAAAAACTCTTTAAAACTTACATGATTTCTTTTTATTTACATGAATATGACCTAAGACACCTTTTCAAAAATCATTACATAATAGCAAGGGTAATGATGGTGAGCTCTTAGAGTCTCCTTGTGACTTCATGACAAACAAGATCAGGGTTGTTAAGAATCCTATTGTTTGGATTATCTTAGTGGTTTCCTAGTGTATGTTAATTCAGGATTATCTGAATTTCTTTGTCCTGCTATTCCATGCAATTATTCAAGATTTCATTGTGTGTTTCACTTAGGCAGCAGAAGGTACACATCTAGGATAAAACTACATTGCTACAGAGCTATGACAATTGAGGGGTTTCTATATAGCCTTTAATAGTATAAAGTAATTTCTTTGTTTTGCAGAGGCATTAGTCCCACCTTGTGTTGTTTTTGTTTTGACCACTTTTCTTAAACAACTTTCAGAGATGTAATTTCCATACAATAAATCATATATATGAAGAGTACATTTCAAATGAGTCTGAGTATTGACAAGCGTATACTCCCACATAAACACTATTTTATTTAAGATATGAAACATTTTCATTGCCCCCAGAAAGTCATGCCCTTTTGCAGCCATTACCCCACCAAACTTCATTCCAGGAAACCAGTAATCTGTTTTCGATCACTATTGATAAGCTTTCCTGTTCAAGAATGTTGTCTAAATGGAATCATATTGCATGCATTCTTTTGTGCTTGGCTTTATCCATGTTATGGACTGAATAAAGAGTTTGTTTCTTTTTATTGTTCAACTGTATGTGTTTAGTTATCTATTGCTGCATAACAAATAGCCCTAATATTTATTGGCTTACAACAACAAGCAGTTATTATCTCACAGCCAAGAAATTGGCACAGATTAACTGGGTGGCTCTCCCACAAGGTCATACGCAAGATTGCAATCAAGATGTTGACCTGACTGCAATATCATCTTAAGGCTCAACTAAAAGAGGGTCGACTTTCTAATTTACAAGGTTATTGGCAGGATTTTTGTTTGTAGAAAGCTTCTAGACTGAGGGCCTCATTTCCTCTATGGCTGTCCACATGTTTATGGATTATTTCCAATAATAAGCTTTTATAAACAAAACTGCTATGAAAATTCACATACAAATATTTTTGTGAAAGAAAATTTTCATTTATTGCGAATACCTAAAAGTAGAATAGCTGAATTTTAAGAAAATACCAAATAGTTTTACAGAATAGTTGAATTTTGGAAATTAATATATATAATTCTAAGAAAAATTTCCCACCAGCAAAATATGAGTTCCTCTTGCTCCACATTCTCCAAATGCTTGGCAATTTTTTGCCTTTTTATTTTATTTTATTTTATTATTTTTTAAAATTTTAATTTGAGTGTAGTTAACATACAGTGTCATATATTAGTGTGAGGTGTATAATATAGTGATTCAACACCTCTATACATTACTCAGTGCTGATCAAGGTAAGTGTACTCTTAATTCCCATCACCAATTTCACCCATCTCCCCTGCCCCACCTGCCCTCTGGTAACAATCTGTTTGTTCTCTTAGTTAAGAATCTGGGTTTTTTTTGGCTTGTCTCTTTATTTTTTTCCTTTGTTTTGTTTCTTAAATTCCACATATGAGTGAAATCATAAAGTATTTTTCTTTCTCTAACTTATTTCTTTTAGCATTATACTCTCTAAATCTTTCCACATTGTTACAAATGACTAGATTTCATTATTTTTATACCTGAGTAATATTCTATTATATACATACATGTGTCCATCTATAGATGGACATGTGGGCTTCTTCCATAGTTTGGCTATTGTAAATAATGATTCAATAAACATAGGGGTGCATACATTCTTTTAAATTAGTATTTTCATATTCTTTGGGTAAATACCCAGTAGTGGAATTATTGGATCATATGGTAGTTCTTTTTTTTTTTTTGAAGAAACCTCCATATTGTCTTCCACAGTGTTTGCACCAGTTTGCAATTCCACCAATAGTGCAGAAGGTTGCTCTTTCTCTACATCCTCACCAACACTTGTTGTTTTTTTTGTGTTTCTGATTTTAGCCATTCTGATGGTGTGAGGTGATATCTCATTGTGGTTTTGATTTTCATTTCCCTGATAATCAATGATGTTGAGCGTTTTTCATGTGTCTATTGGCCATTTCAATGTCTTCTTTGGAGTAATGCCTGTTCATGTCTCTGCACATTTTCCAACTGAATTATTTGTTTTAGTGGTGTTGAGTTGTATAAGTTATTTATATATTTTGGATACTAATGCTATATCAGATATGTTATTTGCAAATATCTTCTCCCATTCAGTAGGTTGTTTTTTAGTTTTGTTGGTTGTTTCCTTTGCTGTTCAGAAGCTTTTTATTTTGATGTAGTCCCAAAAGTTTATTTTGATTTTGTTTCCCTTGCCTGAGGAGACACATCTAGAAAAATGTCGCTGTGGCTGATGTCAGAGAAATTACTGCCTGTGCTCTTCTCTGGGTATTTGTGATTTCGAGTCTCACATCTAGGTCTTTAATCCATTTTGAGTTTATTTTTGTGTATGGTGTAAGAAAATGCAGTTTTATCCTTTTGCATATAGCTATACAGTTTTCCCATCACCATTTGTTGAAGAGACTGTCCTTTTCTTATTACATATTCTTTCCTTCTTTGTTGAAGATTAATTGATCATATAATCATGGGGTTATTTCTGGAATATCTATTTTATTCCATTGATCTGTGTGTCCATTTTTGTGCCAGTAACATACTGTTTTGATTACTACATATTTGTAGTATAACTTGAAATCTAGAATTATGTACCCCCACCTTTGTTTTTTTCTTTTTCAAGATTGCTTAGCTATTTGGGATATTTTGTAGTGCTATACAAATTTTAGGAATGTTTATTCTGGTTCTGTGAAGTATGTTGTTGACATTTGATAAAGATTGCAGAAATCTGCAGATTGTTCTGGGTAGTGTGAACATTTTTGCAATATTTGTGTTTCCAATCCGTGAGCCATGAATATTTTTTCATTTGTGTTGTCTTCAATTTCTTTCATCAATGTTTTACAGTTATGTTTGACATTATTAGCCTCTGTAATTGTAATCATTCTGTTAAATGTGTAATGGTATCTTAATATGGTTTTATTTTGTATTTCCTTAGGGTCTTACAATGCTGAGCATTTTTTCAGGTTCTTATCGTCAGTGTACATATCTATTTTTGTGAAATTTGTATCTAAATATTTTGCCCATTTTATTGGTTGTTTGTCTTATACTTTTGAGATTTAGGAATTCTTTATATATGTTTTAAATACAAACTAGTTGTCAACTATAAGCATTGAAACTATTTCAACCTAGTCGTTAGCTTGTCATTTAATTTCTTAGTGATGTCTTTCAAGAATCAGAAGTTTTTAATTTTGTTGAAGTTCAATTGTGCAGCTGCTTTTTTAAATGATCTGTGCCCTTTTTTTGTGTAACCCAAGACATCTTTGCCTACCCCAAGTCTTCAAAGACCTTCTGCTATGTTTATTTTAGAAGTTTCATAGTTTTGGGTTTCATATTAATGTGTATGATCCATTTCAAGTTACTTTTTGTGCATGATGTCAAGTGAATATCAATGATAACCTGTGAGATATCTTGGCACCTTTGTTGAAAACCAATTGGCCATATATGTTTGGGTCTATTTCTGGACTATGCATTCTGTTCCATTGATCTATTCAATTCTGCACCCCACCATCACTGCCTTTGTCACTGCAGCTATATCATAACATAAAAATTTTAAGTCTTCCAGACTTGTTTTTCATTTTTACAATTTTTTTAGCTATTATAAATCCGTATAAATTTTGGAGACATCTTGTCAGTTTGTACAAAGATAGTTTCTTGGATTTTGATTGCAATTGTATTGACTATGTAGATCAGTTGGAAAGGAAGGTTAACATCTTAAAGATATTCAGTCTTCTCATCCATGACCATCATATATCTCTACATTTATTTAGACATTTTTTCATTTCTCTCAATTGTGTTATGTATTTTTTTAAGTTTATTTATTTATTTTGAGAGACAGAGTAAGAGAGAGCACACATGCATGTGAGCTTGGGAGGGGGTAAAGAGAGAGAGAGAAAAAGAGAATGGTAGAGAGAGAATCCACACTGTCAGCACAGGGCCCAATGTGGGGTTCGATCTCATGAACTGTGAGATCATGACCTGAGCTGAAATCAAGAGTTGGATGTTTAACTCACTGAGCCACCCAGGCACCCCACTCATCACCCATTTAGCCCATCCCCCCACTTCCCCTCAGCAGCCTGTTTGTTCTCTACATTTAAGAGTCTCTTGTGGTTTGCCTCTCTCTGTTATTATCTTATTTTATTTTTCCTTCCCTTCTCCAATGTTGATCTGTTTTGTTTCTTAAAATCCACATATGAGTGAAATTATATATTTGTCTTTCTCTGACTGACTTATTTTGCTTACCATAATATACTCTAGTTCTATTCATGTTGTTACAAATGGCAAGATTTCATTCCTTTTGATTACCAAGTAATATCCCACTGTATATATGTATATACCATATCTTCTTTATCCATTCATCATACAATGGACATTTGGGCACTTTCCATATAATTTGGCTATTGGTGATAGTGCTGCTATAAACATGGGGGTACATGTGCCTCTTCTAATCAGAATTTCGTATCCTTTAGATAAATACTTAGTATTGCAATTGCTAGGTCCTAGGATAGTTCTATTTTTAACTTTTTGAGGAAACTCCATATTTTTTTCCAGAGTGGCTGCACTAGTGTGCATTCCCACCAACTGTGCAAACGGGTTCCCATCTCTGTGCTTCCTTGCCAACATCTATTGTTTCCTGAGTTGTTAATTTTAGCCATTCTGAAAGGCACGAGGTGGTATCTCATTGTGTTTTGATTTGTATTTCCCTCATGATGAGTGATGTTGAGCATTTTCTCATTTGTCTGTTAGCCATATGGATGTCTTCTTTGAAGAAGTGCCTATTCATGTCTTCTGCCCTTAAACTGGCTTGTTTTTTGGGTGTTAAGTTTGTTAAGTTCTTTATAGATTTTGGATACTAACCCTTTAACAGATATGTTGTTTGCAAATATCTTCTCCCATCCCGTTGGTTGTCTTTTGTTTTGTTGATTGTTTCCTTGACTGTGAAGAAGCTTTTTATTTTGATGAGGTCCCAATAGGTCATTTTTGTTTTTGTTTCCCTTGCCTCAGGAGACGTGTTTAGTAAGAAGTTGTTGCAGCTGAGGTCAAAGTGATTGCTGTCTCTTTTCTCCTATAGGCTTTTGATGCTTTCCTGTCTTATATTTAGGTCTTTCATCCATTTTGAACTTATTTTTGTGTATGGTATAAGAAAGTGGTCCAGTTTCATTCTTCTACATGTTGCTGTCCAGTTTTCCCAACACCAGTTGTTGAAAAGACTGTCTTTTTTCCATTGGATACTCTTTCCTGCTTTGTCAAAGATTAATTGGCCATACAAGTATAGGTCCATTTCTGGGTTCTCTATTCTGTTCCATTGATCTATGTGTCTGTTTTTGTGCCAGTACCATACTGTCTTGATAATTACAGCTTTGTAATACAGCTTCAAGTCTGGAATTGTGATGTTTCCAGCTTTTCTGTTTGTTTTTTCCAGGTTACTTTGGCTATTCAGGACCTTTTCTGGTTCCATACAAATTTTGTAATTGTTTTTTCTAGCTCTGTGAAGAATGCTGGTGTTATTTTGATAGGGATTGCATTGAATGTGGAGACTGCTTTGGGTAGTATAGATATTTTAACAATATTTGTTATTCCAATCCATGAACATATAATGTTTTTTTTAATTTCTTTGTGTCTTCTTCAATTTTTTCACAAGCATTCTATAGTTTAAACTATGATAATTTTCAATTGAAAGTCAATTTGTTTTTATTCTCTCCCACTCTTTTCCTTCTGTATTATTTTGAAACAAATTCCAGGGCAACATATAATCCCATGTGTTGACATTTGATTTCTAGAAGATAAACTTTTTAAACTTAATTAAAATATTACTATTATTCTAAAATAATAATGCTTTAATATTAAAAATCTATTCAGTGTTGAAGTTTTCATTTGTCCCCAAAAATATCATGTTTAAAAAAAATTTACATTTGCTTGAAAGAAGTTCCAACAACACTTTATTGATATGTCTTTTAGATCTCTTAATCCAAAGCTTTCCTCATTCATTGGTTTATTAAATTTATTTTTATTGGTAATAAACATAAACACATAATATAACATTTACCACTTTAACCATATTTATGTGTACATTTCAGTGGCATTAAATATATTCACAGGGTTGTGCAAACGCCACCATCATCCATCTCCAGACGTTTTCATCTCCCCACACTGAAACTGTGTACCCATTAAACAAAAAACTCCTCATTCCTCCCTTCCCTCAGCTCCTGGCAACCATGATTATACTATCTGCCTCTATGAATTTGCCTATTCTAGGTATCTCACACAAGTGGAAACATACAATATTTGCCCTTTTGTTCCTGACTTATTTCACTTAGCATAATGTCTTCAAGGTTCATCTATGTCATAGTATGTGTCAGAATTTCATTTTTATTTTATTTTTAAAGACTGAATAATATCCTATTGTATATATATACCATACTCGTTTATCC
Organism: Panthera pardus; assembly: GCF_024362965.1. NCBI lineage: Eukaryota > Metazoa > Chordata > Mammalia > Carnivora > Felidae > Panthera > Panthera pardus. Next base: position 44,391,646 of record NW_026526843.1, on the reverse strand, counting down.
ATTCATTTGTGGATGGACATTTCATGTTCTGAAATCTATTTTGTTGATGTTAATCTAGTCATTCCCACTTTCTTATGATTAGTGTTTCCATACTATTTCTTTTTCAATTCTTTTGCTATCAACCCATCTGTGTCTTTATATCTAAAGTGTATGGCTCATAGAAAGTACATAAGTTGTTAGGATTTGTATCCAATCCATCAATTTCTCATTTTTACTTGGAGTGCTTAAACAATATTTGCTTTAATTATTACTATGATTGGGTTTAAACCTAATGCCTTGCTATTTGCTTTTATAAACCCATTTCTCACTGTTCTTTTTATCCTCTTTCCTTGTTTTTAAAAAAAGTAATTGACACTTTTTTACTATTCTGTTTTATTTCCACTTTTGGCTTATTAGCTATAACCCTTGGGTTTAATTTTAGTGCTTGCTCTAGAGTTTATTTACATTATGCATCATTAAATTATTACACTTTATTATCAACTAATACTATACCAATTCATGTAAGAACTATACAAATATAACCCATCCATTTTCTATCCCCTGCCCTGTCTTATTTACCTTGTATCTATGTTGTAAATTCCATGATACACTGTTATTTTTATTTTGTATAGTCTGTTATCTTTAAAATTGCTTAAATGGAAAAGGGAGTTAAGATGGTGGAGAAGTAGAGGGAAAGGTATTTTCCTCGTCCCTCAAACGCAGCTGTATTGAGGTCAGATCACTTGGAACACCCAGGAAATTGATCTGCGGAGTGACAGAAGGAGCTCCATGGTTGGAGGGAGACAGCTTGGCAGGATAGAGGTGACTGTATGTGAATTGGGGGAGATAAGACAGTGTAGGCACAGAGGGGAGGGAACCCTTTTTATGCGGAGACAAAAGGGAGAGAAAGAGATGGCTTCAGTATCTAGTTAGCATAAGAAGAAACCTCTCGGGACCACAGACTGAGGAATGAGAAATACAGAGAGTGCCAGTTTCTATTTTGTAAACTGCCTTAGGTGCCAAAACTCAGAAGTTTCAAAAGTGCACGACTTTCCCCTGACCAAAGCCAGAGCCCTGTGCACGCACCTGCAGAAGTAGGAGCTGGCCTCGCAGCGCTGTAACAATCTCCTCAGGGGTGCACTGGAAGAGAATAGTTCCTTTCCTCGAATACTGTGGGAAAAGGGTTAGTTGACTCCCCAAGGACAAAAGACCTTGCAGGCACCAGCCAAAGGCCTTTTATCGGCAGGGCTGAGTGGAACTACACCAGAACAGGGTCTGCATTGTAGAAAGTCCTTTAAGACATCAGGTTTTGAATCCCATGCAAGTGCCTAGGAAGGGAAAGAGTACTGTCGAGCAGAGCAAGCTGACCGCCCTCATTATTCTGTGAGAGCTGCCTAAACAGTGTGGTTTAAGACACCCAGTCTGGGGAAGAGAGATTGGGGTATCACCATTTTTATCCCCAACACCAACAAGGTGAGACTTCTGAAAGCATCACAGAAGCCCCCAGTGGAGGTGGGACTCCCTTACACTAAACACCGCCTCTCCCTGCCCGGCAACTGTTTATCTACTGGAGGAAGACTGACACTGAGCCAACACAGACAGACTCTTCCAGACCAGAACAGCCCCCGGTCCCAGGCACCAACAGACACCTGTTTTTTGTTTTTGTATGTCTGTCTGTTCTCTTCTCTTTTTCTTTCTACCCTTTTCTTCTTTTCTTTTGGAATGAAGCTCATAGTTTCTGATTTGTTTTTGGTCAATTCTTTTATATGTATAATAAAAGGTATACATATAATAAATATAGATTTTTTATATTTTCTATACTATATATAGAATAAAATTCTCTATATATAATTCTATATATATATATATACATAAATTGTACACAATTGTATAAATTGTGTACAATTGTATAAATTGTATACAATTTATGTATATTTTTTTCAATTGTTTAATCATGCATTTTTACTCTATTCTTTTTACACCTTTTCTTCATCTTCTTCCTTTTTATTTTCCTTTCTCTCTCTGGATTTAGCCATATGTTTTTTTGTTTGTTTGTTTTGTTTTGTTTTGTTTTAATTCTCTGCTTGGTCTTCTTTTCTCTCCTTTCATTTTTCTCCTTGTCTTCCCTGCACTTTCCTTTTATTCGAGGGTTACTTCAATGAACAAATCAAAGCACACCTGGTTGAAGGTCCAAACACTCCACCACCACAAAAAAGGAGGAGCTTTGCAAAAGACAAACCAGTGGGATACAGCAGTCAAACACGACAGAGTACATACAACACACACCAAAAACACTTCTTGAAGTGCCAGGCCCTGGACAGTGTATTACCCCTTTTTAATATACTAGTACTAGTACTCACAGGTGCAGGACACCTAACAAGGTATTAAAACATACAAAAGATGGAAACAGCCAAAACGAAAAAACGGAAGAATTCTCCCAGGAAGAAAATTCAGGAAAAAATGACAGCCAGAGACTTGCTCAAAACAGATATAAACAATACATCTGAACAAGAATTTAGAATTACAGTCATAAGGCTAATTGCTGGGCTTGAAAAAACCATAGAGGACAGAAAAGAATCTATTGTTGCAAAGATCAAAGACCTAGTAAGTAGTCACAGTGAATTAAGAAATGCTATAAATGAGATGCAGAATAAACTAGATGCAGTGACAAAGAGGATGGAAGAAGGAGAGGAGAGAATAGGTGAAATAGAAGATAAAATTATAAAAAATGATGATGCTGAAAAAAAGAGTTAAAGGTAATTACTAGCTCATAAGGGGGAGAATTAGAGAGCTAAGTGATTCCATGAAACAAAACAATATCGGTATCATAGAAGTTCCAGAAGAAGAAGAATGAAAGAAAGAAAAGGACAGAAGGTTTATTTGGACAAATTATGGCTGAAAACTTCCCAAATCTGGGGAAGGAAACAGGCATCCAAGTCCAAGAGGCACAGAGAACTCCTTTCAAAATCAACAAATACAGCTCAACACCATGACATATTATAGTGAAACTGGTAAAATACAAAGATAAAAAGAGAATTCTAAAAGCAGCTAGAGACAAATGGTCCTTAACCTGTAAAGGTAGACACATAAGGATAGTAGCATACCTGCGTACTAAAACTTGGCAGACCAGAAAAGAATGGCAGGTAATATACAATGTGCTGAACAGGAAAATTGTGCAGCCAAGAATCCTTTATCCAGCAAGGCTGTCATTCAGAATAGAAGGAGATATAAAGGCTTTCCCAGACAAACACTAAAGGATATCATAACCACTGAGGGGATCCTAAGGGGGACTGTGTAGTGGAAAGCAACAAAGACTACAAAAGACCAGAGATATCACCATGAACAGATATCGCCTACAGATAAATACAATGGCACAAAATTTATACCTTTCAATATTCAGTCTGAATGTAAATGGACTAAATGCATCAGTCAAAAGACATAGAGTATCAGAATGTATAAAAAAATCCAAGATCCATCTATATGCTGCCTACAGGAGACTCAATTTAGACCTGAAGAAACCAGCAGACTGAAAGTGAAGGGATGGAGAACCATCTATCATACTAATGGATGTCAACAGAAAGCTGGAGTAGCCATACTTATATCAGACAAACTAGATTTTAAAACAAAGACAATAACAATAGATGGATAAAGGCATTATATCATGATTAGGGGGTCTATCCATCAAGAAGAGGTAACAATTATAAATATTTATGCTCCAAACATGAGGGCACCCAAATATATAAATCAATTAACCACAAACCTAAATGAATGTATAAATGAAAATACCATAATTGTAAGGGAATTTAGTATTCCACTTACCACAATGAACAGATCGTTTAGGCAGAAAATCAATAAGTAAACAATGGCTTTGAATGACACATTGAACCATATGGACTTGACAGATATATTCAAAAATTTTCATCCTACAATAGCAGAATACACATTCTTCTTGACTGCACATGGAACATTCTCCAAAATAGATCATACACTGGGTCACAAAACAGCCCTCAACAGGTAAAAAAAAAAAATTGAGATCATACCATGCATGTTTTCAAATTACGCCATGAAACTTGAAATCAACCACAAGAAAAATTTTGGAAAGCCCCAAAATACATAGAGGTTAAATAACATCCAGTAAAGAATGAATGGGTCAACCAGGAAATTAAAGAAGAAATTAAAAAAATATATATGGAAGCGAATGAAAATGAAAATATGACAGTCAAAATGTTTTGGGATGTAGCAAAGGCAGTCCTAAGAGGAAAATACATTGCAATCAGGCCTATCTCAAGAAGCAAGAAAGGTCCCAAATATACAACCTAACTTTACACCTAAAGGAGCTAGAAAAGCAGCAGCAAAGAAAGCTCAAATACAGCAGAAGAGAAATAATAAAAATTAGAGCCAGAATAAATGATATGCAATTCAAAAAAAAAAAGTAGAACAGATCATTGAATCTAAGAACAGGTTTTTTTAAATTTTTTTAACGTTTATTTATTTTTGAGAGAGAGAGAGAGAGAGAGAGAGTGAGCGGAGAAGGGTCAGAGATGGAGACACAGAATCTGAAGCAGGCCCCAGGCTGTCAGCCCAGAGCCTGACACAGGGCTCAAACCCACGAACTGTGAGATCATGACCTGAGATGAAGTCTGGCACTTAACCAACTGAGCCACCCAGGCGCCCTAGAACTGTTTTTTTTTTTTTTTTTTTTTTAAGAATAAACAAAATTGGTATTGCCTAGCCAGAATCCTCAAAAAGAAAAGAGAGATGACCCAAACAGACAAAATCACAAATGAAAGAGATCACAATCAACACCACAGAAAGAGAATTATCAGAGAATACTATGAAGAATTATATGCAAACAAACTGGACAATCTGGAAGAAATGGACAAATTCCTAGGCACTCAAACACTACCAAAAGTCAAATGGGGAGACTTAAATGCAGAGAACAAACTGAGGGTGGATAGGGGGGTGGGGGAGAGGAGAAAATGGGTGATGGGCATTGAGGAGGGCACTTGTTGGGATGAACACTGGGTGTTGTATGGAAGCCAATTTGACAATAAATTATATTCATAAAAAATAATAAATAAAATGGTTAATTTTATGTTCCATGAACATAACCTCAATAAAAAAATAAAATTTAAATTAAAAAAAAGAATATTTGAACAGATCCATAACCAGAGAGGAAATTGAATCGGTTATCAAAAATCTGCCAACAAATAAGAGTCCTGGGCCCGATGGCTTTCCAAGGGAATTCTATCAGACATATATTTTATTTTACTTTTGGAAAATTGTATTTTTATTTTTTTAATTTTCTTAAATATAATTTTTGTCAAATTGGCTAGCATACAGTATGTAAAGTGTGCTCTTGGTTTTGGGGTAGATTCTTGTGGTTCATCAGATACATACAATACCCAGTGCTCATCCCAACAAGTGCCCTCCTCAATGCCCATCAGCCATTTTCCACTCTCCCATTCCCTCATCAATCTGCAGTTTGTTCTCTGTATTTGAGAGCCTCTTATGGTTTGCCTCCCCCCCTCTCTGTTTGTATCTATTTTTTTCCCTTCTCTTCCCCCATGGTCTTCTGTTAAGTTTCTCAGGATCCACATATGAGTGAAAATATATGATATCTGTCTTTCTCTGGCTGAGTTATTTCACTCAGCATAACACCTTCCAGTTCCATCCACTTTGCTGCAAATGGCATGATTTCATACTTTCTCATTGCCAAGTAGTATTCCATTGTATATATAAACCACATCTTCTTTATCCATTCATCAGTTGATGAACATTTAGGTTCCTTCCATAATTTGGCTATAGTTGAAAACGCTGCTATAAACATTGGGGTACATATGCCCTTATGAATCAGCACTTCTGTATCCTTTGGATAAATTCCTAGTAGTGCTGCTGCTGGGTTGTATGGCAGTTCTATTTTTAATTTTTTGAGGAAACTCCACACTGTTTTCCAGAGTTGCTGCACCAGTTTGCATTCCCACCAACAGTGCAAGAGAGTTTCCATTTCTCCACATCCTCACCAACATCTGTTGTTTCCTGAGTTGTTAATTTTAGCCACTCTGGTGTGATGTAGTATTTCAGTGTAGTTGTGATTTGTATTTCCCTGATGATGAGTGACGTGGAGCATTTTTTCATGTGTCTGTTGACCATCTGGATGTCTTCTTTGGAAAAGTGTCTATTCATGTTTTCTGCCCATTTCTTCACTGGATTATTTGTTTTTCGGGTGTGGAGTTTGGTAAGTTCTTTATATATTTTGGATACTAAGCATTTATTGGATATGTCATTTGAAAATCGCTCTACCCATTTCTTTGGTTGCCTTTTAGTTTTGTTGATGGCTTCCTTTGCAGTGCAGAAGCTTTCTATATTGATGATGTCCCAATAGTTCATTTTTGTTTTAAATTCCCTTGCCTTTGGAAATGTGTCGAGTAAGAAATTATTGTGGTTGAGGTTAAAGAGATTTTTACCTGCTTTCTCTTCTAGGGTTTTGATGGTTTCCTGTCTCACATTTTGGTCTTTCATCCATTTTGAGTTTTTTTATGTATAATGAAAGAAAGTGATCTAGTTTCATTCTTTTGCATGTTGCTGTCCAGTTCTCCCAGCACTATTTGCTAAAGAGACTGTCTGTTTTCCATTGGTTACTCTTTCTTGCTTTGTCAAAGATTAGTTGGCCATACATTTGTGGGTCCAATTCTGGGGTCTCTATTCTATTACATTGGTCTATGTGTCTGTTTTTATGCTAGTACCATACTGTCTTGATGATTACAGCTTTGTAGTAGAGGCTAAAATCTGGGATTGTGATGCTTCCCGCTTTGGTTTTCTTCTTCAATACTACTTTGGCTATTCAGGGTCTTTTGTGGTTCCATACAAATTCTAGGAGTGTTTGTTCTGGCTTTGAGAAGAAAGTTGGTGCAATTTTGATTGGGATTACATTGAATGTGTAGATTTCTTTGGGTAGTGTTGACATTTCAACAGCATTTATTCTTCCCATCCATGAGCATGGAAAGTTTTTCCATTTATTTGTGTCTTCTTCAATTTCTTTCATAAGCTTTCTACAGTTTTAAGCATGGATAACTTTTACATCCTTGGTTACATTTATTCCTAGGTATTTTATGGTTCTTGGTGCAATTGTGAATGGGATCAGTTTTTTTTTTTTTTATTTCTCTTTCTGTTGCTTCATTATTGGTGTATAGAAATGCAACCGATTTCTGTACATTGATTTTGTACCATGCAACTTTGGTGAATTCACATATCAGTGCTAGCAGCCTTTTTGTGGAGTCTTTTGGGTTTTCCATGTAGAGTATCATGTCATTGGAGAAAAATGAAAGTTTGACTTTATCTTTGCCCATTTTGATACCTTTGATTTCATTTTGTTACCTGATTGTTGAGGCTAGGATTTCTAACATTATGTTAAACAACAGTGGTGAGAGTGGACATCCCTGTCGTGATCTCAGGGGAAAACTCTCAGTTTTTCCCCATTGAAGATGATATTAGCTGTGTACTCTGATATATGCCTTTTATGATGTTTAGGTATGTTTTTTCTATCCCGACTTTCTTGAGGGTTTTTATTAAGAAATGATTCTGTATTTTGTCAAATGCTTTTTCTTCATCTATTGACAGAATCATATGGTTCTTATCCTTTCTTTTATTAATATGATGTATCACACTGATTGATTTGTGAATATTGAACCAGCCCTGCAGCCCAGGAATGAATCCCACCTGATCATGGTGAACAATTATTTTTACATGCTGTTGAATTCGATTTGCTAGTATCTTGGTGAGAATTTTGCATCCATGTCCATACAGGGATATCGGCCTATAATTCTCCTTTTTAGTGGGGTCTCTGTCTGGTTTGCGAATCAAGGTAATGCTGGCTTCATAGAATGAGTCTCAGAGTTTTCCTTCCATTTCTATTTTTTGGAACAGCTTGAGAGGGATAGGTATTAACTCTGCTTTAAATGTCTGGTAGAATTTCCCAGGGAAGCCATCTGGTCCAGGAGTCTTATTTGTTCAGAGATTTTTGATAACTGATTCAATTTCTTCACTAGCTATGGGTCTGTTCAAATTTTATTTTTCTTCCTGTTTGTGTTTTGGTAGTGTGGGGTGTCTAAGAATCAGGTATTTAAAGCTGAGTTCATACCTATTCTTCTCAAACCGTTCCAAAAAATAGAAACAGAAGGAAAGCTTCCAAACTCATTCTGTGAAGCCAGCATTACCTTGCTTCTAAAACCAGACAAAGGCCCCACGAAAAAGGAGAACTCCAGGCCAATATCTGTGATTAACATGGATGCAAAAATTCTCAACAAGATACTCTCAAATCTAATTCAACAGTACATTAAAAGAATTACTTTCCATGATAAGTGGGATTTATCCTGGGCTGCAGGGCTAGTTCAATATTTGCAAATAAATCAGTGTGATACATCACATTAATAAAAGAAAGGATAAGAACTATATGACCCTCTCAACAGATGCAGAAAAAGCATTTGACAAACTACAGCATAATTTCTTAATAAAAACCGTCAAGAAAGTCGGAATAGAGGGAACATACCTTACCATCATAAAACCCATATATTAAAGCCTCACAGATAATATCATCCATAATGGAGAAAGCTCTCATTTTTTCAGAGATTAAGAGATCAGGAATGTGACAGGGATGTCCACTCTCACCAGTGTTGTTTAACGTAGTGTTGGAAGTCCTAGCCTCAACAATCAGACAACAAAACGAAATAAAAAGCATCCACTTTGGCAAAGAAGAAGTCAAACTATTACTCTTGAGATGATATGATACTCTATATGGAAAGCCCAAAGACTCTACCAAAAAACTGCTAGAGCTGGTACATGAATTCAGCAACATCACAGGATATAAAGTCAATGTACAGAAATTGATTGCATTTCTGTACACCAATAATGAAGCTACAGAAAGAGATATCAAGGAATTGATCCCATTTACAACTGCATAAAAAACCATAAAAATATTTGGGGATAAACCTGACCAAAGTGGTAAAAGATTTGTATACTGAAAACTATAGATAGGTTATGAAAGAAATTGAAGAAGACACAAAGAAATGGAAAAATATTCCATGCTCATGGATTGGAAGAACAAACATTTTTTAAATTGTCAATACTACCCAAAGCAATCTATACATTCACCGCAATACTTATCAAAATAACACCAGCATCCTTCACAGCTAGAACAAATAATTCTAAAATTTGTATGGAACCACAAAAGACCCCAAATAGCCAACGTAATGCTCAGAAAGAAAACCGAAGCTGGAGACATCACAATCCCAGACTTTTTAACTTGTATTACAAAGCTGTAATCAACATGACAGTATGGTACTGGCAAAAAAAACCCAAAAACAGAAATGGACCCATAATTTTATGGCCAACTAATCTTCAACAAAGGAGGAAAGAGTATCCAATGGAAAAAAGGTAGTCTTTTTAGCAAATGGTGCTGGAAAAACTTGGAAAGCAACATGCAGAAGAATGAAACTTGACCACTTCCTTACACCATACACAAAAATAAGTTCAAAATGGATGAAAGACCTAAATGTGAGACAGGAAAACATCAAATCCCCCAGAAGAAAAAAGGCATCAACCTCTTTGACCTTGGCCGCAGCAACTTCTTATTTGACATGTCTCCGAAGGCAAGGGAAATAAAAGTAAAAATGAACTATTGCGACCTCACCAAGATAAAAAGCGTCTGCACAGCAAAGGGAACAATCAACAAAACTAACCATCAACCGATGGAATGGCAGAAGATATTTGCAAACGACATATTGGATAAAGGGTCAGTATTGAAAATCTATAAAGAACTTTCTAAACTCAACACCCAAAAAACTAATAATCCAGTGGAGAAATGGGCAGAAGTCATGAATAGACACTTCTCCAAAGAAGAAAATTGGCAAACAGACACATGAAAAGATGCTCAACATTGCTCGTCATCAAGAAAGTACAAATCAAAAAGACAATGAAAACACCTATCAGAGTGGTTAAAATTAACAATTCAGGAAACAACAGATGTTGGGAAGATGTGAATGGGGAACTCTTTTGCATTGTTGGTGGGAATGCAAACTGATACAGTCACTAATGAAAACAGTGTGGAGGTTCCTCAAAAAATTAAAAATACAATTATCCTATGCCCCAGCAATTGCACTGCTAGGAATTTATCCAAAGGATACAAAAATGCTGATTTCAAAAGACACATACCCCCAATGTTTGTAGCAATGCTACCAACAATAGCCAAGTTATGGAAAGAGCCCAAATGTCCATTGTCTGATGAATGGATAAAGAAGATGTGGTGTACACACACACACAGACACACACACACACACACACACACACACACACACACACACAATGGAATACTACTTGGCGATGAAAAAATTAAATCTTCCTGTTTGCAGCAATGTGGATGGAACTGGAAGGTATTATGCTAAGTGAAATATGTCAGTCAGAGAAAGACAGATATCACATGATTTCACTCATATGTGGAATTTGATAAACTTAACAGATGATCATAGAGGAAGGGAAATAAAAATAAGATAAAAAAGAGAGAGGGAGGCAAACCACAAGAGACTCTTAAATACAGAGAACCAACTGAGGATTGATGGGGGTGGGGGACTGGGGGGCAGGTTAAATGGGTGATGGTAATTAAGGAGGGTACTTGTTAGGATGAGCACTGGGTATTATATGTAAGTGACATATCACCTGATTCTATGCCTGAAGCCAAGACTACATTGTATGCTAACTTGAGAATAAAAAAATAAATAATAAAAAAAACAAAATTAAATGTAAAGATGATAAAAATAATAAAATAAAAAAATGCTTTTAAATCCCCAAAATGCTCTTGTATATAACCACATGTATGTCATTTCCTGCATACCTCCTTCTTCTACGTAGAGGTGCACTCCAGCAGGTGTCATTTTTCTTCCATGTCAGGAACTCATTTAATATTTCTTTCAGTAAAAGTCATAATGGCAAATACATTGATCTTTTGTTTGTTGGGAAAAGCCTTTATTCATCTTGATTTTTGAAGGATATTTTCAGTGGGTAAAAAATTCTCAGTTAACATTTTTTTTCTTTCAGTCCTTAAAAGATGTCATTCCATTGTCTTTTTTTCTTATAAATTATGATGCTGTGTGGAGTCATTCTTAGATTTATACCTTTGTTTATAACATAACCTTTTTCTGTCACTGCTATTCAGATTTTCTCTTAGTAACTGCTTTTCAGGACTTTGATTATGATATACTCTGATGTGGCATTCTTTTTTTAATGAAGATATAATTGACATGAAATATTATGTTAGTTCCAAGTGTGCAACATAATGATTTGATATTGGTACATATTGCAAAATAATACCACAATAAGTCTAGTTAACATTCATCAACACATATAGTTACAATTTTTTCTTTGTTATGCCCATTTTTTCCCCTCCAACAACTTACAACAAGTACGGGTGAATCATCTTACTCACAAAGTGCTAAAACCTCACTCACCAGCTCAGTGGGGAAACCGACCAATGAGGACAGGATACAATTCTTTTTTTTCCTTTCGATGAGAACTTTTAAGATCTACTCTCTTAGTAACTTTAAAATATACAATACAGGGGCAGCTGGGTGGCTCAGTTGGTTAAGTGACCGACTTCAGGTCAGGTCATGATCTCACAATTTGTGAGTTCAGGCCCCGCATAGGGCTCTGTGCTGACAGCTCAGATCCTGGAGCCTTCTTGGGATTCTATGTCTCTCTCTCTCTCTCTCTCTCTCTCTCTCTGCCCCATCCCTGCATGCACTCTGTCTCTGTCTCTCAAAAGTGAATAAACATTAATTTTTTTTAAATATACAATACAGTGTTTTTCCATTTTAATAACTTATTTTATTTAACCCCATATAGACAGTATATGATCATTTCAACATATAATCAAAGTAGGCATGAGATGTTTACATTCTTTTTTCCTACAATAAAGTATTTATAATTATTCTTTAAATTTTATTTATTTATTTTGAGAGACAGAGCACAATTGGGAAATAGGCAGAGAGAGAGGGAGATATGGTCCCAAGCAGGCCTTGTGCTGTCAGTGCAAAGCCCAACATAGGGCTCCATCCCACAAATCATGAGATCATGACCTGAGTCAAAATCAAAATCAAGAGTCAGACGCTTAACTGACTGAGCCACCCATGTGCCCCAATTAATATTTTTAAAGTTTATTTATTTATTCTGAGAGGGGGTGAAGGCCTCTAGGAGAGGGAAAGAGAAAATCCCAAACAGGCTCCGCAGAGTCAACAGAGTTTAATGCAGGGCTCAATCTCACAACTGTGAGATCAAGACCCGAGCCAAAATCAAGAGTCTGATTCTTAATGGACTGAGCCACCTAGGCACCCCTACAATAGAGTATTATTAACTATAGTCACCATGCTGTACATTATATCTCTAGGACTTATTTATTTTATCACTGGAAGTTTGTACATTTTTACCACCTTCACCCATTTTGCTCACACACCCCAACCACTGCATCTGGAAACCATCAATCTGTTCTCTGTATCTATGAGTTTGTTTGTTTTTTTTTTAATATTCCACATATAAGTAAGATCATACGGTATTTGTCTTTCTCTAACTTATTTCACATAGCATAATGCCTTTAAGGTCCATCCATGTTGTCACAAATGGCAGGATTTCTTTATTCTTTTATAGCTGAATAATATTCCATTGTGTATATATGCCACATTTTCTTTATTGATTCATCCATCAATGGACACTTAGTTTGTTTTTATGGCTTGGCTACTGTAAATAATGCTGCAATGAACATGGGAGTGATGTCACATTCTTTTTGTTTATCCTGCTAGAAGTTTATTGTGCTTCTTGGGTCTGTGATTTTATAATATTCAAAAAATTTAGAAATATATCAGGGACACCTGGGTGGCTCAGTGGGTTAAGGCTCTGACTTCAGCTCAGGTCATGATTTTACGTTTTTTTGGTTTTGAGCCCTACATCGGGCTCTCTGTTGCCAGTGCAGAGCCTGCTTTGGACCCTCTGTCCCCCTCTTTCTCTGCCCCTACCCCACTTATTCTCTCAAAAATAAACATTTTGAAAAAAAAGAAATATTTCATCTATTATATCTTTCAATATATTTTTTGTGTCACACACTATCTTCTTTGTCTGAGTCATATTGCCAGTTATACTGCTTTATATTGATCCACAGGTCACTGAGGTTTTCTTCATTTTTTTAAAAATGTTTATTTATTTTTGAGAGAGAGAGAGAGAGTGTGTGAGCAGGGGAGGTACAGAGAGAGAGAGGGACAGAGGATCCAAAGCAGGCTCCACACTAACAGCAGAAAGCCTGATGTGGGTTTAGAACTCAGGAACAGCAAGATTATGACCTGAGTGATGTGTGATGCTCAACTGACTGAGCCACCCAGGCACCCCTCTCTTCATTTATTTTTTTTTAATTTTTTTAACGTTTATTTATTTTTGAGACAGAGAGAGACAGAGCATGAACGGGGGAGGGTCAGAGTGAGGGAGACACAGAATCTGAAACAGGCTCCAGGCTCTGAGCTGTCAGCACAGAGCCCGACGCGGGGCTCGAACTCATGGACCGTGAGATCATGACCTGAGCCAAAGTCGGCCACTTAACCGACTGAGCCACCCAAGCACCCCTCTCTTCATTTATTTTTTACTGTGATGCAGTTTCCATAGTTTCTATTATCATGTGTTCATTCACATTTTTTAAATAAAAAGTTTATTGGGATACAATTCATATATCATTTAATTCTGCAATTTAAACTGTATAAGTCAATGTTTTTTTAGTATGTGAACAGAATAGTGCAGCTATTACTACAATAAATGTTAGAACATTTTAATTACCTCTAAAGGAAGCCTACTTGAAGTAATTCCATATTTGTTCCCATACTCCCAAGCCTACACAACCATTAATCTAATTTCTATCTCTGTAGATTTGTCTATTCTGAACACTTCATACAAATGGAATCAGGCAAAATGTGATCTTTTCTGACAGTCTTATTTCATGTACTATGTTGTTTTCAAGGTTCATTCATGTTGTAGCCTATATTATTACTTAATGTATTTTATTGCCAAATAATATTCTATCGTATCAATCTACCACATTGTAATTATCCATTCATTAGTTGATGAACATTTGAGCTGTTTCCAAGTTTTGCCTATTTTGAATAAGGGTATTTATAAGCATTCATGTACAATTTTTTATGTGGACATATGTTTTCATTTCTCTGTGTACATACCTAGGAGTGAAATTGCTGGGTCATATACTAATTCTATATTTAACTTTTTGAGGAACTGCCAAAATGTCTTCTAAAACAGTTGAACCATTTTATATTCCCATCAGCAATGCATTAGTCCCAAAATTTTCCACATCCTCATCAACATTGGTTATTATCATTTTAGTATAGTTATCCTAATGGGTATAAAGTGATATTTTATTGTGGTTTTGATTTGCATTTGCCTAATGGTTATAGTGATGTTGAACATCATTTCACGTGTTTGTCAGCCATATTTTTACCTTTTTGCTTATATGTCTATTCAGATCATTTGCTCATTTTTAATTGGGTTGTCTTTACATTACCCTGTATAATAGCTCTTTATATATGTTAGATACAAGCTCCTTGTCCAATATATGATTTAGAATTTTTTTCATATTCTGTTGAGTATCTTTTCATTTTCTTGATAATATCCTCTGAGGCATAAAAGTTTTAAATTTTGAAGATATCTGATTTATCTTTTATTTTTGTATGTGTGTGCTTTGGGTGTCATGTCTAAGAAACCATTATCTAATCCAAGGTCACAAAGACTTATGCTTATGTTCTCTTCTAAGGGTTTTATGGGTTTTTTCTTACATTTAGGTCTGTGATTCATTTTGAGTTAATTTTTCTGTATGATGAGAGGAGTTCAGCTTTATTCTCATGCATGTGGTTATCCTGGTCTCTCAGTACCCTTTGTTGAAAATTTGATCTTTCCCCCATCAAATTATCTTGGTGCCATTCTAAAAAATCAAATGACAATGGTATATGGGTTTATTTCTGGAGTTTCAGTTGTATTCCATTGACTTTTATGTCTACCCTTTGCCTGTACCACATTGTTTTGATGATTATAGCCTTATAGTAAGATTTGAAATCAGGAAGTGTAATTCCTTCATCTTTATTCTTCTTTGACAAGATCGTGTTGGTTATTCTACATTCCTTGAAATTCCATATGTATTTGACAATCTACTGTTTCATTTCTTCAAAAAAGGTCGTTAAACTTTTGAAAGGGATTGCATTGAATCTGTAGATTTCTTTGAGGAGTATTGCCATTTTAACAACTTAAGTCCTGGGGCGCCTGGGTGGCTCAGTCAGTTAAGCATCTGACTTGATTGTAGCTCAGGTCATGAACTCACATTTTATGGGTTTGAGCCCCACATGGATTCTTGGGATTCTCTCTCTCTCTGCCCCTCCCCAGCTTGCATGCACACTCTCTATCTCAAAATAAATAAATAAACTTTAAAAAATTTTAAGTCCTTAATTCATGAATATGGAATGTCTTTCATTTATTTAGGTATTTATTTTGTTTCAAAAAATCTTTATAATTTTCAGAGTATAAGTTTTGCACTTTTTAAAAAAT
The DNA here is from genome assembly GCF_024362965.1 of Panthera pardus. Taxonomy (NCBI): domain Eukaryota; kingdom Metazoa; phylum Chordata; class Mammalia; order Carnivora; family Felidae; genus Panthera; species Panthera pardus. Next base: position 44,376,037 of record NW_026526843.1, on the reverse strand, counting down.
GTCTTCCTAAGTTTTTTATTCTTTTCTTTTGAGGTTATTTTTTTATATTGTAAATAGAATTATTTCCATAATTTCCTTTTCAGATTGTTCATCATAGGTGTTTATAAACACTACTGGTTTTGTGTGTTGATTTCATACTCTGAAGTTTTGAATTCATTTATTAGTTCTGGTAACCTACTTTTGGATTGTTTAGGATTTTCTATGTATAAGATCATGTTGCCTGCAAATAGAGACAGATTTACTTTTCCCTTTCCAATCTAGATCCTTTGGATTTCATGTTCTTGCCTAGTTGCCCTATCAGGAACCTCCAATGCAATGCTGACTAGAGGTGGTGAAAGCATATATCTTTGTCTTGCTCCTGATCTTAGGGTAAAAGCATCCAATCTTTCACCACTAACCGTAATGTTAGCTGTGGGTTTTTCTTATATGTCCATCAGGTTGAGGATGTTTCCTCTATTCCTAGCTTTTTAGAGTTTTCTTTGTTATTATGAAGGGCTGTTGTATTTTTTAAAAATTTTGTTCAGTTCACTGAAATGAAATGGTGATATGGTGCTTGTTTCTTTTTTTTTTATTCTATTAATATGGTGTATACATATATTGACTTTCCTGAGATTGACTCTGGTTGTGGCACATAATTGTTTATATTTGTTGCTAAATTCAGCTTGTTAGTATTTTATTGAGTGCATTTTATTTTTTTGTTAGTATTTTATTTGTTAGTATTTTATTGAGTGCATCTATATCATAAGAGTTATTGATCTGTAGTTTTCTTGTGATGTCTTTTTCTAATTTGGGGATCAGGGTGATATTGGCCACTTAGAATGAGATGGGAAATGTCCTCTTCTTTTTTACTTTTTGGAAGAAGTGGTATTATTTCTTTTTTAAGTGTTTAGTAAAATTCACTGGTAAGGTCATCTGAGGTTGTTTTTCTTTGCTTATTGGGAAATTTTTAAATTATTACTTCAATTTCTTTGCTTGTTATCAATCTATTCAAGTTTTCTAGTTCTTCTTAGGTTTGTTTTGCTATTTTGTGTCTTTCTAGGAATTTGATCATTTCATCTGATTTGTTTAATTTACAGGCATGCAGATGTTTATAGCATTCTCTTACAAACTTTTCTAAAATTTCTGTAAAGGCAGTAGCAGTTGCTGCTCTTTCATTCCTGATTTTAGTATTTAGAACCTTCTCTCTTTTTTTTCTTAATGAGTCTAAAAATCTGTCAATTTTGTTGTCCTTTTTCAATAAACAATTTTTGGTTTTGTTGAATTTCTCTAAATTTTTTCTCTTATCTATTTCATTAATTTCTGCTCTAATCCTTAATATCTCCTTCCTTCTAGTTCCTTTGGGTTTACTACACTCTTGTTTTTTCTCATTTCATAAGGTGGAAGGCTATTGTTTTGAGATCTTTCTTTTTTTCAATGTATGTGCTTGCAAATATAAATTTCACTTTAAGCACTACTTTACATGAATCCCGTAAGTTGTGGTATGATGTGTGTTAATTTTTATTTATGTCAAAGTATTTCCTAATTTCCTTGTGATTTCTTATGACATTCATTATTTCAAGTTGTGTTGTTTAATTTCTACATTTTTTTTATTTTAGAAAGAGAGAGAGAAGGTGTGAGCAGGGGAGAGGGGCAGAGGGAGAGAAGAGAGAGGAGAGAGGAGGAGAGAGGCTCCATGCTCAGTGAGTATCTCAATGTGGGGTGTGATCTCACAACCTGGGATCATGACCTGACCCGAAATCAAGAGTCAGATGCTCAACCAATTGAGCCATAAAGGCACCCTATTTCTGCATACTTTCAATTTACCAAACTTCTTCCCACTATTAATTTCTAATTTCACTCCATTGTGATCACAAACTGTACTTTGTATAGTGTTAACCGTTTAAAATTATTATTAAGGTGTTTTAATTGCTTAGCATGTGGCATATATGTAATTAGGTCCAGGTGGTAGGTTTCATCTTATTTAATTTTTGTCTACTTATTCTATTATTGAAAGTAGTATATTGAAATTTCTTACTATTGTTGTCTATTTATCACTTAATTTGGTCAGTTTTTGACTCATGCATGTATTTTTGAGGGTCTCTTATTAAGTGCATATACATATATAATTGATATATCTTCCTGATGGATTTATTTCTTTATCATTATAAAATCTAATTTTGGAAAATGTTTTGTTTTAAAGCTAGTTGTGTGATATTAGTATAGTCACCCCAGTTTTCTTGTGGTTGCTGTTTGCATGATTTTTCCATTCTTTTACTTTTAACTTATTTGTCCCTTTGAGTATAAATTTCTTCTGTAGACAGCATTTTGATGAATATTGCTTTTTATTTATTTTTTTAAAGTTTATTTCTTTTGAGAGAGTTCACAGGAGGGGCAGAGAGAGAAAGAGAGAAAGAGAATCCTAAGCAGGTTCTGCAGTATTAGTGCAGAGCCTGATGCAGGGCTTGAACTCAAGAACCATGAGATCATGACCTGAGCCAAAATCAAGAGTGAGTTGCTTAATCTACTGAACCACTCAAGCACCCCATGAATGTTGTTTCTTATACCCAGTTTTACAATCTCTATCCTAGATTGGATTGTTTACTCTATTTACATTTAATGTTATTATTGATAGAATTGTATTTACATCTGCCACATTCCTTTTTGTTTTATATACATCTCAAGTCTTTTTGTTATTCTTTTCCTACTTTGCAGCTTCCTTTTTCATTAAGTTAAAATTTTTAGTGTAACATTTTTATTCCTTTGATATTTTCACTATAGATTTTTATTTATTTTCTTAGTGGTTACTGTAGGTGCATTATATACTCTTATCAAAATTTACTTCACATTTATATTAACTTAATTCCAGTGTAATACAGATATGTTACTTCACTATAACTCTATTCCTTCTTTTTTTGTACAATTATTGTTATACATCTTACACCAGTATATGTTAGGAAACCAAAAATGTATAGTTATAATTATTACTTAATATAATTTTATGTCTACTATGTAGAAACTGAGGAAAGAAAGGTGAACAAGTATGTCTGTAGAGCTTGCTATAGTGACATTCTTATTTTCCATTTCTTGTTGTCTTCAACTGTTCCTGTGGTTTCAAGTTACCACATGGTATTGTTTACTTAACTTAATACAAGTGTCCTCCTACCCGCGTCATTTGTACTATTATTGTCAAATATACTACATTTCTATATGTAAATAAGACCAACAATAAAATTACTCAAGATTACTTTATACAATCACTTTAAAAATCAGTTAAGATTTTTGACAAGGGGAAGAAATGTATTTTTATATAGTCTTTTATAATAATATAATTACTTTTACTGGTACTCTTTGCTTTTTCTGTGGATTTGAATTGCTGCCTGGACTAATTTGCTGTCAGCTTGAAGGACTCTTTTTCATACTTCTTGTAAGGTGTATTTACAAGCAATGAATTCTCTCAGGTTTTGTTTCTCTGGGAATGTCTTTATTTCACTTTTATTATTTTTTCATAAGATAAATATTACACAACATAATTCGCCATTCTAACCATTTTAAATTGTAGAATTCATTATCTTTTAGTACATTCACAGTGTTGTGCAGGTATCTATACTATCTAACTCCAGAATATTTCCATCATCCCAGAAGAAAACCCCAAGACTTTTAAGCATTCTCTCTTCATTCTATTGTCTCCTAGTCCCTAGAAACCATTAATTTTCTTTCTGCCTCTATGAGTTTGACTATTATGGATATTTTATATAAATGTAATAGTATAATATGTGGCCTTTTGTGCCTGGCTTGTAACTCATTTACTATTCTTTGCCCAGCCTCATGAAGTTCCACTTTATGTATGTGCAACTTAATATACAGCAACAGACTCAAGGGAAACTCTAAAAAAAATTTTGGAGAATGATTTTTTGCACTAATCCCTCATTTCTGGTATTATTCCCCACAAATTTCAGCCACTTTCACCTCCCAGAATTTCAACTCTTTCTTGTCAACTCAGGAAGGGAAACTTGCTCACCTTCCCTGTGCCACCATCCATAAGGTATCTTTCATCAAAACCCAAAGCAATCTTACAGCTCACCCTGATTGCTTTGCTTCTCTCAGGGACCACACCATTTGTCCTGCCAGTTGTCCAGAGGATGAAAACAATTGTAGTTGTTTGATATATCTGCCCAGTTATGTGGTTCTTCAAGATAGGAGGATATGCCCAATTCCAGTCTGCCCATAATCTTTGCCATTTGGTTTATTTTAGCATATTTTGTACAATTCTAGAACAGGTTGTTTATAGATTCCCTTCATCCCATGTGAAGTCCTATTGGAAAAGGAACCAGCAAGTCACCCATATGTCTACTTAACCCACAGGAAAATTCACCCATGTTTGGCACAGCAAAGGTAGGAGTACAATGTATCTCTGTCTTCACCTTGCCATCTCTTTTGGATCAACCAGATAAACCATGATCTAACCGAGGATTGTACACCAGTATTCCCTTTTCACAGACCTCTCTCTTTATGTGATCCTCTTAGAAATACCACCTCCACTTGGTTTAAAAGAGGGAATAATCTATGCCCTTTCTTTCATCCATGAAAAAGTTAGAGAATTGACTTGCACCTTGTGCCAACCCTGGAGTCAGAGCATCTTACTTAAAATTCTATATCCGTTTTTTATTGTGTGACTTTGGGCAAGCAATTTAATCTCTGTACTTCTTAGTTTCCTATTAATAGTATTATAAATATTAATTTATAATAAGCATATGTAAAGTGCTTACAAGAATTGCTGGTACATAAGTATTATGTAAGTGTGAAGTATCATTGGTGGCATTGTTATAATGAACAACACTGACCTCTAAACAAGGTCAATGGTTTCCACATTTCTTTATATCTTACCCTTACCTGTCTCCTTGCACTGAGTTGGGGAGAGGGAAGGCTGGGGTGATTGTTGTGGGTAGTAGAGCTGGCTTAGAAATGCTTTTTGGCAAGCTCTTATGAAGGTATCTGGTCCTAATTGTTGGAGTTTCTTTTTATGACACATAATGCCTCTTTGTCCTCACCTGTGAGTGCCATGAGTCAGTACTAAGGAAACAAGTGAAATCTAACTATCTTACCTTGCTTGCATTGCATGCAGTTTCATACCAGCTTTTACTTAGAAATGGAGATATATTCCATGAGATGTTCAGAAGATCAACTAAAGATGTTCTTATCTAGTGAGATTGTTGGTGGGTGAGATAAAATAATTCAGGGTAGTGATATGATCATATCTGTTGCTTGGAATCACTATTCTATTAGAAAGTAAAAAGCTGTAGGTCAAAGAGACCAGTAAATGTTGTGGATGTCCAGGAGTTATGGCTGTTTTCATAAGGGGGTGGCACTAGAGCCAGAGTGAGAACTGGAAGGATTCCCAAAATCCTTACGAGGTAATCATTGAGACCTGTCATTTATTGGAGCACTTGGTATTTTTCAGTCATATACTAAATGGTTTATATAAATTATATCATTTAATTTTGACAACTTTATGAAGTATTAGCCTCATTTTATAGATGAGGCACGAGGAAGTTTTAATATCCAAGTTTTATATTCAAGGTTATACAACAGGTAAGCAAATGCAATTAATTCAAACCCAGATCTGTTAAAAGCTATGCTTCTTACAACAATGCTAAAATCTTCAGCATCTGGATCCTTCCAGCCATTTGAAAACCATGAGTCTAACCATCTGTATGAAAAGGTGTTCACAGAAGATTCAGGGACTCCCCACCCCACCAATTAATCTTATGCTTCTATCACAACTTACCATTTCTTAATAACTGTGACAACACTCCACTCTTTTTAAGACCTCTTTCTTTTAAGTATTTTCTGGAACTATTAATATCAATCTTGTTTGTGGCAACTTTGCATTCATAATGAGCTAAGGTCTTCCTTAAAAAAAAAAGCTTTAAGAACACATTCCTCTTTCTGTTGCATATATTTCAAATTAACATATCAACAACAACGAATCCACTTAGATTAGTGCCAAAATCCTTAGCAACAAAAAATTCAGTGTGATAAGTGACTAAATGTGACCAGTTTCTGTCACTGCATCTAATTCTCCAGTGTGGCTGAATGAGGTATAAGAAAACATAAATAGGATGGCAATGTCTGGGAGAAATGAAAAACTATTTGATTCTGAATAAGACTATTGAGGAAAGGTGGGATCTTTTGAATACAAGAAATAAAGAAAACTGCATAGTACAAACTGAGAGAGAGGGAATGATATTGAGATCAAACTAGTAAAGTTTTATGACTGATTTTTGAGCTCTGGAAATCTAAGGGCAAGGTGCTGTTGGATTATGGCCTTAGTAGTTCACCTAATGAAAGGGCCTCACATGCCAGCTCCTCAGAAGGGTAGCATCCAGCTGCCCTGTATGTTTTAAACTTCCAACAATGTGTCTGCCTGGAGGGTCTATATTTATCTTCTGACTCAGCAGCAGAAACAGGTGTCCTGGTTCTTTTTTCCCTCCTATCTTGAGTCTTTTTCCAAATGTATTTATTGTTATTGTATTTCTGATTAATAAAAGAATACAATAAGTTGATGGAAAAATGAAAAAGTAGGAAATTATCAGAATAAAAGTAAAAAAACGCCGTCTCAATCATTACTTTCTTTCCTAATTTACTCTACCCCCTACAATTTGGTTTTAAGAATTGAACAGAAAGGTAAATGTGGCTATTAGTGACTGGTGGGGAGGTGGTCAAGGGAAAACTGCTACCTTTCTGTTGTAGTTTAGAAGAGGATGAGTAATCTCTCTCAACACAACCCTAAAAAGTAACAATGGTTAATACGACTCTAGGAAGCTGCAGCCCTTCTCTGGTAATCAGAGAAAGGCAAATTCCAACCATAGAGAGACAGGGCCACTTTTGACCTCTGAAATTAGTGATGACAAAAATGAATGACAGGTCCTTGGTGTGGTGGGGAGGTGGGACATTGGTAAGTCGGTCCACTTCTGCAACACAGCTTGTGGGAGGGGAAAGTGGGGACCAGAGTTGGATGACATAATCCTCACATGACCAGGAGCTGCCGCGAAGTCCTTATATTCACCGGCTTCTTTCTCCTCTGGGTCCCAGTTCCTTACTGTCCTGTAGGCGTTTGTGCTTGTGGCCAAGAGAAGGAGGACTTAAATTCCTTAAATCTCAGAAGGTTGGTTTGAGGGAACCGCTGGGACCCGTGGGGGTGGTAGTGGCTGAATCCAGTGACTGGAATAGGTCCAGGCTCGCTTTTCCCCAAACCCCTGCAAACTCGTTGGGAGATTATTGTATTTTTTGAAAGGACAGGGTGGGGGAATAGGTGGAAGCCTCCTGAGAAACAGCCACAGACTTAGTGATAGCTTAGAAATAATCGGCTTCTCAGATTGGTAAGCTTTCTGTTTATCCTCCTCTTTCTCCACTTCCGTTGAGGAAATGAGTTGTGGACTGTTGTGTGGAGAAAGGCTAGAATCCTGGGGTGGAGGCGGAAATTTACACATAATTTGAAAATATTTTCTCCCATTCAATGCCTCCCTGAGGGCCATGGGAGGGGGCGGGGGTGCCGAGGGGACAGCCGCCCTCGCAAGGACTAAGCCAGAGGTTGAGGGGTGGGGGGGTGGGGACAGAGATCCAGAGGAAGGGATAAGAATAGGAGGGGAACCAGGAGGTAGAAAATTTTGGGCGACAATGGTTATGAAGATCCCGGACTCAAGATAATAACGAGTGTTTTGTCTCTGGGGCTGGTGGATCCACAGAGAGCTCCCTCCTCTCCTCCCCCTTCCTTTCTGTCTGCAGGTCCACGGGTCTGCGTTCACTGACATCTGGAGGCAAGAAAAAGAGGAAACTATCCTTAATCTTCATAGGTCAGTGTCGGGGAGGCACTTAGCCCGGGGTCTCTGAGGGTGGGAATTGGGTAGGGCAAGATCTGGGTAAAATTTGCGGCCTCACAGCTCAACTCTCGGTGCGTTCCTTTTCTCCCGCCGGTGGGAGAGGCCATTAGCCTTGTCTGCTGGGGAAATGGTGGGTTGCCGGGAGAGGGGGAAGGAGGAAGAGTGGTAGGGGGTGTGGGATAGGAAGGGGAGGCATCTCAAACTTCAAAGGGCTGGACCTGTGTGGCCCGAGTGGGAAATTAGGCCAGTACGTTGTTCAAAGAGAAACTGACAAACCTGAAATCAAAAGAAACGAGGCATTTTGCTCTATATTTTCTCCCCGGACTTAAGCTGGAAACATCATGCAAAAACCCTGTAAAGAAAATGAAGGAAAGCCCAAGTGCAGCGTGCCAAAGAGAGAGGAAGAACGCCCCTATGGAGAATTTGAACGTCAGCAAACAGAAGGGAATTTTAGGCAAAGGCTGCTTCAGTCTCTCGAGGAATTTAAAGAGGACATAGATTATAGGCATTTTAAGGATGAAGAAATGACAAGGGCGGGAGATGAGATGGAAAGGTGTTTGGAAGAGATAAGGGGTCTGGGAAAGAAATTTAGGGTTCTGCATTCTAACCATAGGCATTCTCGGGACCGTCCTTATCCCATTTAATGCATTTCTCTGCTGAATTCAATTATTTTATGTTACTAATATTACCACCATTGGTTTCTTTTTGTCTGCATGTTCTTGCTAAATATTGCTACCATTTTACTCCTATCCTTCAATGTTCCTTTGATTTGCATATGACTCCTGCTTCCAACATCTCATCTTTTGACCCAATTTCACTCATTTAATAAGGATGTTTCATTCATATGCATGGGAAGATGCTCACTGTATACTGTAAAGTGAAAATAATAAGTTGCCAAACAGTGTGTGTATGTGTATATATACACACATATATATGCACATGCACACTTTATATGTACATTTATATATGACATAACGCAAAAGAAAAAGTTAGAATTATTATACACCGAAAGGTTAACAGTGAATTTCTGCGTGATATGTATTTTATTTCTTTTTTGCTTATCTGCATCTTCTCATTTTCCAAAAAAAAAATGAATATATGTGCATATGTGCGTGTATTATTTGTTTCACAAAGAACTAAAATAAACAGACACAATAAAAACTTGTCACATCACCTTTGAAGGGCAGTAAAACACTTAAAAATCTCTTGATAAGAACTATAAAAAAGAAATATAAACTTCAAATTACCTTTGGACCTCTTAGCCAGAGGAATAAAACTGGCAATTATTACAGATATACTAGCTTAGACTCAGTCTTTTCATGGGGAAAATATTTGCCTCACAGAGCTGCTGTAAGGAAGAAATGAGGCAACTCTGAGCTGGGCCAAGTAGACTCAGTCCTACCTGTGCATACAGAACTCCAACCCACTACAGAACATCAGTTATTGGAGGGAGGTCCCTTGCATGACTTACGTGTGCTCAGGAACAAGTTCACTAGTAGGCAGGGCATTGGGGGCTTCCATGCCAGTCATCTGCTGTTAAACCCCACTCCTCCCCTGGGTTCTGCCATGCCTGGTGGGCACTGCAACCTCTTCTGCTGGGTCCTTTACTCTCTGCTGGCCCTCACTGCTCCTGACACATTGGAGTGCTTGGGTGCCAAATCCCACTCAATTTCCTGGAGTCCTTACTGGGTTGAACCTCCATTCTTTTCTGAAGCCTGTCTGCTTTATAGTGACTCTTAACACAGGTGAGACTGCCCTAGGATTGCTTGAGCCACAGTGTCTTGCAGAGTTTTTAGCAAAACAGCCCCTTTTGTTTTTAATTCCAGGACCCTTCCTCTAACTAGGAGTCAGACATGATGAGGTCATTTGAGGAGTAGGACCAAGGTACAAGTTTGAATAAAAAAAGTGCTGTAGTCAGAGTTTCTGCCTTACCTCTAAACACTAAGGTTTTATCTTCCTTCTCTTGTGAGACGATCTCTCCATGAAGGCTCCTGGCAGGCCTGTCCTACTGGTTCAGAAGACTCTCGGAGGACATGTATAAATTGCACAAAACAATGCAGGAAATATATCTAAGAAAGCAATCCTCATCTTTCTATAACTTCCCTTTCTGAAACATATGTAAAAATTCTTTAAAAGACTAATATATATATGATATATATAATATATATAACATATATATACATATATAGAAATATATGTATATACACTTTTTAGTGTATATATGTACATGTATGTATGGTATATATTTTTAGTACATGTGTAAGTGTATATATATATATTTAGTCTTACAAAGGATGTATATGAACACACACATATATACACATATATATATGCATATATAAATGTATGTATACATATGTATACATATACACAGTTAGGCATTATTTCTTAATTGGACTTCTTGAATTTTGCATCTCAATATATTTCATTACACTCTTGATTAGTTACTTACATATAGTGAGCATTTAATAAACGTTTGCTTAATTAGAATCTAGTGTTCTTGGCCCAGTTTCACTTCTGATTGCATAAAATTGACAATAATCTATTTCTGTGCAAACTATAACTTTCGTTTTCAAATAGGACCTAACAGGAAAGGGATTATTTCCCAAATCAGTCTATAAAATTATTGTAACAGGGCACAACTGACGTCTCAAACAGATCTTTACATTATAATCATCTGGAGTGCTTACTCATGCTCTTACATACACTCTGAATCAGAATTTCTGCATTTGGCCCTGACCCTCCATTTTGGGTTTCCCATGAAATCATTGTCTCCATTATTGCTTCATAAACTCTCACTACAGACACTGTTTCAGCCAAGAGCAGTGCAGAACAGGTCTCCTTATAATCAAAGAGCCAAATGGTTTATATTTCATAATTAAGGGCTCCTGAAGGTCAAAATGGTGTTTATAATAGCCTGAAAATTGTGTATCTACCAAGTAAATCTATGTGAACAGTAAACATTTATCCTTGGTAAGAGGAAAAGAAAAAGAAAAAGAAAACAACAAATTGTTATCCACCTATAAAATAAGCAAATGTTTGTTTCCAATACTCAATTTTTTTTCAAAATGTAGGGATTCTGATACTCAATGAGAGAGTAAATTGCTACATCCATAGTTTTTGTTTCTATTCACAATAAGTACCAAAAGCTGTACATTTTGCATATACCATGACTGAACAATTCTACTGTAGGGAAATAGTCATAGTTGTGAGCAAATGTTTAGCTATACACATTTTTATTTGAAGATTTTACATATTTTCAAGGATTCTTTAAACCTAAGAATCAAGTACATGTACTGTCCAATCAAAAGGAAATGAACATAGACTCCTATTCACCAAGTACACAAAAATACATCCCACATGGATTAAAGAGAAAATGTAAAGAACAAGGAGCATTGGATTGCTCAGCCAGTGGAGCATGTGACTCTTCATCTGGGGTTTGTGAGTTTGAGCCCCACATTGCGTATAGAGATTACTTAAAAATAATTTTTTTTAAAAAACGAAAGAAAATGTGAAGAATAAGAATAATACATTGCAATGCAAATTAACTAAAAATGTATAATCTTGTGATGTCATTATCTTCTTAGTCATGAAAAAAATTCCAGAATTATGAAGGAAAAAATATAAAAGGTCCAAATACAAGAAATAGGCTGTGAGAAAGTATTTTCAATACCATGACAGACAATGGGAAAATATCTCTATAACCCCGATAGCTTTTTCAAATGGAAAAGAAAAAGGTAAACAAACCAATACAAATATGTACATACCATATGATCCAGCACTTCCACTTCGTTGTATTACCATAGAGATATATGTACACACATGCACAGGAAAGCATAGATAGATGTTTATTTTGTCACTGTTTGTAAGTGCCAATATTATAGAAATAGCCTAGGTCATCAAAAGGGAAAGGTCAAATAAACAGTGGTCTATTTATGCCAAGAAAACTACACAGAAGTTAAAAAGAATGAGATTCTTATATTGAAGCATCTTCAGGAATATTGTTAAGTAAAGACATTACATACTTTCATGCTGTTATTGTCACAAATAATATTGTCACAAATAATGAATTACCTAGTCCATTTTAATATACTGCTTTAACCATACTTCCAATTTAAGTCTTCTCCTTACAATTAAACACTTAACAGTTTGATGGATCTCCATCTAGAAATTAATGTATTTTTGTTTTTTATTTTAATTAAATTTTACATTATGACTTTCAGGAGTCCTTAATTAGGAATCATAAGACATTATAAGGAGACTCCTTTTGCACAACTCAGCTGAAACAGGATATATGGTGAGTGTGCATATTAACATAGCTTTATAATTATTGTTTTGTGCATTTGTCTTTTATGTCATATAAGGAAAAAAGAAGAGTTATAAACCAAATATGAAAAAAAACTATTTGCTTTTATATTTACCTGTGTAGTTACCTTTACTGTTGTTGTTTATTTCTTTATATGACTTTAAGTTAGTTGTGTCTCTTTCTCAGCGTGAAAGTCTTATGGGAGTTTTCAGACGTCTGTAAACACAAATACAGATGAATCTATTTTCTATAGTATGAATGTAGCTTGTGTTATTAAAATCATTCCCCTATTACTCAAAATTTAAGTTATTTCTATGCTTTGCCTACTAAAAACAATTCTGTCTGCAATGAACATGTTTGCACATATATTCAAATTATTGGTGCTTATATTTCTATGGAATGGTTTCTGGAAAGTAAAAATGTACATGATCCTTTACATTTTCCAGCCTCCCTTGCACATATGTTGGGGCCATCAAATGTAACATAAGACACTTCTAAGGCTTTTAAACAATTCAGAGTGATCTCTCCATCTCCTTTCAGTAACCTTGGAAACCATGTGTGCCATCTGGAACACATGACTGTGAGATGAATGCAGGCTGGATACCTGAATAATCAATGAAGTGAGCCATGCAGGAGAACCAATAACTCTCATTAAACTATGACAGGAATGAGTAATAAACTGCTTTAAAACCACTGAGATAGCCTAGTTCATCTTAATATACTGCTCTACCCACACCTCCAATTTCAATCCCCTTCCCACAATTAAACACTGATCAGTTTGATGGATATCCATCTAGAAATTTATATATTTCTGTTTTGCATTTTATAAAGTTTATTTATTTATTTTGAAACAGAGAAAGAGCATGCATGCATTTGAGTGGGGGATGGGCAGAGAGAGGAGAGAGAGAATCCCAAGCAGGCTCTGTGCTGTTAGCACAGAGTCCAACTGTGGGGCCAATTCCACAAACCCTGAGATCATGACCTGAGCTGAAACCCTGAGTCAGAGGATTAACTGACTGAGCCACCCAGGCATCCCCTGTTTTGCATTTTCATTAAATATTATAACATTACATCTACTGTCCTATTGTTTTTACTTAACAATATTCCTGGAGATGCTTCAATATAAGAATCTCATTTTTTAAATTACTGTGTAGTTTTCTAATTATAGATAGACCACAGTTTATTTGACCTTTTCCTTTTGGTGACTTAAACTATTTCTAGTATTTTGATTCTTAGAAGCAATGCCATAAAAAGTATCTATTTATGCTTTCCTGTGCACATCTGTGCATATATCTCTATGATGATATAAAGCAGTGAAAGTGCTGGATCATATGGTATGTGCGTATTTTACTGGTTTGTTTACCTACCAGAATGTATACCATAAACATATCCATCACCTCCAAAGTCTTGATGAATATTGATCCAAAAATCCTCAAAGAAATACTAGCAAACTAAGCCAGCAGAATATTAAAATATTTACTTCATGAAGAATTGAGGTTAACCCACGAAATTCAAGGGTGATTCAACATATGAAAATAAATTAATGTAATATATATTAAATTAATATAAGAAAGGAAAACACATTATTGTATCAATTGATACAAAAAAGAAGCATTTAGCAAACTCCAATACCCTTTCATGATAAAAACAGTCCATAAACTAGGAACATAAGCAGACTGTGTCAACATAATAAAGGGAATTTATGAAAAATTCAATGCTAGTTTATATTCAATAGTGAAATATTAAAAGTTTTCCATGTAAGATCACAAATAAGTCAAGGATGTTTGCTTTCACAAGTTTTGTACTGGAAGTCCCAGCCAGAGAAATTAAGCAAGAAAAAAAAATAATTGAATCCAAACTGGAAATAAAGAAGCAGAAATTATCTTTATTTGTCAATGACATGGTCTTATATATAGAACATCCCAGGGGCGCCTGGGTGGCTAGGTCGGTTAAGCACCCTCCTTCAGTTTAGGTCATGATCTCATGGTTTGTGAGTTTGAGCCCTGCATTGGGCTCTCTGCTGACAGCTCAGAGCCTGGAGCCTGCTTTGGATTTTCCGTCTCCTTCTCTCTCTACCCCTCCCCCACTTGTGCTCTGTCACTCTCTGTCTCTCAAAAATAAATAAACGTAAAACTTCAAAAAAATCCAAATAATATGCAAGAAGCCTACCGGGACTCATAAATGAATGTGGTAAATTGCAGGATACAAGATCAGCCATCCCAAATTGGTTGTATTTCTATACATTAGCAATGAGCAATCCAACAATGAAATTACAAAAACAATTCTATGTACAAAAGCATGAAGCATAATACATACTCATATAATAAATTTAACCAAGGTATCTCAAGATTTGTACACTGAAAAATGACAAAATTGATAAAAGTAATTAAATAAGGCCCAAATAAATGGAAAGATGCCACATGTTCATGGATTGGAAGACTCAGTATTTGTTAAGATGGTAATAATTCCCAGAGCAATCAAAAAATTCAATGCAATCCCTATCAAAATAAGAAAAGTTTATTTTCCAGAAATGGAAAAGATGAGAATAAAATTCATACGGAATTGCAAGAAATCCCAAATAGACCCCAAAAAATCTCAAAAAAAGGTAGGAAGACTCATACTTTCTTATTTTAATACCCTGCAGGGGCACCTGGGTGGCTCAGTCAGTTAAGTGTTCGACCCTTGGTTTTGGCTCAGGTCATGATTTCATGGTTCATGAGTTTGAGCCCCACTGTCAGCACAGAGCCTGCTTGGGATTCTCTCCCTTCCTCTCTGCCCCTCCCTTGCTTGTTCTCTCTCTCTCTCTCTCTCTCTCTCTCTCAAAACTAAATTTAATAAAAAATAAAAAATAACACCCTACAAATTTATAGTCATCAAAACAGTGTACTACTGGCATAAGGATAGACATTTAGATCAATGGAATAGAACTGAGAGTCCAGAAATAAGCCCATGCGTCCATTGTCAATTAATTTTGGACAAGGGCGACAAGTCCATTCAATGGGAGAAAGAAACAACAGTGATGAGACAACTGAATATCCATATGCACAAGAATGAGATTAGACCTACCTCATTTTATCTCAAAAATAAACTCAAAATGGATTAAAGACACAAATATAAGAGCTAAAACCATAAAATGTTTGGAAGAAGACTAGGAATAAATCTTCATGACCTTGTATTTGGCAATGGATTCTTAAAAATGACACCTAAAGCATCAAACATACACACACACACACACACACACACACACACACAGTAGATAAATTAATTGGACTTCATCAAGATTAAAAACCTAATGCACCAGATGACACTTTCAAGGAAGTGAAAAAACATCCTACAAAATGGGAGAAATGTTCATAAATCATGTATCTGATAAGGGTCTAGTATCCAAAATATATAATGGGCTGCAATTCAACAACAAAAAGACAAACAACCCAATTAAAAAATCAGCAAAGGACTTTAATAGACTTTTCCCCCCAAAAAGATACACAGTTAGCTCAAAGTAACACAGAAATATGTTCAAAATTATTAGTCATGAGGTAAATGCAAATCAAAGCCACAGTGAGATTCTTCTTTAAACTCACTAAGATGGCTCTAATCCATTAAAATAAAAATAATGTGTTGGTGAGGACATGGAGAAATTGTAACCCTTATGAATTGCTGGTGGGGATGTAAAATGGCACAGCCATTTTAATTTAAAATTTAATTTAAAATAGGTTTTCAAATAATGTGTATACACAAATGTTTATAGAAGCACTATTAACAACAGCCTGAAGGTGGAAACAACCCAAATGTCCATTAACTGATGAGCTGATAAACAAAATGTAGTACATTCATAAAATGAAATATTATTCAGCCCTAAAAAAGGAATGAAGTACCGATAACTTGCTATTTTCAAGGTACATTTTTCAAGGAGTGAACCTTGAAAAAATTATGCTAAGTGAAAGAAACCAAACGTGAAAGGTCACTTATTGGATGATTCTATATATGTCAAATGTCAGAATATGTAAATCCAATAAAGACAAAAAAACAAATTAGTGGTTTCCAGGGCTGGGAAAGGGCAGAAGAGGGAGTAACTGTTTAATTGGTAAAGGGCAAACTTTGGGGGGTAATAAAAACGTTTTAGAACCAGATAGAAGTGAACAATGTGAATATAGTAAATTCCACTTAGAATAGTTCATTTTATTTTATGTGAATTTCTCCTCAATACAAAATTAAACATATTTTAATTATTATAAATATTTCCAAATTTTGCTCCTAAGAGGTTGTAACCAATTAACAGTTGCATCAAAAATGCATGAGAGTCTCTGCTCCTCCTCACCATCACCAGGACTGTGATCAAAACTTTTTTGGTCTCTAGTCTTTCAGACTAACTCAGCTCATGAAGACTGGCCCTTTCTCTAAACTTTTTTTTGTTCTTTACCTTTTAGTCCACAATTATCTTCTAAATATGTTCGTGTCAAAGGGTTTTAACCTACCTTGCCAAAACATCATTTCCTACAGGTCAGTTGTATCCTCTTAAACCTAGCTCGGCACTAGAAAAATAGTGGATGCTTTCCATTTGTGTTTTTTTATATTTATACCCATGGAGTTATACCTGTGTTGAAGATATTATTCTAACTTTACTGAGAAAAAAAAACTGAGGCTCAAAATTTTTATGTAACACATTTTAACACTGGAGTGTGTCAAACCTGATATTCTAGCTCCAATTTACTTATTGTTCTATATGTCCTCCTTATGAATTGATGACACTTACTTACCAATGTCTATACATTCACGTTTTGATGGCCATTCTATGTTGTACATATATGGAGGTTCACTTAATGACAATCCCTGATGAGGATGAGGATGGCAACGAACTCTTGTCCCTCAGACTGAGAAGTCTAGGTCCAGGAGCTGCATGGACTGACTATTGTCCAAGTCAGCATAGTATAGAATAACACAAAATTTAAATATTTGTTTAGCTTTTTCTGCTGAATTTGAAAGGCAATCTTTATCATATTCTAAAAACCACGTTGTCCTAGATCTGTGTCAAACTTCAAATACTATTCATTAGTTATTTTCTCTATTCTCAGGGAACCACATTTAAAATTTTATTAATTTATCTCGCAGTACAAGTTTGCTTCTATTATTTATTTCCATCAATTTTTGGCCCCTTTTGAGTATTTATTTATTTATTTATTTATAATTTACATCAAAGTTAGCATGTAGTGCAATAATGTTTTCAGGAGTAGATTCCAGTTATTCATCCCCTATGTATAACACCCAGTGCTCATCACAACAAGTGTCTTCCTTAATGCCCCTTACCCATTTAGCCCATCTCCCAACCCACAAACCCTCCAGCAACCCTCAGTTGGTTCTCTGTATTTAAGAGTCTTTTATGTTTTGTCCCCCAACCTGGTTTCATATTATTTTTGCTTCCTTTCCCTTATGTTCATCTGTTTTGCATCTTAAATTCCAAATATGAGTGAAGTCATATGATATCTGTGTTTCTCTGACTGACTTATTTTGCTTAGCATAATACCCTCTAGTTCCATCCACGTTGTTGCAAATGGCAAGATTTCTTTCTTTTTGACTTCCAAGTAATACTCCATTGTATATGTATGTGTATCTTCTTTCTCCATTCATCTTTCTATGGACATTTGGGCTCTTTCCATACTTTGGCTATTGTTGATGGCACTGCTATAAACATTGGGGTGCATGTGTCCCTTCATAACAGCACACCTGTGTCCTTTGGATACATACCTACTAGTGCAATTGCTGGTTCATAGGGTAGTTCTATTTTTAACTTTTGAGGAAACCTCCATGTTTTCTATAGTGGCTGCACCAGTGTGCTTTCCCACCAGCAGTGCAAAAGAGATCCTCTTTCTCCACATCATCACCAACATCTCTTGTTGACTGAGTTGTTAATTTTAGTCATTCTGACTGGTGTGACATGTTATCTCTTTGTGGTTTTAACTTATATTTCCCTGATGATGAGTGATATTCAGCATTTTTTCATGTGTCTGTTAGCCATCTGGATGTCTTCTACGGTAAAGTGTCTATTCATGTCTTTTGTGCATTTCTTCACTGGATTATTTGTTTTTTGGGATGTTGAGTTTGATAAGTTTTTCATAGATTTTGGATACTAACCCTTTATCTGATATGTCATTTGCAAATATCTTCTCCCATTCTATTGGTTGCCTTTTAGCTTTGCTGATTGTTTCCTTCACTGTGCAGAAGCTTGTTATTTTGATGAGGTCCCAATAGTTCATTTTTGGTTTTGTTTCCCTTGCCTCCAGAGACGTGTTGAGTAAGATGTTGCTGTGGCCGAGGCCAAAGAGTGCCTGCTTTTTCCTCTAGGATTTTGATAGCTTCCTGTCTTACGTTTAGGTCTTTCATCCATTTTGATTTGATGTTTGTAGGCATAAGAAAATGGTCCAGGTTCATTTTTCTGCATGTCACTGTCCAATTTTCCCAACACCATTTGCTGAAGAGACTGTCTTTATTCCATTGGGTATTCTTTCCTGCTTTGTCAAAGATTAGTTGGCCATACGTTTATGGGTCCATTTCTGAGTTCTCTATTCTGTTCCATTGATATGAGTGTCTGTTTTTGTGCCAGTACCATACACTCTTGATGATTACAGCTTTGTAATACAGCTTAAAGTCCAGGATTGTGATGCTTCTAGCTTTAGTTTTCTTTTTCAAGATTGCTTTGGCTATTCAGGGTCTTTTCTGTTTCCATACGAATTTTAGGATTATTTGTTCTAGCTCTGTGAAGAATGCTGGTGTTATTTTGATAGGGATTGCATTGAATATGTAGACTGCTTTGGGTAGTATTGACATTGTAACAATATTTGTTCTTCCTATCCATGAGCATGGGATATTTTTTCCAATTTTTTTTTTGTGTCTTCTTCAATTTCTTTCATAAGCTTTCTATAGATTTCAGTGTATAGATTTTCCACCTCTTTGGTTAGGTTTCTTCCTAGGTATATTATGGGTTTTGGTGCAATTGTAAATGAGATCGATTCCTTGACTTCTTTTTCCGTTGCTTCATTGTTGGTGTATAGGAATGCAACCAATTTCTGTGTGTTGATTTTATATCCGACCACTTTGCTGAATTCATGTATCAGTTCTAGCAGGTTTTTGGTGGAATCTTTTGGATTTTCCATATACAGTATCATGCCATCTGTGAAGAGGGAAAGTTTGGCTTCCTCCTTGCCGATTTGGATGCTTTTCATTCTTTTTTGTTGTCTGATTGCTGAGGCTAGGATTTCCAATGCTATCTTGAATAACAATGGCAAGAGTGGACATCCTTGTCGTGTTCCTGACCTTAGGGGGAAAGCTCTCAGTTTTTCCCCACTGAGGATATTAGCTGTGGGTCTTTTGTATATGGCTTTATGATCTTGAGGTTTGATCCTTCTATCCCTACTTCCTTTATCATGAAAGGATGCTGTATTTTGTCAAATGCTTTCTCTATTGAGAGAATTATGTGGTTCTTGCCCTTTATTTTATTGGTGTGTTGTATCACATTGATTGTTTTGCAGATATTGAACTAACCCTGCATCACAAGTATAAATCCCACTTGGTCATGGTGAATAATTCTTTTAATGTATTGTTGGATTTGGTTGGCTAGTATCTTGTTGAGGATTTTTGCATCTATGTTCATCAGGAAATTGTTCTGTAGTTCTCCTTTATCATGGGGTCTTTGTCTGGTTTTTGAATCAATGTAATGCTGGTTTCATAGAATGAGTTTGGAAGTTTTTCTTTCATTTCTATTTTTTTTGGAACAACTTCAAAATAATAGGTGTTAACTATTCTTTAAATGTTTGGTAGAATAC
Source organism: Panthera pardus (assembly GCF_024362965.1). Lineage (NCBI taxonomy): Eukaryota > Metazoa > Chordata > Mammalia > Carnivora > Felidae > Panthera > Panthera pardus. The sequence continues at coordinate 44,356,055 of NW_026526843.1, read as the reverse complement.
CCCTGGAAAGCCATCTGGCCCCGGACTCTTGTGTTGAGGGAGATTTTTGATTACTAATCTGATTTCCTTACTGGTTATGGGTCTGTTCAAATTTTCTATTTCTTCTTGTTTCAGTTTTGGTACTTTATATGTTTCTAGGAATTTGTCCGTTTCTCTCAGATTGCCCAATTTATTGGCATATAATTGTTCATAATATTCTATTATTATTGTTTGTATTTCTGCAGTGTTGGTTGTGATCTCTCCTCTTTTGTTCTTGATTTTATTTATTTGGGTCCTTTGCTTTTTATTTTTGATCAAACTGGCTAGTGGTTTATTAATTTTGTTAATTCTTTCAAAGAACCAGCTCCTTGTTTCATTGATCTGTTCTACTGTTTTGTTTCTGTTGTTTTTTTTTTTTTTTAATTTCGATAGTATTCATTTCTGCTCTAATCTTTAGTAGTTCCTGTCTTCCACTGATTTGGGGTTTTATTTGCTGTTTTCTGTCCAGCTCTTTATTTAAGCTGTGAGGTTAGTTTGTGTATCTGAGACCTTTCTTCCTTCTTTAGGAAAGCCTGGGTTGCTATATACTTCCCTATTATGACTGTCTTTGCTGTGTCCCAGAGGTTTCGGGCTGTGGTGTTACCATTTTCATTGACTTCCATGTACTTTTAATTTCCTTTTTAATTTCGTGGTTAGCCCATTCATTCTTTAGTAGGAGGTACTTTAGTCTATAAGTGTTTGTTGCTTTCCAATTTTTTTTCTTGTGGTTGATTTCAAGTTTCATAGCATTGTAGTCTGAAATATGCAAGGTATGATCTTGATCTGTTTGTACTTGTTGAGGGTGATTTGTGTCCCAGTATGTGATCTATTCTGGAGAATGCTCCATGTTCACTCATGAAGAATGTGTATTCTGCTGTTTTAATATGGAATCTTGTGAATACATCTGTTAAGTCCTTCCAGTCCAGTGTGTCATTCAAAGCCATTGTTTCCTTGTTGATTTTCTGTTTAGATTATCTATCCATTACTGTAAGTGGTGTGTTGAAGTCCCCTACCATTATGATATTATTATGAATGAGTTTCTGTATGTTTGTGATCAATTGATTTATATATTTGGGTGTCTCACTTTGGGGGCATAGATGTTTACAATTGTTAGGTCTTCTTGGTGGATAGACCCCTCAATTATGATGTAATGCCCTTCTTCATCTCTTGTTACAGTGTTTATTTTAAAATCTAGATTGTCTGATAACAGTATGGCTACTCTGGCTTTCTTTTGGCAATAATTACCATGATAGATGGTTCTCCATCTAGGTACTTTCAATCTGAAGGTGACTATAAGTCTCAAATAGGTCTCTTGCAAAAGGCATATAGATGGATCTTTTTTCTTATCCATTCTGGTACCCTATGTCTTTTGTTTGGAACATTTAGTCCATTGACATATAGAGTGAGTACTGAAAGATATGAACTTATTGCCATTGTGTTGCCTGTAGAGTTGGAATTTCTGGTGGTGTTCTCTCGTCCTTTCTAGTCTTTTTTGCTTTTGGTCTTTTTTGTTTTGTTTCATCTTTTCTCCCCTCAGAGATTCTCCCATTAAAAGTCTTGCAGGGCTGGTTTAGTGGTCATGAACTCCTTTAGTTTTTTTTGTCTAGGAAACTTTTTATCTCTTCTATTTTGAGTGACAGCCTTGCTGGATAAAGAATTATTGGCTGCATATTTTTCTGATTCAGCACATTGAATATATCATGCCATTCCTTTCTGGCCTGCCAAGATTCTGTGGATAGGTCTGCTGCAAATCTGATCTGTCTTTCCTTGTAGGTTAAGAACTTTTTTCTTCCCTTGCTTTTTTCATGATTCTTCCCTTGTCTGTGTATTTTGTGAATTTGCCTATGATATGCCTTGCTGATGGTCGGTTTTTGTTGAATCTTATGGAAGTTCTTTGTGCTTCCTGGGTTTTGATGTCTGTGTCTTTCCCCATGTTAGGAAAGTTTTCCACTATGATTTGCTCACATAAACCTTCTATAGCTTTTTCTCTCTCTTCATCTTAGGGGACCCCTATGACTTGGATGTTATTCCTTTAATGAGTCACTGAGTTCTCTAATTCTTGTATCATGCTCTTTTGCCTTTGTTTCCCTTTTATTCTCCTTCATTAAATTTATATTTTAATTACAGTCAGTTAGCATGCAGTGTTATATAAGTTTCAGGTGTACAATAAAGTGATTCAATAAGTCTTTTAAAAATTGTTTTTAAATGTTTATTTATTTTTGAGAGAGAGAGAGAGAGAGAGAGAGAGAGAGAGAATGAAGCATAGCATAGCATAGCATGAGGGACAGAGCGAGAGGGAGACACAGAATCCGAAGAAGGCCTCAGGCTCTGAGCTGTCAGCACAGAGCCTGACACAGGGTTCAAAACCACAAACTGTGAGATCATGTCCAAAGTCAGAAGCTCAACTGACTGAGCCACCCAGGTGCCCCAGTGATTCAATAAGTCTACATACATTACTTAGTGCTCATTATGATAAGTGTACTCTTAAATCCCCTTCACCTATTTCACCCACCCAACACCCATCTCTCCTCTGGTAGCCATCAATTTGTTCTCTATACTTAAGAGTCTGTTTTTGGTTTATCCCTTTGCCCTTTGTTTTGTTTCCTAAATTCCAGATATAAGGGAAATCATATGGTATTTGTCTTTCTCTGACTCACTTATTTCACTTAGTATTATACTGTCCAGCTACATCTATGTTGCTGCTAATGGCAAGATTTCATTCTTTTTAATGGCTGACACTATTCCACTGTGTGTGTGTGTGTGTGTGTACCACATCTTCCTTAATCATGTATCTATCGATTGACATGTGGACTGCTTTCATAATTTGGCTATTGTAAATAGTGCTGGAATAAACATAGGGGTGCATATGTCTTTTCAAATTAGTGTTTTCATCCCATTTGGGTAAATACTCAGTAGTGGAATTACTGGATAATATGTTGTTTTAATTTTTAAAGTTTTCAGGAAGCTCCATATTGTTTTCCACAATGGCTGTAATAATTTGCATTCACACCAACAGTGCAAGAGGATTCCTTCTTCTCCACATCCTTACCAACACTTGTTGTTTCTTATGTTGTTGATTTTAGCCATCCAGGTTGTCTACCAGTCATTTGGTGTGTGGTGGTATCTCACTGTGGGTTTTTTTAATGTTTATTTTGAGAGAGAGAGAAAGAGTACAAGTGGTGGAGAGGTAAAGAGGGAGGAAGAGAGAGACAGGGAGAGAGAATCTCAAGTAGGCCCCACACTGTCAGTGCAGAGCCTGACATGGGGCTCAATCTCACAATTGTGAGATCATGACTGAGCTGAAATCATGAGTCAGATGTTTAAGTGGCTGAGCCACCCATGTGCCCCTTATTGTGGCCTTGATTTGCATTTTCCTGATGATCAGTGATGTTGATCATCTTTTCATGTGTCTGTTGGCCACCTGGATGTTTTCTTTGGAGAAATGCCTGTTCTTGTCTTCTGCCCATTTTCAACTGGATTGTTTTTGTGGTGTTGAGTTGTATAAGTTCTTTATATATTTTGGATACTAACACTTTATCAGATTTGCAAATATCTTCTCCCATTAGGTAGGTTGTCTTTTATAGTTTTGTTGATTGTTTCCTTTGCTGTGCAGAAGCTTTTCATTTTGATATAGTCCCAAAAGTTTATTTTGATTTTGTTTCCCTTGCCTGAGGAGAAACACCTAGAAAAATGTTGCTGTGGCCGATGTCAGAGAAATTACTGCCTGTGCTCTCTTCTAGGATTTTTATGGTTTTGAGTCTCACATCTAGATTTTTAATGCATTTTGAGTTTATTTTTGTGTATGGTGTAAGAGAGTGGTCCAGTTTTTTTTTTTTTTTTTTTTTTTTTCTTTTTTTGCATGTAGCTGTCCGGTTTTTCCAGCACCATTTGTTGAAGAGACTGTCTTTTTCCCATTGCATATTGTTTCCTTCTTTGTTAAAGATTAATTGGCCATATAATAATGGATCTATTTCTGGGATTTCTATTCTATTCAATTGATCTACATGTCTATTTTTGTGCCAGTACCTTACTGTTTTGAATACCACAACTTTGTAGTAGAACTTGAAATCTGGGACTGTAATACCTCTAGTTTTGTTCTTCTTTTTTAGGATTGCTTTGCCTATTCAAGGTCTTCTCTAGTTCCATAAAAATGTTAAGATTATTTGTTCTAGTTCTGTGAAAATGCTGTTGAGATTTTGATAGTAATTTCATTAAATCTGCAGATTGTTTTGGGTAGTATGGGCATTTTTACAATATTTCTTCTTCCAATCTATAAGCATGGAATGTCTTTCAATTTTTTTCTTATTTAAAAAAAATGTTTATTTATTTTTGAGATAGAGAGACAGAGACAGAGAGACAGAGAGACAGAGAGACAGCGAGACAGAGAGACAGAGTATGAGCCAGGGAAAGACAGAGAGAGAGGGAGACACAGAATCCGAAGAAGGGTCCAGACTCTGAGTTGTTAGCATAGAACCCGACGCAGGGCTTGAACTCACAAACTGCGAGATCATGACCTAAGCTGAAGTCAGATTCTTAACCAACCGAGCTACCCAGGCACCCCAATGTCTTTCTCTTTGTGCCATATTTAATTTATTTCATCAATGTTTTATAGTTTTCAGAATACATTTCTTTCACTTCCTGGTTAATTTTATTCCCAGATATTTTATTATTTTTGTTGCAATTGTAAATGGGATTGTTTTCTTAATTTCTCTTTCTGCTGCTTCATTATTAGCATGTAGAAACACAATGGATTTCTGTACACTGATTTTGTATCCATTCATATTGAACCTTACTGAATTCATCTATCAGTTGTAGTAGTTTTTTTTTTTTTTTGAGTCTTTAGGGTTTTGTTTATTTAGTATCGTGTTATCTGCAAATAGTGAACATTTTACTTCTTTCTTACCAAATTTGGATGCCTTTTATTACTTTTTCTTCTATGATTGCTGTGACATAGGTACGATGTTGAATAAAAGTGGTGAGAATGGACATCTTTTCTTGTTCCTGACCATAGAAGAAAAACTCTCAGTTTTTCCCCATTGAGTATGATGTTTACTGTGGGTTTTCATATATGGCTTTTATTATTTTGTGGACTTATTATGTTATGGTGCAATTATATGCTCATATTTTCAATGCACAAAAATAAATATATGTATGTTGTTATAGAAATGTAGTACTGCATATGTTAACTTTCAATTTACTTTAAAAAATATTTATTTATTTTGAGAAAAAGATTGAGCACATGTGAGGGAGGGGGAATGAGAGAAGGAGAGAATCCCAAACAAGTTCCTCACTGTCAGTGTAGAGCCTGACACAGAGCTCAATCTCACAAACCATGAGATCATGACCTGAACCAAAAATCAAAAGTTGGACATTTAACTGACTGAGTCACCCAAGCGCCCCTCAATTTACCTTTTTTATTTTTATGTATGTATAATATAATGGTTACTTCCATTTCTAAATGGTACATACCATTGTTGTAGTTTGAATTGTTTTAACGGAATCATGAAATTTGTCTTCTTTATCCTCTATTGCAACTAGATGGAAAAATGTTTGGCTCATGAGAGTGTACACACACATGTGTGAATGTGCATGTGTTTGTGCATGTGCTTGGATGCATGTCTGCTATTGCCTAGAACAATCCTCTCTTTCTGTTCCTTCATTGCTGCTTTTCACTTGTTGTGTCTCTTTGTACATTGAAGTCCAAGTCAAAGGATTGAAGCTAGGTATCCAGATCTATAAACTTTGGCATTGTAAGTCATTGCGACTAGCATTAAATACTTCCTAGGATGAGTACCTAAGAATGGGGTTTACAGGCTGAAGGGAATGCATGTTTTAAATACTTAGCAATTGCTTAAATATGTACTTTCCAGAAAGGTTGACCAGTTCAGGTTCCATGACGTGGAAATAAGTGAGAAAGACCATGGGGTTAAGTGCAGAACATGTTGAAAAGTACTTACATTGAGCCTGCTTTAAGGAGATAACAACCGTCAAAAGACTTACCCCCCACCCCCCACCCCCAAGGAGGAACAAAGGTACTTCTAGCAAGGCAGCATGAGATAGGCCAGGGTGATTGTAAGGACACAGGACTTAGGTTCAGTCTGATTGTTCTCTCTTCTTTCCCTTCATTTAGGTTCTTCTCACTCTCTGAGGCTCTTGTCAAGGTCTTTTTTCCTCCTTGAAGTTTTCTCTGATTATTTTGTGCTAACTGGCCATTGCCATCTCTGAGTTCCTAATGGCCTAGCAGTACACCCTTTCCTTTAGATTCGTCCAAATAGTCTCTTATGAAGGAGGTTCTGCCTTTTCAGTTATCTCATCTATTTTACCCTTAGTGTGAACCCACAAGGAATGTGGCTCACTCTCAGGATAAACTTGGAGAAGAGGCACAAGCGGGTTTGGGATTTGGGCTTCAGGTCTTTGGAGCAGTATATCCTAGGGTCTTAGGTGTGTAGAGTGTGGTCTAGATGGAAATGAGTGAAGACTCCAAGTAGACATAATTTGGCCCATTGATTCTTCACTACCTGGAATAAAGAATCCAGAGGAGGGCCAGATGCTGACTCTTTGAAAGTGGGGCTTTGGGCTAAGACTTTTTCTGCTCAGAATCTAAGGAAATAATGTCTTTGGAAATACTGCTTAAATTCTTTAGTTTTATATGTATATAAAACTTTAGTGTTATATATATATTATTACATAAAATAATAATGAAAATATCTTCCTTGTGGTTTTGGGAGTATAACATCAGATAATGGGGGCATTAGCTGGGTGGCTTAGTTGGTTGAGTGTCTCACTCTTGATTTTGGCTCAGGTCACGATTCCAGGGTTGTGAGATCAAGCCCCACATTGGGCTGAGCATGCAGCCTGCATAAGATTCTTTCTTTCCTTCTGCTCTCTCCCTCTCTCCAAAAAAAGGGGAGAAATTGGAATAGTATCTATAGTATCTACCTCATGACCTACACATATATGTCACCTCAAAAGTTTTCATGTTTAAAAAAAATTATAGCTGTTATGAGCAATTGACATTTATTGAGCATACTAGCATATACAGAAAGCTGCTATTGATTGTCTAGCCAACAAAAATTATTCTGTCAGCATTCTAAACAGTACATGCTCTACTACAGAGTATTTTTTTCCAGAGGTCTGGCCCAGTGCACCAGGCAGGGAGCTTACACATGAGTGGGGCAAGACAGTGTGCTAGAAGTAAATAAGTATATGTTTTACCTGTATCCTGTCCATGTTTCATTCACTGGCATACCTCATAGATATCACAAGTTTAGTCCAATACTGCAATAAAGCAAATGGAATTTTTTTTCAGTGAATATAGAAGTTATGTTTACACTCTAGTGTAGTACAAGTGTGCAATAGTATTATGTCTAAAAATATGTACACATCTAATTAAAATACTTCATTGTTAAAAATTGCTAACAATCATCTTTCTTTTCAGTGATTCTTTTTTTTTTTTTTTTTTTGCTAGAGGAGGATCTTGCTTCAATGTTGGTGGCTGCTGATTTAACAGGGTAATGGTTGCTGAAGTTTGGAGCGGCTGTGGTAATTTTTTTAAAAAAGTAGGCTCCACACCCAGCATGGGGCCCAACACAGCCCTTGAACTCATGACCCCAAGCTCAAGACCTGATATGAGATCAAAAGTTGTATGTTTAACCTACTGAGCCGCCAAGATGCTCCAGCTGTGATAATTTCGTAAAAGGTAGCAATTAGAAGTTTGCCACATTGAATGACTTTTTCTCTTATGAGCAATTTCTCTGTAGCATGGAATAACATTTTACCCACAGTAGAACTTCTTTCAAAATTAGAGTCAATCCTCTCAAACCCTGCTGTTGCTTTATCAAGTCAGTTTATGTAATATTCTAAATCTTTTATTTCCATTTCAACAATCTTCACAGCATCTTCATCAGAAGTAGATTCCATCTCAAGAAACCAACTTTCTTTGTTCATCTATAAGAAGTAACACTTGATCCATTAAAGTTTTATCATGAGATTGCAGCAATCCAGTACTATTCAGGATCCACCTCTAATTATAGTTCTCTTGCTACTTCCACCACATATGCAGTTAGTTCCTCCACTGACGTCTCAAAGTCATCCATGAGGGTTGGAATCAAGTTCTTCCAAACTCCTGTTAGTGTTGATATTTTGACCTCTCCCATGAATCACAAATGTTCTTAATGGCATCTAGAATGCTGAATCTAGCTCTCTAGCTATGAAAGTATTAGATGGCATCTTCTTCCAATAGAAACCTATTTTGTCTGGATTGGAAATCTGTTCTTCAGCATAGCCATATTCATTAATTATCTTATCTAGATCTTCTGCATAACTATCTTACCTAGATCTTCTGCATAACTTGCTGCAGCTTCTACAACAGCACTTGTTCTTTCACCTTGTACTCATGTTATGGAGACAGCTTGTTTCCTTAAACCTCATAAACCAATCTCTGCCAGCTTTAGACTTTTCTTCTGCAGCCTCCTCACCTCTCCCAGCCTTCATAGAATTGAAAAGACAGGGTTTTGCTCTGGATTGGACTATCTTAAGGGAATGTTGCTGCTGATTAGATCTTCTATCCAGACCTCTAAAACTTTCTTCATATTAGCAGTAAGACTGTTTCACTTTCTTATCATTCACTTGCTCATTGTAGCAGCCTTTTTAATTTCCTTCAAGAGTTTTTCATTTACATTTACAACTTGACTAATTGATGCAAAAAACCTATCTTTCAGCCTGTCTTGACTTTCAACATGCCTTCCTTACTAACCTTAATCATATCTCACTTTTGATTTAAAATGAGATTTATAACTCTTTCTTTCACTTGAACATGTAAAGACCATTGTAGGATCATTAATTGGCCTAATTTCAATGTTGTTATGTCTCAGGGAATAGGAATTCCGGAGGCTGGGGAGAGAGATAGGGAATGGTTGTTTGGTGGAGTAGTCAGAACACACATACATTTATCAATTAATTTTTCCTTCTTATATGGGTACAGTTTGTAGCCCCCTAAAATGATTACAATAATAACATCAAAGATTTCTGATTACATTTCAACATGACAAATATAATAATAATGAAAAAGCTTGAAATACTACAAAAATTATGAAATGTGACACAGAGACACAAAGTGAGGAAATTCTATTGAAAAATGGACCTGATAGACTTGTTCAGTGGAAAGTTGCCACAAACCTTCAATTTATAAAGAATGCAATGCCTGCAAAGTTCAATAAAGTAAAGCACAACAAAACAAGGTATGCCTGTACCATATTAGAACTAGTAGCATAAAGAGGGGCTGGTTGAAGATCCAGAATCATAACAAAACTTCTTTTTTTCTATCGCTACAAATACCTGCATATTTTTTTTTTACTAGAATGACCCCACTACAAAAATGCAATATCCCTGCTTATACCACACACACACACACACACACACACACCTTTGATGAAATTTTAGGTGATCTATAAACTTCAGTGAGTTGCCAAGTTTAGGTTAATTAATCTGGTCAGCATCTGAGAGTTATTTTGGAAACTGGCCTCAGTCTGGTGGAGGGGCTCCCGGGGAGATGGTTTGGTAGGTGACAACATTGAAGTAAGGCTAGGTTCCTCCTAGGTTTCTAGAAATGTGGAATTCTGGAGTAAAAGACCCAGCAGACTGTACCCCATAATCCAGGTGGGATACAATACACAGGATCTTGGGCAGTTTTGACCTGGGCACCATGAATAATAAAAGCAGAGAACAGACAGCTCTGGCAGGGATGGGGGCAGAGCGGTAGGTAGTATAGAGCTTTCCTGGTAATTGGGGAATGGTGAACTCTAGTCACAAGGTGGTGGTGATGCCAATTATAGCCCCATGAATTGGAGGACAGTTTAAAGGCAGTGAACTAGGGTGGGTGTAGATGATGGGGGCAGTATGGTACATGTCCCAGATCAGAAGGATTTAGTATTTTAAAAACCTGAAAACTTTTATTTTGTATGTAGCCTATCAAACATACTTTGTGCTTGATGCAAATTAGTACAATGAAGGTAATGTTACTTGTTTCTCTTGAAACGAATAATTTTATTTGGGAAATGTGTATTTTTCCTACCTTCAATATTTTCTTTCATCCTTTTTGTTAAATTTAGAAAGAAACAAAAAAAACAACATTAAAAAGAAAAAGCCTTTGATTCTATTCAACCCATCTTGACACCCTGCTCTGTATTAATTTCATGCATGCCCAAAGCCCAGGCAAAATAAATATCAGTGAATGTTGAGAAAAGGGGTGGACTTAGGAGGTCAATGTCTGGGAAGCAAAGGAACGAAAGAGAAAATTTGTCAGAAAAGATGTGCCAATGGCCAATAACCCTGAGAGAAATTATAGCCCCTCTCTGGTAAACAGAGAAAGGAAAATGAATGCCATAGGGAGGGGCACTAAGAAATAAGCACAAATTAATAAAGTAACCAAGAGTGGGCTAATGGTCACAAAAGAATACAAACAAAGCTTTAGTCAACAGATTGAATGTTAGGAGAAACAACATAGTCACAACAGATTTTCAGATCATGTCAACTTTATAATTTTTTTAAATTTTGGTAATATATATAAACATATAAATTTCCATTTAAGCCATTTTTAAGTATACAAATCAGTGACATTATTTTCTTTCACAATTTTGTGCAACCATCACTCCTATCTATTTCTGAAACTATTTCATGAACCCAAGCAGGAACTGTACCCATTAAGCAATAATTCCCATTTTCCCCTCCCCCAATCCTGTAATCTCCAATCTACCATCTGTTTCTATTAATTTGCCTATTTTAGATATCTTATATAGGTTGAATCATACAGTATTGCCTTTTGTTTCTGGATTACTGCATTTAGCATATTTTTTGAAGATTCATCCATGTTTGTAGCATGTTTCAGAACTTCATTTTTGTAGGCAAATATTATTCTAATGTATGTATGTATATATCACATTTTGTTTATACATTCATCTGTTGATGGGAATTTGGATTGTTTCCATCTCTTTCCTATTGTGAATAAGACTGCAATTAATATTCATGTACACATATATGTCTGTGTCCCTGTGTTCAATTTTCTTCGGTGTATATCTAGGAATGGAATGCTTGGCCATATGGTAATACTATATTTAACTTTTGAAGTAACTGCCAAACTGTTTTTCCATGGCAGCTTCACCATTTTACATTCCTACCAGCAATATACAAATATTCCAATTATCCACACATCTTTGTCAATACCTGTTATTTTCCGTTTTTATTATACTTCTTTTCCATTTTTTATTATACCTATATCTAGCAGTGTGTGGGTGTGAAGTGGTATCTCATTGTGCCTTCACTTTGCATTTTGCTAATGATAAAAGATGTTGGACACATTTTCATGTACTTCTTGGTCATTAAGTATCTTCTTTGGAGATTTAAGTCCTTGCACCATTTTAAATTTGCTTGTTTGTCTTCTTGATGATTTGTAAGAGGTTTTTTTAATATTTTAAACATTAAAACATTCAATTGTGGTCAGAAAAGATATTCTGTATTCCTCTAATTTTTTTCAAATGCATTGATATTTCTATTGTGCCTAAATTATGTTCCATACTGGAGCATGTTCCATGTGCACTGAAGAAGAATGTTTATTCTTCTGTTGTTGTGTAGCATGTTCTATATATATATCTGTTAGGTCTAGTTGGTTTATAATATTGTTCGAGTCCTCCATCTTTACTGGTCAGTTGTCTAGATATTTTATCCATTATTGAAACTGGGGTATTGAATTCTCCAAGTATTATTCTAGAACTACTTGTTTATTTCTTCAATTCTGTCATGTGTGCTTCACATATTCTTGGGATCTTTCATTTCCTACATATATGTTTTTAATTGTTATATTTTTTGATGAATTTAACTTTTTAGAAATACATAATACTTTTATTTTGTCACTTGTAACATGTTTTTAAACTTAAAATATAATAATATAGATACTACAGCTCTTTTGCTAACTATTCACATGAAATATGTTTTACCATCCTTTCACTTTCAATTTATATGTGACTTTGGATCTAAAGTGAGTTTCTTTTTTTAAGTTTATTTATTAATTTTGAAAGAGAGAGAGAGCCCACAAGTAGGGGAGGGGCAGAGAAAGAGGAAGAGAGAGAATCCCAAGCAGGCTCCTCTCTGTCAGCATGGAGCCTGATGTGGAGCTTGAACTCTCCACAAACCATGGGAGTGTCACCTGGTCCGAAATCAGGAGTCTGATGCTTAATCAACTGAGCCACGCAGGTGCCCCTTGAGTTTCTTATAGACAGCATATAATTAGATCATGAATTTTGTCCATTATGCCAATCTCTTCACCTTTTGATTGGAGAGTTTAATCTATTTACCTTTCAAATAATGACTAATAAGGAAGGGCTTACTGCTACCATTTTTTCCTGTATGTCTTATCCTTTATTTTGGTCCTCATTTCCTCCATTATTTCTTCCTTTCTGTTTAGTTGATTTTTGGTAGTAAGCTATTTTTTCCCCTTCTCATTTTTTTGTGTCTAATTTTAGATATTTGTGGTTACCACAGAGGTTACATTGAATATACCAAATCTGTAACAATCCAGTTTGAATTTATATCACCTTGATTTCAATAGTGTACAAAATCTCTGCTCCTATAGAACTCTGTCTACCTCTTTTATGTTTTGTCACAAATTACATATTTACCAATGTGTATCTAATAACATATATTCATAATTATTTTATGCATGTTTCTTTTTTATATCAAGCAGGCGGTAAAAAGTGAGTTATAAACCAAAAATACAACAATACTGGCTTATATATTTGCCCATAATTTACCTTTACCAGAGATCTTTATTTCTTCATATGATATTGAGTTACCATTTGATGTCCTTTCATTTGATGAACACCTTTTACTATTTCCTGTGGGGCAGGTTTCTTGGTAACAAACTCCCCCAGTTTTTGTTTTTCTGAGTATGTCTTAATTTTTCCCTCACTTTAAAAGGAGAGTTGTACCTGATATAGAATTTATGGTTTACTGTTTCTGTTTAATTTTAGCACTTTAAATATGTCATTGCACTACCTTCTGATCTCCATGGTTTCTGGTGAGAAATTACATGATAATCTTATTGAGTATCTTTAACTTGTGAGAAGTCACTATTCTTGTTGCCTTCAAGATTCTCCTTGCCCCTCAACTGTTCAATTTTTTGTCTTCGTGTAGATCTCTTTTTGTCTATCCCACTTGGACTTGTTGAGCTTCTTTGATGTGTAGATTTGTTTTTCATCAAATGTTGTAGTTTTGGCCATTATTTATATTTCATCTTGAGTCCGTTTCAGTAGTGTGTGTTTTATATGTATGTGTACATTTAATCTGTTATTGACTTTGTTGGCATATAGTTGTTTATAATAGTCCCTTATAACGCACTTTCATTTCAGTAAAGTTGATAGTGTTGTCCCCTCTTTTATTCTTGATTTTAGTAATTTGTCTTTTCTCTTTTCTTCAATCTAGTTAGAGTTTGTCAATTTCATTCCTCAAAGAAATAATTTCTGGTACTTTTAATTTTCTCTATATTTTCTCTAATGTATTTCACTAATTTTTTTTCTGTAATTGTTATGATATTCTGCCTTTAGGTTGTTTTCAGATTAATTTGCTCTTCTTTTTCTAGAGTTTTGTTTGTTTTTGTTTGTTTTAGAAAATTGAGTTTTCAGCCTTTCTTTCTTTCTTTTTTCTTTCTTTCTTCCTTCTTTTCTTTCTTTCTTTAAGTAAGCTTTATGCCAAATGTTGAGCTTGAGCTCACAACCCTGAGATCAAGAGTCACATTCTCTTCTGACTAAGCCAGCCAGGTGTCCATAGCCATTATTTCTTTGATTACTTTTCTACCCTTTTCTCTTTCCTTTTCTTCAGGTACTCTCATTGCACATATGTTGGTATGCTTAAAGGTGTCTTACATTTTTTTGTCTCTGATCATTTTTCTTCATTCCTTTTTATCTTTGTTATTCAGAATGCATAATGCCATTCTTCAGCTTCACTCATATTTTCTCTTTTTTTTTATTTATTTTTATTTATTTATTTTTAATATATGAAATTTACTGTCAAATTGGTTTCCATACAACACCCAGTGCTCATCCCAAAAGGTGCCCTCCTCAATACCCATCACCCACCCTGCCCTCCCTCCCACCCCCCATCAACCCTCAGTTTGTTCTCAGTTTTTAACAGTCTCTTATGCTTTGGCTCTCTCCCACTCTAACCTCTTTTTTTTTTTTTTCCTTCCCCTCCCCCATGGGTTTCTGTTAAATTTCTCAGGATCCACATAAGTTCACTCATATTTTCTTATTTCAGTTGAAATCTGTTGAACACCTCCAATGAATTTTTCATTTTCATTATTATATTTTTCAAATCCAACGTTTCTATTTTGTTTTTTTTATTTTTAAAATCTTTATTATATTTTCTATTTCATAATATACTGTCTTCATATCTTCCATCACTTCATTAAGCATGATTTCTTTTAGTGTTGGAAGATATTTATAATTTGAAATCTTTGTATGTTCAGTCTGACATGAGGACCTTCTCACAGGCAGTTTGTGTTGCTTTCGCTTTCCTATGTATGGGTCTCATATTCCTCTTTGTTTGCATTGACAATGACACTCTTATTGACCAAAGTTAATCAGGCTCTTTTGAGCCCTCTTCTTGTTAGGCCTTGTCCTTGGACTATCAAGATTAGTTTTAGCAAAGAATCCTATTGATTCTAGTTTTAGCAATAATCCTGATAAGCTAGTTTAGCAAGAATCCTTCCACCCTTGAAATTTAATTAAGTTCTTCCTCCACCCTTGATATCTAATCAAGTTTCTCTTAGTAATTTTAATTCAATGACTTTTTTCCCTGTCAATTGATAATAAAAATCCCCTGCTGGGAGTTAAGAAGGGAGAGTAATAGGGGGTCCCTATGCTTGCCTCATCCCTTGAACAAAGCTAATAAAATATTAAATCATTCTGAACATTCAAAGAATTGATCTGAAAACTGAAAGAACAAACTGAACAACTAGAAGTTGAAAAGAGGCCATATTGTGGAAGGTAGGAGGCGTGGAGCCATGATATAGGGGAGAAAAGAATTGCCAGTGCTGCAGAGGGGAAGACTCCTGATCACAGTGGATAGAAATAGAGTAAGAGAGGGGGAGAGAACAATGTGCAGGGGATTACACAAGAAAAACACTTTCTTAAAACCATTGACTGGAAAAATGAGAAGGGCTGATTATTGAAAGTTTTTTATAAACAAGGGAGCTCAAAGTCAGAAGCTTTAGAGGTCTGTGACATCGCTGGGGTAGAGCCTTATGGGCATAGTGGTACTCCTGTGAAGAAGGAGGGCAGAAGCCAGGGAGTGGGCAGCATGATCTGATGATCCCCTGGGTTGAGGAAAGGCAGTTCCTCTTCTTGGAGTGCATTTGGGAGAGCAGACACTGCTTCTCAGGTGCAAAGAGCCAGCAGGTGCCATTGAGCTGTCCTGTTCATTAGCATAGGTGCAGAAGCACCTGCTGAGGGGAGCTAAAACGGACACTGGCTTTTTGCTCTCCTCTACCATAAACTCCAAGCCCCCGTGTGTTCATGCAACTGCCCTTCTGAGACAAACTGGCACCAGCCAGAGTGTGGCAAAACCCTCCCCCAGAGGATCAGCAAGGGTCCACATTGCACCAGGTCCCTAAAATTTGGAGTTTTGAAGCCAAACCAGAATGTATGAGATTAAACACAGGAGCACTGTGCCACTGAGTGGGCAGATGGCTTGGCCACAGATAGGGTGTAGGCAGGGATCTGAGGTATCCTTAGGTCACATAAGGGGAGATTGATCTTATGTGAAGGCTTTCTGAAGAGCAGTGGGTGCAAACTTTCCCCTCCTGGGATGAGGGAGAAGGCTGATGCCAATTTTATTCCCTGCCAATCAGCACAGACCCTCAGACTTCAGTGAGCAGCGTAGCACCCACAGTGGAGGCTTGAGCCACTTACAATAAGCCCCGCCTCCTTGCACTGCCTAGGTGTTTTTTTTTAATACAGCAAGTGTGCCTGAGAACAGAGCAAAAGTGGGCTCCTCCCCCAGAAATCCACCACAAACCTCCCATATTCACCAAGTCTATTGACCATAGAGTTCTGCAAAACTTCAGGTCTAGTGGGAATTGAATCTAGCCCTTTTTTAAATATGAAACATATTGTCAAATTGGTTTCCATACAACACCCAGTGCTCATCCCAACAGGAGCCCTCCTCAATGCCCATCACCCACCCTCCCCTCTCTCCAACTCCCCATCAACCTTCAGTTTATTCTCAGTTTTTAAGAGTCTCTTATGCTTTGGCTCTCTTCCTCTCTTTTTTTTTTTTTCTTCCCCTCCCCCATGGTCTTCTGTTAAGTTTCTCAGGATCCACATAAGAGTGAAAACATGGTATCTGTCTTTCTGTGATGACTTATTTCACTTAGCATAGCACTCTCCAGTTCCATCCAAGTTGCTACAAAAGGCCATATTTCATTCTTTCTCATTGCCAAGTAGTATTCCATTGTGTATATAAACCACAATTGCTTTATCCATTCATCAGTTGATGGACATTTAGGCTCTTTCCATAATTTGGCTATTGTTGAAAGTGCTGCTATAAACATTGAGGTACAAGTGCCCCTATGTATCAGCACTCCTGTATCCCTTGGGTAAATTCCTAGCAGTGCTATTGCTGGGTCATAGGGTAGATCTATTTTTAATTTTTTGAAGAGCCTCCACACTGTTTTCCAGAGTGGCTGCACCAGTTTGCATTGCTACCAACAGTGCAAGAGGGTTCCTGTTTCTCCACATCCTCTCAAGCATCTATAGTCTCCCCACATCCTCTCCAGCATCTATAGTCTCCTGATTTGTTCATTTTAACCTTTTTAAACAAGTAGACCAAAATAAGCCTAGTTAAAATACACTGGACAAGGTCTAAACACTCTCTACTGTAGGCGAGGTGAAACTCTGGGCTGATTTGAGGGAAAGAGCATCCAACACAACAGCCAAGTGTACACAGCATACACCAGAAACACTTTCTTAAGCTCCAAGTCCTGGTCAGTATATGTAATCTTCTTAATATACCCATTACTCTCAGGAGCATGTTTCTCAGGAAACATAACAGGCTTTCTAACACACAGAAAAGAGACACCTAGACCAAGACTGGAGAATCCATCCCAAAATGCCAAGATAGAGGAATTCATCACAAAGAAAGCACAGGGAAAGGTGATGGCCAGGGATCTAATCCAAACAGATATAAGTAATATGTCTGAATGAGAATTTAAAACAACAATCATCAGGGTACTAGTTGGGCTTGAGAGAAACATATAAGACACCAGGGAGTCCCTTAGCACAGAGATGAAAGACCTAAAAACTAGTCAGGCCAAAATAAAAAAAAATGGTATAACTGAAATTCTACAGTGGCTGTATGTAATGACCACAAGGATTGGAGAAACAGAGGAACTACGTGAGATAGAAGATGAAATTATGGAAAATAATAAAACCAAGAAGCAGAAGGAAAGAAAAATATTAGATCATAAATGTAGACTTGGGGAATTCAGTGACTCCATAAAACTTAATAGCATTCATATCATAGGAGTTCCAGAAGAAGAGAGGGGAAAAGAGGCCAAAAGGTTTATTTCATCAAATTATGGATTAAAATTGCCCTAATCCGGGGAAGGAAAAAAACTTCCAAATCCAGAAGGCACAGACAACTCCCATCAAAATCAACAAAAGCAGGCAAACACCAAGACATATTATAGTAAAATTTGCCAAATACAGAAAAGGAAAATACCCAGAGAGCAGTAAGGGAAAAGAAATCCCAAACTTACAAGAGAAGACAAATAAGATTAGCAGCAGACCTATCCACAGAAACTTGGCAGGCCAGAAAGGAGTGGAGTGATATAGTCAATATGATAAATGAGAAAAATATGCATCTAAGAATTCTTTATCCAGCAAGGCTTTCATTCAGAATAGAAGTAGAAATAGTTTACCAGAAAAACAAAAACTAAAGGAGCTTGTGATCACTAAACTAACCCTGCAAGAAATATTAAAGCGGACTCTTTGAGTGGGAAAGTAAGACCAAAAGCAACAAAGACTAGAAAAGAACAGAAAATCTCCAGAAACAATGACTTAACAAGTTATACAATGGCACTAAATTCATATTCATCAATAATCACTCAGAATGCAAATGGAATAAATGCTCTAATCAAAAGACATATTGTATCAGAGTGGATAAAAAAGCAAGACTCATGTATATACTGCCTACAAGATACTCATTTTAGACTTAAAGACACCAGCAGATTGAAAGTGAGGGGATGGAGAACAATTTATCATGCTAATGGACATCAATAGTAAGCCACAGTAGCCATAATTATATCACAAAAACTAAAATTTAAACTAAAGAGTGTAACAAATAATGAAGGGCACTATATCATAATAAAGAGGTCTATCCAACAATAAGATTTAACAATTGTAAATATTCATGCCCCCAAATTGGACCCACCCAAACATATAAAACAATTAATAACAAACATAAAGAAACTCACTGATAATAATACGATAATAGTAATGGACTTTAACACCCCACTTACAACAATGGACAGATTCTCTAAGCAGAAAACCAACAAGAAAACAATGGCTTTGAGTGACACACTGGACCAGATGGACTTAACAGATATATTTAGAACATTTCAGCCTAAAGCAGCAGAATACATATTCTATTCCAGTGCACATGGAACATTCTCCAGAATAAATCACATACTGGGTCAAAAATCAGGCCTCAACAAACACAAAAGGAATGAGATCATACCATGCATATTTTCTGACAACAGTGCTATGAAACTTAAAGTCAATCACAAGAAAATATTTGCAAAGACCACAAATACATGGAGTATAAAGAACATATACTAAAGAATGAATGAGTTAAGCAGAAATTTAAAGATGAACTAAAGAAATACATGGAGGGGAATGATGGCAGCATAGGAGGACACTGGGCTCACCTCATCCTGCTGATCGCTTAGATTCCACACACATCTGCCTAAATATCCAGAAAGCCACCAGAAGAATAGTAGAATGGACTCTCCAGAGCCAAGCATAGACAAGAAGCCCACAGAAGAGGGTAGGAGGGGCGGAAAGGTGGTGAGTGCTACAGGGACTGGAGGGAGGAAGCCAGGGCACTGAAGGGGGAGTCCACCCTGTAAGGCAGAGCCCCGAAGTCTGGCTTGCAAAAGTGGAGGGGCCTGACTCCGTGAGTTATGACAGCCAGTGGGATTTAACATCTGGAATGTTAAAAGTCAACAGCTATAAATGAGGTGAAAAATAAAATGCAGGAGGGCATAGCAGGGATTGAAGAGGCAGAGGAGAGAATAGGTGACTTAGAAGATAAAATTACGGAAACAGAAAAAGCTGAGAAAAAGAGAGATAAAAAAAATCCAAGAGTATGAGGTGAGAATTAGAGAACTAAGTGATGCAATCAAATGGAACAGTATTCGTATCATAGGAATTCCAGAAGCAGAAGAAGAGAGAGAAACGGACAGAAGGTGTACTTAAACAAATCATTGCTGAGAACTTCCCTGATCTGGGGAAGGAAAAAGGCATTGAAATCCAAGAGGCACAGAGAACACCCTTCAGACATAACTTGATTTTCTGCATGACACATCATAGTGAAACTGGCAAAATACAAGGATAAAAAGACAATTCTGAAAGCAGCTAGAGATAAACACACTATAACATACAAAGGGAGACCCATAAGAGTAAGGGCAGACCTATCTACTAGAACTTTGCAGGCAAGAAAGGAATGGCAGGAAATCTTCAATGTTTAGTGTGATGAACAGAAAAAATATGCAGCCGAGAATCCTTTATCCAGCAAGTCTGTCATTCAGAATACAAAGAGAGATAAAGGTTTTCCCAAACAAACAAAAACTGAAGGAATTCATCACCAGTAAACCAGCCCTACAAGAGATGCTAAAGGGGACTCTGTGAGTGAAATGTTGCAAGGACCACAAATCAGCAGAGACATCACGACAAGCACGAAACCTACAAGACATCACAATGACTCTAAACCCATATCTTTCCATGATAACACTGAATGTAAATGGACTAAATGCTCCAACCAAAAGACATAGGATTTCAGAATGGATAAAAAAACAAGACCCATCTCTTTGCTGTCTACAAGGGACTCATTTTAGACCTGAGGACACCTTCAGATTGAAAGTGAGGGGATGGAGAACTATCTATCATGCTACTGGAAGTCACAAGAAAAGCTGGAGTAGCCATACTTATATCAGGCAAACTAGACTTTAAATTAAAGGCTGTACATAACAAGAGATGAAGAAGGGCATCATATAATAATTACAGGGTCTATCCATCGGGAAGAGCTAACAATTATAAATGTCTATGCACCAAATATGGAAGCCCCCAAATATACAAAACAATTAATCACAAACATAAGCAACCATATTGATAAGAGTGTGGTAATTGCAGGGGACTTTAATACTCCACTTACAACCATGGATAGATCATCTAGACACACGGTCAATACAGAAACAAGGGCCCTGAATGATACATTGGATCAGATGAACTTGACAGATATATTTAGAACTCTGCATCCCAAAGCAACAGAATATACTTTCTCCTCGAGTGCACATGGAACATTCTCCAAGATAGATCACATACTATGTCACAAAACAGCCCTTGATAAGTAGAAAAGAATTGAGATCAGACCATGCACACTTTCAGACCACAATGCTATGAAGCTTGAAATCAACCACAGGAAAAAGTCTGGAAAACCTCCAAAAACATGGAGGTTAAAGAACACCCTACTATAGAATGAATGGGTCAACCAGACAATTAGAGAAGAAATTAACAAATACGTAGAAAGATATGACAATGAAAATAAAAAATCCAAATGCTTTGGGATGCAGCGAAGGCAGTCCTGAGAGGAAAATACTTTGCAATCCAGGCCTATCTCAAAAACAAGAAAAATCCCCAATACAAAATCTAACAGCACACCTAAAGGACATAGAAGCAGAACAGCAAAGACACCCCAAACCCAGCAGAAGAATAGTAATAATAAAGATCAGAGTAGAAATAAGCAATACAGAATCAAAAAAAAAAAAACTGTAGAGAAGATCAATGAAGCCAAGAGTTGGTGTTTTGAAAAAAATAAAATTGATACACCTGTATCCAGGCTTCTCAAAAAGGAAAGGGAGATGACCCAAATAGATAAAATCATGAGTGAGAATGGAATTATTACAACCAATCCCTTAGAAATATAAGCAATTATCAGGGAGTACTCTTAAAAATTATATGCCAACAGACTGGGCAACCTGGAAGAAATGGACAAATTCCTAAGCATCCACACACTTCCAAAACTCAAACAGGAAAAAATAGAAAACTTGAACAGACCCATAACTAGTGAAGAAATTGAATCAGTTATCAAAAATCTCCCAACACATAGAGTCGGGGACCAGATGGCTTCCCTGGGGAATGCTACCAGACATAAAGCAGAGATAACACTTATCCTTCTCAAGCTTTTGCAAAATTGAAAGGAAAGGAAAACTTCCAGACTCATTCTATGAAACCAGGATTCGTTTGATTCCCAAACCAGACAGAGTCCCAGCAAAAAAAGAGAACAGGCCAATATCCCTGATGAATATGGATGCAAAAATTCTCAATAAGATATTAGAAAATCTAATTCAACAGCACATAAAAAGAATTCTTCACCATGATCAAGTGGGATTCATTCCTGGGCTGCAGACCTGGTTCAACATTCGCAAATTAATCAATGTGACACATCACATTAATAAAAAAAAAAGAGAAGAACCATATGATCCTGTCAATCGATGCAGAAAAAGCATTTGACAAAATTCAGCATTCTTTCTTAATAAAAACCCTCAAGAATGTCGGGATAGAAGGAACATACTTAAACATCATCAAAGCCATTTATGAAAACCCACAGCTATTATTATCCACAAAGGGGAAACTGAGAGTTTTCCCCTAGATACCAGGAATATGACAGGGATGTTCACTCTCACCATTGTTGTTTAACATATTGTCGGAAGTTCTAGCATCAGCAATCAGACAACAAAAGGAAATCAAAGGCATCAAAATTGGCAAAGATGAAGTTAAGCTTTCACTTTTTGCAGATGACATGATATTATACATGAAAAACCTGGTAGACTCCACCAAAAGTCTGCTAGAACTGATACATGAATTCAGCAAAGTTGCAGGATACAAAATTAAAGTAGAAAAATAAGTTGCATTCTTATACACTAATAATGAAGCAACAGAAAGACAAATAAATAAACTGATCCCAGTCACAATTGCACCAAGAAGCATAAAATACCTAGGAATAAGCCTAACCAAAGATGTAAAAGATCTGTATGCTGAAAACTATAAAAAAACTTATGAACAAAATTGAAGAAGATACAAAGAAATGGAAAACATTCCTTGCTCATGGATTGGAAGAATAAATAATGTTAAAATATCAATACTACCCAAAGCAATTCCAAGCAATCCCAATCAAAATTGCACCAGCATTCTTCTTGAAGCTAGGACAAGCATTCCTAAAATTTTTATGGAACCACAAAAGACCCCGAATAGCCAAAGTAATTTTGAAAAAGAAGACCAAAGCGTTAAGCATCACAATCCCAGACTTTAGCCTCTACTACAAAGCTGTCATCATCAAGACAGCATGGTATTGGCATAAAAACAGACACATAGACCAATGGAATAGAATAGAAACCCCAGAACTAGACCCACAAACGTATGGCCAACTCATCTTTGACAAAGCAGGAAAGAACATCCAATGGAAAAAAGACAATCTCTTTAACAAATGGTGCTGGGAGAACTGGACAGCAACATGCAGAAGGTTGAAACTAGACCACTTTCTCACACCATTCACAAAAATAAACTCAAAATGGATAAAGGACCTGAATGTGAGACAGGAAACCATCAAAACCCTAGAGGAGAAAGCAGGAAAAAACCTCTCTGACCTCAGCCGTAGCAATTTCTTACTTGACACATCCCCAAAGGCAAGGGAATTAAAAGCATAAATGAACTATTGGGACCTCATCAAGATAAAAAGATTCTGCACTTCAAAGGAAACAATGAATAAAACTAAAAGGCAACCAATGGAATGGGAAAAGATATTTGCAAATGCCATATCGGACAAAGGGCGAGTATCCAAAGTCTATAAAGAACTCACCAAACTCCAAACCCGAAAGACAAACAATCCAGTGAAGAAATGGGCAGAAAACATGAGTAGACACTTCTCTAAAGAAGACATCCAGATGGCCAACAGGCACATGAAAAGATGCTCAATGTTGTTCCTCATCAGAGAAATACAAATCAAAACTACACTCAGATATCACCTCACGCCAGTCAGAATGGCTAAAATGAACAAATCAGGAGACTATAGATGCTGGCGAGGATGTGGAGAAACAGGAACCCTCTTGCACAGGTGGGAATGCCAACTGGTGTAGCCACTCTGGAAAACAGTGTGGAGGTTCCTCAAAAAATTAAAAATATATCTTCCCTATGACTCAGCAATAGCACTGCTCGGAATTTACCCAAGGGGTACAGGAGTACTGATGCATAGGATCACTTGTACCTCAATGTTTATAGCAGCACTTTCAACAATAGCCAAATTATGGAAAGAGCTTAAATGTCCATCAACTGAAGAATAGGTAAAGAAATTGTGGTTTATATACACAATGGAATACTACTTGGCCATGAGAAAGAATGAAATATGGCCTTTTGTAGCAACTTGGATGGAACTGGAGAGTCCTATGCTAAGTGAAATAAGTCATAGAGAGAAAGATCGATAACATATGTGTTCACTCTTATGTGGATCCTGAAAAACTTAACAGAAGACCATGGGGGAGGGGAAGGAAAAAAAAAGTTAGAGAGGGAGAGAGCCAAACCATAAGAGACTTTTAAAAACAGAATAAACTGAGGGTTGATGGGGAGTCGGAGGGTGGGGAGGGTGGGTGATGGGCATTGAGGAGGGCTCCTGTTGGGATGACCACTGGGTGTTGCATGGAAACCAATTTGACAAAAGTTTCATATTAAAAAAAAATAAAATATTTTTAAAAATTTAATAAAATAAAATAATTTTCAATATAAAAAATACATGGAAACAAATAAAAATGAAAACAACAGTCCAAAACCTTTGGGATACAGCAAAAGTAGTCATAAGAAGGAAATGCATAGCAATACAAGTTTACATCAAGAAGGAAGAAAAGGCTCAAATACACAACCTAAACTTGCATCTAAAGGGGCTGGGAAAGGAGAAGCAAATAAAGCCAAAAGCCAGGAGAAGAAGGGAGATAATAAAGATTAGAGCATAAATAAATTATAGAGAAACAAAAAAACAGACCAGTGAAACCAGGAACTGGATCTTTGAAAGAATTAATAAGATTCATAAATCTCTAGCCATTCTTATCAAAAAGAAAAGAGAAAGAACCCAAATAATTAAAATCGCACATGAAAGAGGAAAGATCAAAACCAACACCTAAATGTACATAAATACAGAAAAATACAACAGAATATTATGAAAAATGATCTGCCACCAAATTGGTAAATCTGGAAGAAAAGGATGAATTCTGAGAAACATAAACTACCAAAACTAAAACAGGAAGAAAAGAAAATTTGAACAGACCCTTAACCAGCAAATAAATTGAACCAGCAATAAAAAATATCTCGGGGCGCCTGGGTGGCGCAGTCGGTTAAGCGTCCGACTTCAGCCAGGTCACGATCTCGCGGTCCGTGAGTTCGAGCCCCGCGTCAGGCTCTGGGCTGATGGCTCGGAGCCTGGAGCCTGTTTCCGATTCTGTGTCTCCCTCTCTCTCTGCCCCTCCCCCGTTCATGCTCTCTCTCTGTCCCAAAAATAAATAAAAAAAAACGTTGAAAAAAAAAATATCTCAATAAGTAAAAGTCCAGAGCCAGATGTCTTCCCAGGGGAATTCTACCAAACATTTAAAGAATAGTTAATACCTATTCTTCTCAAACTATTCTAAAAAATAGAACTGGCTGGAAAACTTCCAAACTCATTCTACAAGGCCAACATTACGTTGATTCCAAAACCAAAGATCCCACTAAAAAAGGGAATTATATTCCCATATCCCTGATAAACATGAATGCAAAAAATCTCAACGTGATACAAGCATATCAAATCCTACAGTACATTAAAAGAATTATTGACCATGGTAAAGTTGGATTCATTCTTGGATTTCAAGGAATTTGAATATTCTCAAATCAATCAACGTGATACACCACATTAATAAAGGATAAGAACCATATTGATCTTTTCAATAGATGCAGAAAAAGCATTTGTCAACGTACAGCATCCATCCTTGATTAAAACCCTCAACAAAGTAGGGATAGAGGGAACATCCCTCAACATCATAAAGGCCATATACAAAAGATCCACAGCTAATATTATCCTCAATAAGGAAAAACTGTCTAACAAGACAGTGATGTCCACTCTTACCATTGTTATTTAACATAGTACTAGAAATCCTAGCCTCAGCAATCAGACAACAAATGGAAATAAAAATCATCCAATTGCAAGGAAGAATTCAAACCTTCACTCTTTGCAGATGACATGATACTCTATGTAGAAAACCCAAAAGACTTCACCAAAGATTTGTTAGAAATGATACATGAATTCATTAAAGTTGCAGAATACAAAATCAATGTACAGAAATCTATTGTATTTCACCACACCAATAATGAAGCAGCAGAAAGAGAAATCAAGGAATTGATCCTATTTACAATTGTACCATAAAAACCATAAGACACCTAGGAATAAAACTAACTAAAGAGGCAAAAGACCTGTATTCTGAAAACTATAGAATACTTATGAAGGGAATTGAAAAGGACACAAAGAAATGAAAAAAAAATTCCATGCTCATGGATTAGAAAAACAAATATTGTTAACATGTCTATACTTCCCAAAGAAACCTACACATTTAATGCAATTTTTATCTGAATACCAACAGTATTTTTTACAGAGCTAAAAGAAACAAACATGAAGTTTGTATGGAGCCACAAAAAAACTTGAATTAGCCAAAGCAATCTTGAAAAAGAAAACTAAAGATAGAGGCATCATAATTCTGGACTTCAAGTTATATTAGAAGGCTGTAGTCATGAAGACAATATGGTACTGGCATAAAAACAGACACATAGATCAATGGAACAGAATACAAAGCCCAGAAATGGACCCACAACTATATGGTCAACTAATCTTTGACAAGGCAGGAAAGAATATCCCATGGAAAAAAGACAGGCTCTTTAACAAATGTGTTGGGAGAACTGGGCTACAACATACAATGAATGAAAATGGACCACTTTCTTTAACCATACAGAAAAATTAATTCAAAATGGAGGAAAGACCAAAATGTGAGACAAAAAACCATCACAATCCTGGAGGAGAACACAGGCAGCAACCTCTTTGACCCCAGCTGTAGTAATTTCTTATTAGACACATCTCCTGAGGCAAGGAAAACAAAAGCAAAAATTAACTATTGGGACTTCATCAAGATAAAAAGGTTCTGGACAGTGAAAGAAACAATCAGCAAAACTAAAAGACCACCTACAGAATGGGAGAAGACATTTGCAAATGATATATCTGATAAAGTGTTAATATCCATAATTTATAAAGAGCTTATCAAACTCAACACCCCCCAAAAAAAAACAAAGAATCCGTGAAGAAATGGTCAAAAGACATGAATAGACATTTTTCCAAAGAAAACATACAACGGGCTAATAGACACATTAAAAAATACTAAACATCACTCATCATCAGGGAAATACAAATCAGAATCCTGATGAGATACCATCTCAGGCCTGTCAGAATGGCTTAAATTAACAACACAGGAGATATTGGCAAAGATGTGGAGAAAGGGAAAACCTCTTTCACTGTTGGTAGGAATGCAAATTGGTGTAGCCACTCTGGAGAACAGTATGGAGGCTCCTCAAAAAGTTAAAAATATAACTACCCAATGCCTCAGCAATTGCACTACTAGATATTTACCCAAAGGATGCAAAAATACTGTTTCAAAGGGCACATGCATCTGTATGTTTATAGTAGCAGCAACATCAACATCCAAACTATGGGTAGAAGTGAAATGTCCACTGACTGATGAATGGATAAAGAAGATGTTGTATGTATGTATGTATGTATGTATATATTCTATGTAATATATATATATATGTAATATCCAGTCATATATGTATATGTATGTATATATTCTATGTTATATATATATATATATATATATATATATATATATAATATCCAGTCATCAAAAGAAATTATATCTTGCCATTTGCAATGATGTGGATGGCAGCAGAATGTATTAAGCTAGGTTAAATAAGTCATTCAGAGAAAGACAAATACCATATGAATTCATTCATATGTATATCTTAAGAAACAAAACAGGTGATCAAAGGGGAAGAAAAAAAAGGGAGGGAAAAAACCATAATAGACTCTTAACTATAAAGTAAAAACTGAGGGTTGCTGGAGGGGAGGTAGGTGGGGGATAGGCTAAGTGGGTGATTGTTATTAAGGAGGGCACTTGTGTTGATCACTGGGTGTTATATATAAGTAATGAATCACTAAATTTTACTTCTGAAACCAATATTTCACTATATGTTAACTAACTAGAATTTAAATGAAATCTGTTGAAATCTGTACTGCTTAGGTAGTATATTTTAAAATCTTTGAATACTGATTTGACTCCCCACCTTCTACAGTATTTGTTTTGGTTGTTGTTCTCTTGCTTGTTTTGTGACTTGACTAGGTTAGGCTAGTGAAGCTATTTCCCCCACCGTGTGAACATTTTGGTATCACTCCTCAGGGGGTTCAGATGGGCATGTGCACAGTCCTCCTGTGATTACAGTGGTTTCTGTCAACACTCTTTTTGATTGTCTCTTTCTCTGATCTCTGTATTAATCTGTTTGTTTGATTTGGTATTACACCTGGCTTGTTAGGCTCCACTAAGTATAGGGGGATTGCTCTGTTTTCATCAAAGCCATGGGGCATAAAATGGTCAATAGTCTGATCCTATTAAATTCAATCAGGTGTAGTTTTTGTGGACAGTTCTGGAACTTTATTCAGACCCTCAGTAGACTCTTATTTACTAACTCTCTCCCTAATTCTCACTGGTGTACTAGCTGGCCTACAGTTTAACTTGTTGCTTTTAATTAAAAGAAGATATTGTTGTACAGTGTATGCTTAAGCTTGATCTTCTTTAGACTGTGTTTCAAATTGAGTCAGCTCTTCTAGGGAGAGCATACAAGCTCTCTATTTTTATGGACTACTTCTTTCCCTGGGCAAAGACTGTGAGCTGCTACACTGGGCAGTTTTTATTATTATTGTTGTTGTTGTTGCTGTTGTTGTTGTTGTTATTTCTCCTGGTATGAAACCTCTACTCTAAGAGCAATGAAGGGTGAGGGTAATCAGGACCCCTTTACTCTTGGTCTGCCTTTTTGGGTAAAGCCTTTGTCTTTTGGGTAGTGACTGCTGGAAGGGAATCCATAACTTCTTAGTCACATTCACTAAGAATTTAGTTTCTTCAACTCTAATTTATAGGGGAAAAGAAATGCTGGTGACTTGCCAACCTAAAACCTTGATTGTGAACTGAGGGGAAAGGAAGCCCTGTAATTTTGGCCATGCCTCCAGGGTTTCTGTTACGATGAGCTAAGGATGAAGAGGAAGAAGGGAACAGGTCCTGGTTCAAATGCCAGAAATCCTTGTTGTTTTTACCAAGTTTTGTTAGATTTTCCTTGAATAAATGTTTCCTCATTTACTGTTTAGCCTTAAGACAATTTCTAAATAATTAAATGGTTGGGGTTTTTTTTAATAGTTTTGGTCAGCTCTGTTTGTTTAACTGTTGAGTGAGTCTTCATAGGTCTTCCTGTTGTCATCACAAAAGTGGACATTATGTCACATTTTTTTTTCATGGCAATTCGATTAATTTAATAGATACAGGACTTACAGGATTTTCTATTTCTTCTTTTTTTTTATTTTGGTAAGTTATGTTTTTTAATAAGTTCATAGATTAATCTAAATTTTTAAATTTATTGGTATGGGGCACCTGGGTGGCTCAGCTGGTTGAGCGGCCAACTATGGCTCAGGTCATGATCTCATGGTTTGTGAGTTCTAATCCCACATCGGGCTTGTTGCTGTCAGTGCAGAGCTTGCTTCAAATCCTCTGTCCTCTCTCTGACCCTGCCCTGCCCTGCCCTGCTCTCTCTCTCCCTCTCTCCTTCAATCCAATAATCAGGAAAGTTAGGTGTATAAATATGTATAGGAATGTGCATATATAAATAGAGACATAAAGAAATTCACCACTGGAGACATTTGGAAATAGATGTGTGATTAAAGGCAAATTTTTTGTTGTTAATTACTTCAATGTCAGTTTTTATACTTAATTTTATTGTACAGCTCCAATCTTATTGCAGTTAAAACAATTCTGACTGGGGCACCTGGGTGGCTCAGTCAGTTAAGCGCCCAACTCTTGATCTCGGCTCAGGTCATTATCTCACAATTTGTGAGATAAAGCCCCGTGTGGGGGTCTGCACTGACAGCACGAAGCCTGACTGGGATTCTCTCTCTCCTTTTCTCACTCCCCCTTCCCCCATTCATGATTCTTCTCCCTCTTTCTCACTCTCAAAATAAATAAACCAAAAAACCCAATTCTGACCATATGTTATCATGTTAATTTGGAATATGTAGAAAAGAATGTAATAATAATAATATTCATAACATACTTTTTTATGTTCACCATGTTACAAACAGTGTTCTAAGCTATTTACAGGTACTAAAAAATCTATTCCTCAGGATAAACCTGTGAAGCTACACTATTAATGTACCCATTTAACACAGAAGGCAATCGAGGCACATAGAAGTTAAGCAAATTACCTGAGGTTGTATAGCTAGTAATTTGCAAAACCTGAAGAGAAAACCATTGGGATCCAAGGACGCCTGGGTGGCTCAGTTGGTTAAGCCTCTTATTTCTGCTCAGGTCATGATCGCTCAGTTTGTGAGTTTAAGCCCCGTGTCAGGCCCTGTGCTGACAGCTCATGGCCTAGAGCCTGCTGTGGATTCCATTTCCCTCTCTCTCTGCCCCTGTCCCACTAGTGCTCTGTGTGTCTCTCTCAACAATAAAGGAACATCTAAAAATTAAAAAAAAAAAAAAAACTGTGGGGCTCAAGATGAATGCTCTCAGCTTCTCAATAAAAGAAATGATAAATTTATCAAAATAATCATCAGAGAACATGAGAAAGGTAGGTGAACCCGCTGGTAAAGATTTTGGTGATTAGGATTGGTGGTCACATGGGTGAAAAAGCTCCTGAAGCTGGAGCACCACCTCCACCCTCTTCTTTACTTGTAGTCAGTGTTTTGGGTTTTTTTGTTTTTGGTTTTAGTCTTTAGTTTTTTTGTTTTTGTTTATTTGTTTGTATTGTTTGTGTGTTTGCATGTGTTTGTCTCCTGTTTGTGTTTCTGTTTTCCTTTACAGGGATACTCCAAGGAACAAATCAGAGCACACCTGGTGGAGGGTCCAAAATATCACTATGAGTAGGGTAATAAAATAACCAAAGTCACAACAACAGAGAGAAAGTAACAATCTCCAAAAAACACCTCTTGAAGGGCCAGGCCCTGAACAGTGTATGACCCAACCTGCGAGCAGTGCTCCCAGGTGCAGAGTACACAACAAGCTTTAAAAACACGTAAGGGGTCTCGTGGACAGGGCAAGAGGGAAGATGGCAACGTAGGAAGACCCTGGGCTCACCGAGTCCTGCTGATCACTTAGATTAAACCTACACCTGCCTAAATAACCCAGAAAACTGCCAGAAGACTTGCAGAATGGATTCTCTGGAGCCAAGCACAGACGAGAGGCCCACGGAAAAAGGTAGGAAGGGCGGAGAGGTGATGTGCTCTACACAGACTGGCAGGAGGGAGCCAGGGTGGAGGGGCAGCCCACCGGCCAAGCAGAGACCCCGAGTCTGGCATGCAAAAGTGGAGGGGCCGGATGGAGTGTGTTCGGAGAGCAAGCGGGACTTAACATCTGGAAGGTTATAAGTTAACAATTCTGCTCAGAGAGCAGGAAGGCTGGAGGACAACGGGAGGGAGAGTTGTTGAGCCCTGGATGACAGAGCTCAGCTTGGCGGGGAACAAAGGCGCTCACCAGCGCCATCTCCCTCACCCATCCCCCAACCAAAATCCCAAAGGGAACCAGTTCCTGCCAGGGAAATTGCTTGCACCGTGCAAACACCCAATGCAGTGCTTCTGTGGATCCATCCCTCCTGCAGTGGCGGGTCTGACTCCCTCCTGGTGCTGCAGGACGCCTCCTGAAGCGGATCACCAGAGGATAAGTGAACTGAGCCTCCCCTCCCACCCCTGTGCACCTTGCAGATCCACCCCAGGTTAATACGCCAGATCCCCAGCACCACAAGCCTGGCAGTGTGCAAGTAGCCCAGATGGGCCACACCACCCCACAGTGAATCTTGCCCCTAGGAGAGGGGAAGAGAGGATACACACCAGTCTGACTGTGGCCCAGCAGTGGGCTGGGGGCAGACATCAGGTCAGACTGCGGCCCCACTCAACAACGCAAGTTATTCAAGACAGAGCAGGGGAAGTGCCCTGCAGGTCCGCACCACTCCAGGGACTATCCAAAATGACAAAACAGAAGAATTCCCCTCAAAAGAATCTCCAGGAAATAACAACAGCTAACGAACTGATCAAAAAGGATTTAAACAATATAACAGAAAGTGAATTTGGAATAATAGTCATAAAATGAATTGCTGGGCTTGAAAACAGTATAGAAGACAGCAGAGAATCTATTGCTACAAAGATCAAGGGACTAAGGAACAGTCAGGAGGAGCTAAAAAATGCTATAAATGAGCTGCAAAATAAAATGGAAACGACCAAGGCTCGGATTGAAGAGGCAGAGGAGAGAATAGGTGAACTAGAAGATAAAATTATGGAAAAAGAGGAAGCTGAGAAAAAGAGAGATAAAAAAATCCAGCAGTATGAGGGGAAAATTAGAGAACTAAGTGATGCACTAAAGAGAAATAATCTATGCATAATTGGTATTCCAGAGGAGGAAGAGAGAGGGAAAGGTGCTGAAGGTGTACTTGAAGAAATAATAGCTGAGAACTTCCCTGAACTGGGGAAAGAAAAAGGCATTGAAATCCAAGAGGCACAGAGAACTCCCTTCAGACGTAACTTGAATCGATCTGCATTACATATCATAGTGAAACTGGCAAAATACAAAGATGAAGAGAAAATTCTGACAGCAGCTAGGGATAAACGTGCTCTAACTAATAAAGGGAGACCGATAAGACTTGTGACAGATTTCTCTACTGAAACGTGGCAGGCAAGAAAGGAATGGCAGGAAATCTTCAATGTGATGAACAGAAAAAATATGCAGCTGAGAATCCTTTATCCAGCAAGTCTGTCATTTAGAATAGAAGGAGAGATAAAGGTCTTCCCAAACAAACAAAAACTGAAGGAATTCGACACCACTAAACCAGCCCTACAAGAGATCCTAAGGGGGATCCTGTGAGATAAAGTACCAGAGACATTGTTACCAGAATGAAACCTACAGACAACACAATGACTCTAAACCCATATCTTTCTATAATAACACTGAATGTAAATGGACTAAATGCGCCAAACAAAAGGCATAGGGTATCAGAATGAATAAAAAAACAAGACCCATCTATTTGCTGTCTACAAGAGACTCATTTTAGACCTGAGGCCACCTTCAGATTGAAAGTGAGGGGATGGAAAAAAAAAGGTTAGAGTGGAAGAGAGTCAAAGCATAAGAGACCCTTAAAAACTGAGAACAACCTGAGGGTTGATTGTTGTATGGAAACCAATTTGACAATAAACTTCATATATTGAAAAAAATGGTATTATAAATAACTAATTCTAACACTGAAATAAAATCTAGATTAATGAAAAAAAAATAAAGTGAGGGGATGGAGAAATATTTATCATGCTACTGGAAGCCAAAAGAAAGCTGGAGTAGCTGTACTTATATCAGACAAACTAGACATTAAGTTAAAGGCTGTAACAAGAGATGAATAAAGGCATTATATAATAATTACAGGGTCTACCCATCGGGAAGAGCTAACAATTATAAATGTCTATGCGCCGAATATGGGAGACCCCAAATATATAAAACAATTAATCACAAACATAAGCAACCTTATTGATAAGAGCGTGGTAATTGCAGGGGACTTTAACACTCCACTTACAGAAGTGGATAGATCATCTATACATAAGGCCAATAAAGAAACAAGGGCCCTGAATCATACATTGGATCAGATGGACTTGACAGATATATTTAGATCTCTGCATACCAAACCAACAGAACATACTTTCTTCTTCAGTGCACATGGAACAATCTCCAAGATAGATCATGTACTGGCTCACAAAACAGCCCTTCATAAGTAGAAAAGAATTGAGATCAGACCATGCACACTTTCAGACCACAATGCTATGAAGCTTGAAATCAACCACAGGAAAAAGTCTGGAAAACCTCCAAAAGCATGGAGGTTAAAGAACACCCTACTATAGAATGAATGGGTCAACCAGACAATTAGAGAAGAAATCAAAAAATATATGGAAACAAATGAAAACGAAAAGACAATCCAAATGCTTTGGGATGCAGCGAAGGCAGTCCTGAGAGGAAAATACATTGCAATCCAGGCCTATCTCCAGAAACAAGAAAAATCCCAATTACAAAATCTAACAGCACACCTAAAAGAAATAGAAGAGGAACCGCAAAGACACCTCAAACCCAGCAGAAGATTAGAAATAATAAAGGTCAGAGCAGAAATAAAGAATATAGAATAAAAAAAAAAAAACAGTAGAACAGATCAATGAAACCAAGAGGTTTTTTTTGTTGTTGTTGTTTGTTTGTTTTTTTTGTTTGAGTTTTTTTTGGTTTTTGTTTGCTAAAATGAACAAAATTGACAAACCTCTAGCCAGGCTTCTCAAAAAGAAAAGGGAGATGACCCAAATAGATAAAATCATGAATGAAAATGGAATTATGACAACCAATCCCTCAGAAATACAAGCAATTATCAGGGAATACTGTGAAAATTTATATGCCAACAGACTGGACAACCTGGAAGAAATGGACAAATTCCTAAGCACTTACACACTTCCAAAACTCAAACGAGAAGAAATAGAAAACTTGAACAGACCCATAACCAACGAAGAAATTGAATCAGTTATCAAAAATCTCCCAACACATAAGAGTCCAGGACCAGATGGCTTCCCAGGGGAATGCTACCAGACATTTAAAGCAGAGATAATACCTACCCTTCTCAAGCTGTTACAAAAAACAGAAAGGGAAGGGAATCTCCCAGACTCATTCTATGAAGCCAGCATTCCTTTGATTTGATTCCCAAAAAAAACAAAAACAAAAAAAACTACAGGCCAATATCTCTGATGAATATGGATGCAAAAATTCTCAATAAGGAACTCGCAAATTGAATTCAACAGCATATGAAAAGAATTATTCACCATGATCAAGTGGGATTCATTCCTGGGATGCAAGACTGGTTCAACATTCACAAATCAATCAATGTGATACATCACATTGATAAAAGAAAAGATAAGAACCATATGATCCTGCCAATGGATGCAGAAAAAGCATTTGACAAAATTCAATATCCTTTCTTAATAATACCCTCGAGAAAGTCGGGATAGAAGGAACATATTTAAACATCGTCAAAGCCATTTATGAAAACCCACAGCTAATATCATCCTCAATAGGGAAAAACTGAGAGCTTTCCCTGAGATCAGGAACACGACAGGGTTGTCCACTCTTACCGCTGTTGTGTAACATAGTGTGGAAGTGCTAGCATCAGCAATCAGACAACAAAAGGAAATCAAAGGCATCGAAATTGGCAAAGATGAAGTCAAGCTTTCAGTTTTGCAGATGACATGATATTACACTTGGAAAACCCGATAGACTCCACCAAAAGTCTGCTAGAACTGATACATGAATTCACCTATGTGGCAGGATACAAAATCAATGTACATAAATCAGTTGCATTCTTATACACTAATAATGAAGCAACAGAAAGACAAATAAAGAAACTGATCCCAGTCACAATTGCACCAAGAAGCATAAAATACATAGGAATAAATCTAACCAAAGATATAAAAGATCTGTATGCTGAAAACTATAAAAAGCTTATGAACGAAATTGAGGTAGTTACAAAGAAATGGAAAAGATTACATGCTCATGGATTAGAAGAATAAATATTGTCAAAACGTCAATACCCCCCAAAGCAATCTACGCATTCAATGCAATCCCAGTCAAAGTTGCACCAGCATTCTTCTCAAACCTAGAACAAGCAATCCTAAAATTTGTATGGAACCACAAAAGACCCCAAATAGCCAAAGTAGTATTGAAGAAGAAGACCTAAGCGGGAGGCATGGCAATCCCAGACTTTAGCCTCTACAACAAAGGTGTAATCATCAAGACAGCATGGTATTGGCACAAAAACAGACACATAGATCAATGAAATGGAGTAGAGAACCTAGAATTGGACCCACAAATGCATGGCCAACTAATCTTTGACAAAGTAGGAAAGATTATCCAACGGAAAAGATAGTCTCTAACAAACGGTGCTGGGAGAACTGGACAGCAACATGCAGAAGAATAAAACTATACCACTTTCCTACACCATTAATAAAAATAAACTCAAAATGGATGAAGGACCTGAATATGAGGCAGGAAACCATCAAAACCCTATAGGAGAAAGCAGGAAAACACCTCTGTGACCTCAGCGACAACAATTTCTTACTTGACACATTTCCAAAGGCAAGGGAATCAAAAACACACCCGAGAAACAAATAATCCAGTGAAGAAATAGGCAGAAGACATAAATAGACACTTTTGTAAAGAAGACATCCAGATGGCCAACATACATATTAAAAGATGCTCAATGTCACTCCTCATCAGGGAAATACAAATCGAAACCACACTGAGATATCACCTCACGCTGGTCAGAGTGGCTAAAATGAACAAACCAGGAGACTATAGATACTGAAGAGGATGTGGAGAAATGGGAACCCTCTTGCACTGGTGGGAATGCAAACTGGTGCAGCAACTCTGGAAAACAGTGTGGAGGTTCCTCAAAAAACTAAAAATAGAACTACCGTAAGACCCAGCAATTGCATTAATAGGTATTTACCCAAGGGATACAGGAGTGCTGATCCATAGGGGCACTTGTATCCCAATGTTTATAGCAACACTTTCAACAATAGCCAAATTAGGGATAGAGCCTAAATGTCCACCAAATGACGAATGGGTAAAGAAGATGTGGTTTATATATATAATGGAACACTACTTGGCAATGAGAAAGAATGAAATCTAGCCTTTTGTAGAAACATGGATCGAACTGGAGAGTGTTATGCTAAGTGAAATAAGTCAGTCAGAGAAAGACAGATATCATATGTTTTCACTCATATGTGGATCCTGAGAAACTTAACAGAAGACCCGGGTGGGGGGAAGAGGTGGGGGGAAAAAAGTTACAGAGAGGGAAGGAGGAAAACCATAAGAGACTCTTAATTCCGGAAACAAACTTAGGGTTGACGGTGAGTAGGAGAGAGGGGAAAGTGGGTGATGAGCATTGAGGAGGGTACCTGTTGTGATGAGCACTGGGTGTTGTATGGAAACCAATTTGACAATAAATTATATAAACAAAGAATAAATGTTAAGTAAAACAAATAAATAAAATTTTAAAATAAATTCAGGAATGAATCCCAGTTGATCATGGTGAATAATTCTTTTCATATGCTGTTGAATTCAATTTGCAAGTTCCTTATTGAGAATTTTTGCATCCATATTCATCAGGGATATTGGCCTGTGGTTCTTTTTTTTTTTTTTTTTTTTTTTTTTTTTGCTGGGTCTCTGTCTGGTTTGGGAATCAAAGGAATGCTGGCTTCATAGAATGAGTCTGGGAGATTCCCTTCCCTTTCTGTTTTTTGTAACAGCTTGAGAAGGGTAGGTATTATCTCTGCTTTAAATGTCTGGTAGCATTCCCCTGGGAAGCCATCTGGTCCTGGACTCTTATGTGTTGGGAGATTTTTGATAACTGATTCAATTTCTTCGTTGGTTATGGGTCTGTTCAAGTTTTCTATTTCTGAGGGATTGGTTGTCATAATTCCATTTTCATTCATGATTTTATCTATTTGGGTCATCTCCCTTTTCTTTTTGAGAAGCCTGGCTAGAGGTTTTTCAATTTTGTTTAGTTTTTTAAAAAACCAACTCTTGGTTTCACTGATATGCTCTGCAGTTTTTTTTAGATTCTATATTGTTTATTTCTGCTGTGGTCTTTATTATTTCTCTTCTTCTGCTGGGTTTGGGGTATCTTTGCTGTTCTGCTTTTATGTCCTTTAGGTGTGCTGTTAGATTTTGTATTTAGGATTTTTCTTGTTTCTGGAGATAGGCCTGGATTACAATGTATTTTTTCCTCTCATGACTGCATTCGCTGCATCCCAAAGGGTTTGGATTGTTGTCTTTTCATTTTCATTTGTTTGCATATATTTTTTAAATTTCTTCTCTAATTATATGGTTGACCCATTCATTCTATAGTAAGGTGTTCTTTAACCTCCATGCTTTTGAAAATTTTCCAGACTTTTTCTTGTGGTTGATTTCAAGCTTCATAGCATTCTGGTCTGAAAGTGTACATAGTATGATCTCAATTTTTTTTATACTTATTAAGTGCTGTTTTGTGACCAAGTATGTGATTTATTTTGGAGAATGTTTCATGTGCACTCGAGAAGAAAGTATATATTGGTGGGGGGTGCGAGGGAGGGGAGGGTGGGTGTGGGCATTGAGAAGGTCACCTGTTGGGAAGAGCACCGGATATTGTATGGAAACCATGTTGACAATAAATTTCATATTAAATAAGTAAGTAAATAAATAAATAAAATAATTTAAAGAATGATTATCAGAACAGCTGGAGACAGCCATCTATTTTCTCAAATATAATTTTAAAATTATGTTACTTTTTCCTAGATATTTTAGTAGTGGTAAATTCCATTTTTATTGTTCCTTTTAAAGGGAACCATGTTTTTCTCACATTGCATAAAACTGAGCATAATGAAGATAATCAGGATACTAATTCTGGGAACCATAAAGGGAAATAACAAAGGAAAACAATGTAGTCCTTCATATTGAGGGCTTAACAGGTCTTCACAGTAAGTCCATGTTATCAGAAAGATGTAATTATGAGGGAGTAGGAACTATAAAGTAGAGGATGCAAGGGTATACAGAGAAACCATCCAGTAGAAAATTAAGACACACCTCAACAATAACAGGAGATACATAGTTGTTGTATGGATGCATATTTCATGGGAGAGAAATATGGTAGGTACATTCCTTCAATGTTTTTGATCTATACACATTTTCAAAAATGAATAGGTATTGCGTGCTCTCCTAACATGTTTTTAAAAATAATGACTGTATTTGTTTTCCTGCTTTAACAAAACTTGTATATCTATTGGAAAAACTTGAAAAGTAGAGTAAAAGACAGCATTGTGAGCAGAGCCAGCACTGCACCTTGAACATCACTGAACAGGAAGTCTGAGACAGAGAAACAGTGCTAATCTTGATAAATGGTGGAACGAAGTTTGGACCTATTTATATTGAGGTACACTTGGGACATTCAGAAGGAGAATTACACTTGAAAATTGGGTAAATGTCTGTAGGGCCAGAGAGCACTCTGGGCCAGAGATGTGGAATTGATAGAAGTGGATTGGATCGGCCAAGAACATGAAGACTGAGAAGAGAGAGGGCTTGCAATATTACAGAAGTAATATAGCTCAGTCTCTAAAAGTCTAGGTGTTGGAAACTGTGGGTACCAATTGGGTATAAGTCTCCACTCTGTCCCTCATTATTCCAAGTAAAAGCAAACTTATGAGATGGTTATATAACATTCACATCAAGTATAAGAACAGAGAAATTGTGAATCTGAGAGAATCTTAAAAAGTATATTGTGCATGAAATAAATGCCCCAATCAGAAGACATAGGATGATAGAGGGCATAAAAAAAAAAACAAGACCCATCTATATGCTACCTTCAAAACACTCATTTCATACATAAAGACACCTGCATGTTGAAAGTGAGGGGATGGAGAGGTGCCTGGGTGGGTCAGTTGGTTGAGCATCCAACTTTGGCTCAAGTCACGATCTCACAGTTCGTGAGTTTGGGACCTATGTCGGGCTCTGTGCTGTCAGCTCAGAGCCTGGAGCCTGCCTCAGATTCTGTGTCTCCCTCTCTCTGCCCCTTCCCTGCTCACGCTCTGTCTCCCTCTTTCTCTCTCTCTGTCTCTCAAAAATAAATAAACGTTAAAAATTTTTTAAAAATAAAATAACGGGATGGAGAAAAAATTATGCAAATGGATGTCAGGAGAAAGCCGGGGTAGCGATACTTATATTGGACAAAATAGACATTAGAACAAACACTGTAACAAGAGACAAACAAGGAAGGACCCTGTATAATAATAAAGAGAACAATGCAACAAGAAGATATAATAATTGTAAATATTTATGCAGTCAACATAGGAACACCCAAATATATAAAACAATAACAAACACAAAGGAAATAATCAATAGTAATACAATAATAGTAGGAGACTTTAACATTCCACTTACATCAATGGACTGATCATCCAAACAGAAAATCAACAAAGAAACAGTGGTATTGAATGACACACTGGACCAGATGGACTTAACAGATATATCCAGAACATTTCATCCTAAAGCACCAGAATACACATTCTTTTCAAGTGCACAATGAACACTCTCCAGAATAGATCACATATTAGGCCACAAAATAAGGCTCAACAAATTCAAAGAGTTTGAAGTCATACCATGCACCTTTACTGACCACAGTGCTATGAAACTAGAAGTCAACCACACACACACACACACACACACACACACACATACACACACACACAAATCTGGAGGGGTCCTTGGTGGCTCAGTACATTAAGCATCTGACTCTTGATTTCGGCTCAGGCCATGATCTCACAATTTATGGGTTCAATCCCACTTGGGATTCTCTGTCTCTCACTCTCTCTCTCTCTTAAAAATTAATAAGTAAACATTTTTTTTAATCTGGAAATACACGGAGGTTAAATTAAATGCTACTTCACAATCAATGGGCCAACCAAGAAATTAAAGAATAAAGAAAAATATTGCAAATGAAAATTAAAGCACAATAGTCCAAAATCATTGTGATGCAACAAAATTGGTCCTAAGAGGTAAGTTTATAGTAATACAGGACTACCTCAAAAAGCAAAAAATAAATAAACAACCTAATCTTACACCTAAAGGAATTACAAAAGGAACAACAACCAGGGCCTAAATCCAGTGAAAGGAAGGAAATAATAAATATTAGAGCAGAAATAAATGATATAGACACTAAAAAAAACAATAGGGCATATCAATGAAACAAGGAACTGGTTCTTTGAAAAAATTAATAAAGTTGATAAACCTCTAGCCAGAATATCAAAAAGAAAAGAGAAAATATCCAAATGAATAAAATCACAAATGAGAAAGGACAAATATCAACCAAAACCACAGAAATACAAACAATTATAAATGAATATCATGAAAAAATATATCTCAACAAATTGGACAATCTAGAAGAAATGGCTACATTTCTAGAAACATACAAACTACCAAACTGTGACATGAAGAAATTGAAAACCAGAACAGAGTGAAAATCAGCAAAGAAATTGAATCAGTAATCAAAAAACTCCCAAAAACCAAAAGTCCAGGTCCAGATGGGTTTACAGGCAGTTTCTACCAAACATTGAAAGAAAAGTTAATACCCAATTTTCTTAAACTATTCCAAAAAAAAAAATAGAAAATGAAGGAAAACTTCCAAATTCATTCTATGAGGCCAGCATTACCTTTATACAAAAACCAGAGGAAGACTCCACTAATAAAGGGAACTATAGGCCAATATCTCTGATGAACACAGATGAAAAAATTCTCAAAATACTAGCAAACTGAATCCAGTAATACTTTAAGAATATCATTCACCATAATCAAGTGGAATTTATTCATGGGCTGCAGGGCTGGTTCAATATTTGCAAATCAATCAACGTACTGCACCACATTAATAAAAGAAAGGATAAGAACCATATGATCCCTTCAATAGATGCAGAAAAATCATTTGACAAAATAAGCATTGTTTCCTAATAAAAACCCTCAATAAATTAGGGATAGAAGGAACATACATACCCTAACATCATAAAAGCTATTTATGAAAGGTCTACAGCTAATACCATCTTCATGGGAAAAACTGAGAGCTTTTCCTCTACAGTCAGAAACAAGTCAGGGATGTCTACTCTCACCACTGTTAACATCGTGCTGGAAGTTCTAGTCACAGCAGACAACAAAAAGAAATAAAAGACATACAAATCAGCAAGGAAGAAATCAAACTTTGACTACTTGCAGATGACATGATATTTTACATAGAAAACACAAAAGACTCCACCCCAAAACTGCTAGAACTGATAAACGGATTCAGTAAAGTCACGGAATACAAAATGAATGTTGCATTTCTGCACACTAATAATGAAACAGCAGAAAGAGAAACTAAGGGAATCAATCCCATTTACAATTGCACCAAAAAAAAATATGATACCTAGGAATAAACTTCATCAAAGAGGAGAAAGACCTGTGCAGCATCAGCAACATACACCATTGACTCAGAAACACTTTTCTGAGAAAAAAATATAACTGTCACATAAATTCTACATATGTGTTTTATGATGTTTTCCAATCTGAGAAATGTTGAGTGATTTAATAAAATAGATACTAACATAGAATAAGACAATTTAGGTCATGTGGTATATGTATTGCTAGGATCTCTGACATTTTGATATATTTCCTTGCAGTCTTTTTCTAAGCATATTTAGACTTACCATAGACTAAAT
Source organism: Panthera pardus (assembly GCF_024362965.1). Taxonomy (NCBI): domain Eukaryota; kingdom Metazoa; phylum Chordata; class Mammalia; order Carnivora; family Felidae; genus Panthera; species Panthera pardus. The sequence continues at coordinate 44,314,061 of NW_026526843.1, read as the reverse complement.
TTGTTCCCTCCACACCAAATTAATATGTTGAAACTTAATCCCCCATGGATGGTAATCAGAGTTTGGGTCTTTGGAAAGTGATTATGTCCTGAGGGTGGAGCCCTCATGAATGGGATCGATGCCAGTATAAAAGAGGCCCCAGCATTCTCCCTTGCTCTTTACCTGATATGGAAAGCAAGGAGACTGGCAGTCTGTAAAACATGAAGTGGACCATCTCCAGATACCAAATCTGCCAGGGCCTTGATCTTGGACTTTGCAGCCTCCAGAAATATAAGAAATAAATGTCTGTTATTTCAGCCACCCAGTCTATAGTATTTTTGTTACTACAGCCCAAATGGACTAAAATGATACTTAACGTAATTGTAGTTCTGCTGCACTACCAGTGGTTCTCCAGCATTAGTCCACATCAGAATCTCTCAGGGAAGCATGATAATAACATATGTTTTTGGGGCCAATTAGAAGCGTGTTAATTCACAGAATGTAGGAAGGAGTGCCAAAGTCTACATTGTTAGCAAGAGAGATAGAAAATTCTAAAGCAAGCAGTCTGTGACACACTTGAAAATCACACTAAATTTTATTCATGTTTTAATTTGGCATGCCATCCAGACCCTACTAGAATCCTTAAGAAATGCAAATCTTTGCCTCTAGAGAAATGAAATGAATTACTTGTTCTTTAGTCAAGAGTCAGAACTGGATCAAGGACTTAAGGATCCCCAGAGTCATAATGTCCATAGTGAACATTTATTCAACATTTACAATATGTCAAACATTGCAACAGGCATTAGGAATATAAGGTTGATAAAGAAACTACTTGCTATAAGAAAGGCACAATTTTGCAGAGGAGTAACTGATAGCACTTTTATTGATTTTTTTAAGTTTATTTATTTTGAGAGAGAGAGGGAGAGACAGAACATGGGAGGGGCAGAGAGAAAGGGAGAGAGAAAATCCCAAGCAGGCTCTGCACTGTCAGCGCAGAGCCCAACATGGGGCTCAAACCCACAAATGTAAGATCATGACCTGTGCCAAAACCAAGAGTAGGAAGCTTAACTGACAAAACCACACAGGCACCCCTGGATTTTTTTAATCGTACAAAATATTTTAAACTCCTTCATGTAGGAATAAGATCAGGTTTTGGGGGTGTTAGTTTTGATCTAATAAGGTGAAAATATCTGTAATTTATACACTTCTTGTATGCCTGCTGCCCTAGTGGATGGGTCTGCCCAGAAGTCATCTCTGGAAAGATCATGAGAGGCATAAAAAAGCCAATGCTGTCACCATCTGAAGATTATTCTTGAAAGTTCCACTGCTAAAATATATAGAAAGCCAACATAGTCTTTATTATAATTAAGATAATAGAAGTGCCTGGGTGGTTTAGTAGGTTAGGCTTCTGACTCTTGATCTTGGCTTAGGTCATGGTCTCATGGTTCTGGGATCCAGCCCTGTGTCAGCCTGACAGGAGGGGCCTGCTTGGGATTCTCTCTCCCTCTCCCTCTCTGCTCCTCCTCTGCTTTCTCCCTCTTAAAATAAATAAATGAACTTAAAAAAAAAAGATAACAATGGCTGGACCCAGCTGTTCAAGCTATCATTTTATATTATTCATCATTTACTTTATTAATGAAGTCTTATATTCATGTCTTGACCCAGAATTCTCCATCCAAATGGACTCATATCTGAGTTTCTGGAGAGCAGAGGACTTACAAGTAAAACAGAAAAAGCCTATTTTTACTAAAACCTTGGGTTAAGATATTAATTGCTGAGGCATGTTTGTGTGGTACCCACCCTCATAAGTGTAACAGTAGAAATCAGTGGAGTTTTGTTACTTTGAAGACTCCAACACATCAAACACTGTCAACAGAAGGAGAAACATGAGGATGAAATGACAGTAGTGTCTAGAAGAAATGACAGAATCCAGGGAAGGGTGGTACCCACTTTTTAGCTGTCTGAACTTGTCCTTGGCACATATTAGTAATCTCTCAGCCCTCCAGGAGTATCTGTGGGGTTCGGGTTTCTGAGAAGGCAGGGGAGTGCGGTAGGGCTCAAGCTAACATAGTTCACGTGTTCAGTACCTCATCTGATCCACTGAGCAGCTCCAGAGGCAAATAGTATTTCCTTTTCATAGGTGATAAGGGTGACCCTTTAAAGTAATATCATGGTAATAAACACTAGGGCTTATAGTGCTGATTAATAAATTCTAAAAAATAGGGGCACCTGGGTGGCTTAGTCAGTAAGGCGTCCAACTTCAGCTCAGATCATGATCTCATGGTTCATGGACTCAAGCCCCATGTTGGGTTTTGTGCTGATAGCTCAGAGCCTGGAGCCTGCTTCAGATTCTGCATCTCCCTCTGTCTCTGCCCCTCCCCTACTTGTATGCTGTCTCTCACTGTCTCTCAAAAATAAACATTAAAAACAAATTTAAAAAAAAGAAATTCTAAAAAATAATTTGAAATGCACTTTTTGTTCTTTCAACAAGTTTTTATTAAATGGTACTTTTTAAAATTTTTAATTACTTTGGCACCCCAGCCCCAGGACTTTAACTGGCTCCTGACCCCTCCCCACCTCCACAGAACCTTGAATGGCATTTTTTTAAAAAGCTGATTAACATATTATTTTAACTATTTTTTATTATATGTAGGGATACCAGTAATAACATACAAATTCTGGGAAAGCATGGTTCTGAAAGAGAAAAAAAATGTTTAATCATTTATAATTATGCCATATAAAGATAAACAGTCCCATTTTAGTATATATACTTAATAATCTTTGTTCAATACAAAATACATGATTAAAAATGAAGCAAAAACAAATTTACACATTGATTTGTAACTTTTTCACTTTATTTATTTTAATTTAATTGTAATTTATTTTTAAATATGAAATTTATCATCAAATTGGTTTCCATACAACACCCAGTGCTCATTACAAAAGGTGCCTTCCTCAATACCCATCACCCACCCTCCTCTCCTTCCCACCCACTTTTTCACTTTAAAAATACATAATGAACTGTACAGCTGAAACTAATGTAACATTGTGAGTCAACAATACTAAAATAAATAAATAATGAACATCTTTCTATTCAAATGTGTGAAACACCTCTGCTGACAAAGCTCTGGTGATTAGTCAGAATGCAATATTCAAATAGAAGCTGGCAATACTAAAAGTTTTGAAGCAACTGAGTTAGCAAAATTACATCAAGAAAAGGCAAAGAAACAGAAAACACGCTTGAAAAGTATTATTTCCAGAGAAAATCTCAGTTTTTAAGGCATAAAGGAAAACTCAACGTGGTTTTAATGATGAGGGTAGTCCCCACTGAGGCCATGTGGACTATACCTTAACTTCATTTACCTGAATTTAACTATTTCATCACTTCCACGAACCATTGTATATCATCTACATCTCCATATATGATTTTTTTTAATGTCTACTTATTTTTGAGAGAGAGACAGGGTGCGGATGGAAGTGGGGTGGCAGGGAGAGAGGGAGACACAAAATCCAAAGCAAGCTGCAGGCTCTGAGCTGTCAGCATACAGCCCCACGCGGGGCTCAAACCCAGGAACTGTGAGATCATGACCTGAGATGAAATCGAATGCTTAACCGACTCAACCACCCAGGTGCCCCTCCATCTATGATGTTAATGTAACTGACAAGACTCCTGGGCACCCCTCTTCTAAGATCCTGGGAAAGTGGAACCTAACTCCATTGTTGACTTCTGGCTCTTGACCTTCATTCCCTCCCATAGGGGTAGCTTCCTCTCCATTCTGCAGAGAGACCTGCTCACCCTCCCTTTCTTCTCTTTTCCTTTTTCCTGGAGGATATTTTCCATGTTGAAATCCCTCCCCCTGTCCCGCCCATTTATTCCCTTTAGACTCCATTACTTCTAGAAGACAATAGGAAAGCAAAAGGACTGAAAGCTTGGTGGAAATCTCAACCCTGGGACAGAGGCCTTACTAGGCACCTTTCAAGATTCTGATATCAAAAGGTTTTTTTAATTCTATTTTTTTCACCTGAGAGGACTCTTGCGCCCTCTAGTGGAGAATCCAGTCACAGCCTCCTCCCTTCCACTGGCTCCTCTCTCCTTCCTCCTCTGAAGCTCACCATTTTTTCTGTAGATCCTTCCTCAGGACTACTGCAGGCACCAAAAAGGAAGACCTGGAGGGAGGAGGGGCTCAGAAAGGGTGTGTTCCCATCTCCACCACACTTAGTCGCATGCACCAGTGCTTATCCTTGCAGTCTCCTCCCCCTCCACCTATGCATTCTCACCGGAAGGTGTGCAGCCCTGACTCTCTGACCCTCAGGCTTGCAGAGGGATGGGGTGAGGGGAACCTGTGCTGCTGCAACCAAGAGCAAGCTGCAGACCCGTCACCCACCCCTCATCTCCCAGCACTTTGTGTCCTAACTTTGTCACTCCTTATCCATTCTCTTTCTCCAAAGCCACCCTCTGCCCTGGTACTCCTGGTCTTTTAAATACCCACAATGGTGCAAGAGGGGGTACTACTTAAAATAGAACTTTTGCCTTCCATGTATCTCTGTTGCCTTCTCCTGTGATTTGTTTCCACACCCTTACTACCAAAATATTTTGCACCAAAATCACCATGGGACACAGGGAGTGAGGCTTGTAGAAGTTAAAGCTTTCCAGAGTATACCCGTATATCCATATTCATATGCTGCTTGTCCCCAAGACCAACCACAATGGAGTTTCGGTAAAAAAGGGGTGTCAAAAATGAGGATTGACCCAGTTGGGGGTTCTGCACTCAGCTGCCAGCCATTGCAGGGCCAGAGTTACACCAGCCTGCTGCAATAGGAACACAAACCTACAGCGTTCCTCAATAGTTGCTTTGCCCTTATTCCTTGACTTGAAGTTTTTCCTCCTCTGCAGCAGGAATTATTACTCAGAGGATACAAAAGAAAAAGGGACTTGGGCCCAGATAGACTCCAGTCATGTGACAGCCATGTCACAGAGGAGTATAGGTAGGGCAGCAGGAACCTTCATCCCCTACTCCTTCCATCACCCTGGATGTGGAATATCTCTTTTTCCACCTTGGCATTTCAGGAAATAAGATGCAGTCTTCAGCTTTTCTGATCGTTAATGAGAAGCAGCATTTCCTCTTGGAGTTACTGTCCATTTGCAATTCTTATGGAATTAGCTCTTTCTCTTGTTTCTCCTGCCCCCAACCTGTTCCTTCTCTAGGCCTCGTCTCATCATTGTCATTATTTTCCCCCTGAGGTCCTTGCTTTCACCTAAATAGGCATAAAGTTAGGTATCAGGAAAGGAGGCTGGCAGTGGGAAGTAGAACACTAACTTTCTTTTACATACTTTCTATTCCATTTTTTAAACTTAAAATGCTTTGTTTTTACATTAAAGAAATACAACAGTTACATTTTGGAAGGGAAAATAATGAGTATCCCAAGATTACTCTTTTCACAGTAGTGCCTTGCTATTTGGCTAAATTAACATATAACCAATAGAAAATATTTTCCATCAGTTACAAAGCAAGGGAAAAATTTTAAAACATGCTGAATGTTCACAATGTTTAAGACATATTCTTTGGGGAGAAAAGTAATTTATGATAAAAAATAAAATGTTCGACTAAATAGGAAATCCTTCATAACTTGGTCATGTTTATATTTGTCAATTAGGAAATGTTCTAATAATGATTCTTGAATATATTTTTTTAAATACAGGCTATTAGTTTGGAAATTTTAAACCTAATTTTTTCTAAAACAAATCAACACTTTATATGTTCAGTAAATTAGTCCCAGTAGAGCCTGTCTTATTTTTGTCCCATTTTAAAGAAACATAAATAATGGTTTCATAAATAATTGTTTCACTTATGTTCTGTTAGAAGGATGTAGCCTGCTAGTCCTCTCACCTCTGGCCTCCTTACCTCCAGGGAGCTCAGAAAGAGCCTAGCTTAGCCTTGCTGCAGGGTTGCTGCCTGCCTTCCCATCTGCATCATGATGGCCCCCCGACCAAGCTTAGGCCAGGGTTTAAGAAACTCTCACCCACTCAGGCCAGAAGGGAGTGGCAGGAAATATTCAAAGTACTGAATGGAAAAATATGCAGCCAAGAATCCTTTATCCAGCAAGGGTGTCATTTAGAATGGAAGGAGAGATAAAGGCTTTCCCAGACAAACAAAAGCTAAAGGAGTTCCTGACCACTAAACCAGCCCTTCCAGAGATCCTAAAGGGTACACTGAGAGTAGAAACAGCAAAACTACAGAGACCAGAGATAACACCACAAGTATAAAACCTACAGATAACACAATGTCACTAAATCCGTATCTTGCAATGATCACTCTGAATGTAAATGGACTAAATTCCCCAAAGGCATACACTATCCGAATGGATTAAAAAAAAAAGAAAAACAATATCCATCTATATGCTGCCTACAAGAGACTCATTTTAGATCTGAGGACACCTGCAGATTAAAAAAGAAGGGATGGAAAACCACCTATCATGCTATGGGATGTCAAAAGAAAGCCAGAGTAGCCATACTTATATCAGACAAACTAGATTTTTCTTAATGTTTATTTTATTTTTGAGAGAGAGATCCAGAGTACAAACATGGGGACAGGCAGAAAGAGAGAGAGAGACACAGAATCCAAAGCAGGATCCAGGCTCTGAGTTGTTAGCACAGAGCACGATACAGAGCTCAAACCCATAAGCCATGAGATCATGACCTGATCCAAAGTCATATGCTTAACCAACTGAGCCAACCAGGCACCCCCAGACAAACAAGATTTTAAAACAAAGACTAACAATAATTGAAGAAGGGCATTATATCATAATTAAGGGGTCTAACCATCAAGAAGAGCTAACAGTTGTAAATATTTATGCCCCCAGCAAGGAAACCCAAAATATAAATCAATTAATCACAAAAATAAATAAATGTATAGGTAGCAATACTGTGCTTGTAGGGGAATTTAATACTTCACTTGCCACAATGGACAGATCATCTAGGCAGAAAATCAGTAAGGAAACGATGGTTCTGAATGACACATTGGACTGGGTGGACTCAACAGATATATTCAGATCCTTTCATCCAAAAACAGAAGAAGACACATTCTTGAGTGCCACGGAACATTCTCCAAAATAGATCATGTGGGGGGGGGGTCACAAAACAGAGCTCAAAAAATATAAAGGAATTGAGATCATTTCATGTATATTTTCAGATCACAACGCTTTGGAAACTTGAAATCAACCGCAAGAAAAAAAAAATGGAAAGACTCTAAGTACATGAAAGTTAAAGAACATCCTACTAAAGAATGAATGGGTTCACCAGGAAATTTAAGAAGAACTTAAAAAATATATGGAAGCAAATGAAAATGAGAACATGACAGTCCAAACCCTTTGGGATGCAGCAAAGGCAGTCCTAAGAGGGAAATGCATCACAATCTAGGCCTATATCAAGAAGCAAGAAAAATCTCAAATACAGAATCTAACCTCACACCTAAAGGAGCTAGAGACAGAGCAGCAAAGAAACTCCAAAGCCAGCAGAAGAATAAAAATAAAGATTAGAGCAAAAATAAACAATATAGAATCTCCCTCCACCAAAACAAACAAACAAACAAAAAAAAACCAGAACACATCAATGACCCTAAGATCTCGGTTTTTGAAAGAATAAACAGAATTGATAAACTCCTAGACAGACATCTCAAAAAGAAAAGAAAGAGGACCCAAATAGATAAAATCACAAATGAAAGACGAGAGATTACAAACAACACCACAGAAATACAAACAATTATTAGATAATACTATCAAAAAGTATATTCCAACAAACTGGACATCTGGAAGAAATGGACAAATTCCTAGATATCCACACACTACCAAAAGTCAAATAGGAAGAAACAGACCCATAACCAGTGAGGAAATTGAACTGGTTATCAAAATTCTCCCAACAAATAAGAGTCCTGGGCCAGATGGCATTCCAGGGGAATTCTACCAGACATTTAAAGCAGAGCTAGTACCTATTCTTCTCAAGCTGTTACAAAACTAGAAACAGAAGGAAACCTTCCAAACCCATTCTATGAAGTCAGCATTACCTTGATTCCCAAACCAAAGACTCCACTAAAAAGGAGAATTACAGGCCAATATCCCTAATGAACATGGATGCAAAATTTCTCAATAATATGCTAGCAAATCAAATTCAATAGTATATTAAAAGAATTATTAACCATGATCAAGAGGGATTCATTCCTGGGCTGGAGAGCTGGTTCAATATTGGCAAATCAATCAATGTTATACATTATATTAAAAGAAAGATAAGAACCATATAACCCTGTCAACAGATGTTGAAAAAGCATTTGACAAGATACAGTATACGTTCTTTTTTTTAATATATGAAATTTATTCTCAAATTGGTTTCCATACAACACCCATTGGTCATCTCAAAAGGTGCCCTCCTCAATACCCATCACCCACCCTCCCCTCCCTCCCACCCCCCATCAACCCTCAGTTTGTTCTCAGTTTTCAAGAGTCTCTTATGCTTTGGCTCTCTCCCACTCTAACCTCTTTTTTTTTTCTTCCTTCCCCTCCCTCATGGGTTTCTGTTAAGTTTCTCAGGATCCACATAAGAGTGAAAATATATGGTATCTTTCTCTGTATGGCTTATTTCACTTAGAATCACACTCTCCAGTTCCATCCATGTTGCTACAAAGGGCCATATTTCATTCTTTCTCATTGCCATGCAGTACTCCATTGTGTATCTAAACCACAATTTCTTTATCCATTCATCAGTTGATGGACATTTAGGCTTTTTCCACAATTTGGCTATTGTTGAGAGTGCTGTTATAAACATTGGGGTATAAGTGCCCCTATGCATCAGTACTCCTGTATCCCTTGGGTAAATTCCTAGCAGTGCTATTGCTGGCTCATAGGGTAGGTCAATTTTTTAATTTTCTGAGGAACCTCCACACTGTTTTCCAGAGTGGCTGCACCAGTTTGCATTCCCACCAACAGTGCAAGAGGGTTCCCGTTTCTCCACATCCTCTCCAGCATCTATAGTCTCCTGGTTTGTTCATTTTGGCCACTCTGACATGCGTGAGGTGATACCTGAGTGTGGTTTTGATTTGTATTTCCCTGATGAGGAGCGACGTTGAGCATCTTTTCATGTGCCTGTTGGCCATCTGGATGTCTTCTTTAGAGAAGTGTCTATTCATGTTTTCTGCCCATTTCTTCACTGGGTTATTTGTTTTTTGGGTATGGAGTTTGGTGAGCTCTCTATACATTTTGGATACTAGCCCTTTGTCCGATATGTCATTTGCAAATATCTTTTCCCATTCCATTGGTTGCCTTTTAGTTTTGTTGGTTGTTTCCTTTGCTGTGCAGAAGCTTTTTATCTTCATTAGGTCCCAGTAGTTCATTTTTGCTTTTAATTCCCTTGCCTTTGGGGATGTGTTAAGTAAGAGATTGCTACAGTTGAGGTCAGAGAGGTCTTTTCCTGCTCTCTCCTCTAGGGTTTTGATGGTTTCCTGTCTCACATTCAGGTCCTTTATCCATTTTGAGTTTATTTTTGTGAATGGTGTGAGAAAGTGGTCTAGTTTCAATGTTCTGCATGTTGATGTCCAGTCCTCCCAGCACCATTTGTTAAAGAGACTGTCTTTTTTCCATTGGATATTCTTTCCTGCTTTGTCAAAGATGAGTTGGCCATACGTTTGTGGGTCTAGTTTTGGGGTTTCTATTCTCTTCCATTGGTGTATATGTCTGCTTTTGTATCAATACCATGCTGTCTTGGTGATTACAGCTTTGTAGTAGAGGCTAAAGTCTCGGATTGTGATGTCTCCTGCTTTGGTCTTCTTCTAAAAAATTACTTTGGCTATTTGGGGCCTTTTGTGGTTCCATATGAATTTTAGGATTGCTTGTTCTAGTTTCGAGAAGAATGCTGGTACAATTTTGATTGGAATTGCATTGAATGTGTAGATAGCTTTGGGTAGTATTGACATTTTGACAATATTTATTCTTCCAATCCATGAGCAGGGAATGTTTTTCCATTTCTTTATATCTTCTTCAATTTCCTTCATAAGCTTTCTATAGTTTTCAGCATACAGTTCTTTTACATTTTTGGTTAGATTTATCCCTAGGTATTTTATGCTTCTTGGTGCAATTGTGAATGGGATCAGTTTCTTTATTTGTCTTTCTGTTGCTTCATTGTTAGTGTATAAGAATGCAACTGATTTCTGTACATTGATTTTGTATCCTGCAAGCTTGCTGAATTCATGTATCAGTTCTAGCAGACTTTTGGTGGAGTGTATCGGATTTTCCATGTATAATATCATGTCATCTACAAAAAGTGAAAGCTTGACTTCATCTTTGCCAATTTTGATGCCTTTGATTTCCTTTTGTTGTCTGATTGCTTATACTAGCACTTCCAACACTATGTGAAATAACAGTGGTGAGAGTGGATATCCCTGTCATGTTCCTGATCTCCGGGAAAAAGCTCTCAATTTTTCCCCATTGAGGATGATATTAGCTGTGGGCTTTTCATAAATGGCTTTTATGATGTTTAAGTATGTTCCTTCTATCCTGACTTTCTGAAGGGTTTTTATTAAGAAAGTGTGCTGAATTTTGCCAAATGCCTTTTCTGCATCGATTGACAGGATCATATGGTTCTTCTCTTTTCTTTTATTAATGTCATGTATCACGTTGATTGATTGGCGAATGTTGAACCAGCCCTGCAGCCCAGGAATGAATCCCACTTGATCATGGTGAATAATACTTTTTATATGCTGTTGAATTCGATTTGCGAGTTCCTTATTGAGAATTTTTGCATCAATATTCATCAGGGATATTGGCCTATAGTTCTCTTTTTTTGCTGGGTCTCTGTCTGGTTTAGGAATCAAAGTAATACTGGCTTCATAGAATGAGTCTGGAAGTTTTCCTTCCCTTTCTATTTCTTGGAATAGCTTGAGAAGGATAGGTATTATCTCTGCTTTAAACATCTGGTAGAACTTCCCTGGGAAGCCATCTGGTCCTGGACTCTTATGTGTTAGGAGATTTTTGATAACCGATTCAATTTCTTCGCTGGTTATGGGTATGTTCAAGCTTTCTATTTCCTCCTGATTGAGTTTTGGAAGTGTGTGGACGTTTAGGAATTTGTCCATTTCTTCCAGGTTGTCCAGTCTGTTGGCATATAATTTTTCATAGTATTCCCTGATAATTGCTTGTATCTCTGAGGGATTGGTTGTAATAATTCCATTTTCATTCATGATTTTATCTATTTGGGTCATCTCCCTTTTCTTTTGGAGAAGCCTGGCTAGAGGTTTATCAATTTTATTTGTTTTTCCACAAAACCAACTCTTGGTTTCGGTGATCTGCTCTACAGTTTTTTTAGATACTGTATTGTTTATTTCTGCTCTGATCTTTATTATTTTTCTTCTTCTGCTGGGTTTGGGGTGTCTTTGCTGTTCTAAGTCTATGTCCTTTAGGTGTCCTCTTAGATTTTGTATTTGGGATTTTTCTTCTTTCTTGAGATAGGCTGGGATTGCAATGTATTTTCATCTCAGGACTGCATTCGCTGCATCCCAAAGCGTTTGGATTGTTGTATTTTCATTTTCATTTGTTTCCGTATATTTGTTAATTTCTTCTCTAATTGCCTGGTTGACCCATTCATTCTATAGTAGGGTGTTCTTTAACCTCCGTGCTTTTGGAGGTTTTCCAGACTTTTTCCTGTGGTTGATTTCAAGGTTCATACCATGTAGTCTGGAAGTGTGCATGGTATGATCTCAATTCTTTTCTACTTATGAAAGACTGTTTTGTGACCCAGTATGTGATCTAACTTGGGAGAATGTTCCATGTGCACTCAAGAAGAAAGTATATTCTGTTGCTTTGGGATGCAGAGTTCTAGATATATCTGTCAAGTCCATCTGATCCAATGTATCATTCAGGGCCCTTGTTTCTTTATTGGCCATGTGTCTAGATGATCTATCCATTTCTCTAAGTGGTGTGTTAAAGTCCCCTGCAATTACCACATTCTTATCAATAAGGTTGCTTATGTTTGTGAATAATCGTTTTATATATATGGGGGCTCCCGTATTCGGCACATAGACATTTATAATAGTTAGCTCTTCCTGATGGATAGACCCTGTAGTTATTATATAATGTCCTTCTTCATCTCTTGTTACAGCCTTTAATTTAAAGTCTAGTTTTTCTGATATAAATATGGCTACTCCGCTTTCTTATGGCTTCCAGTAGCATGATAAATAGTTCTCCCTCCCTTCACTCTCAATCTGAAGGTGTCTTCAGGTCTAAAATGAGTCTCTTGTAGACAGCCAATAGATGGGTCATTTTTTTTTTTATCCATTCTGATACCGTATGTCTTTTGGTTGGTGAATTTAGTCCATTTACATTCAGTGCTATTATAGAAAGATATGGGTGTAGAGTCATTGTGATGTCCTTAGGTTTCATGCTTGTAGTGATGTCTCTGGTAGTTTGTCTCACAGGATCCCCCTTAGGATCTCTTGCAGGGCTGGTTAGGGGTGACGAATTCCTTCAGTTTTTGTTTCTTTGGGAAGACCTTTATCTCCCCTTGTATTCTAAATGACAGACTTTCTGGAGAAAGGATTCTCTGCTGCATATTTTTTTCTGTTCATCACATTGACGATCTCCTGCCATTCCATTCTGGCCTGCTAATTTTCAGAAGAGAGATCAGTCACTAGTCTTATAGGTATCCCTTTATGTGTTAGGGCACGTTTATCCCTAGCTGCTGTCAGAATTTTCTCTTTATCCTTGTATTTTGCCAGTTTCACTATGGTATGTCATGCAGAAGATCGATTCAAGTTACATCTGAAGGGAGTTCTCTGTGCCTCTTGGATTTCAATACCTTTTTCCTTCCCCAGTTCAGGGAAGTTCTCAGCTATTATTTCTTCAAGTACACCTTCAGCACCTTTCCCTCTCTCTTCCTCCTCTGGAATACCAATTATGCGTAGATTATTTCTCTTTAGCGCATCACTTAGTTCTCTAATTTTCCCCTCATACTGCTGGATTTTTTTTTATCTCTCTTTTTCTCAGCTTCCTCTTTTTCCATAATTTTATCTTCTAGTTCACCTATTCTCTCCTCTGCCTCTTCAATCCGAGCCATGGTCGTTTCCATTTTATTTTGCAGCTCGTTTATAGCATTTTTTAGCTCCTCCTGACTGTTCCTTAGTCCCTTGATCTCTGTAGCAAGAGATTCATTGCTGTCCTCTCTACAGTTTTCAAGCCCAGAGATTAATTTTATGACTATTATTCCAAATTCACTTTCTTTTATATTGTTTAAATCCTTTTTGATCAGTTCGTTAGCTGTTGTTATTTCCTGGAGATTCTTTTGAGGAGAATTCTTCCGTTTGGTCATTTTAGATAGTCCCTGGGGTGATGTAGACCTGCAGGGCACTTCCCCTGTGCTGTCTTGAATAACTGGAGTTGGTGGGCAGGGCCGCAGTCAGACCTGATGTCTGCCCCCTGCCCATCGCTGGGGCCACAGTCAGACTGGTGTGTACCTTCTCTTCCCCTCTCCTGGTGGCAGGATTCACTGTGGGGTGGCATGGCCCTTCTGGGCTACTTGCACACTGCCAGGCTTGTGGTGCTGGGGATCTTGAGTATTAGCTGGGATGGATAGGCAAGGTGCACGGGAGCGGGAGGGGCAGGCTTAGCTCGCTTCTGCTTCGGTGGCCCGATTCTGGAGGGGGTCTGTGGCACCAGGTGGGAGTCAGACCCTCCGGAGGAATGGATCCGCAGAAGCACAGAGTTGTGTGTGCGGTGTAAGCAAGTTCCCTGGCAGGAACTGGTTCCCTTTGGGATTTTGTCTGGGGGATGTGTGAGGGAGATGGTGCTGGCAATCGCTTTTGTTCCACTCCAAACTGAGCTCTGTTGTCCCAGGGCTCACCTCTCCCCCCATTGTCCTCCAGACTTCCCGCTCTCCGAGCAGAGCTGTTAACTTATAACCTTCCAGATGTTAAGCCCCGCTTGCTGTCCGAACACCCTCCGTCCGGCTCCTCCGTTTTTGCTAGCCAGACTCGGGGTCTCTGCTTGGCCAGTGGGCTGCCCCTACACCCCTTCTCCCTCCCACCAGTCAGTGTAGTGTGCACCGCCTCTCCACCCTTCCTACCCTCTTCCGTGGGCCTCTCGTCTGTGCTTGGCTCCGGAGACTCCGTTCTGCTAGTCTTCTGGTGGTTTTCTGGGTTATTTAGGCAGGAGTAGGTGGAATCTAAGTGATCAGCAGGAAGGCAGCGAGCCCAGAGTCCTTCTACGCCGCCATCTTCCTACAGTATAATTTCTTAATAAAAAAACTCTCAAGAAACTCAAGATAGAGGGAACATAACATCATAAAAGTCATATATGAAATGCCCACAGCAAATATAATCCTTAGTGGGGAAAAACTGAGAGCTTTCCCCCTGATATCAGGGCTGTCCACTCTCACAACTGTTGTTTTTTTTTTTATTCTTTTTTTTTTAACGTTTATTTATTTTTGAGACAGAGAGAGACAGAACATGAACGGGGGAGGGTCAGAGAGATGGAAACAGAATCTGAAACAGGCTCCAGGCTCTGAGCCATCAGCACAGAGCCTGACGCAGGGCTTGAACTCACGAACCGCGAGATCATGACCTGAACTGAAGTCGGACACTTAACCGACGGATCCACCCAGGCACCCCTCACAACTGTTTAATATAGTGTTGGAAGTTGTAGCCTCAGTAATCAGACAACAAAATTAAATAAAAGGCATCCAAATTGGCAAAGAAACCAAACTTTCACTTTTCACAGATGGCATGATACTCTACATGGAAAACCCAAAAGACTACACCAAAAACTTCTAGACCTGATACATGAATTCAGCAGTCACAATATATAAAATCAATGTACACAAATCAGTTGCATTTCTGTACACCAACAATGAAGCAACAGACACAGATATCAGGGAATAGATCCCATTTACAATTGCATCAAAAACCAATAAAATACTTAGGAATAAACCTAACCAAAGAGGTAAAAGATCTGTACAGTGAAAACTATAGAAACCTTGTGAAATAAATTGAAAATTACACAAAGAAATGGAAAAAACATTTCTTGCAAATGGATTAGAAGAACAAATATTGTTGAAATGTTGATACTACCCAAATCAATCTACACATTCAATGCAATCATAATCAAAATAGCACCACCATTCTTCTCAAAGCTAGAACATACAATCCTAAAATTTGTTTGGAACCACAAAAGACCCCAAATACCCAATGTAATGCTCATAAAGAAAAGCAAAGCAGGAGGCATCACAGTCCTGGACTTTACCCTCTACTACAAAGCTGTAATCTTCAAGACAGTATAGTATTGGCACAAAAACAGGTGCATAGGCCAATGGAGTAGAATAGAGATCCCAGAATTGGACCTACAAATGTATTGCCAACTAATCTTTGGCAAAGAAGGAGAAAGTATCCAGTGGAAAACAAACAGTCCCTTTAGTAAATGGTGCTGGGAAAACTGGACAGCAACATGCTGAAGAATGAAACTTGACCACTTTCTTACACCATACACAAAAATAAATTCAAAATGGATGGAAGACCTAAATGTGAGACAGGAAACCATCAAAATCCTAGAAGAGAAAACAGGCAACAACCTCTCTGATATCGGCCACAACAACTTCTTATTTGACACGTCTCTGAGGGCAAGGGAAACAAAAGCAAAAATGAACTATTCGAACCTCATCAATATAAAAAGCTTCTGCACAGCAAAGGGAACAATCAACAAAACTAAAAGACAGCCTACAGAATGGGAGAATATATTTGCCAATGACATATTAGATAAAAGGTTAGTATCCAAAATCCATAAAGAACTTAACAAACTCAACACCTGAAAAATAAGTAATCCAGTGAAGAATGGACAGAAGACATGAATAGACATTTTGTCAAAGAAGTCATCCAAATGGCTAACAGACACATGAAAAGATGCTCAACATTGCTCATCATCAAGGAAATAACAAATCAAAACTACATTGAGATACCACCTCATAGGGTTCAGAATGGCTAAAATTAACAACTCAGGAAACAACAGATGTTGGTGAGGATGTGGAGAAAGGGGAACTCTCTTGCATTGTTGGTGGGAATGCAAACTGGTGCAGCAACTCTGGAAGAAAGTGTGGAGGTTCCTCAAAAAATGAAAGATACAAATACCTTATGACCCAGCAATAGCACTAGTAGGAATTTATCCAAAGGATACAAGAGTGCTGATTCATAGAGGCACATGTACCCAAATGTTTATAGCAGCAGTATCAGCAATAGCCAAATTGTAGAAAGAGCCCAAATGTCCAAATGTCCATCAACTGATGAATGGATAAAGAAGTGGTATATATATATATATATATACCCACACACACATATACATATATATGTGTATATATATATATATATATATATGTACACACACAATGTAGTATTACTTATCAGTCAAAAAAAATGAAATCTTGCCATTTGCAATAACGTGGATGGAACTGGAGTGTATTATGCTAAGTGAAATAAGTCAGTAAGAGAAAGACATATATGTTTTCACTCATGTGGAGTTGAGAAACTTAACAGAAGACCATGGGGGAAGGGAAAAAAATAATAGTTATAAACAGAGAGGGAGGCAAATCATAAGAGACTTTTAAGTACAGAGAACAAACTGAGGGTAGAAGGGGTGGGGGGAGGGGAAAATGGGTGATGGCCATTGAGAAGGGCACTTGTTAAGATCACACACACACACACTTCGATATATATATATATATATATATATATATATATATATATCGAAACTCTCAACTCTCATTCACCCACTGACCATATCAGTTAACCTAGACCTGGTGTTCTCAACCTAGGAAGTCTATGGACCACCTGAAATTCTAAGCTAGTTCGTGCATGATTGGGGCTAGTGGGATACATGAAGTATTGTGGGGAAAGGGTTGTACCTTAATAACCTGAGATGAGGAAGCTGAAACTATGAGGAAGAGACAAGACATAGGAGGAGAAGGGGATGCGAGATGAAGGGAGAATGAGACAGCAGCTGAGCCAAGTTAATGGCAGAGCTCTACATGCTGGTCCCGACAACTAGAGGTCCATTAGAAACTGGCTGTTGGTTCTCAGATTCCCTTAAGATCACAGTGTGCTTTCCTGTTCCTTAAATGCTTACCATGGATCCTGCTTCAGCTGAGCTCGCCTAAGTATATATTCCTTACAACTAATGAGACTAACTATAACAACTGTTATCTGTAATAAAACATTCTTAAAAATCAACAAAATAACAGTAGTTATCACTATCAGAAAACCAGTGAAAAGGTATGAAAAAGGTATTGACCATAGAATACATCTATATGGAGAACAAGTATAAGTTATAAGACTCACTAGTGGTCAGAACATACAAGTTAAAACTTCAAGGTACTCTTATTCACTAGTCAAGGTGAGTAATATTTTCTAAAAAATCAGGAGGGGAGCCAAGATGGCGGAACAGCATGGAAGTTTTTTGTGTGTCTCGCATCCATGAAATACAGCCAGACCAACACTAAACAATCCTGCACACCTAGAATACTGATTTGAAGATTAACACAACAATTGCACAACCTGAACCACAGAATTCAGCAGGTACGCAGCGCAGAGAGGTGAACATGGAGAGAGAGAATCTACAGCAAGCAGGGAGCCGCTTTTGCAGTAGGAGAGAGGATGGAGATGGGGGGGAAAATAAGGGAAAAGCACCCCTCCCCAAAAGAAGCTGGAGAGAAAGTGAAAAATTAGAAACAGCCACAGGGACTAAACTAAAAAGGGAGAAAGGAGAAAGGAGAGGGTTTAAATTCCATTAAGACCAAAAACAAAGGAAGCGCAGAGTCTCCAACTCCACAGCTCAATATCTGGCTATGCTCTGGTGGGAAGGGTGAATTCCCAGGACCAGAGCAGGGTCCAGGAGGTTCTTAGGCCACATGGGGAAAAGCAGTTCCACTGCTGGAAGGACATTTGGTAGAGACTGTTGAGGCCACCTGGTCCCAGCAGACGCCAGAGAACAGCCACAGTTGCTGGTGCTGGAACAAGGTCATTAAGGGTGAAGCCTAGTGCCAGATGTGTGCTGTGATTTTCCATAATCCCTGAAATGCTGCTGATACACTATCTCACGAACCTTTTCTGGGGTGGGCTGGCACCTGGCCGCAGTCGTGGGGCATGGGCAGCAGCAGGGTCCAGCAAGTGTTCCTGGGTGCAGCCGACATTCAGCCATTGCTCATTCAGCCATTGCTCAGTGAGACCCTCCTGCAGAGAGTCGGAGCAGGTCAAAGCCATAGTCCTTCAGAAGTAAGGGGCTGGGGAAAACAGCAGCATCTGAGAGAAAACTGGGGAGAGAGGTACTGCCAGGGGCTTGGTCATGGACAGTGAAAAAGTGGGGAGTGGACAGAAGCTGAAGATAGAGGATGGGTGCACAATTGCTGCTTGGGGAGAACAGGGTTCCGATACTAGAGAACGGATAGCTGACCAAAACACACCTAGGCTCTAACATCATTTATTTGATATTTTGTGTGTTTTTAATTTTTTAATTGTAATATTTTTTAATTTTAATTTTTTCAATTTAAATTTTTCTACCTCATTAATTCCTTTTTCTCCCTTCACAATGACGAAATGAAGGAATTCACCACCAAAAGAAAGCACAAAGAAGCAACAGCCATGGATTTAACCAACACAGATACAAGCAAGGTGTCTGAACCAGAATTTACAATCACAATAATAAGAATACTAGCTGGAGTAAAAAATAGATTAGAATCCCTTTACGTGGAGATTAAAAAGAAGTAAAAACTACTCAGGATGAAATAAAAAATGCTATAACTGAGCTGCAATCACGGATGGATGCCATGGCGGCAAGGATGGATGAGGCAGAACAGAGAATCAGAGATATAGACTACAAACTTATGAAGGAGAAATATAGAAAATGAAGCAGAAAAATAGAGGGATATTAAGGCAAAAGAGCACGACTGAAGAATTAGAGAAATCAGTGATTCATTAAAAAGGAACAACATCAGAATCATAGGGGTCCCAGAAGAGGAACAGAGAGAAATATGGGTAGAAGGGTTTTGGGAGCAAATCATAGTGGAAAACTTTCTTAACCTGGGGAAAGACACAGACATCAAAATCCAGGAAGCACAGAGGACCCCCATTAGATTCAACAGAAACCGACCATCAACAAGGCATATCATAGGCAAATTCACAAAATACTCAGGAGAGAATCATGAAAGCAGCAAGGGAAAAAAATATCCCTAACCTACAAGAGAAGACAGATCAGGTTTGCAGCAGACCTATCCACAGAAATTTGGCAGGCCAGAAAGGAGTGGCAGGATATATTCAATGTGCTGAATCAGAAAAAATATGCAGCCAAGAATTCTTTAGCTAGCAAGGCTGTCATTCAAAATAGGAGAGATAAAAAGTTTCCCAGACAAACAAAAAGTAAAGGAGTTTGTGACCAATAAACCAGTCCTGCAAGAAATCTTAAGGGGGACTCTCTGAGGGGAGAAAAGATGAAAATATAAATAAATAAATAAATAAATAAATAAATAAATAAATACCAAAAGCAACAAAGATTAGAAAGGGCCAGAGAACACCATCAGAAACTCCAACCCTACAAGCAACATAATGGCACTAAATTCACAACTTTCAGTACACACTCTAAACGTCAACGGACTCAGTGCTCCAATCAAAATACATAGGGTAACAGAATGGAACAGAAAACAAGATCCATCTATGTGGTGTTTACAGGAGACCCACTTTAGACCTAAAGACACCTTCAGATTGAAAATAAGGGGATGGAGAACCATCTATCATGCTAATGGGCAACAAAAGAAAGCTAGAGTAGCCATACTTATCAGACAATATAGACTTTAAAATAAAGACTGTATCAGGAGATGCAGAAGGGCATCATATCATAATCAAGGGGTCTATCCACCAAGAAGACCTAGCAATTATAAATATTTATGCACCAAATGTAGAAGCACCCTAATATATGAATCAATTAATCACAAACATCAAGAAACTCATCGATAGTAATACCATAATAGTAGGAGACTTCAACACCCCACTCATAGCAATGGACAGATCATCTAATCAAAAAATCAATAAGGAAACAATGGCTTTGAATGACACATGGAACAGATGGACTTATCAGATATATTTAGAACATTTCATCCTAAAGCAGAAGAATATACATTCTTCTCCAGTGCACATGGAACATTCTCCAGCATAGACCATATACTGGGACACAAAGCAGGCCTAAACAAGTACAAAACGATCAAGATCATACCATGCACATTTTCAGACCACAACGCTATGAAACTCAAAATCAACGACAAGAAAAAATTTGGAAAGGTAACAAATACTTCAAGACTAAAGAACATCCTACTAAAGAATGAATGGGCTAACCAAGAAGTTAAACAGGAACTTAAAAAGTTCATGGAAGCCAATGAAAATGACAATACCACAACCCAAAACCTCTGGGACACAGCAAAGGCGGTCATAAGAGGAAAGTATATACTAATCCAGACCTTCCTAAAGAAGGAAGAAATATCTCAGATACACAACCTAACCTTACACCTTAAAGAGCTGGAAAAAGAACAACAAATAAAACCAAAACCAGCAGAAGACAGGAAATAATACAGATTACAGCAGAAATTAATGCTATCTAAAACAAACAAACAAACAAAACAGTAGAACAGATCAATGAAACCAGAAGCTGGTTCTTTGAAAGAATTAACAAAATTGATAAACCACTAGTCAGTTTGATCAAGAAGAAAAAGGAAAGCACCCAAATAAATAAAATCAAGAATGAAAGAGGAGAGATCACAACAAACACAGCATAAATAATAATAAGAGAATATTATGAGCAATTACACACCAATAAAATGGGCCACCTGGAAGAAATGGACGAATTCCTAGAAACATACACTACCACAACTTAAACAGGAAGAAATAGAAAATTTGAACACACCCATAACCAGTAAGGAAATCGAATTAGTAATCAAAAATGTCCCAAAAAGCAAGAATCCAGGGCCAGATGGCTTTCCAGGGGAATTCTACCAAAAGTTTAAGGAAGAGTTAACACCTATTCTCTTGAAGCTGTTCCAAAAAATAGAAATAGAAGGAAAACTTGCAAACTCTTTCTATGAAGCCAGAATTACCTTGATTCCAAAACCAGACAGAGACCCCACTAAAAAGGAGAACTGTAGACCAATTTCCCTGATGAACATGGATTCAAAAATCCTCAACCAGATATTAACCAATCAGATCCAACAATACATTAAAAAAATATATTCACCACGAATAAGTGGGATTTATACCTGGGATGCAGGGCTGGGTCAATATCTGCAAAACAATTAACATAATTCATCACATCAATAAAAGAAAGGACAAGAACCATATGATCCTCTCAGTATATGCAGAGAAAGCATTTGACAAAATATAGCATCCTTTGTTGATAAACACCCTCAAGAAGGTAGGGATAGAAGAAGCATACCTCCAGATCATAAAAGCCATATTTGAATGACTTAACGCTAATATCATCCTCAATGGGGAAAAAATGAGAGCTTTCCCCCTAAGGTCAGGAACAAGACAGGGATATCCACTCTCGCCACTGTTATTCAACATAGTATTGGAAGTCTTAGCCTCTGCAATCAGACAACACAAAGAAATAAAAGGCATCCAAATGGGCCAGGAGGAGGTCAAAATTTCACTCTTTGCAGATGACATGATACTCTATATGGAAAACCCTAAAGATTCCACCAAAAAACTGCTATAACTGATCCATGAATTCAGAAAAGTTGTAGGATATAAATCAATGCACAGAAATCAGTTGCATTCCTATACACCAACAATGAAGCAACAGAAAGAGAAATCAAGGAATCGATCCCATTTGCAGTTGCACCAAAACCCATAAAATACCGAGAAATAAATCTAACCAAGGAAGTGAAACATCTATACACTGAAAACTATAGAAACCTTATGAAAGAAATTGAAGAAGACACAAAAATTGGAAAATGATTTCATGCTCCTGGATAGGAAGAACAAATATTGTTAAAATGTCAATACTACCCAAAGCAATCTACATATTCAATGCAATCCCTATCAAAATAACACCAGCATTCTTCACAGTGCTAGAAGAAATAATCCTAAAATTTGTATGGAACTAGAAAAGACCCCGAATAGCCAAAGCAATCTTGAAAAAGAAAACCAAAGCAAGAGGCATCATAATCCCAGACTTCAAGCTATACCACAAAGCTGTAATCATCAAGACAGTATGGTACTGGCACAAGAACAGACAGATCAATGGAACCAAATAGAAAACCCAGAAATGGACCCACAAACATATGGCCAACTAATCTTTGACAAAGCAGGAAAGAATATCTAATGGGAAAAAAAAAAGACATTCTCTTCAGCAAATGGTGCTAGGAAAACTGGACAGCGACATGCAGAAGAATGAACCTAGACTACTTTATTACACCATACACAAAAAATAAACTCAAAATGAGATGAAAGACCTCAATGTAAGACAGGAAGCCATCAAAATCCTCGAGGAGAAAGCAGACAAAAACCTCTTTGACCTTGGCCACAGCAACTTCTTACTCAACACGTCTCCAGAGGCAAGGGAAGTAAAGAAAAAATGAACTACTGGGACCTCATCAAAATAAAAAGTCTCTGCATAGCAAAGGAAACAATCAGCAAAACTAAAAGGTAACTGAGAGAATGGAGAAGATATTTGCAAATGACATATCAGATAAAGGGTTAGTATCCAGAATCTATAAAGAACTTATCAAACTCAACACCCGAAAACCAAATAATCCACTGAAGAAATGGGCAAAGACATGAATAGACACTTCTCCAAAGAAGATATCCACATGGCCAACTGACACATGAAAAAATGCTCAACATCACCCATCATCAGGGAAATACAAATCAAAACCACAATGTCATACCACCTTACACCTATCAGAATGGCTAACATTAACAACTCAAGCAACAACAGTTGTTGGCAAGGACGAGGAGAAAGAGGATCTCTTTTGCATTGCTGGTGGGAATGCAAGCTGGTGCAGCCACTCTGGAAAACAGTATGGAGGTTCCTCAAAAAACTAAAAATACGACTACCCTACGACCCAGCAATTGCACTACTAGGTATTTATCCAAGGGATACAGGTGTGCTGTTTCGAAGGGACACATGCACCCCCATGTTTATAGCAGCACTATCAACAATAGCCAAAGTATGGAAAGAGCTCAAATGTCCAACAGTGGATGAGTGGATAAAGAAGATGTGATATATATATATAGAGAGAGAGAGAGAGAATGGAGTATTACTCGGCAATCAAAAAGAATGAAATCTTCCCATTTGCAACAACGTGGATGGAACTGGAGAGTATTATGCTAAGTGAAACTAGTCAGAGAAAGACAAAAATCATATGACTTCACTCATATGAAGACTTCAAGAGACAAAACAGATGAACATAAGGGAAGGGAAACAAAAATAATATAAAAACAGGGATGGGGACAAAACAGAAGAGACTCATAAATATGGAGAACAAACTGAGGGTTACAGGAGGGGTTGTCAGAGGGGGATGGGCTAAATGGGTAAAGAGTACTAAGGAATCTACTCCTGAAATCATTGTTTCACTATATGCTAACTAATTTGGATATAAATTTATAAATAAATAAATAAATAAATAAATAAATAAAATTAAGTAATAGAACAAAAAAAGAAATTATACCATCCATTTTATGTGAGGTTATTTGCATGGACTGTCAGTTCACTTTTAAATTGGTTAAATTACGTTGCAGGAGCAAGGTACATATACATTGAAAATTGGCAATATACATCGAAAATTCATAAGATTTTTCAAATTTTTAGATCTAGCAACTTCAATTTTTGAAAATATTCTGTAGGGAATAATAGTGATTTTTTGCAAAGATGTCAGTGATGGCTTGGCTTAACATAGAAAAAATAGTGGCAATCTAAATATTAAACAACAAGGAATTTACTAAATAAATTACTGTTAATTTTAACATGGTGACATACAATAATAATAAGTCTGAGTTATCTTAAAACTATGTATTTCATTGTTTTGTGTATGCAATTTAGGTGAACTGCACAAAATTTGGAATATGTACAAGAATTATAGACATGAAAATCCATATACCCATTAAACTTACATACTAATAAATCTAAATACTTTTGTATGATTTCCCCCACTAACATTGTAACCTATGTTAATATTCTATGAAGTAGGGATGTATATATTTCAAAGGTAAATGTGACTGGGTGCAATTTTACTTTATATACTAACTTTAGGATTCAGCCAGATGTAACTCAATTGCACTAACACATCCAATCAGGGATGATAATTGAGAAGAAAAGTCTGGAAAAGACATATAGATTTCGGTTGACAATACCTAGTAAGCACCTAATTAGTATTTGTTGAATGGATAAGTGGATAAAATATAAGTTTGAGAGTCATCAAATACATAAAATGAGAGTAGATTCTTGAGAGTTTTCTTTCCTTCTATATGCATTTTTAAATATAACTAGGATAATTTTATGCACATTGTTTTTTAACCTGCTTTTCAGTAATAATATTTATTGCCTTTATTTGCAAAAGTAAAGCATTTTCACTAGAAGAAGTGGTTAAGGAACTATAAATAAATGCTCCTTGTCAAGCAGAGCCAGAAATATAATCCTTTCTTTTTCTCTTCATGCATAATTTTAAAAGAATCGGTAACTAAAACTATTTTATAATCTGCTTAAAATACTATATTATTGTCAACAATATTACTTTTCCTGGCAAAGATTATCCTAGAAAGAAAGTTTTCTCACCAGGTAAAATTTAGGGAAGAGATACCTCCTTTCCTATTTATGACTAGTACTACAGCTTGACTATCTCAAACTCAGATTGGAGGAAGGCATAGTCACAGCATGCTAAGGAGAGCCTTATTTTATTTTGTTTTGTTTTGTTTTATTATTTTTTTCAAATATATTTATTTTGAGAGGGAGAGAGAGTCTCAAGCAGGCTCTGCATTGTCAGTAGGGAGCCCTATGTAGGGCTGGAACTCACAAACCCTGAGATCATGACCTGAGATGAAATCAAGAGTCAAATGCTTAATAGTAACTGACTGAGCCACCCAGGTGCTCCTGGAGAGCCTCATTTTAATGCATACCAGGCACAAACAGGGCAAGCGAACCAAATGTGATGCATCCAAACATTGCAAGAACTCCACACCTCAAATAGGTAGTGGAGGTCTTAAATCAGATCCTACTCCACTAGAGAAGTACATGTGTGAAATATGTGCTATAAGATTGTACTGTTAGTGGACTATTCTTTATTGTAGAAGTTACACATACCCAGTGAGAAAATGTAAAAGAATCTACAAGGAAGTATGTAAAAAAAGTATATAAATTACCCATAAGCCCACCAACCATCCAATCATATCCACTTCTATTTTGGTGTATATTGTTCCAAATATTTCATATATATATATATATATATATATATATATATATATACATATATATATTTAATTTTCTTAATGTTTATTTTTGAGAGAGAGAAAGAGTGTGAGTGGGGAAGGGGCAGAGAGAGAGGGAGACACAGAATGCAAAGCAGGCTCCATGCTCAGAGCTGTCACCACAGAGCCCGATGCGGGGCTCAAACTCACGGACCGTGAGTACATGACCTGAGCTAAAGTCAGACGCTTAACTGACTAAGCGACCCAGGCACCCCAACACACACATTAGTTTTTTTAATTAGATCCTCTGCAAGTTACATTTTATAACACTTCCATTCCAATAAATATATGGTTGACTTATATTTGTAGGATATTTTATTTCTTCTCCATGTTTTCAAAGGTTTGTCTCATTTTTCTAAATATTATTAATACATGACTATTAAATATAAAATGTAAGTATATAAATGTGGGAGATGCAGGATAGAAGCATCAAAGGAAAAGACTTCAAAAGGGAAGGGCTGGAGAAGGTTCAAGGTCTTAGGACATGTTTACACAACTGAACAGCTGGGCTGAGGCTCATAAGGAATGCCTAGAGCCATTAACATTGTCCAGGGATGGATCCTCCTTCACACCTGACCTTTCCTAGTGTTATAGAAACCAATTAACTAGAAATTCAACCTTGAAGAGGTAAACCATTAGATTGATTAACACACTTGCTTAGCTGACTTTATGCATGTAGTCTTTAGCAATTATCCTAATAAAAAGAAGCTTCATTCTGGAGTCTGGGCCTCATTCCAACTCGAGTATGAGGACCTTCACTTAACTGCACTTTGTTTGTGGACTCATCTTTTGCAACTCAGGCCATACTCCCTGCAACATATAAATGCAACACTTAAGAAGTAAAAGTTGCCTTTATATTAAATACTCATTCTTAAATATGTCCTATGGGAATAGTTCAGTATATTTTCATTCACATTTCTACTATGATATAGAAATACAGTAAGACCCCACAATAACATGGCTTTTGATATATAGTAAAACCTTGGTTTGTGAGTATAACTCGTTCTGGAAACATGCTTGTAATCCAAAGCACTTATATATCAAAGCGAATTTCAAGAACCATTGGCTCAGTTGTGAGCATGTGATGTTCAGCATTGTGTACTACTTGTATTGGAAGACATTGCTCCTTTAACAAGTTCAATATTATTAGAAATGTTTGCTCATCTTGCAGAATATTCGCATTACAAGTTACTCACAACCCAAGGTTTTACTGTAATATGATGGGCAATAGGGCCTAGAGAGAGGCAGAAATGAAAGGATGACATTTAAGCACCACTGCTGAGTAAACAACTGTGACAAGGTGGTCTCAAAACACAACTGAGTCCCTGATGGATTTAAGTTGTGCATCCAGCTAATTAAACAGGCTCATATCAGTCATTCATGCATCTCTCAATAATATAACCTGGAATTTTATAGTAATTAATTTTGTGGACTTTATTATGTTATGGTGCAATTTAATTATATGCTTATATTTTAAATGCACAAAAATAGGGCACCTGGGCAGCTTAGTCGGTTAAGCATCTGACTCTCGACGTTGGCTCAGTTCATGATCTCACAGTTCCTGAGTTGGAATCCTGCATCTGGCATGGTGCTGGCAGCAGGAGCCTGCTTGGGATTCTTCTCTACTTTTCTCTGTCCCTCCTCTTCTCTAAAAATAAATTAAGAAACTTAAAAAAATGAATGCACACAAATAAATACATGTATGTTGTTACAGAAATGTAGTACTGCATATGTTAACTTTCTTTTTTTTTAATGTGAAATTTATTGTCAGATTGGTCTCCATACAACACCCAGTGCTCATCCCAAAAGGTGCCCTCCTCAATACCCATCAACCACCCTCCCCTCCCTCCCACCCCCCTTCAACCCTCAGTTTGTTCTCAGTTTTTAAGAGTCTCTTATCCTTTGGCTCCCTCCCTCTCTAACCTCTTTTTTGCATATGTTAACTTTCAATTTACTTTAAAAAAAGTTTTTAATGTTTATTCATTTTTTGATAGAGACAGAGTGCAAGTGAGGGAGGGGCAGAGAGAGAGGGAGACACAGAATCTGAAGCAGGCTTCAGGCTCTGAACTGACAGCACAAAGCCTGACATGGGGCTCAAACTCTCGGACCGTGAGATCATGACCTGAGCTGAAGTCGGATGTTTAACCGACTTAGCCATGCAGGCACCCCACTTTCAATTTACTTTTTGAAAAAAAAAATGTTTATTTATTTATTTTGGGTAAAAGAGAGAGCACAAGTGGGTGAGGGGCGGTGAAAGAGGAAGAGAATCCCAAGCAGGATCCTCACTGTCAATGTAGAGCCTGACACAGGGCTCTATCTCACAAACTGTGAGATCATGACCTGAGCCAAAACAAGAGTCGGATGCTTAACGAACAGACTGAGTCCCCCAGGCACCTCTAAATTTACCTCTTTTTTAACCAAATTTCATCAAATGAAATTTGTATGTATGTATAATATAATGGTTATTTTCATTTCTAAATGGTATACACTATTGGTGTAGTTTGAATTGTTTTAACAATATCATGAAGTTTGTTTCTTTATCGTCTATCACAATTATGTGGAAAACTGCTTGGCTCATGAGAATGTGCACACACGTGTGTGAATGCGAATGTGTTTATGCACATGCTTGGGTGCATGTCTGCTATTGCCTAGAACAATTCTCTCTTTCTGTTCCATCATTGCTGTTTTTCACTTGTGGCTTCTCTTTGTATTCAAGTCCAAGTCAAAGGATTGAAGCTAGGAATCCACATCTATAAACTTTGGCATTGTAAATCATTGTGACTACCATTAAATACTTTCTAGGATGAGTAGCTAAGAATGGGTTTACAGGCTGAAGGGAATGCATATTTTAAATACTTAGCAATTGCTTAAGTATGCACTTTCCAGAAAGGTTGACCAATTCAGGTTCCATGACCTGAAAATAAGTGATAAATTCCTTGGGGTTAAGTGCAGAACATGTTAAAAAGTGCTTGGGGCGTCAGGGTGGCTCAGTCAGGTAAGCATCTGGCTTAGGCTCATGTCATGATCTTGCGGTTTGTGAGTTCGAGCCCTGCGTCCGGCTCTGTGCTGACAGATCAAAGCCTGGAGCCTACTTCAGACTCTGTGTCTCCCTCTCTCTCTGCTCCTCCCCTGTTCACACTTTATGTCTCTCTCTCTCTCAAAAAATAAATAAAAACATTAAAATTTTTTTTTTAAAGTGCTTACATTGAACCTGCTTTCAGGTGATAACCACCATCAAAAAACTTAACCTAAGTCCCCCTAAGGAGGAACAAGTGGACTTCTACCCAGCAAGGCAGCATGAGACAGGCCAGGGCGATGGTAAAGACCCAGGGTCTAGGTTCAGTTTGACTGTTCTCTTCTTTCCTTTCCACCCTCCATTTAGGTCCTGTGTACCTTCTAAGGCTCATGTCAAGGTCTTTTTCCTCCTTGAAGCTTTCTCTGATTATTTTGTGCTAACTGGCCATTGCCTTCTCTGAGTTCCTGTTGGCCTGGCAGTCCACCCTTTCCTTTAAATTCCTCCAAAGGAACCTCATGTCTTATGTGAAGGAGGTTCCTCCTTTTCAGTAGTGGTCTCATATCTGAAGAGTCTGACAGTTTGCTGCAAAAAATAATCCCCTTTTTAAAGGGATTTAATCAGTCTTGATCCCTGCAGACCTCCTCTGATTCCGCTTATCAGTTCTGTAGCATCATCAGCTGGTGCTGGTCACAGTGAGATGTCCTTTAACTACTTGCTGTACCTTTAAATACTTGTGTCATTGCTTGACACCGGGCCCCTGCTTGACACAGGCTTCTGTTTGACATGAGAGAGTTCATTTTGCTTTCTACACTTACTAAGGGTCACACAGTCAGTTCTAGGTCTGGCCTGGGACTAACAAATCTTGTCAAGCCAGTGTTCTGTCTGGGAGACCCAAACCATTATATCTTGGGTTTTCTGGTACTCAAATACACATGTTTCCCAGAAGACAGAATAATGTGAAAGAAGAGTAAGTGAAATAAAACAACATGAGGTGAAGGTTTTTTTTTCTTTCCACATAATCTATTAACCTCTTTAATCTGTCTCACAAAAAGGCACCAAACCTTATTTTAAAAAATACACCTATGTCTACTCCTGTTATTTTTGAAATGTTACCTCTGAGAACTATGTAACTTTTATTGGAAAATTTGTGACTTAAAGACTGAAGTGAGGCTGAAAGGTAATCAATATCTGTTGAAGACTATATGAGCCAAGGGCTTTGAGCCAAGTATCATTTAGAACTTCCAAAAGTCAGTTCTATGAGGCATACGTTATTATTACCTTTCAGATGAGGAAATTTTGGATCATAATATGTACCTGACAATTGATGATTCTGTAGGCAGCACAGCTTCCTGGCAAATATCACTACCAACGGTCTGGAGTCAAATATTACTTTCTTTTTTTTTTAAATTTTCAATCATTTTCCCCAAATGAAATCCTAATATAATAATAGCTTGCACTTTTATAGCACTTACAATATGCCAGGAAATACTCTCAGGACTGCACATGTGTTCATACATTTAACTAATTTTGTCTTTGTTTTTTCCAACTATAAAAAAACATGTTACTTTTGTTTAAAAAAAGAGAATATAAAAGTATTAAGAACAAAGTGAAAACTACATTTAAAAATCTCACTCCTGTCCCAGGCTCTTTTTTTTGTTGTTGTTGTTTTTTGTTTTGTTTTAACAAACCCCTGCCAAACCAACCTTGTACACAACAGCCAAGGACCAGACTGTATATGAAATGGAGGCTGGAGGAGGGGCGATGGATGGAGGAGTTCTTAATCTTGGGAGCTGAAGGCACGAAGCGACAATTCTTAAAAGAAGTAGAAAAGTTAGTAGCTCCAGAAAGAAAAGATGCAGCTATTCCCCAGTAGTCAGAAAGGCGAATAACATTTTGCCCTTTCGGATAGGCAACAATAACAAAGAAGGACAAGGCCAGATGTATAACGGGGGAGGGGGCAGGGGGGCGGGCGCACTTCTGCCGCGCTTTTGGTCGGAGTGGAGATTGGGGACCCGAGCTCGCTGGTGACGTAGATCTCACGTGACCAGGAGTCGACGTGTACCTAAGTCCTGCTAGTCTGGTCCTTTTTCGCGTCTGGGTATCACCTTTCCTTTAGCAGGCAAATCGCAGAGCCTGAGGCCAGTGGAAAGAGGAGTTAACTTGACGGAATTTTGCAGGTTTGTATCAAAATAGGTGCTGCCTGGGGACTTCTAGGGTGGGAGTGGCCTAGGGCAGAGACCTGGTCAAAGCCATCTCTCTACCTCCTACCTCCAAGTCTATAGAAAATGATGACCATTGGGAAAGGGCCTACGGGTCCGGGAAGAAGGACTAGGAGAACTATGATAGTTTAAAAATAATCATTCTCTGCCACCTCAGACTGCTTTCCCAACACCTCCCCTCCCCCCAACCCCTTCCCCAGGCTTAAAGATAGTTTGGAAATAATCTGCTTTTCTTACTCCTTGTCTATTGGGAAATTCCAGCTAAATTGTACTGTGGGGCGGGGGTGGGGGTGGAAGAAGTGGGAGAAACAGAAAGTGGGAAAGTTGTCATAACCAAGTACCTTAATGAGGAAAAAGGTACAAGGTGCTGGTCGCCCCACCAGCTGGTCGCCCCTCCCCCACTGCCACCCCTCTCCCCATCTCCAACACATCCCACTCTACTCCCGTTTTCTGTTTGTCCGCAGGTCTGTTATTCCTAGCACTACACAAGGCTAGAAGAGGCAAGGAAGAAACTGTTCGGATCAGTACAGGTATATGAGGGAAATGTTATATATACCCCTGGTGTCAAGGTGAGGCGTGCGCATGTCAGAGGTTGTGGGCCCCACTCTTCCTACCCCGCCCCCCCCACACACACACCGCCTATTCTCCAACCTACGCTGTTGTAGGAGGGTCTTGGGTTTTGTCCGGCGTGGAAAAGTGGTGGTGGTGGGGACCTTGAAAAAGGCTGCAAGGAGGGACAAGAGACAGGTAGGGAGGTGGAAAATGGAGGTAAGAGCAGCCGGCTCAGGGAAACTCTGATTGCTGATTGAGTCTCCCAAGTGGAAGATATTTGATGATAGCTCTGAATCAAAAGAAGCAAATGCTGAGACCTCTGTCCAGAGCACTGGTCCATTCACCAAGTATTTGGCTTATGGTCACCTTGCTTCCTAGCAGTAATTGTATTCAGAGAGGAATAAATCAAAAAAAAAAAAAAAAAGAAAAGAAAAAGAAAAAAAAAAAGAAAGAAAGAAAAGGAAAGAAGGAAGAAAGGAAGGGAGAGACTCACAAGATGAAATCCTGTCAAAAAATTGAAGGAAAACCAGAAAATGAGAGTGAGCCAAAGCTTGAGGAAGAGCCAAAGCCTGAGGAAAAGCCAGAGGTGGAAGAAGAGCCAGAGGAGGAGGAAAAAACAGAAGGAACTTTTAGAGAAAGACTGATTCAGTCTCTCCAGGAATTTAAAGAAGATATACACAACAGGCATTTAAGCAAGGAAGATATGTTTAGAGAAGTGAGTGAAATAGAGGAGATAAGGAGAGTAAGAAACAAACTTATAGTGATGCATTGGAAGGTTAACTGAAACCATCCTTATCCCTATTTAATGTAGTTTGCCTTGATTTTATTTTTTTCTGATATTAACATTGCCATTTAGCTTTCCTTTGATTTACATTTTCTTGATATACCTTTTTCCATCTTTCTACTTTTAATTTTTTGCTATTAGTGATTTTAGATGCATTTCTTGTTAATCTGCATCTAATTTTTATCATATTTTGAACAATACACAAGTCTCTGACTTTTAATAGGAGAGCTTTACTCATTTGTACAAAAAGAGGTTCCTGACAGGATATAAAATGAAAAAAAAGTTACTTAGTAATATGTTAATATCATATTTTTGAAAGAAAGAATACATTTGTATATTACCTATATGCACAGAAAAACGTGTGAAGGATGAAAGACAAAAAGTATAATCATTGGTAGGATTATGAGTAATTTTTTATTCTGCTTATTTGTATTTTTCCTTATTCCTAGAATGTACACACATTATTGTTAAAATAATAAAAGTTTTATAACAAAAAAGAAATAACTAACAGTATTTAATTTATTTCTAAACGCACTGGGGCACTTAATGTTTGTTGAGAGAATTTTAGAAGCAAAAGTGAATTCCAAATTACCACCAGACCACTTAGCTAGAAGAATAAATTTATATTTTTCTCATCTGTAAAATAGAGACTATGATCTCTAAGGGATATATGAGGACCAAATAAGGTAATCACTGTGAGCTCTATTCTAGCAGGTTCCCGCCCCCCCCATCAGCCCATGCAGGATCCCAATTCCCAAGGGATTTGTATCAGCTATTTGGGATGATAGAGAAAGTAGTTCTCACCTGTACTTAAGAATAAATCCAGGCAACTGTTAGGTGGGTGCCACCTTTATGTTCCTTTCCTTCTGTGCCTGCCCAACCTCCCTTTATTATCCCTTTGATATTGTCATGTATATTGGGTAGTTCTGCCCCTTCATCCAGGCCCCTGCCTATGGGCTGATAATGTTCTGGAATTCTCAAATAGTGAAGCCCAACATATTTCTTTGGAACACCCAGTGGGGTGAATCCTCAGACCCACAGAAGTGGGGAGAATGCCCATTTCTTAAATTTAGATAGTTATGCAGGGCAACTTGGGCCATATCTTATAGGTATCTTGACAGTTAAGACTCGGATACAATGCATCAATTTGGGGATTGGACCAGAAAACAAGTCTGAGTAACAGATGTTATGCTTTAGTCAGAATTGCTTCTCTTTGAGTCTAAAGATTATGGTTTTATCTTCTGACTATTTCCTTAGGGTGAGTGATCTCTCCAAGAAGACTGGTGACAGGCCCTCCTCACCAGTTTGACAGATGCCTCTAGACCTGAGTAAATTTTAAAGGGAGATTCTGCTTCAGATTCTGTGTCTCCATCTGTCTCTGCCCCACCACTGCTTGCACTCTGTCTCTCTCTCATAAATAAACATTAAACAAATTAAATGGAAGTTCAAGTCAGATTTGGGGATACTGCCATCCTTACCTGGAAATGTGAAAGTGCTATGTAAAACTGTATATCTGCATCCAAATCTACGTACCTATATAGATATCTGTATATGTATATAATGCTCACAGTTTTTCCAGTTGTGTGTTATTTTATTTTTCTGTGATGGTCTTTTTTGGGCAATTCATGACTTTAGACTATTCTTCAAAGTTGTAACAGCCTGATGGATGCTAGTCGGGCTGGATTCTGACTGGAGTAAGAAGCTTCCAGGGGCTCACTAAGTCAGTTTTCTAAGACAAGATGGATCCAATCCCCTGGCACTCAAAGGAGTGGTACTCAGGTAGGATATAGAAAGGCTCATTCAAATCACACTCCTCTCCATGGTGGGTCTGGCTTTGGTTTCTCTGATTCAGATGAAGCAGGCACTAGACTCTCCTTTGCTGATGACCAGGCTGTCCTGGATATACTTACCTGGAGGATGACGACAGTCCCTATAGCAGGTCAGGGCACTAGACTTCCTTTCTTCCTTTTTTTTTCTTTCACAAGGGTACTTGATGAGAACTTTTTATATGGAAGACCTCAAAATTGACTAACTAAAAGCATTGGTTGTGATAGTCTGTCCGAGCCATGACAACTGTGGATGCAATCAGGTTGGGGTTAGAGGGCCTGGTGGTAGGTGGGAATAATTTTAGATAGTACACAAATATATATATACACATATATATGTGTGTGTATATATATATATATATATATATATATATACACATATATATGTGTGTGTATATATATATATATATATACACATATATATGTGTATATATATATATATATATATATATATAAAATTGTGATGTCCATGTGTTTATTTGAATGCATATTAATGAATACTCTGTTTCAGGCAAATGATTATAGAAAGTTTCCTTTTTTTTAAATTTTTTTTAACGTTTATTTATTTTTGAGACAGAGAGAGACAGAGCATGAACGGGGGAGGGGCAGAGAGAGAGGGAGACATAGAATCGGAAGCAGGCTCCAGGCTCTGAGCCATCAGCCCAGAGCCGACATGGGGCTCGAACTCACGGACTGCGAGATCATGACCTGAGCTGAAGTCGGACGCCCAACCGACTGAGCCGCCCAGGCACCCCTAAAGTTTCCTTTTAAAAAATAGTGTTCAAATTAAGTTAGTAAGTCAATTTGAAGACAGACATGAGGTAGAACACAATACTAATAGCAAAGGTGGACACAGATGTGGCAAAAGTCATCTTAGTGGGAAACATTGCCCTAGCATAACTGATTTAGGGATAATATCTGGAAACACCTGTCAAGAATTATGCCATCTGGGATTTTACCCTACTTACAAATTAACAAATTAACCTGCTACTGTTTAATGGATACTGGCAAAAGATGACTAGAATCCCAGGTCAGAGATTATAATATTACTCATGGCAAAAGCCATAGCCAGAGCTTCATATTGGTTTGTGTTATTTCTCCATGATCTTCAAGTTCCATGGGGTGACACAGGCTCTTTTATGGATGTCCGCACATGCAGTGCTTTATGTAACAGGAAAGAAGCCTTGTATTTGGAGATTTTATCACTTTCATGGTAAACAAAAGCAAGCCTGCTCTGTGTCCAGGGAAAGATGTTACCTTGTTCTTCCAAGTTGCTTGTTGCAAACACAACTCTGACACATGGCCTGCCTGCGTAGAGTGGTCAGGGTTTTACATTCTTTGTATACCCAATAAAAATGTGCAGGGATGCTCAGAATTCAAAGCAGATTGACTCTCCCAGTAATGGTTTTCTCTGTGTAGTAAATTTTAATTTTTTTAAAGGTTTATTCATTTTTTAGAGACAGAGACATAGCATGAATGGAGGAGGGGTAGAGAGAGAGGGAGCCACAGAATCCGAAGCAGGCTCCAGGCTCTGAGCTGTCAGCACACAGCCCGATGCGGGGCTCGAACCCACAAACTGTGAGATAATGACCTGAGCTGAAGTCAGACACTCAACCAACTGAGCCACCCAGGCACCCCTCTGTGCAGTAAATTTTAATGTGAATGGCAAGCCTTTCCTAACATCACAAATTTGGATTTATAATTCCAAGGTAAATAAAGCAGATAATGCATTATACTGTAGAGTGTCAACCGGGCATTTGTAACTTTCTAATTTTTACTTAATACATAGAATTTTGAATCAATCCCAATTAACTGAAAAGAACAACTAAGAAACTAAAAGTAAATAGTCTATGAGGAACTTTAATGTTACAATAAGACATAGCTACCATGATGCACAAAATAAAAGTAGAGGAGATCAACCAATGCATTTATCAGGATGCTAATGACAGGAGTAATTTTATGCAAATTTTTTCACTGAGAAACTGATAGGAGAGTGTGTGTTTAAAAGCCAGCCTCAAATCCCGTACACACATAATCATCTTTGCCTCTATAAAAGGAAAAGGCAAAAGCCAAGGGAAAAACTGGTCTGTTCCCTTTACAAGCAAAGTTAAAGGTAGGGTAAGGGTTGAGGGAGAGGGTGGGGCATCTCACACATAACAGTGTCCAAAAGCAGTTATTTGATGCTCTGACACCAGCGTTTTGCAACGGCCTTAGCAAAAACAGCTGCATCATTTGATGGATAATTTGGGTATGGAGTGTCTTTTGTGTACTTATTAGCCATTTGTACATTTTACTTTGAGAAATGTCTATTCAAATATATTGCCTGCATCCCCCTCCCTGCAGTATTTTCAGTACAATGTGGGTAAAGAATCTTTAAAGGAATAAGGTAGATCCATATGTACTACACGTTCACTATGCTGTGATTAAAAGAAAAATGAAGGACAGGAGATATAGTATAAAAATACATACACACACATACATATCCATACCCACAAACATCAAAATGAAGCCCTTTAGCTCACTAAAAGGAGTGATCATGTCTTTTTTTTATTAAATTTTTTTAATGTTTATTTATTTCTGAGACAGAGAGAGACAGAGCATGAGTGGGGGAGGGGCAGAGAGAGAGGGAGACACAGAATCAGAAGCAGGCTCCAGGCTCTGAGCTGTCAGCACAGAGCCCAACGTGGGGCTTGAACTCACAAACCCTGAAATCATGACCTGAGCCGAAGTCGGTCGCTCAACCGACTGAGCCACCCAGGCGCCCCGATCATGTCTTTTTAAATGGCATTTTGATATCTCACCAAGCTTCCTGCTATCTGGGTTTTTAAGAAATAATTATTTTTAAAAATTTCTCCTAATGGATAATTGTACCATCCTTGCTTTGTAACTGTCAAATTTTTTTCTTGGACCTAGAGTCCTTTTCCCTTCCATGAACTCTCAGTCTTTTCCAGATGTTATATCATTAGCCTACTACTTAATAAAAAATGAAAGTGAAGCTAAGAGAAAGTGTCTTGGCCAAGGTCACCCAGCTATTAAATGCAATCACTGCCTGCCTAAGATCAAAGCCCTTGCTCCTAATATTTACTCTGTAACAGTTGGTATTTAATAAATATTAACAACAACAACATCATCCAACATCATTGTGATGCTGAAAGAATTCCTGTTATTTCTTCAAAGGTCCATGCCCTTTTGAGTCCTTATCTTGTTTCCCACAGTTCTCCCTGACTGAAGCATTCTCTCAATCACTCCTCACACACTTAGCCTGGATAAGCCTTACTCATCCACCTCAGAATGGATCTTACTTCTTTTTTAAAAACTTTTTTTATTGAGATATAATTCACATACCAGACAATTCACCTACTTAAAGTGTACAATTCAGTGGTTTTTACTATATTTAGATATGTGCAACTATCACCATAGTCAATTTTAGAACATTTTCAAGTCAAAAACAAACACCATAACCTTAGCTATGACCCCTCCTCCCATGTCTCTGTCCCTCCAGCTCTAAGAAAATACTAATCTACATTCAGACTCTATATATTTCCCTATCTTGGACATTTCATAAGAGTGTGCTTGTATAAAATGTCTTTGTGACTGGCTTCTTTTACTGAGCATATGTTTTCAAGGTTCATCAATTGTGCAGCAATTTCTTTTTATGGCTGAACAATATTCTATTGTATGGATATGCCACATTTTGTTTACCCATTAATCCATTGATGGATATTTGGACTGTTTCCATCTTTTGCTTATTATGAATAGTGCTGCTATGAACAAGTTTTATGAGGACTCATGTTCTTATTTCACTTGGGTAGATATCTGGGAATTTAATTGCTGGATCATACAGTAATTCCGTGCTTAATTGTTTCAGGAATTGCTATACTGTTTTCTAAAATGGCTGAACATTTGACATTCCCATCAGCAGTGTGTAAGGGTTCCAATTTCCCCATATTATTAAGAACACTTTTTATTATCTGACTTTTTGATTCTAGCCATTTTAATGGGTGAAATGGTATCTCATTGTGGTTTTGATTTGCATTTCCCTGATGACTAATGATGTTGAAAATTTCTTCATGTGTTTATTGGCCATTTGTATATCTTATTTGGAAAAATGTCTACTCAAATACTTTGCCCATTTTAAATTGGGATGTTTGCCTTTTTATTATTGAGTTACAAGTTTTTATTTCATTTACAAGTTCGTATCAAATATATGACCTGTATATATTTTCTCCCATTCTGTGGGGTTGGCTTTTCACATTCCAGATGGTGTACTTTGATGCTCAAAGATTTTAGTTTTGATGAAGTTCAATGTAGTTTTTCTTTTGTTGGTCATGCTTTTGGTGTCATATCTAAGAATCCTTTGCCATATCAAAGGTCATGAAGATTTACCCTATGTTTTTTTTAAACAATTTTTTTAATGTTTATTTATTTCTGAGACAGAGACAGACAGAGCATGAGTCGGGGAGGGGCAGAGAGAGAGGAAGACACAGAATCAGAAGCAGGCTCCAGGCTCTGAGCTGTCAGCACAGAATCTGACGCAGGGCTCGAACTCACAAACCATGAGATCATGACCTGAGCCGAAGTTGGTTGCTCAACCAACTGAGCCACCGAGGCGCCCCTATGTTTTTTTCTAATAGTTGTATTATTTTATATTTTATATTTAGATCTCTGATTTATTTTTACTTAATTTTTTTGTGTATCCTGTGAGATAGGTTTCTAATTTTATTAGTTTGCAAGTCACTATCTAATTGTTCTAGCATTATTTGTGAAAGGAAGATTTTTTTTCCATTGAATGGTTTTGGCACTTTTGTTCAAAATTGGCTGACACATGGTTTTATTTCTGCACTCTTGGTTCAATCCCACTGACCTATATGTCTATCTTGTATGAGTATCACATGGTCTTGATTATCACTGCTTTGTAGTAAGCTTCAAAACCAGAAAATGGTTTGATGTACTTTACTGTTTTCCAAGATTGTTTTGGCTATTTAAGGTTCCTTGCAATGCCATAAATTTTAGAATCAGTCCATCAACTTGTACAAAGTAATCAGATGGGATTCTGAAAGGCATTGCACTGAATCTGTAGATCAATTTGGGGAGTATTGCCATTTTAACAGTATTAAATTTTTAAATCCAGGGGCTCCTGGGTGGCTCAGTCAGTTAAGCGTCCGACTTCAGCTCAGGTCATGATCTTGCAGTTTGTGAGTTTGAGCCCCGCATCAGGCTCTGTGCTGACAGTCTAGAGCCTGGAGCCTGCTTCAGATTCTGTGTCTTCCTCACTCTCTGCCCCTCCCCCACTCGTGCACTGTGTCTCTCTCTCAAAAATAAACATTAAAATTTTTTTAAAAACATTTTGAATTCATGAACATGGGATACCTTTTTCCATTTAATTGCATGTTTGTTTTTTTTTTTTCCTTAAGTAAGCTCTATGACTAGTGTGGGCTTGAACTCATGTCTGTGAGATCAAGAGTCACATGTTCTACCAACAGAGCCAGCCAGGTGCCCCAAATTTTATATATTCATTTTTTGGTAATCTCTACATCCAACATGGGGCTCGAACTCATGACCCACGAGATCGAGTTGCATGCTTTTCTGACTGAGCCAACGAGGCACCCCATCTTCTTTAATTTCTTTCAATAATGTTTTGCAGTATTCAAAATATAAATTTTGGACTTTCCTTATTAAATTTATTTCTAAGTATTTTATTCTTTTGATGCTAGTATACATAGAATTGTCTTAATTTCCTTTTCAGATTGTTCATTGCAAGTGTATAGAAACGTAACTGAGTTTAGTATATTGACCTTGCATCCTACAACCATGCTGAAGTTACTTGTTCTATTAGTTTATCAGTGGTTCCCATAAAACTTTCTATGTAAAAGATCATGTCATCTGTAAATATAGTTCTACTTCTTATTTTTCAATCTGGATGCTTTTCATTTGTTTTTCTTGACTAATTGCCCTGGCTAAAACCTTCAGTGCAATGTTAAATAGAAATGGTGAGAACACACATCTTTGTCTTGTTCCTGATCCTACGGGTAAGGCATCCAGTATATTCAGCACTAAATCTGAGGCCAGCTGTGGTTTTGGTAATGGATGCCCTTTATCATGTTGAGGAGGTTCCTGATTTAAGGATGTTAAACCAACCTTGCATTCTGGGATAAATCCCATGTAGTCGTGATGGGTAATTGCTTTTTTATGTTACCAGGATTGTTTTCCTCATATTTCGTTGGGGGATTTTTGTATCCATTTCTATAAGAGATTCTGGTCGATAGTTTTTCTTGTCATGTCTTTGTCTGGTTTTGTCTGGTATTAGTGTAATACTGATCTCATAAAATGAGAGCTATATTCTTTCATTTTCTATTTTTTGGAAGAGTCTGTGAAAGATTCTTCTTTATTTTTTTAAATGTTTTTATTTTTATTTTTGAGACAGAGAGAGACAGAGCATGAGCAGGGGAGGGGAAGAGAGAGAGAGAGACACAGAATCCGAAGCAGCCTCCAGGCTCTGAGCTGTCAGCACAGAGCCCGATGTGGGGCTCAAACTCATGGAGTGAGAGATCATGACCTGAGCTGAGGTCGGATGCTTAACCAACTGAGCCACCCAGGTGCCCCAAAAGATTCTTTAAA
This sequence comes from Panthera pardus, assembly GCF_024362965.1. Classification (NCBI taxonomy): domain Eukaryota; kingdom Metazoa; phylum Chordata; class Mammalia; order Carnivora; family Felidae; genus Panthera; species Panthera pardus. Next base: position 44,273,550 of record NW_026526843.1, on the reverse strand, counting down.
TGTTTGGTAGAATTCAGTAGTGAAGACATGTAAGCCTACATTTTCCTTGTGGGTAGTTTTATTATTATTATTATTATTATTATTACTTATTCAATCTCTTCACTTGCTATAAATTTCTTCAGATTATCTATTTTTTCTTGAGATAGTTTTGGCAGTTTGTGTATTTCTGGTAATTTGTCCATTTCACCTAAGTTATCTAATATAATGGAATACAGTATTTTACATTATTCCTTTATGATCCTTTTTCATATCGATAAGGTCAGTAGTCATGACCTTTTTTTAAATTTCTGATTCTAGTAAATGGAGTTCTCTCTCTCTCTCCTCTCTCTCTCCCCACCCCTACCTCCATCAGTCTAGCTAAAGTTTGTCAATATTATTGATCTTTTCAAAGAACCAGTTTTGGTTTCACTAGTTTTCTCTACTTGTTCCATTCTCCATCTCATTAATTCATGCTCTACTTATTATTATCCCACTTTCTACTTGCTTTATGTTTAGTTTGCTCTTTTTTTTCCCCAGTGTCTTAAGGTGGAAAGTTAGGATTTTGATTTGAGACCTTTCTTCTTTTTTAATATAGACATTTAAAACTATATATTTCCCTCTAAGCTCCATCCCAGAAGTTTGGAATATTGTATATTATGATACCAAAGTTCCATTCCATAAGCTTTGATATGCTGTATGTTGTGTCTCATTTTCATTCATTTCAAAGTATTTTCTGATTTCCTTTTTGATTTGTTGTTTGATGCACTGGCCATTTAAGAGTGTTTTGCTTAATGTCGAGATATCCATGAGTTTCCAAATTTTTTCTGTTATTGATATGAAATATTATTCAGTTGTGGTCAAAGAACATATCTTGTATCATTCCTAACCGTTAAATTTATTTGAGGTTTGTTTTATGGCCTATCACGTGGTCTACCATGAATAATGTTCCATGTGTATTTAAAAGAATGTGCATTATGCTGTTGTTGAGTGGGATATTCAACATATCTATTAGGTCTAGTTAGTACATGGTGTTCTCAAGTCTTTTATTTCCTGGTTGATCTTCTTCCCATTTGGTCTATTTATTATCAAAAGTGGGGTATTAAAGTCTCCCAACTATTATTGTTGAATTGTCTATTTTCCCTTCATTTTTGTCACTTTTTGCCTCATGTATTTTGTTGCTTATAATTGTTATATATTCCTTTTGGTTTGAGTCTTGTCATTATAAAATGTCCCTCTTGCTTCTGGCTTTTGTTCTGGCATTGGAAACAAATCGGAACAAATTCCAAGAACTTGGAAGCCATCGCTCCATCCTAACAACCAGTAAAACACTGAACAAACTGAAAAACAACTACTCTTCTTAGATCCATTAGAGAATTGAGGTCACTGAGCAAATCATTGCTCCGAAAAAGGAGACACAGACAGGCAAATACAGAGAATTATAATTTGTTGGCACAAAATCCATGAACAGAAACTTCTCCAAGAAACCAGTACTGAGGTAGGAAAACCTAAACTAAAATCAACAAATTGCCAGAAGTTCAATGTGGACATGTCCAGAGAGGCCTAGTCTTAGGGGGTGCTTCCACACTTTTATGAGTTTTACCTCCAGAAGCCCTGGGAGGTTCTCACAGTGAAGACTCTAGAATATCCTCTTGTGCTTCTGGCAAAGGGAGAGGAAAAGTAGCTGGTTTTTTTTTATTTTTTTTTATTTTTGATGTTTATTTATTTTGAGAGAGAGAGAGAAAGAGTGTGAGAAGGCAAGGGGCCTAGAGAGGAAGACACAGAATCCAAAACAGGCTTCAGGCCCTGAGCTGTCAGCACAGAGCTTGATGTGGGGCTTGCACTCATGAACCACGAGATCATGACATGAGCTGAAGTCGGATGCTTAACCGACTAAGCCACCCTGGAGCTTCAAAAGGTAGCTGTTTTTAAAACATCTGGAGCATTCTAGTCTTTGTAAGAAGGCTTTCCCTCAAGAGAAACTGTTTCACCAAGCCTAACCTACTAGAATTCTAACCTACTAGAATTTTATCAAAGCCCAGCTGACATGGAGGAAGGGAAATATCCAACTCCAATCCCCTCTATCCATCCTGTCTCACCTAAGTAAAGGTGGGGTAGGCAACTGAGAAGCACTTGTGAAGGCCGCAGCCCTGACCATACCCAGATGTTAGGCTCCTCTAATTTCCAGTTGATTAATGTATTCTTTTTCAATAATGCCTTTGGGCATCAATTGCTCTGTAGACTAATTGAATCAAATTGGGTTCCTTTGAAGGAAGAGTTCCAAAGGTCAGTGTTTGATATTTGTTCCAATCCAAGGAGGAAGACTCTTCCCAACCATGTCCTTCTGTGGCTCTTTAAAACAATATAGCCAGGCCACAGTTAACTGGTATCTTCATTGAATATATTAATCACTTCCCAAATGCCTCCGCCATAACCATCAGTTTTTAGAGCACTCGTGGCTTGAATCTCTCCATGCTCTGTTCAAAATTAAGTAAGTTTCATCAGGAAAATGTTAGAACCTATAAGCTTTATGATTTTTTTCTCTTCCCAGGCAAAACCTCTGCACCTGGACTCTGGATCTGGGAGTGAGGACAATGGCATTCTTCTTTCAGAATGACACTTCTGCTTTAAGAGCTAATGTCTCAGTGGAGATAGGAAACAGCAGCCTGAGGTTCTCTCAGCAGCCTGAGGCTTACTTTTCATAGTGTGAAACCATACCTTGAGCCAAGCCAAAAGCAAATAGGGCACTTGTATTCTCAATTGTGTCACACCCACGGGACAACCCCCATTCCATCAGTGAGGGCTGGTTGGAAGGAGAGAACACTCCCCTCTCAACTGCACTCACCTGGAGATTCTCACAGTGAACACTCTAGAATATCCCCTTTTTATAATTTTCACCAGTTTCACTGGAGAGTAGGTCACCAGAGCTCTTCATGCTGTCATGCCAGAAACTGACCTTCTACACATTGCTTCTTCCTGGAAAACTTCCCTGGGAACTGGATTAAGTTCTCATACTCAGGGCTCCAACTGCCCCTTCAGTACTTACTACACTCTTCCTCTGGCCTCCTCCCATTAAATCATGAACTCCAAAAGAATATAAAGGCTATATCTACTGTGTTCTCTTTTATATCTCCAGGGCCTTGCCTAGCACATAGTAGATGCTCAATAAATTATGGTTGAACTGGGGTGCCTGGGTGGCTCAGTTGGTTAATTGTCCAACTCTTTATATTGGCTCAGGTCATGATCTCATGGTTGGTGAGTTTGAGCCCTGTGTCCAGCCCCATGATGGCAGTGCAGAGCCTGCTTGGGATTCTCTGTCTCGATCTCTCTCTGCCCCTCCCCTGCTCACTCTCTATCTCACTCTTTCTCAAAATAAATAAATAAATATTTTTAAAATGATGGTTGAACTGAAAGCATAGTTCTTATATTTTTAAAGTTTTACTTTTAAAAGTTTATTTATTTTGAGAGAGAAAAAGAACTTGTGTGTGCAAGCAGGGAAGGGACAGAAAGAAAGGGAGAGAGAGAGAGAGAGAGAGAGAGAGAGAGAGAGAGAGAATCCCAAGTAGTCTCCACACTGTCAGCGTGGAGCCTGAAGTGGTGCTTGAACTCCCAGAACTGCAAGATCATGACCTGAGCCAAAATCAAGAATAGGGTGCTCAACCGTTGGAAGCCACCCAGATGCCCCTTGTTCTTATATTTTTCTTACGTGGAAAGTGCTAAGTCCCAGGAATCAGTACTCCTAAATATGGTACTGAGATTGAGACATGAAATGGGCAGGCAGTGTCTAGCATAGAAAAAGGCTCAAACAATAGATGGATAAAAGAATGAATGAGATATAGATTTGGGATTTATTAGTAAATGAAACTGAGTAGAGGTTAACAGCATGGATTTAGGAAATAGGCTATATGAATTTGAATTCCTTCTCTATTATTTCTTATCTGTTGTTTAGCCTTGCTGTCCTGAAATTCCCTTATTTATAAAATGGAGGATAGTATTAGCACCTACCTCATAGGATTTGGGAGAGAATAAAATAATGAATATATATACACACACACACACACACACACACACACACAACAATGCCTGGCATATATCACCATTTATAGAAGTACTGTTTATTTTCACCACTATGTACATTTGAGAAAAGTAGGATAATTCTATACATGCTATTTCTAAACCTAAATTTAAAAGAAAAATAATTAATGATATTTTATTCTACTCATAAAAAGGTTACATTTTCCTTGAAGATAATTTAGAAGATAGGAGTAATCAACACCTGACGACCAGCATCAGAAATACACCTTTAATCTCAAAGACGAGGACAACTAAATGGTTGGAGATGAGGGAGGAGTAGGGGCACCAAGTCGCTAGGCATAGGTTTCTAAGTATAAAATATAGTACAAGAAAGATACTGTCATGCTACTAATTCCTGAGTGTCAGATTCATGATGGGAAGTGTAGCCCCTGACTCAGGAGGTAGGGAACAGGTATAAAGGAGGGAGGAGAAAGGGAGGGTAAGAAGAGGTGTGCCTGCATGTGTGTGATAAAGAGAGAGTTTACTCTTTAATTAAAGATATATAAAAAATCAACTACCAACACATAAAAATTACCAGTTTTACTAGTCTTTAAAAAGAATTTCTTGCTTATTCTCACATCTACCTAATTTATTATAGAATATTTGGAAAATGTGGATAATCATAAATTAGAATATTTAGGACTTTGGCTTATCACCCATCACCACAAAAGCCAAAAGCAATTATAAATAAATTTTCTTTTGATTTTTATATACATTAGGTATAAACCTGTAAGATATATGATATGTGTGTGTATGTGATTTTGTGTGTGTGTGTGTGTGTGTGTGTGTGTGTGTGTAGAAACAAATAAATAGTATTAGCCAAGAAATCATAGGTGGCTCTATTTCTAGTTCTGCCACTATTTTCTTTGGTAAACCGAGGCAAGCCTCTTAATTTTTCTGTATCTCAGTTTCCCAATTTCTAAAATAGGCTCTTGGATGAAAATAATTCTAAAGTTGTTACAGTTTTGACGATACATAATTTGTGAAAGCTTAGGACTGCTAGTGATACTGTAAATCATACTCTGTAATTCCAAAATTGGGCAAAGGCATAGAAGACATGACTATAAAATCCAATGTTCTATAAGTCTGCTAATCCATTCTTTTGGCCTTACAGTTTATTTCATTCTATTTCCAATCCTTTCTGATGACATTGTACATCAGTACCTAATTGGTACACAGGTGAATAATTGTGGACAAACATCCTAAACTTTTTTTCTTGTAAAAATTAATTTCTTAGAAATCCTTAAGACAGGAAAAATATGGGTGGAACAAGGTGTGGAAATTCCATTTTAGGTCCTACACAAAACTTATTTTGTACTAAATAATTGTAATCAAACAAGTGTCACTTAACACATTGGCTGCCTTGTCTAGCTGGAGGGTAAGAAAGGGATTGTAAGAGGCACATATCAGTAAGGTATGTGATGGTTTTAGAACATGGCTACAGATTATTTGGCATCCCTCCTATCAAAAGTTGGAATCTATAGTCCTTCCTCTTGAATCTGACAAGAGGACTTATGATTGTTTTGACCAGTGGAGTACAGAATTTGATCCTATGTGACTTCCAAGTTTAGGTCATAAAAGGCCGTATAGCTTCCACCTTGTTTACAGGGAAGATTTGCTTTAAAAGCCCTGAGATGGCCATGTTGGATAGGCTGTATGTGGAAACTTTGGTTGACAGTCCCACTTGAACCTGTCCTTAAGCCATCTCAGTCTCAGCTGTTCCAGGATCCAGCTGTTGAGTCATCTACAGCCTTTCAAATTACCCTCAGCCAAGCCATCCTAGTTGAGGCCACAGACGTCCTAAAGCAGAGTAGTCCCTAATATGTATTTTCTGAACTTCTGACTCACAGTATCTGTGAGCATAAACATCAGTTATAGTTTACACCAGTGAATGTTGGGGAAGTTGTTACCTATCAATAGCAAATTGGAAGAGATACGTGTCATGCTGCACATGATAGCCACAGGCACACAACAGTAAAGAAGCCAATGTATTATTCAAGTCAGCCAAATGGAATTGGGCAAGTGTGAGAAAAGGTGAGAAAACAAATGCAGAGTTTTAACTTAGCAGTTCATTTGGTGGGGGGAGGGGGTGGGAATTCATGTAAATTTTTGTATTTCTCCTATCTCATGGGAAAAAAAAAGAATTTTTTTTTCCTCCAGTTTAACCAGATTCCTGCTCAGCTGGCTTCACTTATCTGTGACCATATGAGTTACAACCCCTGAACCAAAAGGGTCTACTGGGCACTATGACCTTGCTAGGTGCTAAAATTGTATTATCAGCAGAATTTACATAGGACTATCAACAGCAAGGCAAGGTAAATTCACCTCATGAACATTGATGTGTAAGTTTCCTGATACTCCTCTAAGTTCATCCACAAGTCTAGGGGAAAGTAGGAATGATGCTAGTGGAAGTCTGAAACTAGAAGGGTCAAGGGAATTCTCTTGGCCCACACATAGTCCAGTTCAATTAATCAGTTTAGGAAACTATTTGGGACATAACTTATTTTCCACCAGAGTCTTAAATAAGAGGAGTGAGTGGCCATGGGTCTTTGGTGTCTCAAGATATCATCTGCAGTCTCTGAAATAAAAAGAATAATATAACTCAGCTGTCTAATAGATAACGATGTTCTGTATATTTGTTGCTTTCACATTCAGACATCTCAGCCTTAAAGCTTTATTATTATTTCAGATTAGATCTCTTGAATGGAATACATTACCTATCAAATGGTCCAAATTCTTACAGTAGCACCCTTAAAATTTCATCAGGTCCATTCTCAATTCTTCAAAGTTATTGGCATCAAAGTTATAATGGCCATAACTTATAGAGATGTTAGAGTTAGAGTAGGTATAATTTCCCATATTTTTAATACTTAGTTTCAATTTAATAAGTGCTTAAACTTATTTATTTTAATTTTTTTTAATGTTTATTTATTTTTGAGAGAGAGAGAGAGAAGGAGACACAGAATCTGAAGCAGGCTCCAGGCTCTGAGCTGTCAGCACAGAGACTGATGCAGGGCTCAAACTCACAAATCACGAGATCATGACCTGAGCCAAAGTAGGACGATTAATCCACTGAGCCATCCAGGCGCCCCAATAAGTGCTTAAATTTAGAGAAAATGAGAGAACTACAATAAGATTGCAGCAATGAAGCATCAGGAAGACAGAACTATTCTAGGCTGGAACAGAGATACCCATACCCACAGAGTCCACCAGGTCTCAGACTACCATCTCCCAAGTGTGGAATTCACCCAGGAGAGAACAATAGGATACTAACTACAATCCAACTGGGTGCATTTCCAGCCAAATACATGTGAGCTATATCATGGCAACATGCAAAAATATTTCAGCAAAGAGTTTTCTCTGATGGGATACTAATCCAGTATCTCCACAATTTGATTAAGGGAAAACTATTTAAGGCAAAATTACACAACAAGGTTTTTTCCCCCCAATAGCTGTCTCAATCGTGCTCTTTCTGTCAAGCCCCTCCCCTCTTTCTACTGGGCAATGGGCTTCTTTAACTACATCTTAATCCTGTTCCCCAACTTCTTAGTCACTTTTACTTACTAAAATAGTCTCAGTTGGACTGTTAAAAATTTGGGGTGCATGGGTGGCTCGGTTGGTTAAGCGTCCAACTTCTGCTTATGTCACGATCTCATTCTTTGTGAGTTCCAGCCCTGTGTCAGGTTCTCTGCTGACAGCTCAGAGCCTGGAGCCTGCTTCAGATTCTGTGTCTCCCTCTCTCTCTTCCTCTCCCCCACTCGCACTCTGTCTCTCGCTGTCTCAAAAATAAACATTATTTTTTTTTTTAATTTGGCTCTAAGTATTTTAAAATGCCAATCTCAGTTTTAATTCAGAATCCTTCTCATCCCTGTAGGAGATCTATATCTATATCTTCTATATCTATCTACAGTTATATCTGTAGATATAGAGATTGATTGATTGATTACAAGTTCTTGGCTCCAACGAATATGGAGGCTGTGAAGTCCCATAGTGTGCTGTCTGTAACCTGGAGAGCCAGGAAAGCCAATAGTGTAGTTCAAAGGCCTGAGATCTGGAGAGCTGAGGTGTAGATACCAGTCTGAATTAGAAGTCCTCACAACCAGGAACACCAAGGGCAGAAGATCAGTGTCACAGCTCAAGCATTCAGATAGAGAACAAATTCAATCTTCCTCTTCCTTTCTGTTCTGTTCAGGCTCTCAGTGGATTGGCTGGTCCTCACCCACATTGGTGAGGGCCACCTGCTTTACTCAGTTCACCAGTTCAATTACAAACCTCTTCCAGAAACACCCTCACAGACATGCCCAGAAATAATGTTTAACCAGGCATATGGACATCCTGTGGCTTAGTCATGACACATAAAATTAACCATCACCACCCTCCCTCCTTCCTTGTGTTTACTCAGATGAGTTGAGTTTGAAGGATGGGGATACAAAGACAACTCTTTATCTGGCTACCTAGTTAGTAAGACTGCTGTCCCTATGTGATTAATCATCACTGAGGCTCAAGGTTTTTTTCTTAAGTTTGTTTATTTTGAGAGAGAGAGAGAGAGAGAGAGAGAGAGAGAACACACAGGTGCACAAGCAATGAGGATGGGTAGAGAGAGGGAGAGAGACAGAATCCCAAGCAGGCTCTGCACTGTCAGCACAATGAACTGGGGCTTGAACTCACTAACCGTGAGATCATGACCTGAGCCGAAATCAAGAGTCTGACAATTAAGTGACTGAGCCACCCTGGTACCCCTCAAGTTTAATTTCTATATAACCTTCTGATGAGGACTCACACCCAAGCAGCTTCCTTAGGTTTTGTTGGCACCTTGGAAGACTGGGACATACCTTGCATGTGACTCTTAGCTGATGACCCTGGAAAGGCATTACTGTGATTCATAGGTCTCTTTGCCCTACTCTGTAACAGTTTATGGTAAGCCTGTATCTAAATAATTCCCCTCCCTAGTTCCAATCCTAGAGCCTGTAGGCATGATAGGATTTATTTCTCATGCCTCTCCAGAATTGAGAAGTTAGGTAGGGGGTCAATCCTAGCTCTTTTTCCACCTGGCAATACCACCACATCATCTTTCCAAAATGTTATTTCCAGTATCCTTGTAGCTTGTAGGTAGCTCAAAATCCCAGTGGTAAAGCAGAGGAATGAGAAATAAACCTTACCATCTTGTAGATATCCCTAAACTTTATGTGCAATTCTTTTGGGATTCTATTCCCTTACCATCTACCATAATCACAGGAGACAAGGAGAGGGGATAGGTTCTTTCCACAAACATTGCACTTCCCAAAATGTGAACCCAGTCTCCTCTTTCCCAGTACAATACTACCTTTCTATTATTTCAGGGTAAGAGTGATAAAACTAGTTCATTCTCCCTCTGTCCTTGAGGGCACATGAGTCTCTAACTAAGACTCTTGTGTCCTTCTAACTCAGCCTTGGGAAATTTTAAATTTTGTTCTCAGCAGGCTGTTAGCTATCTCCAAATTCTAAGACAATTCCAAGGACAAGAAAAGATCTCAATCAACACCTCACAACATGTTAGTAAAGATAACATCATTTCCAGGACATTTTTCACCTATCTTTAAAACATCAGTTCATTATGGGGTGCTGGGTGGCTCAGTCGGTTAAGGGTTAAGCATCTGACTCTTGATTTTGGCTCAGGTCATGATCTCATGGTTTAGGAGTTCGAGCCCTGCATCAGGCTCTGCACTGTCACTGCTTGGGATTCTCTCTCTCTCTCCCTCCCTTCCTATCCCTCCTCACCAAAATAAATAAATAAACTTAAAAAAAAGCATTGTTTTAAAAAAAAATCACTTCATTATAACCAATCTCCCATGTAGCTTAATATCTGATCTGGAAAAATACATAAATGTTTATTTTCATCTAAGAAAATTTAGTAGTTTCAAACAAAAGGAATTCAAGATGGATCAAAAAGACAACAGCACAGCATTTAGCCACTGAGATAAATAAAAATCCTCTTTTTAAACTTTATTGTCAATAGTTATTTCAAGGAATTCATTCTAGGTAATTCCTAATTTTCATAAAAGCTTTTTTGTATTGCTCTAAATACAGTCCCCTGAATGAAAAGGAACTACTTAGCCTCAGTAGTGGATGCATTCAGTCAGCAAATATTCACTAATCACCTACTTTGTACAAGGAACCCTATAAGCCATTAGGTATGCAAAGTAGAATAAAGCAAGACATGTTTTGGGCCCTCGTGGATTTTAAAGACAAGTGGATTTAGCTAAGGAAAGAATTATGCTCTGCCTACTCCTCAAATCTTGTTAGAAACTATCTAATAATGGTAAAAAAAAAAAGCCAAGTTTTATTGAAGATTTATTAGGCTCTGTATAAGTACTTGATATATGTGATTTACTTCCCACAATCCCTGTTTCACAGAGGAAGCACAGAGACCTTATAAGTAATTGATCAAAAGTCACACTTCAAGTAAGTAGCAGATATGATTTACCACACAGCTCATGTTTTCAATCAGCATCCTTTCAGCCAATGTCGTTAATAGACCTATCTGTATGAAGAGTTATGAACTGTTAAACAGAATCCAGGAATCACTAGCATTCCTTTAAAAGACATTTTTGGGTGTGATTATGTAATTTGAGCTTTTGGAACTTGTTAAAAAGAAAACCACAAGCCACAAATGGCATCTCTTAGATTAAGGCCCCAAGTCAGTAAACCAAGAATTAATACCTAACCTAACTGCAGTTTTGACTCCCTAGGAATGTAACCTTTAACCAGTCTGTCAGGAATTTTCTGGTCAGTACCAATAAGGTAATCCATCACATGGACCCTCTTCATCCTCCCAAAGTAAAATCAGGTAATCCATGTACTAACACCCTTTTGTCTCCAAATGAAGGTGGCTTCAAGTAAAATAATCCCCTTTTCTGTTTAGGACTTTCCCATCCTGCCCTCAAAAACCTTTCTTTTCCTGTAGCCTATTGGAGCTCCCCTCTGTTTGCTAGCTGAGATGCTTCTTAATTATTTAATAAAACCAATTAAATCTTCAAATGTACTTGGTTGAATTTTGTTTTTCAACAAGCTATATATAAAAATATCTCCAAAAGTACATATGTGTAATTGTATATATCTCTAAAACCTCAAACTATGTATGCACTAGGCATATACTCTTCCTTTATTCAATATCCCAACTAGCTTAGCAGGCTAGGAGATTACATAGGAGTTTGGAACCAAAACCAGAGGCAGTAAGCACTTGTCTGACCTGTCTTGCCTCAATGCACATAACTTTTGGTTCCTTTACCACAACTAACACCTACTAAATATTTTTATAATAAATGCAGCTTTCCTAAAGTTATCTGTTTTCTAACTGTGATAAAATTTATTTAGTTACTTCAAGGTGGAGAAAGGAACATTTACACTCAAGGTGAGTTTCAGTCTAAAGTTGCTTCACATACCCTCTGTTTATTTCTAATATTTTTTGAAACACATCAAAAGGCAGATGGCTTTGGAAGTAGTTTCTGCATATTGTATACTACTGATTATTCTAAGGAGATATTTGTAGGGATGGTTTGGAAAGTTAGTAAAGAAAAGAAAGGAGTTAAAAGGCTTCTTTTCTCCAAAGACTATGGTATCAAAAACGTCACAAATTTACATTAAATGACCAATATCTGACAACTGGACTTCTCCCTAAATATTTACAGATCATTTTGAAAATACCAACTGATGCCACTTTTTTCAAAGTAAAAATTTGAAACAAGGTAGTATGTTTCAAAGCGGATGTTAATGTTGTGTGGAACGCAGATAAAATATTTTGTGTGGTAAAGGTGAATGTAATGAATGGGGCTTTTTCATTCTGCACGATGAAGCATTTTTTTTTTTCAAAACTGAAATCTTACAATTTTTAATTTTTTGTGGTATGCTGACTTTTTACAAATGGAAATAAAGAGAAATTCTCCCGAAGAATTCACTCTCTTTGGCTCTCTTTCTGACAAGTTCCTTGCTCCCTCCCCACCCCAGCCCACTTTCTAAATTTCCTGGAAAGGTGTGAATTCAGGGGGCGCGGTGGCCCCCGGCGGAGTTGCAACTGCTGGGTTGCTGGTGGGGGAAGAGGGGGTGTGGTCAGTGAGGGGAAGGGAACAGGCCGAAAGGGCATAAATCCTGGCCAAGTCGGGAGTGGGAAGGGCGAGTGTTGCAGACCCGCCAGGGTAACCTGAGAACGGTTGACTCCAACCGCTGGAAGGTGAGGCACTAGTGGGCCCTCAGATTGGAGAGGACCAAGCTGAGTGACAGGAAGGTGCGCGCTGGGGCTCTGCGCAGAAGCAGACGGAGGTGATTGCGTGTGCGTGTGCACTCGGCAAGGGGTGGGGGCGGGCACTCCTGCCGCACAAACCGCGGGAGTTGGGGCGGGGGGAGCTCATAGGTGACACGGGGCCCTCACGTGACCTGGAGCTGCAGAGCGACGCAGACTTCGGTGCAGTTGTCACTCCCATCTGGGTACCAGCTCCCCGCTGTCCTGCGCCGGACTGGCTGGCACTGGGCCCAAGGAAAGCGGAGCAGGTGAGGGCTCCAGGGCCCGCGCGCCAACGCCAGGGCGACAACAGCAGGCCTACCCCTCAGGGAGGCATAAAGGATCAGCGCAGCGGGTCCCGGCCAGGTTTCTCCACACTTAGCATTCTTGGGAACATCAGTAGTGGCCCCCTGGGGTGGGGGTGCTGGAGCTGCCGGGAGGGCAGCCAAGCCACTAAGAGTGATGGGAAATCACCTCCAAGTTCGTACAGGAAAATGGTGAACCTCTGAGGCGGGCTGGGGGAGGCTAGGGGTTGGGGCTGGAGACGCGGATGGGGGGTGGCCAGGCAGTCCGGGACCCTGAAGGGACCAGGTGGTGGCTGGTCGGCGCCAGACGCTTCGCCACAGTCCAGGATCCCTTCACCCCGGCCCTCTGCAGGTCTGAGGGTCTAGGTGTCAAGTGTCGCGGCGGCGCACGCACGGCGAGAATCGGGTGAAGGAGGAGACTGCAAGGATAGGCCCAGGTCGGTGCGGGGGACAGCGTGGGGGGCGGGTGCAGAGCCCAGTTTGAGATCCCCTCCCAATTCCCCCATCCCTGTCCCCTGTCCTCCATTTTGGTGCCTGCGGAGCTCGGGGAAAGAATCCTGGGAAAGGAAAAATGGTGGGCTTTAAGGGAGGGAGGGAGAAAGGAGAGAGCTGGAGCGAGGGGCTCGAATTGGAGGCCCCCTGGAGGACGCCTGAAGCTCCTAAGGTGGGGGAAATTAAAAAAACAAAAACAAAAACAAAACAAAACAAAAAACACCTTTGCTATCAGAGCTCTGAATCCTGCTGGTCAGTACACCAAGCATTCAGTCTCTCTCCTTGCCTTTGTTTTACTTGTGTTCAAAGAAAAACAACCAGGAAAAAAATCTCATGGCAAATATCCACCAGGAAAACCAAGAAATGGAGCAGCCCATGCAGAATGGAGAGGAAGACCGCCCTTTGGGAGGGGGCGAAGGCCACCAACCTGCAGGAAATAATAGACGGGGACAGGCTCGCCGACTTGCTCCTAATTTTCGATGGGCCATACCCAATAGGCAGGTCAATGATGGGATGGGTGGAGATGGAGATGATATGGAAATGTTCATGGAGGAGATGAGAGAAATCAGGAGAAAACTTAGGGAGCTGCAGTTGAGGAATTGTCTGCGTATCCTGATGGAGGAGCTCTCTAATCACCATGACCATCATGATGAATTTTGCCTTATGCCTTGACTCCTGCCATTTTCCATGAGATTAATACTGTGATTCACACGATTTTCTTCCTCCTTGCATTTTCCTGATAACACCTTTACTGATCCGTTTGCTGTGAACCTTACGTAATTTCCATGTGTCAGGTGGGTTCTGTGTTACCAGATTCCAATTGGAAATTGCCTTGGCACCCAGCCTAAGTTTCTGTCAACAGTAGAGTCACCCATTTGCATGGAAAAGTGTAAAGTTAATAAAGCAATTAAAAAGCAATCTATACATTCATTATTGTCTCATTTAAAAGCATATGTATATATTATATGACCCCGTACAAAAAAACAAATCAGATGTCCCATGGTGTTAATTGGGTCACATTTCTCTGTAGTTGGGTAATATATGACTTTTTTCCTTTTATTACCTGGAGTTTTAGAAGTGAAAACAGTTTTTCAATGAGTCTGAATGTAGTACAGGTATGTAATACTGGTTCAACAAACCTTAAAGTAAACTCTAAGTATTTTTCAGTTTTACCTGTAAGTATAAAGCCTCTCTTTATTACACATGTATTCCTTTAAAGAGTCAGTTTTCTGTGGAATGGGGAATAATGCTTGCCTTACAGGGCTGTTGAGTGGAATAGATGAGGTGTGAAACGTGGGCTGCTCCTATGGAACTCGATCTGGTACTTGGGAAGGACTAAAGGGAGTTTTCACCTGTGCTCACAAGTCCAGAGGGCAAAAATAGGTGGCTTCCACCTTGTCATTCCTCTGATATTTGCAATACTGTTCCCCTGATCACTTCCATTCCTGTTGGGTGTACTTTCCCTCCTGCTGGGTCCTGATTCTGTTTCTGTTGCTGATGTGTGTCCTCAAGGTAACGGAATCCCACTGATTTCTCTCCAGTCCCCAGTGTGCTGCTAATCCCTGCCCTCTTGACTCCTATAAAAGTCTGGAGAATGTCTTTCTCCCCACTTTAAAGTTATATTTATCCAAGTGAGTATGATTCCATGGTTCATGGTCTTTTGTTGGTTCTTAACAAAATAGCCCTTTTTGGTATTATTTTCATGATCTTCCTCTTCCAATGACTCAGACATGAATAAACTAGGGCCTACCTCAGGAGACCTATCTAGATGTCTCACCACAGTGTGTCCAGAATTGCACTGCTTCAAACCTCCAAAACAGATCAAAAGCTTTGTTTTGCCTGTGTTTCTACCCTTCATGGGGATTTTCTCAAAAGAGAGCTTGGGAAGGCCAACTCAAACAGTTTAACAGACTTACCCAGAAGACCTCTAAATCACATTAGGGGGACACATTTTAAAGCTAAAACACACTTCCGTTTATATCCCTTCCACACTGGAAAAATGAAATTGCTTTGTAAATTCTTAAAAACTATGTTAAATATTTGGCATAATTTTTATGTGAGTGTATGCCCTTCTTGTGACTAATTTTGTCTTAATCATCTTGGAGCTTAGTTTCTAGTGTAGTGCCTGACATAGTAGATATTCAATTAATAATCGTTTTCATTGGTTAATTAACTATAATGGAATTAGGAACCCAGCTTAATATTGTTCCTGACTGTCCTTAATAAAATGTCCTAAGGCAAGTAACTGTTTATTTGGAAAGTATTTTAATTTCCAAAGGAACATGGCAAGAAAAGTCTCTAACCCAAAATCTATTTTTTTTTTTAGACCCGGAATGTATCAGTGCTTATGTAAACACAGATCCCTTATTTGCATCATAATTACCTAGGGAAATTGTTAAAAATGGTGACACTTGCATACCCTTCCCACTTTTAACCCCCTTCCCCTTATCATCTCTTGAATCACCTGATCAGGAACTACTGTTGTGACAGTTCCTGAGGTGATTCTGATGCATCTGAGTTATGACAACATAGGCATAATGGTAATTACACCATTTTACAGTATCATCTCAATTACCTTGCTTATTTGATAATACAATGAATATGCCTTTCCAAAATATAGTATTTCTAAAATTAGATTGCATTAAACCATCAATATATATTTATAAACCAATACTGCTTTTTATCTTTCCAAATATCTTATAAAGCTAATGCATTATCATGAATCTATTATTAATAATTATGTAATAATTATTAATTAAATAAGTTAGGCATTATCATTTCTATGCAAGCCTGTACCCTTTTACACCAATGATTTTGTTTTAATCACCCTGGAGCTCAGTTTCTAGTACAGTACCTGGTACAGTAAATATTCAATAACAATCATTTATGCTTTTATTAATTAATATTAAATTTCTTAACAACTGTAATTTACCTAAAATAATATGTAGCAACAATTATTAGGTCTTTGTGGGTGATTTATTTATTTATTTATTTATTTATTAACATTTATTTATTATTGAGAGACAGAGACAGAGCATGAGCATGGGAGGGGCGAAGAGAGGAGGAGACACAGAATCTGAAGCAGGCTCCAGGCTCTGAGCTGTTAGCACAGAGCTGGACGTGGGCTGAACTCACAAACAGGTAGATCCTGACCTGAGCCAAAGTTGGATGCCTAACCAACTGAGCCACCCAGGCGCCCTTGTGGGTGGTTTATTCCTTTACACCCTCACGTTTTAAAAATTTCTATGTGGAACATTTAAAAGTGTAATACTTCCATAATTATTTTTGTAATACAAGGTTATTATACATATTTGGATAATGCAGAAAATATAAGGAAGAATATAAACAAAACCATAAGTCAATTGTCCAAAGAAAATACTTGTAATTTTTTTTTTACTATTATATTTAGTCATGATAAAGCCAGGCTCAGCCTCTTAGGAGGAATACTTCCTTTTTCAAAACCCTCCAATGAAACACATTTAGTTTGTTATGTTTATTTTTTTAATCTTCTCTCATCAAAACTAATTGGATCACATTTGAACAACTTTCAATTAACTCTTGTTTTTTAAAACTGTGAAAATAAGTCTTCATGTTTTCTAAGGTCAATTCTCAGTTGGCAGATTGGGACCATTAAGTGAATACATTTAATAAAACTGAACAGAATTATTTGTTTATGAAACTTAAGTCTCATAAGTAGAAAAAGGACTAGATTACATGAATGAAATGGGCAAAATACCATGTCTGTTTTCTGTCACCTTTCCTGACATCACATATATCATGTAATAAACATGCTGATTTTGATTAGAAATACTCCATTTTAAAATTTTTAAGCAGATTGCATGTAATGTAGTTGCTATCTCATGTGTGATCAGTTGTAATGCTTTCTAAGTGATATAAATCTACATAAGCAAATATGTATAGGCATCCCTATCAATTCAATTATTTCCTGTTTAGAGATTTACTCTTAGAAGCTGACAGAAAATATTTTTTATTTAGTGAATTTCATATGAAGAGAGAAATCCTCAGATATATGACAATTAAAAATAATCATTTTTGCACAAATGAAAAGAACTTTATTGTGTTTAATTGTAAATTATGCATGCTAAAGTGGCATTTGTTGTTGTTGCTTTGGAACAGAAGAAAATATGTATTAAGAAAAAAAATTTAGAGGGAAGGAGTATGAGTGGGGGAGAAGCAGAGGCAAAGGGAGAGAGATTCTCAAGCAGTCTTCATGCCCACTGTGGAGCCCCCACGCAGGGGTCAATCTCACAACTGTGAGATCATGACCTGAGCCAAAATCAAAAGTCATATGCTCAACTGGCTGGGCCACCCAGGCTCCCCCTTAAGAAAAAATTTTAATCTTATTTTCAACACCCTGTTTCCTTTACTGAGCTCACATGAGTATAAATTAATTTTAGATTTTTTATGTATTTCTCCTAATTTCATAAGTATTACTTAATTTCCTTTTATATTAAAGTTTGATTTTTAAAAGAGGAAACAAACTAAATGTGTCAAAAACAGTGAAGAACTTTATGAAAACTTGTTGAAAAAACAAACAATAAATTTCAAATTACTTTGGAATTATTTAGCTAGTAATATAAACTTAGTAGCTATTATCATGACAATGCTTCAGTTCATTTTACTCTATTCATTGGTAAAATGGAGATAATTTCCAGGGCTGCTGTGAGAACTAAAAGAGGCAAAGAACATGTAAGCTGTGTTTTAATTGTTTATGTTCATCAGCACATGCAGGATAAAAGGCCTTCAGATTCCCCTCAGTTGTTGGAAGTAGCATACAAACTATGCCACAAGCCAACTTCATTCCTCTGCTGTGGTGAACCAATCCCCTGCCCCACCTACCACATCACTACAGATTTCTCTGGACACCTAAATGTGCCAGTGTTCCAGTTTGTCTACTACAGAGGTTTGCATGAAGACCTTCTACCTGATTTAGAGCACTAGTTTATGTAGGTACTATTTTGGTTATTCTTGGACTATGGTATGTTTATATTTTTAGCAAAGAGGCCTTTTTTCCAGTGTTTGTTTGTGGTTTTGTGTGCAGCCAGCCCTTTTTTCTCCATGATATTTAGATATTAGGGGCTGAGTCTTGATTTTTATCTATTCTGATGATTTCTGTCATGTGATTAGAGGGCTTAGACCATTTCCATTTAAAGTAATCATTAATATTGTTGTCCAACAACTTGGTAATCCCCTCTTCATTTTTTCAGTCTTTTTTCCCCTGTGTATTTCATTTTAAATTATTTCTATTGCTATGTCTTCATGTTCACTACTCTTTTCTTCTGTCATGTCTAATATGCCATTAACCCTGTCTAACATGTTTTTCATTTCAGACATTGTAATTGTTATCTCTAGGTGTTCAATTTGGGTATCTCAAATTTTTTATATTCCATGTCTCTACTAAACATGTTCAGTCTTTCCTTCAGCTTCTTGAATGTATGCAATGCAGTTATAATGTTTGTTTTAATGTCCTTCTCTAATTCTACCATCTTTTTCATATCTTGGTCAGTTTTGATTGATTTTTATCCTCATGGTGGGTTAGATTTTCCTGCTTCTTTGCAGGCCTCATAATTGTTGTTTAGATGCCACACATTGTTAATTTTAACTTTTGAGTGCTAGATATTTTGGGATCCCTGTAAATATATTGGTTTTTATTCTGGGACACAGTTAAGTTACATGTAAACAGTTTGATATTTTAGGTTCTTGATTTTAATCTTTGTAAGGCTGGACCATAGTAGTGTTTAGTTTAGGGTTAATTGTACTCCACTAATGAGGAAAAATCCTCCTGAGTACTCTCTCTGATATCCCATGAATTATGAGGTCTTCAAGTCTAGCTATTAGGAACATACACTATTCCTAAACATGTGTAAACTTAAATTGTTCCCTTTAATCCTTTTGTGGTGTTATTTTCTTGGTTTGAGGTAGTTTCCTCACAAGCATTTAATGATCAGTACTCAGTACTCAGATAATTATTCATATGAGATCAGGTGTGCTCTGGGTAGTATGGCCATAGACTATTCAGATAATTATTCAAAGAGGACCCTCTTCAGGTCATCAAAATTCTTTCTCTATGAGCTCTTTTCTTTTTGGTACTCTTACCTGAAAACTCTAGCTGCCTTGGCCTCCCTAGGTCCTAATTTCTTCTCCTAATCTATGGAATACCCCTGGGCTCTCCCTGGATTCTCACTGCTTGCACTGTGGCCTGAAAACTTTCTCTAGGAAGTAGGCTGGAGCAATCATAAGAATAACCTCATTTCTTCCCAGTCTCTCAGGGATCATAGATCTTGTTGCTCAGTGTCCACTGACTTGAGAATAGTTGGTTCATAGATTTTTATCCAGCTTTTTAGTTATTTCAGATTGGAAGGTAATTCTAGTCTCTGTTACTCTATCCTGGTCAGGAGCAGAACGGTGTATGTTACAGATGTTGTAATCTGATCAAGTAAGTAAAGGTATATAAATATATATGGGAATGTGCATATACAAATAGAAAAGACATAAAAGAATTCATCACTGATATATTTTGAAAATGATTGTGTGATTTAAAACGATTTTTTTGTTATTTACTTCGATGTCTGTTATTTTAAATTTTTTTTACACTTCTATCTTATTGCCACTAAAACAATTCTGAATATATATGCCATCATGTTAATGCAGAATATGCAGAAAATAATGGTAATAATAACAATACTCATAACATACTTTTAGTGTGCACCATATTCCAGAGAGTGTTCTAAGCTGTTTATAGGTGCTAATCACTTTATTCCTCCAAAGAACCTGTGAGGGCTATACCACTAATGTCCCCACTTTATATAGGAGGGAATTAAGGCACATGGAGATGAAGCAAATTCCCTGATTGTACATTTAGTAAGTCGCAAAACTTGGAGATAGCCAAAACTCTTGGGCTCTAGAATCAGTGCTCTCAGCCTCTTAACAAAACAAGTAATAAATCTATTAAAATTTTCATTGGAACAACTGGAGATGGTTACCTATGTTCTGAAATATAATTTAAAAATTATGTGGTTTTTCTAGATATTTTAGTAGTGGCAAGTCCCAATCCCATTGTTTCTCCTAAAAGGAAATATTTTCTCTCAAACTGAACAAAACTGAGCATAATAGACAAAATCAGGCAATTGATGTTGGAAACCAAAAAGGAAAGAAGCAAAGGAAAAAAAAAATGTAGTCTCTGATATTAAGGACTTGAGAGGTCATAGTAAATCCATCTTTTATGAAAAAGTTGAAATTAGGAGGAAGCAGAAACTCTGAAGAAGAAGTAAAAACACAGAGAAAAGCTATCCAGTAGAAAATTAACACACCTTTCAGTAATGGGAGAAGATAGGCATTTGCTGTATGAATGCATACTTTATGGGAAAGAAAAAAGGCAAGCAGATTCCCTTCAATGTTTTTGATCCATACACATTTTCAAAATGAATAGGTATTATGTGGTAAATAATATCTCCTAACTTGTTTTAAAAATAATGACTGGATTTATTTTCCTCTTTATTTATTTAAACTTTTTTTTAAATTTACTTATTTATATTCAGGTGGAGGAAGAGAGAGAGAGAGGGAGAGAATGAGAATCCCACGTTCAATGCAGGGCTCGACCTCACGAGAACCTGAGATCATGACCTGAGCGGAAATCAAGACTCAGATGCTTAACCTCAGACGCTTAACCGACTCTGTCACCCAGGAACCCAGATTTATTTTCCTCTTAAAACAAACTTGAATATCTATTGGAGAAATGTATACAGCAGAGGAATCCTTTACATGTTGGCAAATGATGTTTTATTTTATTAGTTTTATAAGATGTTCTTTGGGGCACATTCCTTTGCAAGTTCCTGTGGGAGTTATTTAAAAGATAACAAAATGTAGGTTTTGGGGATTTTCTACATAGGCAATCATCTCATCTGCAAATAGGGACAGTTTTCTTTCTTCCTCTATTTCTTCTTTTCCAATTTGTATGCCTTTCATTTCATGTTCTTGCCTTCCTGCAATGGCTAGACCTTCCAACACTATGTTGAATAAGAGTTAAGAGAGCAGACATTGTCTTGCTCCCTATCTTAGAGAGACAGACAGCATTCAGTCTTTTACCATTGAGTATAGTCTTATCTGTAAGTGTCATGAGGCTACTTATGAAATGCTAAGAGGCTTGGTTGTGTTCACTGCACCAGGCTATAGCCCCAAAGGAGTTCATGTTAAACTAAGGGAAAGTAGAGGCAACTGAAGAAATCATCCCATGTCCCCAAGTTGTACACCCAGGACTAAAGAAGACTGTTACATTCTCTGTCCACTAG
Organism: Panthera pardus; assembly: GCF_024362965.1. Taxonomy (NCBI): domain Eukaryota; kingdom Metazoa; phylum Chordata; class Mammalia; order Carnivora; family Felidae; genus Panthera; species Panthera pardus. The sequence goes on along the minus strand of NW_026526843.1, from coordinate 44,252,140 downwards.
GGAATATCCTAAGGATTGCAGTTTGTGTCTAGGGGTTATATGGCCTGGGTATGAGTCCCAGCCTTGCCACTTAAAATTAGCTGGTGTTGTGAACAAACCCCTGCAGCCTCCATTTACTCTTTGGTAAAGTAGGCATAAAAGTGATACCTACCTCATAGGTTTGTGGTGAGGATTAGATGATGCAAGAAGAGCATTTAACACAATCTTTGTCACACAGTATAAATAATTTTACTCTATTACTTACTTTTTACTGTAAAACTTACTTACAAAACCTGTACAAAATGAGAAACTTTTAGGAAGATCATGACAAAAATATGCAGAGGCAGAGACAAAGAAATTTGCTGTACCTTTATGTTTTCTGCTCTTATGTAAAATGGCGTGGAGATCTATGGTTCTATGAGCAAATCCAGAACCAGCTATTATTCAATACCAAAAGGTGACGGTAATGAAATATATAATCTTCTCCCTTGTAGCATGTTCTTTGTTCTTTTCTTCTGAGGGCTGGAGATAACAACTGAGTTTGAGAATCTTTCATCTTAGAGAGGCTGCATCTCCTTGAATTAAGTTGTCCGAAGTTGTTTCCAAATATGAAAGGCCACGCGTGATGCTAATGTGATGAGGAGCAGAAGAGAGAATTAGTTGCAACATGAAACAGTGATAGGGAATCATATCTGACCAACCGCCCATTGTGATGGACGGGTCTTTCAAAGAGAGTGCTCTCTTCACTTTGCCAACATCAGAGAGTTCATCATTTTGTGTTGGAAGAGGAGCCTCCCCACAGCCACAAGCCCTCCAGGTTGTTGTCTCCTTTCACTCAGTCTAAATTCACAGTGATGAGTGACTTGGGCCAGAGGTTTAAAGAAAGTCTAACTAGAGGAGTTCAATGTCTGTTGGCCTGGCAGTGTGGCAGCTCATTACCTGCTTATAGTGTTCACTCTGAAACCTCCATTATTACCCTAGCATTCAGGCCTAGTCTCAGAGTCTGGGCTTACAGTTAAGTCTTGGGTGGAGGAGATACTGTTAGTTTTCCTAGGATATTTGTTCACTGGATGGTTTTTATTTATTATTTTTGAGAGAGAGACAGAGCGTGAATGGGGGAGGGGCAGTGAGAGGGGGAGACAGAATACGAAGCAGGATCCAGGCTCTGAGTTGTCAGCACAGAGACCAAAGGAGGAGAGGGCCTCAAACTCAGGAACCGTGAGATCATGACCTGAGCCTAAATCAAATGCTTAACCAACTGAGCCACCCAGGCACCCCAATGTTCCTCATTTTGCAAAGAGAAATGAGTTATGATTCTTTTCTGCCAGCACATCAGGAAGGAAGAGAAGTACTGCAGCTTTCATCAAAAGTGTCCAGCCACTGGCGTGACTCAGTTGGTTTGAGCATTCAGCTTCAGCTCAGGTCATGATCTGGTAGTTTGTGAGTTCAAGCCCCACATCAGGCTTGCGGCTGTCCGCACAGAGCCTGCTTCAGATCCTCTGTCCCTTTCTCTCTATCCCTCCCCTGCTCATGCTCTCTCAAAAACAAATAAGCATTAAAAAAAGTGTCCAGCCACTGCTTTTACCACATGTGTATCTCATTATGGGCTTTTACCACAAATTCTTACACTCGATTTGGGCAGATTATGCTGTCCAGATGTGTATGGGGTTTCCTCTTGCCCCAGGATCTTCCAGGAGAGACTTCATCCAAGGGCCCTCTTTCCATCCTCTTCCCCAACTATTCATAGGGAGCAGGGGGTAATTTCTCAGAAGCCCTTTGCCCATCCCTCAATAAGGACAACTCCCCTCACTTTTCCAGGAGGCCTTAAATTAATTCTTTTAGGATCTTAAAGACCTTAAATTAATTCTTTTAGAAAAAAACAATCTACCCCACGAATCACCTTACTCTATGACTAACTCTTTCCATGTCTCAAACTGCTGGACTGAACAGAACTTGTGATTTCCACTTCTTTCCCAGAAACAGCCTTCTCCCAAAGGTGGATTCTTCCACCTCCCTGCTCTTCTGGATTGTCTCACCAGATTCAGAACAATGCTCATCAGGAAGCACCCAATGTCTTCCTGTGGTCCAGTGGGGATGGTGCAGTCACTTTCTGACTTGGGGCCTTAACCACTTTCCCTTCTAGCCTTAGTGGGCCAGTGAATACAGAAGCTGAATGGTACACTGGAAGGGAAAAGGAAGAGGGACTCATTTTCTGAGGGTGGATCTGCTGAAAATCAGGAATCTGGCAGAGATTTATACCACTGGCAGTGGAGGAGACAGGAGACTGTGAACTACAGGTGTGAATATATTTGAGGGGCAGCATAATGTGGAGAATATGGAGAAAAGAAGAAAAATACATGCATGTTTCTATTTTGACTGTGAGTCCATGTCATTTCTATGTGGTAGAATGAGTGCTCTGATGGGGTTGAGGGAAGGGAATAAGACAATTACAACATTTTCATTCAATTGAGTCATGTACACCATACATGGAATTTAGGGTAAGGAAATGAAGTCACCACCCACTCCATCCCAGTGTTTTCTTAGTCCCTTATCTTACCCTCTTGTTTTAAATAAGACTGTTTCCTTTGAGCTCCTGAATGGGCAAGATCAAAGCCTAATACTGTGTTAGACAGGACACTGGAGCAAGAAAGACAGATCTCCAGGGGTCCCAATGCCAGACTCAAAATAGTAACTCTGTGATGTTTACCTCTCAAGGATCAGTCTCCTCACCCCTCGTAACCTCTCTTGAAAATAGATATTTGTGTCATGTGTGCACTTCATTGCTATGTGGTAGAGTGATGACCCGGCAAATGGAAACAGATGGGGACTGAGAGCTTGTGTTTCCTGATTTAGCATTCTGGTTGTCAGGCACCTCCCATCTTTCTGTGACCCTCTCAAGGCACCCCATATTCCTGACTGTTGTTTACATATCTCTATTATCTCAAAGCATGGGGGCAAAAGGGTAGGAAAGGGGACAAAGAGAAGGAACCCTGGAAAACCCACTGTTTTCTACTTTATTCCCCTGGAGGAACTGGGGAAAAGGAAGAAAATAATCACCCTGTTTTTTCTTGTTCCACGTGGTCATGTTTCCTTCCTTTTCCCTGTAGATAGCTTCAGAGGAGCACTTGTCCATTGAATACTTGAAAGATGAGGTACTACATAGTATCAAAAATTATTTCTGTGGGGGTGCTTGGCGGCTCAATTGGTTAAGCATTGGACTCTTGGTTTCGGCTTAGGTCATGGTCTCCTGGTTTGTGAGTTTGAGCCCAGTGTCATGCTCTGTGCTGATGGTACAGAGTCTGCTTGGGACTCTATCTTCCTCTCTCTGCCCCTCCCCCTGCTTGCTCTCTACCTCTCTCTCAAAAATAAATAAACATTTTTAAAAAAACAATAAGCAAACAAAAAAGCTATTTCTGTGTATTTTGGACAGGACCCTGCAGTACCAGTCAGATCTTCTTGGGTTCTGGTGGCAGACTGCACTTGATTACTCTGGGATGACCTTATATTAGTGACCTCACTCTATGTGGCCTTTCCTGTCAGAGGCCTTTTCTCCCACCCAGCTAGACTGGATGTATTTTGGCCATAGAATAAAGCCATCTCCATCCAGAAAAACACTGAGTTTCTAGAAGGGAAATACATTTCCATGTAAGTCCGAGGAATAATTTTAAGTGTCATGCTTCAGGCTCACTAGTATTCTTCTTTAAATCACTATAATTCAGTTAAACAAAAATTCACTGAGTTCCAGGCTTTGTGTGGGCTCTAGAGATATTTGTTGTTACATGGTAGGATACCTTCATGGTGAGTACCGGTGGACTTTGATACCACACAATCCTGGGCAGGGTTCTGCCTCTGCTACCTACTAGCCTTGTAACACTTGACAGCTTTCTTAACCTCTCCGTACCTTGAATTTATGGTACATAAATGATGATAAAAACCTTAAAGGGCTCTTGTGAAAATCAAATATGTCAATGTCATTGAAGTACTTAGTATGGTATCTGGCATAGAAATGTAAGCTACAATGGACCTTAACTTTTTATTCAGCCATCTTGATGTTGAAACTACTCTGGTTCTGGCTATACCTGGTGGTAGTGTAATCAGTGTCAACATGTTCTACCATTTCAAATGTATTCCTTAAGAGCCTAAATGCCCATCAACTGATGAATGGATAAAGAAATTGTGGTTTATATACACAGTGGAATACACGTGGCAATGAGAAAGAATGAAATATGGCCTTTTGTAGCAACATGGATGGAACTGGAGAGTGTTATGCTAAGTGAAATAAGTCATACAGAGAAAGACAGATACCATATGTTTTCACTCTTATGTGGATCCTGAGAAACTTAACAGAAGACCATGGGGGAGGGGAAGGAAAAAAAAGGTTAGAGAGGGAGGGAGTCAAAACATAAGAGACTCTTAAAAACTGAGAACAAACTGAGGGTTGATGGGGGGTGGGAGGGAGGGGTGGGTGGGTGATGGGTACCGAGGAGGGCACCTGTTGGGATGAGCACTGGGTGTTGTATGGAAACCAATTTGATAATAAATTTCATATTAAAAAATAAATAAAACTTAAAAAACAGCAACAACAAAAAACAAATGCATTCCTTTTATGAAGGGAAGCAAAACCTAAGCATTAATAAGTTGTGTTGAAAATGCAGATTTTGATAAAGTTTATAAGAATGACTCTACTTCAGTTTGTAGAACTGATATAAAGATGGAAAAAGAATTGATGGCTCTAAATTCTATAAACCAATTGCATTTATTTAACAAATATTTATGGGACATCTATTACATGCCAGGTGCCAGAAGCCCACAAAACATATATTCATCTGAGAACTTTCTCCTAGACTCCAGACCTATGTATTCAACTGCCTGTCAGAAATGTATATCTAGAGCAGTGGTTTTCAAATGGTGGTGATTTTGCTTCCCACATCAGGAGACACGTAGAAATGTCTGGAGACATTTTTGGTAGTCACAACTGGGAGTACTACTAAAATCTTGTGGGTAGTTGCTAAACACCCCACAATGCATAGAATAACTTTCATAACAAAGAGCCACAATGTCAGTAGTGCTGAGTTTGAGAAAACCTGTCCTAGAGTAAAGTAAATGTCACTACCCATCCTATATGTATAGATTCATGGTAGGACCCAACTTTGGAGTACAACAACCCTGGATTAGAATAACCATGCTGCCTGTTACCAGGCATATAACCTTGCAAAATGTATTTAACCCCTATGACCCTTAGTAGAGCATGTCCTAGAGGAGGAATGAGCTATAACAGGAATACTGACACCTAACTTTAGAACAGCTTTAAGGAGTTAGAGAAACAGCATGTAACATTCCTAACACAATATCCAACAAGTAACAGGACATTGAAGTGTTAGTTTCCTTTCCAATCCCACTTCTTAGCTTCTGCTTCTGACATGACTTTAACCTAAACTACATAATCCTAAGCAGCATAAATATGCCCTAAAGAGCTGAAAATGTGATGAAGGAAATTAAATTCACACAGACCCACATTGTGTGTAAGAGTCAATGCCACCTCTGTGTTGTAGAATTGTTTGGTGGAGGTGGGATAAGGGAAAACTTGTTATCTCATTTTAATAAAATCAATGTACCTTTACTGACCTCTTCAGGGTCCTTTTGGATAGTTAACATCAGGGGTGCCCACTAACTGGGTATCTGCATTCATATAGTCACTCAGTAAAGACAAATTCCCAGAGAAGCACAAAGAATGATGATGGATCCTCTGGAGAATGCAATGGAGCAAAAGGAAGGAACTGTTTGTCCCCAACTGACTGTTTTCTGCATGATGTTGGGTAAGATGTGTACTTTCTCTTGACTACTGACTCAGTTTTAGAGCATGAGATTTGAATTGGTCATCCAGAAGGCCAAATTTGTGTATAAGCTATTTAATTTCCATTCCCAAGCATTCCTGTTATTTAAATTCTCACATTCTAGTGTTACTGGAAAATGAGGTGAATTAAACTAACCTTGTAAATAATCTGTGGCATTTCTGAGGCAGAGGGAAAAAAAGTACTGGTGGAACCCTTCCGTGGTTCTTAACACTTCTTCTTGGAAGGGGCATATTCAATTTCCTCTTATATTTCAATGGCCACATCCAGTCACATGGCCAAGCCTGATGTCAATGGAGTGGGATCAGTGGCCATGGGAGGGACATCAGGGACCAGCTAATCCTTGTGACCCCATAGCTATACTTCTTACCCTAAGGAGCAGAATTTAATCACCCTCAGCTTCCTCAACAAGAGAGGTTGTTGAGTACATACTCGTGAGGGCACAATACTGGGGAAGAGTAAATCTAATATTTTCTAAATGGGAAGCTGCTGGTTATATTGTGGGAGGGCAAGGGATAGAACCTCATCCAATCCTGTTACTTATCTGGAGAGGTAACTTAGACTCTATGAGTCTGAACTTGGTTATCTGTGATGGGGAACCCATGATATCTTTCTCACAATGCTGTCTTGAGGAACAAATGAGAAAACCTGTCAAATACATATGAGCTGTAGTAGGACTTCAACACATATTAGTCTTGGCCCACCTTCCTCCTTCCTCCCAGAGAGGAGATGATGTTTGCCTAATCAAAGAACATTATTGGCATAGAGAGCATCTGGAAAGGTAGTAGCAAGAGCTGAAATATGTCCCCATAATGTATTTGCTTTGATGTCAGTTCTGAGTTTATGGGATGAGTTTCCAGAAGAAGTTGGGGAGAGAGAAAAATATCACTACACCATTTCCTGTTAAAGCATATGCTTTCCTGTCCCTTTAGTTTGTCATCTAGTTTGATACTGGAGGAAGTTCCCATTGATCCTCAGGCAGAAGAGACAGTACACAACAAAATAACATGGATACTAGACGGAAAACTGGAATCAGGACAAAGACACATCCCCAACTATAGAACCTTGGATAAATCACTCCCCTTGTGCTGACCTCAGCCCTAACACAATGATGCTCTATAACAGTGGTCTGAGATTTGGGTCAGAAAATTCAGTTTAAACGTGGATATCATTAGTTGAAGGTTGAGAGATTTTTTTGTTTTGTTTTGTTTTGTTTTTGGTCTGAAACTACATGTGCTAGGCAGAATTCTAAGACAATCTCCAATGATCTTCATCCTTGGATAATTCTCTCCTCCTTTGAGTGTAGGTGGAACCAATGAATATGAAGAGATATCACTTCTGTAATTATGTTATATGATAAAATGGATAGTATCTACGTGGGCCTCACCTAATCAAACAAGTTATTTAAAATCGTAGAATTTTCCTTGACTGTTTACAGAAGAGGAAATGAGAGACTCAAGGCACAAGAAAAATTAACTTCACTATTGCTGGGTCAAAGATGGACGAGTCCACGTGGCAAGAAATTAGAGTAAGATTGGAGAGCACCTCTAGGATCTGAGAGCACCCCTAGCTGACAGCCATCAAGGAAATTGGGACTGTAGTCCAACGCTCACGAGGAACAAGAATAATCTTGGAAGCAGATTTGCCCCAGAATCTCCAAAGACCTCAATCCAACCTACATGGACACCTTGATTCCAGCCTTGTGAACTCCTGAGGAGAGAACACGATCATGCTGTGCTAGATTTCTGACCTACAGGCTTATGAGCTAATACATGGGTATAGCTTTCAGCCATGAAGTTTGGGTGTAGATGGTAACTAGAGAAAATGCATTACCATGATAACAGTTTTTATAGTGCATGGTGGGGTTGAAGGTTATGAATATATTCACACTAGCATTTGGATGTACTTTCTACATTTCTAAATGGATTATGGGTTACTTGCTAATTAGAAATAAAGCCCTTAGAATTTATTCATGTCAAATATGTTATATTTCAGACTTTTAAAAAATGTATAGTAAATACTACAATAGGCAAACATGTATATAACCAAAGTTATGAAGTAAAACATTACAGAAAGTAGATGCCTCCGTGTTACTCTGAATGCGTTACCCCTAGAGAGACCCACTATCTAGGGATGTGAATACATCCTTAAACAAAACACATGGCTGCTTTATATATTTTTAGTTCTCATTATGCAAGTAATATATTTATGTATTTCTTATTGAAAATTTTCTCTCTGAAAATAGTTTTTCTAAGATTTCTCTAATGAAGTGACCTTGGGACAGGTCATATTTTTAGGCATGCTGCTATGAGCATACTTGCACTTGTGCCCAGGACTCTGCAGTACAGACTTAAGAGTGTAGAAACTGACAAGACCTCATGACTTTTTCTTTTTAAAAAAAAATATTTATTTATTTTGAGAGAGAGAGAGAGAGCGCAAAAGTGAGGGAGGGGTAAAGAGAGAAGGAGAGAGAGGATCCCAAGCAAGCTCTGCACTGCAACAGGCGGCAGCCCTGAACATGGGGCTTGATATCATGAGCCATGAGATCATGATCTGAGCTGAAATCATGAGTCAGACGCTTAACTGACTGAGTCACCCAGGTGCCTCACCTTATCTCCTTGTGTCATAGATATTGCCAAATGTCTCTGTAAAGAGGTTGTAACAATGTGTCCTCCCCCAGCAGTGTATGGAAACAGTGTGCAGAATAAATACAAAGCCAATGACCAAGTTTTCTTTTGAAACTCAATAATTATTTCAATATATATTCTGAAGCATAAAGTTAACATAAAGCTGAACATTTAGAAATGGAAAGGTGAAATGTACCATTTATAGAGAAATAGAGAAAAAGTGTCATCAACATTCTAACAAGGTATCCGATTAGCAAATATTAAAAATGCCATGAAACTCATTGTTTGCACAGATCTGGAAAGACGAGTGTTCTCATCTTGTTATGGGTTGAGATACACATTAGTAAAGAGATTTCAAAGTTAAGCCAGATAGTACTAAAAAATATTAGATGTTCATGCTCTTTGACAAAGGAGTCTCACTTATGCTATTTATCCTCCTGATGCAGTTGGGGAGGCCCCTACATCATTACTCATCTATCCACACTGCTCAGGGCTGAGCTGTGCATTGCCCTAGCTGGTTCTGTATCTTCAATCGTCCAGACCCTGTGCCATCCAGCCTTCAATTGAAACAGGAAAATCTGTCTTATAGCTGGATGCAGCCTTGATGGACCATCCATGGAGCCATCTCAAGCATTGATATGGAACAGCACTCCAGTTCCTCTTGGAAGAATGTATTGACCTCTGATCTAACCCTTAAGTAAAATCTTCCATCCTCTCACCCTTGGGTCCTCAGATGCCCTCCTCTCCCTACTAGGTATAAGAAGCCCAATCCTTTCCACAAGTTTAACTTTTCACAAAGCATGGAAGAAACATGGGCTTCAGATATCTTTTACTTCCCACCCTGGCACAAACCTCCCCTGAGGTAAGAGGAAGAAGCACCAAGCCTGTCTCCCTGCTGCAGGGAGGGTAAAAAAGAACAGTGATTAATCACCTCAGCAGTATGTGTCCTGATTCCTTTGCTAAAGCTCTGCCACCAGCAACTAATGGTGCCCAGAATGCCTGGGTCCATCCCTGGCTCTTTCAGTGGGTGTGGGGAGAAACCTCTTTTCTGTCTGTGTCTGTGTTCAGGAGCACGTGCTTTGTACTAACATATATTCATGAAGAGAGGATTGTGATACCTCGCTACCAGGGTTGTCATGAGGATTAAATCCAGCCACTAAGTGAAGAACATTGGACTTGGGCTCAGCTCAACCATCTGATCCATAAATTATAGCTGTCTTTCCTCCCCAGAGCAGGAAACTCATACAGCTCCTTGAATTGCTGCTCCCTTAGCTGGGGCCTGTTAACCTGAATGCAGGTCAGAATCAACTTTGGGATCCTTTTCTAAACCCTCACCTGAAATTTCCTTGTTAGTGGAAGTAGGGCTTCTACCAAAGGCCATCCAAATGATTAAGTTATAATAATACAGGTCTCAGAAAACAGATACACCTATTTAGCACCAACGGTATATGTGAATACCTGTTGCCCTTTCATTCCACAGTACCAGGTATTAACGATTTTATCTCTATTTTCAGTCTATTTGTGTTCTCCAGACTTTCCCCATTGGAAGAGTCTTCTCAGATGGTTGTTAAACTTACAGATTCACAGGCTTGTCCCCTAGAGTTGTCAGATTTAGTAAATAAACATACAGGATGCCCAGGTGAATTTGAATTTCAGACAAACAAAATAATATTGCATAAGATGTATTTACACTAGAAAGTTTTTGCTGTTTATCTGAAATTCAAATTTATACGAGTTAAATTTAGTTTGGCAAAGTTACATATGGGGGGCTCTGTGGGGTAGAACCAAGATGCTACAGTCAATAGCCTCAGCCAACCCCCCAGCAGATGCCACATGGATCATCATCCATGTTGAGCGAGCTCTGTTGGATGTTCCAGCTAAGTGGAGCTTCCAGATGACTGCAGCCCCAGGTGGGAGATACCAAATAGAGCAGAAAGATACCCAGTGGAGCCCAGTCAACCCACAGAATCCTGAGAGATAAAAATGTCTATTGAAAGGGAACTTCTTTTGGATACATGTGGACAGGGATCTTTGACAAGACAGCAGATAGATAAGCATTACAGCCCTTGGCCTTTGCTATTGTGTCAATGCAGCACTGCTGGGTGGATAACTGTGTCCAACTCTGGGGTTTATTAATAGTAAAGGCCTTGCCTGCAGATTCTAAGCCCTTTCTCTAATACAACTTTTATAAGAAAGTTGATATATTGTTCTCCTTATTATTTTTTTTCATATTTTTAGTTGTTTTACAGCTCACATGTGGAGCAGGGATGTATGGTGGGTGGGTGGGGGCTTAAAAGCTCAAGCATTTTGGGGGCGCCTGGGTGGCGCAGTCGGTTAAGCGTCCGACTTCAGCCAGGTCACGATCTCGAGGTCCGTGAGTTCGAGCCCCGCCTCAGGCTCTGGGCTGATGGCTCGGAGCCTGGAGCCTGTTTCCGATTCTGTGTCTCCCTCTCTCTCTGCCCCTCCCCCGTTCATGCTCTGTCTCTCTCTGTCCCAAAAATAAATAAAAAACGTTGAAAAAAAAAAAAAAAAACTCAAGCATTTTGGATCAAGACCATAGAAATAGCTGAGAGCTAGCAAGTCACAGAAAGGGGAGAAGAGCTGTGGGATAATTGTAAGACCCACTCCTGAGGGAAGAGCAGAAAATTTGCTTCATAAGAGCAATTTACCACCAAGGGTTTGAAGGGAGAAGGCCTGGTATATAGAGAAGATAGAAGTATTTTGGTTACGTATTGATGCCGCTCCATATGGAAGAAATTATCAGGAATGAATAATCAGAATCCTCAAGTACAAACAAATGTACTGTTCAATTGACTAAGTTTCTGCCTACTAAATTACTATAATTTTCTAGGCCTGCTTCTTTGAAATAATTTCAAATTGCTGAAATGACATTTCGTGTATGTATCTAGATCATTCAGTCACATGATTATAGATGATCTTTTAGTTTTCCACTTCAGATGGTTAACTGCTTAGCATGGTGTGGAATTTTACATGTCCACCCTCTCAGTGCTAGCTCATCTTCAAGAATGCTAGGACACTTCCCTGGGGCTGAATGTACTGATAATACTCCCCTACTGTCTCTTTAAAGCAAACAAAAATCCTCACAGCAGGGACATTCTTTGTTCCATCAACCTAGGCCGAGTTCCAACAACTGTCCTAGTTTCAGTCTACAGCCTCTAATTACTATGATTTCTCCTGTGGTGGCCTGAAGAGCAAAGATATTTTGCGTTCAGCGAGATTCCAAGGGGTGCGTGAGTCTTGCGGAGGCATTTTTAGTATGGACTAAAAGCCTATGCTTCGCGTTGCCGTAGAAACCTGACGTCATAGGGCGACCGTGACGAATTTTTAATAAGCCCTAGTTTGGAGAGCAGGTCTCGACCTCAGATGTTTGGGACTCAGCTGAGAGTGTGGGGTCCCGCTGAGGGGGCTGAACCGCCTTGGAGTGTGAGGAGACAGAGGAATCCAGATCCAGCTTTTCCCGCTTTGGGGCTCGGTGCCCCTGCTGTCTTGTATGTAAAGCCATTGTGGTCCCTCCCAGCTCCAGTGAGTGTAAGTGTTCCTGCAGGGGTGTCCTGGAGCTGCTTTCCTCTAAAGACAAGGATGCGGGAGGTTAAGACAGGTAACTTAACCTCTCTGTGCACCAGCTTCCCCCCTCTGTACAGTGGAGATGAGAATGCTTCACTCAGGATCGCTGAGAACAGTCAGCAATTGGACTGAGCAAACCCATAGCCCTGTGGTTATTGCGGGGTCATAAATGCCTGCCTGAATTCAGGCCATTTCTTATGCCTTTCCAATTTTGTTGTTAGGAGATAAAGAGGAGAAAAAAGGCTCTGGTGAGAAGCCCATTAAAACATGTGGTTGCTATGACCACCACCTGGTTGTATGTCATTGTCAGTAACCTAGTGCCTGGCTTGGTCCTGGCCACATAGTTACACCAGTAAGGGATTGTGATAGCTGGATCTGTCTTTTCCTGTGGAGCTCTTCATACCAGCGGCCCAGCTCATATCAGGTGCCTGAAGAAGGCAGGTTTTGAGGATCTGAGTCCTGATGGCTGCTGAAGTTTCTACTCCAGGTTCAAGGGCAGCAGTCCTCAGGAGAGCCCAAAACCTTGCATTCCTGGTGGAATATGAGGCCTGGATCAATGACTTTATTGATCTGAACAAAAGCATGTTTTAGAATAGCTCCTATGAAGTTCACAAACTAGCCTAAAAGTAGAGAAGCTGCGTTGATCTCATCTTGAGAGAAGAGGTTTACCAGATGGAATGTCATTCCTTCAGTAGCTGTATGGTTTGTAGTAGCCCCTGAGGCTCATTTTAGGGAAGTCTTTTGTCTGAAAGCACTGAATTATCCAGCTTGAGGAAGGAATGTGATCTTTAACATGCATTTGGAATAAATTTACCTAAGTTGTTCTCGCTGGGTAAATATTATTCAGTGATTCTCATATTTCTCACAGATGTGTGTTGAAAAATGCATTTGGTTAAAGTATTCCTAGTAATTTGAGAATGTAATATAGTTCCCTGGCTGCTGTGTTTTTATCCATTTTATAATGAAACATTTTAGGAAACCAGAAATTTTACAAATATTAAACATGTCAGTTATAAGAATTTATATTTTAAAAAATACTTCTGTGTTTTATTATTATATACTTATTATACTGAGCCTTATATCCTATAATAACCAGGTACTCTTAAATATAGTTATGTTTACTTTCCCAGTATATAACAGTTTCAGTTCTTTGTTACCTGGCCTCCACCCCACCCCCTGCCCACTATGTATCCAGGCAAGCACTTATCTTCTCTCACTGTAGATTAGTTTTCATGTCCTAGAATTTTATTTAAATGGAATCCTAAAGGTTTTTTGCTTTTTTGGTTTTGGTCTGGCTTCGTTCACTGAGCCTATTTATTTAGATTTACCTTTTTTTTTTTTTTTGCATGTATCAATAGTTCATTCTCTTTTTTTAAGTTTATTTATTTTGAGGTGGTGGGGAGGGGCAGAGAGAAAGAATCCCAAGGAGGGATTGGGTTGGGAGGCTCAAACTCATGAACCATGAGATCATGACCTGAGCTGAAGTCAGGCTCTTAACTGACTGAGCCACCCAGGCGACTAAATAGTTTATAATTTTTTAATTGATGAGTAGCATCCCAGTATATGGATATGTTACAATTTGTTTGAAATTTGTTTTTTTTTTAAATTAAACCTCCAATGACCATTTGTGTATAACTTTTTGCATGGATATATGCTTTCTTTCTCTAGTATTTCCCCCAGAGTAAATACTTAAGAGTGCAATGGCTGGATCATATAGTAGATGTAAGACTAACATTGTTAAGAAACTACCAAACTGGTTGTACCATTTTTCCCTTGTCACCAGCAGTGTATGGGAGTGTCCTCTACAACCCTGCTAATGAATGGTATGGTCAATCTTTTTAATTATAACCATTCTCATGGGGATGTAGTGGTATGAAATTATAGTTTTAATTTACAATTCCCTAATGAAGTTAAGCATATTTTCATGTGTTTTTTTTTTTTGCCACTTCTACATCTTTGATGAAGTGTCTATTCAAAATTGTCCTCCATTTTTTTTATTGTAGTGTCATTTTTTTTCTAATTGACTTTATAGATTTTCTATATTCTAGATACAGGTCCTTTGTCAGATATGTAATTTGCATGTATATTCTGCCAATCAGTGCCTTGTTTTTTAATTATTTTAACAGTGTCTTAGGAAGAGCAGTTTTTTACTTGGAGGAAGTCCAGTTTATATATTAGTTCACTTATAGATTATAGTTTTGGTATCTCCTGTATGAAATCTTCAACTAATCCAAGGTCACAAGGACTTTTTCCTATGTTTCTTCTAAAAGATTGATAGCTTTAGGTTATATACTTAAGTCTGTGATCCATTTTGAGTGGACTTTTGTATATAGCGTGATACATGGGTAACAATTTATATTTGTGTATATGATATGCACTTGTCCTAGTACCATTTGTTGATAAGACTCCCGTTTCTCCACTAAATTGCTTTTGCCCACTTTTCAAAAATCAGTTGTCCATATATGTGTGGGTCTGTTTCTGGACTCTTTAATCTTTTTCTTCAATCTACTTGTCTACCTTGATTCTAATACCATACTGCTTGATTACTATATGTTTTAAATGAGTCTTAAAATCTGAGAGTGTTCATCCTCCAACTTGATTCTTTTTCAAAGTTGTTTTTCATGGTCTAGATCCTCTGAATTTCCATATAAACTTCAGAATTGGCCTGCCAATTTCTTTAAAAATATTTTCTAGTATTTTTATTTGGATTGCATTGAATATATGGATGTATTTAAGGAGAAGTAACATTGAAATAATACTGAATCTTCCAAGCTGTGAAGATAGTTGTCTCTCCATTCATTTAGGTCTTTAATTTTTCTAAGCAATATTGTGTAGTGTTCAGTGAACAAGCTTTGCACATATGTGGACAGATGATCCATAACTATTTCATACTTTTTGATGTTATTGTAAAATACATTGTTTTATAAATATAATTCCCAATTATTTTATTTTCACTAAGCTGTCAGCAGCCAAATATTTAATAATAACTGTTGCAGGATCTTTTTGGTTGAAAGCACAGACCACTCTAGGATGAAAAAGTTACCTGATGGATAACATGCATTTGACTGTTTCTATATCAGCTTTTTGACATCATTGGCAATGTACTGAAACTAGGGAGAAAAATGTCACAGAGACAATTCTACAGGTCATAGCCAGAAAAATCAGTCACTAAAATGAAGTAGTTATGTGTGGTTAGAATTGAACCAGTTAAATTGTGGGGTTTTTCTTTTTGTCCCTTGAATTGATGAATTCTGGGTACTTGAATGGTGAGACAGGGGAAGGAGAGAGCATGTACATATATGAGTATGTATGTTTGTATGTATGTGTATGTTGCTGAAGCTGCCAGGAATCTTTATTGTGAAGAATATTTCAGGTTAATTACTTTACTGTGGTTGTGTCAGTCCTGTTCACTTCCTAGCATATAATAGGAAGTAAGTCACAGTGTTTTTTTCTCCAGCTTTAGTTGGCCAGCATGGTTACCATGGTGACTCTGTGACTGCTGTGGGATTTGGTGCAGATTGAGCATTGTTTTATAATTCTAGCCCAAATTGCTTATTAGTAACATGGTTGTCAAGTGTTGTTTTTCTGATTTCCTCATTCCTTCCTGTGTTATTCATTGAAATTTGACTGAAGGTAGAGATTTCTCTTCTCCCTGTTTTATGTGTTTTTAAAATTCATATCAGTATGAGTAATAGATTTCTATTTTGCAGAAAGAGTTACCATTTGATGCTACAATTATTTATTTTTATGCTTAAATGTCTCAGAATTGGCCAATGGAAGCCCCTTCAAGTTGACTTCTATGTCTATTTGACAACTGCTTAGAATTCTTTCAATATTTACTTTGTCTCCTGAGGCTATCTTCTAATCTATAGAAAGGAAATCACCTCAGATCATCATTTTGAGGAATTGAAGAGAAAAAATCTGAAAATAACAACCTACGGTGTGTGGCATCTAGTAGGCTCTCAGTGGGTGCTAATTCTCCATTCCAATTTTGCCTTCTTCACTCTGTCAATATGTTACCTCTGACATGAACATGATAGCAGGACTACCAGAGAGAATATTTGGACATGGAACAGCAAGCAGGGATGAGCCCCCATTCACATGATGTGAGAGCTTCAGTGTCACTGCTGTGTGTGTGAGGAGGCTGTGGGATGGAGGTAGGGAAGAGGCACAGCGTCATTGCACAGCTTCCTGTGAACTGGGTGGGGACAGGCAAGCACATGCTCACCCACTGCTGTTGTGTTTCATGTGTTTTCCCTTCCTTTCACTTTCTGTTCTATTCCATGTGATGTCTGAACCCCTGACTCTTCCTTTCTAGTGGAACAACAGACAGGCATGTGAATTCTGAGCCCTGAAAACAGGAACCGATAGAGAAGAACAAAGTGTGATGTAGAGTGTGCTAGACTGGTTCCTAGAGCAAGAATGAAGAGATCAGGGTCCCATCATTGGGACACTTTAGGTAAGTCACTATGCTTCCACAAGCCTTGTCTATACAACAGGATAACAGTACCCAATTCTCCCAACCACCTGGGAGTATTATGAAATTTAAGTGTGATCCCATGTGGGAAAGCAATCTGTGGTCGTATGTGTGAAGGAAGGACCAGTGTGCTTTTGAGTAATCACATTAACAGAGACATCACAGATATCATTGAACTCTGAATGGGAGACATAAAATTAATGGTACACAAACATCAGATGCTTAGGTCAAGATTTCTCCAAATGTAGTCTTGCAGAAGTCCAGGGGAGGGATGAGGGTGGATTGACCCAGTACTGCCACAGTGTGCAAATGACAAGGGATAGCCTTGGACAGGATGTGTTGGTGATAGGACAGGTGGGGCCTGAGGTGGCTGTGGGTGGGGGTACATGAGGATAAGTCTGAATGAAGGATGAGCACTTGGCTTTTGTTCAGCCAAGTGCAGACACGGTGGTGCTGTTTCCTGAGATCGGTTGTTTCATGCACTTTTGAGACATTCTCATGATAATTAGGTAAGCAGAAGTGGTTATGGTAAAAGCGATTTACAAAATGGATCATTTAATGAATAGGATTTAGTTGTAAAACTATTACACTTTATTAAACACACATGCAGACTATAAAACTATATAAATATCATATTGTAAGTATTTATTTAAAGTAGCTAGCATTTTTGAGATGTTACTGTGCACCCAGCAGTGTTCTAATAGTGTATTAACTCAATTCTCAAAACAATAACCCATGACATAAGGGTGATTTTATTTTCCATTTTATAGAAGAGGAAACTGAGGCACAGGTTTTTTAATCTCTTAAAATCACAGAGAGCTAGGTATCCCAAAGTCTTTGCAGAATTTTTTAAATAATAGGATTGTGGACTATTTACTCTTGTAAAGACCAAAATTCAAAGCAATGTTTATTTAAAACTGCTGTGTCTTCTATAGTAACACACAACCCCAATTTTCTACATGAGGCAATCGAGTGACTGTAAGGTGAAGCAAAAGAATTCAGACTCATACAGAACTAGGATTTGGACCTGGTCTGTCTCCAGAAGCCACATTCCTAACCAGTAACCTTAGGTAGGAAGAAAAAGACATTTGTTGCACTATGTCAGCCTACTATGGGTGATGTTAGGTCAGGACGATCTGTATCTCTTTGGGTGGAAACTATGTTTCAGTAGGCGTTTGCAGTGTACCAAATGGTATTTATTTAAGAAAAACGAAAAAGTAGTAATTATAGACAAAAAAATGTGTCAATGATGAACAAAGCTAGACCCTGGTTAAAGTGGTAAGGACAGATTTTAATCAGCAATATACTTTTGCGACAGGGTAGAGTCCAGTATGAACTCATCTCAACTTCAATTTGTCTAGAGGTGACTGAGAAGTTTAAAGGGAACATGAGGGAATAGGAAGAGGAGTGAGTAGGAGTTAAGTAGATTCAAGGAAGTGAAAAATTACAAAAATAATGAAGTGGGTTTCATCCAGGTGAAACTCATCTGAGTTTGTTAACTGGCCTTTATTCAAGTTAGATTTCTATTCTCCCACAGAGGCTGGAGGCAGGGGCCCTATCTTCAGGTGCTCGCTGGAACAAACAGTAAATTGTTCTGGAAGCCTTGAGTTTTCTCAGGCGATCACTTTAAGGAGGTTTAGGCTCGTCTTAGAGATGCAGCCTTCAGCTGTTAGAAACTATGGTAGTGTTTTGGGGCGCCTGGGTGGCTCAGTCGGTTAAGCGTCCGACTTCGGCTCAGGTCATGATCTCGCGGTCCGTGAGTTCAAGCCCCGCGTCGGGCTCTGTGCTGACTGCTCAGAGCCTGGAGCCTGTTTCAGATTCTGTGTCTCCCTCTTTCTCTGACCCTCCCCTGTTCATGCTCTCTCTCTCTCTCTGTCTCAAAAATAAATAAACGTTAAAAAATTAAAAAAAAAAAAAAAGAAACTATGGTAGTGTTTAGATCAAGACTTAATTGTCCAGGGTTGAGGTGTAGTCAAGAAGAGTGCTAAGAGGAGTATGCCTAGAGTTTTGTCCAGGAGAGAATCTTCGTCAAGGGTGATAATTATAAAAAAGAGAATAATCATGAAAATTACTATGAATTAGACAAATTCTGTTAAAATAATTCCTTGGACTTTCATGGTATTTTTTTTTTTCCTCTTATGAACCCAAAGTGCTTTTCAGATGGGAATCACATTGCTCTGTGTTCTAGGCTTTGTTGGATGGGAGGCAGGGCTGATGTGACCACTCTTGATAGGTGAGGCCAGAGGAGGTGTGGTATTTTACCCAGGGTCACCTAGAGTTAGTGGGTTAGGTTCGCCTATGGATCCAAGTATGTCTCTTGACTGGTACTCAGTTTTCTGTACATCAAATATAGCACTAGCTTTGTTCTTATATGTAGTGAATCACTTTAAGAGCTCACAGGATATGTTCTCTTTAAAGTTAACCTGCAAATAATATACAAAGACACTGAGTCTCTTCAAATAAAAAGAAATAGAGTATTGATTATCCTCTCCTTCCCTAATCTCTATTGGGAGGTTAGAAGAAAAATTCCTGGAATCATGCATGCAGCATGTACTTTTCTGTGTCTGGCTTCTTTCAGTCAACATAAAGTATATTTACATTATCATTATCCATAGTTTTAGATTGTTAATTTTCATTGGTTGTATAGCAAGTAGTACATTATGTGGGTATTTTACAATATATGTATCTGTTTTGGGAATTTACATATTTTTATATTTTTGACTTATTTTGAGTAATGGTACTATGAATGTTCTTCTGCATATTTTTTGATGGATATATATTTTCATTTCTCTTGGACATATACCAAAGAGTGGCACTTCTAGTCATAGAGTATGCATATGTTGAGTACATCAGACAGTGCCAAGCAGTTTTTCAAGTGGTTGTTCCAGTCTATGTTCCTACCAGCAGTATGTGAGAGTTCCACTTTTTCCAAATTTTCGACAATACTTGGTATATTCCACCTTTTTCATTTTGTTATTCTGGTGGGCATGTAGTGGTATGTCATTTTGATTTTAACTTTAATTTCTCTGTTTTAATTTTTCTTTAACTGTCTCTAAAATATTTAATTTTTTTAATATAAAGAAAATATATTTCTTTAATATAAAGAAAATTTTCTTAACCTTCTAATTTATTTGCTGAAAAAAACTGGATCATTTGTCCTGTGGAGTTTAAATTTTGGGTTTTGCTAATTATATCCTTATTGTGTTATTTGTTATATTCCTCCAGCTCCTCCCATTGCCTTTATTTATTTATGCCTTTATTTATTTATTTACTTACTTACTTACTCATTTGTTTATTTATGTATTATTTTTTTAGAGAGCACAAGCAACAGAGGGGCAGAGGGAGAGGGAGAGAGAGAATCTAAAACAGACTCCACACCCAGCTCATAATTCAATGTTGGGCTCAATCTCACGACCCTAAGATTATGACCCAAGCCAAAATCAAGAGTTGGATGCCTAACCGACTGAGCCATCCAGGTGCCTCTTTTCTATTGACTTTAAGTTGATAATTAGGTTTAGAGGCTTGTTAAGATTCAGGTTTTTTGCAAGAGTACCTTAGATGTGGTGTTGTTTAGTTCTATAGTATTACACCATGAAGCTGATTTTGTCTAGTTGTCTCCTGTTGTGACACTAAGATTGATCACTTAATTTGAGTATTCTTAACCTAATCCATTGAGTATAAAATTACCCATGTGCTTTTCACCTTATGGTTTATACAATTTTTGAAGATTGTTGCCTGGGTCTGCATTTCATTAAAGACTACAAAATAGTGTTCTAATTCTGATTTCTCCTGCATTCATTAGCTAAAATTATTTTATTGAAAAAAACCCTAACCTAATTCACTTTTAGGTTGTGCTGAGCTTGGTTTGCACACGAAGAGAAGGATGACTGTATAATTCTTTTGCAGTATTTCCACTTTTCTTTTTTTTATTATTTTTAATGTTTATTTATTTTTGACAGAGAGAGAGAGACAGAGCATGAATGGGGCAGGGGAAGAGAGAGAGGGAGACACAGAATACAAAGCAAGCTCCAGGCTCTGAGCTGTCAGCACAGAGCCCGATGTGAAGCTCGAACTCAGGGACAGTGAGAACATGACTTGAGCCAAAGTCAGACGCTCAACCAACTGAGCCACCCAGGTGCACCTATTTCCACTTTTCAAAATAATGATTTGTTTCACTAGAATCCTCCAAAGGTGAGCAGTGAGTTCATTTTATTTTGTTTTGCATTTTGGTTACAGTGTCATCATGAACTCATAGATCTTTATATTTGATATGTTTTAATCCATTATGGTCATGAATCATTTTGATCTTCAAAATGTTCTATGTTTGGCCAGTGGAAGTTCCTTCAGATTGACTTTTGAGTCTTTTCCTTTCTTCTTTTTTTCTTTTTTTTTTTTTTTCTTTTTGAGAGAGAGAGAGTGCACGAGCCGGGGAAAGGCACAGAGGGAGAGAGAGAATCTCAAGCAGTCTCCATGTTCAGCATACAACTCCAATCTCACAGCTTAATCTCATGACTGTGAGATCATGACCTGAGCCAAAATTAAGAGTTAGACATTTAACTGACTGAGCCACCCAGATACCACTGGCTTCTGAGACTTATTTAACATGCTTTCTGGTAATATAGTTTGGCATAATTCATCTGATACAACTCCTACCGCAGACCTGGAATCAGCCATTTTTCCAAGGAAGCCTGGTTCCTTTTAGTGGGAAATGATTTTAGAGGGTTCAATCAGGGTACTAGAGGTGCTCATTGCCACTTGGTTAGCCATTGTTTCTTGACCTTTTTAATGCATGCAGCCTGTAAATACTTATTATATATATTTTAAGATATTATTTTAAAATAGATGTTATTTTATAGAGCAGTTTTAGGCACATAGTAAAACTGAGTGGAAAGTATAGAGATTTCCCATATATGCCTTGCCCTGCACATACATAGCCTCTCCCATTATCAAAGTAGTACATTTGTTATCATTGGTGAAGCTATTTTAACACATCATTATCACCCAAAGTCCACAGTTTACTTTATGGTTCATTCTTGGTGTTGTGCCTTTTATGGGTTTGGAAAATGTATAATGATATGTATCTATCTGTATCTATACAGAAAGTACTCTGTACTTTCACTGCCCTAAAAATCCTCTGTGTTTCATGAATTCATCGCTTTTCCCACTCTAATCCCTGGCAACCACTGATCTTTTACTGTCACCATAGTTTTGCCTATTTCAAAATGTCATATGGTTGGAATCTTATAGTGTGTAGCTTTTTCAGATTCGCTTCTTACACCTAATAACATGTATTTAAGGTTCTTCCGTGTCTTCATGCCTTGATTCTTCATTGCTTGTTATCACTGAAAATATTCCATTGTCTTTATGTACCACAGTTTATTTATCCATTATTTTGTAAGGACATCTTGGATTATTTCAGGTTTTGGCCATTATGAATAAAGCTGCTGTAAACATTTGTGTGCAGGTTTTTGTGAGTACAAAACTTTTCAACTCCTTTGAGTACACAGTGGGGAGCATGATTGTTGGATCACATGGTAAGAGGATGTTTAGTTTTGTAAGAAACTGCCAAACTGTCTACAAAAGTGACTGTACTATTTTGTATTCCCATTACCAATGAATGAGAATTCTTATGTGCTACATTCATGACATCATTTGGTGTTGTCAGTGTTCTGGATTTTGGTCATTCTAATAGGTGTGTAGTGGTTTCTTGTTTTAATTTGCATTTCTTTGGTGACATATGATGTGGAGCATCTTTTTTTTAATGTTTCAAGTTTCATTTTAAATTCTAGTTGGTTAACATATAGTATAACATTAGTTTCAGGAGTATAGTTTAGTGATTCAACACTTACATATAAGACATAGTGCTCATCACAAGTGCCCTACTTAATACCCCTCACCCATTTAGCCCATCCCCCTGCCCATATCTCCTCAGTTTTTTCTCTATAGTTAAGAGTCTCTTGGGGAGCCTGCTGGCTCAGTCAGTTGAGCGTCCAACATCAGCTCAGGTCATGATCTCATGGTTCGCAAGTTTGAGCCCTACATTGGGCTCCCTGCTGTCAGGGCAGAGCCCAGTTTGGATCATATTTACCCCTCTCTTTCTGCTTCTCTGTCACTGGAGCTCTCTCAAAAATAAATAAATAGTTAAAAAAAGAAAACTGAGTCTGTTATGATTTGTTTCCCTCTCTTTTTTTTCTTTCCCCTATGTTCATCTTTTTTGTTTCTTAAAATCCACATATGATATTTGTCTTTCTCTGACTGACTTATTTTGCTTAGCATAACAAACTCAAGCTCCATCCACTTCTTTGCAAATGGCAAGATTTCATTCTTTTTCATGGCTGAGTAATACCCCATTATATATTTGTATGTATATGTATGTGTATATACGTCCATCATATCTTCTTTATCCATTCATCAGTTGATGGGCATCTGAGATGTTTCTATAATTTGGCTATTGGTGATAATGCTGCTATAAATATCAGGGTCCACATGCCCCTTTGGTCAGTATTTTTGTATCTTATGGGAAATACCCAATGGTGTAATTGCTGGGTCATAGGGAGGTTTATTTTTAACTATTTGAGGAAAGGGTATACTGTTTTCCAGAGGGGTTGCACCAGTTTGCACTCCCATAAACAGTGTAAGAGGGCTCTCCCTTCTCCACATCTTCCCCAATATCTGTTGTTTCCTGTGTTCTTAATTTTAGCCATTCTGACAGGTGTGAGGTGATATCTCATCATCATGGTTTTAATTTGTATTTCCCTGAGGATGAGTGATATTGAGCTTTTTTTTCCCCATGGGTCTGTGAGCCATCTGTATGTCTTCTTTGAAAAATTGTCTATTAATGTCTTCTTCCCATTTTTTAATATATGAAATTTATTGTCAAATTGGTTTACATACAACACCCAGTGTTCATCCCAAAAGGTGCCCTCCTCAATACCCATCACCCACCCTTCCCTCCCTCCCACCCACCATCAACCCTGAGTCTGTTCTCAGTTTTTAAGAGTCTCTTATGCTTTGGGTCTCTCCCACTCTAACCTCGTTTTTTTTTCCTTCCCCTCCCCCATGGGTTTCTGTTAAGTTTCTCAGGATCCACATAAGAGCGAAAACATATAGTATCTGTCTTTCTCTGTATGGCTTATTTCACTTAGAATCACACTCTCCAGTTCCATCCACTTTGCTACAAAGGGCCATATTTCATTCTTTCTCATTGCCATGCAGTACTCCATTGTGTATCTAAACCACAATTTCTTTATCCATTCATCAGTTGATGGACATTTAGGCTCTTTCCATAATTTGGCTATTGTTGAGAGTGCTGCTATAAACATTGGGGTACAAGTGCCCCTATGCATCAGTACTCCTGTATCCCTTGGATAAATTCCTAGCAGTGCTATTGCTGGCTCATAGGGTAGGTCTATTTTTAATTTTTTGAGGAACCTCCACACTGTATTCCAGAATGGCTGCACCAATTTGCATTCCCACCAACAGTGCAAGAGGGTTCCCGTTTCTCCACATCATATTCAGCATCTATAGCCTCCCGATTTTTTCATTTTGGCCACTCTGACATGCGTGAGGTGATATCTGAGTGTGGTTTTGATTTGTATTTCACTGATGAGGAGCGACGTTGAGCATCTTTTCATGTGCCTGTTGGCCATCCGGATGTCTTCTTTAGAGAAGTGTCTATTCATGTTTTCTGCCCGTTTCTTCACTGGATTATTTGTTTTTCAGGTGTGGAGTTTGGTGAGCTCTTTATAGATTTTGGATACTAGCCCTTTGTCCGATATGTCATTTGCAAATGTCTTTTCCCATTCCGTTGGTTGCCTTTTACTTTTGTTGATTGTTTCCTTTGCTGTGTAGAAGCTTTTTATCTTCATGAGGTCCCAATAGTTCATTTTTGCTTTTAATTCCCTTGCCTTTGGGAATGTGTCAAGTAAGAAATTGCTGCGGCTGATGTCAGAGAGGTCTTTTCCTGCTTTCTTCTCTAGGGTTTTGATGGTTTCCTGTCTCACATTCAGGTCCTTTATCCATTTTGAGTTTATTTTTGTGAATGGTGTGAGAAAGCGGTCTAGTTTCAATCTTCTGGATGTTGCTGTCCAGTTCTCCCAGCACCATTTGTTAAAAAGACTGTCTTTTTTCCATTGGCTATTCTTTCCTGCTTTGTCAAAGATGAGTTGGCCATACTTTTGTGGGTCTAGTTCTGGCATTTCTATTCTCTTCCATCGGTCTATGTGTCTGTTTTTGTGCCAATACCATGCTGTCTTGATGATTACAGCTTTGTAGTAGAGGCTAAAGTCTCGGACTGTAATGCCTCCTGCTTTGGTCTTCTCTTCAAAATTACTTTGGCTATTCGGGGCCTTTTGTGGCTCCATACAAATTTTAGGATTGCTTGTTGTAGCTTGGAGAAGAATGCTGGTGCAATTTTGATTGGGATTGCATTGAATGTGTAGATAGCTTTGGGTAGTATTGACATTTTAACAATATGTATTCTTCCAACCCATGAGCACGGAATGTTTTTCCATTTCTTTATATCTTCGTCAATTTCCTTCATAAGCTTTCTATAGTTTTCAGCATACAGATCTTTTACATCTTTGGTTAGATTTATCCCTAGGTATTTTATGCTTCTTGGTGCAATTGTGAATGGGATCAGTTTCTTTATTTGTCTTTCTGTTGCTTCATTATTAGTGTATAAGAATACAACTGATTTCTGTACATTGATTTTGTATCCTGCGACTTTGCTGAATTCATGTATCAGTTCTAGCAGACTTTTGGTGGAGTCAATCAGATTTTCCATGTATAATATCATGTCATCTGCAAAAAGTGAAAGCTTGACATCATCACTGCTAATTTTGATGCCTTTGATTTCTTTTTGTTGTCTGATTTCTGATGCTAGAACTTCCAACACTATGTTAAACAACAGCGGTGAGAGTGGCCATCCCTGTCGCGTTCCTGACCTCAGAGGAAAAGCTCTCAGTTTTTCCCCATTGAGGATGATGTTAGCTGTGGGCGTTTCATAAATGGCTTTTATGATGTTTAAGTATATTCCTTCTATCCTGATTTTCTCCAGGGTTTTTATTAAAAAAGCATGCTGAATTTTGTCAAATGCTTTTTCTGCATCGATTGACAGGATCATATGGTTATCTTTTATTTTATTAATGTGATATATCACGTTGATTGATTTGTGAATGTTGAACCAGCCCTGCAGCCCAGGAATGAATCCCACTTGATCATGGTGAATAATTGTTTTTATATGCTGTTGAAT
The DNA here is from genome assembly GCF_024362965.1 of Panthera pardus. Lineage (NCBI taxonomy): Eukaryota > Metazoa > Chordata > Mammalia > Carnivora > Felidae > Panthera > Panthera pardus. The sequence continues at coordinate 44,226,367 of NW_026526843.1, read as the reverse complement.
TCGATTTGCGAGTTCCTTATTGAAATTTTTTGCATCCATATTCATCAGGGACATTGGCCTGTAGGTCTCTTTTTTTACTGGATCTCTGTCTGGTTTAGGAATCAAAGTAATACTGGCTTCCTAGAATGAGTCTGGAAGTTTTCCTTCCCTTTCTATTTTTTGGAATAGGTTGAGAAGGATAGGTATTATCTCTGCTTTAAACGTCTGGTAGAACTCCCCTGGGAAGCCATCTGGTCCTGGACTCTTATTTGTTGGGATATTTTTGATAACCGATTCAATTTCTTCACTGGTTATGGGTCTGTTCAAGCTTTCTATTTCCTCCTGTTTGAGTTTTGGAAGTGTGTGGGTGTTTAGGAATTTGTCTATTTCTTCCAGGTTGTCCAGTTTGTTGGCATATAATTTTTCATAGTATTCCCTGATAATTGCTTGTATCTCTGAGGGATTGGTTGTAATAATTCCATTTGCATTCATGATTTTATCTATTTGGGTCATCTCCCCTTTCTTTTTGAGACACCTGGCTAGAGGTTTATCAATTTTGTTTCTTTTTTCAAAAAAAACAACTCTTGGTTTTGTTGATCTGCTCTACAGTTTTTTTAGATTCTATATTGTTTATTTCTGTTCTGATCTTTGTTATTTCTCTTCTTCTGCTGGGTTTAGGGTGTCTTTGCTGTTCTGCTTCTATTTCCTTTAAGTGTGCTTTTAGATTTTATATTTGGGATTTTTCTTGTTTCTTGAGATAGGCCTGGGTTGCAATTTATTTTCCTCTCATAACTGCCTTCGCTGTATCCCAAAGCATTTGGATTGTTGTATTTTCATTTTAATTTGTTTCCATATAGTTTTAAATTTCTTCTCTAATTGCCTGGTTGACCCATTCATTCTTTAGTAGGGTGTTCTTTAACTTCCATGTTTTTGGAGGTTTTCCAGACTTTTTCCTGTTGTTGATTTCAAGCTTCATAACATTGTGTTCTGAAAGTATGCATGGTATGATCTCAGTTCTTTTCTACTTATGAAGGGCTGTTTTGTGACCCAGTATGTGATCTATCTTGGAGAATGTTCCATGGGCACTCGAGAAGAAAGTTTATTCTGTTGCTTTGGAATGCAGAGTTCTAAATATATCTGTCAAGTCCATCTGATCCAATGTATCATTTAGGGCCCTTGTTTCTGTATTGACCATGTGTCTAGATGATCTATCCATTGTTGTAAGTGGAGTATTAAAGTCCCCTGCAATTACCACATTCTTATCAATAAGGTTTCTTATGTTTGTGAGTAATTGTTTTATATATTTGGGGGCTTCCGTGTTTGGTGCATAGACATTTATAATTGTTAGTTCTTCCTGATGGATAGACCCTGTAAATGGTTATATAATGCCCTTCTTCATCTCTTGTTACAGCCTTTAATTTAAAGTATAGTTTTTCTGATATAAGTATGGCTACTCCAGCTTTCTTTTGACTTCCAGTAGCATGATAAATATTTCTCCATCCCTTCACTTTTAATCTGAAGGTGTCCTGAGGTCTAAAATGAGTCTTTTGTAGACAGCAGATAGATGGGTCTTGTTTTTTTGTTTTTTGTTTTTTTTTTTTTGTTTTTTCCATTCTGATACCCTATGTCTTTTGGTTGGAGCATTTAATCCATTTACATTCAGTGTTATTATAGAAAGATATGGGTTTAGAGTCATTGTGATGTCTGTAGGTTTCATGCTTGTAGTGATGTCTCTGGTACTTTGTCTCACAGGGATCCCCCTTAGGTTCTCTTGTAGGGCTGGTTTAGTGGTGACTAATTCCTTCAGTTTTTGATTGTTTGGGAAGACGTTTATCTCTCCTTCTATTCTCAATGACAGACTTGCTGGAGAAAGGATTCTCTGCTGCATATTTTTCCTGTTCATCACATTGAAGATTTCCTGCCAGTCCTTTCTGGCCTGCCAAGTTTCAGTAGAGAGATCCATCACGAGTCTTATCGGTCTCCCTTTATAAGTTAGATCACGTTTATCCCTAGCTGCTTTCAGAATTTTCTCTTTATCCTTGTATTTTGCCAGTTTCACTATGATATGTCATGCAGATCGATTAAAGTTACGTCTGAAGGGAGTTCTCTGTGCCTCTTGGATTTCAATGCCTTTTTCCTTCCCCAGTTCAAGGAAGTTCTCAGCTATTATTTCTTCAAGTACACCTTCAACACGTTTCCCTCTCTCTTCCTCCTCTGGAATATCAATTATGCGTAGATTATTTCTCTTTAGTGCATCACTTAGTTCTCTAATTTTCCCCTCATACTCCTGGATTTTTTAATCTCTCTTTTTCTCAGCTTCTTCTTTTTCCATAATTTTATCTTCTAGTTCACCTATTCTCGCCTCTGCCTCTTCAATCCAAGCTGTGGTCACCTCCATTTTCTTTTGCAGCTCATTTATAGCATTTTTTAGCTCTTCCTAGCTGTTCCTTAGTCCCTTGATCTCTGGAGCATTAGATTCTCTGCTGTCCTCTATACTGTTTCAAGACCAGCGAGTAATTTTATGTCTATTATTCTAAATTCACTTTCTGTTATATTGTTTAAATCCTTTTTGATCAGTTCGTTAGCTATCGCTATTTCCTGGAGTTTCTTTTTAGGGGTAGTCTTCTGTTTCGTCATTTTGGATAGTCCCTGGAGTGGTGGGGACCTGCAGGGCTCTCCCACTGTGCTGTTTTGAATAACTTGTTGGTGGGCGGGGCCGCAGTCACACCTGAAGTCTGCCCCCAGCCCACTGCTGGGGCCACAGTCAGACTGGTGTGTACCCTCTTTTCCCCTCTCCTAGTGGCAGGATTCACTGTGGGGTGGCGTGGCCATTCTGGACTACTTGCACACTGCCAGGCTTGTGGTGCTGGGGATCTGGTGTATTAGCTGGGGTGGATCTGTAAGGTGTACAGGGGTGGGAGGGGCAGGCTCAGGTTGCTTTTCCTTTGGTGATCTGCTTTGGCAGGGGCCTTGCGACACTGGGAGGGATTCAGACCCGCCACAGGAGGGATGGATCAACAGAAGCACAGCGTTAGGTGTTTCAATGGTGCAAGCAAGTTCCATGACAGGAACTGGTTCCTTTTGGGGTTTTGGCTGGGGGATGGGCGGGAGAGATGGTGCTGGTGAGCGCCTTTGTTCCCTGCCAAGCTGAGCTCTGTCCTCAGTGGCTCAACAACTCTCCTTCCCGTTGTCCTCCAGCCCTCCCACTCTCTGAGCCAAGCTCTTAACTTGTAGCCTTCCAGATTTTAAGTCCCGCTTGCTGTCAGAACACGCTCCGTTCAGCCCCTCTGCTTTTGCAAGCCAGAGTTGGGGGCTCTGCTTTGCAGGCAGGCTGCCCTTCCGTCGTGGCTCCCTCCCACCAGTCCGTGTATCATGCACCGCCTCTTCGCCCTTCCTGCCCTCTTCTGTGGGCCTCTCATCTATGCTTGGCTCCAGAGAATCCGTTCTGCTAGTCTTCTGGTGGTTTTCTGGGTTATTTAGGCAGGTGTGGGTGGAATCTAAGTGATCAGCAGGACGTGGTGAGCCCAGTGTCCTCCTTCGCCGGCATCTTCCCTAGACTCCTCTTCTTCCCATTTCTTAATTGGCTTATTTGTTTTTTGGGTGTTGAGTTTGAGAAGTTCTTTATAGATTTTAGATACTAACCCTTTATCAGATATGTTATTTGCAAATATCTTCTCCCATTCTGTAGAATGCCTTTTAGTTTTGTTGATTATTTCCTTCCCTGTGGAGAAGATTTTTATCTTGAAGTCCCAATAGTGTATTTTTGCTTTTGTTTGCCTTGACTCCAGAGATGTATCTAGTAAGGTGTTGGTATGGCTGAGGTCAAAGAGGTTGCTGCCTATGTTCTCCTCTAAGATTTTTATGGTTTCTTGTCTCACATTTAGGTCTTTCATCCATTTAAAATTTAGTTTTGTGTATAGGGTGAAAAGGTGGTCCAGTTTCATTCTTCTGCATCTTGCTGTTCAGTTTTCTCAGCACCATTTGTTGAAGAGACTGTCTTTTTTCCATTGGATATTCTTTCAGCTTTCTTGAAGATGAGTTGACCATATAAATTGTGGGTCCATTTCTGGGTTTTCTATTCTGTTCCATTGATCCTTGTGTCTGTTGTTGTGCCAGTACCATACTGTCTTGATGACTGCAGCTTTGTAATATAGCTTGAGGTCCAAAATTGTGATGCCTCCAGCTTTGGTTTTCTTTTTCAAGATTGCTTTGGCTATTCCGGGTCTTTTGTGGTTCCATACAGACTTTAGCACTGTTTCTTCTAGCTCTGTAAAAAATGCTGGTGGTATTTTGATGGGGATTACATTAAATGTGTAGATTCCTTTGGATAGTATAGACATTTTAACAATGTTTGTTCTTCCAATTCACGAGTATGGAATGTATTTCCATTTCTTTGTGTCCCCTTCAATTTCTTTCATAATTGTTCTATAGTTTTCAGAGTACAGGTTTTTACCTCTTTGGTTAGGTTTACTCTTATGTATCTTATGTTTTTTGGTGCAATTGTAAATGGGATTGGTTCCTTGATTTCTCTTTCTGCTGCTTCTTTGTTGTCATATAGAATTGCAACAGATTTCTGTATGTTGATTTTGTAACCTGAGACTTTACTGAATTTATGTATCAGTTCTAGCAATATTATGGTGGAGTCTTGTGGGTTTTCTACATAGAAAATCATGGCATCTATGAATAGTGAAAGTTTTACCTCTTCTTTGCCATTTTGGATGCTTTTTATTTCTTTTGTTGTCTGATTGCTGAGACTACGACTTCCAGTACTATGTTTAACAACAGTAGTGAGAGTGGACATCCCTGTCCTGTTCCTGAGCTTAGGCAAAAAGCTCTCAGTTGTTCTCCATTGAGGATGATATCAACTGTGGGTCTTTCTTATACGTCCTTTATGATGTTGAGTTATGTCCCATCTATCTTTACTTTGTGGAGGGTTTTTTTTTAATTTTTTTTTTTATTTTTTAACTTTTTTTGTGTGGAGGGTTTTTATCAAGAATGGATGCTGTATTTTGTCACATGCTTTTTCTGCATCTATTGACAGGATCATATGGTTCTTACACTTTCTTTTATTAACATGGTGTATTACGTTGATTTGTGAAAATTGAACGAGCTCTGCAGCCCAGGAATAAATCCCACTTGATCATGGTGAATAATTTTTTTAATATACTGTTGAAAATAGATCTACTAATATCTTGTTGAGAATTTTTGCATCCATGTTCATCAGGGATATTGGCCTGTAATTCTCCTTTTTAGTGGCATCTTTGTCTAGTTTTGGAATCAAAGTAATGCTGCCCTTGTAGAATGAGTTTGGAAGTTTTCTTTCCATTCCTAGTTTTTGGCACAATTTGAGAAGTATAGTTATGAAATCTTCTTCAAATGTTTGGTAGAATTTTTTGGGAAGCCTTCTGGCCCTGGAAGTTTGTGTGTTGGGAAATTTTTGATTACTGATTCAATTTCTTTGGTGGTTATGAATGTGTAAAAATTTTCTATTTCTTCCTGTTTCAGTTTTGGTAGTTTATACATTTCTAGGAATTTATGCATTTCTTCCAGATTGCCCAATTTTTTGGCACGTGATATTTCACAATATTCTCTTATAATTGTTTGTATTTCTGTGGTGTTGGCTGTGATCTCTCCTCTTTTATTTGTGATTTCATTTATTAGGGTCTTTTCCCTTTTCTTTTTGATAAGTCTGGCTAAGGGTTTATCAATTTTATTAATTCTTTTAAAGAAATAGCTCCTTGTTTCATTGCTCTTTTCTACTGAGTTTTTAGTTTGTTTGTTTTCTGTTTCTGTGTCGTTTATTTCTGCTCTAACCTTTTTTTAAGTTTATTTATTTGTTTTGAGAGAGAAGGTATGCACAGGGAAGGGGCAGAGAGACAGGTAGAGAGGCTCCCAAGCAGGCTCCGTGCTTTCAGTGAGGAGCCTGACACAAGATTTATTACCACGAACTGCAAGATTATGACCTTAGCCAAAATGAAGTCAGATGCTTAATTGAGCCACCCAGGTTCCCTTCTGCTCTAATCTTTATTATTTCCCTTATGATGGCTTTAGGCTTCATTTGTTATTTTTTTTTCCAGCTCTGTTAGGTGTAAATTTAGGTTGTCTATTTGTTGCAGGGAGTATGGTGGGAGTTGCAAAAGATGAGCCTGCAAACAAAGTGCAGTAAGTGAAGGTCCTCATACTCGAGTCCAAATGAGGCCCTGACTCCAGAATGAAGCTTCTTTTTGTTAGGATAATTGCTAAAGACTACGTGTATAAATTCAGCTAAGCAAGTGTGTTAATCAATCTAATAGTTTAGCTTTTCAAAGTTGAATTTTGAGTTAATTGGTTTCTATAACACTAGGAAGGGTCAGGGTGTGAAGGAGGATCTGGCCTTGGACAATGTTAATGGCTCTAGGCAGTCCTTATGAGCCTCAGCCCAGCTGTTCAGCTGTGCAAACATGTCCTAAGGCCTTGAACCTTCTCCAGCCCTTCCTTTTTGAAGTATTTTCCTTTGATGCTTCTCTCCTGCATCTCCCACATGTATTTGAAATTTTTCTTGCTTCTTGAAGTAGGCCTGTATTGTATATACTTCCCTCCTATGAGTGTTTTGTGGCATCCCAAAGATTTTAGATTGCCATATTTTCATTTGCTTCATGTATTTTTTAGTGTCTTTTTAAAAATTTACGTCCAAATTAGTTAGCATATAGTGCAACAATGATTTCAGGAGTAGATTCCCTAATGCCCCCTACGCATTTAGCCCATCCCCCCCTCCCAGAAACCCTCCAGTAACCCTCTGTTTGTTCTCAATATTTGTGAATCTCTTATGCTTTGTTCCCCTCCCTGTTTTATATTATTTTTGCTTCCCTTCCCTTATGTTCGTCTGCTTTGTCTCTTAAAGTCCTCATATGTGTGAAGTCATATGATATTTGTCTTTCTCTGACTAATTTCGCTTAGCATGATACCCTCTGGTTCCATCCACATTGTTGCAAATGGCAAGATTTCATTCTTTTTGATTGCTGAGTAATACTCCATTGTATATATGTACCACATTTTCTTTATCCATTCATCCATCGATGGACATTTGGGCTTTTTCCATACTTTGGCTATTGTTGATAGTGCTGCTATAAACATGAGGGTGCATGTGTCCCTTCGAAACAGCATACCTGTATCCCTTGGATAAATACCTAGTAGTGAAATTGCTGGGTTGTAGGGTAGTTCTATTTTTAGTTTTTTGAGGAACCTCCATACTGTTTTCCAGAGTGGCTGCACCAGTGTGCTTTCCCACCAGCAATGCAAAAGAGATCCTCTTTCTCCACATTCTTGGCAACATCTGTTGTTGCCTGAGTTGTTAATGTTAGCCATTCTGACAGGTTTAAGGTGGTATCTCATTGTGGTTTTCATTTGTATTTCCCTGACGATGAGTGATGTTGTGCATTTTTTCATGTCGATTGGCCATCTGGGTGTCTTCTTTGGAGAAGTGTCTATTCATGTCTTTGCCCATTTCATCACTGGATTATTATTATTATTGTTTGTTGAGTTTGATAAGTTCTTTATAGATTTTGGATACTAACCCTTTATCTGATATGTCGTTTGCAAATATGTTCTACCATTCTGTTGGTTGCCTTTTAGTTTTGCTGATTGTTTCCTTCACTGTGCAGAAGTTTTTATTTTGATGAGGTCCCAGTAGTTCATTTTTTCTTTACTTCCCTTGCCTCCAGAGACGTGTTGAGTTAGAAGTTGCTGTGGGCAAGATCAAAGAGGTTTTTGTCTGCTTTCTCCTCAAGGATTTTGATGGCTTCCTGTCTTACACTGAGGTCTTTCACTCATCCATTTTGAGTTTATTTTTGTGTATGGTGTAAGAAAGTGGTTCAGGTCCATTCTTCTGCATGTCTCTGTCCAGTCTTCCCAGCACCACTTGCTGAAGAGACTGTCTTTATTCCACTGGATATTCTTTCCTGCTTTGTCAAAAATTAGTTGGCCATACGTTTGTGGGTCCATTTCTGGGTTCTCTATTCTGTTACTTTGATCTCAGTGTCTGTTCTTGTGCCAGTACCATACTTGATGTTTACAGCTTTGTAGTGTAGCTTGAAGTCTGGGATTGTGATGCCTCCTGCTTTGGTTTTCTTTTTCAAGATTGCTTTGGCTATTCGGGGTCTTTTCTGGTTCCATACAAATTTTAGGAATCTTTGTTCTGGCTCTGTGAAGAATGCTGGTGTTATTTTGATAGGGATTGCATTGAATATGTAGATTGCTTTGGGTAGTATTGACATTTTATCAATATTTGTTCTTCCTATACAGGAGCATGGAATCTTTTTCCATTTTTTTTTTGTTTCTTCTTTAATTTCTTTCATAAGCTTTCTATGGTTTTCAGTGGATAGATGTTTCACTTCTTTGGTTAGATTTATTCCTAGATATTTTATGGGTTTGGGTGCAATTTTAAATGGGATCGATTCCTTGATTTCTCTTTCTGTTGCTTCATTGTTGGTGTATAGGAATGAAACCGATTTCTGTGTGATTTTATATACTGCAACTTTGCTGAATTCATGACTCAGTTCTAGCAGTTTTGGTGTAATCATTTGGGTTTTCCATGTGGAGTATTATGTCATCTGCGAAGAGTGAATGTTTGACCTCCTCCTGGCTGATTTGGATGCCTTTTATTTCTTTGTGTTGTCTGATTGCAGAAACTAAGACTTCCAATACTATGTTGAGTAACAGTGGTGAGAATGGACATCCCTGTCTTGTTACTGACCTTAGGGGGAAAGCTTCATGTATTAAAAAAAAAAAAAAGTTTATTTATTTATTTATTTATTTATGGAGATAGAGTGAGAGCAAGAGCAGGGGAGGGAAAGAGACAGGGAGACAGAGAATCCCAAGCACATGCTGTGCTGCCAGTGCAGAGCTCAATGTGGTGCTAGAACCCAAAAACTGTGAGATCATGACCTGAGCTGAAATTAAGAGTTTGACCCTTAACCGACTGAGCCACCCAGGCCCCCATATTTCCATGCAATTTTAATTTCATCTTTGATTTCCTGGTCAATCCTTTGTTTCTTTAGTAAGATGTCTCTCACCTTCATGTATTCGTGGTGTTTGCAATTTTTTTTCTTGTGGTTGCATTCTATTTTCATAGCATTGTAGTTGGAAAATATGCATGGTATGATCTCAATCTCTTTGTGTTTGTTGAGGCCTGAGTTTTGACCAGTATCTGATATATTCTGGAGAATGTCCCATGTGCACTCAGAAAGAATGTGTATTCTGTTGCTGTATGATGAAATGTTCTGAATATATCTGGTAAGTCCATCTGGGCCAGTGTGTTATTGAAACCCATTGTTTCCTTGTTGATTTTCTGCTTAGATGATCTGTCCATTGCTGAAAGTGGGGATTAAAGTCCACTACTATTACTGTATTGTTCACAATGGGTTTCTTTATGTTTGTTATTGTTTTATATATTTGTGTGCTTCAAGTTGTGGGCATAAATGTTTACAACTGTTAGATCTTCTTGATGGATAGACTCCTTCATTATGATATAGTGCCCTTCTTCATCATTTGTTACAGTCTTTAGTTTAAATTCTAGTTTGATGTAATTATGGCTATTCTGGCTTACTTTTGATGTCCTTTAGCATGATAAATGGTTCTTCATCCCCTCACTTTCAATCTGCATGTGTTTTTATGTCTAAAATGAATCTTTTTTTGTAGGCAACATATAGAAAGTTCTTTTTTTTAATCCATCTTGATACCCTATGCCTTTTGATTGGAATATTTAATCCATTTTACAGTCAAAGTGATTATTAATAGATATGAATTTAATTCCATTGTATTACCTGTTAAGTTATTATTTCTGGAAATTTTCTCTGTTTCTTTCTAGTCTTTGTCACTTTTGGTCTTTCCTTTCTACTCAGAGTCCCCTTTAATACTTCTTGCAAGGTTGGTTTAATGGTCATAAGTTCCTTTAGTTTGTTTGTCTGGGAAACTCTTTTTTCTTCTAATCTGAATGACAGTCTTGCTGGTGTGAAGTATTCTTGGCTACATTATTTCCCATTCAGCATGTTGAATATATCTTGCCATTCCTTTCTTGGTTACTAAGTTTCTGTGGATTCTGCTAACCTGATTTGTCTTCCCTTGTAAGTCAAGGATTTCTTTCCACTTTGCCTTCCCTTGTAAGTGAAGGATTTCTTTTCACTTGCTGCTTTTAAGACTTTTTCCTTATCTCTGTATTTTGAAAATTTTACTACAATATGTCTTGGTTGCCTGACTTTTGTTGATTTTGATGTGTGGTCTCTGTGCCTCCTGCATTTGGTTATCTGGTTCCTTCCCCAAATTAGGGAGGTTTTCAGGTATAATTTGCTGAAATAAACCTTCTGCCCCCTTTACCCTCTGTTCTTATTCTGGGACTCCTATGATATGAATGCTATTACACCTTATGGAATAACTGAGTTCCTTAAGTCTACATTATGATCCAATATGTTTCTTTCTCTCTTCTTTTCAGCTTCACTATTTTCCATCATTTTATCTTCTATATATATCACTTACGTGCTTTTCTGCTTTTTCCATCCTTGTGGTCATTACATACAACTGGTTTCACATCGTGGTTATACCATTTTTTATTTCAACCTGGCTAGTTTTTAGGTCTTTTGTCTTGGTGGTAAAGGACTCCCTGCTGACTTCTATGGTTTTCTCAAGCCTGGACAGTATCCTTATGATTGTTGTTTTAAATTCTGGATCAGGCATATTACTTATATTTGTTTCAATTAGATCCCTGGCTGTGATCTTTTCTCCTTCTTTCTTTTAGGATTAATTTTTCCATCTTGGCATTTTGTCATGTCTCTGTCTTCTGTGTGTTAGGAAATCTTGCTATGTTTACTGCTCCTGACAGTAGTGACTTTATGAAGACGTGGTCTTATACTATCTAGGATCTGGTGCTTCAGGAAGTGTTTCTGGTGTATGTTGTATGCACTCTGCTTGTGTGTTTTGGCTGCTCTTTCCCTGAGGTTAATTCCCTTCAGAATTTCTCCTTGCCTGCAGTGGGGAGTGTTTTCACCTTGTCCAGAGACAGGATAGTTTTAACTAGATGTGCTCTGGTCTGCTTGTTAAAAGAGACCAGATCCTATTTCCACTAGAGGTGAAGCTTGGTAGCACTCTATGGTAAGTAGGCTTGGTGTGTGCAGGTGTTTGTGCTGGTCTTCTGGGGGAGGAGCCTCCTACCACTGTAGTTCTCAAGTACACTTGTACTAGTAAAGAAGCACTTGCAGAGCACAGGGGGGGCAGGGCTTGGTGTAGGTGGTGAGGCCTTCAGTGTTTGTGGTGTTCTGCTCACTGAAGTCAGTCTGTGGTGATGGGTGGGGGAGAGGGGGAGAAAAATAATGGTGCCAGCCATCTCCTTCATCCCCAGAGAGGGGAGTTCACACCACTTCTGCCCAGAAACCCTAACAGAATAGTGAACAATCTCCATTTGTGTGTCCCAGGCATCCCACAGATCCATACCTTCACCTTGTCTGTGTCCAGGCCATATGCCTCCCTGTTGGTGCAGTGTTCTTGTTTTTTTATCTTAGACATGCAGCTGAGTTTCAAAAATCCAAACTTTAAGGACAGGTGGGCCATGGACCCAAACTGGTCTTCTGGGGGAGGGTCTTGCTTCATTGGGGTGGGTGCCATTTGTTCAGAAGGGCAGTCACACCAAGGCTCAGGAGCTTCGAGTTCAGAGTAGAGTGTAGCAAAAAGCTGGCAACCGTGTTAGGTGCCCTCAGCAGGTGTCTTTACCCCTCTGCTAAGAAATGAGGCAGCGATAGTGCCTGTTGAATCTTTTGTCCCCTGAGAGATAATGCTACCTCTCTCAGAGGCTCTCCAATAATGAGAAACTTTCTATTCCAGTGCATCCCAGGGTATCCTCAGATTTCACACTCTTCTTCTGGTCCTCTGCCCTCGTTCTCCACAGAAGCACTGCTGCATCCACTAGGCTCCATACCAACCATGGTGCAGACATCTAGAACTCCAGTTTTCAAGCTCCACTGGTTGTAAAAACTCAAGATAATCATCCCCTCTTATTTTCCCAATGGTTTTGGGGAAGTGTTTTTCTTGTGCGATCCCCTGTATGCTGCTCTCTCTCTCTCTCACATTTGTCTGTGATGAGGGCCCTCTCCCCTCCGCAGCACCGATGATCCTTTTCTCCCCCAAATTATATCTCTGCACCTCCTTCCTTCCACGATGTGTGGCCTCTTGTCTCCCTCTAGTTATGTAGTTTGTTCTCTCAGTCTTCAGATCAATTTCTTGGTTGTTTAGAATGATTTGATATTTATCTGGCTGAGTTGAAGGGATGAGGCAAGCATAGGACCCCCCTGCTACTCTGCCATTTTAAACTAAACTCGTAGACCATTTTTTCATATGACTAATTTACATCTGTATATCTTCTTTGGTGAGGTGTCTGTTAAGGTCTTTGGCACATTTTTTAATTGCGTTGCTTGTTTTCTTATTGTTAAATTTTAAGAGTTCCTTTTGTATTTTTGATAATTGTCCTTTATTAGATATGTCTTCTACAAATATTTTTTTCCCAGTCCGTGTATTGTCTTTTCATTTTCTTGATGCTGTTTTTCTTAGAGCAGAAGATTTTTATTTTAATGAAATCAGCTTATCAATTATTTCTTTCATGGATCATGCTTTTGGTGTTGTATCTAAAAAGTTATATCCAAGGTCATCTTGATTTTTTCCTGTGTCACCTTCTTTTCATTTAGGTTTATCATCCACCTAAAGTTATTTTTTGTGAGGGGTCTTCTCAAAGAACCAGCTTTTGGTTTCATCGATTTTCTGTATTGATTTCTTGTTTTTAATTTCATGGATTTCTGCTCTAAACTTTATTATTTCTTTTCTTTCACTTTGGATTTAATTTGCTCTTCTTTTTTCTATTTTTTTTTTTAGAGAGTACACAAACAGGTGAGAGGGACAGAGCGAGAGAGGGAGAGAGAGAGAGAGAGAGAGAGAAAGAGAGAGGGAGAGATAGAGAATCCTAAGCAGGCTCCACGCTCAGTGCTGAGTTTGACATGGGGCTCAATCCCACAACTCTGGGATCGTGACCGAAGCTGAAACCAAGTGTCGGGTTCTCAACTGACTGAGCGACCCAGGTGCCCTTATTTTTTTTCTAATTTTCTAAGGCAGAAGCTTATATTATTGATTTTGGATCTTTCTTCTTTCTAATATATTCATTAACTGCTATATATTTCTTTCTAAGCACTGATTTCATTGCATCCTACAAATCCTGGTAAGTTGTAATGTTTGTTTAGTTTTTAAATATTTAAAAATTTATCTCGGGGCACCTGGGTGGCTCAGTTGGTTAAGCGACCGACTTTGGCTCAGGTCATGATCTCGCGGTTCGTGAGTTCGAGCCCCACATCGGGCTCTGAGCCCCACATCAGATTCTGTGTCTCTCTCTCTCCCTGCCCCGCCACTGCTCATGCTCTGTGTCTCTCTGTGTCTCAATAATAAATAAACGTTAAATAATTTAAAAAAATTTCTCTTGAGATTTCTTTTTTGACTCATGCTTTATTTATAGATGTGTTGTTTAACCTCCAAGTATTGTGGTATTTTCCAGCTATCTTTCTTTATCGATTTCTCTTCAATCCCATTGTGGTCTGAGAGCAGACATTGCATGATTTCTCTCTTTTAAAATTTGTTCAGCATGTTTTATGGCCCAGAATGTGATCTGTCTTGGTGAATGTTACATGTGAGTTTAAGAAGACTGTGTACCCTGCTGTTGTTAAATGAAGTAGTCTATAGATGTCCACTATATCCAATTGATTGATGGTGCTGTTGAGTTAAACTTGTTTTACTATTTTTTTTTGCTGCTAGATATGCCAATTTTTGATAGAGGGCTGTTGAAATGTCCAACTAGGGGCGCCCGGGTGGCTCAGTCGGTTAAGCGTCCGACTTCGGCTCAGGTCATGATCTCACGGTCCGTGGGTTCGAGCCCCGCATCGGGCTCTGTGCTGACAGCTCAGAGCCTGGAGCCTGTTTCAGATTCTGTGTCTCCCTCTCTCTCTGACCCTCCCCTGTTCATGCTCTGTCTCTCTCTGTCTCAAAAATAAATAAATATGAAAAAAAAATTAAAAAAAAAAAAAGAAATGTCCAACTATAATAGATTTATATATTTCTCAAAGTTTTGCAGTTTTATCAGTTTTTGCTTTATATACTTTTACAAAATATTTTTAAGTTTACTTATTTATTTTGAGAGAGAGTGAGTGAGCAGGGGAGGAGTTGAGAGGGGGAAGAGACAGAGAATCCCAAGCAGGCTCTGCACTGGCAGCGCCAAGCCCAGTGTAGGGCTTGAACTAATGAACTGTGAGATCATGACCTGAGCCAAAGTCAAGAGTCAGACACTCAACCGACTGAGCCACCCAGGCACCTCTGCTTTATATGTTGTGACACTATGTTGTTAAGCACATACATGTTAAGAATCATTATGTCTTCTTGGTGAACTGATCCCTTTATCATTATATGATGCCCTTTTTTCATTCCTAATAACTTCCTCTACTTTGATGTGTACTATGTTTAATATTAATATAGCAATTCCTGCTTTCTTTTGATTAGTGTTAGTATGGTATGTCTTTCTCCATCCATTTACTTTTTCAATTTTTTTTTATTTAAGTATAGTTGACACACAGTATTATATTAGTTTCAGGTGTGCAACATAGTGATTTGTCAGTTATATACATTACAAAATGCTCACCACAATAAGTGTAGTTATCATCTGTCTCCATATAGAATTATTGCAATATTATTGAGTATATTCTCTATGCTGTACTTTTCATCCCCATGACTTGCTTATTTTATAACTGGAAGTTTGTACCTCTTTATCCCTTTCACCTACTTTGCCCATCCCCCCACTCTCCTCCTATGTGGCAACTACCAGTTTGTTCTCCATGTTTATGAGTCTATTTCTATCTTTATGTTTGTTTTGTTTTTTGGATTCCAACTATAAGTGAAATCATATGGTATTTGTCTTTTTCCTGACTGACCTATTTCACTTAGCATAATAATTTCTGTGTCCATTCATGTTGTCATAAGTGGCAAGATTTCATTCTTTTTTTATGTCTAAGTAATATTTCATTACACACATACACACATGCAAACATATATATAGCAAATCTTCTTTATCCATTCATCTATCAGTGGACACTTAGGTTGCTTTGATATTTTGGCTTTTGTAAATAATGCTTCAATGAACATGGGGTGTCCATCCATTTACTTTTAATATATATGTGTCATTATACTTAAATAGGGTTTCTTGTAGGTATCATATTATGTCATTATACATAAAGAGTGTTTCTTGTAGATATCATATTGTTGGGTCTTATTTTTTGGTCTACTTTGATAATCTCTGTCTTTTAATTGATACATTTAGTGATTATTGATATAGTTAGATTAATATCTAGTATAGTTGGCACTGCTTTCTATTTATTGCCCTTGTTTTCTACTTCTGTTTTTCTCCTATCCTTTTTCTGTGTTTTTTAATTTTATTTTTTTTTAATTTTTTAAAGTTTAGTTTTGAGAGACAGAGAGAGACAGAGCATGAGCATGGGAAAGGCAGAGAGAGGGAGACAGAATCTGAAGCAGGCCCTAGGCTCTGAGCTGTCAGCACAAGGACCAATGCGGAGTTCGAACTCACAACTGTGAGATCATGAGCTGAGCCGAAGTCAGATGCTCAACCAAGTGAACCACCCAGGTGCCCCTGCATTTTGTAGTTTTAATTGAGCCTTTTATATGACTCCATTTTCTCTTCTTTCTTGGAGTATATCAATTATATATTTTTTTAAGATTTTATATTTTTAAAGTAACTTGTACACCCAATGTGGGGCTCAAACTCACAAGCCTGAGATCAAGAGTTTCAAGCTCTACTGACTGAGCCAACTAGGCACCCCTTTCCATTACACTTAAAAAAAAAACAACAGCAAAAAAAACTTTGTTTAGTGGTTGTTCTAGAAATTGCAATATTTATCTTTAATCCAAATCTACAATCCCTATATTTATATTTAATCCAAATCTACATTCCAATAACATTATACAGCTTCATGAGTAATGTAAGTACTTAATAATAACCAAATAATCCTAATTCCTCCCTCATATCCTAGTCTCATTGCTGGCATTCATTTTACTTATACATAAGCATATAGATAGTCAAAGACAGTATTGCTATCATTATTTTGAATAAACTTGTTAGATCAATTAAGAATGAAGAAAGAAAAGTTTTTATTTTACCTTCACTTATTCCTTTAATGCTCTTCCTTTTTTATGTAGATATGAGTTTTCTACCTATAGCATTTTCCCTGTCTCTAAAGAACTTCTAACACTTAATGCAAGGCACATCTACTGGCAACAAATTCCCTCATTTTCTTTTTCTGAGGAAGTCTTTATTCAGTTTTTGAAGGATAATTTTACAGGGTACAGAATTCTAGGTTGGTAGTTAGTATCTCATATCTCTTATGGATCTAAGAAGAGTTCTTGATTTTTTTCAGTTCATTAAGCTTTTTAACTTTTAAGAATGGAGTAGTAACTTCCAACTTCTTTTTAAAAATTTTTTATCATTTGATTTATTTTTGAAAGACAGAGACAGAGTGGGAGTGGGGGAGGGGCAGATAGAGAGGGAGACACAGGATCTGAAGCAGGCTCCTGGCTCTGAGCTGTCAACACAGAGCCTGATGCAGGGCTTGAGCTCACAAACCATGTGAAATCATGACCTGAGCCCAAGTCGGACACTTAATCGACTGAACCACCCAGGCACCCCTATCCTTTCAGTTTTTAAAAATATAAGCAAATTTAACATCTTTGTTAGTTTTTACCCCTGTTCATAGGTAAAATGTGGCTTATTCTGCAACAGTGCAGTCCAATAGAAATTGCTGTGGAAATGAAAATTTTCTGTATCTCTGTTGCTCAATATGAACACAGTGAATGCTAGTGAGGAACTGAGTTTATAGTGTTATTTAAATATGGTTTATTAAGTTTAAATACCATGTGTGACTAGTGGTTTCTGTATTGGACAGGAGCAACTTTGAATACTTTACATACTTTGTACACCTTGTTTTTCACCGAACAATGTATCCTGGAGATCACTTCATAGTAGTATAGAAAGGGAGCACCCACTGGTTTTTATAGCTGTATAGTACTCTAGGATGTAGGTTTACCTTAGATTATTCAACCAATCCCTTATTGATTGACATCTGTCATGTGTCTAGTCTTATGCTACTATGAATTGTTCTTCAAGGGATGGTTTTATGCTTATGCTTTTTTGTCTTTTTGCATTTTTTTCTTTGGGGTAGATTCTTAGGAGAATGATTTCTGGTTCCAAGAATAAATACCTGTGTAATTTTACTAGATAGCATCAAATCCCCACCACGGAAATTTTACATTATCTCTAGCAATGCATCAGAATCCTGTTTCCTCACAGAGTATCTAAGATGAACTCTGAGGGAAGGTGAATATGATGTGAGAAATCTATGAAAACTATTTCACAAATCAGGAAAATTAGATGTTTGGACAAGGGTTTTAGTCCTCCTTGTCTTTGATACTCTTGCTCTATCCTTTTATGTTTCCTATGGTTCTAGGTCCAGGCCCCTCCAACTGACAGAGGAGGCCTTAACATGAAGCAGAAACTTCATGTTTATCTGAGAATACTAAATGGAAGATCTTCTCTTTAGTGATAAGGCAGGCAAAAAATCCAGTTCAGAAATAAATCATACTCACCTAACAAAAGGCTAGAGGAGAAAGCAAAATCTATAGATAGTTTTATGAGAAGAAACAAGATTGACGTTGTTCTTTACTTTCTGTGAGTGAGACCTTGGAGAAGGAAGTAGGAGCCTGTTTGCAATATGCAAAAAAGGTTTCAGTTACAAGGTGCAACCGTTTTCTAGGGTTAAAATTCTGACCTCTAAACACTGTGATTTCCTGTTTAGATGCTGAATTTCTGGGACTCAGGATGAAAATTGGACTAAATTTGCTTGAAATGGAGTCCATTTGAGGTCAAGCCTCAACACCTCATAGGGTGAGCATTAACATCCATTTTGCTGCCTGTGGACCTTTCCACTTATGCAGGTATGGAGATCAAGGGAGACAAAGTGTAGGATACAGATACTGAATTGAACTGACAGTGCCTGGCACAAAGTAAACACCCAATACACATTAATAAATTAATGAGATGTAGATGTAGGAATAAGCAGAATAGGAAATTATGTATATGTTCTCTCAATATTTTTATAAACATATGAATTTTCAAAAGAAAGTTGTGATCACTAAGTACTTATTGTTTAATAATCTCCTTTGAGGAAACATTTTATTTATGATTATAAAAAAATTATGCTTTTTCATTGGTAAAAATAACGTGTAGAAAATGGAGAAAGATGCCACCTAGCGATCAGAGTCAGAGTTGCAGGTGTAAAAGCCTCTTCTAGGGAAGTTGGAAAAGGATAAGGTAATGGGAGAGAGTGAGGCTTGTGTATGGATTTTATTGTATAGGCAAAGCTTTCTGGAATTTTCTACACACTAGTTGTGATTCTGCTATATTCTTTCCTGTTTATAAAGGAATTCTTATGTGCACAGTCTTTTAACCCCCACTCAGTCACATAAGAGTGGGCCTTGGGCCTGGAACACATATCTATCAAGAGATAAAGAGTGCACATAGCCTGTGCTGGGTTTTTGCCTTGTGTGGAAATATCTTTGTTTCAGATTCAGTGAGTACTCCTTTGTTTTGCTTAAGAGTGTTTGGCAGTGGCCCTTAGGCACACCCCCACCTTTCAGTATTTGTCACATCACCAGTTAATGGTTTTGTTGTTTAAGATACATCAAGCAATATCAAAATTTGCATTAGAAATTAAACTTATTCTGTATGTCCTTTCTGTCTCCACCTTCTCCACCCACATAATACAAAGATAGTCACTGTTAGTTTATTCAAAACTATTCTCAGATTCTTTTTCTCTATATCTAATACACTAATTTTAACCACACACAAATATCTATAAACCCATGTTGATATATTCTTTGCATAATGAGACCCATATTCTATATTATTTTTTATATTTTTCTTTTTGTGACTGTCTTCATTTTTATTATTTTTTAAAGATAAGCTCTAGGCCCAACGTGGGGCTTGAACTCACAACCCTAAGATCAAGAGTCACATGCTCTACCAACTGAGCCAGCCAGGCACCCCCTACATTATATTTTTGACTTGTCTGACTGATTAAAGATGATTCTTTTCTCATATTATTTATTTATTTGTGGTGTGTTTCTAAGTTATTGTTTTTTATGTGCATTCTCTCTCTTTTTTTTCTATTGAGATATAGTTGATATATAACATTATATTAGTTTCAGGTATACAAAATAATAATTCAATACCTGTATATATTACAAAATGATCACTACAATAAGTCTAGTTAGCATTGATCACCACACATAAGTACAAATTTTTTTTCTTGGGTTGAGAACTTTTAATATATATTCTCTTAGCTTCCCTGAACAAAATAAAATATGGTTTTACACATTTTAACTATATAAACATACAGCTATTTTCCAGCTTGCTGACTTCTTTAATATATACATAATATGTCATATATATTTTACATAATATATTATACATTAAATATATCTAATATTCTATATATTTATTATACATAATTACTTATAATATAGCATATTATGCAATAACTATATACAATTAATAAATATATATGATGATATATGTTATGTAATTTAAAATGAATATTATAATATGTAATGTATTTACTATATATTAATTATTACATAGGTATATAATCTAACTTTACACCTGTTTATTAAAATTACATGTTGCATATGTCCCTCCTGGTCCTTACACTCAGGGAGTATTGTGAGGAATTCAAGAAGAGAAGCTCTTCAAGATTCCAGTGCAGTATTTGGTACATCATGCATAATGCCAATGTTTGCAGCCTTCCCATTCCAGCTCTTCTGATCTTTAACAGGGAAGTTGTTTCTTAGTTTCAACAAAATTACTATATTTTAGTGAGCATTTGGGAATGTAAGAAGGGAAACACATACACACAAACACATATTTTATGGGAAATTTGGTGCCATCTGTGTGATATGCAGTGTAAAGGAGCTGGGCTGAGGGAAAATTCCTCACCCCTCACATGGGAACAATTGTACGTTTCTTCTCTGTTGATGCCCTCTTTACTCACATCAGAATTGCATATAATCTGGAGTCTGGGACCTACTGGAAGCTCTAGGAAGAGGTGGTTGGGGGTTGGCAAGGAGTGATACTGCACTGAGAGTCTTCCTGGGTCTCAGTACTGGAGCCATCCCAGGGTGAGTTCCTTCCCCTGCTGTGACCTGCACCATGATGCAGGTGTTCACTGAGCATCCATCACTCTTTATACCTTCAGTGGCCCAGGGGCTACAGAGATCATGGTAATGCTTTCACAGGGTCCTCGTCCTTTAGAAGTTATAGTGAACCTTGTAGAATCTTCTTAATGTATAAAGAGGAGGAATGGCTCACTGGAGTAGTCAGAGACTCTTCAAAGAGGAGGTGGGCTTGGCACAGTGATCAGGACTTGTGGATTATGAATAGGAGAGAAGTGACAAGGAGTCCAGAGTAACTGTTGAAGTGTGGGGGCTCCCAGGTGAGCAGACAGGCCTCAGAGTAACTGATTGGATACTCCAGGGGGCTGAGGCCATTCTGGTTTGGTATCGATTAGAGATCTTAAAAGGACACATTTACTTCAATGGGATGCTACATAGCCCCCTTACACACTGAAATGATGCAACTGTTGGTAAGAAGTAAAGTACATGTCTCACTAGTCCATGGGGGCAGGAGAGAACCAGGATCACTGACAGTAGTAAAGCTGAGTTGATGTTTAGCTCCCTAAACCTTCATTAAAGCAGAAGCAGATATCAAGGGGAAGGATTTACTGTTAATGGATCCTTACGGTGTCTGGAAATAATATTCTCACTGACCCCACGTTCTATAGAATCCCATCTTGTCAGCAAGTTTCTGCCTGCTTCTTCAGTCTCATTCTTTTTTTTTTTTTTTTTTTTTTTTTGAGAGACTTCCAGCAGGTGAGAGGGATGGGGGGCGGAGGGGTGGAGAGAGAGAGAATCTCAAACTGGCTCCACGTTCAGTGCAGAGCCCAATGCTGGCTCCATCCCACGACCCTGGGATCATGACCTGAGCTGAAATCAAGTATCAGACACTCAACTGAGCCACCCAGGTGCCCCCTGCAGTCGCATTCTTAACCAGAACATTTTCTCCACCTGTTAGCTCTCTCTCCATGCTTTCATTTGTTTCATCTCTACATCCTACCAGAGATCACTCAGTGAGATTTTCTCCTCTTTTGTTGCCTCAACTCCTTTCATGAGTTCAGTGGGTTATATCAGAGCACAACACTGGACAAGTTTAGGCAAAATTTAGCATTTAACTTCACTGTCTTTTACATGTGAAAGACACTTTGCACACTTATTTCTGCAGGGTTAAATGTGGCACCATGACCACAACTGGAATGGATTTTTTGACGAAACACCCACTTATGGTTGGGTCACTGTGTTGTGGTAGACACATAGCTCTGCATACTTTACTCAAATGTGCATTTTACTATTGTCCATACTATCTGACCTTTTCAAATGTGTTCATGCTACCTGATCTTTTTAATTGTGTTCAGTAGAATCTCTGCACAGGATTTCACCTGGTATGTGATGGTTTGTTTCTGGATTTTAATCATGTTATCTGCACATGTTGCCACATACATAATTGGCTCTATCACTTTATTCTTTTTGGGTAGTTTCAGTGTTTTATTATGTGGACCCACAATGCTCCTTTCATTTATCTCTAAATTCATATTTCTGCCAACTTACCAAAGGTTGAGATTAACAAAGATACAAAGGATGATTCCTAGTCTGTCTTGAGTCCTTTTACCTTACAGCAGAAGTATCTAATAACCAAAGAATGGATCTGATGAAATAAGATAGGTACATTTGGACAATTTGGAACATCTGGGAAGCATTGCATTCCAATAGAGATACTTTTAAGGAAAGAGAAAAGATCACTGAGGCCAAAGTAGCCAAATGCCTTAAGAAGTGATATTTAGTTCTTAACCATCTATTTAGAATATGGGGGAAATGTGTACCCTTATCTCAGTATATCTGCCATTCATTCATTGATTTATACATTCATGAATAATAGGTGCCCCAAACCTATTGGTAAATACCTGCATGCTCAGCACTTTCCATTGGTGTGGTCAGTAAAATCCTGTTGCCAACTACCATTTATAGTGGTATAGTCTTCAGTATTTCTTCTACATATATTTAGAACCACATCAAATAGTGTTATACTTTTTGCTTCAACCAGCAAACAAAATTTGGAAATGTCAAGAGGAAAAGGAAAATATTTAACCATACTTTGTGCTTTCTGTTGTTTTTTTGTCCTTCCATATTTTTCTAGATTTCTTCTTATATCGATGCCTTTCTGTTTCTTTTACCCATTCTTTAGGGTGTATCTGATGGTGACAAATTATTTTAGTTTTACTTCATTTAAGAATGTCTTTTTTAGGGGCGCCTGGGTGGCTCAGTCGGTTAAGCGTCCGACTTCGGCTCAGGTCATGATCTCGCGGTCCGTGAGTTCGAGCCCCGCGTCGGGCTCTGTGCTGACTGCTCAGAGCCTGGAGCCTGTTTCAGATTCTGTGTCTCCCTCTCTCTCTGACCCTCCCCCATTCATGCTCTGTCTCTCTCTGTCTCAAAAATAAATAAACGTTAAAAAAATTAAAAAAAATGAATGTCTTTTTTACTGCTCTTCCACCATGAGATACCACCTCACACCTGTCAGAATGACTAACATTAACAACTCAGGCAACAATAGATGTTGGCAAGGATGCGGAGAAAGAGGATCGCTTTTGCATTGCTGGTGGGAATGCAAGCTGGTTCAGGCACTCTGGAAAACAGTATGGAGGTTCCTCAAAAAACTAAAAATAGAACTACCCTATGACCCAGCAATTGCACTACTAGGAATTTATCCAAGGGATACAGGTGTGCTGTTTTGAAGGACACATGCACCCCAATGTTTATGGCAGCACTATAAACAATAGCCAAAGTATGGAAAGAGCCCAAATGTCCATCGATGGATGTATGGATAAAGAAGATGTGACATATACATACAATGGAGTATTACTTGGCAATCGAAAAGAATGAAATCTTGCCATTTGCAACAACGTGGGTGGAACTGGAGGGTATTATGCTAAGTGAAATTAGAGAAAGACAAATATCGTATGACTTCACTCATATGAGGACTTTAAGAGACAAAAGAGATGAACATAAGGGAAGGGAAACAAAAATAATATAAAAACAGGGAGGGGGGACAAAGCATAAGAGACTCATAAATATGAAGAACAAACAAAGGGTTACTGGAAGGGTTGTTTAGGAGGGGGGATGAGCTAAATGGGTAAAGGGCATTAAGGAATCTACTCCTGAAATCATTGTTGCACTATATGCTAACTAATTTGGATGTAAATTAAAAAAAATATATATATATATAAATAAATAAATAAATAAATAAATAAAATAAAAAATAAAATAAAATAAAATTGTGAATTGCCAAAAAAAGAATATCTTTTTTACTGCTATTAATTTTTCAAGGATAATTCAATTGGAGATAGAATTTGAGGTTGACAGTTCCTTCATTTCAGCACTTGAAAAATGTGCCATTTCCTTCTGGGCTTCACAATTTTTGCAAGAAATATGTTGTCCTTCATACCATATTCATCCTATAAGTAATGCATTCTTTCTTTGATTTCAAGATCATTATTATTATTTGTTTTCAGTTTCTTGGGCTTTAGTAGGAATGCCTTTAGTGTTTCTCCATTTAGTAGAATGCTAGGTTTTTGTCTGAGGCATGTACACATATTTTCACATTAAGAAATTACCTACCAAATCCAATTTTATTGCGTTTTTTAAAAACATGAGTGTTGATGCTATTAAATACCTTCCTGCATATGAATGTGTCATGTAATTGTTTCCTTAGCTCTGTGAATACACTAGGTTATATTCAATAAGTTTCTTGATATTGAAACACCTTTGCATTTTTAGAATAAACTATAAGTTCATGATCGATTTTTATGTTTTAATATGGGCCATCCTGGTGAAGATGACAGTGATTGCAGAGATTTTGTTGTCCTGTGTCCAGACTAACATCCAAATCCCTAGGTTGGTTTAGGCATGCATTCCATTTTGAAGTTGAGCTGATTTTTTATACTTTTTTTCTTTTTAAATTTTTGTTCTAGTTTTATTGATATATAATTGACATACAGCACTGTATAGGTTTAAGGGTAATACAGCATAATGATTGATTTATATATATTGTGAAACGGTTACAATAATTTTAGTTAAGATCTATCATCTCAGAAAGACACACAAAAAAAGAAAAAAGTTTTTTCATTGTGATGAAAAGTTTTAGGATCTATTCTATTAACAACTTTCAAATATACCGTACAACGTTAACTATAGTCATCATTTTGTACATTACATCCCTACTACTTATCTATTTTTAATTTTTTTAAGTTTATTTATTTTGACAGAGAAAAATAGAGTGAGAGAGAGAGAGAGCAAGAAAGTGAGAGCACACAAACAGGGGAGGGGCAGAGAGAAGGAAAGACAGAATCCCAAGCATACTCCACACCATCAACACACAGCTCCATGTGGGGCTCAAACCCATGAACGGTGAGATCATGACCTGAGCTGAGGTCAAGAGTCTGATGCTTAACAGACTAAGCCACCCCGGATGCCCCACTTAATCTATTTTTTTTTAATTTGTGTATACTTGATATACAATATAACATTAGTTTCAGGTATAGAACATAGTGGTTCAAAAAGTGTATATAGTATGCTGTGCTGACCAGAAGTATAGCTACCATCTGTCACCACTACTTCCCTATCTTATAACTGGAAGTTTGTAATTTTATCTAGTTCCCCCCTCCCTGTAGCCTCCATCCTTGGTAACCAAAAATCTGATCTCTTTTTCTGTAGGTTTTATTTTGTTTATTTGTTTAGATTCTGTATATAAATGAAATCATACAGTATTTGTCTTTTTCTGTCTTATTTAATTTAGGATAATGCCTTCAAGGTCCATCCATGTTATTGTTAGCTGATTTGTATTATAAGTACTCTGCACATGTATATTTTCCTTTCCTTTTACTATTTTAGTTGTACAAGGAAAATACTTCAAAGCTGTTTTAATCCACGTGTGTTGATTACCCTGGGCCCTGGTCTGAAGGAGCCTGTGACTGAAGTTCTCCCTGAATCCTCGCGTTGAAGCATTTTCCCCTCTGGCTGCTGTGGGCTGAGTGCTGGGCAACCTCATGCAGCTTTTACCTTTCTCTCCCAGGTGGGTCTCTGCTTGGCTAACTGGGAGGTTAAACCCATAAGCCTGCTTTCAGTTAAAGGTCAAGGTACATTTATTTGGAGAGAACAGAAAAAAGCATATTGTGAAAATACTTTTGTCTCATAACCTTCACTAAATCCTAGGAAATAGAGAAATCATAGCACTACAGAATATAAGGTTTATTTGAGAGATATGCTTGTCCTTCCCCTAGGCATTTGTATGTCCCTGTAGCTGCTCAGTTAAGACTGTCATGTGGTAGATTCATAAATTAGTTCTGGAACCATCCTATTATCTAATTTATTTGACTTAGGGATGTTCCCCATTCTAACACTGAGCCCATTTCTTATAGAAAAGGCTGGGGATATTTGTTTTCTGATTACTTTTTTTAAGTTTCAAATCCAAGGCA
The DNA here is from genome assembly GCF_024362965.1 of Panthera pardus. Classification (NCBI taxonomy): domain Eukaryota; kingdom Metazoa; phylum Chordata; class Mammalia; order Carnivora; family Felidae; genus Panthera; species Panthera pardus. The sequence goes on along the minus strand of NW_026526843.1, from coordinate 44,200,634 downwards.
CTTTCATTGTAGATAAAAACAGAAAATACATGAAAACAAAATAAAACTCATTACAAATGTTTAAAAGTCTATTACTTATGGATAGGTACTAACAGTTGAATAAATTTGTAATTTTCATAAATTTACCATGAAAATATAGCCATGTATATTTAATAATAGCAATGAAGTGATATCCTACTTACAACTTTGTAAACTTTTTTACAACAAACATACTATGAAGGTCAATCCATGCCATTTAATATAAACCCATATAATAAAAATGGTAGTAGAAACACTAATGGTCTGGTATGATAATAATGATAAGAAAAGTTAATATTATTGCTGATTTCCCCATGCCCCACACTGTTGTAAGTGCTAAATCCATACCTACTCATTTCAACCTATGAGGAGGAGCTGTTGTTGCTCAAATTTACACAGCAGGGAACTGAGGTACAGTGAAGTCAGGGCTAGAAACTCACAAAATTAAGATTTCAACAGAGTTTTGGGGGCTGCTAAGCACCTACATTTAGCCAGTGTCCACTGCTGCTTTTCATTTTATAAGACCCTCAAACTTACTGTTGACAGGGTACAGCAAAAGAAAACTAATTAAGGTCCTATTTTTTTTTTCAGTTAACCAGGAAAACATTTAAAATATTGATCCTCATTAGTGTGGCTTGGAATTTGGAAAATGGTATCGTCTTATACCGTGGAAAATCCTCCTCCAGTATCTTGTCTCCCTTCCTTGGACCGAGGGATATTCTGATTCTAAAGTGAATGGCTTACCTGTGGTTGGGGAAGAAAATGCTTATGTTTTTCAGCCATTTCAATATTTTGTGTAATTGCAAGAGCAGTGGGTGTTTATTACAATTAAAAGTAGATGACATGGAAAGGGAAATCATAATACCTCAAAGTCCACTGCTTGAAGTAAAACCCTTTTTTTCAAATTTTTATCTAAATTCCAGTTAGTTAACATACAGCATAATACTGGTTTTAGGATTAGAATTCAGTAATTCATCACATACATATATCACCCATTGATCATCATAACAAATGCCCTCCTAAGTGCCCATCACCCATCTACCCCATACCCCACCTCACTCCCTCCATGAGCCCTCAGTTTGTTCTCTAACTTTAAGAATTTCTCATGGTTTGTTTCCCTTTCTCTTTTTTTCCCCTTCCCATGTTATCATCTGTTTGTTTCTTAAATTACACATATGAGTGAATACAAAGTACACTCTAGCTCCATCCACATCATTGCAAATGGCAAGATTTCATGCTTTTTGATGGCTGAGTAATATTCCATTATATATATTTCTTTCGTAAGTGTTGCTTTCATAACATTTCTTTCATAAGTGTTCTATAGTTTCCAGAGTACAGGTCTTTTACATCTTTGGTTAGGTTTATTCCTAGATATCTTATTGTTTTTGATGCAATTGCAAATGGGATTGATTGCTTGATTTCTTTGCTGCTTGGTTATTTTGTAATTGCAACAGATTTCTGCATATTGATTTTTAATTCTGTGACTTTGCTGAATTCATGTATTAGTGCTAGGAAATTTTTTGGTTGAGTCTTTTGGATTTTCTATATAGAGTATTGTGTCATTTACAAATAGTGGAAGTTTAACTTCTTCCTTTCCAATTTGGATGCCTTTTATCTTTTTTTGTTGTCTGATTTTTGAGGTTAAGACTTCCAGTGCTATGTCAAATAGTAATGGTGAGAATGGACATCTTTGTCTTGTTCCTGACCATTGGGGAAAGGCTTTCTTTCCCAAAATTTATTCCACAGACTAATCATAAAAATAACAGAGTATGCCTGCACTCTTCAACACCATCAGGTCATGAAAACAATCTGGTACTTCCTCAAAATGTTCACTATAGAGTTACCATGTGACCCATATATTCCACTCCTAGGTACACAGCCAGGAGAAATACCAACATATGTCAACATAAAAAGTTGTACATGAATGTACATAGCATCATTCATAAAGTCAAAAGTGGAAACAACTCAAATGCCCATCAGTTAATACATGGATAAATTGTCATATAATATAAATTGTCATATAATATTTGGCAATTAAAAGGAATGATGTAGGAATGAATACATACCACAATATGGATGAACCTTGAAAATGTTAAGCCTAGTGAAAGAAGTCTAATATGTAAAAGACCACATGTTATATGGTTCCATTTACATGAAGTGTCCAGAGAGAACCCATCAATATGCTGTACCCAAGCCATTCCGTTCTTTACATTCTGACTTGCTGAAAGCTCTCTCTGGTGGATTTGGGTAACAGCCCCACCCACTTTCCTGACCCATAATGTTCAAGCAACAATTCGGGTTTTTGTCACTAGATGACACCAACTTAGCATCATCAAAGTTCTCTACTGAGAATGGTCTGCAAAGAGAAAAAAAAAATCTCTGGAACACCCTGGCTTTGAACATATAAAGAATGGTTCTAATCCTTTCTGATGAAATTGATAGATATAAAATAAGATTGTGAAAATATGTAGTATTGTGTCTGCAGACGATAAAACACCAGGTGACACTAGCACACATTGGCAGTCTGGCCTGTGTGCAAGCTCAGTACAAGTCAGAACAGAAGGGCTGTGACTGACAGAGAATGAGCATCAGAATGAGGAGTGGGCAGCAGTGCCCTGTGTTATGGAAAGAGGGTGACAAACCAGGTGGGAGAAGATCTGGGCAACCTGCGCAACAATGGAGCAATGGAGGGTGAGCACCTTGTTCTCTAGTAGGGACCCTCTGTACAGTCCACACTGTACATCAGCAGATAGTGATGTGGGAAGAGACAGATCAATGAACAGGTTGAAGTTTGGGGTCAGCAGTGAATGGATTTGCTTTAATATACATGTGAATTTTATAAGTGGAATTGAAATCATAGTAAACACAACCATTTCATATTTTTACTGTATGTAAAATGTACTCATTTTAATTAATAAAAATAAATGTGATGTCTTTGGAAGTCATATCCAGGATGACAGCTCTGAAAGTGAGACCAGGGGGCTCCACAAAGGGGAAGGAGGATGGAGGTTGGGAACTTGACTTCATGGGATCAGCCATATTTCTGAATTTTCACCTACCTGGAACACTCTCTCTGTACCCATCGCTTTTCTAGGATATAAAAAAAATAGATTTTCTGGAATATCCGTACCTGAGATTGGAGATCCATCTCCAGTCTGAATAGAAAGGAAAGCCACAACTGTGAGAGTATATGGAGGTGATAGAGCTAGAGGGGATATAGAAACATACACACACACAGAATAAATTCATTTTTTAAGTTTATTTATTTATTTTGAGAGATAAGGCATGTGAGTAGGGGAGAGGCAGAGAGAGAGGGAGAGAAAGAATCCCAAGCAGCCTCCATGCTCAGACCAACTCTGGACTCCACCTCACAACTGTGAGATCACGAATTGGGCCAATATCAAGAGTAGGATCCTTAATGGACTGAGCCACCCAGGCACCCTACAATTCAATTTTTTAAGAGGAAATTGAATGGTTTAATTTGTGGAGTCAAAAGTTGTTTGTTCTTGATTATAGCATTCAACAGGTAAATCACATTCACATCTTGGTACATAAGTGGTACCCTGCCACTTCCTTGAGACAGTTGATCCAGATAGAATTATTCCTGGCCAACACTTACCTATGTGTCTGCCAGAAATTGCCCTCTGTCCCTTGAATAGACATGTAACCTCTCTCTTATCCAGAATTCCTGGTAAATGTATTTTCTTCAATTCAATAACCATATACAGTAGAGCACCACTGATTTGTCAATGGGTTTGATATATTTTGAACCCCAGATCAAGATCTCACATTATTTAACCTTGTCTTTTATGATCCAAAAGGAAGTTTAGAATCCAGCAAGGTCTCAGTGTCACCAATTTTCACTGAAGAGTTATTAAGCCATGGAAAGGGTTTGCTAATTTTATGCTGGCTCTGGGTATTTACTTTGAACACAGTCTATTTGAATAAGGTTTTGAACATTTGCTCTGTATGTCATTTTGTAGGCTTAAAATAAAAAAAAACACAGGAGTTTAAATTTTCTCATCCAGGGTTTACATTTTTGGTAATGAAAATGCATTATTTGAGTAAAGAAAGCTATAAAACCCTAACCAAAAATTAAAAATAAAATACAGGGTATTGGATCCCAAGAAAACAAGAGTTTCCTCTGGCAGAAGTCAGGCTGACTGCACATAATAATTAGGTATAATTGACAATGCTTTTTCCACAGACTGTGTTTTTCCCAAGTTTGTATATTTTCAGTAGCTTAAGTTTTTCCCTTTTCTCTGATTTTCATTACTATCATCACTAGGAGGAAAATTTAAAACATCTCAAAAACAGCTATTTCCAAGTAACACTATTCCAAGTAACAGCTATTTCCCAGCACACACTCCTCATATTTCCTCTGGTTTCAAATATGAAAGAGATCTCAGCTCAGACAAGAAGGATCTTTGCCATACAGCCACCAGCTCATGCATCCTCCTCTTTATTCTGAGAGGCTCCAGTTTACATGAAAATTTCAAGGTAAAGTATTTCTCCAAGTTTCTAATATAACTAATCACTCCTTTTCTTCAAAAATTGAGGTCTATGATTCCTTTTTGAACATGCCTTCAAAGTGGAGGTCTTTGGTCATGAGCTCCTCTTCAACATTATCTAGTGCCTGCTGGTGATGTGCCAGTTCTATAGGTTCCTACTCTGTCTTGAAAGCTTTGTTGTTGTCTGTGGGCATGTTCTTGGTGGCTCTAGTTTTCTGTTCCTGAGTCATATGTGATTGGCCAGCAGCAGAATCTTGGCCCAAAATCAGAGTAAATGCTCTGAAGCCCAAATACATTGGGGAAATACCAGGATGCAGAACTAATCCAGAATGCATCTAATGAGAATAGCTTGATTCATTGCTGTAGTCTAGATTTAAAATGATGGGTCAGTGAAAAAGAGATCTTGCCTTGTGATAGAGCCTGAAAATATAATGCTGATCCATTAACCAATAAGAATCATAGGGAGGGCATTTGGCTCATTGTGTCTATGAGGATACTGGGATGAGTCCTTCATTTTACTTTTTTTTTTAATAATCCATTCTCATGTTGTGGAAGTAATATTTTCGGTATTAATTGTAAAAAATATTGTGCCTATTATTTGATTGTAATGTTCTCTGAAAGCATGTTGAGGTTCTAACTCCAGGTACCTATGAATGGGACTTTATTCGGAAATAGGTTCTTTGCAAACACAATCAAATTAAGATTAGGTCGTTAGAGTGGCTCCTAATCTATATAATTTATGGCATTATAAGAAGGTGAAAATGCCACTGAAGGCAAGGACACTAAGGGAGAACATGTGGTTGACAGAGGCAGAGACTAATGTTGCTGCAAGCAGTGAACACCAAGGACTGATGGTCACCACCAGAGGCCAGGAAGAACAAGGAGGATTCTTCCTAGTGTATTAAGGTGCAAGGCCCTACTGACACCTTGATTTCAGACTTTCAGAATCCAAAACTATGAGAAACTCAATTTCTGTTATGTAAAGCTACTAGTTTGTGTATTTTATTATAACAGTCCATGGAAACTAATATAGTACTTTAGTTTTGTTTCTTTCTCTTAGATTTGTTGCATTGGTGTGATTAACAATAAGGTGGTATCTTATGACGTGAGCAGCAGTAGCACATGCTGGTTAGATGATTTTACACAGGAGCCACACTTTGTGTTCAAATATAAGCCTTGAAATGTCCTAAACCTGTCCTTACTGTGCCTCAGTTTCCTGATATTGAAACTGTTCCTCCTAAGTTGTGGTGAGGATTAATGAGTAAGGATAGACTTAGCCTTCACATCAGTATTGGGCAGGGTGCTTGGGTGGCTCAGTACGTTAAGTGTCTGACTCTTGATTTTGGCTTGGGTCATGATCCTAGTTGCTCAGCATGGAGCCTCCTTGAGATTCTCTCTCTCTGTCTCTCTGTCTCTCTGTCTCTCTGTCTCTCTCTCTCTGCCTCCCTCTGCCCCTCTCCTCAGCTCTCTGTCTCTAAAAAAACAGTACTGGGCAACAATAAATATTAATCATGTTACTATTAATATCATGACAGAATGGACCATTAATTTTCAATTGCCATTTGTATTATGTGCATTTATATTATATGGCTTGCATCGACTTTCACAATATAATATTTATCATAAAAAGCAGCTTACAAAGCTGAAAGTAGATTTTCTCATTTCTTTTCTTAAATATAGTTACATTTGCAAAGTAAAATTTCTGAAAAAAATATGCAAATGGAAACAGTGCTTATCCCTGAGTAAAAGACTTTTAAGGGTTTCCAATGATTTTTTTCCTGCCCCGTATTTTCCATTTCTCTTTACAACAAAAGTACATGGGTTTGAAGTGAAAAAAGAACAAGAAAAAATAAATATCCTCCACCATTTCTGTAGGATAGTGAGTCTGCATCAGATGCAGAATATCCCTAAAGAAAGGGTATAAGGTAATAAGGTGGTTACAATATTAATGTTAGAATCTACTCATGACAACCCTACTTGGGTGGCTCAGGGTCAATACAGATACTCAGAGAAATTGAAAGCAAGTCCCACAAATAAATATTACATTAAGAAAACCTTTGATATCTCTACTTCCCAGGAATTAGTGAAGGTCATGAGAGGAAAACACTTTTCTCTTCTTTCCAAATAAAGCCCTTTGAACCGAAAGCAGTCTCATGGGTTTAACCTTCCAGCTAGCCAAACAGGGAACCCACAAGGGAGGCAAAAAGGGAGACTGCAGGATACTGCCCAGAGCTTAGCCCCAGAGCTTCCAGAGGGCAGATGCTTCAACAGTGGGATTCAAGGGGAACTTCAGTCACAGGCTCCCTCAACCCAGGGCCCAGGGCAACCAACACATGGGAATTAAAACAGGTTTGAAGCACCTTCCCTGTGCAACTAAAATAGTAAAAGGAAAGGAAAAAATATATATATATGCCCAGCACATATCATACAAAGAAGTTCAAGTTTAAAACCAGATGCATGCCTTAACCATCCTAGGGATTTGAGTGTTAGTCTGGACACTGGAAAATGAATTCCCTGTAATTACTGTCATCTTTCACCAGTTTGGCTCAGATTAGGTTCTGGAGGTATAGGTCCAGATGAATAACAGTGTGAATGAAAGCCAGAAAATTAGGCCTGGGGAAAAGGAAGATGTTTCATGTTCAGGAGGTACCTGACAATAATTTATTATGACTGGAGGCTGGGAACTAACTGTAAGACTAAACATAGCTGATTAATAACACGACTGAAAACAGTATCACATCTGCTGATTCTGTTAGTGCATGTAAAGTGAGAAAATGGGCATGTCCGTGTCAGAAGCTCTGAAAGAGAGTAAACATGGCAAAGAGACATAAATGGCAGATCATCTGTTGAGATGTGAATGTGGATATGTTTTCCTTATGTTTCTTCCTTCCTCCTTTCCAGTAGGCAGTCAGGTATCTCTGAAAAAAAACAAATACGTATAAAACATAGTTTATGTCTTACATATATACCTACATCTTTATCTCATGTTTATTAAATGTGAATTAGATGTCCGCTGTAAGTCACTGTCAGTCCAATTCTATATCTATATCCATATCTTCCCTATCTTGATAGTGAGACTGGATAACTGGAAATTTCCATAGGCAGCACGGTGGATGTTAGTGCCCATCCCATGGTGTGGTGAGGTTTGACCTCAAATGGACTCCATTCCAAGCGAGTTTTATAAAAGCTTGACACTGTGTCTTGGAAACCCAGTATCTCAACAGGAAATAATTTGGTTGAGGAGGGAGGTAGTACCTGGGAAACTGGCATTGAGAGGCTACAGTCTTCTCCTATGGAGACTCACACCCAGATGGAGAGTGAAGGATGAGGTAACACTTGTGTGGTTTCAGTCCTAGACCTCTCATGAGTGCAAACACTGTGTGGTTTCAGTCCTAGACCTCTCATGAGTGCAAACACTTGTGTGGTTTCAGTCCTAGATCTCTCATTGGTGCAAACTGGAGGTTTTACTTTCTCTTCAGTCCATGGCCAGGTTGTGTGGTAGATTTCAGAAATGAGTTTGTGTCTGCCTTATCCCTAGGATGGTGGCCCCTCCCATTTAGCCCTCTGGGGGGAGGGTCCATCTGAGGTGACATGGAGTTTCTGCTTCATTTAAGACCTTGTCTCCTAGTTGTGGGACCAGATCCACAGGAGGAAGAGGAGAGATAGAGTTCTCAAAGACTGGAGCATAAGACTGGAGCCCTGATATCAACATCTAAATCTCCTGACTTGGTGACACAGTTTTCATATGTCTCTCACAATATAACAAAGAGAAACTTAACATGTCTGACTTCCTATTCCTTCTATTTCCCTTGCTGCTGTGACCTATAGGTTAGAAATTTCTGCTTAGCCCTGCATGTAGGCATGTTAGTAATTGAAGGAATTTTGCTTGCAGCTAAGATTCACCAAAACCACTCTTTATTCAAAACCTACCTCACCCAAGGAGATAAGTAAGTAGCAAGAGTGGTCATCATCTCAATTCCTCAAGATTGTGGAATTATCTTAACTCGGGGGGAGTTGAAACCATGTTTCATAGGGTTAATGAGGCTGAAACTCGTAGAAAATTTAAAGCTTGTATATCAGGTAATCATTTCTCTATAGTCAGCTATTGTGTCTTTTCAGACTCCACTAACAAACGCACTAGCTGTGTCTACAGAAGCCTGGACTCAAGGTCAACTGATATGGCTCCAGCCTAGGAACAAGCAGGACTGAATTCTTTACCAGAGATAAAAAGGCCAAGACACTATCAAGTTTATACTGGCTCTCAAAGCATGTCCACAGCTCCTTCATCTTGTCCTAAGATAACCTTCTGATGCCAGGGTCTGAATTTTCCCTCATTTTGATTTTAAGTCTCTATTAAGAAGTGAAAATTGGATATATGTTACATATATATGTTTGCTTAATGCACATGCTCCATCTTTCCTCATGAATAGTCATTTTTCCTCATCCTTCCCATCAATATATATGTAATCTCAACTCCTGTGATCATAAAATACTGATTCTCATTCCTTTGGGGAGGCTGACTTGAGGCTTGTCTTCCCATCTCCTCATTTGTCTGCTTCTCAAATAAACTCTTCCCTGCTGCATACCTGATGTCTCCGTGATTGGCTTTCCTGTGCTTTAGGTATACAGACATGGGTTTGGTTACAACATAGTCACCTCCACAACTGTTCCTCTTATGCCTGACACACCAGTGTAACTCACCTCTTTCTCCTGTCTACAGAAGTACACCGAGTGAAATTCCTCAATAAACCAGTGGTGAAGGAAATTTTTCCAGCTATAACTAACAACCCAGAAACAATCAGGGAGTGAAATAACAAAAACTCAATAAACTGTGTAAACTGTAAAGATCTAGTTGGAGTTTTAAAATGATTCATGATTCTGGAAGCATCCCATCAAAGAAATAGAAAGGTGGTCTTAGGAGATACACAAACCCATAAAAGAGATGGGAAGGTGGTCTTAGGAGATACACAAAAGAGAATGTTTTTATAGAAGGAAGTTTCAGCAGGAAAGAGTTACAGTTGGAATATGAAAGGAGTCTACTAGAGAAACATGAGGTACTGATGTTGTAATGAAGTCAAGGGGAATTTTCTAGCAAAACTCCTTCTGGCTCAGGGAAGATCAGCCCTTTGTCCTATTCAGTCCTTCACCTGACTAGATGAGGCCCACTCACTTAATGGGAGGCTAACTGCCTTATTCAATTCTACCCCTTAAATGTAAATATTATTCAAAACACTTTCACAGAAATATCCAGAATAATGTTTGATCAAATATCTGGGCACTGTGGCTCCCCCAAATTGATACATACAATCTATCATCACAATTATTAATTTGCCTAGATTTCCATATTAGATTTGAGATGTGATTAGCAATGTACTGAACCTAGGGAGTAAAATGTCCCCTAGAAAAAAACTACAGTTCATCAGAAAATCATTCACTAAAATAAAATAGTTTAGTGGTTTTCAACTTTATTTGTGTGGTTCAAATTGAATTATGGAGTTTCTTGGGGTTTCACCTTGATGAATTCCTGGTTTCTTGGGTGGTAAAAAAACAGGGAGAGATCATGTATGAGTGTGTGTGTGTGTGTGTGTGTGTGTGTGTGTGTGTATTTTTGAAGCTGTGAGGAATATTTATTGTGAGGAATGTGTGAGACGAATTACTGTGGGTTATGTCAATCTTCCTCAGTTCCTAGCACATGTTAGGAGTCAAGTCAGGATGGTTGCTGTTTGTTTTTTCCTAGTTCTCTTTGGCCAGCTTGGTTACCATGGTGATCCAGTAACTGCTGTTGGGTTTTGTACAGACTGAAATGCATTTATGATTTTTGCTTAAACCACTCATCACTATGATATTTGTTAACTGTCACTTTTATAATGTTGTAATTCCTTGTAGATTTAGAAATTGACATTCAAAATTTAGATAGAGCTTTTCACTTTTCCCCTATCATTTACCTATTTAGTCATGTATTTATTTTATTAGTATGAATCATTTTTTTGTATTTTACTCAAATAATTACCCTTTGACATTATAATTATGTATTTTGATTGTCACACTGTCACAGAATTGGGCAGTGTTAGCCCGTTCAAATTGGCTTCTGTGTCCACTTGCTGCCTCCTGTGAATTCTCTGAACATGAGCTTTGCTGTGTGAGTCTGATTATCTCCCAATCTGTAAAAAGTACACTAAAACCTTGGATTGCTAGTAACTTGTTCTGTGAGTGTTCCACAAGATGTGCAAACATCTCTAATACATTTTAACTTGATAAATGAGTGATGTCTTGCAATATGAGTAGTATGTGAAGCCAAATGTCACATGATCACAACTGAGCCAATGGTTCTCTTACTCTCTCTCTTTCTCTCTCTATCTGCAGGATTGTGGGTGATTGTCTCTCATGCTCGGATGCTCAGGCTCAGGCCGCGGTGTTTGGCAGAAATCAGTGAGTTTTCAGAATGTTGGAAGGTGCCCACAACTGGTACTAGTGTATTTTTTGTCACTTCAAAGCACCCATGGACAGTCCTTTTCTTTTCCACACAAGATTAAGCTTAGGAATGCTTTGCTTCATTCTTGGTTAGGCTGCCTGTAAGTATAGACCTTTACCTCTGCTGCCTTATTGCCAGTTACATTAAATCCAGTATATAACAAGAGTTTATCAATACTGTACTGTAGTCAACATCTGTGTGAGTGTATACAATGTCCCCCATGAATAAAAAGATTCTGTTGAGCCAAGAGATAGCAGTGACTTCATTAGTGATAGTGAAAATTGTCCTACACAATGACCCTCCTCTCTTGTCTCCCTCACACCAGCCACGAAGGTTTTCAAAGGTAAGTGCAGGTTAATTTGTTTATTTTTCTTTATATTTTGTATTTTCTTTATTATTTTGTATTATGTTACAGCCTTGTAATAATTTTTATGTGAATATTTTTGGGTTTTGTAATGAATTATCAGAGTTTCCATTATTTCTTATGGGGGAATTCACTTTGATATACAAATGCTTTGGATTATAAGCATGTTTCTAGAACAAATTATGCTCACAAACCAAGGTTTTACTATAATGTTTTTAGGGGTGCCTGGGTGGCTCAGTTGGTTAAGCGTCCAACTCTTGATTATGGTTCAGGTCATGATCTCATGGTTTGTGGGTTTGAGCCCCACATTGGGCTCTGTACTGACAGTGTAGAGCCTACTTGGGATTCTTTCTGTTTCTCCCTCTCACTGTCCCTCTCCCGCTTGTGCTCTCTCTCTCTCTCTCTCCCTCACTCAAAACAAATAAAAAATGTTAAAAAAACAAATAAACTTTATTTTTAAATTAATTTTTATTGTTTAATTTATTTTTTAAATTTTTAAAGTTTTATTTACTTTTTAGAGAGAGAGAGAGAGAGAGAGAAAGAGGGAGCAAGCAAGCAGGTGAGGGGCAGAAAGGAGGGAGACACAGATCCCCAAGCAGGATCCAGGCTCTTAGCTGTCAGCATAGAACCTGACGCCGGGCTTGAACTCACAAACTGCGATATCATAACCTGAGCTGAAGTCAAACACTCAACTGACCGAGACACCCAGACGCCCCTAAAATAAGAAAGTAATATTTCACCTCAGAGCAATCCTCTGATGATTTAAAGACAAAAAGTTTAGCAATGCTTATTTCATTCTGTTGAAGTGATGCTTTGGATATGAACATCATAATATGACTACTAGAGAGAATACTTGGACAGAGGGCAACAAGCAGGAATGGGCCAACATTTCCATAATGTGAGAGCTTCAGGGTCACTGCTATGTGAGGGAGGGGTCTAGGGGATGGAGCTGGGGAAGAGGCACAGCATCATTGCAAAGCTTCCAGTGACCTGAGTAGGGACTGGCAACCACATCCTGTCCCATTTCCCTTGCCTTTCATGTGCTTTCCCTTCCTCTCCCTTTCCTCTCTATTCCATGTGCTATCTGATCCCCTGACTGTCCCTTCTAGTTGAACATCAAAGCAGTGTGTGGACTCTGACCCCAGAAAGAAGAGTTGAAAGAGAAAAACCAAATATGATGTTCAGTGTGCTTGACAATTTCCTGGAGCAAGAGTGAAGAGAACAGGATCCCATCACTGAGACATTTTAGGTAAGTCACTGACCTTCCTGCAGTGTCTTCTGTACAAAGGTAACAATATTCAATGTTCCCAGCCACCCGGGAGTATTATTAAGTGTGAACCCATGTAGGAAAGGAATATGTGGTCATAGTTGTAAGGGAAAAACTGGTGCCCTTTTGAGTAATTCTATTAACAGAGACATCACACATATCACAAAACTCAGCATTAAACTAATGATACACAAACGTCAGATGTTTATGTCAGGAGTTTTCCAAGTATTTTTCATCAAAATTGGAACAGGTGATTGTTAAAAGAGCAGGTAAATAGGTCCACCCTAGGTCTGTTGTACCCAAACAAGTAAGGTGGGTTGGGAGGTGTCTAAATTTTAAATAGCTTCTTTTGTATATTGTGGTATTTATCCAAGTTAGAAAGTCACTACTGTGAATTGCAACAAGGTGTTCTTAAAATTTTGAATCCTTTCATGTCTTATTTTAGTATAGATTTGTCCTGCAACAGAGCTTTTTATATCTGTGTCTGCTCCCAGTGTATTAAAAGGGAACAGTTTTTTCTCTTCAGTCATACTTATTCAATGTTTCATATGGAGGAGGCTACAGTAGTTTCCTAAGGGTACCATAACAAAGTACCACAAACTGGATGGCTTAAATTATAGAAATTTATAGTTTCATACTTCTGGGGGCTAAAGCCTGTAATGAAGGTGTTCCCAGAGCCATGTTCCCTCAAAGTCCTTTTGGGGACTCTACCCATGCCTCTTTATATCTTTTCGTGGTTTGTTGGCAATCTGCATATTTTGGCTTGCAGTTGTACGACTCCAAACTCTGCCTTCATGGTATTATCCCTGTTCTGTCTTCATATGCCTGTCTTCTTATAAAGATTCTGATCACATTGATTGATTTGGGGACAGACTATATTCCAGTATGATCTCATCTCAACTAATTATATCTACAACAACCATACTTCAAATATGGTTACATTGAGGTACTGAGTGTTAAGATTTCAACATATCTTTTTTTGGTGACACACCTCAACCCCATATCAGGCACTGCTGTGAATGCAACACACCAAACAAGATGAATGAGTGTCCCTAGTGCTTTGTATGTAGCTTGAAAAAACTGGTAATAAGCAGGAAAGGAAATGAATAAGCACGACAATTTCATATTGGAATTAACAGTTTCAAAAAGAGAATGTTTCAAAAACATTTTTTTGAATAGAAAATGATGAAAAAAAAGTTAGAGAGGGAAGGAGGCAAACCATAAGAGACTCTTAAAAACTGAGAATAAACTGAGGGCTGATGGGGGGTGGGAGGGAGGGGAGGATGGGTGATGGGTATTGAGGAGGACACCTGTTAGGATGAGCACTGGGTGTTGCATGGAAACCAATTTGGCAATAAATTTCATATTAAGAAAAAAGAACGAAAGAAAGAAAGAAAGAAAGAAAGAAAGAAAGAAAGAAAGAAATCTATGGAAGAGTTTAGAGGAAGTAGCATTTTTGACATTAGAAGCTGTAGTGAGGGATTATGTGATGGATGGGGTGGAATAGTATTATCTCTTGTAAATTCAGGATGCTTCTTCATGAGGCAAAATTGTTCTAAATTTAAAAATTAAAGAGTCTTTTTATAACTGTTGAATATGATAAGCCCAAGTGGATAATGTTTTAAAACTTATAATGGATTACATGTCTAGAACTAAACTCTAAAATAAAATAGACATTTTACGTTCTAAAAATAAAATAAAATAAAATAAAATAAAATAAAATAAAATAAAATAAAATATTTTCCTCAAAAAAAATGATGCGGACAGGGATTATTATAGATGGGGTGATTCATGAAACTATCTCAGAAAGTGACATTTGAGCTGAGTCCTGAACAACAAGAGGAAACCAGGCCGGGGCTGGCCTTTTGGTTTGTGATATGTGTGGCACCAGCTGTTTCAGGAGCAAACAACGAGCTCAAGTGCATGGAGCCTGGCAGACAAAGTGTGGGTGGTAGGACATGAGGTAAAAGGGCAGAAAGAAGCTACATCATTTGGGCCATGTAAGGAGTTTGGAGTCATTCTGAGAGTGGTTGGGCCATGTAAGGAATTTGGAGTCATTCTGAGAATAGAGGGTTACAGTATTAGAATGACATGATCTGATTCATGTGCTCAACAACATATGAGTCACAAGGTGGCTCTCCTATTGTGATGAGAATGTTCTAGACAGGGACAAGATGTCTGTGGGGATTACCATTAAGAGAATCTTGCAGATATCCAGCAGAGGGATGAGGGTAGCTTGGTCCAAAGGTGCTGCAGTGTGCAGGGGGCAAGGGTGGCTGTGGGCAGGGCATGTTGGGGGTAGGACACTTGGGACCTGTAGTGGCTGTGGGTGAGGGTATATGAGGATAATCCAGGATCCTTGATGAGCCTGTGACTATTTGTTCAGATTTGTGCAGAAATGATGGTACTGTTTCCTGAGATCAGTTACTCCAAGCCCTTTTTAGATGTTATCATGATAATTATTTAGGCACCCAATAGTGGTTATAGTGAAATTTAGTGATTTAAAACACATATACCAGTTGATAGGATTCAGTTTTATGTTTATTAACCTTCATTAAAAACACATGAAAAGTTTTTATAAAGCTATCAAAACTGTTAGAATCTGTACTTGCATATATTTATAAAAATTATAACATTTATTGAACTGTTACTGTGTGTCTCACTCTAATTGTGTTCACGTATTAAGTCATTACAATGACAATTCTTGAGGAAGGGCAGATTGTTTCCTCATTTACAGAAGAGGAAACTGAGGTACAGAGAGTTTCTTTCACTCTCCCAGGGTTCAGAGAAAGCTAGATTTCCCAATGTCTCTGCAGTAGAAGTTCTTAAATCATATGATTTATGATTATTTATTCTTGTAAAAAGCAAAACACGAGGATATATTTTTGTTTTAAGCTTTTTTATTCTTCGGTAAGTATTGTATAATTGCAATTTTGCAAGTCAGGCAATTGAGTGACTCTAACGTGATGTAAAAGTAATCAAACTCACATCATCTGTAAGCAGAGGACTATGGTTTATAACCAGTCTGTCTCCAGAGTCCATACTCCTGACCAGTTCACTTACAAAGAAGAGACATTTGTTGAACTGTGGCAGCCCGTGGTAGGTGATGTTAGACCAGACCCATATCTCTTTCGGTAGTGTCAAAAAGAAAACTGCAGGTCAAAATGGAGTCACTTATGCGAGGCCAAGTCACCAAACTTGGGCTTAATACCTAACCTAATTACATTTTTAACCTCCCCCAAAATTTCATCTTGACTCGCCAGTCAGGACGATTCTGGTCTAAACCAATAAAATAATCCATCACATGGGCCTCTGGATCCCCCAAAGGAAGAAGAGGTAATCCACCTATTAAACCTGTTTGTACCAAAATGAAGGTGACCTCTCCTGAAATAATCCTATTTTCTGTTAAAGACTTCCTTGTCCTTCCTTTAAAATCTTTTTCCTTCCTCTAGCCCTGTCTGGAGCCTCTCTCTACTTGTTAGATGGGATGCTATCAGATTCATAAATTACTTTAAAAATCCAATTACATATATGCATTTACTCGGTCAAATTTTTGATATTTACAGTGGAAACTATGCTTTAGTACACATTTATCCATATAAAGAGGGTATTGTTTAATAAAAATGAGAAGATAATAATTATAACAACCAAAATGCAATAATCCTCACAGTTACTACATACTAGACAACTTACTATTTTTTATCTTTGTTCACTTTGTTCTTCTAGGCTTGTGGTGGTATCTCATTATGATTTTAAGTTAATTTCTGTGAACTCTTAAGTTTTTTTTTTTCATTCAAATGTCCTATTGTTTTCATGTTCCATTGACTAGATTCACAAACTGGATCTTTGTCCCATGGTTTTCCATTCTGAATGATATGATTGTATCTCTAGTGTGTTGTTTATTCTGGTCCTTTGGCCCCTCTTAGGTCCTTTAAATTGGTAATAAGATATAGAGTCTTGTTCAGATTTTGTTTTTTAGGAAAGAGTACCTCAGATATGGTGTTGTACTTCCTGTAGTGTTATATCAGGAGCTTTGTCATGTCTGGTTATTTCTCCTCCTGTGTTGTTGAGATTTATCATTGGGTTCAGATTTTGTCAGCCTGATTCATCCATTATGAAATTTCCCATTCACTTTTTAACTCAGGTTTTTTGTAGCTTCTTAAAGATTGTTGCCTAGATCTACATTTCATTAACATATACAAAGAGTAATGTTTTAATTTTTTAATTTCATCTGGACTTATATTAGGTAGAATTCTTCTGTGAAACAAACTACCCCTCAGCGACTACATGGTTATACTGAAGAATAGTCCATATAGAAGGGAAGGATGAACGCTTACTTCTTTTGCAGTATTTCCACTTTTCAAAACAATGTGTTGTTTTTCCAGAATACTTCAAAGGTAAACAGTGAGTTAGTTTTATGCTTTTTGTTGTTCTTTTATAGTGTCATAAAGAGCTTTAAATGCTTATATATTTGAGATTGTAATTAACTTATTGCAGACATTAAAAGTTTTGATATTTAAACTTTCCTGTCTTTGGCCTGTGGGAGTTCCTTTGGGTTGGCTTTTATGTCTTTGACATGCTTTATGGTATGAGAGTTTGGTCCAGACTCACTTGGTACAATCCCTATCCAGCTCTGCAATCAGGCATTTCTCCAAGAAATCCTGGTTCCATTTAGAGGGAAATGTTTTTAGAGGATTCAATCTGGAAACTAAAGATGCTCATTGCTATTTGTTTGGTCACTGTTTCTTGCATTGGAGCCTGTAGATATGAATTATAATTTTTATGAAAATACATCTCATCCTTGTCAACCCTGATCTGCTCCTCTGTGATGTTATAGGTAATCATTTTTCTCAGTTTTTGTTTTAACCCTCCAGTTAAGAAAATATAATAAAATACAATATGTATTTTAGTTTTATCCCCTGTTCATAGGTAAAAGGTGGCGTATTCTACACCAGCGTTGTAAAATAGACATTTCTGCAGAAATGAAAATATTCTGTGTCCATGCTGCTGAATATGGTAGCCACTAGCTACCGTGGGTGTTAAGGTTCTAAAATATGGCTACTACCACTGAGGAACTAATGTTTAATTTCACTGAAATTTAAATAGCCCTGTATGACTAGAGGGTATGCTATTGGATGACAGCAGCTCCACACATTTTTCTGCACTTTGCTTTTTTCCCAAACAATTATCCTGGATATCATTCCATAGCAGTACAGAGGTGAAGTCTGCATTGGTTTTCTAGCTGAATGGTACACCAGGACATAGATGTGTCATAGCTTATTAATTTAGGCCCTTATTAGTAGACAGCTGTCTTTTTTATAGTCTTCTGCTGTTATGAATTTTTCTGTAAATGAATATATATACACTTCGGCTATTTTATTTTTTTCATTGCTTCTTTGGAATAGATTCTTAAAAGAGAGGTTACTGGTTCCAAGAGGAAACAGATATGTGGTTTTACTAGACAGCCATCAAATCCCATCCACTGGGTTTCTACCAATTTACATTTCCTCCAGTGATGCATGGAAATGCCCATTTCTTCACAGAATACCTGATTAAGAAGAAGTACTTTTTTTTTTCTTGGCATGTCTTATCATGAGTTAGGTTGAGCAATTTTTACATGTTTTAGAGTCTTTTTTTTAAATAAAATACCTGTTTGTATTCATCACCCCTTTTTCTTCCCTGGTGTTGTTCCCTTTACTTTTTCATGATTCTTGATATATCAGGAATACAACCTTTGTGATGTAAGTTGTAAATATTTTCCCCAATTTGTAACTTTTCATTTTACTGTGCTTTTTTTTTTTTTTTGCTTTTCCCATACAATTTTTAAATAAAATTAAATGCATCACTGTTTTCTCTAAATGCTTCTGGAATTTTAGTCATAGTTGGAAAAGTTTCCTATACCACCAAGTTATAGAGGAATTTTACTATATGTACTTCTGTGGACAGGAGAGAGATGAGAAAGAGATGGATCATTTTGGGGTGTTAGGCATAAGAAGAACAGTGGGGATGTGACCATGTTGTGAGCAATCTGTGAAAACCATGTCACTAAGTCAGTAGAATTTGATGTTGAGATCAGGGTCTTGATTTTCTGCTTATCTTTGAAAATTCAGTCTCTCCTCTTTCCCCTGTGGATGTGGATTCAGGTTTCCACAAATGGGACATGAGCTCTTCAATGAAACAGAAACTCCATGTCATGCCATAGGTCCCCTCACATAACTGAAGAGGAGGGGATAAGACAGGGACAAAATCAGTTCCAAAATCTACCACACCATCAGTCCCTGCACTAATGTTAAAGTAAAACCTCTAGTTTGTACCCATGAAAGAACAAAGACTGAAACCATACAAGTGTTACCTTGTCCTTCACTCTCTATATGGCAATAAGTTCTCCTCAGGAGATGGTTGTAGCCTCTTAGTGCTATTGAAGAGGATGGAGGTATGGGTTCCAAGTTGGCTCAGTTTCCCAAGTACAACCTCTCCCCTTACAATCACATTGTTTCCTGTTTAGATGCCATGTTTCCAGGACTCAGGGTCAAGCTTGGATGAATGTTGCTTGGAATGGAGGCTTTTTGAGGTTAAACCTCACCACCACCCCACGGGGTGGGCACTAACAACCATCTTGCTGCTTGTAGACGTTTCTAGTTATCCAGTCTAGATGCCAAGAGAAGGAAGATGTGGATGCAGATGTGGAATTGGAATGACTTTGCCTGGCACATAGTAAACATTTAATTCACATTTAATAAGCATGATATGAAGATATAGATAAGTAGGATCTGAAAGTATGTATATGTTCTTTCATTATTTTAATACACATATGAATTTTTCAAGGAATATTGGGATCACATAGCAGTTATTGTTTAATAATCTGGTTTGAAGAAAACTTTTTGTTTCCATTTCTAAAAATTATGTCTTTTCATTAGAATAGATAACCTATAGAAATTGAAAATGATGTGTCTATGTAGATTTGTGGACCCTGTGGTAGGTCATCTGTAAAATGGGTAGGCCGATACTTACCTCACAGAGCTGTTGTGAGAAGAAATGAATAACTAATAGGACATATCTGAAACATAATACTGTAAAACTTCCACACACATATGTATGGTGTCTCCTGTGTTCTCCCCTCAACAAAAGAGATGACTTAACCATAAGCAACTCATAGATTTCATTGGGCTTTGACACAGCAGAAAAGGAAATGTACACATATTTATACATTGGATTACCTTTAGTGCCATTTCTTTGTAGATGAGTTACCTGATTAGGGTAATGAGGAAGCAAATCATCCCCTCATTACTGGTGTGTGTGTGTGTGTGTGTGTGTGTGTGTGTGTATACAACATAATAATTTATTTGTATCTATATCATGGAATGATCATCACGGTAAGTGTTGTTAACATTTATCACCTTACATAGTTATAGATTTTTGTGTGTGTGATGAGGACTTTTTAGATCTAGTCTTTTGGCAACTTTCAAATATGCAATACAAATATTATTAATTATATCACCATGCTGTACATGACGTCCTCATGGGTTGTTTATTGTATGAATAGAAGTTTGTACCCTTTGACCCACCTCACCCATTTTGCCCACCACTCAGCCATGGCTTCAGAAAACCAGCAATGTCTCCTCTATATCTATGTGCTCAGGTTTTTAGTTTGTTTAGATTCTGTACCTAAGTGAGGTCATATGGTATTTGTGGTTGCCTGACTTACCTCATTTAACACACTAGGCTGGAAGTCCATCCATGTTGCCACAAATGGCAAGATTTTATTCTTTTTTTATGGCTGAATAATACTCTTTTGCATATATATAAAGCACATTTTTTTAATCCATTCTCGTCTATTGGCACTTAGGTTGTTTCTATATCATGGCTATTGTTAATAATGCTGCAATTAACGTGGAAGGTGCATATATCTTTTCAAGTTAGTGTTTTTGTTTCCATCAGATAAGTACCCAAAAGTAGAATTGCTGGATCATACGGTAGTTCTATTTTTTTTTTTTTATGAACTTCTATAATGGTATTTTATAGTGGCTACACCAGTTTCCATTTCTAGTAACAGGACACAAGGGTGCCATTTTCCTCATATTCTTCAACACTTGTTATCTGTTTTTGTTTTCATGATAGCCATTCTAAACATGGGAGAGATAAATCTCGTTGTGGTTTTGTTTTGCATTTCCCTGATGATTAGTGATGTGAGCATATTTTTATGTATTGTTGACCATCTCTATGTCTCCTTGGAATACTGCCTATTCAGACCTAATGTCCATTTGTAGACTGCATTGTTTGTTTGTTTTTTTTTTCCTTTTTGCTATTGAGTTGCATGCATTTGTATATATATTTTGGGTATAAACCTCTTATCAGATATTATAGCTATTTGATTTTATTTCTGATCTTCTTTTTTAATTTCCATTTTGAAATTGCAATAGCAGTCTCCCATTGACTGCCAGAAAGGAGACCATACAGAATAACAGAGTGTGAAGATGGGTCTGCTGTACAACAGACTGAAAAATGGAGACATGAATCTCAAATACTGGATTGGTCCTTACCTACAGGTCTGTGGGTAGTGACTTCCCCTGTGCTGGCCTCAGGCCTTACAGAGAAAGACTGCATATCCCAATGGTTAGAGTGGGAGAAAATTGGGCACATTTAATTACTGGTTTCATAATCTTTAGCAAATTTTGAGTCTTCAGATATATGAGACATACATGTAATGTATATGCATTACATTTGCATACACGGAAAATATTATGGGTATGTAATGGACTGAATTGTGTCCACACAAAATTCATGCATTGAAATCCTAACACCCAGTACCGTAAAATGTGATTATTTTTGGAGACAAGACATTCAAAGGGAAATTAAGATAAAATGAAATTGTATAGGCGGGCCCTAAACCAATATAAATGGTGTCTTTATAAAAAGGAGAATAGGTCACAGAGAGACAGATTTAGTGGTAGCTATGTGAGGATACAGTGAGTAGGCAGCCATCTACAAGCCAAGAAGAAAAGCCTCAGAAGAAAACATATTTGCTGACACTTTGACGTTGGACTTTTAGCTTTCACAATTTTGAGAACATTTCTTTCTATGGTTTAAGTTAGCCAGTAATCTATGTTTTGTTATGAAAGCCCTAGCAAACTAATAAAGGCAGGAAATGCACAAATATGATACTTAAAAAAAATTAATGAGTGGTGGGGTTGCAATTTATTTATTTTTACCTGGAATTAACTATAGTTTTCACTTTCTCTAAATTACTATAGATGATTTTTCAAAATAAAAATTGAAACCATGGTTGTTTTGAAATATTACAGATTTAAGATAGTTATAGAAAAAAAAGTATATCAGACTTTTCTGCCTTAATATTCATAAGTAAACATTACATAGAGAAGAGACACTCACTTTGCCTTCTTCTATGATGTCCCAGATGTAACCAGTTCCAATAATTGGGGATTTTGCTCTTGAAATCTTTATCATTTCTCCTTCAGTGAATGAAATATTGCATTGTTTTATTACAAGTATTATTTATAGATGCCTGGCTATTTAATCGAAAAGGAGAAAGGAAGAAATATAAAAAGAAAAAATTCACATCTCAAAACAGTGATCTCCATTTCTGCCTCCTTGACACATGTGTTCTCTTTCAGAGCTTCTAACATGGACACATCCATTTTCTCACTTTACATGCTGTAGGGAACACTTACAGAATGAGCACATACTATGTTCACTCACTTAAATCAGCTGTGTTCACACTTAGAGTTCCCAAGCTCCAGCTAGCCCCAAATTGTGTCTCAATGTTTCCTGAACCTGAAACATCTTCATTTGTTCAGGCCTAATTTTCTGGCTTTCATTCACACTGTTACTTACCTAGAACTGTACATGTGTAACTACTCTGGAATATCCTGGTGAGGTTGGACAGTGATTGTAGGGAGTTAATTTTCCTGTGTCCAGACTAACACCCAAATCCTTAGTTTGGTTTAGGGATGCATACCATTTTGGTTTTGAGCTGATTTGTATTACAACTGCTGGGCACATTAATATTTTAATTTATGTTTACTATTTTAGTTACACAATGAAGGTACTTCAGAGATGTTTCAATCTATGTGTGTTTGCTTACCTGCACCCTGGGCTAAAGGAGCTTTTGTTTAGACTTCTCCCTGAATCTCTATGTTGAAGCATCTCCCCTCTGGAAGCTGGGCCATCATGCAGCCTCCCCGTTTCCCTCCCCTGGGGGTTCCCTGATTGGCTAACTGGAAGTTTAAACCTTTGAGCCTGCTTTTAGTTCAAGGGACTTTTATTTGTAGTCAACAGAAAGAAGCATTTTGATAGTAATTTTCTCTCATGACCTTCACTAAATCCTGGGAAGTGGAAACATCATAGGACTGTGAAATGTAAGGGTTTATTTGAAAGACATGCTTGCCTTTCCCCTAGGCATCTGTTGTGTCCCCGAAGCCACCTAATTAAGACTGTCATGTGGTAGATTCAAAAATTAATTTTATGACACCTTATTACACTATACACTTGCTTTAGAGATTTTCTACATCTGATGCAGACTCACTTTCTAATGGGAATGGCTGAGGATATTTATTTTTGTCTTATTTTTTCGCTTCTAAACCCAAGTGCTTTTGTTGTAAATAAAAATGTAAAATACAGGACATGAGGAAAAATAAATCATTGGAAACCCTTAAAAGTTTATTACTCAGGGATAAGCACTGTTTCCATTTGCATATATATATTTTTTCAGAGATTTTACTATGAAAATATAACTATATTTAAGAAAAGAAATGAGATAATATTCTACCTACAGTTTTGTAAACTGATTTTTATGATAAATATTATATTATGAAAGTCAATGAATGCCATACAATGTGAATGCACATAATAAAAATGGCAGTTGAAACTTTAATGGTCCATTCTGAAATGATATTAGTAATATGATTAATATTCATTGTTGCTGCCCCCTGTCCAATACTGCTGTAAATGCTAAACCTATACTTACTCATTAATTCTTACTACAATCTATCAGGAGGAGCTATTGTTGCCTGACTTTAAATATCAAGGAACTGAAGCACAGTAAGAGCAGGCCTAGTAAGATTCAAGACATAAATTCAAAAACAGACTGTGTGGCTCCTGAGTAAATATGTCTAATCAGTGTATGATATTGCTGCTCATATCATAAGATACCACCTTATTTTAATCACACCAAGGCAACAAATCCAGAAATAAAGAAACAAAACTAAGGTACTGTATTAGTTTATATGAACTTCTGTAATAAAGTATACAGACTGGTGACTTAAAACAACAGAAATTGACTTTCTTGCAGTTCTGGAAGCTGAAAGTCTGAAATCCAGTGTCAGTGGGGTCTTGCACATTGAGACACTAGAGACAATCCTCCTTGCCTCTTTCTGGCCTCTTGTGGTGAACATTAATCCTTGATGTTCATTGCTTCCGGCAATAATATTCCAACCTCTACCTCTGTTATTGCATGTTTTCCCTGTGTGTCCCATTCTTGTTCTTCAATGGCATTTTCACCTTCTTATAATGCCATAAGTCATGTTGGATTGGGCCTGACCGAATGAACTCACGTTAACCTGATGCATTTTGCAAGGACACTATTTCCAAATAGGGTCTTATTCATAGGCTTTAGAACCTCAGCAACTTTTGTGAGCAAATACAATCATATAGCAGATACAATGATTTTTCCCATCTAACTAGGCAGAAAATATTATTTCAATAACCAGAGGATGGGATTAAAAAAAAAAAAACAAACTAAGAGTACCTATTCTCCTCTGACTCATCCCATTATGCTCACAGATATGATGAAAGACAATGTAGGAAAGGTCCTTCTTATGATTCTTTTATTAATTAATTTTATTTATTTGTTTTATTTAAGTATATTTGACATAGAATGTTATATTAGTTTCAGTTTTACAACATATTGATTAGACAATTCTATACATGACACAATGCTCACCCTGGTAAATATACTCACCATACCACATTATTACAACATTGTTGATTATATTCTTTATGCTGTTCTTTTCTTCTCCATGACTTATTCATTTTTTAACTGGAAGTTGGTAACTCTTAATTCCTTTTACGTATTTCACCCATCCTCTCACCTACCCCACCCCCTCTGGCAACCACCAGTTTATACTTGGTACTTAAGAGTCTACTTTTTGTTGTTATTGTTTCTTTGCTTGTTAATTTGTTCTTCTAGTTTTGACATATAATTCATATAATTGAAATCATGTGGTATTTATCTTTGTCTGACTTATTTCCCTTAACACAACTCCCTTTAGGTCCATTCGTGTTCTCACAAATAGCAAGATCTCACCTTTGTTATGGCTGAGTAATATTACATTTTATGTATATACCACATATACTCACTATGAATCTTATTGGTAAATGGATCAATATGATATTTTCAGGCTTTGTCGCAAGCAAGGTACTATTTCCCCAGAAACTGTCTTTTAAGACTATGTGACAAGAAGGAATTCAACCACTTACATTAGAGGCACCCTGGGTGAGTTCTCCATCCTGTTACTTCCTCAGTATCTTTGGGTTTCAGAGCATTTACTCTTATTCTGGGTCAAGATAATGCTGCTGACCAATCACAAATGATGCAGGAACAGATATCTGGAGCCACCATGGCCATGCCCAGGCACCAACACAGGTTTCAAGACAGAGTAGGAAGTTTCAGAGCTGACACATCACTAGTGGGTACTAAATGATATCAAAGATGAGCTCATGGATGAAGACTGGTGAGTCCAGTAGTGAAAATAAGAGAAAAGGGAAAACCAAAGCTGGGGAAAATATACAAAACTTAGCAAAAACTCCATTGGTGGAAAAAGCCTTGCCAAGTATACCTAATTATTATGTACTGTCAGCCTGCCTTCTAAACACAAAAAACTCTTTTCTTTCCTTGGGATCAAAACACACTGCATGTAACCTTTAATTTTTTGTTAGTGTTTTTAATTCTTTCTTTAGACAAATGATGCATTTCATTGCTGAAAATGTAGCAGTTATGGATGAACAAATTGAAGCTCCCTATGTTGTTCATTTTGAGCCTACAGAATGACATACAAAGCAAATGTGTCAAAACCTTTTTCAAATAGGTTCTTTTCAGAGTAAATACCCCAAGCCAGCACAGACTTAGTAAAGCTATATTGTTTAACAATGTTCAGTGAAAATCAGTGACCCTGAGACATGCCACATTTCAAGTGCTTTGGGAATCATCAAAGACACATTCAATAATGTGAGATCTTCATCTGGAGTTCAGAATATATCAAATCCATTGACAAGTCAGTGGTGCTGTACTGTATATATCTACTTGGTTGAATATGACTTTATTTCTTGTAAGAGAGTTTCTATCTAAGTGAGAAGGGAGAGAGAGAAAACTGGCAAACATATAGTTAAGGCTTTCCCAGGAATAATGCCTTTTGGATCAACTGTCCCAAGGGAGTGGCAGATGCCATTTATGTACCAAGAGGTGAATGTAATTTCCCTGTTGAATGCTGTAATCAAGAACAAACAACTGTTGACTCTACAAATTAAACAATACTGTGTTCGTTTTAATTTTTTTAATTGACTGTGTGTCTTTCTTTGTCCCCTCCAACTCTACCACCTCCAAAACACGCTTACAGTTATAGCTTACTGTCAGTTCAGACCAGAGCTAGACCTCCAATATCAGGATTAGATATCCCATAAAATGTGGGTGTTTTTTTAGTATCAGAAAAGTGATGGATACAGAAGGATTGTTTGAGTTGAGTGAAATTCCAAAGAGCTCTGATTCCATGAAGTTAAGCTCCCAACCTCCATCCTCCCTCCCCTTGCAGAGTCTCCTTTGCTGAGACTCTCAGAGTTGCCATCCTGGATCTCAACACTAAGTAACATCACACTTATTTCCATTTCTGTACCTCTCTTTTAGTGAAGAGTACATTTTGCAAAGACTATAAAAATATGAAAGAGTTTATATACTGTGATACCAATTTTACAAGGAAAATTCATAAATATATTAGCAGATCCATTTGCTGTTGACCCCAGACTACATGGTGTTCATTGATTTCCTTCTTTCTTCATCACTTTCTGCTGAGGTACAGTGTGGACTGTACAGAGGGTCCTTACCAGAGAATGGCATGTTCACCCTCTATTACCCCACCCTTGTATAGGCTGCAATACCTTCTTCCCACTCTCTGTCTTTCATCCTCTGTCCATGACACAAGAGACGGCTGCCCAGACCCCAATCTTATGCCCCATTCTCTTTCATCACCTACCCCTTCTTCTTACTGCACCACCACTGGAATACCTGCCACAGTGGGGCAAATCACATCACTGCCATCAAGCTTTTCAACGTAGCCAGGCCCTGAAATATATGCTTTAAGAATTTTATCTTACACCTACCAGTTTATTTCAGACAGAAGTAGAATCATATTGTGTACGTTCAAAGCCTGGAGTTTGGGGAGATTATTGTGTTTAGTATTACTACTTGCAGACACCAAGGAAATATTTGATGATAATGGTGCTTTGGTGCCACCTTGTGATAAAAATCTGAACTGCAGCTTGAACATCTCAAGGAAGGAAAGTGGGAAGGAGGGGCTGTGACCTAAACACATTAGACTGAGCTTTCTAGAAGTCTGGATGGAAAGGGTGGAATTCCTTGGGTATATTGGGCATATTGATGGAATTCTCTAGGCATTTCATATAAATGGAATCATACAATATGCCATCTTTTCAACATTCAGCTTCTTTCTCTTGGCTTAACATTTTCAAGGTTCAAACATAATCAGTACGTCATTCCTGTTTTAAAAGTTTAATTTTATTTAATTTATTTAATTAACATACAGTGTTATATTAGTTTCAGGTGTATCATAATTCAACAATTCCATACGTCACCCAGTGCTCATCACAACAAGTGTACTCCTCAATCCCCATCACCTATTTCACCCATTTCCCCTCCCACTTTCCCTCTGGTAAACATCAGTTTGTTGTCTATAGTTAAGTTTCTTGGTTTCTCTCTCTCTGCTCATTTGTTTTGTTTCTTAAATGCCAAATATGAGTGAAATCATATAGTATTTTTCTTTCTCTGTCTGACATTTCACTTAGCATTGTAGTCACTAGCTCCATCCATTTTTCATTCTTTTCATGGCTGAATAATATTCCATTGTGTATATATACCACATCTTCTTTATCCATTCATCTATCAATGGACACTTGGACTGCTTCAATAATTTGGCTATTGTAAATAATGCCTCTATAAACATAGGGGTGCATGTATCACTTTGAATTAGTGTTTTGTATTTTGGAGATAGATATACAGAAATGCAATTACTGGATCATACAGTAGTCCTATTTTTAACCGTTTGAGGAAACTCCATACTGTTTTACACAGTAGCTGCATCAGTTTGCATTCTCAACAGTGGAGGAGGGTTCTCTTTTCCCCACATCCTCTCCAACAATTGTTTCTTATGGTGAGAGTGGGCATTCTTGTCTTGCTCCTAACCTTATGGGGAAAGCTCTCAGTTTTTCCCCAGTGAGTATGATGATGGCTGTGGGTTTTTCATATATGGCCTTTTTTATGTTGAGGTACATTCCTTTAAACCTACTTTGTTGAGGGCTTTTATAATGAGTTGATGTACTTTGTCACATGTTTTGTCAAATGTTGTACTTTGCATCTATTGAAATGATCATATGGGTTTCATCCTTTTTCTTAATGATGTGAAGTATAACGTTGATTGATTTGTGAATATTGAGCCACCCTGACATACCAGGAATAAATCCCACTTGATTGTGGTGAAAGATTTTTTAAAATATATTGTTGACTTTGGTTTGCTAGTATTTCATTGAGGATTTTTGCATCTATGTACATCAAAGATACTGGCCTGTAGTTCTCTTTCTTTGTGGTGTCTTTATCTCGTTTTGGTATCTTGTTTTGTAATGCTGGCCTCATATAATGAAAATGGAAGTTTTCCTTCCTTTTCTATTTTTTTGAAATAGTTTGAGAAGAATAGGTATTAACTCTTCTTTGAATGTTTGCTAGAATTTGCCTCTGAAGCTTTCTGGTCCTGGACTTTCGTTCGTTGGAAAGTTTTTGAATATTGATTCAATCTCTCTGCCTGTAATTTGTCTATTCAAATTTCTATTTTTTCCTGCTTTAGTTTTGGTCGGTTATATGTTTCTAGGAATTTATCCATTTCCTCTAGGTTGTCCAGTTTGTTGGCATATAAGTTTTTATAATATTCTGTTTAATTCTGTGTATTTCCATGGTCTAGGTTGTTATTTCTCCTCTTTTGCATGTAATTTTATTTATTTGAGATATTTCTCTTTGTTTCTTAATGAGTCTGACTAGAGGTTTATTAATGTTGTTGATTTTTTCAAAGAACCAACTCCTGATTTTATTGATCTGTTCTGTTTGGTTTGTTTGTTTGTTTCTATATCATTTATTTATGCTCTAATCTTTATTATTTCCTTCCTTTCCTTCTGCTGTTTTGGGCTTTGTTGTTCTCTTTCTAGCTCCTTAAGGTGTAAAGTTAGGTTGTTTATTTGAGATTTTTCCTGCTTTTTGAGGTGGGCAAAGTATTGTGATAAACTATCTTTTTAGAACCACTTTTGCTGCATCCTAAATGTTTTGGACTATTGTATTTTCATTTGTTTCCATGTACTTTTGGATTTCTTCTTTGATTTCCTGGTTGACCCATTCATTGTTTAGTAGCATGTTATTTAACCTCCATGTGTTTGTGTTCTTTCCAGATTTTTTCATATGGTTGATTTCTAGTTTCATAGCATTGTGGCAGAAAATATCCATGTCCTATATAACTTGGATCTTTTTAAAATTGTTGAGACGTGTTTTGTGGCCTAACATGTAATCTATTCTGGAGAATGTTCCTTGTGCACTTGAAAAGAATGTGTATTCTGCTGTTTTAGGATGGAATGTTCTAAATAAATACATCTGGTCCAGTGTGTCACTCAAAGCCATGGTTTCCTTTTTGATATTCTGTTTGGATGATTTGTCCATTGTTGTAAGTGGAATGTTAAAGTCCCCTATTATTACTATATTACTATGGATTAGTTACTTTATGTATATTATTAACTGTTTTATGTATTTGGGTGCTCCATGTTCAATGCATAAATATTTACAATTGTTATATTCTCTTGTTGGGTTGTCCTCTTTTTTATTATACCATGTCCTTCTTTGTCTCTTGTTATAGTCTTTGTTTTAAAATCTCTTTTGTCTAATATAAGTATTGCTATTCAGCATTTCTTTTGACATCCATTTGTATGATAAATTTCAATCTTTAGATGTTTCTAGGTCTAAAATTAGTCTCCTATAGGCAGCATATAGATAAGTCTTGTTTTTTTAATCCATTCTTTCACTTTATGTTTTTTATTGGAGCATTTATTCCATTTACATTCAAAGTAATTATTGATAGTTATATATTTATTGCCATTTGATCACCTGTGTTGTGGTTGTTTCTGCTCTTTCTCTGATCCTTTATTCTCTTTCTCTGTTTCAGGGTTTGCTGGTTTTCTTTAGTGATATATTTGGATTTTTTTCTTTTCATTCTTTGCATATATAATAGTGGTTTTGATTTGTGGTCACTATTAGGTTTGTATATAACCTCTTCTACATAAAGTATATATTAAATTGATGGTCATTTTAGCTTTACCCCACTCTTAATCTTTTCCTCCCCACATTTTAGGTATATGGTGTGATATTTTGCATCCTTTTATTTTGTTACTTCCTTAACTAATTATTTTATAAAATATTTATTTTGACTGCTTTGTGATTCCTACTTTCATACCATCACTTTTGGTCTTTTCTTTACACTCAGAGTCCTGTTGAATATTTCTTGCAGGGGGAAGCCATTCATTGCTTTTAGACAATGGCAGACTTCTCTAAGATGAGCCTTAAGGGCTACTACAAACCATGTAGCTGCTGAGGAATGATATTCCAACCGCTAAACCTCTTTTCCCATGAGGAGATCAAGGTAGCTTCTCTACTTTTAGGCTAGTTAGTGAAACTCAAAGGAGCTGTTCCAGAGCATACTTTTATTCATATCTATGAACTCACTTGAGCTAGGATTCATATCCTACCAGGTATGTGAAGGGTTGGGTTCTCCTGAGGACTGTTGCCCTTGAATCTGGAGTAGAAGCTTCAGCAGCCATCAGGACACAGATCCTCAGAATCAGTCTCCATCAGGCACCTGATATGAGTTTGGCTATCAGCATGAAGAGCTGCACAAGGGGCGATAAATCCAGCTATCAGTATGTTTTCCTGGTGTAACTATATTTCCCTGATGTGCCAGACACTAGGTTAGTGACAATGACCTTGATACAATTAAGTAGTGATTATAACAGATGCATGTCATAATGGACCTGGGACCACCAGGGCCACATGTCATGGGACCACCAGGGCCTTTTTCTCTTCCTGTCCTCATCTACACCTTAAAAACAAAGTTGAAAAGGAAAAAGAAGTGGCCTGAATTCATATAGACATTCATAATCCTGCAGTAACCACAGGGCCATGGGCTTGCTCATGTGTATCACTGACTGTTCTTAGTGATCCTGTTTGTGAAGTATTATCACCCCCATTTTACAGAGGGAGAGGCTGAGACTCAAGAGTTTTTACTTGCCTTCACTCCTGCATCCCTGCCTTTAGAGGAAAGCAGCTCCAGGACACCCTTCAAGCAGGACCCATGCTCATTGTGGCCAGACTGATGCCAATGGTTTGACTTATGAGGTAGGTGGGTCATTGAGCCCCACAACAGGAAAGAGGTGACTTGAATCTGGATCCCTTAGTCTCCCAACAACCCAGGGTAGTTCAGCCCCCTTCACGGGGACCCACATTCTTAGCTGAGTCCCAAACATCTGAAGATGGGGCCTGCTTTCCTCACCATAAAAAGCCGTTTACAAAACTGTCAGAAGGATATTTCCTCATTACTGTCATCAAATATAATTACATTTACATAGTAAAATTTCTAAAAAAAATTTGCAATGAAAAATGTTTATCTGTAAGTAATAGACATTAAGGGTTCTAATGATTTTTCCTCCCCTATCTTTTCCATTTTTATTTGTAATAAAAACACTTGGGTTTAGAAGCAAAAAATAACAAGAAAAAAATCAATATTCCCATCCATGCCAATAAGAATGTGGTCAGATATAGAATATTCCTAACGCAAGGAATTAGGTAATACAGTAGCCACAGCATTAAGTTATGAATCTATGACATAACAGTCCCAGTGAGTGGCTTCAGGGACACTACAGATGTCTAAGGAAGAACAATTATGTCTCTCAAATAAACCTTACATTCCTCAGTCCTAGGATGTCTCCACTTCCCAGGGTTTAGTGAAGGTCATAAGACGAAAGTACTTTCACAACATGATTCTTTCTTTTCTCTTCAAATAAGCAGGTTGATGGGTTTAACCTCCCAGTTAGTCAAGCAGGGAACCCACAGAGGAGGGAATGGGAGGCAAGTGCCTGAGATGGCCCAGGACTCAGTCCACAGCTTTTAGATGAGGGATGCTTCAACAGCAGGATTCAGGAGGAAGTTTAGTCACAGGCTTCTTTAGCCCAGGGCCCAGAGCAACCAACACAGGTGAATTAAAACATTAATTTAAAGTATCTTACTTGTGCAACCAAAATAGTAAAAGGAAAGGAAAATATTTACATGCACAGCACTTTTAATAGTAATCAGCTCAAGTTCAGATTAGGAGGCATCTCTAAACCGATCTAAGGTTTTGGGTGTTTGTCTAGACACAGAAAATGGCACTTCCTACAATCACTGCCTTATCTTACCAGGATGGTCCAGATTAGGGTCTGGATATTTAGGCCTAGATGAGTAACATTGTGAATGAAAGCCAGAAAACTATTCCCAAAGGGAAGATGTTTCATAGTCAAGAAACACTGAAACACTGTTTTGGGTTGGTGGAGCCTGGGAACTCTAAGACTGAACACAGATGATAAAAAAGTGACTGAACATAGTATCTGCTGATTATATGAGTGCTTCCTACAGCATGTAAAGTGAGAAAATGGTGTGACCATGTTAGAAGTTCTGAAAAAGAATATACATATATCTTACCTACAGCCTTGTAAACATTTTTTTATCATGAATGTTATATTATGAAGGTCAATCCATGCCATACAACATAAATGCACACAATAATAAAAAAGGCAGTCAAAACTTTAATTGTCCATTCTGATGTGGTATTAATGATAGCATGATTTACATTTATTGTTGCTTTTTCCTTGCCCAAAACTGGCATTAGTGCTAAAGCTATACTTACTCATTAAGCTTCACAACAATTTATGAGGAACAACTACATTTTTTTTTTTTTTTTTTTTGCCCAACTTTCAAAATCTGGGAACTGAGGTACAGCACAGGCAGGGCTGGCAAGTTATATTTTCACTTTATTTTTTTTATAATATAATTTATCGTCAAGTTGGCTAACATACAGTGTGTACAGTGTACTCCTGGTTTCGGGGTTAGACTACTGTGATTCATTGCTCACACACACCCGGTGCTCATCCCAAAAAGTGCCCTCCTCAATGCCCATTACCCATTTTCCCCTCTCCCGTACCTGCCCCTCATCAACCCTCAGTTTGTTTTCTGTATTTAAGAGTCTCTTATGGTTTGCCTCCCTCCCTCTCTGTAACTATTTTTACCCCTCCTTCCTCCATGGTCTTCTGCTAAGTTTCTCAAGTTCCACATATGAGTGAAAACATATAATATATGTCCTTCTATGACTTATTTCACTAAGCATAATACCTTCCAGTTCTATCTATGTTGCTGCAAATGGCATCATTTCATTCTTTCTCATTAGCAAGTTGAATTCCATTGTATATATAACCACATCTTCTTTATGCATTCATCAGCTGATGGACATTTATGCCCTGTCCATAATTTGGCTATTGTTGATAGCGCTACTAAGTTTTAAGGTTTAGATGTGAACTGAGGATGTGTAGCTTCTTAGTAAGTGCATGTAACCAGTAAATGCTACTGCTACTGCTGCTCCCGTCATAAGATACAGCCTTATTGTTAATCACAGCAAAGCAACAAATCCAAAAAAGAAACAAAACTAAGGTTCTCTATTAGTTTCCATGTGCAATAAAATATACAAGCTAGTAGCTTAACATAACAGAAATTGAGTTTCTCACAGTTCTGGATAATAAAATCTTGAAATCAAGGTGCCAGTAGGGCCTTGCACATTGGTACACTAGGGAGAATCCGTGCCTCTTCCTGGCTTCTGGCAGTGACCATCAATCTCTGATGTTCCTTGCTTGCAGCAATGTCACTGTAGACTTTGCTTCTGTCATCACATGTTCTGCCCACATATTCTTGTCTTCAATGGCATTTCCAGTTCCTTATAATGCCATAAATTGTATTGGATTAGGGCCTGCACTAATGACCTCATTTTACTTTACCTGATTACATCTTCAAAGACCCTCTTTCCAAGTCCTCATTCATAGGTATCTGGGTTTAAAACTTGAACGTACTTTTGGCAGTACAACTAAATAACAGTACAGTGATTAGTTTTCCCACTTAACCAGTCAGAAAATATTTCTTCAACAAACTGGAAGTTGATTTTTCAAAAAAAAAACTAAAAGGAATGTAGTACCTTACTTCTTCTCTGACTCATCCCACAATGCTCACAGACATGATGAAATGTAATGTTACAGATACCCTCTCTATGATTCTTTATTTCTTATTTATTTATTTATTTATTTTTAAATTGAAGTATAATTATCATACAATGTTATATTACATTCATATGTGCAACATATTGATTTGACAATTCTATGCATTACTCAATGTTCACCAGGGTAAGTGTAGCCACCATATGACATTATTACAATATTATTGACAATATTCCCTATGCTGTGTTTTCCATCTCTGTGAAAAACAATTACTGTTTTTCCCATTACTCCACCCACTTCCCCTCTGGCAATCACCATTTCTCCTCTATATTGAGTCTGATTTTTGCTTGTTCCTTTGTTTTGTTTATTTTTAAGATTCTCAACGTGACTGAAATCATATGGTATTCATCTTTCTTTTTTTAATTTTGTTTAAGTTTCTTTATTTTTGACAGAGACAGAGTGCAAGCATGAGCTCAGGAGAGGCAGAGAGAGAGGGAGACACAGAACCCAAAGCAGGCTCCAGGCTCCAAGCTGTCAGCACGGAGCCCAACGCGGGGCTCAAACTCATGGACCGTGAGGTCATGACCTGGGCCGAAGTTGGACTCTTAACCAGGCGCCCCTGGTATTCTTCTTTCTGTCTGAGCTATTTCAATTACCATTATACCCCCTAGGTCCCTCCGTGTTGTCACAATGATAAGATCTCGTTTTTTATGGCTGAGTAATATTCCATATTATACACACACACACACACACACACACACACACTCACACACACACATACACACCCCATCTGCTTTGTATGTTTCTTATTTGTAAATGGATCAACATATCACTTCAGGCTTCATCAGAAACAAGATCCACTGTTTCTCTCTTTAAGCCTATGCTACAGCAAAGAATTCATTCACATTAGATGCATCCTAGGTGAGTTATTCATCCTGGTACTTCCTCAATGTCTTCAGGCCTCAGAGTATTTACTCTGATTCTGGGCCAGGATAATGCCACTGACTGAATGGTTAGTGAATGTTGCAGGATCAGAAGTGTGGAGCCACCATAGCCATGTTCACAGACACCAACAAAGCTTTCAAGATGGAATGGGAATCTATGGATCACCAGTGGGCACTAGATAATGTCGAAGAGGAGCTCATGGCCAAGACATCCACTTTGAAGCCATATTCAGAAAGGAATTACAGACTTCTAATTTTTGAAGGCCAAAGGGATCAGCTTTGTCAGAAACTTGGAGTACTGCATAACCCTGTAGCTATCATGTGAGCTGGAGCCTCTCAGAATAAAAAGGAGGATACATGAGCTATACATGTTAACTATTCCTCACTATTATGGGCAGTTTGGCTGATTTCTCACCACAGTAAACTCTTGTTTTCTTTGGATACAAACACCCTGAATTTTACCTTTAATTTTTTGTTAGTGTTTTTATAACTTCATTTATACAAATAATGCATTTTCATTATCAAAAATGTAGTAACTATGGATGAACAAAGTGCAGCTCCCTGTATTGTTCATTTTGTGTTTGCAGAATGACATGCAGAGCAAATATGTTGTAAGTCTTATTCAAATAAAGTATTTTCAAAGTGAATACCCAGATCCAGGATAGACTTACCAAACCTGCTGTATTTCCTAGTATTTTCTAGCAATAATCAGTGACTCTGAGACACCGCTAGATTCTCAGGTGCCTTTGGGATCATCAAAGACAGGTTAAATCATGTGAGTTCATGATCTGGGGTTCAGAATATATCAAATCCATTGGCAAAATGTTGTGTTGTACTGTATATTGCTTCTCAGTTGAATTATATGACCAATTTCCCAGTTATTATGAATAAGAGAGGGAAATTACTGGCAGACACATAGCTAAGGGATGACCAGGAATAATTCCATCTGGATCAACTGTCCCAAGGAAGTGGCAGGGTGCTGTTTTTATACCAAGGGTTGATACTAATTTTCCTATTGATTCCTGTAATCAAGAAAGAAAAGACACTTGTCTCTATCAAACCATCCTGAATTGCTTTTTTTTTTTAATCTGAGATTACTCTGTGTATGTGTGTTTGTTGTGTTAATGTGTGTGTGTGTGTGTGTGTGTGTGTGTGTGCATGTGTGTTTCTATGTCCATTTCAGCTCTACCACCTCCAATACGTGATCATAGATATACCTTCACTGTCATTTGAGATTGGAGCTGGACTTCCAATCTCAGGTTAAGATATCCCAGAAAATGTGTTTTTTTAATATCTTAGAAAAGTGATGGATACAAAAGATTTTCTCCAGTTAAGTGAAAATCCAGAAAGCTGGTTGATCCCATGAGGTCAAGCTCCCAACCTCCATCTTCTCTCCCTCTTGTAGAGCCCACTGGTCTGAAACTCTCAGAGCTGCCATCTTGGATTTAACCTCCAGGTGATATCACATTTAGCTCCATTTTTTATTTTGTTAATTTTTTTAGTGAAAAGGACATTGTGCAAAGGGTAAACAATATCAAGAAAAGCTTTGCTTACTCTTGTACC
This sequence comes from Panthera pardus, assembly GCF_024362965.1. Lineage (NCBI taxonomy): Eukaryota > Metazoa > Chordata > Mammalia > Carnivora > Felidae > Panthera > Panthera pardus. The sequence continues at coordinate 44,163,877 of NW_026526843.1, read as the reverse complement.
AATTCTGCTTGGAAAATTCATATGTATATTAAAGCAGATCCATTATTTGTTGACCTTAAACTACATTATGTTCGTTGACTTATCTTTTCCCTCATCACTGTCAGCTAATGTACAGTGTGGATTGTATAGACAGTCCCTACTAGAGAACAGGGCATTCACCCTCCATTACCCCACCCTTTTATAGGCTACCTAAACCTTCTCTCACCTCCCTCCCACTGTGTGCCTCATTTTCTCCCAGTAACCTACCCCCTGTTCAGCCCTGCACTGCCTTTTGCAAATCCACCAATGACTGCCAAAGTGGACCACTGCAACCAGATTTTTGTCTGTTGGCCTTGGAGTATGTGATTTCACAATCTTCTTTTATACCTATAAGTTTTTCAGACAGAATTAGCACCATTCTGTAGAGGTTCAATTCCTCTGTTTGAGAGAGATTATTTTTATGTTTTCATGCCTTGTTGACACTTCTTAGGAGAGAAGTTTGATGATGGTGGTATGTTGACATGCTTTTGACAAAAGCATGAACTGCAGCTTGAATATCACAAGGAAGGGAACTCAGAGGGAGAGGCTGTGACCAAACCCTCCAGATAGAGCTTTCTGGAGGTCAGAATGGAAATGGGGGATTCCTTGGGTACTGCATATTAATGCGGTCTCTCTGGGCTGTTTATATAAATGGAGATTTAACAGGGATATTGTTTCTTAATCCAATAATTTCTGTTTTTACCTTTATTATTTTCATCTCCTTACTATAGTTTGTGACTATCATGCTTGTTTAATGGAATGTTAAATTCCTTTATTTGATCATGCTTTTTAATGGGATGTTCAATTCCTTTATTTGCATTTCTAATTATAAATGTTTTTTTGATTTATTTTTCTAGTTTTATTAAGGTATAATTGACATGTAACAATGTAAAAGTTTAAGGAGGACAACATAATGATTTGATATACAGAGCAAAAGTTTTGCTAATATTAGCATAGTAATTCACATAGTTACTATTTTGTTCCTTGTGATAGGAACTTTTAAGATCTACTCTCTTAGCTACTTTCAAATATACAATACGCTATTGTTAGCTATAGTCACCATGCTATACGTTACATTTCCAGAACTGATTTATCTTATAATTAGAAGTTTATAAATTTTGACCACATCTACCCATTTCTTTCTTCTTTATTGAGATATAATTGATATTTAATAGTATGTTGGTTTCACGTGGACACCACAATGATTCTATATTTATTTTGTGAAATGACCACCACAATATGTCTAATTAACACCATACATAGGTCACCATGTCATAGGTGTCACCATACATAGGTACAAAATTGGTTTTGTGATGAGAATTTTAAGATCTACTCTCTTAGTAACTTTCAATATGCAACACAGGACTATTGATTTTAGTCACTATTCTCAACATTATATCCTTATGAATTATTTATTTTACAAATGGAAATGTGTACTTTTTGACTCTCTTCAGCCATTTTGCCTACTTCCCACCCCTCATATAGATATTTAATGCTTCAAAATATCCTCTGACTGTTGCTTTAGGTAGATTCTGATATGTTGTGTTTTCATTATCATTATCTTCATAAAATTTGGCAATTTTAATCTGTATTTCCGTTTGGGCTCAAGATTTTTTTAACAGCCTCTGATAGAATCAAAATTGTTGCAAATGTTCCATATTCTCCTGAAAAATAAGTGTCTTGTCTATTAAGAATTACAATTCAGAATATCTTTATAGCATCACTTTTGGGATTATGTTGTTTATGTCTTCTTTACAATAACTACATATGTCTCTACTTGAACATTTTTGGATCAAGGGAAATGTGTTAGAATCATCTATTATTAGTGATTTTCTTCTTTTTTCCCCTTGAACTTACTGTAGTTTTGTTCTGTGAATATTTTTGGTGTGTGATTGGGTGTATAAGTTTTAATATCACACATATTCCTTGTGAATTTTTGCCTTCAGCTTTAGAAACTGCTTTTTTTTATCTTTGTAAATCCATTTTTATCTCAATTCAACTGTCTCTGATAGTAAGATTATAATCCCTCATTTCTTATTGGCAATTACCTGGTATAACTTTCCTTATTATATAATTTTTAACCTAGCTGAATACCCTTATGTTAGTTATATTTCTGAAAAAAGTATAGTTTTTTATTTTTCTAAAATAGGCAATTTGGAAACACTTTTACTAGGGGAGTTAAGCACATTTACTCTTACTGACCTGATCAATTTCTTTTATCATATGTGTTCAGTTGTGTCACATTGTTTACAAACTCATGAAATAATAAACTATTACAATAGACAATGTGTTTCATTTCCCATGTCTTTTTACTTAGTATTTAGAATAGTAGTGGTTTTGTTCTACTGGTGCTTTTATACTAATCTTTAAATACCTTACTTAATATCCATGTATGGAATGAACTCCTACTAATGAATAGAGAAATGGTCAATGATATGGGAAGATAAGTCATATAACAAGCAATATACATGCTAATTATACTTTTAAAAATATGTCACATTAAAAACATAAAGGGCTGCAAATAAATATCTGGGGCTATCATATGAGTGAATAAAGAGAAGTTTAAACAATTTTCTTTAAATAAAAAATTATATTATTTTCATTTTTCTCATCATAACTCTACTCTTTAATCCCAATTACCTATTTCACCCATCCCCCAACAGGTCACCATCAGTTTGTTGTCTATAGTTAAGAGTCTGTTTCTTGGGTTGTTTCTCTCTCTCTTTTTCCTTTGTTTATTTGTTTTATTTCTTAAATTCCACATATAAGTGAGATTATATGGTATTTGTCTGTCTCTGACTGACTTAATTCGCTTAGCATTATACTCTGTAGCTCTATCCATATCATTGCAAAAGGCAAGATTTCATTATTTTTTTCTGGCTGAATAATATTCCATTGTATTATATATACATGCCACATCTTCTTTATCCATTCATATATTGATCAACACTTGGGCTCTTTCCAAAGTTTGTGTATTATAAATAATGATGCAATAAACATTAAGGGTGCATGTAGCCCATTGAATTAGTGCTTTTGTGTTTTTTTGGGTAAAAATAGTAGTGCAATTACTGGATTATAGGGTAGTTCTATTTTTAATTTTTTGAGGAACCTCCATACTGCTTTCCATAGTGGCTGCATCAGTTTGCATTCCCACTAGCAGTGCAAGAGTGTTTCTTTCTCTCCACATCCTCCCCAACACTTGTCATTTCTTGTATTACTGATTTTAGCCATTCTGACAGGTGTGAGGTGATGTCTCATTGTAGTTTTGATTTGCCTTTCCCTGATGATGAGTGATGTTGAGCATCTTTTCTTGTGTCTGATGTCCATCTGGATGTCTTCTTTGGAGAAATGTCTGTTTATGTATTCTGCCTATTTTTTAATTAGATTGTTTTTGGGTGTTGAGTTGTATCAGTTTTTTATACACTTAGACACTAACCCATTATCAGATATATCATTTCCAAATATTTTCTCTCATTCAGTAAGTTTCCTTTTAGTTTTGTTGGTTGTTTCCTTCCCTGTGTGGTAACTTTTTATTTTGATGTAGTCCCAGTTGTTTATTTTTTACTTTTATTTCCCTTGCCTCAGAAGATATAACTAGAAAAATGTGGCATGAACCATGCCAGGAAAATTACTATCTGTGTTCTCTCCAAGGATTTTTATTGTTTTAGGTCTCGCACTTAGGTCTTTAATCCAATTTGAGTTTATTTTTGTGTATGGTGTAAGAAAGTGGCTCATTTTCATTCTTTTGCATGTAGTTGTCCAGTTTTCCCAACACTATTTGTTGAACAGACCATATTTTTCCCATTGTATATTCATTCCTCTTTTGTTTAAGGTTGACCATATGGTTATGGATTTATTATGGGATTGTCTATTTTATTCTGTTGATCTATGTGTCTATTTTATTCTAGTAGCATACCGTTTTATTACTTAATGGTTTTGTAATATAACTTGAGATCTGGAATTGTGATGCCTCCAGTTTTTGTTTGCTTTTTCAAGGTTGCTTTTGCTATTTGGGGTCTTTTGCGGTTCCATACAGATTTTAGGATTATTTGTTCTAGTTCTGTGAAAAATGCTGGTGGCATTTTGATAGCAACTGCATTAAATGTGTGGATTGCTTTGTGTAGCATAGGCATTTTAACAATATTTGTTCCTCTAATTCATGAGCATGGAATGTTTTTCCATTTGTTTGTGTCCTCTTCAATTTATTTTATCAGAGTTTTATAGTTTTCAGAGTACAGGTCTCTTACCTTTTTGGTTAGGCTTATTCCTATGTATTTTATTATTTTTGGTGCAATTGTAAGTGGCATTGGTTTCTCAATTTTTTATTTCTGTTTTTCAGTGTTAGTGTATGAGGATACAACAGATTTCTGTACATTGATTTTGTATCCTGCAACTTCACTGAATTTGTTTATCAATTCTAGTAGTTTTTTGGTGGAGTCTTTAGGGTTATCTATGTGGAATCTGCAAATAGTGAGAGTTTTATTTCTTCTTTATGAATTTAGACGTATTTTTTTATGTCGTCTAATTGCTGTGGCTAGGACTTACAATAGTATGTTGAATAAAAGTGGTGAGAGTAGACATCCTTGTCTTGTTACTGATCTTATGGAAAAGCTCTCAGTTTTTTACCATGTAATATGATGATGGCTGTGGGCTTTTCATATAAGGTCTTTATTGTGTTGAGGTATGTTCCCCCAGACCTATTTTGCAAAGGGTTTTTATCATGAATGGATGTTGTACTTTGTCAAATGCTTTTTCTGCATCTATTTAAATGATCACATGGTTTTTATCCTTTCTTTTATTGGTGTGATGTAGTATGTTGATTGATTTATGAATATTGAAAAATACTTGGAACCCAGGGCTATAGTTTAGGCGTGCATCCCTGAAATAATTCTGAGACGTCTTAAATGACATTTTCTGTGTATATATCCAGATGTTTGTCACATGATTATCTTTGTTTTCTGCCACACATGGCTAACTGCTTAACATGGCCTTGATTGCACATATTCACCCTTGGAGGGTTAGCTCACTTCCAAGAAACCTAGGATATCTCTCTGGGGCTCTTTGTGCTTGGTAACCAAATCCCAAGTTCTGCCACCCATTACTGGAAAAGCCAATACTCAAGAGACAAGTTTTGATTGGAAAGGATATGAGCTTTATTCAGGAGGCTAGCTGCCTGGGGAAAAGGCAGACTCTTGTCTAAAGTCCAAATCTGAAGTTTCTGTCTGTCCCAATAATTTTTTTTTAATTTTTTTTGACATTTATTTATTTTTGAGACAGAGAGAGACAGAGCATGAACGGGGGAGGGTCAGAGAGAGGGAGAAACAGAATCTGAAACAGGCTCCAGGCTCTGAGCTTTCAGCACAGAGCCCAACGCGGGGCTCTAACTCAAGGACCGCGAGATCATGACCTGAGCCGAAGTCGGCCGCTTAACCAACCGAGCCACCCAGGCGCCCCCCAATAATTTTTAAAGGAGTTTAGAATAGTTGATCAGTAAGGGGAGTACAGTGGTCCATAACATTTCTTTTTTTTAATGTTTATTTATTTTTAGAGAGAGAGAGAGAGAGCATAAAAGGGGGGTGGAGCAGAGAGACAGGGGGAAAGAGAGAGAGAATCCCAAGCAGGTTCCATGTTGTCAGCACAGAGCCCAATATGGGGCTTGAACCCACAAATGGTGAGATCATGACCTGAGCCAATGTCAAGAGTCAGAGGCCTATCCAACTGAGCAACCCAGGAACCTGTGGCCCATAACATTTCTTGATTATGTGCAGACTCAATGGTGCATCCTCAGTGCTAGGAAGTTGTGCAAGGGGGTTGGGTTCCTGTTTCCTGATGTGAAGGAGTGCTCTGTTCTTTTTAGGAAAGAATGCATGATCTATAGATACACGAAGGTTAATCACCACACATGCGCTAAATATGTTTGCTAAAGTTTAGACTACTAGGTTAGTTGGAGGCTCCGAGGCAGCTTCATGCTGTTTATATCCCCTTAATACTGTCTTTTTAAGGCAAAGACAATTTCTGACCACTGGGACATTGTTTGTTCCATCAACAAGAGCAGAATTCCATCAATTACCAGGTTTGAGTCTTGAACCTCTAATAACTATGCTTTCTCATGGGTAGCCTAAAGAGCAAAGGTGTTTTGCTTTTAGGGGAAAGGCAGGGGGTGGATGACTATGCTCTGGCATTTCCAGGATAGAGGACCACCCTAAGCGTCCCAGTTGCCATAGAAACCGGAGGTTAACAGGGTGATTGTGACAACTTTTTTTTTAATATATGAAATATATTGTCAAATTGGTTTCCATACAACACCCAGTGCTCATCCCAAAAGATGCCCTCTTCAATACCCATCACCCACCCTCCCCTCCCTCCCACCCCCCATCAGCCCTCAGTTTGTTCTCAGTTTTTAAGAGTCTCTTATGTTTTGGCTCTCTTCCACTCTAACCTCTTTTTTTTTCTTTCCCCTCCCCCATGGGTTTCTGTTAAGTTTCTCAGGATCCACATAAGAGTGAAAACATATGGTATCTTTCTCTGTATGGTGGCTTATTTCACTTAGCATAAAAGTCTCCAATTCCATCCACAGAGGCACAAATGACTTGGTGGGGGTTGCAGGGTCCCGTTTTCAGGTGTTTGGAACTCACCTGAGGGTGTGGGTCCCCGCAGTGGGAGCTGAACCATTCTGGGTTTGAGGAGACAAAGGATCCAGATCCAGGTCACCTCTTTCCTAATTTGCGGTTTGGTGCCCCACCTGTCTCATTGGTAAAGCCATTGGGGTCCCCCCCCCCAGCCCTGGTGAGTATGGGTCCTGCTCCAGGGGCGTGTCTTGTAGCTGCTGTTCTCTAACGGCAGCTTTGCATGAGGTAAGACAGGTAACGACTCTGAGCCCCACCTTCCCCCTCAGTAATATGAGGATGAGAATGCTTCACCCACAAGATCTCTCAGAACATTCAGTGATGCACATGAGCAAGCCCATGAACCTGTGGTTACTGTGGGATCATGAATGTCTGTATGAATTCAGGCTATTTACAACTTTTCCTTGTTGTTGTCAAGGGATAAAGGAGGTAAGGAGGAGAAAAATCCCTGTGAGAAGTCCATTGTAACATGTCGTTATAACCAGGACACAATAGTATCCACTGCCATTGTTACTAACCTAGTGCTTAGCATGGTTCCAGGCACATATGTGTAAGGAAAGAATAGTGATTCATGGATCTGTCTCTGCCTGTGAAGGTCTTCATGCTGGTACATGAGCTCATATCATGTGTCTGAAAGAGGTTCTGAGGATCTGTGTCCTGATGGCTGCTGAAGCTTCTATTCCAGATTCCATGACAGTAATCCTCAGGAGATACCAATACTTCACATCCCTGGTGGAATATGAATCCTGGCTCAAGTGAGTTCATAGATATGAAGGAAAACATATTGGACTTTAATATTAATTTACAAGAAATATACCTAAATTGTTCTTGCAGTATAAATAATAATCAGCAATTTCCATATATCTCATAGATGAGTATGCATGTATAGTTGTTAGATCATCCTGGCAATTTGACATTGTAACATAGATTCTTCCCGAGTGCAGTTTTTTCCATTATATAATACATTTTTTAAAGAACGAGATAATTTACCAAATGTTAGTTTGAGATGTCAGTGACGAGAATTTATTTTCAATTGAAGTGCAGTCAACAAACAATATTCCATTAGTTTCAAATGTACAGCATAGGGTTTCCACAAGTCTGTAAGTTATACTATATTTACCACAAGTATAGCTACTTTCTGCCACCATGCAACCCTATTATAATACCATGGACTATATTCCCTATGTTCTTTCATTCTCATGACATTTAATCCATCAATGGAAGACTATACCTCCCACGCCTTTTTGAAATTTAATATTAAAAAAAACCTATTTCCCTAGAGTTCGCTCTAGTATAGTGATTTCAACCTCTTTCCATAAAATATCCAGTTCTCTTAAATATCGTTGATTTATTTTCCCAATAAATATTATTTCAGCACTTCGGAAAGAAATGGGAATCAATTTTCTCCAAAAATTTGGATAAATTTCATTGCAAATGATGATTCTACTTTGGTTATATGTAGTGTGGACCAGTTTGATTGGAAGTAGTGTGGGTTTGTTAATAGTAGAACACAATTGTTTGAAGCTTTTACACAATTCATTTCAATGCATCAAAGAATTATGAATATAGAAATATATGTCAAATAATTTATACCATATGGTTGACATGTAATACACTGTAAATATTTATAGTATATATGCTTTAATAAGTTTATATATGCATGTGTACATATACATATATGTATATATATATACCTATGAATTTAGTACTACCATCAAGATAATGAATGTATCAGTCACCTCAAAATGCTTCTTCAACCCCTTTATAATATCCCCATCTGCCTCTTTCTAATGTACCTGTTTATGTCACCTTACCTCCTTATTAGGTAATCACTGATCTTTTGTCACTATGGGTAAGTTTTCTTACAATTTTATGTGAATGGAATCCTACAATGTGTTCTTGTTTGTCCATCTTCTTTTGTTCAACCTAATTATTTCTAGATATATACATTTGTTACATACAAGAATATTTCCTTTTTTATCATTAATATTCCATTATGTGGATATACCACAATTTAGTTTTTCCATTCACCTGGTGATAGATATTTTCGTTTTTTCCAATTTGGGGATCTTGTAAATAAAGCTACTATGAACATTTAGGTATAAGTTTTTGCTTGGACATATTGTTTCTTTCTCGAATTCTTTATACTCAGAAGAGTTATAAAATTAACCTTATAAGAAAGTGCACAAACTTTTTCCAAAATGGTTGCACCATTTTATGTTGCCACCAACAGTGAGTGTATGAGAGGTCCATTATCTACAACCCCGCCAGATTTGGTATTGTCAGTGTTTTTATTTTAGCTATTATCAGAGGGGGGTAGTGGGATTACATTTCTTTAATGACTAGTGATAGTCTGCATCTTTTCATGTGATCATTTTTTTTTTTATATTTTATTTTATTTTATTTTATTTTTTTTTGCTTTCTTTAAAGAAATTTTTTTTTTAATATATGAAATTTACTGTCAAATTGGTTTCCATACAACACCCAGTGCTCATCCCAAAAGGTGCCCTCCTCAATACCCATCACCCACCCTGCCCTCCCTCCCACCCTGCCCTCCCTCCCCCCCCCCCCCCCCATCAACCCTCAGTTTGTTCTCAGTTTTTAACAGTCTCTAATGCTTTGGCTCTCTCCCACTCTAACCTCTTTTTTTTTTTTTTTCCTTCCCCTCCCCCATGGGTTTCTGTTATGTTTCTCAGGATCCACATAAGAGTGAAACCATATGGTATCTGTCTTTCTCTGTATGGCTTATTTCACTTAGCATCACACTCTCCAGTTCCATCCATGTTGCTACAAAAGGCCATATTTCATTTTTTCTCATTGCCACGTAGTATTCCATTGTGTATATAAACCACAATTTCTTTATCCATTCATCAGTTGATGGACATTTAGGCTCTTTCCATAATTTGGCTATTGTTGAGAGTGCCGCTATAAACATTGGGGTACAGGTGCCCCTATGCATCAGTACTCCTGTATCCCTTGGATAAATTCCTAGCAGTGCTATTGCTGGGTCATAGGGTAGGTCTATTTTTAATTTTCTGAGGAACCTCCACACTGCTTTCCAGAGCGGCTGCACCAATTTGCATTCCCACCAACAGTGCAAGAGGGTTCCTGTTTCTCCACATCCTCTCCAGCATCTATAGTCTCCTGATTTCTTCATTTTGGCCACTCTGACTGGCGTGAGGTGGTATCTGAGTGTGGTTTTGATTTGTATTTCCCTGATAAGGAGCGACGTTGAACATCTTTTCATGTGCCTGTTGGCCATCCGGATGTCTTCTTTAGAGAAGTGTCTATTCATGTTTTCTGCCCATTTCTTCACTGGGTTATTTGTTTTTCGGGTGTGGAGTTTGATGAGCTCTTTATAGATTTTGGATACTAGCCCTTTGTCCGATGTGTCCTTTGCAAATATCTTTTCCCATTCCGTTGGTTGCCTTTTAGTTTTGTTGGTTGTTTCCTTTGCTGTGCAGAAGCTTTTTATCTTCATAAGGTCCCAGTAATTCACTTTTGCTTTTAATTCCCTTGCCTTTGGGGATGTGCCGAGTAAGAGATTGCTACGGCTGAGGTCAGAGAGGTCTTTTCCTGCTTTCTCCTCTAAGGTTTTGATGGTTTCCTGTCTCACATTCAGGTCCTTTATCCATTTTGAGTTTATTTTTGTGAATGGTGTGAGAAAGTGGTCTAGTTTCAACCTTCTGCATGTTGCTGTCCAGTTCTCCCAGCACCATTTGTTAAAGAGACTGTCTTTTTTCCATTGGATGTTCTTTCCTGCTTTGTCAAAGATGAGTTGGCCATACGTTTGTGGGTCTAGTTCTGGGGTTTCTATTCTATTCCATTGGTCTATGTGTCTGTTTTTATGCCAATACCATGCTGTCTTGATGATGACAGCTTTGTAGTAGAGGCTAAAGTCTGGGATTGTGATGCCTCCTGCTTTGGTCTTCTTCTTCAAAATTACTTTGGCTATTCGGGGCCTTTTGTGGTTCCATATGAATTTTAGGATTGCTTGTTCTAGTTTCGAGAAGAATGCTGGTGCAATTTTGATTGGGATTGCATTGAATGTGTAGATAGCTTTGGGTAGTATTGACATTTTGACAATATTTATTCTTCCAATCCATGAGCAGGGAATGTCTTTCCATTTCTTTATATCTTCTTCAATTACCTGCATAAGCTTTCTATAGTTTTCAGCATACAGATCTTTTACATCTTTGGTTAGATTTATTCCTAGGTATTTTATGCTTCTTGGTGCAATTGTGAATGGGATCAGTTTCTTCATTTGTCTTTCTGTTGCTTCATTGTTAGTGTATAAGAATGCAACTGATTTCTGCACATTGATTTTGTATCCTGCAACTTTGCTGAATTCATGTATCAGTTCTAGCAGACTTTTGGTGGAGTCTATCGGATTTTCCATGTATAATATCATGTCATCTGCAAAAAGCGAAAGCTTGACTTCATCTTTGCCAATTTTGATGCCTTTGATTTCCTTTTGTTGTCTGATTGCTGATGCTAGAACTTCCAGCACTATATTAAACAGCAGCGGTGACAGTGGGCATCCCTGTCGTGTTCCTGATCTCAGGGAAAAAGCTCTCAGTTTTTCCCCGTTGAGGATGATGTTAGCTGTGGGCTTTTCATAAATGGCCTTTATGATCTTTAAGTATGTTCCTTCTATCCCGACTTTCTCAAGGGTTTTTATTAAGAAAGGGTGCTGGATTTTGTCAAAGGCCTTTTCTGCATCGATTGACAGGATCATATGGTTCTTCTCTTTTTTTTTGTTAATGTGATGTATCACGTTGATCGATTTGCGAATGTTGAACCAGCCCTGCATCCCAGGAATGAATCCCACTTGATCATGGTGAATAATTCTTTTTATATGCTGTTGAATTCGATTTGCTAGTATCTTATTAAGAATTTTTGCATCCATATTCATCAGGGATATTGGCCTGTAGTTCTCTTTTTTTACTGGGTCTCTGTCTGGTTTAGGAATCAAAGTAATACTGGCTTCATAGAATGAGTCTGGAAGTTTTCCTTCCCTTTCTATTTCTTGGAATAGCTTGAGAAGGATAGGTATTATCTCTGCTTTAAATGTCTGGTAGAACTCCCCTGGGAAGCCATCTGGTCCTGGACTCTTATTTGTTGGGAGATTTTTGATAACCGATTCAATTTCTTCGCTGGTTATGGGTCTGTTCAAGCTTTCTATTTCCTCCTGATTGAGTTTTGGAAGAGTGTGGGTGTTTAGAAATTTGTCCATTTCTTCCAGGTTGTCCAATTTGCTGGCATATAATTTTTCATAGTATTCCCTGATAATTGTTTGTATCTCTGAGGGATTGGTTGTAATCATTCCATTTTCATTCCTGATTTTATCTATTTGGGTCATCTCCCTTTTCTTTTTGAGAAGCCTGGCTAGAGGTTTGTCAATTTTGTTTATTTTTTCAAAAAACCAACTCTTGGTTTCGTTGATCTGCTCTACAGTTTTTTTAGATTCTATATTGTTTATTTCTGCTCTGATCTTTATTATTTCTCTTCTTCTGCTGGGTTTAGGCTGCCTTTGCTGTTCTGCTTCTATTTCCTTTAGGTGTGCTGTTAGATTTTGTATTTGGGATTTTTCTTGTTTCTTGAGATAGGCCTGGATTGCAATGTATTTTCCTCTCAGGACTGCCTTCGCTGCATCCCAAAGCGTTTGGATTGTTGTATTTTCATTTTCGTTTGTTTCCATATATGTTTTAATTTCTTCTCTAATTGCCTGGTTGACCCACTCATTCGTTAGTAGGGTGTTCTTTAACCTCCATGCTTTTGGAGGTTTTCCAGACTTTTTCCTGTGGTTGATTTCAAGCTTCATAGCATTGTGGTCTGAAAGTATGCATGGTATAATTTCAATTCTTGCAAACTTATGAAGGGCTGTTTTGTGACCCAGTATATGATCTATCTTGGAGAATGTTCCATGTGCACTCGAGAAGAAAGTATATTCTGTTGCTTTGGGATGCAGAGTTCTAAATATATCTGTCAAGTCCATCTGATCCAATGTATCATTCAGGGCCCTTGTTTCTTTATTGACTGTGTGTCTAGATGATCTATCCATTTCTGTAAGTGGGGTGTTAAAGTCCCCTGCAATGACCACATTCTTATCAATAAGGTTGCTTATGTTTATGAGTAATTGTTTTATATATCTGGGGGCTCGGGTATTTGGCGCATAGACATTTATAATAGTTAGCTCTTCCTGGTGGATAGACCCTGTGATTATTATATAATGCCCTTCTTCATCTCTTGTTACAGCCTTTAATTTAAAGTCTAGTTTGTCTGATATAAGTATGGCTACTCCAGCTTTCTTTTGGCTTCCAGGAGCATGATAAATAGTTCTCCATCCCCTCACTCTCAATCTCAAGGTGTCCTCAGATCTAAAATGAGTCTCTTGTAGACAGCAAATAGATGGGTCTTGTTTTTTTATCCATTCTGATACCCTATGTCTTTTGGTTGGCGCATTTAATCCATTTACATTCAGTGTTATTATAGAAAGATATGGGTTTAGAGTCATTGTGATGTCTGTATGTTTTATGCTTGTAGTGATGTCTCTGGTACTTTGTCTCACAGGATCCCCCTTAGGATCTCTTGTAGGGCTGGTTTCGTGGTGACAAATTCCTTCAGTTTTTGTTTGTTTGGGAAGACCTTTATCTCTCCTTCTATTCTAAATGACAGACTTGCTGGATAAAGGATTCTCGGCTGCATATTTTTTCTGTTTAGCACACTGTAGATATCGTGCCAAGCCTTTCTGGCCTGCCAAGTTTCAAAGGAGAGATCAGTCACGAGTCTTATAGGTCTCCCTTTATATGTGAGGGCACGTTTATCCCTTGCTGCTTTCAGAATTTTCTCTTTATCCTTGTATTTTGCCAGTTTCACTATGATATGTCGTGCAGAAGATCGATTCAAGTTACGTCTGAAGGGAGTTCTCTGTGCCTCTTGGATTTCAATGTCTTTTTCCTTCCCCAGTTCAGGGAAGTTCTCAGCTATAATTTGTTCAAGTACCCCTTCAGCACCCTTCCCTCTCTCTTCCTCCTCTGGGATACCAATTATGCGTATATTATTTTTTTTTAGTGTATCACTTAGTTCTCTAATTTTCCCCTCATACTCCTGGATTTTTTTATCTCTCTTTCTTTCAGCTTCCTCTTTCTCCATTACTTTATCTTCTAGTTCACCTATTCTCTCCTCTGCCTCTTCAAGCCGAGCCATCGTGGATTCCATTTTGTTTTGCAATTCGTTTAAAGTGTTTTTCAACTCCTCGTGACTGTTCCTTAGTCCCTCGATCTTTGTGGCAAGAGATTCTCTGCTGTCCTGTATACTGTTTTCAAGCCCAGCGATTAATTTTATGACTATTATTCTAAATTCACTTTCTGTTATATTATTTAAATCCTTTTTGATCAGTTCATTAGCTGTTGTTATTTCCTGGAGATTCTTCTGAGGGGAATTCTTCCGTTTGGTCATTTTGGAGAGTCCCTGGCGTGGTGAGGACCTGCAGTGCACTTCCCCTGTGCTGTGGTGTATAACTGGAGTTAGTGGGCGGGGCCGCAGTCCGACCCGATGTCTGCCCCCAGCCCACTGCTGGGGCCACAGTCAGACTGGTGTGTGCCTTCTCTTCCCCTCTCCTAGGGGCGGGATTCACTGTGGGGTGGCGTGTCCCGTCTGGGCTACTTGCACACTGCCAGGCTTGTGTTGCTGGGGATCTGGCGTATTAGCTGGGGTGGGTAGGCAAGGTGCACGGGGGCTGGAGGGGCAGGCTTAGCTTGCTTCTCCTTAGGTGATCCGCTTCAGGAGGAGCCCTGTGGCAGCGGGAGGGAGTCAGATCCGCTGCCGGAGGTTTGGCTCCGCAGAAGCACAGAGTTGGGTGTTTGCGCGGAGTGAGCAAGTTCCCTGGCAGGAACTGGTTCCCTTTGGGATTTTGGCTGGGGGATGGGCGGGGGAGATGGCACTGGCGCCTTTGTTCCCCGCCAAGCTGAGCTCTGCCGTCCGGGGGCTCAGCAGCTCTCCCTCCCTTTGTCCTCCAGCCTTCCCGCTTTCCGAGCAGAGCTGTTAACTTATGACCTCCCAGACACTAAGTCGCGCTTGCTGTCGCAACACAGTCTGTCCGGCCCCTCCGCTTTTGCCAGCCAGACTCGGGGGCTCTGCTTGGCCGGCGAGCCGCCCCTCCGCCCCGGCTCCCTCCCGCCAGTCCGTGGAGCGCGCACCGCCTCGCCGCCCTTCCTACCCTCTTCCGTGGGCCTCTAGTCTGCGCTTGACTCCGGAGACTCCCTTCTGCTAATCCTCTGGCGGTTTTCTGGGTTCTTTAGGCAGGTGTAGGTGGAATCTAAGTGATCGGCAGGACGTGCTGTGAGCCCCGCGTCCTCCTACGCCGCCATCTTCCGGAACCTCCTTCATGTGATCATTTAACATGTATATATCTATTTTGGTGTAGTATATTTTCTTAAGTTTATTTATTTTTATAGAAAGATTGTGAGTGGAGGAGGAGGAGGAGGAAGAGGAGAGAGAGAGAGAGAGAGAGAGAGAGAGAGAATCCCAAGCAGGTTATGCACTGTCAGCAAAAAGCCTGATTTTAGGCCCTGATCCTACAAACTGTGAGATAATTGCCTGATCCAAAATCAAGAGTCGGACGATTGACTGAGCCATCCAGGTGTCCCAGGTGTGGTATTTTTTCAAATATGTTTCCCAGTTCCTGGGAGTTAAGATGGCAAAGTAGTAACAGAACAGTGAGATTGTCTAGTCCCTAAAACACACATAGATCAGCATTAAATAATTTTGAACCTGGGAAATTACTGTGAGGATTAGTGCAACAATTTCTATAATTTCAGGGAGACATCTTCCAGTTTCTCTCAAGTAGCACAGTGAAACCTACGTAGGACCTTGCTTCTTTTATTTGATTTTTTTATTCTATAATTTTTTTCCTTGAAAAATGACAAGATGGAGGAATTCACCCCCAAAGAAAGAACAGAAAGAAATGACAGCCAACACGGATATAAGTAGGATGTCTGAACTAGAATTTAAAACGATGATTATAAGAATACTATTTGGGGTTGAAAAAAAAAAACATAGAAGACACCGGAGAGTCACTTTAATTATGTAAAATAAGAGTGCTATAACTGAGATGCAATCCTGAACGGATGCCATGACAGTAGAACTCCCCTGGGAAGCCATCTGGTCCTGGACTCTTATTTGTTGGGAGGTTATTGATAACCGATTCAATTTCTTCGCTGGTTACGGGTCTGTTCAAGCTTTCTATTTCCTCCTGATTGAGTTTTGGAAGAGTGTGGGTGTTTAGGAATTTGTCCATTTCTTCCAGGTTGCCCAATTTGTTGGCATATAATTTTTCATAGTATTCCCTGCTAATTGTTTGTATCTCTGAGGGATTGGTTGTAATAATTCCATTTTCATTCATGATTTTATCTATTTGGGTCATCTCCCTTTTCTTTTTGAGAAGCCTGGCTAGAGGTTTGTCAATTTTGTTTATTTTTTCAAAAAAACAACTCTTGGTTTCGTTGACCTGCTCTACAGTTTTTTTTAGATTCTATATTGTTTATTTCTGCTTTGATCTTTATTATTTCTCTTCTTCTGCTGGGTTTAGGCTGCCTTTGCTGTTCTGCTTCTATTTCCTTTAGGTGTGCTGTTAGATTTTATATTTGGGATTTTTCTTGTTTCTTGAGATAGGCCTGGATTGCAATGTATTTTCCTCTCAGGACTGCCTTCACTGCATCCCAAAGCGTTTGGATTGTTGTATTTTCATTTTCGTTTGTTTCCATATATTTTTTGATTTCTTCTCTAATTGCCTGGTTGATCCATTCATTCTTTAGTAGGGTGTTCTTTAACCTCCATGCTTTTGGAGGTTTTCCAGACTTTTTCCTGTGGTTGATTTCAAGCTTCATAGCATTGTGGTCTGAAAGTATGCATGATATGATTTCAATTCTTGTATACTTATGAAGGGCTGTTTTGTGACCCAGTATATGATCTATGTTGGAGAATGTTCCATGTGCACTCAAGAAGAAAGTATATTCTGTTGCTTTGGGATGCAGAGTTCTAGATATACCTGTCAAGTCCATCTGATCCAATGTGTCATTCAGGGCCCTTGTTTCTTTATTGACCGTGTGTCTAGATGATCTATCCATTTCTGTAAGTGGGGTGTTAAAGTCCCCTGCAATTACCACATTCTTATCAATAAGGTTGCTTATGTTTATGAGTAATTGTTTTATATATTTGGGGGCTCCCGTATTCGGCGCATAGACATTTATAATTGTTAGCTCTTGCTGATGGATAGACCCTGTAATTATTATATAATGCCCTTCTTCATCTCTTGTTACAGCCTTTAATTTAAAGTCTAGTTTGTCTGATATAAGTATGGCTACTCCAGCTTTCTTTTGGCTTCCAGTAGCATGATAAATAGTTCTCCATCCCCTCACTCTCAATCTAAAGGTGTCTTCAGGTCTAAAATGAGTCTCTTGTAGACAGCCAATAGATGGGTCTTGTTTTTTTATCCATTCTGATACCCTATGTCTTTTGGTTGGCGCATTTAGTCCATTTATATCCAGTGTTATTATAGAAAGATATGGGTTTAGAGTCATTGTGATGTCTGTATGTTTTATGCTTGTAGCGATGTCTCTGGTACTTTGTCTCACAGGATTCCCCTTAGGATCTCTTGTAGGGCTGGTTTAGTGGTGACGAATTCCTTCAGTTTTTGTTTGGGAAGACCTTTATCTCTCCTTCTATTCTAAATGACAGACTTGCTGGATAAAGGATTCTCGGCTGCAGATTTTTTCTGTTCATCACATTGAAGATCTCCTGCCATGCCTTTCTGGCCTGCCAAGTTTCAAAAGAGAGATCAGTTATGAGTCTTTTAGGTCTCCCTTTATATGTGAGGGCACGTTTATCCCTTGCTGCTTTCAGAATTTTCTCTTTATCCTTGTATTTTGCCAGTTTCACTATGATATGTCGTACAGAAAATCGATTCAAGTTACGTCTGAAGGGAGTTCTCTGTGCCTTTTGGATTTCAATGCCTTTTTCCTTCCCCAGTTCAGGGAAGTTCTCAGCTATTATTTCTTCAAGTACACCTTCAGCACCTTTCCATCTCTCTTCCTCCTCTGGGATACCAATTATCTGTACATTATTTCTTTTTAGTGTATCACTTAGTTCTCTAATTTTCCCCTCATACTCCTGGATTTTTTTATCTCTCTTTTTCTCAGCTTCCTCTTTTTCCATAATTTTATCTTCTAGTTCACCTATTCTCTCCTCTGCCTCTTCAATCCGAGCTGTGGTCGTTTCCATTTTATTTTGCATGTCGTTTAAAGCGCTTTTCAGCTCCTCATGACTGTTCCTTAGTCCCTTGATCTCTGTAGCAAGAGATTCTTTCCTTTCCTCTATACTGTTTTCAAGCCCAGCGATTAATTTTATGACTATTATTCTAAATTCACTTTCTATTATATTATTTAAATCCTTTTTGATCAGTTCATTAGCTGTTGTTATTTGTGGAGATTCTTTTGAGGGGAATTCTTCCGTTTGGTCATTTTAGATAGTCTCTGGAGTGGTGCGGACCTGCAGGGCACTTCCCCTGTGCTGTGGTGTATAACTGGAGTTGGTGGGCGGGGCCGCAGTCCGACCTGATGTCTGCCCCCAGCCCACCGCTGGGGCCACAGTCAGACTGGTGTGTACCTTTTCTTCCCCTTTCCCAGGGGCGGGATTCACTGTGGGGTGGCATGGCCCATCTGGGCTACTTGCACACTGCCAGGCTTGTGGTGCTGGGGATCTGGTGTATTAGCTGGGGTGGATAGGCAAGGTGCACGGGGGCAGGAGGGGCAGGCTTAGCTTGCTTCTCCTTAGGTGATCCACTTCAGGAGGGGCCCTGTGGCAGCGGGAGGGAGTCAGACCCGCTGCCCGAGGGGTGGCTCCACAAGGGTGTTTGCGTGGAGCAAGCAAGTTCCCTGGTGGGAACTGGTTTCCTTTGGGATTTTGGCTGCGGGATGGGCGAGGGAGATGGCGGTGGTGAGCGCCTTTGTTCCCTGCCAAACTGAGCTCTGTTGTCCCGGGGCTCAGCAACTCTCCCTCCCTTTGTCCTCCAGCCTTCCCACGTTCCGAGCAGAGCTGTTAACTTATGACCTCCCAGATGCTAATTCCCGCTTGCTGTCGGAACACACTCCATCCAGCCCCTCCGCTTTTGCAAGCCAGACTCGGGGGCTCTGCTTGTCCCGCAGACCACCCCTCCACCCCAGCTCCCTCCCGCCAGTCCGTGGAGGAGCACCACCTCACTGCCCTTCCTACCCTCTTCCGTGGGCCTCTCGTCTGTGCTTGGCTCCGGAGACTCCGTTCTGCTAATCCTCTGGCAGTTTTCTGGGTTATTTAGGCAGGTGTAGGTGGAATCTAAGTGATCATCAGGACGCGGGGTGAGCCCAGCGTCTTCCTATGCCGCCATCTTCCGACGGTCTCCGGATGCCATGACAGTAAAGATGGATGAAAGAGAGCAGTGAATCAGTAATATCGAGGATAAAATTATGAAAAATAATGAAGCAGAAAGAAGAGGGAACAAAGGCAAAAGATCATGATGCAAGAATTAAAGAACTCAGCAGCTTATTAAAGAGGAATAACATTCGTATCATAGAAGTCCAAGAAGATGAAGAGAAAGAAAAAGGGGAAGGTTTATGTGAGCAAATTATAGCTGCAAACTTCCTTAATCTTTCGAAGGACACAGCCATTAGAAGCCAAGAAGCACAGAGAACTCCCATCAGATTCAACAGAACCCAACCATTCTGGGTCAAATTTACAAACAAAAATACACAGACAAGGAAAGAATCATGAAAGCAGCAAGGAAAAAAAAGTCCCAACCTACAAGGGAAGAAAGATCAGGTTCACAGCAGATCTGTTCACAGAAACTTGGCAGGCCATAAAGGAGTGGCAGGACATATTCAACATGCTGAATTGAAAAATATGCAAGAAAAGTTCTTTATCCACCAAGTCTGTCATTCAGAATAGATGGAGAGATAAAGATTCTCCCATACAAACAAAAACTAAAGGAGTTCATGACCATTAAACCAGCCTTGCAAGAAATTTTAAGGGGAATTTTCTGAGTGTAGAAATTTTAAGGGGGACTTTCTGAGTGTAGAAACAAAACAAAACAAAACAGACCTAAAACAACAAAGATTAAGAAGGATCAGAGAACATCACCAGAAACACCAACTCTAGAGGCAACACAATGGCACAAATTTATATCTTTCAGTACTCATTTCAAATGTAAATGGACTAAATGCTCCAATCAAAAGACATAGGCAATCAGAATGGATAAGAAAATAAGACCCATCTATATGCTGCCTATAAGACACTCATTTTAGACCTAAAGACACCTGCAAATTGTAAGTAAGGGGATGGAAAACCACCTATCATGCAAATGGACATTAAAAGAAAGCCGGAGTAGCCATATCTGTCAGACAAATGAGATTTTAAAACAAAAACTGTAACAAAAGATGAAGAAGGGCATTATATCATAATTAAGGGGTTTACCCATCAAGAAGCTCTAATTGTAAATATTTATGCCCCCAACATGAGAGCACCCAAATATATAAATCAATTAATATCAAACATAAAGAATATCATTTATAATAATACAATAAAAGTAGAGGACTTTAACACCACACTTAGAGCAACAGACAGATCATCTAAGCAGAAAATCAATAAGGAAACAATGGCTTTGAGTGACACACCGGTCTAGATGGACTTAACAGATATATTCAGAACATTTCATCCTAAAGCAGCAGAATACAGATTCTTCTCCAGTATACACAGAACATTCTCCAGAATAGATAAAGTATTGATTATATCAGCACTCAATAGGTGCAAAAAGAATGAGATCATACAATGCATATGTCAGACAGCAATGCTATGAAACTTGATGACAACCATGAGAAAAAAAATTGGAAAGACTACAAATACATGGAGATTAAAGAACATCCTACTAAAGAATGAATGAGTTAACTAAGAATTAAAGAGGAAATTAAAGATTACTTAGGAACCAAGGACAATGAAAACATGACAGTCCAAAAATTTTGCAATGCAGTAAAGTCGGTCATAAGAGTGAAGTATATAGCTATCAATACCTTCCTAAAAAAAGAAGGAATGTCTCCAATACACAACCTAACCTTACACCTAAAGGACGTGGAAAAAGAACAGGAAATACAGCCAAAAACCAGCAGAAGAAGAGAAATAATAAAGATTAGAGAAGAAATCAATGATATATATAAAAAAAAACAACAACAGCACAACAGATCAACGAAACTGGGAGCTGGGTGTTTTAAAGAATTAACAAAATTGATAAACTCCTAGCAAGAGTTATCAAAATGAAAAAGGACCCAAATAAATAAAAACACGAATGACAGAGGAGAGATCACAACCAACACTGCAGAAATACAAACAATAATAAAAAAATATTTTGAGTAATTATATGCCAATAAATTGGGCAATATAGAAGAAAAAGATAAATTCCTAGAAACATAAAATACCAAAACTGAAACAGGAAGAAATAGAAAATTATAACAGACCAATAACCAGTAAAGAATTTGAATCATAAAAAGCTCCCAAACAAACAAGAGTCCAGGGCTGGATGACTTCCCAGGGGAATTCTACCAAACGCTTAGGAAGAGTTAATACGCATTTTTTGAAGCTGTTCCAAAAAACAAAATTTAATGAAGACTTCCAATCTCATTCTTGGAGGCCAGCATTACCTTGATTGCAAAACCAGACAAAATCCCCACTAAAAAGGAGAATTACAGACCAATTTTCCTGATGAACATGGATGCAAAAATTCTCAACAAAATACTAGCAAATCAAATCCGACTGTACATTAAAGAATTATTCACCACAATCAAGTGGGATTTATTCCTGGGCTACAGGACTGATTCAATACCTGCAAATCAACAAATTTGATACATCACATTAATTAAAAAAAGGAAAAGAACCACATGATTCCCTCAATAGATGCAGAAAAAGCATTTGAAAAAATACAGCATCTTTTCTTGATAAAAACCCTCCAAAAAAGTAGGGTTAGAAGGAACATACCAACACATCATAAAGACCATGTATGAAAGACACACAGCTAATATCCTCAATGGGGAAAAACTGAGAGTTTTGTCCTTAAGGTCAGGAACATGACAAGGATGTCCACTCTCACCACTGTTGTTCAACATAGTGTTGGAAGTCTTAGCATCAGCAATCAGACAACAAAAAGAAAAGAAAGCATAAGGAAAGGAAAACATAAAGGAAAACATAAAACTTTCACTCTTCACAGACAACATGATACTCTATGTGGAAAAAATCAAAAGACTCCACTAAAACAGTTAGAACCAATACATGAATTCAGCAAAATCACAGGATATAAAATCAATGTACAGAAATCAGTTGCAATTTTATACACCAATAATGAAGAAACATAAAGAGAAATAAAGAAATTGATCCCATTTACAATTGCACCAGAAACCAGAAGATACCTAGGAATAAACCTAACCAAAGAGGTAAAAGATCTGTATGCTGAAAACTATAGAAAGCTTAGGAAAGAAACTGAATAAGACACAAAGAAAGGGGCAAAACATTCCGTGCTCATGGATTGGAAGGACAAAAATTGTTAAAATGTCTATAGTATCCAATCTACACATTCAATGCAATCCCTCTCAAAATAACACCAGCATTACTCACAAAGCTAGAACAAACAATTCTAAAATTTGTATGGAACCACAAAAGACCCTAAATAGCCACAGTGTTGAAAAAGAAAACCAAAGCTGGGGCATCACAATCTCAGACTTTAACCTGGACTACAAAGCTGTAATCATCAAGACAGTATGATATTGGCACAAAAACAGACACATAGACCAATGGAATAAAATAGAGAACTCAGAATTGGACCCAAAAACGTATGGCCAATTAATCTTTGACAAAGCAAGAAAGAGCATCCGATGGAAAAATACAGTCTCTTTAGCCAATGGTGCTGGGAGAACTGGACAGCAATATGCAGAAGAATGAAACTGGACAACTTTCTTACACCATACACAAAAATAAATTCAAAATGGATGAAAGACCTAAATATAATACAGGAAAACATCAAAATCCTACAGGAGAAAACAGGCAGCAACTTCTTTGACCTCAGCCACAGCAACTTTTTCCTAGAAATGTCTCTGAAGGCAAGGGAAATAAAAGCAAAAATGAACTATCGGGACCTCATAAATATAAAAAAGCTTCCACACAGCGATGGAAACAATCAACGGAACTAAAGTGCAACTGATGGAATGGGAGAAGATAGTTGCAAGTGACATATCAGATAAAGAGTTAGTATTCAAAATCTATAAATAACTTAACCAAACTCAACTCCCCAAAACTCCCAAACTCAACTCCCAAAAAACAAACAAGCCAGTTAAGAAATGGGCAGAATACATGAATAGACACTTTTCCAAAGAAGAAATCCAGATGGCTAACAGACACATGAAAAACTTCTCAATATCACTCATCATCACGGAAATACAAATCAAAACTACAATGAGATACTACCTCACACCTATCAGAATAGCTGAGATTAACAACTCAGGAAGCAACAGATTTGTCGAGGATGCAGAAAAAGAGGAACCATTTTACACTGGTGGTGGGAATGTGATTAGATGCAGCCACTCTGGAAAACAGTATGGAGGTTTCTCAAAAAATTAAAAAAAAACAACTACCCTGTGACCCAGCAATTGCACTACTAGGTATTTATTTATCCAAGGGATACAGGTATGCTGTTTCAAAGGGACACATGCAACCCAATGTTTATAGCAGCGCTATTAACAATAGCCAAATTATGGGAAGAGCCCAAATGTCCATCGACTGATGGATGAATAAAGATATGGCATATATATGTGTGAGAATTTCTCACAGCAATGTTTTGCAGTGTTAAGAGTACAGGCCTTGAACATCTGTGTACCTACATGTGCTACATATATTATCTGTATATAGTTCATACTTTTTGATGCTATTGTCAATGGCTGTATTTTTATTACAGTTTTTACTGAACTATCAGTAGCCAAATATTGCAGGGGATTCTTTTTGGTGAAAGCACAAGTTATTCTAAGTGAGAAAAGATACTTGAAACTTAACACCTATGTTATTCAGGGTTCTCCAGAGGAACAGAACCAATAGGATGTTGATATGTGGATAGACGAACATTTTAAGGAATTGACTTACAAGAGTGGGGAGCCTTGGCAAAATCTGATGGCAGAGGCTATTTGGTGGCCTTCATGAGGTACTGATGTTGTAGTGAAGTCAAAGGCAGTCTCCTGGAAGAATTCCCTCTCACTAAGAGGAAATGGTTCCTTGTTCTATGCATGTCTTCACTTGATTAGATGTGGCCAACCAACCTTATGGAGGACTAATTGCTTTGCCCAAAATCTACCTATTTTAATGTACATATCATTGAAAAACATTCTCACAGAAACATCCAGAATAATGTTTGATCAAATGTCTGGGTACTATGTCCCTGCCAAGTAGAAACATCATCATGATATTTATTTGCCTAAATTTCTCTATTAGCTGTTAGATGTGATTGGCAATGTACTAATCTCAAGCCATACAATGTCCCATAGAAAATGTTATACGTTATCTTCAGAAAATCAGTCACTAAAATGAACTAGTTCAGTAGCTTTCAACTTTTTTTGGTGTGGTTAGAATTTAATTGTGGAATTTTCTGTTATTCCCAAACAAATCCACCCGCCTCATTGAATTCCTAGGTTCAGAATAGTGTTTAACATTTTAAGTTTCATGTGAGATGCAGCCTCCCAGAATGAAAAGGAGGATGCATGACTTGGTGGGTGTGTATCAAAAAGTGTTCTTGTTTGAGCTGGGATTCCCTTTATGTTTGAATCTAGAAAAAAAAATATACGAGGACTATGTGCAGAGTAACTTACCTGAAATTGCTATTTAAAAAAAATAGTTTAAATTCTCCTTCTTGTGACTCTAGTAATGAAAATCAGAAAAATGGGGGCTTAATAATATACAGAACTTAGAAAAATTTTAGTTTATGGAAAAAGCATTTTCAATTATTCACAAATTCTATGTGCAGTCAACCTTACTTTTAACTATGGTAAACTCTTGTTTTCTTGAGATCCAAATGCCCTGTCTTTTACCTTTAATTTTTATTAGTGTTTTTATAACTCCTTTACCCAAATAATGCATTTTCATTACTGAAAATGTAGCAACTATAGATGAGCAAAGTGAAGCTCCCTGTGTTGTTCATTTTGAACCTACAGAATGACATAAGAATAAATGTGTCAAAACTGTATTCAATAAACCCTTTTCAGAGTGAATACTTAGAGCAGCACAGACTTAGCAAAACTTGTATGTCAGTTAATACTGTCTAGGGACAATCAGTGACTCTGAGACACTGCCAGGTTCTCAAGTGCCCTTGGGATCATGAAAGACAGGTTAAATAATGTGAGGTCTTTATTTGGTATTCAAAATATATCAAAATTATTGAAAAATCAATGGTGCTGTACTGTGTATGTATACTCAGTTGAAAAAAAAGACCTCATTTCTGGATGAGAGTCACATATCTATGTGAGAAGGAAGAGAGGACACTTGCTGGCAGACACATAGTTAAGGGTTGCCCAGGAATAATTTTCAGTGAAGCAAACGTATGAGGCCTATCAGAGAAAATGTGTCCTTCATTTGAAAGCCCATTATATAAAACATAGTTTTCCAGTTATCTGATCCTGATGAATGAGTAAAGATGTGGTTTATATACACAATGGTATACTACTTGGCAATCTGCAGCAACGTTGTTGGGATGAGCACTGGGTATTGTATGGAAACCAATTTGACAATAAATTAGATTTTAAAAGAATAGGAAAAAAAATACTTTCACTCATTCCCTAAAGAGCTTATTACAATGCAAATTGACTGTCAACACATTTCCTCACTTTTGTTGTTTGTCTGAGAATGTCTTTATATCTCTGTCTCTTATAAAGGATAGTTTGACAGGTATAGAATTCAAGGTTGGTGCATTTTTTCTCTTAACACTTCAAATATTTAAATATTTTATTCTATTATCTTCTTGCTTCCATGTGTTTTGAGAAGTCAGATATGATTCTTATCTTTGATCCTCTATAGGTAAGGGATTCCCCCACCACCGCTTCTTTAAGGACTTTATCTTTGATTTTCCATAGTTTGAAAATGAGGTGCCAATGTACAATTTTTGAACATATATCCAGGTTGGTATTCTCTGCTCCTCTTGGGTATGTGGTTTTTGTCTGACATTAAGTTGGGTAAATTCTCAGTTGTGTCAAATATGTCTTCTATTTCTTCCTTCCCTTTATAAAATTTCCATGACATGTAAGTTACACCTTTTGTAGTCATCCCATAGTGCTTAAAGATTTTGTTCTGGTTTTGTCAGTCTTCATTGTCCAATGGAATAGCCACTAGCTACCTGTGGCTGTGGAACACCTGAAATGTGGTGAGTGGGACTGAAGAACTGAATTTTTAATTTCATCTAAACTTAATTAACATAAATATAAATAGCCACGTGTGTCTGGTACCTATGTATTGAACAACAGCAGCTACACGTTTTTCTGTACCTTGCTTTTAGCTGAACAGTATATCTTGGAGATAACTCCATAGTAATATAGGGAGGGAGTCCTCCTTGCTTCTTGCAGGTATGTAGTAATATAATATGTAAATGTCCTTAGAATATTCAACCTGTTCCTTATTGCTGGACATCTATCTTATTTCTGGTCTGTTGTTAGGATTTGTTCTCTTAAGAATGGTTTTATGCTTATGACTTCTTTTCTTTTTACAGGATACCTTAGGGTACATTGTTAGAACAGAGATTCCTGATTCTAAGAGAAAATGTTTCTGTCCCATAAAGTAGAATATTTGAAACAGAATGCATGTACAAATGTATCAGCAAGAGGTGAAGTTTGGTCCTATTTAATCATTCCCTTCATTCCACGTAGTTTCTGGTCTCTTATTTTCCTTGTAGGTTGACATGGGTGAAGAAATTTGTTACTGAGCCTCAGGAAGAAGAAATAGTTCAGTAGAGCAAAGAATAATAAAGGGTAAGCTATATATAACATGGTAGTCATCAAACCTATATCCCAGTGGCCAGAACCTTCAACTGACCACAGAACCTTATGGATCCCCCCCCTTTTTTTTGTTGGCCTTCAGCCTAGCACAGAATTCTCACAATAGAAACAGTGGCAAGGGGTGTGGGCTTTGGGGTCAGAAGGATGAGGATTTGACACGGGGAAGCATGCAGGTTGCATGATCTAACACAAGCAATTTAATTGCTATGCTCCCTATAATCTTTGGTATCTTTTATCACCTATATTAATTATAATAGTATTTATATCACTCATACAAAGTTTAAACTTTAGGAGTGAGGACTACATTGCCAGGTATTACAATGTTCCATGAGCCTATAATTTTATAAATTGTGGATAGAGTGGATGACATACAGATAAAGGAAGTTCTATAGAAAGTTCATGAGCAGACCCACACATATAACATTATTTCGTAAGGTACAGGTATGGCATTTCCAATCAGATGCATTGATAAAGAATAAGAATTGGTTAGCTGGTAAAGGGTTTGTTAAAAGGCAAAGTTAAATCATATCTTATTCTTGTCACTTAATCAGGAGGCTTCATCTACTTGTTAGTATTTTAGATAAAAGCTAAGAAAGAAGAAAAATCAAAACCAACAAAAACACAGGATCTAATCTGCACATATGGTATAAGAATAGTTATATGAATTGTATATGTAATGCATATATAATACATGTGCATACATTCATTAAGAAAAAAATGGAAGGACACAATGTTAATTTCAATGATTATGAGATTCCTGAGTATTGATTTTTTTTATCAAAAAATGTTGACACACAGTATTATATTAGTTTCAGGTATATAGCATGGTGATGGCACAAATGTATACATTATTCTATGCTCACCACAGTGTAGCTATTTGCCACCATACAACACTGTTATACTATCATTCATTGTAGTCCATATGCTGTACCTTTCATCCCTGTGACTTATTCATTCCACAACTAAAAGTCTGTGTCTCCTGCTCCCCTTTACCCATTTTTCCCTTCCTCCAGTCCCCCTTTGGCAACAGTTTGTTCTCTGTATTTATGGTTTTGTTTTAACTTTTTGTTTATTTTTTTAAGATTCCACTTATAAGTAAAATCAGATAGTATTTTTCTCTCTCTGACTTACTTCACTTAGCATAATACCACCTAGGCCCACCCATGTTGTCACAAAAGATATCATTGGTTTCTTATTGCTAAATAATATTCTATTTTTATCTGTATCACATCTTCCTTATCTAGTCATCTATGGATTAACCCTTGGGTTGCTTCCATGCCTTGGCTATTGTAAATGATGCTGAAGTAAACATAGAATGACATATATCTTTTCGAATTAGTGATTTCATTTTCTTTGGGTAAATACTCCCTAGTAGAATTACTAGATCATAAAATATTTGTATTTTTAATTTTCTGAGCAATATCCATACCATTTTCCACAGTGGCTGCACCAATTTACATTCTCACCAACAGGGCACATTCCCTTTTCTCTACACCCTTGCCAACACTTGTTATTTATTGTATTTTTGATTCAACCCATTCTGACAGGTGTAAGGTGATATCTGCTTGTGGTTTTGATCTGCATTCTCCTGATGGTCAGTGATGCTGAACATCTTTTCATGTGTCTGTTGGCCATCTATATGTCTTCTTTGGAAAAATGCCCTTTCAAGTCCTCTGCCATTTAAATTAGATTCTTTTGTTTTGTTTTGTTTGTAGTGTTGAGTTGTAGAAGTTCTTTATATATTTTGGATATTAACACCTTATCAGTTATATCATTTGTGAATATCTTCTTCCATTCAATAGGTTACCTTTTCTTTTTTATTGATTGTCTCCTTTGCTGTGCAGAAGCTTTTTGATGTAGCCCCAATAGTTTATTTTTGCTTTTGTTTCCCTTGCCTCAGGAGACAAATCTAGAAAAATGTTGCTACAGCTGATGTCACAGAAAGCTGCCTGTGATCTCTTCTAGGATTTTTATGGTTTCAGGTCTCACATTTAGGTCTTTAATCTGCTTTGAGTTTATTTTTTGAATGGTGTAAGACAGTGGTCCTGTTTTATTATTTTGTATGTAGCTGTCCAGTTTTCCCAATACCATTTGTTGAAGAAATTTTTTTTCCCATTGCATCCTTCATCAAAGATTACTTGACCATATAATCCTGGGTTTATTTCTGGGCTCTCTATTCTGTTGCACTGATCTATGTGTCTCTTTTCTTGCCAGTACCATACTGTTTTATTACTTCAGCTTTGTAGTTTATCTTGAAATCTGGGATTGTGATACTTCTAGTTTTGTTCTTCTTTTTCAATCTGGAGAAAGATTGAAGACCAAAAAAGAGTCTTTTTTGGTTCCATACAAATTTCAGGATTGTTCTAGTTCTATGAGAAATGCTGTGGTAATTTGATAGATATTTCATTAACTGTGTACATTGCTTCTGGTAGTATGGACATTTTCACAATGTTTTTTTTCAAACCCATGATCATGGAATATCTTTCCATTTGTGTTAGCTTCAATTTATTTCACCAGTGTTTTATGCTTTTCATAGCATAGGACTCTCACCTTCTTGCTTAAGGTTATTTTAGGAATTTTATTATTTTTAGTGCAATTGTAAATGCTATTATTTTCTTAATTTCTTTTTCTTCTACTTCATTATTAGTATATACAAATGTAACAGATTTCTGTATATCGATTTTGTACCCTATGACGTTACTGAATTCATTTATCAGTTCTAGTAGTTTTTTGGTGAGTCTTTAGGGTTTTCTATATATAGTATCATGTCATCTGCAAATAGTGAAAATTTTACTTCTTCCTTACCAATTTGGATGCCTTTTATTTCTTTTGATTATCTGATCTCTGTGGCTAGGAATTCCAGTACTATGTTGAATAAAAGTGGTCAGAGTGGGTGCCCCTGGGTGGCTCAGTTGATTGAGCATCTGACTCTTGATTTCATCTCAGGTCATGATCTTGCAGTTTGTGGGATTGAGCTCCGCATTACACTGTGTGCTGACAGCTGAGCCTTGGGATTCTCTTCCTCTCCCTCTGCCCCTCCCCCACTCTCTTTCTCAAAATAAATTTAAAAAATAAAAATAAAAAAAACTAAAAAGTGATGAGACTGGAAATCCTTGTCTTGTTCCTGATCTTAGAGGAAAAGCTCTTAGTTTTCCCCATTAAGTATGATGTTTGCTGTAGGTTTCTCACATATGGCCTTTATTTGTGCACAGGTATGTTCCCTCTAGATCTACTTTGTTGAGGGTTTTATCATGAATGGATGCATTACTTTCTCAAATGCTTTTTCTGCATCTATTTAAATGATCATATAGTTTTTATCCTTTCTCTTATTGATGTTATGTGTCACACTGATTGATTTGTAAATACTGAATTACTCTTGCATCTCAGGAATAAATCCCACTTGATTGTGGTGAATGTTTTTTTTAAAAATATATTATTGGGGCACCTTGGTGGCTCAGTCGGTTAAGCGTCGGACTTCAGCCCGGGTCACGATCTCGCGGTCCCTGAGTTCGAGCCCCGCGTCGGGCTCTGGGCTTATGGCTCAGAGCCTGGAGCCTGCTTCTGATTCTGTGTCCCCCTCTCTCTCTGCCCCTCCCCCGTTCATGCTCTGTCTCTCTCTCAAAAATAAATAAACGTTAAAAAAATTTAAAAAAATAAAATATATTATTGAATTCTGTTTGCTAATATTTTGTTGATGATTTCTACATCTATGTTCATCAGAGATATTGACCTGTAGTTCTCCTTTTTTGTAGTGTCTTTATCTGCTTTTAGTGTCAGGGTAATGATGGCCTCATGGAATGAATTTGGAGTCTTTATTTCCTCTTCTATTTTTTAGAATAGTTTGAGAAGAATATGTATTAGCTCTTCTTTAAACATTTGGTAGAATTCACCTGTGAAGCTGTCTGGTACTGGACTCTTGTTTGTAGTTTTTAAATTACTGATTCAATTTTACTGCTAGTACTTGGTCTTTCTTTTGGTATGTATCTATTAAAAAGCCCTACAAAGTATATATGAATCCATACTGATAAAACAGTGAATTAATAACAGGTGAGTTCCATGAAAAAAGTTATTTTATATAATTATAAATAACATATGATGTAGATACCCTGCCTCCATGATGTGAACCTTAATTCTGTCTCCCACCACTGAATGCAGGGCACATTTAATGATTCATCTCTAAAGAATAAAGTAGGTGAATGGAAAGTAGTTACTGTACACTAGAGAAACTAGACAAACATCACCTTAACCCTGTGATGAGGGCCAATATCTCTAGTCACCCAGTGATGTCACATGGGTATCACCTTCTTACAAATATGAGGTGAAGAGAAGGGCACTTCAACTCTTTCTTTCCCAAAACCCATAACCACAATCTAATCAGGAGAAAAAATAGCAAACTATGCCTACATTCCTCATGATTGTTGGGGTTATCAAACAGTCTGGCAGTTCCTCAAACAGTTCAACAAAGAGTTATATGACTAAGCAATACCACTACTAGGTACAGAGCCAGAAGAAATGACAACATATGTCTACATAAAAATATTATACAAATGTACATCATTATTCATAATAGTGGAAAGTGGAAACAACTTAAATTCTCAGCATTTAATGAATGCATAAATAAAATGTGGTGTATTATATGTCAAAAGAAAGGAATGAAGTACCAATAACATGCTACTATATGGATGACACTTGAAAATGTTAAGCCATGTAAGAGAAGTCTAATACGCAAAAGAACACATACCATATGATTGCATTTATGTGAAGTATCAAGAGAAAGTTTATCAATATGTTGTACCCCAGGAACTCCCCCCTTACCCTCCTGACTTCCAGAAACTCTGGTTGATTTGGGTCACAGCTCCTCCTTCCCATTTTCCTGCCAGGGAATGTTCAAGATGCAGTTTCGGGTTTTGTCACTAGATGACACCAACGTACCACTGTCATCAAACTTCTGTAGTAAGAAGTGTCTACAAGGAGTAAAAAAAATAACAATGATGTCCAAAAACCTGGGCTTTGAATCTATACAAAATGACTCTAATTCTGTCTGAAAAACTGTTATGTGTAAAAGAAGATTGGGAAAACATACTACATCGCTTACAGATGCTAAAACACCAGTTGTCAGTGGCACACTTTGGCAGTCCATGGCCTGACTGGAAAGGACAGTGCAGGTCATAACAGGAGGAAGGTGACTGAGAGGATATGGCATCAGAGAGGGGTGTGGGTAGCTGTGTCATGGATAGGGGATGACAGACAGGGGGTGGGAGAAGACCTAGTCAGCCTGGACAATGTTGGTGTAATGGAAGATGAACACCCTCTTCTCTGGTAAGGACTCTCTGTACAGTCCACACTGCACATCAGCTGTCAGTGATAACAAAAGAAACAAATCAATAAACTCTATGTAGTTTGAGGTCAAAAGAAAATGGATCTGATTTAATATACATATGAATTTTCCAGGTAAAATTGATATCATGTAAAACATTTCATGATACTTTTTACTCTCTGCATAATATACTATTTTTCATGAGGAAATAACAGCAAAAATGGAGATAAATGTGTGATGTCACCAAATTGTGAGATGTAGGATTGCAGCTATGACAGCCTAAGACCAGGGGGCTCCACAAGGAAGAGGAAAGAAAGAGTTTGGGAGCTTGACTTCAAGGGATCAGCCAGATTTCTGGATTTTCACTTAACTGGAACAATTCCTCTGTATTCACCACATGCCTAGAATATAAGAAAAACAGGTCACACACATCTATTTAGAAGTATCTTTTTCATTTTCTACAGGTTATTTTTTCTTACTGAAAAGATGAAAATTTTAGATAAAGAAATAAAAAGTTTTCTTCAAACCAGATTATGAAACAATAACCGTTGTGATGAAATGCTCTTTGAAAAATTCACATGTGAATAAAAAGACTGGAAGAACATATAGATAATTTATATCCTATTGATGCCTACATCTACATCTCATGTTTATTAAATGTGAATTAAATGTCCACTCTGTGCCAGAAAATGTCACTTCAATTCCTTATCTGCATCCATATCTTCCTTGTCCTGATCTCTAGACCGGGTAACTGGAAATGTCCACAGGTGGGAAGATGGATGTTAGTGGCCACTCCATGGGGTAATGAGGTTGTCCTAAACCAGACTCCATTTTAAGCAATTTTTGATCAAGCCTGGCCATGAGTCCTGGAAACCCAGCATTTTAACAGGAAATAATTCAGTCCAGAGGGGACATTGTTCCTTGAGAATGTGAACCCACTTGTAACCCAGACCTCCATTGTCTTGAAGAGCACTCAGAGGCTACTACCTTCTCCTGAGGAGACCTCACTTCCAGATAGAAAAAAGGACAAGGTAACACTTGTGTGGTTTCAGTCTTGGATCTCCCATGGGTGAAAACCAGAGGTTTTACTTTCTCTTTAGTCCATTGCCAGTTCGTGTGGTAGATTTCAGAAATGATTTTGTGTTTTTCTTATCCTAGGAAGTTTATCCCTCCTGTTTAGTCCTCTGAGGGGTCCATCTGAGGTGACTTGGAGTTTTTGCTTCATTGAAGACCTTGTTTCCCAGTTGTAGGAGCCTGGACTCAGATCCACAGGGTAAAGAGGAGAAACTGAGTTCTTAAAGACAAGCCCAAGACCAGGACTCTGATCTCAACATCTAATTCTCCTGAGTTAGTGACATGGTTTCCATACATTTCTCACAAGATGGTCACCTCCCCAATTGTTCCTCTTATGTCTGACACCCTAGTATGATCCACCCTTTTCTTGTCCACAGAAGCACAGGCAGTGAAATTCCTCTATAACCTGGTGGTGGAGGAAAGCTATGACTAACAATCCAGAAGCAAGTAGGGAGTGAATTAACAAAAATTAAACTAGTAAATTGTAAAGATCTAATTGGATTTTTAAAATGATTTATGAATCTGGCAGCATCCTGTCAAACAAATAGAGGGTCCCTCCAAAGAGATGTAAAAAATGGGAAGTTTTTATAGAAGGAAGGTGGGGCAGGAAAGTTATTAGCAAAAGAAAATGATTGTTTCAGTCCAGTTGGCTTTTCTATAGGGTGGAAAGCAAGTGGTCTTATGCTGATTGCTTCCACTATTTGGGGGAATGGAGAGGGCCCACGTGGTAGACTGATTAGCACTGACCGAAAATTCCTGATTGACTGGTTAAGCCTACATTTCTGGGGGAGGTTGAAACTGTGATTAGATTATGTATTAAGCCCAGGTTTGGGAACACGGTCCACGTAACACCATTTTGGGGTTCTATGTTTTTGTTTTTAACATGGGAAAAGAGTGATGTATTTTACTTCATTATAAAAATTACATAGCAGAAACAAAAAAATAAGGAAAATACAATGAAAATGTACAATTTGTAATATTTTAGACTTGCCTCCTTGAAATAACCCTGAGACTTCTTAAATGACTGTGTGTATACGTATTTAGATCATTCAGTCACATGATTATAGATAATCCCTTAGTATTCTTCCACAGACCGCTAACTGCTTACCATAGCCTTGGTTTTACACCATAGCCTTGGCCCTTCACCTGCAGGGGCCAGCTCATCTCCAAGAATCCTAGGATACTTCCCTGGGGCTCTGATAAAACTCCCCTACTGTCTCTTTAAAGCAAACAAACTTTAATATTACAGGAACATTCTTGGTTCCATTAACCTGGGCAGCGTTCCGCCAATAGCATGGGTCCCAGTCTAGTGCCTCTAATTGCAAGGGTTTCTCACGCAAAACGTTCTTTGGCAAAACGCCATGGGGTGGATTGCTCAAGGAACACATTTCTGGTGTGGGGGAACCTGCCGGGGCTTCGCGGATGCCATAGAAATCTGACGTCAGTATGGCGACCATGACGACTTTTCAGTCGTCGGAGACAGACATACCCTAGCGTGAAAATCAGAACTGACCTTAGGTGTTTGGGACTTAGCTGAGGTCGTGTGTCACCATAGTTGGGGCTGAACCTCCCTGGGGTGTGGAGAGACAAAGCAATGCAGATCCAAGTCTTCTGTTTCCCATTTAGGGGCTTGATAACGGGGCTGTAACAATTATGTGTTACAGGCTGTCGTAGGTAAAGCTGCTGGGGTCCTGCCCTACCTCAGTGAGTTTGGGTTCTGTTCCAAGGGTGTTCTGGAGCTGCTCTCCTCTAAAGGCAAGAGCACAGGAGGGAAGACAGGTAAGGACTCTGAGCCCCAGCTTCCCTCTCTGTCAAATGGGGATGAGAAAGCTTCACCCACAGGATTGCTGAGAATAGTGATACATTTGAGCAAGCTCCTGGCTCTGTAGTTACTGCAGGATCATGAATGTATGAATTCAGGCCACTTCTTACACTTTTTCAACGTTGTTGTTAGGGGATAGATGAGGAAATGAGAAGAAAAAGGCCCTTTTGAGAACTCCATTATAACATGTTGTTAGCACCGTGACCCAATTGAATCGTGTCAGCGTCTCTAAACCAGTGACTGGTATGGTGCTGGGTACAAAGTTATTCCGTTAAGTAGTAGTGATTGCTGGATCTGTCTCTCGGTGTGCAGCTCTTTATGCCAGTGGCTGAGCTAATATCAGGTGCCTGAAGGATGCAGGTTCTGAGCACTGTGTCCTGATAGCTGCTGAAGTTTCAACTCTAGATTCAAGGGCACTGGTCCTCAGGAGACCCCATCACTTCACATCTCTAATGTGATAACATCTGTCACAGGAGTATTCAAATATCTGAATAAAAGCATATTGTGGAATATCTCATTTGAGGTTCACAAACTAGCCTAAAAGAAGAGGAGCTACTTTGATCTCATCATAGGAGAAGAGGTTTAGCGGGTGGAATTTCATTCCATCAGCAGCTACATAGTGTGTAGTAGCTGATGGGGCCCATATTAGGGATGGCTTTTTGCTGAAAAGCAATAAATTGTCCAGTTGTAGAAGGAAATTGGTCTTTAATATGCATTTGAAATGCATAACCTAAATTGTTCTTGCTGTATAAATAATTGGCAAATCACATGTATCTCTAGATGGGTGTGGAAATGTACAGTTTTTACATCTTCTTAGCAATTTGTAATGTAGATTCTTTCCTGGTCCTCATGATTTTCCCCCAATTTATAAAGAAATTCTTTAAAGAGTTAGAAAATGTTCATGTGTTAGTTCAAAATTTCAGTGACTAGATTTTAATATATTAAAAAATATTTATTACACTAGAGTTTGCCCTATTATGATACTCAGCCTCTTTCAGCAAAATAAGCAGTTACTTTTAAATATCATTATAATTATTCCTAATACATAATATTTTATTTCTGTACTTAAGGAAATAGACATCAAATTTCTTTAATATTTGGATAAATTACATTGCTAATGATCATTTTGATAAGGCAGTGTAAATCTGTTAATACTGTAAGAAGGTACATGGGAGTTTTTCACCTGATTAAAATGTATCAGAAAATTATAAATATGTATATATATGCCAAATATTTCACTGAGGTATGGTTGACATACAATACACTGTATATATATCTCTAATAAGTTTTTATATCTATATGCATTTGTGAATCCAATTCTGCAGTCAAGATAAGGAAGATATCCATCACCTCAAAAAGCTAATTTTTATACCTTTGTAATGTCTCCATCTACCACTCTAGCCTCCCTCTCTATATCACCCTATCTCATTTTTAGGTGACCACTGATTTTCTGTCACTATGCATTTTTTCCTATAATTTTATGTGAATAGACTCCTACAATGTGTATTCCTTTTTTATCATTCCGCTTTCCATCAAGCTGTTTCCAGATTTATCTGTGTGTTGAGTATATGAACATTTCCTTCTTTTTTATTGTTAGCCAACATTCCATTATGTGGGTATACCACAATTATATCTATCCATTCACCTGGTAATGGATACTGTTGTTTGTTTTCCAATTTGCAGCTTTTGTAGAAAAAGGTGCTATGAACATTTGTGTATAATCTTTACTTAGACATATGCTTTCTTTCCCTTGAGTAGATACATTTGGAGTGCAACAGATGGATCATATATGGCAGGTAGAGGATCAACACTGAAATAAACTAACAAAATGTTTTCCAAAGCATTGGCACAATTTTTCATTGCCACCAGCAATGTGTGTGAATTGTATCATATACAACCATGTAGGACTTGGTATGGTTAATTTGTTTATTTTAGCCATTTACAGAGGGGTGCAGAGAGATTACATTTCCCTAATGACTAATGATGTTCAGCATCATTTCATGTCCTTATTTGATTTTTTTTGATGAAGTATTTTTTCAAATATGTTTTTTCCATTATTTACTGGAGCGTCTGTTTTCTTATTGACCTTTGTGACATTTTTAAATCTGGATTTAAGTCCTTTATCAGATATATTATTTACAAATATTTTCTCCAAGTCAGTGACTTAATATTTTAATTCTCTCAACAATATCTTTGGCAGAACAAAAGCTTTCGATTTTGAGGAAGTCTAATCTTTCAATTTGTTCATTTCTGGTTTTGATTTTGCCTTTGATGTCATATCTAGGAAATATTCAGATAGTCTAGGGTAGCTATCATTTCTCCTCCTTTTGAGGTTTTGTACTTTCAGCTTTTATAATTAGGCCTATGATTCATCTTGAGTTGGGTTTTGTTTATGGTACAATACATGGATCACAGTTGATGTTTGTGTATATGGAGACCCATGTGTCCCAGAACCCTTTGTTGAAAATATTATCCTTTCTCCACTGAATTGCCTTTGTAGCTTCATCAAAGATCATTTGTCCATATATGTGTAGGTCTATTTTTATACTCATCATATTCCTTTGATATATAGTTTTTCCTTTATCCCAATAACACATTATCTTAAATACTATGGATTTATAATGAGTCAAAATAAGGTAGTACTTTTCCTCCAACTTTAATCTTTTTTTAAGTTTTAAGTTTTAAGTTTTAAGTTTTTTTTAATGTTTATTCATTTTTGAGAGATAGAACAGAGCATGAGCTGGGGAGGGGCAGAGAGAGAGAGGGAAACAAAGCAGGCCCCAGCCGCTGAGCTGTCAGCACAGAGCCCAACGCGGGGCTCGAACTCACTGGTCACGAGATCATGACCTGAGCCGAAGTCAGACTCCCAACCAACTGAGCATTTGACCTATGCATTTCCACATGACTTTTAGGATAAGCTTGTCCATTTCTTTTACAGAAGTTTCTGCTAGTATTTATTAGGATTGTATTTAATCTATAGATCGATTTGGGGAGAATAGACCTCTTAACAATACTGAGTCTTCTGACCCAAGAAGATGATATATCCCTTCATTTATTTAGGCATTATTAATTTCTCTTAGGGATGTTTTGCAGTGTTCAGAGTATAGGCCTTGCATATGTTGACATGCATGTGCCACGTCTATATAGTTCACAGTTTTTGATGTTGTCAATGTAGTATTTTGTATTACAGTTTCCAGTTCTTATATTTTCACTAAACTGTCCATAGCAAAATGTTCCTGTGAAATCTTTTTCACTGAAATCACAAATTATTTTAGGAAGCAAAAGATTATTGATTCTTAACACGTGTATTATTCAGCGTTCTCCAGAGGAACAGAACCAATAAGATGATGATATTTATTTAGAGATTTATTTTAAGGAATTTACTCATGAGATTGTGGAGAATCTGATGGGGGAAGCCAGAAGACTGGAGACTCAGGAAAGAGTTACAGTAGAGTCTGAATGCAATATGCTAATGAACCACAAGGTGCTGATGTTGTAGATGAAGTCAAAAGGATTTTATTGGCAAAACTCTCTCTGGCTCAGGGCTGATTAGCACTTTGTTCTGTTCAATCCTCCACCTAATTGGATGAGGCCCACCTACTTTATGGGAGGCTAATTGCTTTACTGGAATTCTACCCATGTAAATGTAAATCTCATTCAAAATAACTCTCACAGATATATCTAGAATAATATTTGATCAAATATCTGGGCACGGTGGTCTCACCAGATTGACACATACAATTTATGATCACAATATTCATTTATCTAGATTTCCATATTAGTTTTAGATGTGATTGGCAATGTACTGAACCTGGGGAGTAAAATGTCCCCCAGAAAAATCTACAGGTCATCTTCAGAAAATCATTCACTAAAATGAAATAGCTTAGTAGCTTTCGACTTTATTTGTGTAGTTCAGGTTGAATTGTGGAGTTTTCTCTCTATCCCCAAACAAATCCACCTCAATGAATTCCTGGCTCTTTGGACAGCAAGAATAAGAGGGAGAGAGCATGTATAACTGTGTGTGTGTGTGTGTGTGTGTGTGTGTGTGTGTGTGTGTGTGGGTGAAGCTGTAAGGAATATTGTGAGGAATATGTGAGATGAATTACTATGGGTTATGTCAGTTGTCGGTTTCTAACACATGTTAGAAGACAAGTCAGGATGGTTGCTGTTTGTTTTATCTCAGCTTTCCTCGGCCAGTATGGTTACCATGGTGACTCAGTGACCACTGTGGAACTTGGTACAGTCTGAAAATGCATTTATAATTTTTGCTGAATCACTCATTTTTCTAATAGTTGTTAAGTTGCTTTTATATTGCTGTCATTTGTTATAGATTAATAATTTGACATTCAAATGTTGGATAGAGTTTTTCTATTCTCTCCTATCATTTGCTTATTTATTCATGTATTTATTTTCTTAGTATGACTCATGGATTCCTATTTTGCTTAAAGATTTACCCTCTGACATTATAATTATATATTTTGATACATTGTTACAGAATCGGGTAGTATCAGCCCCTTCAAATTGGCTTCTGTGTCCATTTTTCCTCCCATAAGTTCTATGCATATGCTTTGCTCTGTGAGCCTGAGTGTCTTCGTATCTGTGGGAAAAAAAGTAATGTTACCAACCTCACAGTAATGCTTTAAGGATTTAAAGTATTTAAAGTTTAAAACTAGCAACATACAGTGTGTGGCAAGTAGAAAGCTCTCAAAATGTTAGTTGCCCAATCCAGCTTTTCCTCCTTCATTTGCTACCTCTGACATGAACATCATGGCATGACTACCAGAGAGAATACTTGTATATGGAAGAGCATGCAGGGATTATCTCCCATTTACATAGTATGAGAGCTTCATTGTCACTGCTGTGTGAGGGAAGGGACTGTGGGATGAGCTAGGGAAGAAGCACAGCATCATTACACAGTTTCCAGTGACTTGAGTGGGGACAGGCAAGTACATGCTTACCTCTTTACCCTGCATTTCAGGTACTTTCCCTTCATCTCACTTTTCCCTCTATTCCATGTGCTGTCTTATCCCCTGACTCTACCTTCTAGTGAAACAGCAGAGAAGGATGTGGACTCTGAGTTTCTGAAACAGGATCCAAAATATAAGAACCAAGTGTGACATCCACTGTGCTAGACAATTTTCTGAAGCCAGAGTGAAGAGCTAGGGGTCCCATCATTGGGGCCACTTAGATTAAGTTACTACCATTCTTGCAATGTCTTCTATACAACAGGATAACAATACCCAATGTTCCCAACCACCCAGGAATGATGTGGACATTAGGTGTGATCCCATGTGAGAAACGAATCTCTAGTCACAGGTGGGAGGGAAGGATGAATGCCCTTTTGAGTAATTATATTAACAGAGACACTCAAATATCAAAAACTCTGCATGGTAGGCATTAAGTTAGTAGTACACAAATGTCAGATGTTTAGGT
Source organism: Panthera pardus (assembly GCF_024362965.1). Lineage (NCBI taxonomy): Eukaryota > Metazoa > Chordata > Mammalia > Carnivora > Felidae > Panthera > Panthera pardus. The sequence goes on along the minus strand of NW_026526843.1, from coordinate 44,123,491 downwards.
CAGGAGTTTCTAAGTGTGATCTAAGGACCACTTCATAAAAATTGGCCAAGGATGATTGTTAAAGTATCAGGTACATGAGCCCACCTTATGTCTGCTGTGTCCAAAAGAGGGTGGTGGGTTGGGAGGTGTCTACATTTTGAATAATGTTTCTTGTGTATTGTGGTATAAATTAAAGTTAGAAAGTCACTGCTATGCATTGCAATAAGGTGTTCTTAAATTTTGAATCCTTAAAATTGGTGTAAATTTGTCCTGCAACCCAGCTTTAAACATTTGTGTTTACTCCCAGTAGATCAAAATGGGAAAACATGTTTTTCTTCATACTTATTCAGTGTTTGATATAGGAGTGACACAGCAGTTTCCTAAGACTTCCATAACATAGTGCTATAAACTGGCTGGTTTAAAGAATAGAAATTCATTGTCTCATTGTTCTGGAGGCTAGAAGCTTAAAATCAAATTGTCGCTAGGGCTATGCTCCCTCAGAATCCTTTTGGGGACAGTATCCATACTTCTTTCTAGCTTGTGCTGGTTTGTTGGAAATCTCTGCATTTCTTGGCTTGTAGTGGTATAACTCCAATCTCTGCCTTCATTGTCACATGGTGTTGTCCCTGTTCTCTCTTCACATGGCTGTTATAAGGACACCAGTCACATTGGTTTAGGGATGCACCCTACTCCAGTATGACTTCGTCTTAACTAATTACATCTGCAATTCATAGTTCCACATAAAGTTATCTTGAATTCCTGAGGGTTAAGATGTCAACATCTCTTTTTTGAGGCACAACTCAACAAATCACAGCCACTGTGGATGCAACACACTGAACAATAGAAGACAGTGTCCCTGGTGCTTTGTTTCTAGCTTGGGAAAACTGTCAGTAAGCAGGTAAGCAAATCAGTATGTAGGACAGTTTCATATGGGAGTGAATCCTCTAAAGAGAATAAACAAATCCATTGAGTAGGAAATTATGGGGATAGGTATTACTATAGATGGGGTTTTCAGTGAAGCTCTTTCTCAGGAAGTGACATTTGAGCTGAATCCCAAACAAGAGGAATCCAGGCCTACGTTGGCATTTTGGTTTGTGATGTGCATGGCACCAGTTGTTGTAAGAGGAGACAGTGAACTCAAGTGGCTGGAGCCTGGTAAATAAAGTAAAGAAGGTAGGAAATGAGGTCAAAGGGCAGACAAGAGCCAGGTCATTTGGGATCTTTAAGGTGTTAGGACTCATTCTGAGGGTGGAGGGTTATAGTATGTGAATGACATCTGATTCATGTGCTCACAAGGTGATTCTCCCTCTGTGAGGAGAATGGACTGGACAGGGACAAGATGGCTGTAGGGATAACTGAGAGGTGGTACTAGCAATGGTTGTGTGTGAGGATAAAGCAAGATCCTGATGAGCCTGCAGGTATTGGTGCAGAAATTGTGCTGTTTCCTGAGGTCAGTTGCTCCAGGAGCTTTTGAGATGTTGTCATGATAATTAGGTATCCAACAATCCTTAATGTCAAAGTTAGTGATACAAAACACATATCAATTGATAGATAAGATTCAGTTGTAAGATTATTAAACTTCATTAATGACACATGAAAAGATCTTATAAAACTATAAAAACAGATTCTACACTTGCATATATTCATAAAAATTGTAGCATTTATTGAACTGTCACTGTGTGCCTCACTGTATTCTAAGTGTGTTCACCTATTAACTCAATCAATTCTCAAGACAAGAACCCATGAGGAAGGGCCGATTGCTTCCTCATTTACAGAAGAGGAAACTGAAGCACAAAGAAGTTCTTTCACTTTCCAGGGGTTCAGAGATAGCCAACCATCCTAATATCTCTGCAGAATTTTTAAATGATGTGGTTCTGGGGCATCTGGGTGGCTCAGTCGGTTAAGCGACCAACGGGCTCAGGTCATGATCTCACAGTTCGTGATTACGAGCCCTGCATGGGGCTCTGTGCCGACAGCTCGGAGCCTGGAGCCTGCTTCATATTTTGTGTCTCCTTCTCTGTCTGCTCCTCCCTGACTTGTGCGCTGTCTCTCAAAAAATAAATAAACATTAAAAAAAATTTAAAATGTTGTAGTTCTGGACCATTCATTCTTGTAAAAACAAAAATGGAAGGATATGTTTTTGTTTTAAGCTTTTTTAGTCTGCAGTCACTACTGTGTAATTGCAATTTTGCAGATGAGGCAATTGAGTGACTGGAAGGTGAAGTAAAAATAATCAAACTCACACTTTAATTAAAAAACTAGGGTTTACACCTAGTCTGTCTCCAGAGCCCATACTTATGACCAGTACACTTAGGAAGAATAAAGAGAAATTTGTTGAACTGTGTCAGCCCAAGGTGGGTGATGTTAGACCAGGCCCATATCTGTTTTGGTGGTGTCAAAAGGAAACCACAAGCCTAAAATGGAGTCACTTATGCTAGATCAAGTCACCAAACTTGGGCTTAATACCTGAACTAATTACATTTATAACCTCCCTCAGTCTTTACTGATCAGTCTGGATTATTCTGGTCAGCACAAATAAGGTAATCTGTCACATGGGGTCCCCCAAAATAAGAGGAGGTAATTTACCTGGTAAGACCTGTTTGTCCCCATAGGAAGGTGACCTCACCTGAATTAATCCCTTTTTCTGTTTATGACTTCCTTGTCCCTCCTTTAAAACTCTTTCTGTTTCTTAGCTCTGTGGAGCCTCTCTCTACTTGCTAGATGAGATGCTGTCCGATTTATGAGTCATTTAATAAAACAAATTTGGTCTTCAAATTTACTAGGTTGAATTTTTGTTATTTAACAATGAAAATTATACTTCAATAGGCATTTTACATGTACAGAGTATATTTGTTCATGAAAAATGAGAAGATAATAATTATAACAAACAAATTGCAATAATCCTCACAGTTACTATATATTAGACAACTTGCTAGTTTTCATCTTTTACATTTTGTTTTTGTAGGCTTATGTTGGTATCTCATTGTCATTTAAACTTAATTTCTGTGAGCTCTTAAATTTCTTTTCATCTAAATGTTCTGTTGTTTCATGTTCCACTGATTATCTTCACAAACTGGATTTGTGTCCTGTGACTTTGCATTCTAGATGATGTGATTGTATCTCTACTGCGTTGTTTATTCTGTGCCTCTGGCCCTCCTGTTTTCTTCAAAATGGTAATTAGATACGGAGTCTTGTTCAGATTCCATTTTTTATGAAAGAGTACCTCAGATATAATGGTATACTTCTTATAGTGTTATGTCAGAAACCTCATTATGTCTGGTGTCTCTCATCCTGTGTCATTGAGATGTATCATTGGGTTCAAGTGTTGTCAGCCTGATCTATTGATTACAAAACTTCCCATCCACATTTTAACTCCAGTTTTTTGTAGCTTCTTAAAGACAATTGCCTAGATCTATATTTCATTAACAGAAGAGAAAGTGATGTTTTAATTCTATAATTTCATCTGCATTTATTAGCTAGAATTCTATAAAACCAACTACCCCTCATCACCTATGTGGTTACACTGAGATATGATCCACACAAACCATAAATAAGAAAAGTGCTTACTTCTTTTGCAGGATTTTCCTAATTTTCAAAATAATGAGTTATTTCCCTAGTATCCTCCAAATGTGAACAGTGCATTGGCTTTTTTTTGTTAGAGTGTTATCATGAACTCTGGATATTTATATACTTGAAGTTGTAACCAACTGCAGTCATTGATTTATTTGATGTTGAAATTGTTGTGCCTTTGGCCTATGGGAGCCTCTTTGTGTTGGACTTTGTGTCTTTGATATGTTTTCTAGTATGAGATTGGTCCAGACTCACCTGGTACAATCCCCACCCAGCCCTAGAATTAGCCATTACTCCAAGGAAGTCTGGTGCCAGGTAAGTGGTAATGTTTTGACAGCATTTAAGCTGGGTACCAGAGATACTCATTGCTACTGGGTTGTTCATGTTTCTTGTGCTTTATAGAATGTGGGACCTGTACATGTAAATTATAATTTTTATGAAAATATACCTCATCATCTTGTATCCTTGGCTACTCCTGTCACCTTATATGTAATATTTTTTCTCAGTTTCATTTCAACCTTTGAGTTTTTAAAAATACCTAAAGGAAAAATGTCACCCCCGAGAAAGAAGGAGAGAAGATGGGGGTGTAGGAGGACGCTGGGCTCACCTCCTCCTGCTGATCACTTAGATTCCACCCACATCTGCCTAAATAACCCAGAAAACCACCAGATGACTAGCAGAATGGACTCTCCAGAGCCAAGCATAGACAAGAGTCCCACAGAAGAGGGTAAGAAGGGCAGAGAGGTGGAGCACACTACATGGACAGGCAGGAGGGAGCCAGGACGGTGGAGAGACAGCCCGCCTAGCAAGGCAGAATCCCCAAGTCTGGCTTGCAAAAGTGGAGGGGCTGGATTGCATAAGTTCTGACAGCCAGTAGGACTTAACATCTGGAATGTTAAAAGCCAGCAGCTCCGCTTAGAGAGTGGGAGGGCCAGAGGACACTGGGAGGGAAAGGAGTTGAGCCCTGGAAGACAGAGCTCAGCTCAGCGGGGAACAAAGCAGATGACCAGCGCCATCTCCCTCTCCCATCCGCCAGCTGAAACCCCAAAGGGAACCAGTTCACCGAACTTGCTTTCACTGCACACCCAATGTCGTGCTTCTGTGGATCCATCCCTCCGACAGGTCGGATTCCCTGCCGGTGCTGTGGAGCCCCTCCCGCAGGGGACCACTGATGGCAAAGCGAGCTGAGCCTACCCCTCCCGCCCCTGTGCACCTTGTGGATCCACCCCGGCTAATACACCAAATCCCATCAAAGCAGCACCACAAGCCTGGCGTTGTGCAAGTAGCCCAGACAGGGGCCACACCACTCCACAGTGAGTCCTGCCCCTGGGAGAGGGGAAGATAAGGTAAACACCAGTCTGACTGTGGCCCCCTGCAGTGGGCTGGGGACAGACATCAGGTCTGACTGTGGCCCTGCCGACCAACACAAGTTACTCCAGAAAGCACAGGGGAAGTGCCCTGCATTTCCACGACACCACAGGGACTACCCAAAATGATGAAAAGGAAGAATTCTCCTTAAAAGAAACTCCAGGAAGTAGCAACAGCTAACGAATTGATCAAAAATGATTTAAGCAAGGGGCGCCTGGGTGGCGCAGTCGGTTAAGCGTCCGACTTCAGCCAGGTCACGATCTCGCGGTCCGTGAGTTCGAGCCCCGCGTCAGGCTCTGGGCTGATGGCTCGGAGCCTGGAGCCTGTTTCCGATTCTGTGTCTCCCTCTCTCTCTGCCCCTCCCCCGTTCATGCTCTGTCTCTCTCTGTCCCAAAAATAAATAAAAAAAAAACGTTGAAAAAAAAAATCAAAAATGATTTAAGCAAAATAACGGAACAAGAATTTAGAATAATAGTCATAAAATTAATTGCTGGGCTTGAGAAAAGCATAGAGGACAGCAGAGATTCTATTGCTACAGACATCAAGGGACTAAGAAATAGTCATGAGGAGCTAAAAAATGTTATAAATGAGGTACAAAATAAAATGGTGGCAACCACAATCAGATTGAAGAGGCAGAGGAGAGAATAGGTGAACTAGAAGATAAAATTATGGAAAAAGAGGAAGCTGAGAAAAAGAGATAAAAAAAATCCAGGAGTATGAGGGGAGAATTAGAGAACTAAGTGATGCAATCAAACGTAACAATATCTGTATAATAAGAATTTTCAGAAGAGGAAGACAGAGAGAAAGGGGCTGAAGGTGTACTTGAACAAGTCATAACTGAGAACTCCCCTGATCTGGGGAAGGAAAAAGGCATTGGAATCCAAGAGGCACAGAGAACTCCCTTCAAACATAACTTGAATCGATCTTCCGCATGACATATCATAGTGAAACTGGCAAAATAGAAGGATAAAGAGAAAATTCTGAAAGCAACTAGGGATAAACATGCTCTAACATATAAAGGGAGACAGATAAGACTAGTGACAAACCTATCTACTGAAACTTGGCAGGCCAGAAAGGAATGGCAGGATATCTTCACTGTTCAATGTAATGAACAGAAAAAATATGCAGCTGAGAATCCTCTATCCAGCAAGTCTGTCATTCAGAATAGGAGAGATAAAGGTCTTCCCAAGCAAACAAAAACTGAAGGAATTCATCACCACTAAGCCAGCCCTACAAGAGATCCTAAGGGGCATTCTGAGAGTGAAATGTTGCAAGGACTGCAAAGTACCAGAGACATCACAACAAGCATGAAACCTACAGACATCACAATGACTCTAAACCCATATCTTTCTATAACAACACTGAATGTAAATGGACTAAATGCGCCAACCAAAAGACGTAGGGTATCAGAATGGATAAAAAAACAAGACCCATCTATTTGCTGTCTACGAGAGACTCATTTTAGATCTGAGGACACATTCAGATTGAGAGTGAGGGGATGGAGAACTATTTATCATGCTACTGGAAGTCAAAAGAAAGCTGGAGTAGCCATACTTATATCAGACAAACTAGACTTTAAATTAAAGGCTGTAACAAGAGATGAAGAAGGGCATTATATAATAATTACAGGGTCTATCCATCAGGAAGAGCTAACAATTATAAATGTCTATGCACCGAATATGGGAGCCCCCAAATATATAAAACAATGAGTCACAAACATAAGAAACCTTATTGATAAGATGTGGTAATTTCAGGGGACTTTAACACTCCACTTACAGAAATGGACAGATCATCTAGACACAGGATCAATAAAGAAACAAGGGTCCTGAAGGATACATTGGATCAGATGAACTTGGCAGATATATTTAGAACTCTGCATCCCAAAGCAACAGAATATACTTTCTTCTCGAGTGCCCATGGAACATTCTCCAAGATAGATCACATACTGGGTCACAAAACAGCCCTTCATAAGTATACAAGAATTGAGAACATACCATGCACACTTTCAGACCACAATGCTATGAAGCTTGAAATCAACCACAGGAAAAAATCTGGAAAACCTCCAAAAGCATGGAGGTTAAAGAACATCCTACTAAAGAATGAATGGGTCAACCAGGCAATTAGAGAAGAAATTTAAAAATATATGGAAACAAATGAAAATGAAAAGACAACAATCCAAATGTTTTGGGATGCAGCAAAGGCAGTCCTGAGAGGAAAATACATTGCAATCCAGGCCTATCTCAAGAAACAAGAAAAATCTCACATACAAAATCTAACAGCACACCTAAAGGAAATAGAAACAGAACAGCAAAGACACCCCAAATCCAGAAGAAGAAGAGGAATAACAAAGATCAGAGCAGAAATAAACAATATAGAATCTAAAAAAACTGTAGAGCAGATCAATGAAACCAAGAGTTAGTTTTTTGAAAAAATACACAAAATTGATCAACCTCTAGCTAGGCTTCTCAAAAACTAAAAGATGACACAAATAGATACAATCATGAGTGACAATGGAATTATTACAACCAATCCCTCAGAAATACAAGCAATTATCATAGAATAGTATGAAAAACTATATGCCAACAAAGTGGACAACCTGGAGAAATGGACAAATTCCTAAGCACCCACACACTTCCAAAACTCACACAGGAAGAAATAGAAAACTTGAAAGATCCATACCAGCAAAGAAATTGAATCAGTTATTAAAAATCTCCCAACACATAAGAGTCCAGGACCAGATGGCTTCCCAGGGGAATTATACCAGACATTTAAAGCAGAGATAATACCTATCCTTCTCAAGCTGCTCCAAAAAATAGAAAGGGAAGGAAAACTTCCAGACTCATTCTATGAAGCCAACATTACTTTGATTCCTAAACCAGACAGAGACCCAGAAAAAAAAGAGGACTACAGGCCAATGTCCCTGATGAATATGGATGCAAAAATTCTCAAAAGATACTAGCAAATAGAATTAAACAGCATATAAAAAGAAATATTCACCATGATCAAGTGGGACTCATTCCTGGGCTACAGGGCTGGTTCAATATTCACAAATCAATCAACATGATACATCACATTAATAACAGAAAAGAAAAGAACTATATGATGCTATCAATCTATGCAGAATAGGCATTTGACAAAATTCAGCATCCTTTATTAATAAAAACCCTTGAGAATGTCGGGAGAGCAGGAACATACTTAAACATTAAAAGCCATGTATGAAATGCCCACAGCTAATATCATCCTCAATGGGGAAAAAGTGAGATCTTTCCCCCTGAGATCAGGAACACGACAGGGATGTCCACTCTCACCGCTGTTGTTTAACATAGTGTTGGAAGTGCTAGCATCAGCAATCAGACAACAAAAGGAAATCAAAGGCATCAAAACTGGCAAAGATCAAGTCAAGCTTTCACTTTTTGCAGATGACATGATATTATACGTGGAAAACCTGACAGACTCCACCAAAAGTCTGCTGGAACTGATACATGAATTCAGCAAAGTCGCAGGATACAAAATCAATGTACAGAAATCAGTTGCATTCTTATACACTAATAAAGAAGCAACAGAAAGGCAAATAAAGAAACTGATCCCATTCACAATTGCACCAAGAAGCTTAAAATACCTAGGAATAAACCTAACCAAAGGTGTCAAAGATCTGTACGCTGAAAACTATAGAAAGCTTATGAAGAAAATTGAAGAAGATATAATGAAAAGGAAAAACATTCCGTGCTCGTGGATTGGAAGAATAAATATTGTTAAAATGTCAATACTACCCAAAGCTATCTACCCATTCAACGCAATTCCAATCAAAATTGCACCAGTATTCTTCTCGTAGCTAGAACAAGCAATCCTAAAATTTGTATGGAACCACAAAAGGCCCCGAATAGCCAAAGTAAATTGAAGAAGAAGACCAAAGCAGGAGGCATCACAATCCTAGACTTTAGCCTCTACTAAAAAGCTGTAATCATCAAAGCAGCATGGTATTGGCACAAAAACAGACACATAGACCAATGGAAGAGAATAGAGACTCTAGAATTGGGCCCACAAAAGTATGGCCAACTAATCTTTGAGAAAGCAAGAAAGAATAGCAAATGGAAAAAAGACAGTCTTTTTAACAAATGGTGCTGGGAGCACTGGACTGCAACATGCAGAAGGATGAAACTAGACCACTTTCTTACACCATTCACAAAAATAAACTCAAAATGGATAAAGGACCTGAATGTGAGACAGGAAACAATCAAAACCCTAGAGGAGAAAGCAGGAAAAAAAAAAAAAAACTTCTCTGACCTCAGACGCAGCAATTTCTTACTTGACACATCTCCCTTACTTGGCAAGGGAATTAAAAGCAAAAATGAAATATTGGGACCTCATCAAGATAAGAAGCTTCTGCCTTGCAAAGGAAACAATCAACAAAACTAAAAGGCAACCAAAGGAATGGGAAAGGATATTTGCAAACGACATATCAGACAAAGGGCTAGTATCCAAAATCTATAAAGAGCTCACCAAACTCCACACCCAAAAAAGAAATAATCCAGTGAAGAAATGGGCAGAAAACATGAATAAACACTTCTCTAAAGAAGACATCCAGATGGCCAACAGGCACATGAAAAGATGCTCAACGTCGCTCCTCATCAGAGAAATACAAATCCAAACCACACTCAGATATCACCTCATGCCAGTCAGAGTGGCTAAAATGAACAAATAAGGAGACTATAGATGCTGGCAAGGATGTGGAGAAATGGGAACCCTCTTGCACTGTTGGTGGGAATGCAAACTGGTGCAGCCACTCTGGAAAACAGTGTGGAGGTTCCTCAAAAATTAAAAGTAGATCTTCCCTATGACCCAGCAATAGCACTGGTAGGAATTTACCCAAGGGATACAGGAATGCTGATGCATAGGGGCACTTGTACCCTAATGTTTATAGTAGCACTTTCAACAATAGCCAAATAATGGAAAGCCTAAATGTCCATCAACTGATGAATGGATAAAGAAATTGTGGTTTATATACACAATGGAATACTAGGTGGCCATGAGAAAGGATGAAATATGGCCTTTTGTAGCAACATGGATGGAACTGGAGAGTGTTATGCTTAGTTAAATAAGTCATACAGAGAAAGACAGATACCATATATTTTCACTCTTATGTGGATCCTGAGAAACTTAACAGAAGACCATGGGGGAGGGAAAGGAGAAAAAAAAACGGTTAGAGAGGGAGGGAGCCAAACCATAAGAGACTCTTAAAAAGTGAGAACAAACTGAGGGTTGATGGGGGGTGGAAGGGAGGGGAGGATGGGTGATGGGTATTGAGGAGGGCACCTGTTGTGTTGAGCACTGCGTGTTGTATGGGAAACAATTTGACAATAAATTTCATATTAAAAAAAATACCTAAAGGATGAACACTGGGTATTGTATGGAAACCAATTTGACAATAAATTTCATATTTAAATAAATAAAAATAAATATAAAAAGTACCTAATCCTAGCTCTAAGCCTAATCCTAACCCAAACCCCTAACCCCTAACCATAACCATAACCATAACCATAACCATAACTATAACCATAACCTTAAACTTATCCTTCTGGAGGGGTCTCAACTGCAGGATAATACGCACATATCCTCACACTGGCCCTAATCCTAACCCTTATTCTGTCCCTAAACCGAACTCTAATCTTAGATCCGAGGGGGGAAAAAAAAGATCTGGTACACACACACACACACACACACACACACACACACACACACACGATCTAATATTACTCAGCCACCAAAAAATAATGAAATTTTGCCATTGAGCAACATGGATGGAACAGAGAGTATTATCCTAAACAGAGTAAGTCAGTCAGAGACAAACAAATGTCATATGATTTAAGAAATTAAACAAACAAGCAAATGGAAAAAAAAAAAGACACAGGCAAACCAAGAAACAACTCCTAACTATAGAGAACATACTGATGGTTACAAGGGGAGGTGGGTGGGGATGATTGGTTAAATAGGTGATGAGAATTAAGGAGTGTGCTTGTGATGAGTACCAGATGTATTGAAGTGTTGAATCAGTATATTGTACAACAGAATCTAATATTATACATAAGTTAACCTACTGGAATTAAAAAAAATTAATAAATAAATTTGTGTAATAGTTGTTGGGCTATTTATTATTATTTATTATTCTTCATCGCCTCCCCTGTAACCTAAGGCAAACAGTGATCTTTTTATTGTTTCCATAATTTTGCCTTTTTCAGAATGTTATGTAGCTGGGATATGTAATACATAACTTTTTCTGATAGGCTTCTTTCACTTAGTAATATGCACTTAAGATTCCATCTTGTCTTCTCATAGCTTGATAGCTCATTTCTTTTCAGCATTAAATAATATTCCATTCTATGGATATATCACAGTTTATTTATTAGTTTACCTACTGAAGGATATCTTGTATGCTTCTAAGTTTGGCAATTTGAATATATAGCTGCTAACATCTGGGTGTTCAACATCTGAGTGCAGGTTTTTGTATACATTTAAGAGTTGGAGTCATTTGAGTAAATACCAAGGAGTGTGATTTCAGGATCATATGGTAAAGAGTATGGTTAGGTTTGTAACAAACTGCCAAATTGTCTTCCACTATAGCTGTAGCATTGTGCATTGACACTCACAGTGAATATCTGTTTTCCTACATCTATGTTAGCACTTGGTATTTTTGATTTTTGTAATTCTAATAGGTATGTAGTAACACTTAACTGTTGATTTAATTTGCAATTCCCTAAAGACTTAGTAATGCTGATCATTTTTCATATGCTTATTTGCTATCCATATATCTTCTCGTGTGAGATGTCCCTTCAGAATTTATCAAATTATTTACTTTTTTTTAATTGTAGGTACAAAAACTTAATCTGAGTGTAGGAGTGCTGACAATACTGACTCCATCTTTGCCCCTCCAACTTGTTCATGTTTGAACTCTCTCGGGGCTATGTATTCCAGGCCCCTTGGAGATACATATACATACATTAGAAATGCTTCCCAGGGGAGCCTGGGTGGCTCAGTCTGTTGAGCGTCGGACTTAGGCTCAGGTCATGATCTCCTGGTCTGTGAGGTCCAGCCCTGCGTTGGGCTCTGTGCTGACAGCTCAGAGCCTGGAGCTGCTTCGAATTCTGTCTCCCTCTCTCTCTGCCCCTCCCCCGCTCATGCTCTGTCTCTCTCTTTGTCAAAAGTAAATAAAAAATAAATAAATAAACGTTAAAAAAAAAAAAAGAAATGCTTCCCAAAGTTGGGATGGGGAGAGACTTCTTTTTGCTTCCTGAGAATCTGGTAAAGATTACATAGTCTTTTTTCTTCTGATGCACAGGTGGTGCAACAAGATCTAATTAAAGATTAGCAGTCAATTAGGTACATGCAAGTCCTGTGGGATACATACAAATCCTTTGATCTCACTGCAGTGTCCTTCTGCATATCCCTCTATAAAATCTAAATCTAAGACTAAGGTCAGGATTTTGTAGAGAAAATTATGCAGCTGCCATAGATTATTCTCCACCCAATCTTCCCTGTCAGTAAAGTTACCCTGAATAAAACTCTGTATAAATTGTATTGGGTAGGCTGCTTTGTTTTCTGGTTTCAAAGTGGCTTCTCAGTTTTCAGGATACTTCTAACGGAGATCCACTCTCTCAGCACATTTTGAAGGGTATACTACAGTATTGTAAACTGTAAGCAAAGTTTTGTATGGCAGATTTCCTGAGCTTTTTTTTCATCTTGTGTAACCAAAACATTATTCCTGTTAGGAGCAACTCTTCCTTTTCCCCTCCTCCAGTCCCTACAAAGGGCATTCTACTTTCTGCTTCTATGAGATGGACTAATTGAGATCCTTTATCTAAGTGGAATTATGCAGTTCTCTTTTTGTGACTGACTTATTTTACTTAGCATAGTGTCTCCCAGGTTCATCTATGTTGTTGCAGTTGACATGATTTCATCCTTTTTAAGGCTGAATAATATTCCATTATATGTAAATACCATATTTTCTTTATCCATTCACCCATAAAAAATAAATTATTATGAATAATAATTATGAATAACACTGAAGCGAACATGAAAGGACAAGCATTTCTTTGAGATCCAAATTTCAAATTTTAATTACCCAGACATGGGAGAGCTGGATTATATGGTAATTCCATTTCTTATTTTTAATTTGAGAGAGTGGGGAGAAGGGGGAGGGAGAGATAGAAAGGGAGAGAGAAAATCCCAAGTAGGCTCCACATTCAGTGCAGAGCCCCACATGGGGCTGGATCCCACAACCCTGGGATCATGACCTGAGCAGAAATCAAGAGTTGGATGCTCAACCCACTGAGCCACTCAAGAGCCCCTGGTAATTCTATTTCTAATGTGGGGGAACCTCCATATTCTTTTCCATAGTGGATACACCATTTTATGTTGCCAGCAATAATGTATAAGTGTTCCAATTTTTCCACATCATCATCGACATTGTTTTTCTTTACATTTTTTAGGCTTTTTTTTTAAAGTTTCATTTAAGTTGCAGTTAGTTAATATATGGTGTAATATTAGTTTCAGGTGTACAATTCAGTGATTCAACACTTACATACAACACTTGGTGCTCATCACAATAAGTGCCCTCCTTAATAAAGGAACACTGTTTTTTTTTTTAATGTAATGACCATTCTAACATGTGTGAGGTGATATGTCATTATGGTTTTTATTTGCATTTCCTGATGATTAGGGATGTTGAACTTCCTTTCATATACCTGATATGCATTTTTATATCTTCTTTGGAGAAATGTCTATTTAATTCCTTTGCCCTTTTTTGATTAGGTTATTTAGTTTTTTCTATTCAGTTGTGTATATATACACATACATATATATTACTTTTTTGCTATTCAGTTGTGTATATATACACATACATATATTTTTTAGATAGTAACCCCCTTATTGGATATCTGGTTTGAAAATATTTTTTCCCACTCCATATTTTGCATTAGTCTCTGTTGATTGTTCCATTTGAATTGCAGAAAATTTTAAGTTTGGTGTCATTCCACTAAACTGTTTTTGCTTTTGTTACCTGTGCTTTGTGTGTCATGCCAATAAATCATTGACAAGACCAGTATCGTGAAATTTTTGCCTGTACTCTCTTCTAAGAGACTTACAGTTTCAGGCCTTTTGTTTATGTATTTAATCCACTTTTAGTTGATTTTTGTGTATGGTGTAACAGAGGGGTCCTTTTTCATTCTTTTGCATTTAGATGCCAAGTCAATTTGATTTGACAGTCTAACTGTTCAAAATTGTGTATTGGTGACCCCCTTGTTGAAGACAAGTTGACCATAAGTGTGTGTTTATTTCTGGGCTCTCTGTCTATATGTCTTCTTTCTGCCAGCATCATACTATTTTGACTACTGTAGACTTATCATATATTTGAAATGAGAGTATATTAAGCCTCTGGATTTGTTCCTTTTTTCTCAATATGTTTTGGCTATTCATCAGAGTTCTTTGTGGTTTTACATGAATTTTAGGAAGTTTCTTTTTCTATTTCTGTAAAAGTACCATTGGGAATTTTCATAGGGATTGCATTGAATCTGTATGTTGCTTTAAACAGATTTGACATTTTAACAATACTAAGTCTTCTGATTTGTGAGCTCTGGGTGTCTTTCCATTTATTTATATCTTCTATAATCTCTTTCTCCACTGTTTTGTATTTTGCAGTGTAAGTTTCTCTCCCCCTTGGTTAAGTTTATTCCAAAATATTTCATTTTGTTTCATGCTATTGTGAATAGTCTGATTTTTATTAATTACTTCTTGGGATAGTTCATTGATAGTGTATGGAAACAAAGCTGATTTTTGTATGTTGTTTTTATATCTTGCATCATTAATAAAGTTGTTTATTAGTACAAATGTTTTTTTTTTTTTAGTTTACTTATTTATTTTGAGAGAGAGAGAGTGAGCAGGGGAGGGGCAGAGAGAGAGAATCACAAGCAGGCTCCATGCCACCAGAGCAGAGCCCGATGTGGGGCTCAATCTCATGAACCATGAGATCATGACCTGAGCTGAAATCAAGAGTCCGATGCTTAATCAACTGAGCTACACAGACATCCCCACCATAGCTTTTTTTGTTATCACTTGCATAACATATTTTTCTCTTTTCCTTAACTTTCAAACTATTTTTGAATTTGGAAGTAGGGATTCTCTTGTGGACAGCATAGAGTTGAATCATGTTGTTTTTTAATCCATTACACTTTTGGTGGAAATGTAAATTGATAAAACCATTATGGAAAAGAGTATGAAATTTCCCCAATCTTTTCTTTTTAGTTATTAATTTCAATTCGTTTTCATATTGTGCTTTATTGATTTTTTCTAGTTTATAATTTTTCTTCTCTTCTGACTTCTTTTTTTTTTAATATTTTTTTAGTTATTGTCTTAGTGGTAACCCTGAGAATTTCAATTAACCTCATCAATTTATAAGCGTCTAGTTTGAATTAATACAAACTTAGATACAATTTTGTACCAAACTGCTACTATATGGAGTTCTTACTCCTCATTTTTGTTGCTTTTGTGGTATATTACATCTTAATACCTTGTGTATTAACAAAAAGTAGATTTATAATGATTTTTAAGCATTAATGTTTTTTTTAATTAATGTTTATCTTTGAGTGAGAGAGAGCGCGCAATTGATGGAGGGGCAGAGAGAGAGGGAGATACAGAATTTGAAGCAGGTTCCAGGCTAGCTATTAGCACGGAGCCTGATGTGAGGCTCAAACTCATGAGCTGTGAGATCTGAGCCAAAGTCGGACGCCCAACTGACTGAGCCACCCAGGTCCCTCTAAGCATTAATGTTTTAAATCATACAGGAAACTAGAAAAAAAATGGGATTTATAAACCAAAAAGTCTTTAATGCTATTTTTTTTGTATTTTCTATGTAGTTATCTTTACTTTTTTTTTTGTTTTTTTTAGTTTCAAGTTTTTATTTAAATTTGCATTAGTTAACATAGAATGTAATAGTAGTTTCAGGAGTAGAATTTAGAGATTCATCATTTACATATAACACCCAGTACTCATCACAATTGCCCTCCTTCACCCATCACCCATTTAACCCATGCCTCTGCCCACCTCCCCTCCAGCAATCCTCAGTTTGTTCTCTATAGTTAAGAGTCTGTTTTATGGTTTGCCTCTGTTTTTTCCCCTATGTTCATCTGTTTCATTTATTAAATTCCACACACAAGTGACATCATATGGTATTTGTCTTTCTCTGATTGACTTATTTTCACTTAGTGTAATACACTGTAGCTCCATCCATATCATTTGACAAGATTTCATTATTTTTGTGGGTAATATTCCATCATATGTATATATACACAACTTCCTTATGTATCTATTATTTGATGGACATTTGGACTCTGTCCATAATTTAACTATTGTTGATAATGTTGCTAGAAACATTGGGTTGCATGACCCTTTGGATCAGAATTTTTGTATCCTTTGGGTAAATGCCTACTGGTGTAATTACTGGATCATAGACTAATGTTATTTTTCAAATGTGGCTTTGATTTACTCCCTAGTGTCCTTTACTTTCAACCTGATGGAAATCTGTTAGTAATTCTTGTAACACAGGTCTACTATTAACAAACTCTTCAAGATTTTATCTACAAATATCTTAATTTACTTTTATTCTTGAAGGGCAGTTTTCCTGCATATAGAATTCTTAGTTGACAGCTTTTCCTTTCCACTCTTTGTTAACCTATTCTATTCTGGACTACATGGTTTCTTGATGAAAAATTTGCTGATATTATCTTACTTTGGATCTTTTGTACATGATGATTGCTTCCATCTCCTTTCAAAATTTTGTCTTTTTTTGGCCCCTGACAGTTTAATTATAATGTGTCTCAGTGTGGTTTCTTTGGTTTCTCCTACTTGCCACTTGTTGAGAACTTGGATGTATAGATTCATGAATTTCATCATGCTTGGAGAATTTTCAGCCATTCTATGTTCAAATTGCCTTTCTGACCTTTCGTCTTTTTCCTTTTGTTGAGACTCCCCTATTGCCTGTGTTAGGTACACTTGAACACACATAAGTATCTAAGGCTATGCTCATTTCTCTTTTATTCATTTTCCTCTATGCTAGTAAGTCTGGAAATTTAAAATTGATTGATCGTCAAGTTTACTAATTCTTCTGTCTACTCTAACCTGCTGTTGAACACTTTGGTGAAATGTTTATTTTAGTTGTTGTACTTATTACCTTCAGAATTTTGGTTTCTTTTTATACTTTCTATACTTTGGCTATTGTCTATTTGATTACAATATATTCTCCAGATTTCCTTTATTCTTTATCCATAATTGCCTTTAGTTGTTTGAGAATATTGATGGCACTCAATTTCAAATTTGAAAGCCCAGTGTTTGGACCTTGTAAGTGACAATTACTATTATTCATTTTATGTCCATCACTTGTAAATTTGTTGAAAATTGGACATTTTGAATATTATAGTATGGTAACTTTGGAAATGAGATTCTCTCTCTTTCAAGAGCTTTAGTTCTATACGTTGTGGATTATAGTTGTTTTTAAAATTATTTTCATTATAACTGTGTATTTTGAAGGGGCAACTGGGTAGCTCAGTTGGTTAAGCATCTGACTTTTGGTTTTGCTGAGGTCATTATCTCACAGTTTTTGACTTCAAGCCCTGCATCTGGCTCTGTGTTGGCAGTGGGGAGCCTGCTTGGGATTCTGTATCCTCTCTCTGACCCTCCCACACTTGCATAGTCTCTGTCTCTATAAAAATAAATAAATAAACTTTAAAAAAACACTGTGCATTTTGTGATGTATGTCCATTGAATTTACATACTTTAGATCAGTGGTAAGCTAGTGGTTTTGAGAGATTTCCTTAAATTCCTGTGCTTCCCAATGTACAATGACTGGCATATTTTTTATATAATTCCTTTTTTTCAAATCAGTTAAGAAAACAAATATTCACTTTTACTGCCTTATAATTTCACAATCACATTTACTAGTGCTCTTAGTACATTCATATTATTATACTGGGTCACTTGATTTCAGTCTGAAGAACTTTCTTTTTTATTTCTTGTAAGGCAGGTATTTTATTTTTGTTTTTAAAAATATACTTTATTGTCAAATTGGCTTCCATACAACACCCCGTGCTCATCCCAACAAGTGCCCTTCTCAATGCCCATCACCCACTTTCCCCTCTCCCCCAGCCCCCATCAACCCTCAGTTTGTTCTCAGGATTTAAGAGTAGGTTATGGTTTGCCTCCCTCCCACTCTGTAACTTGTTTTTTCACCTTCCCCTCCCCCATGGTCTTCTGTTAAGTTTCTCAAGATCCACATATGAGTGAAAGCATATGGTATCTGTCCTTCTCTGACTGACTTATTTCACTTAGCATAATACCCTCCAGTTATATCCACATTGCTGTAAATGGCCAGATTTCATTGTTTCTCTTTGCCAAGTAGTATTCCATTGTATACGTAAACCGCATTCTTTATCCATTCATCAGTTGATAGACATTTAGGCTCTTTCCATAATTTGGCTATTGTTGAAAGTGCTGCTATAAACAATGGAGTACATGTGCCCCAAAGCATCACCACTCCTGTATCCTTTGGGAAATTTCTGGCAGTGCTATTGCTGGGTCAAAGGGTAGTTTCTATTTTTAATTTTTTTCTTAATTTTTTTAACGTTTATTTATTTTTGAGAGAGACAGAGACAGAATACGAGTGGGTTGGGGCAGAGAGAGGGAGACACAGAATCTGAAACAGGCTCCAGGCTCTGAGCTGTCAGCACAGAGCTTGACACGGGGCTCGAACTCATGAGCCGCGAGATCATGACCTGAGCCAAAGTCGGATGCTCAACCGACTGAGCCACCCAGGCGCCCCGACTATTTTTAATTTTTAGAGGAACATCCACACTGTTTTCCAGAGTGGCTGCATCAGTTTGCATTCCCACCAGCAGTGCAAGAGGGTTGCCATTACTCCACATCCTTGCGTGCATCTATAGTCTCCTGATTTGTTCATTTTAGCCACTCTGACCAGTGTGAGGTGGTATCTCAGTGTGATTTTGATTTGTATTTCCCTGATGATGAGTGATGTTGAGCATCTTTTCATGTCTATGTTGGCCATCTGGATGTCTTTGGAAATGAGTCTATTCATGTCTTCTGCCTATTTCTTCACTAGATTGTTTCTTTTTCGGGTGTGCAGTTTGGTGAGTTTTTATACATTTTAGATACTACTCCTTTTTCCAATACGTCATTTGCAAATATTTTTTCCCATTCTGTAGGTTGCCTTTTAGTTCTGTTGATTGTTTCCTTTGCAGGGCAGAAACTTTTTCTCTTGATGAGGTCCCAATAGGTCATTTTTGCTTTCAATTCCCTTGGCTTTAGAGATGTATCAAGTAAGAAATTGCTGCAGCTGAGGTCAAAGAGGTTTTTTCCCGCTTTCTGCTCTAGGGTTTTGATGGTTTCCTGTCTCACATTCAGGCCCTTTATCCATTATGAGTTTGTTTTTGTGTATGGTGTAAGTAAGTGGTCTAGTTTTATTCTTCTGCATCTTGCTCTCCAGTTATCCCAGCACCATTTGTTAAACAGACTTTTTTTCCATTGAACACTCTTTGCTGCTTTGTCAAAGATTCGTTGGCCATACATTTGTGGGTCCAGTTCTGGGGTCTCTATGTTATTCCATTGGTCTATGTGTCAGTTTTTGTGCCAATAACATCTGTCTTGATGAATACAGATTTGTGGTACAAGTTAAAGTCTGGGATTGTGATGCCTCCCGCTTTGGTCTTCTTCTTCAATATTCCACTGGCTATTTGGGGTCTTTTGGGGTTTCATACAAATTTTAGGATTGTTTGTTCTAGTTTTGAAAAGAATGCTGGTGCAATTTTGATTGTGATTGCATTGAATGTGTAGATTGCTTTGGGTAGTATGGGCATTTTGACAATATTTATTCTTCCAATCCATGAGCATGGAATGATTTCCATTTCTTTGTGTCTTCTTCAATTTCCTACATACGCTTTCTATAGTTTTCAGCATACAGATCTTTTACATAATTGGTAAGGTTTATTCCTAGGTATTTTATGATTCTTGGTGCAATTGGGTGAATGGTGAATGGGATCAATTTATTTATTTGTCTTTCTGTTGCTTCATTATTAGTGTATAAGAATGCAACTGATTTCTGTACATTATTTTTGTATCCTGCGACTTTGCTGAATTCGTGTATCAGTTCTAACAGACTTTTGGTGGAGTCTATCGGGTTTTCCATGTAGAGTATCATGTCATCTGGAAAAAGTGAAAGTTTGACTTCATCTTTACCAATTTTGATGCCTTTTATTTCCTTTTGTTGTCTCATTGCTGATGCTAGGAATTCCAACTCTATGTTACAACAGTGGTGAGAGTGAACATCCTTGTCGTGTTCCTGATCTCAGGGGGGAAGATCTCAGTTTTTCCCTATTGAGGATGATATTATCTGTGGGCTTTTCATACATGGCTTTTATGATGTTTAAGTATGTTCCTTCTATCCCAACGTTCTTGAGAGTTTTCATCAAGAAAGGATGCTGTATTTTGTCAAATGCTTTTTTTTTGTACCTATTGACAAGATCATATGGTTCTTATCTTTTCTTTTATTAATGTGATGTATCACATTGATTTGCGAATATTGAACCAACCCTGAAGCCCAGAAATGAATACCACTTGATCATGGTGAATACTTCTTTTTATTTTGTGTTGAATTCAATTTGCTAGTATCTCACTGAGAATTTTTACATCCATATTCATCAGGGATATTGGCATGTAGTTCTCCTTTTTTTGCTGGGTCTTTGTCTGGTTTGGGAGTCAAAGTAATGCTGGCTTCATAGAATGAGTCTGGAAGTTTTCTTTCCCTTTCTATTTTTTGGAACAACTTGAGGAGTATAGGTGTTATCTGTGCTTTACATGTCTGGTACAATTCCCTAGGGAAGCCATCTGGTCCAGGACTCTTATTTGTTGGGAGGTTTTTGATAACTGATTCAATTGCTTTACTAGCTATGGGTCTGTTCAAATTTTCTCTGTCTTCCCATTTGAGTTTTGGTAGTGTGTGGGTGTTTAGGAATTTGTCCATTTCTTCCAGGTTATCCAGTTTGTTGGCATATAATTTTTCATAGAATTCCCTGATAATTACTTGTATTTTTGAGGGATTAGTTGTATTAATTCCATTCTCATTTGTTATTTTGTCTACTTGGGTCCACTTGCTTTTATTTTTGAGAAGCCTGGCTAAAGGTTTATCAATTTTGTTTGTTTTTTCAAAAAACCAACTCTTAGTTTCATTGATCTGTTCTATTGTTTTTTTTTAAATTCCATATTGTTTATTTCTGCTCTGATCTTTGTTATTTCTCTTCATCTGCTGGGTTTTAGGTGTCTTTGCTGTTCTGCTTCTAGTTCCTTTAGATGTGCTGTTAGATTTTGTATTGAGGATATTTCTTGTTTCTGGAGATAGGCCTGGACTGCAACGTATTTTTCTCTCAGGACTCCCTTCGCTGTATCGCAAAGGTTTTGAAGTGTTGTATTTTCATTTGTTTCAATATATTTTTTAACTTCTTCTCTAATTGCCTGGTTGACCCATTCATTCTTTAGTAGGGTGTTCTTTAACCTCCATGCTTTTGGAGGTTTTCCAGATGTTTCCCTGTGGTTGATTTCAAGTTTCATAGCATTGTGCTCTGAAAGTGTGCATGGAAGGATATCAATTCTTTTATATTTTTGAGGGCTTTTTTGTGATCCAGTATGTGATCTATCTTGGAGGATGTTCCATGTGCACTCGAGAAGAAAGTATATTCTGTTGCTTTGGGATGTAGAGTTGTAAATATATTTGTTAAGTCCATCTGGTCCAATGTATCATTCAGGGCCACTGTTTCTTTACCGATTCTCTGTCTAGATGATCTGTCCATTTCTGTAAGTGGAGTATTAAAGTCCTTCCAATGGCCACATTCTTATCAATAAGAATGCTTATGTTTGTGATTGTTTTATATATTTGGGTGCTTTCGAATTTGGTGCATAGACATTTATAATTGTTAGCTCTTCCTGATGGATAGACCCTGTAATTATGATATAGTGTCCTTCTTCAACTCTTGTTACAGCCTTTAAAGTCTAGTTTGTCTGATATAAGCATGGCTACTCCAGCTTTGTTTTCACTTCTAGTAGCATGATAGATAGGTCTCCATCCCCTCACTTTCAATCTGAAGGTGTCCTCAGGTCCAAAATGACTCTCTTGTAGACAATGAATAGATGGGTCTCCTTTTTTTGTTTGTCCATTCTGATACCCTATGTCTTTTTATTGGAGCATTTAGTCTATTCACATTCAGTGTTATTACTGAAAGATATGGGTTTAGAGTCATTGTGTTATCAGTAGGTTTCATACTTGTAGTGATGTCGCTGGTACCTTGTGGTCCTTGCAACAATTCACTCACAGAGTTCTCCTTAGGATCTCTTCTAGTGCTGGTTTAGTGGTGGTGAATTCCTTCAGGTTTTTTGTTTGTTTGTTTGAGAATACCTTTATCTCTCCTTCTATTTTGAATGACAGGCTTGCTGGATAAAGAATTCTTGGCTGCATATTTTTCCTGTTCATCACATTGAAGATTTCCTGCCATTTCTTTCTGGCCTGCCAAGTTTCAGTAGATAGGTCTGCTACTACTCTTATGTGTCTACCTTGTAAGGACCACTTTTCCCTAGCTGCTTTCAGAATTCTTCTTTTATCCTTGTATTTCACCAGTTTCGCTATCTTATGTCGTGCAGAAGATCAATTTAAATTACATCTGTAGGGAGTTCTCTGTACCTCTTGGATTTCAATGTCTATTTCCTTCCCCAGATTGTGGAAGTTCTCAGCTATGATTTGTTCAAGTACACATTTAGCCCCTTTCTCTCTCTTCTTCTTCTTCTGAAATTCCTGTGATACAGATTTTGTTCCATTTTATTACATCACTTAGTTCTCTAACTCTCCTCTTTTGATCCTGGATTTTTTTTATCTCTCTTTTTCTCAGCTTCCTCTGTTTCCACAATTTTATCTTCTAATTCACCTATTCTCTCCTCTGCCTCTTCAATCCATGCTGTGGCCACCCCCATTTTATGTTGCACCTCATTTATAGCATTTTTTAATTCCTCATGACTATTTTTTAGTCCCTTGATCTCTGCAGCAATAGAATCTCAGCTGTCTTCTATGCCTTTTTCAAGGCCAGAGATTAGTCTTATGACTATTATTCTAAATTCTTGTTTAGTTATATTTCTTATATCTGTTTTGATCATTCCTTTAGCTGTTACTTATTCCTGGCATTTCTTTTGAGGAGAATTCTTCCGTTTCATCATTTTAGCTAGTTTTCTGTCCCTTATGAGTTTAAAAACCTTGTTATGTGGTCTGCACCTGTAAGCACTGCTGTATTAAAGGGGGGGGTCATACACTGTCCAGGGCCTGGCCCTTTGGGAGGTGTTTTTTGGAGAGTGTTACTTGCTCTCTGTTGTTGTGACTTTGGTTATTGTATTTCTCTACTTGTAGTGATGTTTTGAACACTCCATGAGGTGTGCTTTGACTTGTTCCTTGAAGTATCTCTGGAAAGGAAAATAAACAAAAAAAAACAGGAAACAAAAACACGCAAACACACAGACAAATAAAAGAAACAGACAAAACACACACACACACACACACACACACACACACACACACACACACAAACAAAAAACAATCCAAAAGCAAAAAAAACAGAAACACCAGCTACAAGTAAACCACAGGGTGGAGGCGGTACTGATGGAAGAACACATACAAAGAGAGAAATGACAGGGGTGGGGACAAAGAGAAAATAAACATTGCCCAGGCAGAGAGACTAAAGTGCTTAATCCAGAAAGAGAGAAAGGAAAATAAAGAAGGAGGTGGGTAAAAAGAAAGGAAGGTAAAGTTACCCAGACAAAGAAACTATATGGCTTGATTGTTCCAGAGAGAGAGAAAGGAAAGTACAGAAGGAGATGTAGAACATGTATCAAGAGAATGGATTAAATATGTCTGCTTAAACAAACCAACAACCAGAGTAACCAGCCTAGAGGACAGAAGACATAAGAAGGATAAAATGAGAGAAGAATATATCTAAATAACAGTAATTGTCCTAGAATTAATGCATGCTATGCAGCAACGCTGGTCTGGAAGATGGAGCCATCTGGTGCCACAGTGTCAACCCTGCTCCAATAGATATGCAGTTACCTGACATGAAGTGGCATGGTTTAGTGTAGGTTGGTCCCGCCTCCACTGTTGTCCCCACAGACATATCCCTGAGTCCCCACGTTGGTGGTGTGTGTGGGGGGAATGACAATCCCGAGTCTCTTCTCCATGGAACAGGTAGACTCTGAGTCATCCTCACTGTGCCACAGGGGTAGATGGGGTGGTCCTTCTCATTCCGCTGACTCCTCTGACCTGGCAATTGGCTAGGATTCAAACTCCCATTCCGTGTGCTCTGGCACTGGGGAAGCATCTCTCTGTGAAGCCCAATAAGCAGTCCTGGCTGGCTTTGTCTGTGCCACAGCACTTCAGGGAGGACCGCCTTCTCCTATTGTGGACTGTGTCCTTGACCTAGCCACTGAACCCAAGGGTGGAAGATGCAGGCAGGCTTTGTCCTGTCCTGCAGCACTCCAGGGAGGGAGTCACTTTCTCCTACTGCAGACTGTGCCCCTGACCTACCACTGAACCCAGGACCAGCTCCCCTTCTCCCCAAGTGTGGGAATAGGGCAACCGGCCCCAGTATGAAGAAAGCCCCGAAGTAAGAGATGGGATCCATCTCAGTCCCAGTCCGAGGTTTTCTCTTGGTCAGATACAGTCCTACACTTTCCCAGCCACTCTTTCTCTTCCCTTTGTCTCTCCACAGAAGGGGATCCCTCCCCTCCATGCTTAGGTGGCCCGTTTTATCTCCCCCAGTTTGCAATCACCCACCCATAGCCTGTCAAGTTTGTCCTAGTGTCTCCCTTTTAGACACAGTCTCTTTTCCTCCCAGACTCTAGGGGTTCAAAGTCCTTTGGCTTCAGCCCTTCTTTGTTTGAGAGACACGGGAAGTTCAGATGCCCCTACTTCTCCGCCATGTTGGCCCACCTCCATAAGGTGGGTCTTTAAAAACAAATCTTAGTTTTTATTATCTGGAATATCTTTATTTCACCTTTACTTTTACATTTAATGTTAAAATACTACCCCCATAAGATTTGCCAGTGATGGTAAGGATGCTCTCCTCATTACACCCAAGCAAGGAATGCTTAGGTTTTGGTCCTGGAAGGCAAGGATAAATGGTGACAAGTAAGAGAGACTCTTGGAGTGACATAAGCCGGGGATGGTCAAGGAGACCAAAAACGAGAAGTAACACAGACATCCCAGATTATGCACTGCAAATACATGATGTCTAAGAAGACATGGCCAATTAGAATCTTCCTTGGCTGTGGTATGGTTATGTGGGGCAATGCCTGATGGAGGAGTGAATACAGAGGTTGTGGGTAGCAAGTCCATAGGCACCTGCCGTTTTTAAACTACAACCCTTCTAATAGCTGGAAGCACTGTTCCTCACTGGTGGCCCTCCCTTACAGGATCCTAACATTTCAAGTTCCTATGAAGAAACTGTCACTGGGAGCTCCCAATAACCTTCCCCAGGTGTTTCACTGTTTAGTGGTTGTTTCTTGGCCTCTGCACCTTTCTTTGTTTTCACATTCTCTGCTCATGTTTTGGGACATTTGTGCTTTTTTTATATTGTATTTTTAAATATATTCTATAAACTATTTATTAACCCATTTGTCTTGTACACACTTGTTTCCTAGTCTGATGTTACTTGTTTAATTTTTATTTTCCATTGAAAGGAATAAAAGCTGACATCCTTGTGTGTTTCATCTTCTGAGGAAATAGCTTTTAATATTCTGTATTAATTATACTGTTTTTATGTTCATTTTAGATAAAGCAGCACATGAGGAGGTTTCCTTATTTTATGAATTTGCTTAGAAATGTTTTCTACCTAGGTGTTGCATTTTATTAAACACCTGTTTACATTTATCCTAATGGATTGTATGATTTCCTCCTTTTACTTTTTTGTGAATGGAATGTTTTACATAATTTACTATTGAATTTTGACCACCCTCACAATTTCTAGTATATTCTCCTTGATATTGACCTGTTCTGTTTTCTTATATGGCTTAATTCATATAATAATATTTTCTTTAGAATATTTGTATCTTTTATGAAAGACATGGTCTATATTTGGCTTGTTTTCTAATGTCCTCCTAGGATTGTAGTAGCAATATGATGGTGTCCTCACAAAAAAAGAAAAATTGAACAATATTCCTTATATTTCTCCATAGCAGGCATACTAGGAAAATTTAGATTTTTTTTATTTTTAATTGTTCAGAGTGTTTACTAATTCTGTGCCTAGAATTTTGCTTGTGAAAAGTTTTTCTTGGATAGTTGGTACCATCACTTAAAATTTATTCATTTTCTTTAGTAGGTACATGGGTATTCCTATTTTATGTTTTTTTATGTCACTTTTGGCATGTTATTTTCATAACATGAGTGAATTTTTACTTCTGCTTTCTAATTTGTAGTCCTAAGTATTTCAAAAATTCCTCTAAAATATCTTGTTAAGGTCTTACATCTTTGAAGAAAATAGTTCTAATTTAATTTCTGATACTGGTCATTTGTACTGCTTCTCTTTTTGTTAATCACTTTGGCTATTGGTTTATTAACCTTAGTAATATTGGGAAAAGTTTCGACCTGATTTGCTATTGTACTATTTTTCCCTTTCAACAATTCTTATCCTTATAATTGCTTTTCTTCTGTATTTTGTTGTTTGCCCTTTTTAAATTCTAGATATTGAAAGTGGGATTATTGATATTCTGTCTTTATTAAATTATAATACATTAATTTCAGGCTTCAAATACAGAGTTTGCTTTGTTGTTGTTGTTGTTTAGTGTAAATCCAAGTTTGTTAACGTATAGTGTAACTATGGTTTCAGGAGTAGAATTTAGTGATTCATCACTTACATATAACACCCAGTGCTCATCCCAACAAGTGCCCTCCTTAATTCCCATCACTCATGTAGCCCAGCCCCCCAACCAACACCCCTCCAGCAATCCACAGATTGTTCTCTGTATTTAAGAGTCTCTTATGGTTTGCCTCCATCTCTGTTTTTATCTTATTTTTCTTTCCCTTCCACTATGTTCATCTATTTGTTTCTTAAAGTTCACAAAAGATTGAAATCATTTTTGTCTTCCTCTGACTGAGATATTTTGCTTAGCATAATACATCGTAGTTTCATCCACGTTGTTGTAAATGGAAAGATTTCATTTTTTTCATCACCAAGCAATATTCCATTGTGTGTGTGTGTGTGTGTGTGTGTGTGTGTGTGTGTGTGTGTATCACTACTTATTTTTTCATTCATCCGTTGATGGACTTTTGGGCTCTTTCCATAATTTGGCTATTGTTGATAGTGTGCTATAAACGTTGCATTGCATGTTCCCGTTTGGATCACCATTGTTATATCCTTTGAATAAATACTGAGTAGCACAATTGCTGGGTCATAGGGTAGCTCTACCTTTCATTTTTTAAAAGTTTTTTTTAAGGTTATTTCATTTTTGAGACACAGAGAGAGACAAAGTGTGAGCGGGTGGGGGGTAGAGAGAGGGAGACACAGAATCTGAAACAGGCTCCAGGCTCTGAACTGTCAGCACAAAGCCTGATGCGGGACTGGAACTCACAAACTGCGAGATCCTGACCTGAGCTGAGGTCGGATGCTCAACCGACTGAACCATCCAGGTGCCCCTCTACCTTTAATTTTTTGAGGAACCTCCATACTGTTTTCTAGAGTGGCTACGTCAGTTTGTATTCCCACCAACAGTTCAAAAGTGTTCCCCTTTCTACACATCCTCACCAAATCTGTTGTTTCCTGAGTTATTTTTAACCATTCTGAAAGGTGCAAGATGGTATCTCATTGTGGTTTTGATTTGTGTTTCCTTGATGAAGAGTTATGTTGAGCATCTTTTCATGCATCTGTTAGCCATCGGGATGTATTCTATATAAAAGTGTCTATTCCTGTGTTTTGCCCATTTCTTCACTGGATTTTGTTTTTCCAATGTTGAGTTTGATAGGGTCTGTATAGATTTTGGATACTAACCCTTTATCTGACATGTCATTTGCAAATATCTTCTCCTGTTCTACCAGTTGCCTCTTACTTTTGTTGATTGTTTCCTTGGCTGTGCAGGAGCTTTTTATCTTGATGAGGTCCCAATAGTTCATTTTTGCTTTTGTTTTTCTTGCTTCTGGAGGTATTTCCAGTAAGAAGTTGCTGTGGCTGAGGTCACAGATGTGGTTGCCTGTAGGATTTTGATGTTTTTCTGTATTATATTTAGGTCTTTCATCCATTTTGAATTTATTTTTGTGTAGGGTGTAAGAAAGTGTTCTAGGTTTATTTTTCTGCATGTCACTGTCCAGTTTTTCCAACACCATTTTTTGAAGAGACTGTCTTTTTTCCATTGGATATTCTTTCCTGCTTTTTCAAGGATTAGATAGCCATATATTTGTGGGTTCATTTCTGGGTTCTCTATTCTGTACCATTGATCTATGTGTCTTTTTTTGTGGTCATACCAACTTGATGGTACTGTCTTGATGATTACAGCTTTTTAATACAGCTTGAAGTCCTGAATTATGATGCCTCCAGCCTTGGTTTTCCTTTTCAACATTACTTTGTCTATTCAGGGATTTTTCTGGTTCCATGAAAATTTGGGGATTATTTGTTCTAGCTATGTGAATAATGCTGGTGTTATTTTGATAGGAATTGCATTTTGATTATTATTTTGATGTGTAGATTGCTTTGGGTAGTATAGACATTTAAACATTTTTTTTCAATCCATGAGCATGTTTTTTTTCCTATTCTTTGTGTCATCTTCAATTTCTTTCATAATATTTCTATAGTATATATTATATATAATATATATTTTACTTGGTTGGTTAGGTTTAGCATAGTACCTTATGGTTTTTGGTGCATGTGTAAATGGGATCGATTCTTTTATTTCTCTTTCTGCTGCTTTATTATTGCTGTATAGAAATGCAACTGATTTATGTATCATAATTTTATATTCTGTGACTTTGCTGAATTCATGTATTAGTTCTAGCAGGGTTTTTTTTGATAAGTCTTTTGGGTTTTCCACATAGAGTATCATATCGTCTGCAAAGAGTGAAAGCTTTACTTCTTTCTTGTCAATTTGTATGACTTTCATTTCTTTTTGTGTCTCATTCCTGAGGCTACGGCTTCCAGTACTATGTTGAACAACAGTGGTGAGAGTGGACATCCTTGTCATGTTCATGACCTTAGGGGAAAAGCTCTCAGTTTTTCCCCATTGAGAATGATATTTGCTGTGTGTCTTTCATGTATGGCCTTCATGATATGTAGGTATGTTCATTCTCATTAATTACTTGAGGGTTTTTATCAAGAAAGGATGCTGTATTTTGTCAAATGATTTTTCTGCATCTATTGAGAGGATTTTGTGGTTCTTATCCTTTGTTTTATTAATGTGATGTATCACATTGATTGATTTTCAGATATTGAACCACTCTTGCAGCCCAGGAATAAATACCACTTGATTATGGTGAATAATTCTTTAATGTATTGTTGGATTTGATTTGCTAGTATTTTGTCAAGAATTTTTGCATCCATGTTCATCAGGGAAATTGGTCTGTATTTCTCCTTTTCAGTGGGGTTTTTGTTTGGTTTTGTAATCAAGATAATGCTGGCTTCCCAGAATGAGTTTGGAAGTTTTTCTTCCATTTCTATTTTTTGGAACAGCTTCAAAAAGTATTAATTCTTCTTAAACATTTGCTAGAATTACCCTGGGAAGTCATCTACTCCTGGACTCATGTTTGGAACTTTTTGATTATGGTTCAAATTCTTTATTGGTTAGGAGCGCCTGGGTGGCTCAGTCGGTTGAGCGTCTGACTTTGGCTCAGGTCATGATCTCGTGGTCTGTGAGTTTGAGCCCCACGTCAGGCTCTGAGCCTGCTTCAGATTCTGTGTCTCCCTCTCTCTCTGCCCCTTCCGCACTCACGCTCTGTCTCTCTCTGTCTCAGAAATAAACAAACATTAAAAAGTAATTAAAAAAATTCTTTACTGGTTATGGGTCTGTTAAACTTTTCAATTTCTTCCTGTTTCAGTTTAGGTAATTTATATGTTTCTAGGAATTTATCCATTTCTTCCAGGTTGCCCAATTTCTTGCTCATAATATTGTTATTATTGTTTGCATTTCTGTGGCTTTGGTTGTAATCTTTCTTTTCTCATTTGTGATTTTATTCTTTTTTTCATTTATTTCATTTATTTTTATTTATTTTCTTTTTGATAAATCTTTAAAGGAGTTATCAATTTTGTTAATTCTTTCCAAGAACCTGCTCCAAGTTTTGTTGATCTGTTCTATTGTTTATATATATATATATATATATATATATATATATATATATATATCTCCTTGATTTCTGCTCTAATCTTTATTATTTCTCTTCTTCTGCTTGTTTTTGGCTGTATTTTGTGTTCTTTTTCCAGCTGCTTTAGGTGTAATGTTAGGTTGTATATTTGAGATATTTCTTTCTTCTCTAGGAAGACCTGGATTGCTATATACTTCCCTCTTATGGCCTCTTTGCTGCATCCCAAAGGTTTTGGACTGTCGCGTTTTTATTTTCATTAGCTTCCATGTAGTTTTCAAATTTCTTCTTTAATTTCTTGGTTAACTCATTAATTCTTTAGTAGATTGTTCTTTACCTCCAAGTATTTGTGGTCTTTCCAAATTTTTTTCTTGTCATTGATTTCAAGATTCATAGCATTGTGGTCTGAAAATGTGCATGGTATGATCTTAATCTTTTTGTACTTGCTGAGGTGTGATTTGTGACCCTGTATGTGATCTATTATGGAGAATGTTCCATGTGCATTCAAGAATTATGTGTATTCTGCTGCTGTATGTAGCCAAATATGTATTCTTCTATATGTAACCTACTGCTTTGATAAAACGTTTTGAATATGTTTGTAAGGTCCATCTAGTCCAGTGTGTCATTCAAAGCCATTGTTTTCTTGTGATTTTCTGCTTAGATGATCTGTCTATTTTTGTAAGTGGGGTGATAAATGCCCTATTATTATTGTATTATCATAGATGAGTTTCTTTATGTTTGTGATTAATGGTTTTACATATTTGAGTGCTTTCAAGAAGGGGGCATAAATTATATAATTGTTTGAACTTCTTGGTACATAGATCCCCTAATTATGATATAATGCCTTTCTTCATGTCTTGTTACAGTCTTATTTTAAAATCTAATTTGTCTGATATAAGTATGGCTACTCCAGCTTTCTTTGATGTCCATTAGCATGATAGATGTTTCTCCATTGCCTCACTTTCACTCTGCAGGAGTCTTTATGTCTAAAATGAGTCTTGAAGGCAGAATGTAGATGGATCTTGTTTTTCATGCATTCTGATACCCTATGTCTTTTGATTGGAGCAACTAGTCCACTTACATTCAGAGTGATTATTGAAAGGTATGAATTTAGTACCCCTTTGTTGCCTGTAGAGTTGATGTTTCTGGTGATGTTATGTTCTCTGGTTCTTTATTATCTTTTTTGTTTTGTTTTGTTTCTACTTAAGGAGTCCCCCTTAAAATGTCTTGCAGGACTGGTATAGTGGTCACAAACTCCTTTAGTTTTTGTTTTTCTGGGAAATTCTTTATCTCTCTTCCTATTCTGAATGATAGCCTTGGTGGTTAAAGAATTCTTGGCTGCATATTTTTTGATTCAGCATGTTGAATATACCCTGGCATTCCTTTATAGCCTGCCAAGTTTCTCTGGACAGATCTGCTGTGAATCTTATCTGTCTTCCCTTGTAGGTTAAGGACATTTTTCCCCTTGCTGCTTTCATGATTCTTTCCTCGTCCATGTATTTTGTGAATTTGACCATGACATGCCTTGATGATAGTCAGTTTTGGTTTAATTTAAGGGGAGTTCTTTCAACTTCTTGTATTATGATGAGTGTGTCTTTCCCCAGATTAGGGAAGTTTTCAACTATAATTTGCTCACATAAACCTTCTGCCCCTTTTGTTCTCTCTTCACCTTCTGGGTCTCCTATGATTTAAATGTTATTCCTCTTTAATACTTCGCTGAGTTCTTAAGTCTTGTTTCATGATCTTTTGCCATTGTCTCCCTCTTTTTTAGAGTTTCAGTATTTTCAGTATTTTATCTTCTATATCACTGATTTGTTGCTCTGCTTTATCCATCCTCACTGTCATGGCACCATTCCAGATTGCATCTCAGTTATAGTATTTTTATTTTTGGCCTGACGAGATTGGTTATTTTATCTCTGCAGAAAGGGATTCTCTGGTGTCTTTTATGTTTTTTTCAACCTCAGCTAGTATTCTTATAATCATAGTTTTAGGTTCTATTTCAGACATCTTACATATATCTATGTTGATTAAATCCCTGTCATTATTTCTTACTGTTCTTTCTTTTGGGGTGAATTCCTCTGCGAAGGAATAAATACCACTTCATCATGGTGAATGATTCTTTTTTTTTCAATATATGAAATTTATTGTCAAATAGGTTTCCATACAACACCCAGTGCTCATCCCAAAAGGTGCCCTCCTCAATACACATCACCCAACCTCCCCTCCCTCCCACCCCCATCAAACTTCAGTTTCTTCTCAGTTTTTAAGAGTCTCTTATGCTTTGGCTCTCTCCCACTCTAACCCTTTTTTCTTTTTCCTACCCCTCCCCCATTGGTTTCTGTTAAGTTACTCAGAATCCACATAAGAGTGAAAGCATATGGTATCTGTCTTTCTCTGTATGGCTTATTTCATTTAGCATAACACTCTCCAGTTCCATCCATGTTGCTACAAAGGGCCATATTTCATTCTTTCTCATTGCCACGTAGTACTCCATTGTGTATCTAAACCACAATTTCTTTACCCATTCATCAGTTAATGGAAATTTAGGCTCTTTCCACAATTTGGCTATTGTTGAGAGTGCTGCTATAAACATTGGGGTACAAGTGCCCCTATGCATCAGTACTCCTGTATCCCTTGGGTAAATTCCTGGCAGTGCTATTGCTGGCTCATAGGGTAGGTCTATTTTTACCTTTTGAGGAACCTCCACACTGTTTTCCAGAGTGGCTGCACCAGTTTGCATTCCCATCAACAGTGCAAGAGGGTTCCCATTTCTCCACATCCTCTCCAGCATCTATAATCTCCTGATTTGTTCATTTTGGCCACTCTGACATGCGTGAGGTGATATCTGAGTGTGATTTTGATTTGTATTTCCCTGATGAGGAGCGACGTTGAGCATCTTTTCATGTGCCTGTTGGTCATCCGGATGTCTTCTTTAGAGAAGTGTCTATTCATGTTTTCTGCCCATTTCTTCACTGGGTTATTTGTTTTCCGGGTGAGGAGTTTGGTGCGCTCTTTATAGATTTTGGATACTAGCCCTTTGTCCGATATGTCATTTGCAAATATCTTTTCCCATTCCGTTGGTTGCCTTTTAGTTTTGTTGGTTGTTTCCTTTCCTGTGCAGAAGATTTTTATCTTCATAAGGTCCCAGTAGTTCATTTTTGCTTTTAATTCCCTTGCCTTTGGGGATGTGTCAAGTAACAAATTGCTATGGCTGAGGTCAGAGAGGTCTTTTCCTACTTTCTCCTCTAGGGTTTTAATGGTTTCCTGTCTCACATTCAGGCCCTTTATCCATTTTGAGTTTACTTTTGTGAATGGTGTGAGAAAGTGGTCTAGTTTCATGCTTCTGCATGTTGCTGTCCAGTTCTCCCAGCACCATTTGTTAAAGAGACTGTCTTTTTTCCATTGGCTATTCTTTCCTGCTTTGTCAAAGATGAGTTGTCCATACGTTTGTGGGTCTAGTTCTGGGGTTTCTATTCTATTCCATTGGTCTATGTGTCTGTTTTTGTATCAATACCATGCTTTCTTAATGATTACAGCTTTGTAGTAGAGGCTAAAGTCTGGGATTGTGATGCCTCCTGCTTTGGTCTTCTTCAAAATTACTTTGGCTATTCGGGGCCTTTTGTGGTTCCATATGAATTTTAGGATTGCTTGTTCTAGTTTCGAGAAGAATACTGGTGCAATTTTGATTGGGATTGCATTGGATGTGTAGATAGCTTTGGGTAGTATTGACATTTTGACAATATTTATTCTTTCAATCCACGAGCATGGAATGTTTTTCCATTTCTTTATATCTTCTTCAATTTCCTTCATGAGCTTTCTATAGTTTTCAGCATACAGATCTTTTACATCTTTGGTTAGGTTGATTCCAAGGTATTTTATGCTTGTTGGTGCAATTGTGAATGGGATCAGTTTCATTTGTCTTTCTGTTGCTTCATTATTAGTGTATAAGAATGCAACTGATTTCTATACATTGATTTTGTATCCTGCAACTTTGCTGAATTCATGTATCAGTTCTAGCAGACTTTTGGTGGAGTCTATCGGATTTTCCATGTATAATATCATGTCATCTGCAAAAAGTGAAAGCTTGACTTCACCTTTGCCAATTTTGATGCCTTTGATTTCCTTTTGTTGTCTGATTGCTGATGCTAGCACTTCCAACACTATGTGAAACAACAGCGGTGAGAGTGGACATCCCTGTCGTGTTCCTGATCTCAGGGAAGAAGCTCTCAGTGTTTCCCATTGAGGATGATGTTAGCTGTGGGCTTTTCATACATGGCTTTTATGATCTTTAAGTATGTTTCTTCTATCCCGACTTTCTGAAGCGTTTTTATTAAGAAGTGGTGCTGATTTTTTTCAAAGGCCTTTTCTGCATCGATTGACATGATCATATGGTTCTTATCTTTTCTCTTATTAAAGTTATGTATCACGTTGATTGATTTACGAATGTTGAACCAGCCCTGCAGCCCAGGAATGAATCCCACTTGATCATGGTGAATATTCCTTTTTATATGCTGTTGAATTTGATTTGCTGGTATCTTATTGAGAATGTTTGCATCCATATTCATCAGGGATATTGGCCTGTAGTTCTCTTTTTTTACTGGGTCTCTGTCTGGTTTAGGAATCAAAGTCATACTGGCTTCATAGAATGAGTCTGGAAGTTTTCCTTCCCTCTCTATTTTTTGGAATAGCTTGAGAAGGATATGTATTACCTCTGCTTTAAACGTCTGGTAGAATTCCCCCGGGAAGCCATCTGGTCCTGGACTCTTATGTGTTGGGAGATTTTTGATAACTGATTCAATTTCTTCGCTGATTATGGGTCTGTTCCAGCTTTCTATTTCCTCCTGATTGAGTTTCAGAAGTGTGTGGGTGTTCAGGAATTTGTCCATTTCTTCCAGGTTGTCTAGTTTGTTGGCATATAATTTTTCATAGTATTCCCTGAAAATTGCTTGTATCTCTGAGGGATTGGTTGTAATAATTCCATTTTCATTCATGATTTTATCTATTTGGGTCATCTCCCTTTTCTCTTTGAGAAGCCTGGTTAGAGGTTTATCAATTTTGTTTCTTTTTTCAAGAAACCAACTCTTGGTTTCGTTGATCTGCTCTACAGTTTTTTTAGATTCTATATTGTTTATTTCTGCTTTGATCTTTATTATTTCTCTTCATCTGCTGGGTTTAGAGTGTCTTTGCTGTTCTGCTTGTATTTCCTTTAGGTATGCCGTTAGATTTTATATTTGGGATTTTTCTTGTTTCTTGAGATAGGCCTGGATTGCAATGTATTTTCCTCTCAGGACTGCCTTCATTGCATCCCAAAGCATTTGGATTGTTGTATTTTCATTTTCATTTGTTTCCATATATTTTTAAATTTCTTCTCTAATTGCCTGGTTGACCCACTCATTCGTTAGTAGGGTGTTCTTTAACCTCCATGCTTTTGGAGGTTTTCCAGACTTTTTCCTGTGGTTGATTTCAAGCTTCATATCATTGTGGTCTGAAAGTATACATGATATGATTTCAATTCTTGTATACTTATGAAGGGCTGTTTTGTGACCCAGTATGTGATCTATCTTGGAGAATGTTCCATGTGCACTCAAGAAGAAAGTATATTCTGTTGCTTTGGGATGCAGAGTTCTAAATATATCTGTCAAGTCCATCTGATCCAATGTATCATTCAGGGCCCTTGTTTCTTTATTGACCATGTGTCTAGATGATCTGTCCATTTCTGTAAGTGGAGTGTTAAAGTCCCCTGCAATTACCACATTCTTATCAATAAGGTTGCTTATGTTTATGAGTAATTGTTTTATATATTTGGGGGCTCCCGTATTCGGCGCATAGACATTTATAATTGTTAGCTCTTGCTGATGGATAGACCCTGTAATTAGTATATAATGCCCTTCTTCATCTCTTGTTACAGCCTTTAATTTAAAGTCTAGTTTGTCTGATATAAGTATGGCTACTCCAGCTTTCTTTTGACTTCCAGTGGCATGATAAATAGTTCTCCATTCCCTCACTCTCAATCTGAAGGTGTCCTCAGGTCTAAAATGAGTCTCTTGTAGACAGCCAATAGATGGGTCTTGTTTTTTTATCCATTCTGATACCCTATGTCTTTTGGTTGGAGCATTTAATCCATTTACATTCAGTGTTATTATAGAAAGATATGGGTTTAGAGTCATTGTGATGTCTGTAGGTTTCATGCTTGTAGCCATGTCTCTGGTACTTTGTCTCACAGGATTCCCCTTAGGATTTCTTGTAAGGCTGGTTTAGTGGTGATGAATTCCTTCAGTTTTTGTTTGTTTGGGAAGACCTTTATCTCTCCTTCTATTCTAAATGACAGACTTGCTGGAGAAAGGATTCTCGGCTGCATATTATTTTCTGTTCATCACATTGAAGATCTCCTGCCATTCCTTTCTGGCCTGTCAAGTTTCAGAAGAGAGATCAGTCACGAGTCTTATAGGTCTCCCTTTATATGTGAGGGTACGTTTATCCTTTGCTGCTTTCAGAATTTTCTTTTTATCCTTGTATTTTGCCAGTTTCACTATGGTATGTCAGGCAGAAGATCGATTCAAGTTACATCTGAAGGGACTTCTCTGTGCCTCTTGGATTTCAATGCCTTTTTCCTTCCCCAGTTCAGGGAAGTTCTCAGCTATTATTTCTTCAACTACACCTTCAGCACCTTTCCCTCTCTTTTTCTCCTCTGGAATACCAGTTATGCATATATTACTTCTCTTTAGTGCATCAATTAGTTTTCTAATTTTCCCCTCATACTCCTGGATTTTTTTATCTCTCTTTTTCTCAGCTTCCTCTTTTTCCATAATTTTATCTTCTAGTACACCTATCCTCTCCTCTGTCTCTTCAATCCGAGCTGTGGACGTTTCCAGTTTATTTTGCATCTCGTTTAAAGTGGTTTTCAGCTCTTCCTGACTGTTCCTTAATCCCTTGATCTCTGTAGGAATAGATTCTCTGCTGTCCTCTATACTGTTTTCAAGCCCAGCGATTAATTTTATGACTATTATTCTAAATTCACTTTCTGTTATATTGTATAAATCCTTTTTGATCAGTTCGTTAGCTGTTGTTATTTCCTGGAGATTCTATTGAGGGGAATTCTTCCGTTTTGTCATTTTGGATAGTCCCTGGAGTGGTGAGGGCTTGCAGGGCACTTCCCGTGTGCTGTCTTGAATAACTGGAGTTGGTGGGCGGGTCGCAGCCAGACCTGATGTCTGCCCCCAGCCCACCACTGTGGCCATAGTCAGACTGGTGTGTACCTTCTCTTCCCCTTTCCCAGGGGCAGGATTCACTGTGGGGTGGTGTGGCCCATCTGGGCTACTTGCACACTGCCAGGCTTGTGGTGCTGGGGATCTGGCCTCTTAGCTGGGGTGGATAGGCAAGGTGCACGGGGGCGGGAGGGGCAGGCTTAGCTTGATTCTTCTTCAGTGATCCACTTCAGGAGGGGCCCTGTGGCAGCGGGAGGGAGTCAGACCCGCTGCCAGAGGGATGGAACCGTGGAAGCACAGCCATTGGGTGTTTGAGCGGTGCAAGCAAGTTCCTTGGAAGGAACTGATTCCCTTTGGGATTTTGGCTGGGGGATGGGCAAGGGAGATGGCGCTTTTGAGCGCCTTTGTTCCCCGCCAAGCTGAGCTCTGTCCTCAGGGGCTCAACAACTCTCCCTTCTGTTGTCCTCCAGCCCTCCTGCTCTCCAAGCAGAGCTGTTAGCTTATAACCTTCCAGATGTTAAGTCCCGCTGGCTGTCAGAACACACTCCGTCCAGCCCCTCAGCTTTCTCCAGCCAGACTCGGGGGCTCTGCTTGGCCGGCTGGCCGCCCCTCTGCCCCAGCTCCCTCCCGCCAGTCCGTGTAGTGTGCACTGCCTCACTGCCCTTCCTACCCTCTTCCGTGGGCCTCTCATCTGCGCTTGGCTCTAGAGACTCCATTCTGCTAGTCTTTTGGCGGTTTTCTGGGTTATTTAGGCAGGTGTAGGTGGAATCTAAGTGACCAGCAGGACGCAGTGAGCCTAGCATCCTCCTACGCCGCCATCTTCCCTTCGATGAATGATTCTTTTAATGTACTGCTGAATTTGATTTGCCCGTATTCTGTTGAGATATTTTGTGTCCAAATTCCTCAGGGGTTTTGGACTGTAATTCTCTTTTGTAGTGGAGTCTTTGTCTGTTTTAGGAATCAAGGTAATCCTGGCCTTATAAAATGACTTTGGAAGTTTTCCTTCAATTTCTTTTTCTTTTTTTTTATGAAATTTATTGTCACATTGGTTTCCATACAACCCCAGTGCTCATCCCAAAAAATGCCCTCTTCAATACCCATCACTCACCATCCCCTCCCTCCCATCCCCTCCATTTCTATTTTTTGAAGTAGTTTGAGAAGAATAGGTATTAATTGTTCTTTAAATGTTTGGTAGAATTCCCCTGTGAAGACATCTGGCCCTAGACTTTTGTTTTTTGGCATGTTCTTTATTATGGATTCAATTTCTTTGCTGGTTATAAATCTGTTCAAATTTTCTGTTTCTTCCTGTTTCAGTTTGGGTAATTTCTATGTTTCTAAGAATGTATCCATTTCTTCCAGAGTGTCTAATTTGTTTGCATATAGCTTTTCATAACATTCTCATATAATTGCTTGTATTTCTGTAGTTTTGGTTGTTATTTCTCCTGTCTCATTTGTGATTTTACTAGGATAATTTTACATTTTTTGATAAGAATGGCTAGGAGTTTATCAATTTCAGTAATTTTTTTCAAAGAACAAGCTCATGGTGTCCTTGATCTATTTTTTTTGGGGGGGGGGTCTGTATCATATTTCTGTTCGAATCTTTATTCTTTCCCTTCTTTTGCTGGACTTAGGCTTATTTTTTTTCTTTTTTCTAGCTCCTTTAGGTGTAATATTTGTTTCTTTATCTGAGATATTTTCTTGCTCATTGAGGTAGCCTGTATTGACATATACTTCCCTCGTAGGACTGCTTTTGCTGCATCACAAAGGTTTTAGACCATTGTGATTTAATTTTTGTTTTTCCACGTGTTTTTTTTAATATATGAAGTTTATTGTCAAATTGGTTTCCATACAACACCCAGTGCTCATCCCAAAAGAGGTCCTCCTCAATACCCATCACCCACCCTCACCTCCTTCCCACCCACATCAACCCTCAGTTTGTTCTCAGTTTTTAAGATTCTCTTATGCTTTGGCTATCTCCCACCCTAACCTCTTTTTTTTCCTGCCCCTCCCGCATGGGTTTCTGTTAAGTTTCTCAGGATCCACATAAGAGCAAAAACATATGGTGTCTTTCTCTATATGGCTTATTTCACTTAGCATCACACTCTCCAGTTCCATCCACGTTGCTACAAAGAGCCATATTTCATTCTTTCTCATTGCCACGTAGTACTGCATTGTGTATCTAAACCACAATTTCTTTATCCATTCATCAGTTAATGGAATTTTAGGCTTTTTCCACAATTTGGCTATTGTTGAGGGTGCTGCTATCAACATTGGGGTACAAGTGTCCCCAAGCATCAGTACTCCTGTATCCCTTGGGTAAATTCCTAGCAGTGCTACTGCTGGGTCATAGAGTAGGTCTATTTTTAATTTTTTGAGGAACCTCCACACTGTTTTCCAGAGTGGCTGCACCAGTTTGCATTCCCACCAACAGTGTAAGAGGGTTCCAGTTTCTACACATCCTCTCCAGCATCTATAGTCTCCTGATTTGTTCATTTTGGCCACTCTGACTGGCGTGAGGTGATATCTGAGTGTGGTTTTGATTTGTATTTCCCTGATGAGGAGCGATGTTGAGCATCTTTTCATGTGCCTGTTGGCCATCTGGATGTCTTCTTTAGAGAAGTGTCTGTTCATGTTTTCTGCCCATTTCTTCACTGGGTTATTTGTTTTCCGGGTGTGGAGTTTGGTGAGCTCTTTATAGATTTTGGATACTCGCCCTTTGTCCGATATGTCATTTGCAAATATCTTTTCCCATTCCGTTGGTTGCCTTTTAGTTCTGTTGATTGCTTCCTTGGAAGTGCAGAGGCTTTTTATTTCCATGATGTCCCGATAGTTCATTTTTGCTTTTAATTCCCTTGCCTTTGGGCATGTGTCAAGTAAGAAATTGCTGTGAATGAGGTCAGAGAGGTCTTTTCCTGCTTTCTCCTCTAGGGTTTTGTTGGTTTCCTGTCTTACATTCAGGCCCTTTATCCATTTTGAGTTTATTTTTGTGAATGGTGTGAGAAAGTCGTCTAGCTTCATGCTTCTGCATGTTGCTGTCCATTTCTCCCAGCACCATTTGTTAAAGAGACTGTCTTTTTTCCATTGGCTATTCTTTCCTGCTTTCTCAAAGATTAGTTGGCCATACCTTTGTGGATCTAGTTGTGGGGTTTCTATTCTATTCCATTGGTCTATGTGTCTGTTTTTGTATCAATACCATGCTGTCTTGATGATTACAGCTTTGTAGTAGAGGCTAAAGTCTGGGATTGTGATGCCTCCTGCTTTGGTCTTCTTCTTCAAAATTACTTTGGCTATTCAGGGCCTTTTGTGGTTCCATATGAATTTTAGGATTGCTTGTTCTAGCTTTGAGAAGAATGCTGGTGCAATTTTGATTGGGATTGCATTGAATGTGTAGATAGCTTTGGGTAGTATTGACATTTTGACAATATTTATTCTTGCAACCCATTAGCACGGAATGTTTTTCCATTTCTTTATATCTTCTTCAATTCCCTTCATAAGCTTTCTATATTTTTCAGCATACAGATCTTTTACATCTTTGCTTAGATATATTCCTGGGTATTTTAAGCTTCTTGGTGCAATTGTGAATGGGATCAGTTTCTTCATTTGTCTTTCTGTTGCTTTATTATTAGTGTATAAGAATGCAACTGATTTCTATACATTGATTTTGTATCCTGCAACTTTGCTGAATTCATGTATCAGTTCTAGCAGACTTTTGGTGGAGTCTATCGGATTTTCCATGTATAATATCATGTCATCGCAAAAAGTGAAAGCTTGACTTCATCTTTGCCAATTTTGATGCCTTTGATTTCCTTTTGTTGTCTGATTGCTGATGCTAACACTTCCAACACTATGTTAAACAACAGCGGTGAGAGTGGACATCCCTGTCGTGTTCCTGATCTCAGGGAAGAAGCTCTCAGTGTTTCCCATTGAGGATGATGTTAGCTGTGGGCTTTTCATAAATGGCTTTTATGATCTTTAAGTATGTTCCTTCTATCCTGACTTTCTCGCGGATTTTTAGTAAGAACGAATGCTGAATTTTTTCAAATGCTTTTTCTTCAATTGACAGGATCATATAGTTCTTATCTTTTCTTTTATTAATGAGATGTATCATGTTGATTGACTTGTGAAAGTTGAACCAGCCCTGCAGCCCAGGAATGAATCCCAATTGATCATGGTGAATAATTCTTTTTATATGCTGTTGAATTCGATTTGCTGGTATCTTATTGAGAATGCTTGCATCCATATTCATCAGGGATATTGGCCTGTAGTTCTCTTTTTTTACTGGGTCTCTGTCTGGTTTAAGAAGCAAAGTCATACTGGCTTCATAGAATGAGTCTGGAAGTTTTCCTTCCCTTTCTATTTTTTGGAATAGCTTGAGAAGGATATGTATTACCTCTGCTTTAAACGTC
Organism: Panthera pardus; assembly: GCF_024362965.1. Classification (NCBI taxonomy): domain Eukaryota; kingdom Metazoa; phylum Chordata; class Mammalia; order Carnivora; family Felidae; genus Panthera; species Panthera pardus. The sequence goes on along the minus strand of NW_026526843.1, from coordinate 44,081,546 downwards.
TGGTAGAATTCCCCAGGGAAGCCATCTGGTCCTGGACTCTTATGTGTTGGGAGATTTTTGATAACTGATTCAATTTCTTCACTGGTTATGGGTCTGTTCCAGCTTTCTATTTCCTCCTGTTTGAGTTTTGGAAGGGTGTGGGTGTTTAGGAGTTTCACCATTTCTTCCAGGTTGTCCAGTTTTTTGGCATATAATTTTTCATAGTACTCTCTTATAATTGTTTCTATTTCTGAGGGATTGGCTGTAATAATTCTATTTTCATTCATGATTTTGTCTGTTTGGATCATCTACCTTTTCTTTTTGAGAAGCATGGCTAGAGGTTTATCAGTTTTGTTTATTTTTTTCAAAAAAACAACTCTTGGTTTTATTGATCTGCTCTACAGTTTTTTTAGACTCTACATTGTCTATTTCTTCTCTGATATTTATTCTTTCTCTTCTGCTGGGTTTGGGGTGTCTTTGTTGCTCTGCTTCTATTTCCTTTAGGTGTGCTGTTATATTTTGTATTTGGGATTTTTCTTGTTTCTTGAGATAGGCCTGGATTGCAATGTATTTTCCTCTCAGGACTGCCTTTGCTCCATCCCAAAGAGTTTGGATTGTTGTATTTCATTGTCATTTGTGTCCGTGTATTTTTTTAAATTTCTTCTCTAATTGCCTGGTTGACCCACTCATTCGTTAGTAGGGTGTCTTTAACTTCCATGCTTTTGGAGGTTTTCCAGACTTTTTCCTGTGGTTGATTTCAAGCTTCATAGCATTGTGGTCTAAAAGTGTGCATGGTATGATCTCAATTCTTGTATACTTATGAAGGGATGTTTTGTGACCCAGTATGTGATCTATCTTGGAGAATGTTCCATGTGCACTCGAGAAGAAAGTATATTCTGCTCTTTGGGATGCAGGGTTCTAAATATGTCTGTCAAGTCCATCTGATCCAATGTATCATTCAGGGCCCTTGGTTCTTTACTGACCATGTGTGTAGATGATCTATCCATTGTTGTAAGTGGGGTATTAAAGTCTCCTGCAATTACTACATTCTTGTCAATAAGGTTGCTTATGTTTATGAGTAATTGTTTTATATATTTGGGGGCTCCCATTTTTGGTGCCTAGACATTTATAATTGTTAGTTCTTCCTGATGGATAGACCCTACAATTATTATATAATGCCCTTCTTTATCTCTTGTTACTACCTTTAATTTAAGTCTAGTTTGTCTGATATAAGTATGGCTACTCCAGCTTTCTTTTGACTTCCAGTAGCATGATAAATAGTTCTCCATCCCCTCACTTTCAATCTGAAAGTGTCCTCAGGTCTAAAATGAGTCTCTTGTAGACAGCAAATAGATGGGTCTTGTTTCTTTATCCATTCTGATACCCTATGTATTTTGGTTGGAGCATTTAGTCCATTTACATTCAGTGTTATTATAGAAACCTATGGATTTAGAGTCATTGTTGTGTCTGTAGGTTTCATCCTTGTAGCGATATCTCTGGTACTTTGTCTCACAGGACACCCTTTAGGATCTTTTGTAGGGCTGATTTAGTGGTAATTAATTCCTTCAGGTTTTTTTGTTTTGCAAGACCTTTATCTCTCCCTCTATTCTAAATGACAGATTTGCGGGATAGAGGATTCTTGGCTGCATATTTTTTTTGTTCATCACATTGAAGGTCTCCTGCCATTCCTTTCTGACCTACCAAGTTTCAGTAGAGAGATAAGTGATGAGTCTTATACGTCCCTTTATATGTTAGTGCACGTTTATCCCTAGCTGCTTTCAGAATCTTCTCCTTATCCTTCTATTTTGCCAGTTTCACTATGATATGTCATGCAGAAGATCATTTCAAGTTATGTCTGAAGGGAGTTCTCTGTGCCTCTTGGATTTCAATGTCATTTTCTTTCCCCAGATTAGGGAAGTTCTCAGCTATTATTTCTTCAAGTACACCTTCAGCACCTTTCCCTCTCTCTTCCTCCTCTGGAATACCAATTATGCATAGATTATTTCTCTTTAATGCGTCACTTAGTTCTCTAATTTTCCCCTCATACTCCTGTATTTTTTTATCTCCTTTTCTCAGCTTCTTCTTTTTCCATAATTTTATCTTGTAGTTCACCTATTCTCTCCTCTGCCTCTTCAATCCGAGCTGTGGTCGCCTCCATTTTATTTTGCAGCTCATTAATAGCATTTTTTAAGTCCTCCTGACTGTTCCTTAGTCCCTTGATCTCTGTAGCAATAGATTCTCTGCTGTCCTCTATACTTTTTTCAAGCCCAACGATTAATTTTATGGCTATTATTCTAAATTCACTTTCTGTTATATTGTTTAAATCGTTTTTGACCAGTTCGTTAGCTGTCGTTATTTCCTGTAGGTTTTTTGAGGGGAATTCTTACGTTTCTTCATTTCAGATAGTCCCTAGAGTGGTGCCGAACTGCAGGGCACTTCCCCTGTGCTGTCTTGAATAACTTGTGTTGGTGGGCGGGGCCGCAGTCAGACCTGATGTCTGTCCCCAGCCCACCACTGGGGCCACTGTCAGACTGGTGTGTGCCTTCTCTTCCCCTCTCCTACAGGTGGGATTCACTGTGGGGTGGCGTGGCCTGTCTGGGCTACTTTCACGCTGCCAGGCTTGTGGTGCTGGGGATCTGGCGTATTAGCTGGGGTGGATCTGCAAGGTGCACAGGGGAGGGAGGGGCAGGCTCAGCTCGCTTTTCCTTTGGAGGTCTGATTCGAGAGGGGCCCTGCTACACCGGGAGTGAGTCAGACCCGTCGCCGGAGAGATGGATCCACAGAAGCACAGTGTTGGGTTTTTGCGCAGTGCAAGCAAGTTCCCTGACAGGAACTGGTTGCCTTTGGGATTTTGGCTGGGGGATGACCGAGGAATATGGCGCTGGTTGTTCCCCGCCAAGCTGTGCTCTGTTGTCCAGGTCTCAAAAACTTTCCCTCCTGTTGTCTTCCAGCCCTCCCGCTCTCCGAGCAGACCTGTTCACTTATAACCTTCCAGGTGTTAAGTCCCGCTTGCTGTCAGAACACCCTCCATCCGTCCCCTCCGTTTTTGCAAGCCAGACTCGGGGGCTCTGCTTTGCCGGTGGGCTGCCCCTCCACCCCGGCTCCCTCCCGCCAGTCTGTGTAGCAAGCACCACCTCTCTGCCCTTCCTACCCTCTTCCGCAGACCTCTTGTGTATGCTTGGCTCCAGAGAATCCATTCTGCTAGACTTCTGGCGATTTTCTGGGTTATTTAGGCAGGTGTGGGTGGAATCTAAGTGATCCGCAGGATGCGGTGAGCCCAGTGTCCTCCTACACCTCCACGTGTTTTTTAAATTTCTTTTTCGTGGTCCTGGTTGATCCATTCATTTTTTAGTATCACTTTGTTTAAACTCCATGTATTTGTGGTCTTTACACATTTTTTTTTCTTGTTATTGACTTCATGTTTCATAGCGTTTTGGTCAGAAAATATGATGGTATTATCTCAATCTTTTTGTACTTGTTGAAGTCTGATTTGTGACCTACTTTGTGATCTATTCTGGAGAATGTACCATGTACTTCTGTAAAGAATGTGCCGTTCCTGACTTAGGATAAAATTTTCTGTATATATCTGTTAAATCCATCTGGTCCAGTGTTTCTTTCAAAGCCTTTGTCTCCTTGTTGATATTCTGCTTAGATTATCTTTCCACTGATGTAATGTGGTGATGAATCCCCTACTATTTTTATATTATTGTGAATTTTACCTTTATATTTGTTATTAATTGTTTTATATATTTGGGTTTTCCAAATTGGGGGTATAAATATTTACAGTTGTTAGATCTTATTGGATAGTACCCTTTGTTATTATATAGTGCACTTCTTCAACTTTTGTTACAGTTTTTGGGTTAAAATCTAGTTTGTCTGATATAAATACTGCTGTTCTGGCTTTCTTTTGACATCTATATGCATGATAAATATTTCTCCTTCCCCTCACTTTCAATCTGTAGTTGCCTTTAGGTCCAAAATGACTCTCCTGTAGGCAGCATTTTGATGGGTCTTGTTTTTTATATACTCAATCACCCTTTGTCTTTTTATTGAAGTATTCAGTCTACTTACTTTCAGAGTAATTATTTTTTTTGAATTTTTAATGTTTATTTATGTTTGAGAGAGAGAGAGACAGAGCACAAGTTGGAGAGGGACAAAGAGAGAGGGAGACACAAAATCTGAAGCAGGCTCCAGGCTCTGAGCTGTCAGCACATAGCCCAACGCAGGGCTTGAAATCATGAACCGTGAGATCATGACCTGAGCTGAAGTCAGATGCCCAGTTGACTGATGCCCAATCGACTGAGCCACCCAGGTGCCCCAGAGTAATTACTGATAGATATGTGTTTATTGCCATTTTATTACTTGCTTTGTTGTTGTTTTTGGAGATTTCTCTGATCCTTTATTGTCTTTGTCACTTTTGTTCTCTCCTTTGCAACCAAAGAGTCCCCTTTAATATTTCTTGCAAGGTTGGTTTAGTAGTCACAAACTCCTTTAGTTTTTGTTTGTCCTGGAAACCCTTTATCTCTTCTTTTATTCTGAATTATAGCCTTGCTAGATAGAATATTCTTGGCTGCATTTTTTTTTTCCATTCAGCTTGTTGACTATATCATGTCATTTCCTTCTGTCTTGCCAAGTTTCGGTTATGAGATCTGCAGCTAGCCTCATGGGTCTTCCCTTGAAGTTATGGAATTATTTTGTCATGTTGCTTTTAGGAGTTTTTCTATATTGCTATATTTTACAAATTTAATTACAATGTGTGTTTTTGTTTGCTTGCATTTAAATTTTGATGGAGTTATCTGTGCCTTCTGGATCTAGATGTCTGTTTCCTTCCCCAGATTCAGGATGTTTCCAGATATTATTTCCTCCAATAAATTTTATGTCCCCTTTTCTCTTTCTTCTTCTTCTGGGACTACTATACTACAAATGTTACTATGTTTGATGGTGACACTGAGTTCCCTGAGTCTATTTTCATAGTCTTTCTCTCTTTTGTTCATATACATTTATTGTTTTATCTTGTATGCCAATTCTATATTCATTTTATATTGATTCCTCTGTTTATTTTATCCTTGTGTTCATAAGATGCAGTCTGTTTTGAATCTCAGTTATTGCATTTTTCATTTCTGAATGATTGTTGTTTTTAACTCTTTTATCTCTGTGGTAAGAGCCTCTCTGAAGTCCTCCATTCTTTTATCAAGCTCAGCAAGTATCTTATGATTGTTGTTTCAAAGTCTCCATCAGGCCTGTTACTTATATCTGTTTTGATTAGATCTCAGGCCAAGACCCACCTTGTTTCATTTGGGATGAATTCTTCTCTTTTGGCATTTTGTCTAAGTCCCTGTCATCTTCCCTGTGTTGGATAAGTCTGCTATGTTTCCTGCTCAGGGCCATTAAAGAGAAATTAAGGTGAAATAAAATAATATGGGTGGGCTCTAACCCAATATAATTGTTGTTTTTATAAAAAATTAGGTCAAAGAAAAGATGAACCTAGGGTTGACCATGAAGATACAGTGAGAGAGGATTGAAATATGCAAGGAGAGAGGCCTTAAAGAAACCAAATCTGCAGACATTTTGACCTTGGTCTTCTGGTTTCCAGAACTGCAAGGGAACAAATTTCTAATGTTTAAGCCAGTCTGTGGTATTTTTTTAAATTTTATATTTCATTTTTAAAAATTTACATCCAAATTAGTGAGCACATAGTGAAACAATGATTTCAGTAGTAGATTCCTTAATGCCCCTTACCCATTTAGTCCACCCCCCTCCCACAACCCCTCCCTTAACCCTCAGTTTGTTCTCCATATTTATGAGTCTCTTCTGTTTTGTCCCCCTCCTTGTTTTTATATTATTTTTGTTTCCCTTCCCTTATGTTCATTTGTCTCTTAAGTCCTCATATGAGTAAAGTCATATGATTTTTGTCTTTCTCTGACTAATTTCACTTAACATAGTACCTTCCAGTCCCATCCACGTAGTTGCAAATGGAATGATTTCATTATTTTTGATTGCCAAATAATACTCCATTGTGTGTGTGTATATATATATATATATATATATGTATACATATATATATATACATACACACACACACACACACACACACACACACACACATACCACATCTTCTTTATCCATTCATCCATCGATGGACATTAGGGCTTTTTCCATACTTTGGCTATTGTTGATAGTGCTGCTATAAACATGGGGTGCATATGTCCCTTCAAAACAGCACACCTGTACCCATGGATAAATGCCTAGTAGTGCAATTGTTGGGTTGTAGGGTAGTCCTATTTTCAGTTTTTTGAGGAACCTCCACACTGTTTTTTAGAGTGGCGGCACCAGCTTGCATTACCACCAGTAATGCAAAAGAGAACCGCTTTCTCCGCATCCTCGCCAACATCTGTGGTTGCCTGAGTTGTTAATGTTAGCCTTTCTGACAGGTGTAAGGTGGTATCTCATTGTGGTTTTGATTTGTATTTCCCTGATGATGAGTGATGTTGAGCATTTTTTCATGTGTCGTTTGGCCATCTGGATGTCTTTCTTGGAGAAGTGTCTATTCATGTCTTGACCATTTCTTCACTGGATTATTTGTTTTTTGGGTGTTGGGTTTGATTAGTTCTTTATAGATTTTGGATACTAACCCTTCATCTGATATGTCATTTGCAAATATCTTCTTCCATTCTGTCGGTTGCCTTTTAGTTTTGCTGATTGTTTCCTTTGCTGTGCAGAAGATTTTTATTTTGATGAGGTCCCAGTAGTTCATTTTTGCTTTTGTTTCCTTTGCCTCCAGAGACGTGTTGAGTAAGAAGTTGCTGCGGACAAGATCAAAGAGGTTTCTGCCTGCTTTTTCCTCGAGCATTTTGATGGCTTCCTGTCTTACATTGAGGTCTTTCATCCATTTTGAGTTTATTTTTGTGTATGGTTTAAGAAATTGGTCCAGATTCATTCTTCCACATGTTGCTGTCCAGTTTTCACGGCCTTACTTGCTGAAGAGACTGTCTTTTTATTCCATTAGTATTCTTTCCTGCTTTGGCAAAGATTAGTTGGCCATATGTTTGTGGGTCCATTTCTGGGTTCTCTATTCTATTCCTTTGATCTCAGTGTCTGTTCTTGTGCCAGTACCATACTTCCTTGATGACTACAGCTTTGTATTATAGCTTGAAGTCTAGGATTGTGATGCTTTCTTCATTGGTTTTCTTTTTCAAGATTGTTTTGGCTTTTTGGGGTCTTTTCTGGTTCCATACAAATTTTAGGATTATTTTTTCTAGCTCAGTGAAGAATGCTGGTTTTACTTTCATAGGGATTGCATTGAATATGTAGATTATTTTGGGTAATATTGACATTTTAACACTATTTGTTCTTCCTATCCAGGAGCATGGAATCTTTTTCCATTTTTTTTGTGTCTTCTTCAATTTCTTTCATAAGCTTTCTATAGTTTTCAGTGTATAGATTTTTCACCTCTTTTGTTACATTTATTCCTAGGTATTTTATGGGTTTTTTTTGTGCAACTGTAAATGGATTCGATTCCTTGATTTCCCTTTCTGTCGCTTCATTGTTGGTGTATAGGAATGCAACAGATTTCTGCGCATTGATTTTATATTCTGTGACTGTTGAATTCATGGATAAGTTCTAGCAGTTTTTTGGTGGAGGCTTTGGGTTTTCCATATAGAGTATCATGTCATCTGCAAAGAGTGAAAGTTTGACCTCCTCCTGGCCGATTTGGATGCCTTTTATTTTTTGTGTTATCTGATTGCAGAGGCTAAGACTTCCAATACTATGTTGAATAACAGTGGCGAGAGTGGACATCCCTGTCTTGTTCCTGACCTTAGGGGGAAAGCTCTCAGTTTTTCCCCATTAAGGATTATATTTGTGTTGGGTTGTTCATATATGGCTTTTATGATCTCAATGTATGATGCTTCTATCCCTATCTTCTTAAGGGTTTTTATCAAGAAAGGATGCTGTATTTTGTCAAATGCTTTCTCTGCATCTATTGATAAGATCATATGGTTCTTGTCCTTTCTTTTATTGATGTGAGGAATCACATTAATTGTTTTGCGAATATTGAACCAGTCCTGCATCCCAGGTATAAATCGCGCTTGGTCGTGATGAATAATTTTTTAATGTATTCTTAGATCCGGTTGGCTAAAATCTTGTTGAATATTTTTTCATCCATGTTCATCAGGGAAATTGATCCATACTTCTCCTTTTTAATGGGGTCTCTGTCTGGTTTTGGAATCAAGGTAATGCTGGCTTTATAGAAAGAGTTTGGAAGTTTTTCTTCCATTTCTCATTTTTGGAACAGTTTCAAGAGAATAGATGTTAACTCTTCCTTAAATGTTTGGTAGAATTCCCCTGGAAAGCCATCTGGCCCTGGACTCTTGTTTTTTGGCAGATTTTTGATTACTAATTCAATTTCCTTACTGGTTATGGGTCTGTTCAAATTTTCTATTTCTTCCTGTTTCAGTTTTGGTAGTTTATATGTTCCTAGGAATTTGTCCATTTCTACCAGATGGCCCATTTTATTGGCATATAATTGCTCATAATATTCTCTTATTATTGTTTTTATTTCTGCTGTGTTGATTGTGATCTCTCCTCTTTCATTCTTCATTTTATTTATTGAGTCCTTTCCTTTTTCTTCTTGATCAAATTGGCTAGTTGTTTATCAATTTTGTTAATTCTTTCAAGGAACCAGCTTCTGGTTTCATTGATCTGTTCTACTATTTTTTTTTTTTTGGTTTCAATAGCATTAATTTCTGCTCTAATTTTTATTATTTCCTGAATTCTGCTGTTTTGGGGTTTTATTTGCTGTTCTTTTTCCAGCTCCTTAAGGCATAAGGTTAGGTTGTGTATCTAAGATCTTTCTTCCTTCTTTAGGAAGGCCTGGATTGGTATATACTTTCCTCTTAAAACTGCCTTTCCTGTGTCCCAGAGGTTTTGGGTTGTGGTGTTATCATTTTCATTGACTTCCATATACTTTTTAATTTCCTCTTTAACTGCTTGGTTAGCCCATTCATTCTTTAGTAGGATGTTCTTCAGTCTCCAAGTATTTGTTATCTTTCCAATTTTTTCTTGTGGTTGATTTCCAGTTTCATAGCGTTGTGGCCTGAAAATATGCATGATATGATCTCCATCTTTTTGTACTTACTTAGGGCTGATTTGTTTCGCAGTATATGGTCTATTCTGGAGAAAGTTCCATGTCACTAGAGAAGAATGTATATTCTGCTGCTATAGGATGAGATGTTCTGAATATATCTGTTAAGTCCATCTGGTTCAGTGTGTCATTCAAAGGCATTGTTTCCTTGTTGATTTTTTGATTACATGATCTGTCCATTGCTGTGAGTGGGGTGTTGAAGTCTCCTACTATTATGGTATTACTATTGATGAGTTTCTTGATATTTGTAATTAATTGATTTATTTGGATGCTTCCACATTTGGCGCATAAATTTTTACATTTGTTAGGTCTTCTTGGTGGATAGACCCCTTAATTATGATATAATGCCTTTCTGCATCTCTTGACACAGTCTTTATTTTAAAGTCTAGATTGTCTAAGTATGGCTACTCTGGCTTTCTTTGGTTGACCATTAGCATGATAGATGGTTCTCCATCCCCTTATTTTCAATCTCAAGTGGACTTTAGGTCTAGAGTGGGTCTCTTGTAAACAGCATATAGATAGATCTTGTTTTTTTATCCATTCTGTTACCCTATGTCTTTTGATTGGAGCATTGAGTCCATTGATGCTTAGAATGAATACTGAAAGATATTAATTTATTGCCATTATAATGCTTGTAGAGTTGGAGTTTCTGGTGATTTTCTCTGGTCATTTCTAATTATTGTTGCTTTGGTATATATATATATATATATATATATATATATTCATCTTTTCTCCCCTCAGAAAGTCCCTCCTTAAAATTTCGTGCAAGGCTGGTTTAATGGTCACAAACTCCTTTAATCTTTGTTTGGGAAACTTTTTATCTCTCCTTCTATTTGGAATGACAGCCTTGCTGGATAAAGAATTCTTGGCTGCACATTTTTCTGATTCAGCACACTGAATATATCCCACCACTCACTTCTGGCCTGCCAAATTTCTGTGGGTAGGTCTGCTGCAAACCTGATCTGTCTTCCCTTGTAGGTTAGGGGCTTTTTTTCCCCTTGCTGCTTTAGTGATTCTCTCCTTTCCTGAGTATTTTGTGAATTTGACTATGATATGCCTTGCTGATGGTTGGTTTTTGTTGAATCTAATGGGGGTCCTCTGTGCTTCTTGGATTTTGATGTCTGTGTCTTCCCCCAGGTTAGGAAAGTTTTCTGCTATGATTTGCTCACATAACCCTTCTACCCCTATTTCTCTCTCTTCCTCTTCTGGGACCCCTATGATTCTGATGTTTTTCCTTTTTAATAAGTCACTGATATCTCTAATGCTTAAATTGTGCTCTTTTGCCTTAATCTCCCTCTTTTGTTCTGCTTCGTTATGCTCTGTAAGTTTGTCCTCTATATCGCTGATTCTCTCTTCTGCCTCATCCATCCTTGCTGCCACTGAATCCATCCGTGATTGCAGCTCAGTTATAGTATTTTTAATTTCATTCTGGCTATTTTTTCACTTCTTTTATCTCTGAAGAAAGGGATTCTAATCTATTTTTGACTCCAGCTACTATTCTTATTATTGTGATTCTAAATTCTGGTTCAGACATCTTGCTTATATCTGTGTTGGTTAAATCCCTGGCTGTCTTTTCTTCATCCTCTTTATTTTTGGGTGAATTCCTTTGTTTTGTCATTTTGAAGGGAGAAAAGGAATTAATGAGGTAGAAAAATTGTAATTAAAAAATAAAATTAAAAAATATTAAAATTAAAAATTAAACACACACACACAGTCACATCGAATAGATGATGCTAGAACCTACGTGTGTTTTGTTCTGGATGTTGAAAGTGGTTTGACAAAGTAGAGAAAAAAAAGGGGGGGGGGAGAAAAAAAAGGAAATCTTTTGAGAATTTGAAAAAATGAATACACTGAAGCAGACTAAAATGATATAATGGGAGAAAATTGAATTTGAAAAAAATATACACAAAAGTAAAGAACATAGTAGAAAAAAATAAAGAAAATATTTTAATAAATATTAAAAATAAATATGATTTTTTAAATTTTCTTTATTTAAGAAAAGATAAAAACGAAAAAGAGAAAGAGGATAAAAAAAGAAAAAGAAGAAAAGAAAAAAAGAAATCATTTGAAAATTTCAAAAAAGTGAGTACACTGTAGTAGACTAAAATAAAATGTTGGAAGTAAAATAGAATTTGAAAAAATTACCTAAAAGCAAAAAATATAGTAAAAAATTAAATAAAAATATTTTTAATAGAAATTGAAGATAAAAATGAAGTTTTCTCTATGCATACAAGAAAAAGAAAAGAAATGACAAATAAAAAAAAGAAAGAAAAAAAGGAATTTTTTTTTTAAATTTGAAAATGTGAATACACTGAGGTAGACTAAAATAAAATGATGGAAGTAAAATAGCATTTGAAAAAAAAATTACACAAAAGTAAAAAATATAGTAATAAAGTTAAAGAAAAAATATTTTTATAAAAACTGAAAATAAAAATGCATTTTTTTTCTGTATTCAATAAAAAGAAAAAAAGTGTAAAAGAGGGAAAAAAGAAAGAACATTGAATAGATGAACCTGCTAACAGATTGACGTAGGACTGAAATTACTTCGTTTTCCCCTAGATCTCAGTCTATGTAGCACTTTATAGTCCATAAACTAAGCCAGCAGTGAGACTTGTGCTCTTGAAGAGCATATTTGGCCCAATTGGGCGGGGCTCATTGTAACAGATCTGGTCTCCACTAGATGGAGCCACTAGCCTACTGGGGTAGATTGTTGAGGCGCTCGTAGGTGCATATTCTCATGGGTGGGAGTGGCAAAAATGGGCCACCCAGCTACCCAGTCTGTTCTCCCGGATCAGCAATTGTGCGCCTGTCCTCTGTCTTCAGCTTTAGTCCACGCCCCACTTTTTCACTCTCCGTGACCAGGCCCCAGGCGGTACCTCGCTCCCAATTTTTGTCTCAGCTGTGGCTGTTTTCCCCCGGCCCCTTACTTCTGAAGGACTGTGGCTCTGACCCATTCTGCCCCTCTGCAGGAGGGTCTCACCAAGCAGTGGCCGAATGTCACTTGCACCTAGGAATGCTTGCTGGACCCTGCTGTTGCTGGTGCCCCAAGACTGCAGCCAGGTGCCAGCCCGCCCCAGGAAAAGTTCACGAGATAGTGTACCAGCAGCATTTCAGGCAATATGGAAAATCACAACACATATCTGGCACCAGGCTTCACCCTTAATGACATTGTTCCAGCACCAGCGAATGTGGCCATTTTCTGGGGTCTGCTGGACCAGGTGACTTCAACAGTCTCTACCAAATGTCCTTCCAGAAGTGGAACCGCTTTTCCCGGTGTGGCCCAAGAACCTCCCAGACCCCACTCTGTTCCTGGGGATTCGCCCTTCCTACCAGAGCACCGCCAGGTGTCGAGCTGCAGAGGTGCAGACTTTGAACTCCCCTTGTTTACAGTCTTAATAGAATTTAAACCCTCTCCTTTCTCCTTTCTCCCCTTTTAGTTTAGTCCCTGCAGCTGTTTCCAATTTTCCACTTTCTTTCCAGCTGCCTTTGGGGAGGAGTGGTTTTCCCATATTCTCCCCCCTCCCCAGTCTCTGTCCTCTCTCTGCCTGCAAAAGTGGCTCCCTACCCTCCACAACTTCTCGCTCCCCAAATTCATCTCTCCACACTGTGTACCTGCTGAATTCTGTGGTACAAGTTGTGCAGATTGTTGTGTTAATCCTCCAATCAGTTTTCTAGGTGTGTAGGATGGTTTAGTGTTGGTCTGGCTGTATTTCATTGATGCAAGACACACAAAAAGCTTCCATGCTGTTCTGCCATCTTGGCTCCTCCCAAGTCTGTGATATTTTGTTATGAAAGCCCTAGCAAACTGATACAGGAAGGAAATGACAGACATGATACTTAAAAAAATTAATGAGTGGTGGTATTGCAGATTAATTATTTTTATCTCGGTCTCACCATAGTTTTCACTTTCTCCTAATAATTATGGATGATTTTTAAAAATCAGAATTAAATCTCATAGAAATGGTGGTGGTTTTGAAATAGTACAGATATCGGATAGCTATAGACATAAGTATATTTGACTACTTTGTACTGATATTAAGGGATAAAACATAGACAGTTGATACTCACTTTACCCTCTTCCATGATTTCCCAGCTGTGACCACTATCAAGAATTGGGCTTTTTTACTTTTGAAATCTTTCCATATACTTTCTCTTTCAGTGAAATATATTGTTTCACAACATGTTTTATTCATAGATGCCTGGCTACCTAATGGAAAAGTAGGAAAGGAGAAACATAAGAAGAACAAATCCACATTCACATCTCAAAAGATAACCTGTTTATGCTCTCTTGCTATGTGTAGTCTCCTTCAGAGCTTCTGAAACGGACACACCCATTTTCTCACTTGCATGCTATGGGGAGCGCTAACACAAACAGTAGATACTATTCTCAGTCACTTTTTATTGCTGTGTTCAGTCTTGGAGTTTCCAAGTTGCAGCTAGCCCAAAACATGTCACAATGTCTCCTGACCCTGAAACTTCTTCCTTTTGTGCAGGCCTAATTTTCTGGCTTTCATTCACACTGCTACTCATGTGGGCCTGTACATATGGACTAATCTGGGCCATCCTGGTTTAGAGAATTGATTCTAGAGATTTCATTTATTTCATTTTTCTGTGTCAAGACTAATCCCTAGTTTGGTTTAAGGATGTATCCTATTTTGAACTTCAGCGGATTTCTATTACAAGTGCTGGGCACATGAAGGTTTTCCTATCCTTTTACCATGTTGTTGTTTTAAAAAAATGTTCATTTATTTTTGAGAGAGAAAGGGCATGAGCAGGGGAGGAACAGACAGAGAGGCGGATGGAGGATCTGAAGCTGGCTCTGTACTGACAACAGCACGTCTGATGTGGGGTTTGAACTCACGAACTGTGAGATGATGACCTGAGCCAAAGCCAGATGGTCAACTGATGGAGCCACCCAGGCACCCCTATCCTTTAACTATTTTAGTTGCACAAGTAAGATGCTTCAAAGCTATTTTATTCCACGTGTGTTGGTTTCCCTGAGCCCTGGGCTTAAGGAGCCTGTGACTAAACTTCCCCCTGCATCCTGCTACGGAAGCATCTCCCCTCTGGAATCTGTAGGCTGATAGAGTGTGGAGCCATCTCATGCACCCATATGCTTTTGCTCCCCTGTGGGTTCCTGCTTGACTAACTGGGAGATTAAAACTATGAGACTGCTTTTAGTTCAAGGGGTTTTATTTAGAGAAAAGAGAAAGAAGCAAGTTGTAGGGGCACTGGGTGGCTCAGTTGGTTGAGTATCTGACTTCAGCTCAGGTCATGATCTCATAGTCTGTGGTTCAAGCCCCACGTCAGGCTCTGTGCTGACAGTTCAGAGCCTGGAGCCTGCTTTGGATTCTGTGTCTCCCTCTCTCTCAGCTCCCCTCCTGATCACACTGTCTGTTTCAAAAGTAAATAAATGTTAAAAAAATTAATAAAGAAAAAAGCATATTGTGAAAGTACTTTTTTTTTCATGACCTTCACTAAATCTTAGGAAATTGAGACATCCTAGGACTACAAAATGTAAGGTTTATTTGAGAGATATACTTACCTTTCCCCTAAGCATCTGTAGGATCACTGAAATTTTCCATTTGGGACTATCATGTGGTAGATTAAAAAATTAATGCTACAGTAACTTTATTACCTAATTTCCTTGCTTTAGAAATATTGTACATCTGGCACTGACTCATTCTTCTATGGGAATACTGGGGATATGTTTTTTTCTTATTTTTTTCTTTTGAAACCCAAATGCTTTTATTATAAATAAAAATGGAAAATACAGGTAACAAAAAATCATTAGAAACCCTTAAAATCTATTGTTCACAGATAAGCACTGTTTCCTTTTGCATATATTTTTTTTTCAGAAAATTTATTATGCAAATGTAACTATATTTGAGAAGAGAAATTAGATTATATCTTACAGCTTTGTGAACTGCTTTATTATGACAAATATTATATTATCAAAGTCAGTGAATCCTATACAGCATGAATGCAACATACATTTGGGGAGACCATAACAAGCAAACAAGAAGCATGATGATTTTTCCAAGTTACAGAAAATATTACTTCAATATCCCAGAGGATTGATTAAAAAAAATACTAAAAGTAAGGTAGTGTCTACTTTTCCTCTACCTCATCTCATTATGCTAACACACAAGATTTAAGGCAATGTACCAAATGTCTTCCCTATGATTGTTATCGGTAAATTGATCAACATGACATTTTCTGGCTTTGTTATAAGCAAGCTTCCATTTCCCAGACCATCTCATGTAAGGCTATGCTACAGAAAAAAATCAAAGTACTCACATTAGATGCATCTTAGGGAAGTTCTTCATCCTGGTATTTCCTTAGTGTCTTTGGGCTTCAGAACATTTACTCTGATTCTGGGCCAAGATAATGCCACTGACCAATCAGGAATAGTGCAGGAGCAGATGACTGGAGACATCAAGGTCATGCCCAGACACACCAACAAAGCTTTCAAAACAAAGTGGTAAGCTTTGGAGCTGACAGACCACCAGTGGGCACTAGATGATGTAGAAGAGGAGCTCATGGCCAAAAACCTCCACTTCCAAAGCATGTTCATTAAAGGAATCACACACTTGTATTTTTTGAAAACCAAGGAGGAAATAAGTGACAGAAATTTGGAGTAGCCCTTAACCTTTTAATTTTCTTGTGAGCTGATTCTCTCAGAATAAAAAGGAAAATGCATGAACTGGTGGGTGTGCATCAAGGATCATTCTTGTCTGAGCTGAGATTCCATTTATGTTTGAAACTATAGTAAATATGAGGAGTGTGAGGAAGTGACTTACCTGGAAATAGCTATATTTGATGAATACATTTTTTTATGTGTGTGTGACTCTAGTAGTAAAAATCAGAGAAAGAGAGAAAACTGCAACTGTGATAATATGCAGTACTTTGCAAAAATAAAATTTGTGTAAAAAACATTGTCAATTATATCAAATTATTATGTGTAGTCAGCCTGACTTCCATCAACAGTGAACTCTTGTTTTCCTGGAATCCAAATACCCTTCATGTTATCTTTAATTTTTTGTTACTGTTTTTATAGCCTTCTTTACATAAATAATGCATTTTTATTGTGGAAAATGTAGCAACTATGAATAAACAAGTTGAAGCTCCTTGTTTGGTTCATTTGGATCCTATAGCGTGACATACAAAGCAAATATGTCAAGACGTTATTGAAATAAACTTTTTTCAGAGTTAGTACCCAGAGCCAGTACAGACTTATCAAACTTTCTATATTACTTAATACTATCCAGCAAAAATCAGTGACCCTGAACATCCTGGGTTTTCAGGTGTCTTTGGGATCATCAAAGATGGGTTAAATAATGCAAGATCTTGATCTGGAGTTCAGAATATATCAAATCCATTGACAAATAAGTGATGTTCCACTGTATATGGATACTAAACAGAAGAAATGACCTTATTTCACAGCTATTATAGATAAGAGGCAGTCTACATATCTCTCTAAGAAATGAGAGGGGACAGTTGCTGGCAGACACATAGTCAAAGGTTGTCCAGGAATAATTTCATCTGGATCAATTATCCTGATGAAGAGGTAGGGTACCATTTCTGTACCAAGAGGTGAATAGAATTTTCCTGTTGAATACTGTAATCAAGAGCAAACAACTCTTCACTTTACAAATTAAACCATCCTGTTTGCTCTTAAAAAAATTAATTGGCTGCGTGTATGCGTTTCTTGTGCTACTATGTCCCCTCCAGCTCTACTACCTTCTATACATACTCATAGTTTAAACTCTGTACAGACCAGCATGGGACCTCCAATCTCAGCATTAGATATCCCCCCAAATGTGTTTTTAATTATTCTATGCAAATAATGGATACAGGGGGACTGTTCCAGTTAACTGAAAATCTGAAATCTGGCTGGTTCCATGAAGTGAAGCTCACAACCTCCATCCTCCCTACCCTTTGTGGAGCCCCCTGTTCTGAGACTCTCAGAGATGCCATCTTGAATCTCACCAACATGTGACATTTATCTTCATTTTTTTCTTTTTTTCATTAAAAGGAATACATTTTACAAAGAGTAGAAAATGTCACAAAATAAATATGATACCAATTATCCTTGGAAAATTAATATGCATATAAAAGAAGATCCATTTTCTTTTGACCCAAAGCTACATTGTGTTTATTGATTTATCTCTTGCCTCATCACTATCAACTGATGTACAGTGTGGACTATCGAGAGGGTCGCCACCAGGGAACAGATCATTCTCCCTCCACTACCTCAATATTGTACAAGCTGCCCAGACTTTCTCCCACCAGCCCTGTCATACCCTGTTCATGACACAGGACACAGATTCTCAGAATCTGCTCACACTACCCATCCTCTCTCAGCTACCTACCCCCTGTTCTGCCCTGCACCACCCTTGAAATACCTGCAACCATCTTCCAAGATGTACCACTACCATGTATTTCGTCTTCAGGCACTGAAATGTGTTTTCACGATGTTCTTTTATACATACCGGTTTTTTAAGGCAGAATTAGAATTATTCTTCATAATTTTAATGCCTGAGATTTTGGAAGATCATTTATTTATTTATTTATTTATTTATTTATTTTTACTCTTTGCCTATGCTTCTTAGAAAAGTTTGATGATAGTGGTACTTTGGTGCTCCCTTGTGACAAAAGACTGAACTGCAGCTTGAACATGTCACATTGGGGAAGGAAAGTGGGAGGTAGGGGCTATGATCCAAAGACTTAACTTTATGGAAGTCAGCATGAAAAGGGTGGAATTCTTAGGGTGCAGTGCATTGATAGCTTTCTGTAGACATTTTATATAAATTGAATCATACAACATGTTTTCTTTTGCATATTCAGCTTCTTTTACTTGACTTAATGTTTTCAAGCTTCAAACATTGTAGAATGTATCAGTATTGCATTCTTTTTAATGGCCAAATATACTACATTTCGCTTAGACATTCATTAATAGATGGACATTTGAGTTGTGTCCACTTTTGGCTATTATGAATAATGATGCTATGTACATTCCTACACTAGTTTTTATGTAGGTATATATTGTCATTTTTCCTGGCTTTGTACCTAGGAGTGCAATTGCTGAGTCATATGCTAACTCTCTGTTGGACAGTTTGAGGAGCATTCAGACTGTTTTTATGACCCAGAGTTGAGGAGTACAGGTATAGTCTGTCTTTTTTTCTCCTGATTGGACACTTGTTATGGGTTTTGAAAAAGAATACCATAGAGTTGAAGTTCTCTTCTTGTCAACTCATATTTAGGAGGACATGAAACCCACATGACATCACTGGGTCACTGGAGATGCTGACCTTCATCACAGGGTTAGGATGGTGTTTGCCTGGTTTCTCCAGTGTACAATAACTACTTTCCATTCACCTGTTTTTTGAGGGGAGTCACTAAGTTTGTCTTGCCCTCAGGGGTGGGAGTCAGATATGGTGCACCTCATTGGAGGCAGGGTATCTACATATATTATTTGAAGTTATTTAAAGATAGTTTATCTCATGGTATACAGTATGGATTCATGTATGCTTATTTTCTTAAGTTTTTTTTCAAACGGATACATCCCAAAAGGAGGTCTAGCATCATGATTTCCCTGGTACAGAAAGTGGATTTGACTGAACATTCAGGAAACTAAAACAGTTCCCTAATCCCACCATTATATATCACTACCATTATATTATCTAAATATGGTATGTTAGATAATGCTTTTAGATAATATATATAACCATGGCATAGTTTGGAACATTATATTTTCTTATGATTTTATTCCATAATTGATTTTCTTGAAAAAATAAAAACATATGATGGAAATTATTGAAATGATGATAACAACTAACATGCAGAGAACATTTGAAAAATCCTTTCAATGAAGCAAAATTATAAGACGTTAGAGAAAATGTGTGCTTCATTTGAAAGCCCATTGTGCGAAGCACAGTTCTCCAGTTATCTGACTCTGACTCTATGAAAAGTATTTTACAACTCTAGCTTTTATGTAACTGATCCCATTGTAATACAATCCTTGTCTTATCCAAGCAGTTGAATTCTGATCTGGGGATAGAAAATACTTTTCCTTTGTAAAAATAATTGCTTGCATCCATTGAGTAATCATTTCAACATTACTGATATGTACATGTCATAAAGAGGTGGCTGTTGAGTTGGCAAGTGTAATTTCCATGGAAGCATGGGGGAACATGGCCCAGTGGTATAATGGATGAAGACTGAGTTGGAGAGGAGATTCAGAGGGGTATGAATTGAGTATGGAGAATTCTTCTTGGAATTTTGATGCAAAGGGGAAAATATATGTACAGAGGAGAATCACTAGAGCTGTGGAGAGGGACCCAAGGCATTAAAGCATATTTGTAAACTATTAATTATAAGACACTTGAGCAGGCTTAAATCTTAAAGGGAAGGAGCCATTTCTTCTTTGATTTAGCATCTGAATTTACCACTCCAACCTTTCCACATTTTACTTCCTAATTTCCATTCTGGAGAAGCCTAAACCTTAACTAAAAGGATGGTATAGAGTTTGGTATTAATGCATGTTAAGTAGATTAATGGACAAATGGTGTCTAACGTGTCCTAGGAAATTACTTATTTTTGCATCTTACAGCAGAGCTCTTCAGGCAGCTGATGAACCCGTGGTGTTGGGAGGCTGAGACAATGTAGCTTCTCGGCACTCAGCAACGGATGGCTGCAATATGGGAAGCATTTTAAGTGTGGGGGACCATCCTGAGTATTGCGGTCGCCATAGAAACCTGACACCATTGTGGAATGTTAATGGTTTTCTAATAGAGACAGACATGTCCTGGACAAAAAAGCATGTCTGCCTTCAGGTGGTTAGAACTCACTTGGGAGTCTCCATGATGCGGGCTGAAGTGCCTTGAGGTGTTGGGAGAGAACAAAATTCAGGTCAAGTCTCCTCTTTCTGGATTTGGGAGGTAGTGCCCTAGCTTGTAACTATGGGAAGCAATTGGGGTCCCATCCCACCCCAATGAGCATGGGTCCTGCTCCAGGGGTGTCTTGGGGTTACTTTTCTTTCAATGCAGGATCATGGGAGGTAAGACAGGTGATGACTCTGAGCCCAAGCTTCCCCCTCTGTACAATGGGGATGAAAATGCTTCACCCACGGGATCACTGAGAATAGTCAGTGATGCATAGGAGCAAGCCCATGGCCCTGTGGTTATTGCGGATCATGAATGCTTGTATGAATTCAGGCCACTTGTTAGGAGATAGTCAAGGAAAGGAGAAAAAAGGGCCCCGGTGCACCAGGGTGGATCAGTTGGTTGAACATCTGACTCTTCGTTTTGGCTCAGGTTATGGTGCTACGATTGTGGGATCGAGCCCCACATTGTGCTCCCCACTGAACATGGAGCCTGCTTGAGATTCTCTCACACTGTCCCTCTGTCCCTCTCCCCAGGCCATGTGTACTCCCTCTCTCTCTAAAAAAAAGGGGGGGACAGGTGAAAAATCCATTAAAATGTGGTTGTTATGACAATGACCCAGTTGTATCTTTTTTTTTTTTTTTTGAAGTTAGAAGTTCTTTTTTTTTTTTTTTTTTTTTTATTTTTTAATATATGAAATTTACTGTCAAATTGGTTTCCATACAACACCCAGTGCTCATCCCAAAAGGTGCCCTCCTCAATACCCATCACCCACCCTGCCCTCCCTCCCACCCTGCCCTCCCTCCCACCCCCCATCAACCCTCAGTTTGTTCTCAGTTTTTAACAGTCTCTTATGCTTTGGCTCTCTCCCACTCTAACCTCTTTTTTTTTTTTTTTCCTTCCCCTCCCCCATGGGTTTCTGTTATGTTTCTCAGGATCCACATAAGAGTGAAACCATATGGTATCTGTCTTTCTCTGTATGACTTATTTCACTTAGCATCACACTCTCCAGTTCCATCCATGTTGCTACAAAAGGCCATATTTCATTTTTTCTCATTGCCACGTAGTATTCCATTGTGTATATAAACCACAATTTCTTTATCCATTCATCAGTTGATGGACATTTAGGCTCTTTCCATAATTTGGCTATTGTTGAGAGTGCCGCTGTAAACATTGGGGTACAGGTGCCCCTATGCATCAGTACTCCTGTATCCCTTGGATAAATTCCTAGCAGTGCTATTCCTGGGTCATAGGGTAGGTCTATTTTTAATTTTCTGAGGAACCTCCACACTGCTTTCCAGAGCGGCTGCACCAATTTGCATTCCCACCAACAGTGCAAGAGGGTTCCTGTTTCTCCACATCCTCTCCAGCATCTATAGTCTCCTGATTTCTTCATTTTGGCCACTCTGACTGGCGTGAGGTGGTATCTGAGTGTGGTTTTGATTTGTATTTCCCTGATAAGGAGCGACGTTGAACATCTTTTCATGTGCCTGTTGGCCATCCGGATGTCTTCTTTAGAGAAGTGTCTATTCATGTTTTCTGCCCATTTCTTCACTGGCTTATTTGTTTTTCGGGTGTGGAGTTTGATGAGCTCTTTATAGATTTTGGATACTAGCCCTTTGTCCGATGTGTCATTTGCAAATATCTTTTCCCATTCCGTTGGTTGCCTTTTAGTTTTGTTGGTTGTTTCCTTTGCTGTGCAGAAGCTTTTTATCTTCATAAGGTCCCAGTAATTCACTTTTCCTTTTAATTCCCTTGCCTTTGGGGATGTGCCGAGTAAGAGATTGCTACGGCTGAGGTCAGAGAGGTCTTTTCCTGCTTTCTCCTCTAAGGTTTTGATGGTCTCCTGTCTCACATTCAGGTCCTTTATCCATTTTGAGTTTATTTTTGTGAATGCTGTGAGAAAGTGGTCTAGTTTCATGCTTCTGCATGTTGCTGTCCAGTTCTCCCAGCACCATTTGTTAAAGAGACTGTCTTTTTTCCATGGGATGTTCTTTCCTGCTTTGTCAAAGATGAGTTGGCCATACGTTTGTGGGTCTAGTTCTGGGGTTTCTATTCTATTCCATTGGTCTATGTGTCTGTTTTTATGCCAATACCATGCTGTCTTGATGATGACAGCTTTGTAGTAGAGGCTAAAGTCTGGGATTGTGATGCCTCCTGCTTTGGTCTTCTTCTTCAAAATTACTTTGGCTATTCGGGGCCTTTTGTGGTTCCATATGAATTTTAGGATTGCTTGTTCTAGTTTCGAGAAGAATGCTGGTGCAATTTTGATTGGGATTGCATTGAATGTGTAGATAGCTTTGGGTAGTATTGACATTTTGACAATATTTATTCTTCCAATCCATGAGCAGGGAATGTCTTTCCATTTCTTTATATCTTCTTCAATTACCTGCATAAGCTTTCTATAGTTTTCAGCATACAGATCTTTTACATCTTTGGTTAGATTTATTCCTAGGTATTTTATGCTTCTTGGTGCAATTGTGAATGGGATCAGTTTCTTCATTTGTCTTTCTGTTGCTTCATTGTTAGTGTATAAGAATGCAACTGATTTCTGCACATTGATTTTGTATCCTGCAACTTTGCTGAATTCATGTATCAGTTCTAGCAGACTTTTGGTGGAGTCTATCGGATTTTCCATGTATAATATCATGTCATCTGCAAAAAGCGAAAGCTTGACTTCATCTTTGCCAATTTTGATGCCTTTGATTTCCTTTTGTTGTCTGATTGCTGATGCTAGAACTTCCAGCACTATATTAAACAGCAGCGGTGACAGTGGGCATCCCTGTCGTGTTCCTGATCTCAGGGAAAAAGCTCTCAGTTTTTCCCCGTTGAGGATGATGTTAGCTGTGGGCTTTTCATAAATGGCCTTTATGATCTTTAAGTATGTTCCTTCTATCCCGACTTTCTCAAGGGTTTTTATTAAGAAAGGGTGCTGGATTTTGTCAAAGGCCTTTTCTGCATCGATTGACAGGATCATATGGTTCTTCTCTTTTTTTTTGTTAATGTGATGTATCACGTTGATCGATTTGCGAATGTTGAACCAGCCCTGCATCCCAGGAATGAATCCCACTTGATCATGGTGAATAATTCTTTTTATATGCTGTTGAATTCGATTTGCTAGTATCTTATTAAGAATTTTTGCATCCATATTCATCAGGGATATTGGCCTGTAGTTCTCTTTTTTTACTGGGTCTCTGTCTGGTTTAGGAATCAAAGTAATACTGGCTTCATAGAATGAGTCTGGAAGTTTTCCTTCCCTTTCTATTTCTTGGAATAGCTTGAGAAGGATAGGTATTATCTCTGCTTTAAATGTCTGGTAGAACTCCCCTGGGAAGCCATCTGGTCCTGGACTCTTATTTGTTGGGAGATTTTTGATAACCGATTCAATTTCTTCGCTGGTTATGGGTCTGTTCAAGCTTTCTATTTCCTCCTGATTGAGTTTTGGAAGCGTGTGGGTGTTTAGAAATTTGTCCATTTCTTCCAGGTTGTCCAATTTGCTGGCATATAATTTTTTATAGTATTCCCTGATAATTGTTTGTATCTCTGAGGGATTGGTTGTCATCATTCCATTTTCATTCCTGATTTTATCTATTTGGGTCATCTCCCTTTTCTTTTTGAGAAGCCTGGCTAGAGGTTTGTCAATTTTGTTTATTTTTTCAAAAAACCAACTCTTGGTTTCGTTGATCTGCTCTACAGTTGTTTTAGATTCTATATTGTTTATTTCTGCTCTGATCTTTATTATTTCTCTTCTTCTGCTGGGTTTAGGCTGCCTTTGCTGTTCTGCTTCTATTTCCTTTAGGTGTGCTGTTAGATTTTGTATTTGGGATTTTTCTTGTTTCTTGAGATAGGCCTGGATTGCAATGTATTTTCCTCTCAGGACTGCCTTCGCTGCATCCCAAAGCGTTTGGATTGTTGTATTTTCATTTTCGTTTGTTTCCATATATATTTTAATTTCTTCTCTAATTGCCTGGTTGACCCACTCATTCGTTAGTAGGGTGTTCTTTAACCTCCATGCTTTTGGAGGTTTTCCAGACTTTTTCCTGTGGTTGATTTCAAGCTTCATAGCATTGTGGTCTGAAAGTATGCATGGTATAATTTCAATTCTTGTAAACTTATGAAGGGCTGTTTTGTGACCCAGTATATGATCTATCTTGGAGAATGTTCCATGTGCACTCGAGAAGAAAGTATATTCTGTTGCTTTGGGATGCAGAGTTCTAAATATATCTGTCAAGTCCATCTGATCCAATGTATCATTCAGGGCCCTTGTTTCTTTATTGACTGTGTGTCTAGATGATCTATCCATTTCTGTAAGTGGGGTGTTAAAGTCCCCTGCAATGACCACATTCTTATCAATAAGGTTGCTTATGTTTATGAGTAATTGTTTTATATATCTGGGGGCTCGGGTATTTGGTGCATAGACATTTATAATAGTTAGCTCTTCCTGGTGGATAGACCCTGTGATTATTATATAATGCCCTTCTTCATCTCTTGTTACAGCCTTTAATTTAAAGTCTAGTTTGTCTGATAGAAGTATGGCTACTCCAGCTTTCTTTTGGCTTCCAGGAGCATGATAAATAGTTCTCCATCCCCTCACTCTCAATCTAAAGGTGTCCTCAGATCTAAAATGAGTCTCTTGTAGACAGCAAATAGATGGGTCTTGTTTTTTTATCCATTCTGATACCCTATGTCTTTTAGTTGGCGCATTTAATCCATTTACATTCAGTGTTATTATAGAAAGATATGGGTTTAGAGTCATTGTGATGTCTGTATGTTTTATGCTTGTAGTGATGTCTCTGGTACTTTGTCTCACAGGATCCCCCTTAGGATCTCTTGTAGGGCTGGTTTCGTGGTGACAAATTCCTTCAGTTTTTGTTTGTTTGGGAAGACCTTTATCTCTCCTTCTATTCTAAATGACAGACTTGCTGGATAAAGGATTCTCGGCTGCATATTTTTTCTGTTTAGCACACTGTAGATATCGTGCCAAGCCTTTCTGGCCTGCCAAGTTTCAAAGGAGAGATCAGTCACGAGTCTTATAGGTCTCCCTTTATATGTGAGGGCACATTTATCCCTTGCTGCTTTCAGAATTTTCTCTTTATCCTTGTATTTTGCCAGTTTCACTATGATATGTCGTGCAGAAGATCGATTCAAGTTATGTCTGAAGGGAGTTCTCTGTGCCTCTTGGATTTCAATGCCTTTTTCCTTCCCCAGTTCAGGGAAGTTCTCAGCTATAATTTCTTCAAGTACCCCTTCAGCACCTTTCCCTCTCTCTTCCTCCTCTGGGATACCAATTATGCGTATATTATTTTTTTTTAGTGTATCACTTAGTTCTCTAATTTTCCCCTCATACTCCTGGATTTTTTTATCTCTCTTTCTTTCAGCTTCCTCTTTCTCCATAACTTTATCTTCTAGTTCACCTATTCTCTCCTCTGCCTCTTCAAGCCGAGCCATCGTGGTTTCCATTTTGTTTTGCATTTCGTTTAAAGCGTTTTTCAACTCCTCGTGACTGTTCCTTAGTCCCTCGATCTTTGTGGCAAGAGATTCTCTGCTGTCCTGTATACTGTTTTCAAGCCCAGCGATTAATTTTATGACTATTATTCTAAATTCACTTTCTGTTATATTATTTAAATCCTTTTTGATCAGTTCATTAGCTGTTGTTATTTCCTGGAGATTCTTCTGAGGGGAATTCTTCCGTTTGCTCATTTTGGAGAGTCCCTGGCGTGGTGAGGACCTGCAGGGCACTTCCCCTGTGCTGTGGTGTATAACTGGAGTTAGTGGGCGGGGCCGCAGTCCGACCCGATGTCTGCCCCCAGCCCACTGCTGGGGCCACAGTCAGACTGGTGTGTGCCTTCTCTTCCCCTCTCCTAGGGGCGGGATTCACTGTGGGGTGGCGTGTCCCGTCTGGGCTACTTGCACACTGCCAGGCTTGTGTTGCTGGGGATCTGGCGTATTAGCTGGGGTGGATAGGCAAGGTGCACGGGGGCTGGAGGGGCAGGCTTAGCTCGCTTCTCCTTAGGTGATCCACTTCAGGAGGAGCCCTGTGGCAGCGGGAGGGAGTCAGATCCGCTGCCGGAGGTTTGGCTCCGCAGAAGCACAGAGTTGGGTGTTTGCGCGGAGCGAGCAAGTTCCCTGGCAGGAACTGGTTCCCTTTGGGATTTTGGCTGGGGGATGGGCGGGGGAGATGGCGCTGGTGCCTTTGTTCCCCGCCAAGCTGAGCTCTGCCGTCCGGGGGCTCAGCAGCTCTCCCTCCCTTTGTCCTCCAGCCTTCCCGCTTTCCGAGCAGAGCTGTTAACTTATGACCTCCCAGACGCTAAGTCGCGCTTGCTGTCGGAACACAGTCCGTCCGGCCCCTCCGCTTTTGCCAGCCAGACTCGGGGGCTCTGCTTGGCCGGCGAGCCGCCCCTCCGCCCCGGCTCCCTCCCGCCAGTCCGTGGAGCGCGCACCGCCTCGCCGCCCTTCCTACCCTCTTCCGTGGGCCTCTAGTCTGCGCTTGACTCCGGAGACTCCCTTCTGCTAATCCTCTGGCGGTTTTCTGGGTTCTTTAGGCAGGTGTAGGTGGAATCTAAGTGATCGGCAGGACGCGCTGTGAGCCCCGCGTCCTCCTACGCCGCCATCTTCCCTCTCTCCGACCCAGTTGTATCAATGTCATTGTCACTAAACTACTGTCTAGCATGGTGCTGGCCACATAGTTACTCCAGCAAAATATAGTAATGCTGGATCTGTCTCTCTCTGTGCAGCTCTTCATGATGGTGGCCAAGCTCATATCAGAGGCCTGAAAGAGGTAGTTTCTGAGGGTCTGTGTCCTGATGGCTCCCAAAGCTTCTATTTCAGATTCAAGAGCAGCAGTCATCAAGAAACCCCAGCATCTCACATCCCTTGTGGACTGATGTCTGGCACAGGTGAGTTCATACCTGAAAAACACAGTGAATCCTATACAGTATGAATGCAACATACATTTGAGGAGACAATACAAGCAAACAAGAAGCATGATGATTTTTCCAAGCTCCTCCTGTGACAGTAGACTTGTTTTGATTTCCTATAGTTTTACATGAAAGGAATTATACAGGTTACATTTTACTTTCAGGTGGCTTGTTACATTCAGCCATTGATTGCTTGATCTGAATTAATCATGAGAAAAATAACACACTATGCCTGCACGTTTCAACATTGCAAGAGTCTTGAAAACACTTTGACAGTCTTAAAATGGTTCAACAGAGAATTACAGTATGATCCAGCAATGTCCACCAATTAATGAATTGACAAATAAAATGTGGAATATTATCTGGCAATAAAAAGGGATGCAGTACTGACACATACTACAGTATGAATGAAACTTGAAAACATTAAGCCAAGTGAAAGAAGTTCAATACACAAAAGCAAGAAATTGTATGATATAATTTGTATGATGTGTCCAGAGAGAGACCATCAATATACTGAAACAACAACCCCCTGCCCATTTTTATCCTGATTTACAGTAAACTCTGTCTGATGGGTTTGATTCATAGGCCCTCCTTCCCACAATACTGCTGAGAAATGTTCAAACAGCTGTGCAGTTTTTGACAAAAGGTGGCAACAACATACCACCATCATCAACCTTCTCCCTTAAGTGCTTACAAAGAGCAAAAATAATAAAGTAAAAATAATCTCCCCAAATCCAGGCTTTGTACCTAAATGGACTAATACTGTCTTCATGGTCACCACAATGACGTCACGTTTTTATGTCAACCATGATGCCTAGTTCTCCTCACTAAAGGAGGCTGAAAAAACTTGTAGCTGTAACAAAAAGAATGTAGAAATATAAACTCTGAGGTCTGCAGACGATGAAACACCAGGTGGCAGTGCTGCAGCTTGACAGTTGGCAGGTATGTGAACATTGATGCAGAGCATAAAAGGTGGTGGTGACAGAGATGCTGAGGCCTCAGACTGTGGTCTGGGTAGCTGTGTCAATCAATTTTTGCATCACAAAAAATTCTCTCTTGTATTTTCTTCTAGAAGTTTTATATTTTAACTTTTATAATTAGTTCTGGTATTTCTACTGAGTTGATTTTGTGTATGGTTCAGTGCATGGATCAGTTTACTTCTGTGCATATGGACACATTTGTCCTAGCACCATTCCACTGAATCACCTTTGTAGCTTTGTCAAAGATCAATTTTCTATTCTATCATATTCTCTCTGCCCCTCCCTTGCTTGTGCTCTCTCTCAAAATAAATAAATAAACATTAAAAAATTACTCTGGACTTCCCCTATTTCTCCCTGCTCAAGTTATATGTTAGCAATCATCCTCCAAGCCTATGTTCTACCGAAATACATCTGCAGGGTTTATGTGTGAGTCTATTTCTGGAACCTTCTGTTGTTTCTTTGATACATATATCTACCTTAATGCCAACACCACAGTTTTGAGTACTATGAATTTATAATCCGTCTTAAGATAGTACTTAGCCTACAAATTTATTGTTTTCAGTTATTTTTATAACCTAGACCCTTTGCATTTCTACCTAGTACAAGACTTTGCACTTCTAGTACAAGACTGTCAATTTAATTTTAAAAATATATGTTAGTATTTTATGAGATTGCATTGAATCTCTAGATCAGTTTGGGGAGAATAGACATCTTACAATACTGAGTCTTCTGATTCCTGAAGATAATTCTTCTCAATTTATTTGGGCCTTGTTTAATTTCTCTCAGCAGTTTTTTGCAGTGTTCAGAGTACAGTCATGCACATCTGTGGGTGTAATGTGGTTCATAGGTTATCTCTGATGTGAAAATATTGTGGTTCAGAGCGAATGGTCAAGAAAAAATTCTAAAGGTGTCTTTGGTGCAAAAAGGGTAGTTTTATTAAAGCACAAGGGACAAAGACCTGTGGGCAGAAAGAGCTGTACTGGGGTTGTGAGGAGTGGTTGATTATATACTATCAAGTTGGGAGGTGGCTAGGGATACTGTAACTCTAAGGAATTTGGAAGCAAGGTTTTCAGGACCTTGAGAGGCTAGGTGTTTTTATAATAAGATCATTTACTACTGTCTAGTAAAACCCTACTCATGAAACTCTGCAGATTCATTTCCGTAGGTTATATGCTTGGAAGATGATTGCTAACATATAACTTGAGGGGGGAGAAATAAGGGAAGTCCAGGGTAATTTTTTTAATGTTTATTTATTTATTTATTTATTTAGTGAGAAAACACAAGCAGGAGAGGGGCAGAGAGAATAGGAGAGAGAATCCCAAGCAGGCTCCAAGCTGTCAGCACAGAGTCAGGACCTCAATCTCATGACCCATGAAATCATGACCTGAGCTGAAATCTAGAGTCAGATGCTTAACTGACTGAGCCACTCAGGTTCCCCTGGAATTTTTATATATTAAAGGATACTTACAGGATCCTGGAGGTCGGGGTAATGTTAAGATAAGTTTGCCCTTTGTCCTTAACAAAGTATTAACATTGAGGTATTGAGTTCCTAGAGGAAGGTCACTCTGCCTATCTCAAAGACTTGTCAATGGGCTGTAAGTTGTAAGGGAATTTAATATTTTCTTTTGCTTTTGTTCTCTGCATCAATCTCTATGTGGTTTATACTTTTTAATCCTATTGTCAATAGCAATATTTTTATAACACAATTGTCACTGAATTGTCAGCTGCCAAATGTTATTGGGGAAGCTTTTGCATGAAGGCCCAAGTTATTATAGGATGGAAAAGATACTTGACATTTAAAACCTATATTACTCGGTGTTATCCAGAAGAACAGAAAGAATGAGATGATGAAATATAGATAGAAAATTATTTTAAGGAATTGACTCACGAAATTGTGGAGTCTTGGCAGAATCTGATGGGGGAGGCCAGCTGGCTGGAAACTCAGGAAAGAGGTAAAATTGGAACCTGAAGGCAATCTGATAGAGAACTATGAATTGCTGATGTTGTTGTGAGGCCAAAGGCAGTCTCCTGAATAATTCCCTCTGGTTCATGGAAGATCTTTGCTCATTTCTATTCAGGCCTTCTACTGATTTAATGAGGCCCACTCACTTTATGGAGTGCAAAATGTTTTACTCAAAGTCTACCTATTTAAGTGTAAATCTTATCCAAAAGCACTCTCACAGAAACATCCAGAATAATATTTGATCAAATATCTGGGCACTGTGGCCCCACCAAAAGGGCACATAGAATTTATCATCACAATATTCATTTGCTTAGATTTTTATATTAGATTTTAGATGTGATTGGAAATGTACTGATACTAGGGACTAAAAGTTTCCATAGAAAGTTCTACAAGTCATCTTCAGAAAATCAGTCACTAGTCATGATGAGCATTGTGTTTTGTATGTAAATGATGAATGATTAAGTTTTACACCCAAAATTAATATTACACTGTATAACTAACTGGAATCTAAATGAAAACTTGAAAAAGAAAAAAAATCAGTCACTAAATTAAATGGTTCAATAGCTTTCAACTTTTTTGTGTGGTTAGAATGTAATTATGGAGGTACTTGTTATTCCCAAACAAATCCACTTTGATGAACTCCTGTTTTGGGGGTGTTATAAAAAAGAGGAGAGAGCATGTGTGTGTGTGTGGGGGGGGGGTGTGTATGTGTGTGTGTTGGTGAAGTGAGGAATACTTATTGTGAGGAATATGAAGTGAGCTACTGTGAGTTATGTCAGTCCTCCTCAGTTGCTAGTGCATTAGGAGACAAATCAGAATGGCTGCTGTATATTTTTTCCTAGCTTTCTTTGGCCAGCATGTTTACTATGGTTACCATGGTGACTCACTGACTGTTATGGGACTTGGTTCAGGCTGAAAATTCATTTATGATTTATGTTCCAACCATTCCAATCCAATGATAGTGGTTGAGTGTTGCTTTTATAATTCTGCCAGTTTTTCTTCTTTTATATATTGACACTGAAACATTGGGTAGAGCCTTTGCATTCTCACAAAGCATTTACTTATTTATTTGTATGTATGTATGCATGTGTGTATGTATGTACGTATGTATGTGTATATGTATTTACTATAACAATGGATTACCATTTTGCTCAAAGAG
This sequence comes from Panthera pardus, assembly GCF_024362965.1. Taxonomy (NCBI): domain Eukaryota; kingdom Metazoa; phylum Chordata; class Mammalia; order Carnivora; family Felidae; genus Panthera; species Panthera pardus. The sequence continues at coordinate 44,050,520 of NW_026526843.1, read as the reverse complement.
TTACTAGTGTTTGAAGTTATAATTATGTCTTTTGGTGCTCAAATTTTAATAGACTTGGCCAGTGTTAGCCCCTCAAATTGGCTTTTGTGTTTATTTGCCACCTCTGTAGAATTGTTTGAACATGGAGTTTGCTCTGTTGACTTCGTATCTCACATTCTGTAGAAAGACAGTAATGTTGCCAACCTCAGAGTAATGCTTTCAGAATTTCAAGACCAAAAGTTTGAAACAAACAACCAAGGAGCCTGAGCGGCTCAGTTGGTTAAGCATCCGACTTTGGCTGAGGTCATTATCTCACAGTTTGTGAGGGGCCCCGTATCAGACTTTCTGCTCTCAACGCAGAGTTCACTTCACATTCTCTCTTCCTCTCTCTCTCTCTCTCTCTCTCCCTCTCTCTCCCACTCATGCTCTTTTTCTGCCTTTCTCAGAAATAAGAAAAACCCATTAAAATAGTGCTGAAATAGCAACCTACACATTGTGGAATCAACAAAATCCTCAGAACATTAGTAGCTTGTCCCAGCATTACCTCCTTCATTCTATCAAGCTGACGCCTCTAACATGAACATCATACCATGACTACAAGAGAGAATACCTGCACATGGAACATCAAGCAGGGATGAGTCCCCATTTATGTGATGTGAGAACTTCAGTATCACTGTTGTGTGAGGGATGGGGCTGTGTGATGGATCTTGAAAAGAGGCACAGCTTCATTGCACACTTTCCAGTGACCTAAGTGGGGACAGCACATGACCTGTGTTTCATGTGCTTTCCCTTACTTCCACTTCCCTCTCTGTACCAAGTGATGTTTGATCCCCTGACTCTCCCTTATAGTGGAATAAGAGAGAAGTGTATGGACTCTGAGCCCCAGAAACAGGGCATGAAAGAGAAGAACAAAGTGTGAGGTTCAGTCTGGTAGACAATTTCCTGAAGCAAAAGTAAAGAAATCAGTATTCCAATAATTGGTACCCTTTAAGTCGCTTCAGTATCTTCTATTCAACAAGATAGCAATACTCAATTCTCCCAACCACCCAGGAATATAATGGTATTTAAGTGTGTTCCCATATGGGAAAGTAATCTGTGAACTTGTTTGGGGAAGGGACAAACCAGTGTCCTTCTGAGTAATTATATTAACAGAGACTGCCCACATATGACAGAAATCTGCATAGTAGATGTTACATTAATGGTACAAAAACCATCATATGTTTAGGCCAGGATTTCTTCAAGTGTGGTCAATAAACCACTTGATCATCAACAAGGGGTACTTGTTAAAATAGCAGATATACGGGCCAACCATAAGTCTGCTGTATCCACAACAGTGAGCTGGGGTAGAAGATATTTACATTTTGAATAATTTCTTCTGTTTATTGTGGTATTCACCTAAATACAAAAACACTGCTGTGGATTTAAAATAAGGTGTTCTTAAAATATTGCCTCCTTTCATGTCTTATTTTGGTGCCAATTTCTCCTGCAACACAGCTTTAAGTATCTGTGCCTGCTCCCAGTGTATCAGAAAGGAAACAATTCTTTCTCTTCCGTTATATTTATTCAGTGTATGATATGAAAGACACTGCAGTAGTTTTCTAAGGCTCTCATAACAAACGAAAACAGTCTGGGTGGCTTAAACAATAGAAATTGTCTCACACTCTGTAGGCTACAAGCCTAAAATCAAGATGCTGTCAGGACCATGTTCCCTGAGAATCCTTTTGGGAGATTCTATCCATGCTTCTTCCTTGCCTTTGGTGATTTACTGACAATCTCTGCATTTCTTGGCTTGCAACTGTATGACTCCAGTTTCTGCCTTCATTGCCTCATGGAGTTATCCCTGTTCTGTCTTCACATGGCTGTCTTCTTATAAGGACACAATGGTTTACGGGCACACCGTACTCCACTATGACCTCATCTTAACTAATTACATCTGCAACATCCAAAGTCCCGCAGAAGATTACATTCTGAGATACTGAGGATTAAGACTTCAACATGTCTTTTTTGGGTGACACAATTCAACCTATAACAGCCTATAACTGAACTAGTCATGGGATAAAGAGCGAACAAGACAATGTAGTATCCTTGGCACTTTGTTTCTACCTTGGGAAAACTGGCAATACATAGGTAAGGAAATCAACAATCAGGATAATTATTTATGGAAAAGGATGCTTTAAGAGAAATAAATAAATCCACTGAGTAGCACATGATGAGGACAGGGATTATTATAGATGGAGTTGTCAGTCAAGATCTTTCCCAGGAAATGACATTTGAGCTGAGTCCTGAAAGACAAGAGGAAACCAGGCTTGGACTGGGCTTTTTTTTTTTTTTTTTTTTTGGAAGTGTTTCTGCCACCAGTTGCTGCAGGAGCAGATGATGAACACAAGTGGCTGGAGCCTGGCAAAGTGCAGATACTAGGAGATGCAACTGAAGGGAAGACAGGATCCACATCATTGGGGCCATGTCAGGAGGTTGGAGTCATTCTGAGGGTGGAGTGTTACAGTATAGAAGTGATACAATCTGATTCATGTGCTCACAAGGTGACTCTCCCACTGTAAGAAGAATAGACCGAAAAGGACAAGATGGCTGGGGGAATAATTTTAGGAGAATTTTGGAGAAGTCAAAAGAGGGATAAGTGTGGATTGGCCCATTGCAGCAGTGTACAGGGGACAGGGGATGTTTCTGCACAGGGTATGTCAGCTGTAGAACAGACAGGGCCTGCAGTGGCTGTCAGTGTGTGTGTGTGTGTGTGTGTGTGTGTGTGTGTGTGTGTGTGTGTATAATGCAGGATCCAGGATGAGCCCTCAGTTTTTGTTAGGCTAGAATCAGAAATGGTGGTGCTGTGTCCTGGAATCCATTGTTCCAAGTTCTTTTGAGTCATTCTCATGACAATTAGTTATGTATCCAATGGTGGTTATAGTGAACGTTAGTTATTTAAAACAGTCATTGGTTGATGAATTGGATTAAGTTTTAAGAATATTAAACTTTATTAAAGACACATGAAAATCTTTTGTAAAACTATCAAAAGTATAAGAATCTGAATTTGCATATATTTATAAAACTTTTGACACTTGCCAAGCTGTTAACCTCACCAGGTTTGAACCTCACCAGCCAAGGCTATGTGCCTTGACATTTTCTAAGTGTGTTCATGTATTAATTTCTACAATTCTCAAAACAGCAACCCATGAAGAGGGTCCTGTTGTTTTCCCATTTTACAGAAGAGGAAACTGAGGCACAGAGAAGTTCTTTCACACTACCAGGGTTCAGAGATAGCCACTTATTCTGTCTCTGCAGATTTTTTTAAACGATGTGATTTCAGACCATTTATTCTTATAAAAACAAAAAACACTTTGCTTACTTTGATTATGTTTTTTGCTTTGCCATTTAATTTTTTTTCAATATATGAAATTTATTGTCAAATTGGTTTCCATACAACACCCAGTGCTCATCCCAAAAGATGCCCTCCTCAATACCCATCACCCACCCTCCCCTCCCTCCCACCCCCATCAACCCTCAGTTTGTTCTCAGTTTTTAACAGTCTCTTATGCTTTGGCTCTCTCCCACTCTAACCTCTTTTTTTTTTCCTTCCCCTCCCCCATGGGTTTCTGTTAAGTTTCTCAGGATCCACATAAGAGTGAAACCATATGGTATCTGTCTTTCTCTGTATGGCTTACTTCACTTAGCATCACACTCTCCAGTTCCATCCACGTTGCTACCAAGGGCCATATTTCGTTCTTTCTCATTACCATGTAGTACTCCATTGTGTATATAAACCACAATTTCTTTATCCATTCATCAGTTGATGGACATTTAGGCTCTTTCCATAATTTGGCTATTGTTGAGAGTGCTGCTGTAAACATTGGGGTACAAGTGCCCCTATGCATCAGTACTCCTGTATCCCTTGGGTAAATTTTTTTAATGGAATTAAAAAATGTTATTCTTTTCCCATTTGCTTCTGGATTTTTAGTCATAGCTGGAAAAGCTTCCTCTACTGCCAGGTTATAGAGAAATTTTACTAGATGTACTTCTGTGGACAGGATAAAGACAAGGAGGGGATCATGTTGGGATGTTTGGCATGGGAGGAACAGTTGGGTAAATGAGCTTTCTTGCGAGAAATCTGTGAAAACAATGCCAGTAAATCAGGAGAATTAGATGTTGAGATTAGGATCTCAATTTTGTGCTTGTCTTTGAGAACTCAGTCTCCTCTCTTTCTTCTGTGGATGTGGGTTCAGGCCCCCACACTGGAAGACAACGTTTTAAATAAAGTGAAACCTCCATGTCACCTGAGATGGACCCTCAGGGAACTTAATGGGAGGGGCCACTATCTTAGGGTGGTGTCCTAAGACAGACACAAAATCATTTCTGAAATCTACCATGCAACTTGGCCACAGACTAAAGAGAAAGTAAAACCTTTAGTTTGCACCCATGGGAGAACCAAACCTGAAATCATATAAGTGCTACCTCATCCTTCATTATCTGGGAGTGAGGTCTCCTCACAAGGTCATAACCTCTTAATGCTATTCAGGAGTACCAAGGCATCATTTACAAGTGACCTCAGTTTCCCAAGGTACAATCACTCACCACATAACCACATTATTTCTTGTTGAGATGCCGAGTTTCCAAGGTCTGGGTCAGGCTTGGGTTAAACTTGCTTGGAATGGAGTCCATTTGAGGTCAAATCTTACCACCCCTTGGAGTATGTACTGATATCAATCGTGTTTTCAGTGGACACTTCCATATATGTAGTAATACAATTTTATTAAATACAGTCACCTACTTGTACATATTGTACATGATGTCCCTGTGACCTACTTACTTTATAATTAGACGTTTGTGCCTTTGACCACCTTCCTCCATTTTGCTCACAACTTCAAATGCCACCTCAGGCAACTACCAAAGTCTTTTGTATATACCTGCATTCGTTTCTTTCTTTTAACTTCCCACATGTAAACAAGATCACACGGTGTTTGTCTTTCTCTATTTGATCAATTTTATTGAGCATAATGCCTTTGAGGTCCATCCATGTTTTGGCAAATAATACAATTTTATTCCTTTTTATAGAGGAAAAATATTTCATTGTATATACAAACCACACTTTTTTAAATCCCTTCATCATATATTCATGGACACTTACATTATCTCCATGTCTTGGTTATTGTTAATAATGCTGCAGTAAACACAGGGTGCATATATCTTTTCATGTTGGCTATTTGTTTTCATCACATATTTATGAGTGGAATTGCTGGATCATACGGTAGTTCTATTTTTACTTTTTTTTTTTTTTAGAAACGTCCATAATTTTATCCATAGTGGCTGCACCAATATGTATTCTTACAAACAGTATACAAGAGTTCCCTTTACATTCTCCAACACTTGTATATCTCTTTTTTATTAAAAATTTTAAAAAAATTCTGAGGCGCCTGGATGGTTCAGTTGGTTGAGTGTCCAACTTCAGCTCAGGTCATGATCTCACATCTCATGGGTTCGAGCCCCACATCGGGCTCTGTGCTGACAACTCAGAGCCTGAAACCTACTTTGGATTCTGTGTCTCCATCTCTCTCTGCCCCTCCCCCACTCATGTTCTGTTAAAAATAATTAAAAATAATTTTTTAAGAGTGCAAGCAGGGGAGGGGAACAGAGAGTGGGAGACACAGAATATGAAGCAAACTCCAAGGTCTGAGCTATCAGCATAGAGCCCAACGTGGGGATAGAACTCACAAACCGTGAGATCATGACCTGAGCCAAATTTGGCTGCTTAACTGAGCCACCCAGGCACCCCTCTTTTCTTTTTTATGATTGGCATTTCAATACAAGAGAGGTGATATCATTATGGTTTTATTTTGCATTTCCTTGATGATTATGGATGCTTTTTGGGTATTGTTGGCCATTTCTTTGTCTCTGTGGAATAATATTTATTCAGATCCTCTGCTTCTGACTTTTTTTTTGCTTTTTTTTCATTTTTAAATTTATTTATTTATCTCTTTTTAATTCAAGGTAGTTAACACACAATGTAGTATTGATTTCAGGAGTAGAACCCAGTGATTCCTCATTTATATATAACACCCAGTTCTTCACCCACTTAGCCTATCCACCACCCACCTCTCCTCCAGTAACCCTCAGTGTGTTCTCTTTAAGAATCTCTTATGGTTTGCATCCCTCTCTGTTTTTATCTTATTTTTCCTTACCTTCCCCCATGTTCATCTATCTTGTTTCTTAAATTCAACATATGAGTGAAATCATATGATATTTGTCTTTCTCTGACTGACTTATTTTGCTTAGCATAATATGCTTAATCCCATCCATGCCATTGCAAATGGGAAGATTTCATTCTTCGTGATCACTGAATAGTATTCTACTGTATGTATGTATATGTATATGTGTGTGTGTGTGTATATATATATATATATATATATATATATATATAATCACATCTTCTTTTTGTTTGTTTGTTATTTAAATTTAAATAACTAAATTCAAGTTCGTTAATATACAGTGTAGTCTTGGCTTCAGGAGTAGAACCCAGTGATTCAACTCTTTCATATGATACACATTGCTCATCCCAAAAAAGTGCCCTCCTTAATGCCCATCACCCATTTAACCCATCACTCCCACTTCCCCTCCAGCAGTGCTGTTTGTTGTCTGTATTTAAGAGTCTCTTATGATTTGCCTATTCTCTGTTTTTAAGTATTTTTCCTCTTCTTCCCCTATGTTCATCTATTGAGTTTCTCAAATTCCACATATGAATGAAGTCATATGATATGTCTTTCTCTGATTGACTTATTTCACTTAGCATAATATCCTCTTGTTCCATCACGTTGCAAATGGCAAGATTTCTTTCTTTTTGATTGCTGAGGAGTATTCCATTTGTATATATACAACATCTTTAACCATTCATCTGTTGATGGACATTTGGGCTCTTTCCATAATTTGACTATTTTTGATAGTGCTGCTATAAACATTGTGGTGCATGTGCCCCTTTGAATCAGAATTTTTGTATCCTTTGGATAAATTCCTAGTAGTGCATTTGCTGGGTCATAGATAGTTCTATTTTTAATTTTTTCAGGAACCTCCATACTGTTTTCCAGAGTGGCTGCACCAGTGTACATTACTACCGACAGTGCAAAAAGGTTCCCCTTTCTCCACATTCTTGCCAACATCTGTTGTTTCCTGAATTCTTAATTTTAGCCATTCTGACAGATGTGAGGAGGTATCTCATTGTGGTTTTGATTTGTATTTCTCTGATGATGAGTGATGTTGAGCATTTTTTCATGTGTCTGTTTGCCATATGGATGTCTTCTTTAGAAAAGTGTCAATTCATGTCTTCTGCCCATTTGTTCACTGGATTATTTGTTTTTGGGTGTTGAATTTGATAAGTTCTTTAAGACTTTGGATATTAACCCTTTATCCAATATGTCATTTGTTACTATTTCTCACATTTTGTCAGTTGCCTCTTAGTTTTGTTGTTTCCATCACTGTGCAGAAGATTTTTATCTTGATGAGGTTGCAATAGTTAATTTTTGCTTTTATTTCCAATGCCTCTGGAGACATGTCTAGTAAGAAGTTGCTGCACCCAAGATCAAAGAAGTTGTTGCCTGTTTTCTTCTGTAGGATTTTGATGGTTTCCTGTCTCACATTTAGGTTTTTCACCATTTTGAATTTATTTTTGTTTACGGTGCAAGAAAGTGGTCCAGGTTAATTCTTCTGCATATTGCTGTCTAGTTTTGCCAGCACCATTTGCTGACGAGACTGTCTTTTTTCCATGGATACTCTTTCCTACTTTGTTGAAGATTAGTTGGCCACACATCTGTGGATCCATTTCTGGGTTTTGTTCCACTGATCTATGTGTCTGTTTTTGTGCCAGCAATATAATGTCTTGATGATTACAGCTTTGTAATACAGCTTATAGTCCAGAAGTGTGATGCCTTCTGCTTTGGTTTTCTTTTTCAGAATTGCTTTGGCTATTCAGGATCTTTCATGTTTCTATACAAATTTTGGAATTGCTTGTTCTAGCTCTGTGAATAACGTTGTTATTATTTTGATACGGATTGTCTGTAACAAGAGATGAAGAAGGTGTTATATAATAATTAAGGGGTCTATCCATCAAGAAGATGTAACAATTGTCTTTATGTCCCCAACATAGAAGCACTGAAATATATAAATCAATCAATCATAAACATAAAGAGATTCATTGATAATAATACCATAATAGTAGCAGACTTTAATATCCACTTATAGCAATGGACAGATCATCTAAGCAGAAAATCAACAAGGAAACAATGGCTTTGAATGAAACACTGCTCTGAAAGGACTTAACAGATATATTCAGAACATATTATCCCAAATTAGCAGGATATACATTCTTCTCAAGTACGCATGGAACATTCTCCAGAATAGATGACATATTGGGTCACAAAACAGCTTTCAACAAATACAAAAAGACTGAGACCAGACCAGGCACATTTTCAGCTCACATGTTGCATATTAACCTCTTATCAGATATCATTACTTTTATTGGATGTAATTCTCATATTTTTTACCTTCCATTTTAACATTGGAATGTCAGCATCCCATTGATTCACAGAAAAGAGACAGTACAGAATAACAGAGTATAAAAATGAGTTTGCTGTAAAACAGAGTGAAATCAGGAAAGCTGGGTCACACATATCAGATCAGTTCTGCCTGTGCTACCATGTGTAGTCATGTGCCCTATGCTGGCTTCAGCCATAATACAGAAGAAAGATTGTAAACCTAATGATTATGGATGTGGACTTTGGATTCAGCATAACTTGTCAACTTATCAAGCTTGGGAAAATTGAATAACTGGTTTCATAATCTTAAGCAAATTCTGAGTCATCTATGGTACACAATATAATACATATGTGTAATGTAATGAATATACATTACAGATTCATGCATAGAAATATCAGGAGAAAACACAGAGACACGATTTTTTTTAATTAATGAATAGTGGGATTGCTGATTAATTACATATATCATTCTGGACTGAAATATTTTTCCACAATTTCTAAATTAATAAGAATCATTTTAAAAATCAGAATTAAATCTGATAGAATCATTGCTTGTTATAAAATATTTTAGACAGAAACTATAAAATAGAACACATTTCCATCCTGCTATTAAACAATAAATTATTACATATAACTGTAATGTAGTTGAAGTATTTTCTAAACGCATTAACTTCCTTCTTATCAAGAGGTCATCACTCACAGGAATATGGATTTTCCACTCTAATACACTTATTTATAGTTTTACTACATATGTATATATCCCTATGTGAAATATGTTATTATTTTCTTACATATTTTATCTATAATCTATGCCTGGCTGTAGTCAGAGAGTGTGTTTTTTTGTGTAGGTACAGATTTTAAACATTTTTTATTGTTTCTTTAAAAGATTTCAAAAGAAATTTTTCAAGTTTTTTTAAATGTTTATTTTTGAGAGAAAAAGAAAGAGCGTGAGTGGGTGAGGGGCACAGAGAGAGGGAGACACGGAATCCCAAGCAGGCTCCAGGCTCCTAGCTATCACCACAGAGCTTGTCACCAGGCTTGAACTCATGAACCACGAGATCATGACCTGAGCTGAAGTCAGATGTTTACTGACTGAGCCATCCATGTGCGCTGATTTCAGGAGAAATTTTATTGATGTATGATTTTCATCTTACTCCTGGAATTTATAAATTTATTCCAATCCACTTTGGCAAAATGAGCTTAAACTACAATCATACTTTTTTTTTAATATTATAATGATTGTCAAATTGGTTTCCATACAACACCCAGTGCTCATCCCAACAGGTGTCCTCCTCAATGCTCATCACCCACTTTCCCCTCCCTCCCACCCCACATCAACCCTCAGTTTACTCTCAAGTTTTTTTTAGCTTTCTTTTTTTGGTTTTTATTTTATTATTTTTTTTAAATATGAAATTTATTGTCAAATTGGTTTTCCGTAAACACCCAGTGCTCATCCCAAAATGTGCCCTCCTCAATACCCATCATCCACCCTCTCCTCCCTCCCACCCGCCATCAACCCTCAGTTTGTTCTCAGTTTTTAAGAGGATCTTATGGTTTGGCTCCCTCCCTCTCTAACCTCTTTTTTTCTTTTTTTGTTTACTTCCCCTCCCCCATAGTCTTCTGTTAAGTTTCTCAGGATTCACATAAGAGTGAAAACATGGTATCTGTCTTTCTCTGTATGACTTATTTCACTTAGCATAACACTCTCCAGTTCCATCCACGTTGCTACAAAAGGCCATAATTCATTCTTTCTCATTGCCAACTAGTATTACATTGTATATATAAACCACAATTTCTTTATCCATTCATCACATGATGGATTTAGACTCTTTCCATGATTTGTCTATTGTTGAAAGTGCTGCTATAAACATTGAGGTACAAGTGCTCCTATGCATCCACACTCCTGTATCCCTTGGGTAAATTCCTAGCAGTGCTATTGCTGGGTCATAAGGTAGGTCTATTTCTAATTTTCTGAGGAACCTCCACACTGCTTTCCAGAGCGGCTGCACCAGTTTGCATTCCCAACAGTGCAAGAAGGTTCCCGTTTCTCCACATCCTCGTCAGCATCTATAGTCTCCTGATTTGTTCATTTTAGCCACTCTGACTGGCATGAGGTGGTATCTGAGTGTGGTTTTGATTTGTATTTCCCTGATGAAGGGCAGCGTTGAGCATCTTTTCATGTGCTTGTTGGCCATCGGGATGTCTTCTTTACAGAAGTGTCTATTCATGTTTTCTGCCCATTTCTTCACTGGGTTATTTGTTTTCCAGGTGTGGAGTTTGGTGAGCTCTTTATAGATTTTGGATACTAGCCCTTTGTCCGATATGTCATTTGCAAATATCTTTTCCCATTCCGTTGGTTGCCTTTTAGTTTTGATGATTGTTTCCTTGGCAGTGCAGAAGCATTTTATCTTGATGAGGTCCCAATAGGTCATTTTTACTTTTAATTCCCTTGCCTTTGGGGATGTGTCAAGTAAGAAATTGCTGCAGCTGAGGTCAGAGAGGTTTTTCCCTGCTTTCTCCTCTAGGATTTTGATTGTTTCCTGTTTCACATTCAGGTCCTTTATCCATTTTGAGTTTATTTTTGTGAATGGTGTAAGAAAGTGGTCTAGTTTCATCTTTCTGCATGTTGCTGTCTAGTTCTCCCAGCACCATTTGTTAAAGAGACTGTCTTTTTTCCATTGGCTATTCTTTCCTGCTTTCTCAAAGATTAGTTGGCCATACTTTTGTGGGTCCAATTCTGGAGTCTCAATTCTATTCCATTGGTCTATGTGTCTGTTTTTGTATCAATACTGTGCTGTCTTGATGATTACAGCTTTGTAGTAGAGGCTAAAGTCTGGGATTGAGACGCCTCCCATATTTGTCTTCTTCTTCAAAAATACTTTGGCTATTTGGAGTCTTTTGCTTTTCCATACAAATTTTAGGATTGCTTGTTCTAGCTTCGAGAAGAATGCTGGTGCAATTTTTATTGGGATTGCATTGAATTTGTAGATTTCTTTGGGTAGTATTGACATTTTAATAATATTTATTCTTCCAATCCATGAGCACGGAATGTTTTTCCATTTCTTTGTATCTTCTTCAACTTCCTTCATAAGCTTTTTTATAGTTTTCAGCATACAGATTTTTTACATCTTTGGTTAGGTTTATTCCTGAGTATTTTATGATCCTTGGTGCAATTGTGAATGGGATCAGTTTCTTCATTTGTCTTTCTGTTGCTTCTTTATTAGTGTATAAGAATGCAACTGATTTGTGTACATTAATTTTGCATCCTGTGACTTTGCTGAATTCATGTATCAGTTCTAGCATACTTTTGGTGGAGTCTATTGGATTTTCCATGTATAATATCATGTCATCTGCAAAAAGTGAAAGCTTAACTTCATCTTTGCCAATTTTGATGCCTTTGATTTCCTTTTGTTGTCTGATTGCTGATGCTAGAACTTCCAACACTATGTAAAACAACAGCGGTGAGAGTGGACATCCCTGTTGTGTTCCTGATCTTAGGGGGAAAGCTCTCAGTGTCTCCCATTGAGGATGATGTTAGCTGTGGGCTTTTCATGAATGGCTTTTATGATGTTTAAGTATGTTCCTTATATCCTGACTTTCTCGAGAGTTTTTATTAAAGGATGCTGAATTTTGTCAAATCTTTTTCTGCATCAATTGACAGGATCACATGGTTTTCTTTTATTGATGTGATGTATCAAATTCATTGATTTAGGAATATTGAACCAGCCCTGAAGCCCAGGAATGAATCCCAGTTGATTATGGTGAATAATTCTTTTTATATGCTGTTGAATTCAATTTGCTAGTATCTTGTTGAAAATTTTTGCGTCCGTATTCATCAGGGATATTGGCCTGTACTTTTATTTTTTTGCTGGGTCTCTGGTTTGGGAATCATAGTAATGCTGGCTTCATAGAATGAGTCTAGAAGTTTTCCTTCCCTTTCTATTTTTGAACAGCTTGAGAAGGACAGCTATTATCTCTGCTTTAAATGTCTGGTAGAATACCCCAGGGAAGCCATCTGGTCTTTGACTTTTACTTGTTGGGAGATTTTTGTTAACTGATTCCATTTCTTTGCTGGTTATGGGTCTGTCTGTTCAAGTGTTCTATTTCTTCCTGTTTGAGTTTTGGAAGTGTGTGGGTGCTTAGGAATTTGTTCATTTCTTCCAGGTTGTCCAGTTTGTTGGCATATAATTTTTTATATTATTCCCTGATAATTGCTTGTATTTCTGAGGGATTGGCTGCAATAATTCCATTTTCATTCATGATTTTATCTATTTGGGTCATCTCCTTTTCTTTTAGAGAAGCCTGGCTAGATGTTTATCAATTTTGCATATTTTTTTCTTTCAAAAAAAAAAACACAACTCTTGGTTTCGTTCATCTGCTCTACAGTTTTGTTTTTTTTTTTTTTTTTAGATTCTATGTTGTTTATTTCTGCTCTGATATTTATTATTCCTCTTCTTCTGCTGGGTTTGGGGTGTGTCTACTGTTCTGCTTCTATTTCCTTTAGGTGTGTTGTTAGATTTTGTATTTGGGATTTTTCTTGTTTCTGGAGATATGCCTGGATTGCAATGTATTTACCTCTCAGGACTGCCTTCGCTGCATCCCAAAGCGTTTGGATTGTTGTATTTTCATTTTCATTTGTTTCCAAGTATTTTTAATTTATTCTCTAATTGCCTGGTTGACCCATTCATTCTTTAGTAGGGTGTTCTTTAATCTCCATGCTTTTGGAGGTTCTCCAGACTTTTTCCTGTGGTTGATTTCAAGTTTCATAGCATTGTGGTCTGAAAGTATGCATGGTATAATTTCAGTTCTTGTAAACTTATGAAGGGCTGTTTTGTGACCCAGTATATGATCTATCTTGGAGAATGTTCCATGTGCACTCGAGAAGAAAGTATATTCTGTTGCTTTGGGATGCAGAGTTCTAAATATATCTGTCAAATCCATCTGATCCAATGTATCATTCAGGGTCCTTGTTTCTTTATTGATCCTGTGTCTAGATGATCTATCCATTGCTGTAAGTGGAGTATTAAATTCCCCTGCAATGACCACATTCTTACAAATAAGGTTGCTTATGTTTGTGATTACTTGTTTTATATATTTGGGTGCTTCCATATTCGGTGCATAGACATTTGTCATTATTAGCTCTTCCTCATGGGTAGACCCTGTAGTTATTTTATAATGTTCTTATTCATCTCTTGTTACAGCTTTTAATTTAAAGTCTAGTTTGTCTGATATAAGTATGGCTACTCCAGCTTTTTTGTGACTTCCAGTAGCATGATAACTAGTTCTCCATCCCCTCACTTTTAATCTGAAGGTGTCCTCAGTTCTACAATGAGTCTCTTGTAGACAGCAAAAAGAAGGGTCTTGTTTTTTTTTAATCCATTTTGATACCCTATGTCTTTTGGCTGGCACATTTAGTCCATTTACATTCAGTGTTATTATAGAAAGATATGGGTTTAGAGTCATTGTGATGTCTGTAGGTTTCATGCTTGCAGTGATGTCTCTGCTGATTTGTGGTCCTTGCAAAATTTCACTCACAGAGTCCCCCTTAGGATCTCTTGTAGGGATGGTTTAGTGGTGATGAACTCCTTCAGTTTTTGTTTCTTTGGGAAAACCTTTATCTCTCCTTCTATTCTTAATGACAGACTTGCTGGATAAAGGATTCTCACCTGCATATTTTTCCTGTTCATCACATTGAAGATTTCCTGTCATTTCTTTCTGGCCTGCCAAGTTTCAGTAGACAGGTCTGCTACTACTCTTATGTGTCTACCGTTGTAAGTTAAGGTCTTTTTATCCCTAACTGCTTTCAGAATTCTCTTTTTATCCTTGTATTTTGCCAGTTTCACTATGATACGTCATGCAGAAGTTCGATTCAAGTTACCTCTGAAGAGAGTTTTCTGTGCCACTTGGATTTCAATGCCTTTTTCCTTCCCCAGATCAGGGAAGTTCTCAGCTATGATTTGTTCAAGTACACCTTCAGCCTCTTTCTCTCGCTCTTCCTCTTCTGGAATTCCTATGATACTTATATTTTTCCATTTGATTGCATCACTTCATTCTCTAATTCTCTCCTCCTACTCCTGGATTTTTTTTAATCTCTCTTTCTCTCAGCTTCTTCTTTTTCCATAATTTTATCTTCTAATTCACCTATTTTCTCCCCTGCCTCTTCAATCCGTGCTATGGCCACGTCCATTTATTTTGCACCTCATTTGTAACATTTTTAAATTCCTCATGACGATTTTTTCGTCCCTTGATCTCTGTAGCACTAGATTCTCTGCTGTCTGTAGCAATATACTCTCTGCTGTCCTCTATGCTTTCTTGAAGCCCAGCGATTAATTTTATGCCTATTATTCTAAATTTTTGTTCCCTTATATTGTTTAAATTGGTTTTGATCGGTTTATTAGCTGCCACTACTTCCTGGAGATTCTTTTGAGGAGAATTCTTCCATTTCATCATTTTGGGTAGTCCCTGCAGTAGCTCCCAGCTGCAGGGCACTTCCCCTGTGCTGTCCAGAGTAACTTGTATTGGTGGGCGGGGCTGCAGTCAGACCCAATGTCTGCCCCCTGCCCACAGCTGGGGCCACAGACAGACTGGTGTGTACCTTATCTTCCCCTCTCCCTGGGGCAGGACTCACTGTGGAGTTGTGTGGCCCCTGTCTGAGCTGCTTGCATACTGCCAGGTTTGTGGTGCTGCCTCAATGGGATCTGGCCAAGGGCGTATTAGATGGGGTGAATCCACAAGATGCACAGGGGTGGTAGGGGCAGACTTAGCTAGCTTTGCCGTCAGTGGTCACCTGCGGGAGGGGCCCTGCAGCACCGGAAAGGAGGTGGGCCCATCAGAGGGATGGATCTACAGAAACACAGTGTTGGGTATTGGCAAGGTGCAAGTAAGTTCGGTGATGGGAACTGGTTCCCTTTGGGATTTCAGCCGGGGATGGGAGAGGGAAATGGTGCTTGCCTGTGCTTTTGTTCCCCCACTAAGCTCTGTCCTGAGGCTCAACAACTCTCCCTTTTGGCGTCCTCTCGCCCTCCCCGCTCTCAGAGAGCAGAGCTGTTGACTTTTAACATTTCAGATGTTAAGTCTCACTGACTGTCAGAACTCACACATTCCGGCCCCTCCGTTTTTGCAAGCCAGACTTCGGGGGCTCTGCCTTGCCAGGCTGGCTGCCCCTCTACCGCCCCAAGTAGCAGTCCAAGTAGCACGCACCGCCTCTCTGCCCTTCCTACCCTCTTCCGTGGGCCTCTTGTCTATGATTGGCTCCAGAGAGTCCATTCTGTTAGTCTTCTGGCGCTTTTCTGGGTTATTTAGGCAGATGTGGGTGGAATCTAATTGATCAGCAGGACCAGGTGAGCCCAGCATCCTCCTAGGCCGCCATCTTCCAGAAAACCATTTCCAAGATGAGCTACAATCATACTTTTTAAGGCAGTGAGAGGGTAATCCTTCAAACTGCTCTGAGACACATGGAAAGCCATTTCCTCAGAAGATGGCTTGGTGAATATGCAATAAAAAGAAGGAATGTTATTCATTTTGAGAGGGTTTCTTTTTAAAAGTGTCCTGAAATACTTTCTTCTGCAATAGGGATAGTCTTGCAAGGAAACCACTCTTCTTGAGTACACACAGACAGGACTCCTTCATCAGACATCAGTCACTTATTCATTGCAGTCCGTTAACTTTCTGACTGTCCCTGCACAGCACTGTTGATTGGAAAGGTTTCCCCAGTTCTGGGGATCTTTAATAGAAAGCCCACATGCTTTGTGGAAAATCTAAGTCACATTCTCCAACGTGACCTTTATTAAGAATAAAGTCAATGCATTTACTTCTTATTTTTTGTACTATTTCTTGGTTGGTTTAGAGCCCAGATGTGGAAAAGGTGTTTTTGGGGGGTTATAGGGGCCCAAACATCTGGGATCCAGCAACAGATAGAAAAGGGAATAAGAGGTGTGGGTGTATAGTTAGATGCACCCGTGAGGACAGAGGAAAACATGCTTCAAAAGGAAGCTTGCTACAGGAGTTCTGAGGGGAGAGGCCTGGGCTGTGCAGTCCATTTGTCCTTTCAACCTCAATGATTATGTAAGTAATTTCTAGGTAGAAGAGTGAGTGTACAGGGAGGTTAGATGTGTTTGTCATGAATTCCTTATACCTGGAAGAAATACTGGGAATAGACGATAAGAATTCCCAGAATAAAACAAATGTATGGTTCAACTGACTAAGTTTCTGCCTACTAACTGACTTTAGGACTGCAATAATTCCCTTAAATAACTGAGACTCTTAAATGACATTTTTTGTATATGTATCTAGACCATTCATTCACATGATTATATACAGTCTCTGTGTTTTCTGCCACAAATGGCTAACTGCTTAGCATGGCCTTGGATTTACATGTTCACTCTTGAGGACTAGCTCATCTCCAAGTGCCTTATGATACCTCTGTGTACTGTTAATACTCCCCTACTGTCTCTTTGAAGCAAAATAATTTCTGATGACAGTGGCCATTCTCTGTTCCATCAATCTAGGCAGAGTTCTGACAATTGCCAGGATCCCAGTCAAGTGTCTCTAGTTACTGTGCCTTCTTATGTGTGATCTGAAGAATAAATCTCTTTTGCATTCAGTGAAAGAGCAGGAGTGGTTGGATGTGCTGAGGCATTTCCTTGTGGAAGACAAGCCTATGCACCCTGGTTGTAATAGAAACCTTACATCAACATGGTCATTTTGAGGACTTTTTATAGACACATATATGTCTTGGCAGGAATTAGAAATCCTGCTTTCAGATATTTAGGTCTCAGCCAAGGGTGTGCGTCCCCACAGTGGGAGCTGAATGATCCTGGTGTGTGGAAGACAAAAGGAATCCAGATCCTAGTCACCCCTTTCATGTAATGCTTTGAAGCTCTTTACACAGTCTGTCTAGGCTATAAAGCCATTGGAGTCTCTCTCATCAGGCCTCAGTGGGTGTGGGTCCAACTCCAACTGCTTTCTTTAAAGGCAAAGGTGCAGGATGGAGGACAGGGAAAACGCTGAACCCCAGATTCCCCCTCTGTTAAGATGAAAATGCTTCACCCACAGGATTGTTGAGAACAGTCAATGATACACTTGAGCAAGTCCATGGCCCTGTGGGTACTGCAGTATTATGAATGTCCGTATGAATTCAGGCCACTTCTTACTCATTTTCACATATGTTGTTAGGGGAGAAATGAGGAAAGATGACAAAAAAACCTCTTTGAGAAGTGCATTATAACATGCAGTTGCTATGATCAGGACTCAATTGTATGAATGCCATTTTCATTAAATAAGCATCAAGCAGGGTGAGGGCTCATAGTTACACCAACAAAGCATAGTGGTTGCTGGATCTGTCTCTTTCTGTGCATCTCTTCATTTAGGTGGCTGAGCTAGTATCAGGTGCCTGAAGGAGGCAGGTTCTGAGTATCTGTGTCATGTGGCTGCTGAAGCTCTAACTACAGATTCAAGGGCAGCAGTCCCCAGGATAAACCAATACCATTCATGCCTAGTAGGATATGATGTCTGGTTCAAGAGAGTGTATAGATTTGTACAGAAACATGCTATGGAATAGCTCCTGTAAGGTTCACAAACTTTCCTAAAAGTAGAGGAGCTGTTTTGATCTCATCATGAGAGAAGAAGTTTAGAAGGTGGAATGTCATTCCATCACCAGCTACAAGCTGCATAGTAGCCCGTGAAGCCCATCTTACATACAAGGGTTTTTGTTTGTTTATTTTTGCTAAAAAACAATAAATTATCCATTTTTAAGAAGGAAATTGGTCTTTGCTATGTATTCACAACAAACAAGCCTAAATTGTTCTTAATGTATAAAAAATCATCTACAATTCCCATGTATCTCATGGATGGGTGTGGTTGTGCAAGTGTTAGATCTTCCTACCAATTGGACATTATACCCTAGATATTTCCCTGATGATTGATTTGAAAAAAAGTTGAGCCAACCCTGCAGCCCCGAATAAATCCCACTTGATCATGGTGAATAATTCTTTTAAAATACTGTTGAAAATCAATTTACCAGTGTCTTGTTGACAATTTTTGCATCTGTGTTCATCAGAGTTATTGGCCTATAAATCTCCTTTGTAGTGAGATCTTTGCCTGGTTTTGGAATAAAGGTAATGCTGGTTATGTAAAATGAGTTTCTAAGCTTTCCTTCCATTTATATTTTTTTGGAACACTTCAAAAAGAATAGTTATTTATTCATCTTTAAATGTATGGTAGAATTTCTCTGGGAAGCAATCTGGCACAGGACTCTTATTTGTTGGAAGATTTTTGATTTCTGATTCAATTTCTTTGCTGGTTTTTGGTCTATTGAATTTTTCTATTCCTACGAGTTTTGGTACTATGTGAATTTATAGGAATGTGTCCATTACTTCCAGATGGCCCAGTTTGTTGGTATGATTTTTAATAGTATTTTCTTATAATTGTTTGTATTTTTGTGTTGTTGGTTGTGATCTCTCTAGTTTCAGCCATAATTTTCTCTATTTGGGTTCTTTCATTTTCTTTATGATAAATCTGTCTAGGGGATCATCCATTTCCTTAATTCTTTCAAAGAACCAGCTCTTACTTTTTATCGGTCTGTTCTACTGTTGTTTGTTTGTTTGTTTGTTTGTTTGTTTCTATATTGTTTATTTCTGCTGTAATCTTAATTATTTCCCTTCTGCTGTCTTTAGGCTTTATTTGCTGTTCCTTTTCTAGCTATTTTAGTATAAGGTTAGGTTGTATATTTGGGACCTTTCTTGCTCCTTGAGATAGGCCTGTATTGCAGTATACTTCCCTCTTAAGACTGCCTTTGCTGCATCCCAAGGGTTTGGACTTGTGTTCTCATATTTATTTGCTTCCATGTATCTTTTAATTTCTTCTTTAATTTCCTGATTAACTCATTAATTCTTTAGTAAGATGTTCTTTAACTCCCATGTATTTGAAGGCTTTCCAAATTTTTTCTTCTGGTTGGCTTCAAGTTTCATAGCATTGTGATCTGAAAATATGCATGGTATGATCTCAATCATTTTTATACTTGTTGAGGGCTAATTTGTGAGTGGTTATGTAATCTATTTTGGAGAACGTTCCATGTCCACTAAAAAATAATGTGTATTCTGCTGCTTTAGGATGAAATTTTCTGAATATATTTGTTAAGTCCATACGGACCATGCTGTCATTCAAAGCCATTGTTTCCTTATATATTTTCTGCTTAGATGATCTTTCCATTGTTGTAAGTGGAGTATTAAAGTCCCCTGATATTATTGTATTGTTATCCATGTGTTTCTTTATGTTTGTTATTAATTGGTTTATATATTTGTATTATTTCATGTTGGGGGCATAAATGTTTACAATTGTTTGTTCTTGATTTATAGACCTTTTAATTGTGATATAATGGCTTTCATCTCTTTTGCAGTCTTTGTTTTAAAATCTTGTTGTCTGATATAAGCATGACTAGTCCAACTTTATTTTGACATCCATTAGCATGACAGATTGTTCTCCATCCCCTCACTTTCAATTTGCAGGTGACTTTAGTTACAGAATGAGACTCATAGGCAGCATATAGATGGACCTTTTCTTTTTATATCCGTTCTGATACTGGATGTCTTTTGGTTGGAGCATTTAGGTTATTTACATTCAGAGTGATTATTGAAAGATATGAATTTAGTGCCATAGTATTACCTGTAGAGTTGGTGCTTTTGATGATGCTCTCTGGTCCTTTTTTTATCTTTGTCGCTTTGATTTTTTAGTTTTATCCACTAAAATAAGCCCCGTTAACATTTCTTGCAGGGTTGGTTTAGTGGTCACAAACTTTTTTAGTGTTTGTTTTTCTGAGAAACTCTTTATCTGTCCTTATATTTTGAATGACAAACTTGATGGATAAATAATTCTTGGCTGAATATTTTCCCCATTCAGCACATTGACTATTTCCTCCTACTATTTTCTGGCCTGCCATATTTCTGGGGACAAATCTACTGAGAACCTGATCTGTCTTCCCTTGTAGGTTAAGGACTTTTTCTCCATTGCTGCTTTCAGGATTTTTTCTTTCTGTATCTCATGAATTTCATTATGATATGCCTTGGCAATGATCAGCTTCTGTTGAATTTAATGGCAACTCTCTGTGCTTCTTGAATTTTGATATCTATGTCCTTACCCAGATTAAGGAAGTTTTCAGGTATAATTTGTTTGAATAAGCCTTCTGCCCCTCTTTCTTTCATTTCATCTTCTGGGATTCCTATGATAAGAATGTTATTATATTTTTATAAGTTGCTGAGTTCCCTAAGTCTGCCTTCATGATCCATGATCTTTCTTTCCCTATTCTTTTCAGCTTCATTATTGTCCATAATTTTATTGTCTCTATCACTGATTCGCTCCCCTGCTTTCTCCATCCTCATTTTTATGGCCTCCATTTGGGATTGCATATCAGTTACAGCATTTTTAATTTTGACCTGACTAGATTTTAATTATTTTATCTCTGCAGTAAATGATTCTCTAGTGTCTTGTATGATTTTTTTCAAGCCCAGGTTATATTTTTATAATTGTTGTTTTAAATTGTAATTCAGACATTTAATTTTTTTAATGTTTATTTATTTTTGAGAGAGAGAGACAGAGTATGAGTGGAGGAAGGGGAGAAAGAGAGGGAGACACAGAATCCCAAGGAGGATCCAGACTCTGAGCTGTCAGCACAGAGCTCAATGTGGAACTTGAACCCACGAGCAGTGAGATCATGACCTGAGCCAAAGTTGGACACTTAACCAACTGAGCCACCCAGTGCCCCTGTAGTTCAGACATATTACTTAAATCTGCATTGATTAAATCTCTATCTATCATGTCTTCATTTTCTTTCTTTTGGGTGAAATCCTCTGTCTTGTCATTTTGAAGAGAACATGCACAAAAAAGAAAAAGAACACAATTAAAATTCAAAAATCGAATAAATTAATTAAAAATAAGATATATAAAGGAAGCTAGATCCCATGTGTGCTTTGGTCTGCTTGTTATGAGAAACCTCCATGGATCGTTTTTCTAGTTTTTAGACATGCATCTTTGTTCTCTAAGACTTCCAATGAATTTCATGGCTGTTGAGAATGACTTTATATTTATCTAATACCTGTATTCCAGGTTGGAGGCAAGCTTAGGGTCACCCTACTCCTCCACCATCTTACCTCCAACTTGTGTAAATATTTTCTTTCACTCAATGGATTGTTGTTTGCTTTATCCAGCACTGTCTTTGGAAGAACAAGTTTTTATTTTATGAAAATCTAGTTTTACAATTTGTTCATTCATGGTTTTGATTTTGACTTTGATGTCATATCTAAAAAGTTTTAAGCTAACCTGGGATCATGGGATTATTTTCCTCTAGACTTTTTAATCTTTTAACTTTTGTAATATAGCCTGTAATTCATTTTAGTTGACTTTTCCACTTGGTGTATGTTTGTGTATATGGAGACCCATTATCCCTGTACCATTTGTTGTAAAGATTATTTCTTTCTCCATTGTATTGCCTTTTTAGCTTTTTCAAAAATCAGTTGTCCGACCTGGAAGAAATGGACAAATTTCTAAACACCCACACTCTTCCAAAACTCAATCAGGAGGAAATAGAAAGCTTGAACAGACCCATAACCAGCGAAGAAATTGAATCGGTTATCAAAAATCTCCCAATAAATAAGAGTCCAGGACCAGATGGCTTCCCAGGGGAGTTCTACCAGACATTTAAAGCAGAGATAATACCTATCCTTCTCAAGCTATTCCAAGAAATAGAAAGGGAAGGAAAACTTCCAGACTCATTCTATGAAGCCAGTATTACTTTGATTCCTAAACCAGACAGAGACCCAGTAAAAAAAGAGAACTACAGGCCAATATCCCTGATGAATATGGATGCAAAAATTCTTAATAAGATACTAGCAAATCGAATTCAACAGCATATAAAAAGAATTATTCACCATGATCAAGTGGGATTCATTCCTGGGATGCAGGGCTGGTTCAACATTCGCAAATCGATCAACGTGATACATCACATTAACAAAAAAAAAGAGAAGAACCATATGATCCTGTCAATCGATGCAGAAAAGGCCTTTGACAAAATCCAGCACCCTTTCTTAATAAAAACCCTTGAGAAAGTCGGGATAGAAGGAACATACTTAAAGATCATAAAGGCCATTTATGAAAAGCCCACAGCTAACATCATCCTCAACGGGGAAAAACTGAGAGCTTTTTCCCTGAGATCAGGAACACGACAGGGATGCCCACTGTCACCGCTGCTGTTTAATATAGTGCTGGAAGTTCTAGCATCAGCAATCAGACAACAAAAGGAAATCAAAGGCATCAAAATTGGCAAAGATGAAGTCAAGCTTTCGCTTTTTGCAGATGACATGATATTATACATGGAAAATCCGATAGACTCCACCAAAAGTCTGCTAGAACTGATACATGAATTCAGCAAAGTTGCAGGATACAAAATCAATGTGCAGAAATCAGTTGCATTCTTATACACTAACAATGAAGCAACAGAAAGACAAATGAAGAAACTGATCCCATTCACAATTGCACCAAGAAGCATAAAATACCTAGGAATAAATCTAACCAAAGATGTAAAAGATCTGTATGCTGAAAACTATAGAAAGCTTATGCAGGTAATTGAAGAAGATATAAAGAAATGGAAAGACATTCCCTGCTCATGGATTGGAAGAATAAATATTGTCAAAATGTCAATACTACCCAAAGCTATCTACACATTCAATGCAATCCCAATCAAAATTGCACCAGCATTCTTCTCGAAACTAGAACAAGCAATCCTAAAATTCATATGGAACCACAAAAGGCCCCGAATAGCCAAAGTAATTTTGAAGAAGAAGACCAAAGCAGGAGGCATCACAATCCCAGACTTTAGCCTCTACTACAAAGCTGTCATCATCAAGACAGCATGGTATTGGCATAAAAACAGACACATAGACCAATGGAATAGAATAGAAACCCCAGAACTAGACCCACAAACGTATGGCCAACTCATCTTTGACAAAGCAGGAAAGAACATCCAATGGAAAAAAGACAGTCTCTTTAACAAATGGTGCTGGGAGAACTGGACAGCAACATGCAGAAGGTTGAAACTAGACCACTTTCTCACACCATTCACAAAAATAAACTCAAAATGGATAAAGGACCTGAATGTGAGACAGGAAACCATCAAAACCTTAGAGGAGAAAGCAGGAAAAGACCTCTCTGACCTCAGCCGTAGCAATCTCTTACTCGGCACATCCCCAAAGGCAAGGGAATTAAAAGCAAAAGTGAATTACTGGGACCTTATGAAGATAAAAAGCTTCTGCACAGCAAAGGAAACAACCAACAAAACTAAAAGGCAACCAACGGAATGGGAAAAGATATTTGCAAAGGACACATCGGACAAAGGGCTAGTATCCAAAATCTATAAAGAGCTCATCAAACTCCACACCCGAAAAACAAAGAACCCAGTGAAGAAATGGGCAGAAAACATGAATAGACACTTCTCTAAAGAAGACATCCGGATGGCCAACAGGCACATGAAAAGATGTTCAACGTCGCTCCTTATCAGGGAAATACAAATCAAAACCACACTCAGATACCACCTCACGCCAGTCAGAGTGGCCAAAATGAAGAAATCAGGAGACTATAGATGCTGGAGAGGATGTGGAGAAACAGGAACCCTCTTGCACTGTTGGTGGGAATGCAAATTGGTGCAGCCGCTCTGGAAAGCAGTGTGGAGGTTCCTCAGAAAATTAAAAATAGACCTACCCTATGACCCAGGAATAGCACTGCTAGGAATTTATCCAAGGGATACAGGAGTACTGATGCATAGGGGCACCTGTACCCCAATGTTTATAGCGGCACTCTCAACAATAGCCAAATTATGGAAAGAGCCTAAATGTCCATCAACTGATGAATGGATAAAGAAATTGTGGTTTATATACACAATGGAATACTACGTGGCAATGAGAAAAAATGAAATATGGCCTTTTGTAGCAACATGGATGGAACTGGAGAGTGTGATGCTAAGTGAAATAAGCCATACAGAGAAAGACAGATACCATATGGTTTCACTCTTATGTGGATCCTGAGAAACTTAACAGAAACCCATGGGGGAGGGGAAGGAAAAAAAAAAAAAAGAGGTTAGAGTGGGAGAGAGCCAAAGCATTAGAGACTGTTAAAAACTGAGAACAAACTGAGGGTTGATGGGGGGTGGGAGGGAGGGCAGGGTGGGTGATGGGTATTGAGGAGGGCACCTTTTGGGATGAGCACTGGGTGTTGTATGGAAACCAATTTGACAGTAAATTTCATATATTAAAAAAAATAAATAAAAAAAAAATAAAAAAAAATAGTAAAAATTAAAAATCTTACAGTAAAAAAAAAAAAAAAAAAAAAATCAGTTGTCCGTATATGTTTAGATCCATTTCTGGACTCTTCATTTTTTTCCTTTGATATACATTTGTACCTTTATCTTAATACCACACTCTCCTGATTACTTTGAGCTGACAATGAATCTTGAAGTAGATGGTGCCTATAAACTTTTTGAAAGTTATTTTCATACTATAAGCCTTTTGAATTTTTACATGACTTTTCGAACAAGACTGTAAATTTCTTTTAAAAATATATGCTAGTAATTTTACTGGTATTGCATGGAATCTATACATCAGTTTGGGGGTAATAGACATCTTAACAATACTGAGTCTTCAGACCCCTGAATACAGTATATCTTTCCATTTATTTAGTCCTTGTTTATCTCAGCAATGTTTTGCACTGTTCACAATGTAGGCCTTGCACATCTGTAGACATAGATGTGCTTCATAGATTATATATGTTCATATTTGTTGATGTTATTCTCCATGATGGTATTTTTTATTACAATTCGCAGGAATTATATTTTCCCTCAACTATCAGTAGCCAAATGTTCCTGGGAAATCTTTTTGTTTGAAGACACAAGTTATTCTAGGACAGAGAAGCTACTTGATACTTAACACCTGTATTAGTCAGGGCTCTCCATATAAAGACAACCAATAGGATGTAGATCTATAGAGATTTATTATAAGGAATTGACTCATGAGATTGTTGAGGCTTGGCAGAATCTGGTGTGGGATGCTGGCAAGATAATTATTCAAGAAAGAGTTGCTGTTGGGGTCTGAAGGCAGGCCATTAAAAACCATGAAGTGCTGATGTTGGTGATAAAGTCAAAGGCAGTCTGCTTTCAAATTTCCACTAGCTCAGGGGAGTACAGCCCTTCTTTCTGTTCAGACTTTAACCTGACTGGATGAGGCCCACCTAAATTATGAAGTGCTAAATGTTTTATTCAGTCTCCTCATTTAAATGTAAGTTTCATTGGGGCGCCTGGGTGGCTCAGTCAGTTAAGCGTCCCACTTCAGCTAGGGTCATGATCTCACGGTACATGAGTTTGAGCCCTGTGTCGGGCTCTGTGCTGACAGATCAGAGCCTGGAGTTTGCTTTGGATTCTGTGTCTCCCTCTCTCTCTGCCTGTCCCCTGCTCATGCTCTGTCTGTGTCTCAAAAATAAAAACATTAAACATTTTTAAAGATTTTAAATCTAAGTCTCATTAAAAAAAAACACTCACAGAGACTTCAAGCATATATATCTTAGAACTGTGACCATGCCAAGTTGACATATAAAATTTATGATCACAGGGCACCTTGGTGGCTCAGTCAGCTAAGTGTCCAACTTTGGCTTAGGTCACAATCTCACAGTTTGTGAAGTCAAACCCTGTGTCGGGCTCTGTGCTGATAGCTTGGAGCCTGTAGCCTACTTTGGATTCTGTGTCTCTCCCTCTCTCTCTGCCCCTTCCCCACTCACACTCTGTTTCATTGTCTGTCAAAAATGAATAAACTTCAAAAAAAATAAAATTTATGATCACAATATTTATTTTACTAGGTTTGTATGTTAGCTTTTAGATGTGATTAGCAGTGTACTTAACCTAGAATGTAAAATGTCCCTCAGAAAATTCTACTAGTAATTTTCCAAAAATTAGTCACTAACATGAAAGAATTTTGAAACTTTAAACTTTATTTGTGTGTTAGAATTGAATTGTGGAATTTACTTCTTTATCTGTAAACAAACTCACCTTGAAGTGGTTTTGGGTTCATGGGTAGTAAAATAAAAAGAAAGAAAGAAGGCATATATGAATGTGCATATGTTGGGGGGGGGATGAAACTGGGAGGAATATTTATTGTGAGGAATATGTGAGGTGAATTACTGTGAGTTAAGTCAGTCTTCAGTTCCAAGCACGTGTTAGGAGACAAGTTATTATGGTTCTTGCTTTTTTCCCAGCATTCCTTGGCCAGCATCGTTACCATGGTGACTCAGAGATTCCTGTGAGACTTGGTACAAACCGAAAATATATTTATGATTCTTGCCTGAATCATTCAAGTCTAATAATTGATAAGTGTTGTTTTAAGGATTCTATCACTTTCTAGATGTATAAATTGTCATTCACATGTTGGGTAGAGCTTTTGCCTTCTGCTCTATCATTTATTTATTCATGTATACATTTTATGAGTATGGATTCCTACTTTGCTCAAAGATTACAATTTGATACTGTAACTGAATTTGGATGCTTACATTGTCACATAATTAGCCAGTGTAAGTTGATATGCCCATATGTCACCTTCTTACAATTCTTTGAGCATGGACTGTGTTCTATGAACCTGAGTCTCCCAATATGTAGAAAGAAAGTAATATTGCCCACCTCAAAGCAATGATTTGAGAATTTAAAGAGAAAATTCAGAAAACATCATTTTACACTGTATGGCTTGTAGAAAGCTTATCGAATGCTATCTGCTTGCTCTAGCTTTGCCCTCTTCATTCAGTCAACATGAAGTGTCTGACATGACTACATGTCATGTGTCATAACATGACTACCAGAGGGAATACTTAGACATGGAATAGCAAACAGGGATGAATCCATATTTCCATGATGTGAGAGCTTAAGTGTCACTGCTGTGTGAGGGATGTGGCTGTGAGATGGAACTAGGGAAGAGGCACAGTGTCATTGCACAGTTTTCAGTGATGTGAGTGGGCACAGAAAAGCACATCCTCACCCCTTCTTCCTGTGTTTATGTTTTTTGCCATAATGTCACGTCCTACTGTATTCCATGTGTTGTCTGACCCCCTGACACTCCCTTCTAGTGGTACAGCAAAGAAGAGTATGGACTCAAGCGTCAAAAATAGGAGTTGACAGAGATGAACCATGTATGAGAGCTGATGTGCTAGATAAGTTGTTGCAGCCAGAGTGAAGAGATCATGGTCCCATCATTGGGACACTTTAGTTAAGTCATTGCCATTCTTCTAGTGTTTTCTAAACAACAATATGACAATACCCAGTGCTCCCAACCACCCAGGAATATTGTGGATTTTAAGTGTGATCCCCTGTGAAGATACAATTTGTGGTTATAGGTGGTAGGGAAAGACCAATGCAGTTTTGACTAATTATATTAGCAGAGACATCCCTCATATCACAGAACCCTACATGGTGGACATTACATTTTTTGGTATGCAAACATCAGATGTCTAGGTCAGGATTTTTTCCAAGTGTGGTCCATGTGCCACCTCATCAATGTCAGTAGGGTGTGCTTATTAAAATGCTGGATAGGGGCGCCTGGGTGGCGCAGTCGGTTAAGCGTCCGACTTCAGCCAGGTCACGATCTCGCGGTCCGTGAGTTCGAGCCCCGCGTCAGGCTCTGGGCTGATGGCTCGGAGCCTGGAGCCTGTTTCCGATTCTGTGTCTCCCTCTCTCTCTCTGCCCCTCCCCCGTTCATGCTCTGTCTCTCTCTGTCCCAAAAATAAATAAAAAACGTTGAAAAAAAAAATTTAAAAAAAAAAAATAAAATGCTGGATATATTGGCCCACACTATGTTTACTGTATCCAAAACAAAAAAGTTTCAAGATATCTATCCATGTTTCTTTGCAGCTTCTTATATTTTCCTAGCAATGTCTACATTCCTTGGCTTGTGCCTGTATGATTCCAATCTCTGCCATAACCATAACATGATACTATTGCTGTTCTGTCTTACACGGCTGTCTTCTTACAACGACACTGGTTATATACTCTAATATGACCTCATTTTAATTTTTTTTAAATTTTTTTTAATGTTTATTTATCTTTGAGACAGAGACAGACAGAGCATGAACGGGAGAGGGTCAGAGAGAGAGGGAGACACAGAATCGGAAGCAGGCTCCAGGCTCTGAGCTGTCAGCACAGAGCCCGATGCAGGGCTCGAACTCACACACTGTGAGATCATGACCTGGGCCGGAGTCGGAGGCTCAACCGACTGAGCCACCCAGGCGCCCCTGACCTCATCTTAACTATACTGCAATAACCATAGTTCCAGATAAGGTTACATTTGGGTAACTATGTATTAAGTCTTCAATATATCTTTTTGGGGTGATGCAATTCAACCTATAATGGCCACTGAACTAATCACTGGGGTTGCAACACAGTGAACAATACTAGGCAGTGTCCCTAGTGCCTTATTCTATCTTGGGGAAACTGTCAATAAGCAGGTAAGAAAATCAATAAGCAGGACAATTGTATATGGGAATGAGTACTCCAAAGACGATAAATGAATCCATTTAGTAGGACGTGATGGGGACAGGGATTATTGTAGTTGGGGTTGTTGGTCTAACACTTTCTCAGAAAATGACATTTGAGCAGAGCCCTGAACAACAAGAAGAAACAATGCCTGGCTGGCCTTTTGGCATGTGATGTGTGTGGCACCAGTATTTCCAGAAAAGATGATGAGCTCAAGTGACTGCAGGCTGGCAAACAATGTACAGATGGTAGGAGATGAGATCCAAAGGCAGGCAAAAACCACATCATTTGGGACATGAAATTTGAATTTATTCAATTGGAGGTTTACAGTATGGGAATGACATGACATTATTCATGCTCAGTGGTGACTCTGGCCACTGTAAAGAGAATAGCCTGGAGAGGGACAGGATAGCTGTGGGACTAACCATTAGAGGAATCTTGCAAAAGTCTAGAGAAGGGATTTTGCCAGTCTTGCAGCAGTGTGCAGGGTACAGGAATGGCCCTTGACATGGGCATGTTGGAGTTAAGACAGGCAGGCACTACAGTATGTGTGTGTGTGTGGGGGGGGTGGTAAGACAGGATCGCAGATGAGCCCTCAGCATTTTGTACAACCACATGCAGAAATAGTGGTGCTGTTTTCTAAGATCCATTGTTCCAACCACTTTTGAGTAATTCACATGAGAATTAGGTATCCAATGGTGGTTATAGTGAAAGTAAGTGATTTAAAACATGCATCAGTTGGGGGCACCTTGGTGGCTTAGTCAGTTAAGCATCCGACTCTTGATGTTGGCTCAGGTAATGACCTCACAGTCATGAGACTGATCCTATGTAAGGCTCAGCATGGAGTGAGGAGCCTGCTTCAGATTCTCTCTCTTTTTTTTTTAAATATGAAATTTATTATCAAATTGGTTTCCATACAACACCCAATGCTCATCCCAACAGGTGCCCTCCTCAATACCCATCATCCATCCTCCCCTCCCTCCCACCCCCATCAATCCTCAGTTTGTTCTCAGTTTTTAAGAGTCTCTTATGTTTTGGCTCCCTCCCTCTCTAACCTCTTTTTTTCCTTCCCCTCCCCCATGGTCTTCTGTTAAGTTTCTCAGGATCCACATAAGAGTGAAAACATATGGTATCTTTCTCTGTATGACTTATTTCACTCAGCATAACACTCTCCAGTTCCATCTACATTGCTACAAAAGGCCATATTTCATTCTTTCTTATTGCCATGTAGTATTCCATTGTGTATATAAACCACAATTTCTTTATCCATTCATCCGTTCCATAATTTGGCTATTGTTGAAAGTGTTGCTATAAACATTGAGGTACAAGTGCCCCTATGCATCAGCACTCTTGTATCTCTTGGGTAAATTCCTAGCAGTGCTATTGCTGGGTCATAGGGTAGATCTATTTCTAATGTTCTGAGGAAACTCCACACTGTTTTCCTAGTGGTTGCACCAGTTTGCATTCCCACCAACAGTGCAAGGGGGTTCCCATTTCTCCACATCCTCACCAGTATCTATAGTCACCTGATTTGTTCATTTTAGCCACTTTTACTAGCATGAGGTGATATCTGAGTGTGGTTTCGATTTGTATTTCCCTGATGAGGAGCGATGTTGAGCATCTTTTCATGTTCTTGTTGGCCATCGGGATGTCTTCTTTAGAGAAGTGTCTATTCATGTTTTCTGCCCATTTACTCACTGGATTATTTGTTTTTTGGGTGTGGAGTTTGGTGAGCTCTTTATACATTTTGGATACTAGCTCTTTGTCCAATATGTTATTTGCAACTATCTTTTCCCATTCCGTTTGTTGCCTTTTAGTTTTGTTGATTGCTTCCTTGGAAGTGCAGAGGCTTTTTATTTCCATGAGGTCCCAATAGTTCATTTTTGCTTTTAATTCCCTTGCCTTTGGGGATGGGTCAAGTAAGAAATTGCTATGGCTGAGGTCAGAGAGGTTTTTCCCTGCTTTCTCCTCTAGGATTTTGATGGTTTCCTGTCTCACATTCAGGTCATTTATCCATTTTGAGTTTATTTTTGTGAATGGTGTAAGAAGTGGTCTAGTTTCATCTTTCTGCATGTTGCTGTCCAGTGCTCCCAGCACCATTTGTTAAAGAGACTTTTTTTCCATTGGCTATTCTATCCTCCTTTCTCAAAGATTAGTTGGCCATAATTTATAGGTCTAATTCTGGGGTTGTTCTATTCAATTGGTCTATGTGTCGGTTTTTGTGCCAATACCATGCTGTATTCATGATTACAGCTTTGTAGTAGAGGCTAAAGACTGGAATTGTGATGCTTCCTGCTTTGGTCTTCTTCTTCAAAATTACTTTGGCTATTCGGGGCCTTTTGTGGTTCCATACAAATTTTAGGATTGCTTGTTCTAGCTTTGAGAAGAATGCTGGTGCAATTTTGATTGGGATTGCTTTGAATGTGTAGATATCTTTGGGTAGTATTGACATTTTAACAATATTTATTCTTCCAATCCATGAGCATGGAATGTTTTTCCATTTCTTTATGTCTTCTTCAATTTCCTTCATAAGCTTTCTATAGTTTTCAGCATACAGATCTTTTACATATTTGGTTAGGTTTATTCCTAGGTATTTTATGCTTGTTGGTGCAATTGTGAATGGGATCAGTTTCTTTATTTGCCTTTCTGTTGCTTCATTATTAGTGTATAAGAATGCAACTGATTTCTGTACATTGATGTTGTATCCTGCAACTTTGCTGAATTCATGTATCAGTTCTAGCAGACTTTTGGTGGAGTCTATCTGGTTTTCCATGTATAATATCATGTCATCTACAAAAAGTGAAAGCTTGACATCATCACTGCCAATTTTGATGCCTTTGATTTCCTTTTGTTGTCTGATTGCTGATGCTAGCACTTCCAACACTATGTTACACAATAGCGGTGAAAGTTGACATTCCTGTCATGTTCCCGATCTCGGGGGGAAACCTCTCAGTTTTTCCCTATTGAGGATGATATTAGCTGTGGGATTTTCATAAATGGCTTTTATGATGTTTAAGTATGTTCCTTCTAGTTGGGATTCTCTATCTCTGCCCCCTTCCCATTTGTTCTCTTTCTCTCTCTCTCAAAATAAATAAACGTTAAAAATTTAAAAAAAAAAATGAAACGCATCAGTTGAATAAGATTCAGCTGTAAGATTATCATCCTTTTTAAGGAAACATGAATAGTATTTCTGAAACTATCAACTGTGTTAGAATCTGAACTTGCATATATTTATTTAGAAAAACTTCTAGCTTTTATTAAGCTGTTACTGTGTGACTTGCACTGTCTAAGTGTGTTCATGAATTCGCTAAATCAATTCCAACCCACTAACTGATGAGGAGTAGCCAATTTTTTTGCTCATTTTACAGAAGAGAAAAAGGAGACATAAAAAAATTTCTTTCATTCTCCTAGTTCCTAGTGACAGGCATATATCCCAATATCTCTTCAATAGAATTTTTTAAATGATAGGATTCCTAACAATGTGTCTTTATAATACCTGAAGACAAGATATGTATCAATATTTCTCATATCAATCTGAAGAAAAGAGAGAAAAAACAATTATGGAAAATGAAAATAGACATAGGAAACTCAGTGGCCCATCAAATATAATAACACTTTCATTGTAGATATCACAGAGGAAGAAGAGAGAGAAAAGGGTACAGAAAATTTATTTGAATAAATAATAGCTGAAAACTCACTGTTATGGGAAGGGAACAAATATCCCAATCCAGAAGGCACAAAAAATCCCCAGAAAAATCAACAAAAGCAGATCCACACCAAGACATATTGTAATTAAAATGGCAATATGTTGTGATTTATTCCTGTGTTGCCAGAGTAGTTCAATATTCTCAAATCAATCAATGTGACATACCACATTAGTAAAACTAAGGATAAGAACACTATGATAATTTCTAGATGCAGTAAAAGCATTTGACAATGTGAAACATCCATTTACGGTAAAAACCCTCAACAAAGTAGGCATACAGGAAACACCCCAACATAATAAAGGCCATATGTGAAAAACCCATAGCTAATATTATCCTCAATGGGAAAAAACTCCTCTTAGGTCAGGAACAAGGCAAGGATGTCCACTCAGACCACTCTTATTTAACATAGAAATGGAGGTCCTCACTCTTATTTAACATAGAAATGGAGGCCCTAGCCATAGCAACCAGAAAACAAAAAATAAAAGGCATCCAAATCATCAAAAAAGAAGGGAAACTTTCACTATTTTCAGATGACATGATACTCTATATAGAAAACCCAAAGTAATTCACCAAAAAATTTCTGTAACTGATACACAAATTCAGCAAAGTCACAGGATACAAAAATCAACACACAGAAATCTGTTGCATTTGTATACACCAATAATGAATGAACAGAAATAGAAATTGAGGAATCAATCCCATTTACAATTGCACCCAAAACACTAAGGTACCTAGGAATAAACTTAAGCAAAGAGGTCAAAAGACATGTAGTCTAAACAGTATAAAACATTGATGAAAGAAATTGAAGAAGAGACAAATGGAATCCATGCCCATGGGTTAGAAGAACAAATATTGTTAAAATGTCCATATTATCCAAAGCAATCTACACAATTAATGCAATCCATATAAAAATACCATCAGAATTTTGCATTGAGCTAAAACAATCAATCCTAAATTTGTATGGAACCACAAAAGACCCCAAATAGTCAAAGCAAACTTGAAAAAGAAAAGTCAAGCTGGAGGCATCACAATTACAGACTTGAGTTTATATCAAAAAGCTTTAATGATCAAATAGTATGGTACTGGCACAAACATAGACATATAGATCAATGGAACAAAATGGAAAACCCAGAAATGAACCCATAACTATATGGTCAATTAATGTTTGATAAAGCAGGAATAATATGCCTAATGGAAAAAAAGACAATATCTTCAACAAATGGTCATGGGAAAACTAGACTTCAACCTGCAAAAGAATGAAACTGGACCATGTTCTTACCCTATACACAAAAATAAACTCAAAATGGATTAAAGAATTAAATGTGAGACATCAAACTATTACAATTCTAGAGTAGAACACAGGCAGTAACCTTTTTAACATCAGCCATAGAACATTTTTCTAGATATATCTCCTGAGGCAAGGGAAATAAAAGCAAAAATAAACTATTGTGATTTCATCAAAATAAAAGTCTTCTGCACAGTGACAGATACAATGAACAAAACTAAAAGGCAACATACGGAATGGAAGATGATATTTGACAATGACACATTCAATGAAAGGTTAGTACCAAAAATGTGTAGAGAACATATAAAACTCAATGCCCCCAAAAATGGACCATCCAATTGAAAAATGGTCAGGAGTCATGAATATACTTTTTCCCAAGAAGACATACATATAGCCAACAGACACATGAAAGATGCTCAACTTCACTCTTCATCAGAGAAATACAAATCAAAACCACAATGAGATACCACCTTACACCTGTTAGATGGCTAAAATCAATAACACAGGAAACAACAGATGTTGGTGAGTATGTGGAAAAAGGGGACCACTCTTGCACTGTTGGTGGGAAAACAAGCTGGTACAGCCACTCTGAAGAACAGTATGGAGTTCCTCAAAAAGTTAAAAATAGAACTATCCTACAATCCAATAATTGCACTACTAGGTATGTACCCAAAGGATACAAAAATACTGATTAGAAGGGACACATACATCCCGATGTTTATAGCAGTATTATCAACAATATCCAAATTATGGAAAGAGTCCAAATGTCCATTGACTGATAGATGGATAAAGAAGATATGTTCTATATATACAATGGAGTATTACTCAGCCATCAAAAATAATGAAATATTGCCATTGGCAATGACATGGATGGAGCTAGAGGGTATTATGCTAAGTGAAATAAGTCAGTCAGAAAAAGACAAATACCATATTATTTCACTCATATGTACAAATCACGAAACAAAACAGATGAGCAAAATGGGGGAAAAGCGAGAGAGGCAAACCAATAAATAGACTCTTAACTATAGAGTACAAACTGACAGTTACCAGAGGGGAGGTGTGGGGGTTAATTAGGTGATGGGGATTAAGGAGTGCACTTACTGTGATGAGCACCAGGCGTTTTATGGAAGTGTTGAATCACTATATTGTACACTTCAAGTTAATATTACATTGTAAACTAACTGGAATTTAAATAAAAACCTAGCGACCCCTAGTGGCTCAGTTGGTTAAGTGTCCCACTTTTGGTTTCAGCTTGCATCTTGATTTCATGGTCTGTGAGTTCAAGCCCCTGTTGGGCTCTGTGCTGACAGGGCAGAGCCTGCTTGGGATTCTCTCTCTCCATCTCTCTCTGCCCCTCCCCTGATTTCTCTCTCAAAATAAATAAACTTAAAAAAGAAACATAAATAAAACCCCAAGAAATGAAATAAATGATATAGAACACCTCCATCCAAGAAAAAAAAAAAAGAGTAGATCAGTTAAACCAGAAGCTGGTTCTTGGAAACAATCAATAAAATTGATAAATCTGTAGCCAGGCTTATTAGGAAAAAAAGAGAAAGAATTCCAGTAAATAAAATCACAAATGAGAGTGAAGAAGTAACAACCAACACTACAGAAATACAAACAATAATAAGAGTATAAAAACCTATATGTCAACATATTGGACTACTTAGAAGAAATGGTTAAATTCCTACAAATATACAACCTATGCAAATAGAAAAATGAAAAAAAATAGAAAATTTGAACAGACCAATTACCAGAAAAGAAATTGTAGCAGTAATCAAAAAAATTCCCAACAAAGAAAAATCCAGGAAAATATGATTTCACAGGTGAAATCTACCAAACATTTAAAGAAAAGTTACTACCTATTCATCTCAAACTATCCCCAAAAATAGAAATGGAAAGAAAATTTCCCCACTAATTCCATGAGGCCACATTACCCTGATTCTAAAACCCAAGACCCTGCTAAAAAAGAGAACTACAGTTGACACCAGGGTGGCTCAGTCAGTTAAGTGTCCAACTCTTAATTTTTGCTCAAGTTCACGAATCTTGCTGTTCATGAGATGGAGCCCCATGTTGGGCTCTGCGCTGACAGCTGGGATCCTGCTTGGTATTTTCTGTTTCCCTCTCTCTAACTCTCCCCCACTAGCAGTGCTCTTTCTCTCAAAATAAACTTAAGAAAAAAAAAAAAACTACAGGCCATTATCTCTATGAACATAGATTCAAAATCTGAAAATAAATAAAATAAATAAAACACTAGCAAACCTCATCCAACACTACATTAGTGAATTACTAATTCGTGAATTAGTTACTTACACTAAATTTGTGAAACCTTATCCAACATTAAATTAGTGAAGATAAAAAAATAAAATACTAGCAAACCTTATCCAACACTACATTAAAAAAAATTATTCACTGCCATGAAGTGGGATTTATTCCTGGGTTGCAAGGGTGGTTCAATGTTCTGAAATCAATCAGCGTGTTATGTCACAGCAATAAGAGACAGGATAAGAACCATATGATCATTTCCATTGATGCAGAAAAAGCATTTGACAAAATACAACAGACATTCATCATAAAACATTTGGGGCACCTGGGTGGCTCAGTCAGTTAAGAGTCTGGCTCTTCAGCTCAGGTCATGATCACAAGGTTCATGAGCACAAGCCCAGCATCAGGCTCTGCACTCAGTGCACAGTCTGCTTGGAATTCTCTCCTTCTCTCTCTCTGCCCCTCCCCCACTTACTCTCCCTCTTTCTCAAAACAAATAAATATTCTTAAAAATAAACACTCAACAAAGTAGGTTTAGAGGGGACATACCTCCACATAACATGGGTCATATATGAAAATTCTACAGCTAATATCGTTCTTAATGGGGAATACCTGAGAGGTTTTTCTCTAAGGTCAGGAACATGGCAAGGATGTCCACTTCCAACACTTTTATTCAACAGAGTACTGGAAGTTCTAGCCACAACAGTCAGCCTACAAAAAGAAATAAAAGGCATCCAAATGGGCAAGGAAGAAGTAAAACTTTCACTATTTTCAGGTAACATGATACTCTGTGTAGAAAACACAAAAGACTCCACCAAAAAATTTTGTTCTAGAACTGATGAACAAATTGGGTAAAGTCGCAGAATACAAGATCAATCTACCAAAATCTATTGCATTTCTATACACCAATAATGAAGTAGAAGAAAGAGAAATTGAGAAAACAATCA
The DNA here is from genome assembly GCF_024362965.1 of Panthera pardus. NCBI lineage: Eukaryota > Metazoa > Chordata > Mammalia > Carnivora > Felidae > Panthera > Panthera pardus. The sequence continues at coordinate 44,013,267 of NW_026526843.1, read as the reverse complement.
CATTTATAATTATAACAAAAATAATAAGATACCTAGGATAAACCTAACCAAAGAGGTGAAAGACCATAACTATGAAAAGTATAAAACACTGATGAAAGCAAATGAAGATGACACAAAGAAATAAAATCCATGCTCATGCATTGGAAAAATATCCATACTGTTAAAATATCCATACTACTCAAATTAATTTACATATCTAATGTAACACCTATCAAATTACAAACAGCATTTTTTCACAGAACTAAAACAAACAATTTGTATGGAACCACACACACACACAAAAAAAAAAACAAATAGCCAAGGCAACCTTGAAAAAGAAAAGGAATGCTTATGACATCATAATTCCAGACTAAAGTTATATTACAAAGCTGTAGGAATCAAAACAGTATGGTACTGCCTGTAATATAGACACATAGATCAATGGAACTGAATAGAAAACCCAGAAATGAAACCATAACAATATGGTCATTTAGTGTTTGACAAAGCAGGAAAGAATACCTAATGAAAAAAAAAATCTTTTCAACAAATGGTGTTGGAAAAACTGGACAGCAACATTCAAAAGAATGAAACTGGACCAATTATTTTAAGTTAATTAATTTTTAGTTTACATCCAAGTTAGCATATGGTGCAATAATGATTTCAGGAGTGGAATCCAGTGATTCACCCCCTATATATAACACCCAGTACTCATCCCAGCAAGTGTCCTCCTTAATGCCCCTTGCCCATTTAGCTCATCTCTCTACTCAAAACCCCTCCAGCAACCCTCAGTTTGTTCTCTGTATTTAAGAATCTCTTATGTTTTGTCCCTCTCTGTGTTTTTATATATTTTTGTTTCCCTTCCCTTATGTTCATCTGTTTTGTATCTTTTAAAAAAAATAATGTTTATTCATTTTTGAGAGACAGAGACAGAGTGTGAGTGGGGGAGGGGCAGAGGGAGGGAGACACAGAATCTGAAGCAGGCTTCAGCCTCCAAGCTATTAGCACAGAGCCCGACATGGGGCTTGAACTCACAAACTGTGAAATCATGAACTGAGCTGAAGTTGGAGGCTTAACCAACTGAGCTACCCAGGTGTCCCTCATCTGTTTTGTATCTTAAATTCCACATATGAGTGAAGTCACATGAAATTTGTCTTTCTCTGATGGACTAATTTTGCTTAGCATAATACACTCTCTTCCATCCATGTCGTTGCAAATGGAAAGATTCATTCATTTTCATTACCCAGTAACATCCCATTGTGTGTGTGTGTGTGTGTATATATATATATATCACTTCTTTATCCATTCATCAGTCAATGGACATTTGGGCTCTTTCCATAATTTGGCTATTGTCGATAGCACCGCTATATACATTGGTGTGCAAGTGCCCCTTCAAATAATCGCTCCTGTATCCTTTGGATAAATACCTAGTAGTGCAATTTCTGGGTCGCAAGATTGTTCTATTTTTAATTTTTTGACCAACCTCCATACTGTTTTCCAGAGTGGCTGTACCAGTTTCCATTCCCACGAGCAGTGCAAAAGGGTTCTGCTTTCTCTGAATCCTCACCAACATCTGTTGTTGCTTGAGTTGTTAATTTCAGCCATTCTGATAGGTGTGAGGTGGTATCTCATTGCGGTTTTGATTTGTGTTTCCCTGATGGTAAGTAATGTTAGCATGTTTTCATGTGCCTGTTAGCCATCTGGATGTCTTCTTTGGGAAAGTGTTCATTCATGTCTGCTGTTCATTTCTACACCGGATTTTTTGTTTTCTTGCATGATTAGTTTCATACTTTACTTATAGATTTTGGATACTAACCCTTTAACTCATATGTCATTTGCAAATGTCTTCTCCCATTCCATATGTTCCTTTTTAGTTTTGTTGATTGTTTCCTTTAATGCAGAAGTTTTTTGTTTTTTTTTTTTTTTTAATCTTGATGAGGTCCCAATAGTTCATTTTTGTTTTTGTTTCCCTTGCTTCCGGAGACATGTTGAGTAAGAAGTTGCTGTGGATGAGGTCAAAGAGTTTTTTGTCTGCTTTCTCCTCTAGGATTTTGATGGCTTCCTGTCTTACATTTAGGTCTTTCATCCATTTTGATTTGATTTTTGTGTATAGTGTGAGAAAGTGTTCCAGGTTCATTCTTCTGCATGTTGCTGTCCAATTTTTCCAACACCATTTGCTGAACAGACTGACTTTATTCCATTTGATACTCTTTCCTGCTTTGTCAAAGATTAGATGACCATATGTTTATGGGTCCATTTCTGGGTTCTCTATTCTGTTCCATTGATCAATGTGTCTGTTTTTGTGTCAGTACCATACTGTTTTGATGATTAGAGCTTTGTAATACATCTTGAAATCTGGAATTGTGACGTCTCCAGCTTTGGTGTTCTTTTTCAGGATTGCTTTTGCTATTCAGGGTCTTTTCTGGTTCCATACAAATTTTAGGATTGTTTGTTTTAGCTATGTGAAGAATGCTGGTATAATTTTGATAGGGATTGCATTGAATATGTAGATTGCTTTGGGTAGTATTGACATTTTAACAATATTTTTTCTTCCAATCCATAAGCATGGGATATTTTTCCATTTTTGTGTGGGTGTATCTTCTTCAATTTCCTCCAGAAGCTTTTCATAGTATTCAGTGTATAGATTTTTCACCTCATTGATTAGGTTTTTTCCTAGGTATTTTACTGTAATGGGTGCAATTGTAAATGGGATAGATTTCTTGATTTCTCTTTCTGTTGCTTCACTATTGGTATATAGAAATGCAACCGATTTTTGTGCATTGATTTTATATACTCTGACTTTGCTGAATTCATGGATCAGTTCTAGCAGTTGTGTGTGTGTGTGGGGGGGAGGATATTTTGGGTTTTCCACATAGAGTATCATGTCATCTGTGAAGAGTGAAAGTTTCACTCCCTCGTTGCCCATTTGGATGCCTTTTATTTCTTTGTGTTATCTGATTGCTGAGGCTAGGATTTCCAACACGATGGTGAATAACAGTAGTGAGAGTGGACATCTTTGTCGTGTTCTTGACCTTAGGGGGAAAGCTCTCAGGTTTTGCCTTTTGAGGATGGTATTAATGGTGGGTCATTAGTATGTGGCTTTTATGATCTTGAAGTATGAATCATCTATCCCTACTTGCTTGAGGGTTTTTATCAGGAAAGGATGCTGTATTTTGTCAAATGCTTTCTCTGCATCTATTAAGAGGATCATGTGATTCTGATTCTTTATTTTATTAATGTGATATATCACATTGATTGATTTGTGGATATTGAGCCAGCCATGCATCCCAGGTATAAATCTCACTTGATCTTGGTGAATAGTTCTTTTCATGTATTGTTGCACCTTGTTGGCTAGTACTGTGTTGAGAATTTTTACATCCATTTTGAATCAAGGTAATGCTGGCCTCATAGAATGAGTTTGGAAGTTTTCCTTCCATTCCTATTTTTTTGGAACAGCTTCAAAAGAATAGGTGTTAACTCTTCCTTAAATGTTTGGTAGAATTCCCCTGGAAAGCGATCCATCCCTGGACTCTTGTTTTCTTGGGGAGATTTTTGATTACTAATTTGATTTCTTTACTGGTTATGGGTCTGTTCAAATTTTATATTTCTTCCTGTTTCAGTTTTGGTAGTGTATATGTTTCTAGAAATTTGTCCATTTCTTCCAGATTGCCCATTTTATTGGCATATAATTGCTCATAATATTCCCTTATTATTGTTTTTATTTCTGCTGTGTTGGTTGTGATCTCTCCTCTTTCATTCTTGGTTTTATTTATTTGGGGCCTTTCTTTTTTTCTTTTTGATCAATCTTCCAAGGGATTTATCAATTTTGTGAATTGTTTCAAAGAATCAGCTCCTGATTTCATTCATCTGTTCTACTCTTTTTTTTTTTTTGATTTTGATAGCATTGATTTCTGCTCTAATCTTTATTATTTCCTGTCTTCTGCGGGTTTTGGGTTTTATTTGCTGTTCTTTTTCCAGCTCTTTGAGATGTAAGTTTAGGTTGTGTATCTGAGACCTTTCTTCTTTCTTTAGAAAGACCTGGACTGCTATATACTTCCTTCTTATGACCACCTTTGCTGCATCCCAGAGGTTTCAGGCTGTCGTGTTATCATTTTCTTTCTATTTCTTAATGTTTATTTATTTTTGAGAGAGAGAGAGAGAGAGAGAGTGTGTGTGTCTGTGTGTGAGAAGGGGAGGGGCAGAGAGGGAGACAGAATCTGAAGCAGACTCCAGGCTCTGAGCTGTCAGCACAGAGCCCGATGCGGGGCTCAAACCCATGAACCATGAGATCATGACCTGAGCCGAAGTCAGACACTTAATTGACTGAGCCACCCAGGCGCTCCTATGTTATCATTTTCATTGGCTTTCATATACTTTTTAATTTCCTCTTTAATTTCTTGGTTTCTGCATTCATTCTTTAACAGGATATCCTTTAATCTCCAAGTATTCGTGGTCTTTCCAAATTTTTTTCTTGTGGCTGATTTCAAGTTTCATAGTGTTGTGGTCTGGAAATATGCAAGGTATGATCTCGATCATTTTTGTACTTGTTGAGGGCTGATCCGTGTCCCAGTATGTGATCTATACTAGAGAATTTTCCATGTGTACTCAAGATGAATATGTATCCTGTTTCTTTAGGATGAAATGTTCTGTGTATGTCTGTTAAGTCCATCCGATCCAGTGAGTCATTCTAAGCCATTGTTTCCTTGTTGGTTTTCTGTTTAGATGATCTGTCCATTGTTGTAAGTGGGGTATTGAAGTCCCCTACTAGTAGTAATATTATCAGTGAGTTTCTGTATGTTTGTAATCACTTGATTTATATATTTTGGGGTGTCCACCTTGGGAGCATAAACGCTTACAATTTATAGATCTTGGTGGATAGAACTCTTAATTATGATATAATGCCCTTTTTCATCTCTTGTTACAAATTATGATATAATGCCCTTCTTAATCTCTTGTTACAGTCTTTATTTTAAAATCTAGTTTGTATAAGTATGGCTACTCCACATTTCTTTTGGTGACCATTAGCATGATAGATGGTTCTCCATCCCCTTATTTTCAATCTAAAGGTAGCTTTAGGTCTAAAATGAGTCTCTTGTAAACAGCATATAGATGGATCTTGGGGTATTTTTATCCATTCTGATACCCTATGTATTTTTATTGGAGTGTTTAGTCCATTGACATTTAGAGTGAGTACTGAAAGATATGAATTTATTGCCATGGTATTGCCTGTAGGGTTGGAGTTTCTGGTGGTGTTCTCTGTTTTTTTCCTAGTCTTTTTTGTTTTGTTTCATCTTTTCCCCCCTCAGAGTGTCCCCCTTAAAATTTCATGTAGGCGTGGTTTAGTGGTCACAAACTCCTTTAGTTTTTGTTTGTCTGGAAAACTCTTTATCTCTCCTTCCATTTTGAATGATAACCTTTTTGGATAAAGAATTCTTGGCTACATATTTTTCTGATTCAGCACATGAATATATCCTGCCACTCCTTTCTGGTCTGTCAAGTTTCTGTGGATAGGTCTGCTGCAAACCTGATCTGTCTTCCCTTATAGGTTAAGGACTCTTTCCCTTCCTGCTTTCATAATTCTTTTTTTGTCTTTATTTTGTGAATTTCACTATGGTATGCCTTGTCTGTGTATTTTGTGAATTTCACTATGGTATGTCTTGTTAATGGTCTTTTTTTGCACCTAATGGGAGTTCTCTGTGCTTCTTAGAATTTGATGTCTGTCTTTCCCCAAATTAGGAATGTTTTCCACTATAATTTGTTCACATAAGCCTTCTACCCTTTTTTTCTCTCTTCATCTTCTAGGACTCTTCAGATTTGGATGTTATTCGTTTTTAATAAGCCACTGAGTTCTCTAATTCTGGTTTTGTGATCTTTTGCCTTGGTTTCCATCTTTTTTCTGCTTCATTATTCTCCATAATTTTTCTTCTATATCACTGATTCATGCTGTTTCATCCATCCTTGCCACTGTGGATATCCATTTGAGATTACGTCTTGGTTATAGCATTTTTAATTTCTTCCTATGTTTTATTTCTTTTACCTCCACAGAAAGGGATTGAATGCTTTTTTCAACCTCAGCTAGTAGTCCTATCATCATTATTCTAAATTCTAGTTCAGACATCTTGCTTATATATGTGTTGATTAAGCCCCTGGCTGCCATTTCTTGCTGTTCTTTCTTTTGGGGTGAACTCCTTCATTTTGTCATTTTGGAGGAAGAAAGGAATTAATAAAATAAATAAAAATTAAAAATTAAAAAAATTAAAGCAACACATAAAATCAGGTAAAGGAAGCTAAATCCTAGGTGTGTTTTGGTCTGATTGTTGAAAGAAGCTTGATAGAATAGGGGGAAAAGGGAAAGAAAAGAAAAAAAGAAAGAAAAAGTAAGAAAAGGCTTAATTTTTTAAAATGTATAGAGTAAAATAGAATAAAATAAAATGAAGAAAGTGTAATAGAATTTTAAAAATTTACAAAACAATAAAAACATAGTAAAAATAATATTTTTTTAAATTTAAAAATAAAAATAAAAATAAATTTTTCTTTTTCTGTATCCAAGAAAAAGAAAAGAAAGGACAAAAATAAAAAGAAATAATGTAAACAAAAGCAAAAAAAAAATAAAGGAATAGATGAAACAGAAAACAGAACGAAACTCGAATGAAGTTATATCCAGTTTCCCCTAGAACTTAAACTATGAATCACTCTATAGTGTGGACACTAAGCATGCAGACTTGTGTTGGTCCTCTAGGGCTTGTACTTGGAGGGTACAGTTGGATGGGGCTTGGTGTAATGGTTCCGTTCTCCACTAGGTGGCCCTGCTTATCTTACTGGGGTGGATCTGTGTGGCATGCATGTGCACTCAAGTGTATGTGCATGTGTTGGAGAGGTGAACATGGCATTGCCCAGCTTCCTAGTTTCTGGCACAGGAACTCTGAGCTCCCACCAACCTGCAGTCAAGCATCCCTCCTTTGTCTCAGGCTTCCACCAACTCCCTGCTTCTACACTGTCCATGTCCAAGTTGTCATTGTGCCAGGCAGCTCCTTCCTCCTGAATTTTACCTCAGATGGGGCTGTGTTTCCAAATTCCTCACTTTTGAAAACCCTGCAGCTTGGACCTGCTCTGACCCTCTGGGGGAGGGTCTTCTTGAACACTGACTGGGTGTCTGCTTGCTCCATATAAAGTTTATGTGATCACACAGTGGCAAATGTTCAGTAATTATGGCACATCACAACACATAGCTGGCACCAGGTTTCACCTCATTCGGGAGTTTTTTTGCAATACCAGCAAACGTGGCTGTTCTCTGGGGTCTGCTGGGACCTTTGTCTGTGGGGAGGCCAAATGACATCTACCAAATGCCCTCTAAGCAGGGGAACCACTTCTCTCCATGTGGCTCAAGGACCCCTCAGACCTCACTGCCTACTCCTGGGGATTCTCCCTTCCTTCCCACCAGAGCACAGCCAGGTATTGAACTCTGGAATTTCCAACTCTGTGCTCCCCTGTTTATAGAGGCCTAATGGTATTGAAACCCTCTCCTTTCCCTCAATCAATGTTTTGGGGGAACAGATTTCTTGTTCAGAACCATGTGCATGTTCCCACTCTTTCTCTTTCTCTCCAGCTACTTTTGGGAGAGTGTTTCCTATACTCTCCCGATGTACCACACTCTCGCACCCTTTCTCTGTCGCCTCCACAAAAACAGCTCCCTAACCTCCGTGGCTTTTCCCTCTTCCAGTTCACTTCTCCACACAACATATCTGCTGAGTTCTGTGGCTCAAGTTTTGCAGATTGTTGTGTTAATCCTCAGACCAATTTCCTAAGTGTGCAAAATACTTTAGCGCTGATCTAGCTGCATTTCAGGGAGGAGAGAAGCCAAGAATTTCCATGCTGCTCAGCCACTTTCTAGATCACTGTCTTACACTATACACAAAAATACATTCAAAATGTATTAAAAAACTAAATGTGAGACTTGAAATCATAAAAATCCTAGAAGAGAGCATGGGCAGTAACTTCTCTGACATCACCTGTAGCAACTTTTTTTCTAGATAGGTTTCCCAACGCAAGGGATACAAAAGAAATAATAAACGATTCAGAATATATTAAAATTAAAAAAAAAACTTCTGCACAGAGAAGGAAACAATTGACAAAACTAAAAGGCAACCTAGTGAATGGGAGAATATATTTGCAAATGACATGTCTGATTAAGAGTTAATATCCAAAGAGGTCTTTTCCTGCTTTCTCCTCTAGGGTTTTGATGGTTTCCTGTCTCACATTCAGGTCCTTTATCCATTTTGAGTTTATTTTTGTGAATGATGTGAGAAAGTGGTCTAGTTTCAACCTTCTGCATGTTGCTGTCCAGTTCTCCCAGCACCATTTGTTAAAGAAACTGTCTTTTTTCCATTGGATGTTCTTTCCTGCTTTGTCAAAGATGAGTTGGCCATACGTTTGTGGGTCTAGTTCTGGGGTTTCTATTCTATTCCAGGAGAAAGAGAATAATAAATATTATTGCAGAAATAAATGATATAGAAACTAAAAAAAATACAACAGATCAATGAAATCTTTAGTTGGTTCTTTGCAAGATCAATATTGTTGATAAATCTCTAACCAGATATCAAGAAAAAGGGGGAAAGAACCTAAGAATAAAATCACAAATAAAGAGAAATAACAAACAACGCCATGAATACAAACAGTTGCAAGAGAATATTATGAAAAACTATGTGCCTACAAATTGTATAACCTAGAAGAAACGGATAAATTCATAGAAACATACAAATTACCAAAACTGAGACAGGAAGAAATAGAAAATTTGAACATACTAATGGTCAGCAAAGAAATTAAATCATAAATTAAAAAAAAATCCCAATAAACAAAAGTCCAAGGCCAGATGTCATCCCAGGGGAGTTCTACCAAACATCTAAAAAAGAGTCAATATCTGTTCTTCTCAAGCTTCTCAAAAATAGAAAAGGAAGTAAAACTTCCAAACTCATTTTATGAAGCCAGACTTATCCTGATACCAAAACCAGATAAAGACACCACAAAAAAGAGAATTACAAGCCAATATCTCTGATGAACATAGATGCAAATATCCTCAACAAAATAATAGGAAACCAAATCCAACAATACATTAAAGAAAATCATTCACCATGATCAAGTGGGATTTATTCCTGGGTTGCAAGAGTTGTTCAATTTGTGCAAATAAATCATGTGACACATCAATCAATAAGTGAAAGCCTAAGAGTCATATGATCATCTCAATAGATGCATAAAAAGCATTTGGAAATGTACAACATCTATTCCTGATAAAAAACCGTCAACAAAGTAAATTTAGGGGGAACATACCTCACCATAATGAAGGCCATATAAGAACCCTGCCACAAACACACACAGACACACACACACACACACACACACACACACAACCCGTGGCTATCATTATCCTCAATGGGGAAAAAATGAAAGCTTTTCCCTAAGGTCAAGAAAAGGACAAGGGTGTCCACTCTCACCATTTTTAGTTAACATTGTACGGGATGTCTTAGCCACAGCAATCAGATAACAAAAAGAAAAGAAAATCTTTTAAATTGTTAAGGAAGAAGTAAAATTTTCACCATGTGCAGGTGACAACTCTATATAGAAAATCCAAAGACACTCCATCAGGAAACTGCTAGAACTCATAAATGAATTCAGTTAAGTCACAGGACACAACATCAAGACACGGAAATCTGTTGCATTTCTATACACTGATAATGAAGGAGCAGAAAAAGTAAGATAACAATTCAACTTATAATTGCATCAAAAATAATACGATACCTAAGAGTAAACCTAACCAAAGAGGTGAAAGACTTGTGCTCTGAAAACTATAAAACACTGATAAAATAAATTGAAAAGAACACAAAAATGGAAATACATTCCATGATCTTAGATTGGAAGAACAAATATTGTTAAAACATCTATACTACCCAATGCAATCTACACATTTGATGAAATCCTTATCAAAATACCAACAGCATTTTTCACAGAAGTAGAAAAAGCAATCCTAAAATTTGTACGGAACTACAAAGGACTCCAAATATCTAAAGCAATCTTGAAAAAGAAAAGAAAATCTGGAAGCACCAAAATTATGGACTTCCAGTTATATTACAAAGCTGTAGTAATCAAAAGATTATGTCAGTTGTACAAATATAGACACATAAATCAATGGAACAGAACAGAAAACCCAGAAATATACCCACAAGCATATGTTCAATTAATCTTTGACAAAGCAGGAAAGAATATCCAATGGAAAAAGACATTCTCTTCATCAAATGGTGTTGGTACAACTGGACAACAACATGCAAAATAAAGGACAACTGTATTACACCATACACAAAAATAAATTCAAAATGTCCCAAAGACCTAAATGTGAGACCAGAAACCATAAAAATCCTAGAAGACAACAGACAGTAACTTCTTTGATGTTGGCTGAAGCAACTTTTTTCTAGGTACGTCTCCTGAGGCAAGGGAAACAAAAGCAAAAATAAACTATTGGTACTTCATCAAAATAAAAAGCTTTTGCACAGCGAAGGAAACAATCAATGAAGCTAAAAGGCAACTTATTGAATGGGAGAAGATATTTGCAAATGACACATCTAATGAAGGGTTTGTGTTCAAAATCTATAAAGAACCTATCAAACTCAACACCCAAAACACAAATAATCCTTTTAAAGAAGATCAGAGTACATGAATAAATATTTTTTTTCCAAAGAAGACATACAAATGGCTAACACACATGAAAAGATACTCAACATCACTCATTATCAGGGAAATACAAATCAAAACCACAATGAGCTGGCGCCTCACACCTGTCAAAGTGGGTAAAATTAACAACTCAGGAAACAACAGATGTTGGCAAGGATGCAGAGAAAAGGGAATCCTTTTACACTTTTGGTGGTAATAAAAACTGGTGCAGTGACTCTGGAAAACAGTACAGAGATTCCTCAAAAAGTTGAAAATAGAACTAACCTATGATCCAGCAATTGCTCTGTTAGATATTTACACAAATAATACAAAAGTACTAATTTGAAGGGATGCACGCACCCCAGTGTTTATAACATTATCAACAATAGCCAAATTATGGAAAGAGACAAGATGTCCATCCACTGATGTATGGATAAAGCAGACGTGGTATCTATATACAATGGAATATTACTCAGTCATAAAAAAGAATGAAATTTTGCCATTTGCAATAATTTGGATGGAGCTAGAGTGTATTATGTTAAGTGAAATAAGTCAGTCAGAGAAAGACAAATACCATATGATTTCACTCATATGTGGAATTTAAGAAACAACAAAATGAACATGGGGGTGGAAAGAGAGGCAAACCAATAAACAGACTCTTACCTATAGAGAAAATATTGATGGTTACTAGAGGGGAGGTGGGCGGGGTTGGGGGAATGGGTTAAACAGGTGATGGATATTTTAAGGAGGGCACTTGTCATGAATCGCTAAATCCTACACCTCAAAATAATATTGCACTGTGTGTTAACTAGCTAGAATTTAAATAAAAACTTAGAGAAAAAAATGGCAGTAGAGATGAACAGACATTTTTCCAAGGAAGATATGTACATGGCAATTAATACATGAAAAGGTGCTCAATATCACTAATCGTGAGGGAAATGCAAAAGACCACAATGATTTATCCCTTTTCATGTTTTACAACACTAATCATCAAAAAGTTAAGAGATGACAAGTGCTGGAAAATGTGGGGAAAAGGGAAGCATGGCATCTTTTTGGTGGGAATAGAAATTGGTGCAGCAAGTATGGAAAACCTTTTGGAGGTTCTCAAAATCATTAAAAATAAAGCTACCTTGTGATCCAGTAATTCAATTTGTGGATGAAAATTCTACCACTAACCTGAAATGATATATGCACCCCCATATTAATTACAGCATTATTAATAAAAACAATATGGAAACAACCACAATGTCCATCAATGGGACAATAGAAAACTTACACACACACACATACACACACACACACACACACACACACACACCATGGAATATTATTTAGCCATAAAAAATGAAATACTTCTTGTTGCAACAACATGAATGGGCCTCCAGTTCATTATGATAAACGAAACAGATCAGGCAGTGAATGAAAAACACTTTATGGTATCACTTAGATGTGCTATCAAATAAACAAATTCAGGAGTTCATGGGCATAGACAACGCATGATGGTTTCTTCATGAAGGGCTGAAATGGTGCAACATGAATGAACAGTATTCAAAAGTTCAAAATTCTTTTTTTCTATCTATAGTTATGTTTATTGAAAGAATAACTTTTTCTCACTTAATTCACTAACAGTGCCATTTTAATAAGTGCTACTATGTACATACCCAATAGATGGTTTGTGGTTTAAAAAAATCATTATTTTTCTTAGCTTTTATATTTGTAATTTTTAAAAAATTTTAGATTATTTTTTTAATTTTATTTTTTATTTTTTAAAATTTACATCCAAATTAGTTAGCATATTTTGAAACAATGATTTCAGGAGTAGATTCCTAAATGCCCCTTGCCCATTTAGCCCTTCCCCCCTCCCACAACCCCTCTAGCAACCCTCAGTTTGTTCTCCATATTTTTGAGTCTCTTCTGTTTTGTCCCCCTCCCTGTTTTTGTACTATTTTTGTTTCCATTCCCTTATGTTCATCTGCTTTTCCTCTTAAAGTCCTCATATGAGTAAAGTCATATGATTTTTGTCTTTCTCCCACTAATTTCATTTAGCAGAATACCTGCCAGTTCCATCCACAAAGTTGCAAATGGCAAGATTTCATTTTTTTGATTGCTGAGTAATACTCCATTGTATATATACACCACATTTTCTTTATCCATTCATCCATCGATGGACATTTGGGCTCTTTCCATACTTTGTCTATTGTTGAAAGTGCTGCTATGAACATGGGGGTGCATGTGTCCCTTTGAAACACCACACCTGTATCCCGTGGATAAATGCCTAGTAGTGCAATTGCTGGGTCATAGGGTAGTTGTACTTTTAGCTTTTTGAGGAACCTCCATACTGTTTTCCAGAGTGGCAGAACCAGCTTGCATTGCCACCAACAATGCAAAAGAGATCCTCTTTCTTTGCATCCTCGCCAACATCTGTTGTTGCCTGAGTTGTTAATGTTAGCCATTCTGACAGGCGTGAGGTGGTATCTCATTGTGGTTTTGATTTGTATTTCCCTGATGAGTGATGTTGAGCATTTTTTCCATGTGTCGGTTGGCCATCTGGATGTCTTCCTTGGAGAAGTGTCTATTCATGTCTTTTGACCATTTCTTCACTGGATTATTTGTTTTTTGGGTGTTGGGTTTGATTAGTTCTTTATAGATTTTGGATACTAACCCTTTACCTGATATGACATTTGCAAATATGTTCTCCCATTCTGTCGGTTGCCTTTTAGTTTTGCTGATTGTTTCCTTCTCCGTGCAGGAGGTTGTTTTTGTTTTTGTTTTTGTTTTTGTTTTTGTTTTTGTTTTTGCTTTTGATGAGGTCCCAGTTGTTCATTTTTGCTTTTGTTTCCCTTGCCTCTGGAGACGTGTTGAGTAAGAAGTTGCTGTGGACAAGATCAAAGAGTTTTCTGCCTGCTTTCTCCTCGAAGATTCTGATGGCTTCCTGTCTTACATTGAGGTCTTTCATCCATTTTTAGTTTATTTTTGTGCATGGTGTAAGAAAGTGGTCCAGGTTCATTCTTCTGCATGTCGCTGTCCAGTTTTCCCAGCACCACTTGCTGAAGAGACTGTCTTTATTCCATTGGATATTTGTTCCTGCTTTGGCAAAGATTAGTTGGCCATACGTTTGTGGGTCCATTTCTGGGTTCTCTATTCTGTTCCTTTGATCTCAGTGCCTGTTCTTGTGCCAGTACCATACTGTCTTGATGATTACAGCTTTGTAGTATAGCTTCAAATCTGGGATTGTGATGCCTCCTTCTTTGGTTTTCTTTTTCAAGATTGCTTTGGCTATTCGGGGTCTTTTCTGGTTGCATACAAATTTTAGGATGATTTGTTCTAGCTCTGTGAAGAATGCTGGTGTTATCTTGACAGGGATTGCATTGAATGTGTAGATTGCTTTGGGTAGTATCGACATTTTAACAATATTTGTTCTTCCTATCCAGGAGCATGGAATCTTTCCCCATTTTTTTGCGTCTTCTTCAATTTCTCTCATAAGCTTTCTATAGTTTTCAGTGTGTAGATATTTCACCTCTTTGGTTAGATTCATTCCTCGGTATTTTGTGGTTTTTGGTGCAACTGTAAATAGGATCAATTCCTTGATTTCTCTTTCTGTTTTTTCATTGTTGGTGTATAGGAATGCAACCGATTTTTGTGCATTGATTTTATATCCTGCAACTTTGCTGAATTCATGAATCAATTCTAGCAGTTTTTGGTGGAATCTTTTGGGTTTTCCATATAGAGTATCATGTCATCTGCGAAGAGTGAAAGTTTGACCTCCTCCTGGCCCATTTGGATGCCTTTTATTTCTTTGTGTTGTCTGAATGCAGAGGTTAAGACTTCCAATACTATGTTGAATAACAGTGGTGAGAGTGGACATCCCTGTCTTGTTCCTGACCTTAGGGGGAAAGCTCTCAGTTTTTCCCCTTTGAGCATATTAGTGTTTGGTCGTTCATATATGGCTGTTATGATCTCGAGGTATGCTCCTTCTATCCCTACTTTCTTGAGGGTTTTTATCAAGAAAAGATGCTGTATTTTGTCAAATGCTTTCTCTGCGTCTATTGAGAGGATCATATGGCTCTTGTCCTTTCTTTTATTGATGTGATGAATCATGTTAATTGTTTTGCAGATATTGAACCAGCCCTGAATCCCAGATATAAGTCCCGCTTGGTCGTGGTGAATAATTTTTTTAATGTATTGTTGGATCTGGTTGGCTAACATCTTGTTGAAGATTTTTGCATCCATGTTCATCAGGGAAATTGGTCTCTAGTACTCCTTTTTAGTGTGGTCTCTGTCTGGTTTTGGAATCAAGGTAATGCTGGCTTCATAGAAAGTGTTTGGAAGTTTTCCTTCCATTTCTATTTTTTGGAACAGTATCAAGAGAATAGTTGTTAGCTCTTCCTTAAATGTTTGGTAGAATTCCCCCTGGAAAGCCATCTGGCCCTGGACTCTTGTTTTTTGGCAGATTTTTGATTACTAATTCGATTTCCTTACTGGTTATGGGTTTGTTCAATTTTTCTATTTCTTCCTGTTTCAGTTTTGGTAGTGTATATGTTCCTAGGAATTTGTCCATTTCTTCCAGATTACCCATTTTATTGGCATATAATTGCTCATAATATTCTCTTATTATTGTTTTTATTTCTACTGTGTTGGTTGTGATCTCTCCTCTTTCATTCTTGATTTTACTTATTTGGGTCCTTTCCTTTTTCTTCTTGATCAAACTGGCTACTGGTTTACCAATTTTGCTAATTCTTTCAAAGAACCAGCTTCTGGTTTCATTGATCTGTTCTATGTTTTTGTTTTTGGTTTTGTTTGGTTTCTATAGCATTAATTTCTGCTCTAATCTTTTTTATTTCCTGTCTTCTGCTGTTTTGGGTTTTATTTGCTTTTCTTTTTCCAGCTCCTGAAGGTGTAAGGTTAGGTTGTTTATCTTAGATCTTTCTTCCGTCTTTAGGAAAGCCTGGATTCCTATGTACTTTCCTCTTATGACTGCCTTTGCTGTGTCCCAGAGGTTGTGGGTTGTGGTGTGATCATTTTAATTGACTTCCATATACTTTTTAATTTCCTCTTTAACTGCTTGGTTAGCCCATTCATTCTTTAGTAGGATGTTCTTCAGTCTCCAAGTATTTGTTACCTTTCCAAATTTTTTTCTTGTGGTTGATTTCCAGTTTCATAGCGTTGTGGTCTGAAAATATGCATGGTATGATCTCAATCTTTTTGTACTTACTTAGGGCTGATTTGTGTCCAGTGTATGTTCTATTTGGAGAACATTCATTGTGCACTGGAAAAGAATGTATATTCTGCTGCTTCAGGATGAAATGTTCTGAATATATCTGTTAAATCCATCTGGTCCAGTGTGTCATTCAAAGCCATTGTTTCCTTGTTGATTTTTTGATTACATGATCTGTCCATTGCTGTGAGTGGGGTGTTGAAGTCTCCTACTGTTATGGTATTACTATCGATGAGTTTTTTTTATGTTTGTGATTAATTGATTTATATATTTTTGTGCCCCACATTTGGTGCATAAATGTTTACAATTGATAGGTCTTCTTGGTGGATAGACCCCTTGATTATGATATAATGCCCTTCTGCATCTCTTGATACAGTCTTTATTTTAAAGTCTAGATTGTCTAAGTATCTGATATAAGTACTCCGCCTTTCTTTGGTTGACCATTAGCATGATAGATGGTTTTCCGTCCCCTTATTTTCAATCTGAAGGTGTCTTTAGGTCTACAGTGGGTCTCTTGTAAAGAGCATATAGATGGGTCTTGTTTTCTTATCCATTCTTTTACCCTATGTCTTTTGATTGGAGCATTGAGTCCATTGACTTTTAGAGTGAGTACTGAAAGATATGAATTTATTGTCATTATGATGCTTGTAGAGTTGGTGTTTCTGGTGGTGTTTTCTGGTCCTTTATAATGTTTTGTTTCTTTTTGTGTGTATATATATATATATATATATATAATACAAAATCATATATATATATGTATATGTTTGTGTGTGTGTGTGTGTGTGTGTGTGTGTGTGTGTGTGTGTGTATTTTCATCTTTTCTCCCTTCAGAGAGTCCCCCTTAAAATTTCTTGCAGGGCTGGTTTCGTGGTCACAAACTCCCTTACTTTTTGTTTGTCTGGGAAACTTATCTCTCCTATTTTGAATGACAGCCTTGCTGGATAAAGAATTCTTGGCTGCATATTTTTCTGATTCAGCACACTGAATATATACTGCCACTCCTTTCAGGTCTTCCAAGTTTCTGTGGATAGGTCTGCTGCAAACCTGATCTGTCTTCCCTTGTAGGTTAGGGGCTTTTTTTCCCCTTGCTGCTTTAGTGATTCTCTCCTTGCCTGAGTATTTTGTGAATTTGACTATGATATGCCTTGTTGATGGTTGGTTTTTGTTGAATCCAATGGGGGTCCTCTGTGCTTCCTGGATTTTGATGTCTGTGTCTTTCCCCAGGTTAGGAAAGTTTTCGGCTATGATTTGCTCACATAACCCTTCTACCCCTATTTCTCTCTCTTCCTCTTCTGGGACCCCTATGATTCTGATGTTGTTCCTTTTTAATGAGTCACTGATGTCTCTAATGCTAAAATCGTGCTCTTTTGCCTTAATCTCCCTCTTTTGTTTTGCTTCGTTATTCTCTATAAATTTGTCCTCTATATCGCTGATTCTCTGTTCTGCCTCGTCCATCCTTGCTGCCACTGCATCCATCCGTGATTACAGCTCAGTTATAATATTTTTAATTTCATTCTGGCTATTTTTTACTTCTTTTATCTCTGAAGAAAGGGATTCTAATCTATTTTTGAATCCAGCTACTATTCTTATTATTGTGATTCTAGATTCTGGTTCAGACATTTTGCTTGTATCTGTGTTGGGTAAATCCCTGGCTGTCGTTTCTTCATGCTCTTTCTTTTGGGGTGAATTCCTTCGTTTTTTCATTTTGAAGGGAGAAAAGGAATTGATGAGGTAGAATAATTGAAATTAAAAAAAATTAAAATTAAAAAATATTAAAATTAAAACTTAAACACACACACACACACACACACACACACACACAAATCGAATAGACGATGCTAGATCCTAGGTGTGTTTTGGTCTGGGTGTTGAAAGTGGTTTGACAAGTAGAGAAAAAAAAGGGGGGGGGGAGAAAAAAAAGGAAGTCTTTTGAGAATTTGAAAAAATGAATACACTGAAGCAGACTAAAATGAGATGGTGGGGTAAAATAGAATTTGAAAAAAATATACACAAAATAAAAGATATAGTAGAAAATAATTAAAAAATATTTTTAATAAAAATTGTAAATATGAATTTTTTTCGTTTTCTGTATTTAAGAGAAAAGGAAAGAAATGAAATAGAGAAAAAAGATAAAAAAAGGAAAAAAAGATCGTTTGAAAATTTGAAAAAGTGAATTCACCTTAGTAGACTAAAATAAAATGATGGAAATAAAATAAAATTTGAAAAAAATTACATAAAAGCAAAAACTATAGTAATAAAAATTAAATAAAAATATTTTTAATAGAAACTGAAAGTAAAAATGAAGTTTTCTCTCTGCATTCAAGAGAAAGAAAACAAATGAAAAAGTGAAAAATAGAAAAAAAAGAAAGGAAAAAAGGAAATTGTTTGAAAATTTGAAAAGGTGAATACACTGAAGTAGACTAAAATACAATGATGGAAGTAAAGTAGAATTTGAAAAAAAATTTACACAAAAGTAAAAAATACAGTAATAAAAATTAAACAAAAATATTTGTAATAAAAATTGAAAATAAAAATGATTTTTTCTCTGTCTGTATTCTAGAAAAATAAAAGAATTGTAAAAGAGAAATAGAAAAAAGAAAAAAAAGAAAGAAAATTGTATAGATGAACCTGCTAACAGATTGAAATAGGACTGTAATTGCTTCGTTTTCACCTAGAAGTCAGTCTGTGTAGCTCTTTATAGTCCATAAATTAAGGCGGCGGTGAGACTTTTGCTCTTGAAGAGCGAAGTAGGCCCAGTTGGGCAGGGTTCAGTGTAACAGCACCCCTCTCCACTAGATGGCGCCACTAGCCCACTGGGGTGGATTCTTGAGGCACTTACATGTGTGTATGCGCATGTGCGGGAGTGGTGAAAATGGCACCACCCAGCTACCCAGTCTGTTCTCCTGGATCAGCAATCGTGCACCTGTCCTCTGTCTTCAACTCTTGTCCACCCCCCGCTTTTTCACTCTCTGTGACCAGGCCCCAGGCAGTACCTCCCTCCCAAGTTTTGCCTCAGATGTGGCTGTTTTCCCTGGCCCCTTACTTCCGAAGCACTGTGGCTTTGACCCGTTCCACCCCTCTGCGGGAGGGTCTCACTGAGCAATGGCCAAATGAGCAATGGCCGGATATCGGCTGCACCCAGGAACGCCTGATGGACCCTTTCATGCATTTTTCACACGAGGGTCAGCTCCCCACCTATTCCTTATACCTGATAATAGAACCAGTTGTTCCTCTGTGAACAAGTGTTCATTCTCCTCACAATAGGTCTGGAGTAAGTATCAACCTGCCCATTTTATACATGGCCCATCACATGGTGACACATACCTCCAAAGGGGCATCTTCTTCATTTTCTACTTGTTACTTTTTTCCAATGAAAACACATGACTTTTAGAAACAGAAATAAAAGGTTTTTTTTATACCAGATTATGAAACAATAACTGCCATCATCCCAGTATTCTTTGAAAAATTCACAGGTCAATAAAAAGTCTGAAAGAATATATACATAATTTTATATCCTATTGATGCCTACATCTATATCTCATGTTTATTAAATGTGAAAAAGACGTCTACTGTGTGTCTGGCAGTATCAGTCCAATTTTACACCTGCATCCACGTCACTCCTCTACTGGTATCTAGATGTGGATAACTGAAAATGCCCACAAGGAGCAGGATGGATGTTAGTGCCCACCCAATGATGTATGGCCTCAAATAGTCTCCATGCTAAGTAGTTTTGATCAACCTTGATCTTGAAGCCTGGAAACCGAGATCTAAACAGAAAATATTTGGTTGAGGGTAAAGGTTTTGCCTTGGGAAACTGAGGCAACTTGTAACCCAGACCTCCATTGTCTTCAATAGCACTTAGAGGATACTACCTTCTCCAGAGGAGACCTCACTCCCAGAGAGTGGAAAGTGAAGTAACACTTGTGTTCCTTCAGTCTTGGTTTTCTCATGGGTGTCAATAGAAGTGTTAGTTTCTCTTTGGTCTGTGGTCAGGTTGCTTGGTAGATTTTGGAATTGATTTTGTGTTTGTCTTATCCCTAGGACGGTAGTCCCTCCCATTTAGTCCTTTGAAGATTACATTTAGTACTCTGAGGGTTCATCTGATGTGGAGACCCAGACCCACACCCACAGGAGAAAGAGTACAGAAGGAGTTATCAAAGACAAGCACAAGACTGGAACCTGATCTCAACATCTAATTTTCCTGACTTAGTCACATGTTTTTCATACATTTTTCACATATGGTCAGCTCCCCACCTGTTTCTCTTATACCTGATATACCAGTATGACCCAAATCTATCCTCTCTCCTCTGTCCACAGAAATATGCCCAGTGAAGTTCCTCCTGAACCAGTGGTGGAGGAAACGTTCCCAATTATGATAAACATTCAAAAGCATTTAGTAAGGAAAATAACAAAACTATAACTGAGTAAATTGTAAAGGTCTAATTAGCTGTATTAAATAATTAATGGATTAGGTACCAGTACATCAAGCAAATAGAAAGGTGCTCCTATGAGATGTACAAAATGGAAGGTTTTAATACAAGGAAGTTGGGACAGGAAAGTGATTAGTAAGAGAAAAGGATTGTTACTGCAAGGTGACTTTTCTTTAGAGGAGAAAAGCAAGGGGATTAAATGTCCTTACAAAAGAGGCCCCTACACCATCAATCCACTAGGCACATGAAGGAAGGCAAGGCCCAACAATTAGCAACTGTTGAACTCTGACTTCTGTTTGGAGAGTAACACATTGGACATAATATTCTTTCGTGGGCAATAATAGCCGTTACCAGCATTCCTCATTGACTGGATAAGATTACATTTCTGGGGGAGGTTGATGTAAAAGACACGAGGATCAAAGAGCAACTCTTAAACCCTATGTGGCTAACATTGCCATTAATCTATGGGGTAGAGATTTACTTCAACAATGGGATGCATATATTAATATCCCACGTGTATCTACTCAAAATAAAAATATAATGTGTGCCATGGGATATGACTCACTGAAGGGATTACATAAAAATCAGCAAGGTTCACTGCAGCATTGCTTACAATAGTTAAGATATGGAAACAATTTCACTGTCCATCAATGGATAAATGGATAGGGAAGATTTGATATATGCAATGGAATATTTTTCAGCTATAAAAAAGAATAAGATCTTGTCATTTGTAACATCATGGGTGGATATCAAGGGCAAAATGCTAAATGAAATAAGTCAGACAAAGAAAGACAAATAGCATATGACCTCACATGTGGAATTTAAAAGAAAAAAAAGGAAGCTGAAAAAAGACCTCATGTATTTAGAGAACACATTGGTGGTTGCTTTAGGCAGTGGCCAAGAAGTGGGCAAAAACAGGAAAGAGGTCAAGAGGTACAAACTTCCTCTTATAAAATAAATAAGTCAAGAGGTACAAACTTCCTCTTATGAAATAAATAAGTCATGAGGATGTCGTGTACAGCATGGTCCTATCGTTAATAGTGTATTGTGTATGTGAAAGTTGCTAAGAGAGTGCATCTTGAAAGTTTTCATCACACACACAAAAATCTATAGCTATGTAAAGTGATGGATGTAAGATAGATTTATTGTGGTGATTTTTTCATAATACAAATATAAATGTCAAATTACTATGTTGCACACACAAACGAAAAGTTTCAGGGGATGGAGTGTTTCCTCTTCTTCAGCATAGTCAGGTAACTCATCTACAAATAAATGGTACTAAAGCTAACCCAGCATATAATATGTGTACATTTCCTTCCTTGTTGCACCAAATCCCAATGATTTCTATGAGTTGTTCACGGTTAAGTCATCTCTTTTGCTATGAAGAGACCGCAGGAGTGACCCCACACATATTTGCTGAGGTTTCACAATATTACATGTTGGATAAGTTTTATTGGTTTGTTCACTTCTCTTCACAATAGCTGTGTAAGGTAAATTTCAATTGCCCACTTTGCAGAAGACCCACTGCAGGGTCATACATAGCTACACAGAGGCATCTTTTTCATTTTCTACGGTTTATCTTTTCCCAATTAAAAGACATTATTTTAGATAACAAGACAAAAATTTTCTTAAAACCGGTTGAAACAATGACAAAAGTGTGACCCCAATGCTCTGAAAAATTTCTATGTATATAAAAAGAATGAAAGAACATATACATAGTTTCATTTCCTACTTACACCTACATATATGTCTCACATAATTAAGTGTATATTAGATGTCTACTGTGTGCCGGGCACCGTCCATCCAATTCAACCACTAGTATCCACATCTTATTTCTCCTGATACCTCGACTGGATTACTCAAAATGCCCCCGGAAACAGGACGGATGTTAGTGCCCACCTCATGGGGTGGTGAGATATTACCTCAAGTGGACTCCATCCCATGAAAGTTTAGTCTAAGCTTGGCCATGACTCCTGGAAACCTGGGTGACTGCACAGGACATAATGCAGTTGTGGGTGTAGGTTGAAAGTTGAAAGTTACTAAACTGTTTCATATTAGTGACTGATTTTCTAGAGACCACCTGTACAATTTTCTGAAGGATATTTTACTCCCTAGGTTCAGTACATTGCCAATGATATCTAAAAACCTCTATGAAAATCTAGTCAAATGAATATGATGGTATTTTTAATGTGCCAACGTGGGAAGACCATAGTGATCATATATTTGTTCAAGCATTGTTCTGGATATTTCTGTAAGATGCCTTTGAGTAAGATTTACATTTGAATGGGTACACTTCAGTAAAGCAATTAATCCTCCATTAATGTGGATGGACCTCAAATGATAAATTGAAGTCCTGAATTGAACAAAGGGTTGATCTCCCTTGAGTCAAAGGGGATTCTGCCCAAAGACTGCCTTTGACTTCACATCAGCACCTGTTGTTCCCCAGCAGACAATATTCAGATTCCAACTCTAACTCTTTCCTGAGTCTCCAACTTGTCAAAGTTTCCTATCAGATTCTGCCTAGCCTCCACTTCCTCTTGACTCAATTCCTTAATATAAATTTCTATCTATATATCAGCATCTCATTGGTTCTGTTCCTCCAGTAACCTCTGACTTATATAGGTGCTAATAGTCAAGTATCCTGTCTGTCCTTGAGTAATGTGTGCTTTCAACCAAAGATATTCCCCGGCAACATTTGGATATTAACATTTAAGTGAAAATATAATGCCTAGAAATAGTAATAAAAACAGTCATTGACAAGAACATCAAAAAGTATGAATTACATAGGCATACCCTATGTAAAACATGGATGCCCACAGATGTGCAAGACCTGTACTCAACACTGCTAAACATTGCTGAGAGAAATTAAACAGTGGCCTAAATAAATGGAGGGACATGTCCTCTTGAGGGGTCAGAAGACTCAGTATTGTTAAGATGTCTAGTCCCTCAAACTGATGTCTAGATTCCATACAATACCATGGAGATGGGTTAAGATGGTGGAAGAGTAGGGCAACCCTAAGCTTCCCTCGTCCCTTGAACACAGCTAGATAAATATCAAATAATTCTGAACACCCAAGAAATCAATCTGAGGATTGAGAGAACAAACCTGCACATCTACAAGTAGAAAACCAACAACCCTGGGGACGGTAGGAACCATGGAGAGTTGGTTTGGGGGAGAAATGAGCCATCGGTGCTGTAGAGGGGAGGGAGCCCTGATCACAGAGAGAGGATTGAGAGAGTAATAAAAAATGTGGAAACATTCATAGGGGATTGCACAAGAAAACTCTTCCCTAAAGCCATTAACTGGGTGGAGGAGAGGGGTTAAATACCGCACATTTTTAAGTAAGCAACAGAGTACCAAGTCTTAAGATTTAGAGGTCTGTGCCATCAACAGGGTCACACCTGGTGGGTTTAGTGGTACCCCAGTGGAGAAGGAGGGTGGGGACGCAGGAGTGGGCAGCATGGTCTGAGAATGCCCTGAGTCACACTGGGAGAAACTGTACCAATCTTGGAGTGCATTTAGGAAGGGGGCACTGCCTCTCTGGAGACAAAAGAACCTATGGTTGCCATTAACCTGCGTGATTCATCAGCATAAGAACAAAGATGCCTGGTGAGGGCAGTGAGCCTTGGTGTCATCTTTCTGCTATGCTTTACCACAAACTCCAAGCCCTGCAGGGTCACCCAGCTATTTTCTGGGACAAACCAACATTCAGCCACAGCACAGCAAGACCCTCTCCTAGAGTATCAGTGCAGGTCTATGCCATGGGGTCTCTGAAGTTTGCAGTTTTGAGACCCAACTGTGCCTGAGATAAAACATGAGAGTACTGTGTTGCCTGGCAGGCAGACAGCTGAAATAAAGACAAGATTAAGGCAGGGATCTGACAGCAGCCAGGGACACAAGAGAGGTGATTGTTTGATCTTATGTTCAGGCTTTCTATGGAGTGGCAGGCCTGAGAGCCCTGCTTCAGAGACAAGAGAGCAGGGCAACACCATTTCCCCCCCTCCACACCCATCAACACTGACTTACTTCAGTGAGCAAACAGTGCCACCAGGTGAAGGCCAGAGTCGCTCCCTGCAAGTGCATCTCCATTAGGGCAAGTCCTGCCTAAGAATCAACACAACAGGCCCCACCCCGAGAAGTCCCACACAAGCCCCTCACATACACCAACTCTACTGGTGAATCATAGAGTGCTTCAAAGCTTGAACTCTATGGGAAGCATGATCTAGGTTCCTTTGGGCTTTATTTACAAATTTTTTGAGTATAGGAAAAGCAATTACTTATTTTTAATGATTTATTTCATTATTAATTGATTGATTGATTGATTTGGATCAAACTTCTCTAAGAAGGAGAACAACCCACACCAAGGATCTACATTCATGTTTTTTTTTTTAATTGACCTCAAAATCACAAGATGGAGGAATTAACCCCAAGAGAGAGAACAGGCATTTAATCAATTCACATTAAGATGTCTGAAAGAGAATTTCAAACAAAAATTATAAGGATAGTAGCTGGGCTTGAAAAAAGCATAGAGAATCCCTTAGAGAATCCCTTACTGAAGAGACAAAAGAACTAAAAACTAGTCAGGTTGAAATAAAAAATGCTATAACCAAGATGCAAACCTGAAAGAATGCCATGACAACAAAGGATGCACAAAGCAGAGGAGTGAATAAGTGATGTAGAAGATAAAATTATGAAAATAATGAAGCTGAAAAGAAGAGGGAAAGGGAAGTATTGGATGGTGACTGCAGACTTAGGGAAATCAGCAAATCTTTAAGACAGCTCAAAAGCTGTTGCAGGGAGTATGGCCGGAATCGCAAAAGATGAGTGTGCAAACAAAATTCAGTTAAGTGAAGGTCCTCATTCTTGAGTCTGAATGAGGCCCTGACTCCAGAATGAAGCTTCTTTTTATTAGGATAATTGCTAAAGACTATGTGCATAAAGTCAGCTAAGCAAGTGTGTTAATCAATCTAATGGTTTAGCTTTTCAAGGTTGAATTTCAAGTTAATTGGTTTCTATAAGACTAGGAAGGCTCAGGTGTGAGGGAGGATCCATCCCTGGACAATGTTAATGGCTCTAGGCATTCCTTATGAGCAGCAGCCACGTTCAGCTGTGTAAACATGTCCTAAGGCCTTGCACCTTCTCCAGCCCTTCCCTTTTGAAGTCTTTTCACTTGATGCTTCTCTCCTGCGTCTCCCACCAAAAGCCAATGCTCAAGAGATAAGTGATGGTGAGAAAGGAAAAGTTGCCCTATTCAGGAAGCCAGCAACCTGGGAAAATGGCAGAATAACTTTGCAAAGACCATCTTCCCTGTCCAGGAAAAGCAGAAGGTTTTTTAAGGGGAAGGTGCGGGGAAATGGTGAGGGGTATATGCAGAAGAAGCTGGTGCTCAGCAGTTAATCATTTGTGCTTGAAAGGCTTCCACATTCCTCTGAAGCAATTAATCAAGGCACTCAGGTGTCTCTTATTGAGGACACCATGGTCAGTGCACTAAGTATGTATGTAAGTATGTTACAATTATGTATAAGTATGTCATAAGTATGTTAAAAAAGTTCCATTTAGGGGCGCCTGGGTGGCTCAGTCGGTTGAGCGTCCGACTTCAGCTCAGGTCACGATCTCACGGACCATGAGTTCGAGTCCCGCGTCGGGCTCTGGGCTGACAGCTCAGAGCCTGGAGCCTGCTTCCGGTTCTGTGTCTCCCTCTCTCTCTGCCCCTCCCCCGTTCATGCTCTGTCTCTCCCTGCCTCAAAAATAAGTAAACGTTAAAAAAAAAAGTTCCATTTGTTGTTGACCCTAACTTTCATCATAATCAATGATTTATCTCTTTCCTCATCACTGTCAGCTGTTGTGTAGTGTGGACTGTACAGAAGTTCCCTATCAGAGAACAGGGTGTTCACCCTCCATTTCTCCAACCTTGTAGAGGCTGCTCAGACCTTCTCTTCCTCTCTATCATTCCCTGTCCATGACACAAGACACAGCTGCCCAGATCCAGCTCTGACACCCCCATCCTCTCTGAGTCACCTACCCGTGTCTAACCTGTACCACCCTTGGAATACCTGCCACTGATTGTCAAGGTGCACTACTGCCACCAGGTGTTCAAAATCTGCAGGCTCTGGAATAAAGAACTCTATAATCCTTTCCAAAAAAATGCAGAAAAAACCATTTGACACAATAGAGCATCAGTTCTTGATAAAAACCCTTAAGAAAGTAGGGGTAAGAGGGAACAACATACCTCAACATCATAAAAGCCACATATGAAAGGCTCACAGTTAATATCGTCCTCAATGGGGAAAATGGAGTTTATGTTTTAACAATTTTCCTTTACACCTACAAGGTTGTTTTTTTTTTCTTTTTCAGAAAAAATTAAAATTATCTTGTTCACGTACAAAACCTGGGTTTAGGGGATATTATTGTTACGTTTTTACTCCTTGCAGACACTTCTTAGAAGAGAAGTTTAATGATGGTGGTACTTTGGTGCCATCTTATGACAAAAGCCTGAACTGCTGTTGAACATCACAGGAAAGATAAGAGGGAGGGACTGTGACTCAAACCTACCAGAGCTTCTGAAACTCAGAATGGAAAGAGGGTAATTTATTGGGTACAGCATATTGAGGGCCTCCCCCTAAGTATTTCATAAAAAATGGAATCATACTATATGTGGCCCTTTGCATACTTAGTTTTTTTTTTCTTAGTAAAACATTAGCGACATTTATTACACATGCCTATAAAGACCAACTTCTGTCTCCATCTGTATAATCTATTGCTTTTCAGCAATCAGGCACCTGTAAGAGGGGCCTCAAAGGCTACTGCACAACGTGTAGTTGCTGATTGAATGCAATTCTACTTGCTAAATTTCTTCGCCCATGATGACTCAAAGTAGCTTCTCATAAATAGTGTTTCATATATTCATGTCAAATAAAAGATAATTTGGAACTGTTAATAAATGAATAAATGCCTGAGTATAATAAGCCAGATAAAAATAAAATGCAACGATTGACACAAAGTTACAGACAATCAAAACTAATCTATTGACAAAAAAACTAAATAGTTGCTTGGGGACATGACATGTTGAGGGAAACTGTGGTCCATGAGTACTGAACTTAAAACGTCACGTACCAGGAATATAATCATACTGACATTTAACAATTTCTGATTTGTATAAGGGAAAATTCTGGGTGTCATGATAGCAGGGAAGACACGTTGGTAATTATTATTATAAAAATTCCAAAGTCTTGTAAGTGACACTTTTAACTCACACTACAAAAATTTTAGGCCCTTAATTTTTTTTCTTTGTAGTACGGGTAAAACCAAGCAAACCAGGAAAGAATCTGTGTTAAGATCTCAAGTTGCTAGGAACCCTTCTAAATGCCTATTTTCACATCGTTCTGAGGAAACATAGAATTCATTAATTATTATTTATGCGATCAGAAAAAAATATATTTATTGCAAGTGCATGTTAATGATCAAGTCATTTTCAGGTGCACAATTTGTCCCTTTCAGACAAAAGAGGAATTCTCTAAGATGGGCCTCAAGATTTACTAACACACCTACTGGTGGATTGACATTCCACCTGCTAAACTTCTCCTCCCATGACGTGGTTTAAGTAGTTTCTCTGCTTTTAGGTTAGCTTTTGAACCTTACAGGAGCTATTCCACAACATGCTTTTGTTCAGGTCTATGAACTCACTTGTGCCAGGCATCATATCCCACCAGGAATGTGAAATGTTAGTGTCTCCTGAGGACTGCTGTCCTTGAATATGGGGTAGAGGTTTCAGCAGCCACCAGGACTCAGATCCTCATAA
Source organism: Panthera pardus (assembly GCF_024362965.1). NCBI lineage: Eukaryota > Metazoa > Chordata > Mammalia > Carnivora > Felidae > Panthera > Panthera pardus. The sequence goes on along the minus strand of NW_026526843.1, from coordinate 43,985,149 downwards.
CCTGTCTCCTTCCGGCACCTGATAAGAGCGTGGCCAATGGAATGAAGTTCTGAAGAGGGAGAGACAGATCCAGCTATCGCTATGATTTGCAAGAGTAACTATGTGCCCAGCAGCATGCTAGGCACTAGTCTAGTGACACTGACATTGATACTGATGCAGTAGGGCTCTGTGCTGACAGCTCAGAGCCTGGAGCCTGTTTCAGATTCTGTGTCTCCCTCTCGCTGACCCTCCCCTGTTCATGCTCTGTCTCTCTCTGTCTCAAAAATAAATTTAAAAAACGATACTGATGCAGTCAAGCTGAGTCCAAGAACCCAGGGAACGGTACCACAGGATCAGCCAAGAGTGTCCTTGGCTTCAAAAGTGGTAGAAATCAAACGTTAGCTGGAGAAAGTGCTAACAGAGTTTATCAAATAGCATGAATGACAGAAAATAGCAGAGTGCCTGGGGGAGACTCAGAAACGAAAGGAGAATGAGCCTTGTCATTGCTTTGGGCTAGGAGTTTGTATTTAAAAAGGGTTTAGGGTACACGTGCCAGGGGAATCCATGGTAGTGTCCAATCAAAGGCAAGCATCAGGTGAACAATAGGTGTTATTTCATAAATTACCAAAGGTAGGGGTATTGATGCCATCGTCAGCTGAGGTTTGTTTGAAGCCAATGTCCTTGGAACATGTTTTGGATCTGGCTCTTCTTAGGTGTTATCAGGTGTCTGGGGCCTTCGACAAATCTCAGCGAATGATTAACTTTCTTGCTTCCCCATTGAAGTGAGAACATAGCTCTTTGTCTTATTCAGAGGCCAAATGTGGAGCCTGGCAGGCTAAATGGGGCCTGGTAGAAAAACCACTTGTAAAATGGAGCTCCTTCAGCTTCCCTACTTCACAACAAGTGGGCTGTGATCATAACAACTACATGTTACAATGAACTTCCCACCGGGCCTTTTTCTTCTATCCCCTAACAACAAAGAAGAAAAGGAGTAACAAGTGGCCTGAAATCATACAGGCATTCATGATCCTGCAGTAATCACAGGGCCAGGGACTTGGTCATGTGTATCACCGAGTGTTCTCGGCGATCCTGTGGGTGAAGCATTCACACCCCCATTCTGCAGAAGGGAAGCCAGGTGCATGGTCATTATCTGCCTTCCCTCCCGCACCCCTGCCTTCACAGGACAGTAGCTCCAGGACACCCCTGGAACAGGACCCACACTCACTGGACCCAGACCAGACCCCAACAGGTTTACCCATGAGACACTCTGGGTGCCGAGCTCCAAAGAAGGAAAGAGGAGACTTGGACCTGGATTCCTTTGTCTCCCTAGACTCTGGGACAGATCAGCTCCACTGAGGGGACCCACACCTTCAGCTAAGCTCCAAACACTTGAAGGCCCCTCTTCTTCCCAATCCGTCTCTGTATTGAAAAGTCATCATGGTTGTCACAACAGAGTCACGTTTTTATGGCAACCATGAAGTGTATGCCGGTCTTCCACACTTGAAATGCTTCCCATCTTGCAGCCATCGGTTCCTGGGTCTTGAGAAGCTGCATCCTCTCAGCCACCCAACACTACGGCTTTAGACAGCTGCATGAACAGCTCTGCCCTGGGACGTAAAAATCCAAGACTTTCCAAGGCATGTTTGAAATCTCCTGTATCCATCCACCCATTCATTCAGTTAACAGGCACTATGACCAAATTCTACACAACCCCTTGGTTAAGGTTTAGGCTTCGCCAAAATAGAAATAAAGACCAACCATCTGAATAGGGTGGTGTGGTAAACTCAGATGTTAAATCTGAAAAGATATGGTCCTTTCCCAGGAAAGAACCTTAATTCCAACCTTCCAAGTTTTTATAATCATTTAAAATTATGCTTTAGGTGGGCCTGGGTGGCTGCATGGGTTAAGTGTCCAAGTGTCCAACTCTTTATCTCATCTCAGGTGTTGACCTCTGGGTTGAGTTCAAGACCAGCACTGGGGTTTGCCCTGGATGTGAAGCCTAGTCAAAAAAAAAATTAATTAATTAATTAATTAAATATATGCTTTAAAGCCCTGCACCCCTCTCCACATCTTTAACGGCTGTCCTCTTTACTTATATTCTCACCTTTGCACAGAAATACTTCTCCTGGATACTAAATTCACATATCCCTGTGCCTCCCCTCCTACTCAGTCTTCATCCATCATCTAAGAAGACCATATTTCCCCATGCTTCAGTGGAAATCAACAACTTTTTTGTCACATATACAGATCAGAAATGTTGAAATGATTGTTCAAATGAAGACAGACAGGAGTTTAGAAAAAAAAAAAAAAGAATTCCTTACCCCAGAACAGAATGTAATTGCTTGAAAATAGTTAAGGAGCACATTGGAACAAGATGAGTTACCTAAAAGCTAGAATTTTAAAATACCTCCCATAGAGTCAGAGTCATATAACTGGAAGGCTGTGCCTTAGACAATGGGCTTTCAAACGAAGCTCACATTTTCTATGACATATCTCATGCTTTTGCTTCACTGAAAAGGGTTTTGTAAATATTTTTCATTCAGTTTAGCAATAATTATTTTTTTTTATTGTCACTCTAGGAATAGCTGTCTTATGTGTCTGCTGTTGTATGCTTATTTGTTTCTCAAGGGATTCGCATGTATGGAATAAAATCATGTGAAATTATAATGTTCCCAGCTCTGACATGGTTAAATATATTATCTAAATGCATTTTCTAGGGATGTCTGGGTGGCTTAGTTGGTTAACCATCCAACTTCAGCTCGGGTCACAATCTCACAGCTCATGAGTTTGAGTCCCGCATTGGGCTCTGCGCTGACAGCTTGGATCCTGGGGCCTGCTTCTGATTCTGTGTCTCCCTCTCTCTCTTCCCCTCCCTTGCTGCCCCTGCCCTGCTCACAATCTGCCCCCCCTCTCTCTTGAAAAGAAATAACCATTTAAAATTAAAAAAAAAATGTAAGTGAATTTTCTAATATACCATATTTAGACAACACAATGATGGTGATATATAATGGTGGATATACAGAACTCTTGGAGTTTTCTGTTTATTTAAAATTCATTTTATGCATCATAAAAACCATGATGCTAGACTTTCTTGTGGTATGTGCCCATGAAAAAGAAAATCTACCAAACACTATGCATGAATCGAAATGTATAAATAAATATAAATGTAAAAAAATGCTTGAATTAATAAAAATTCATGATAAGAGACAAACTGTCTTTATCAAATAATTCCAAATGTACACACCATGCCTCTATGAAGAGAACCTTATTTCCACCTCTCACACTAGAGCCCAGGGCTGACTTTGTTTCATTTCTAAAAAGTAGAGTAGATGAATGGGTGATAGTTACTGTACATTGGAAAAAGTAGACAAACACCACCTTAATCCTGCGATGAGAGTCAATAGCTCCCGTGATCCAGTGAGGTCTCATGGGTATCATGCCCTCCCATCCTCCCAGATGTGAGGTGACGAGAAGGGCACCTCAACCTTTTTTCTTTCTCAGAACCCTCAGGAGAAAAGTAACAGGCTATGCACGCACTCCTCAACACACAGGGTCATGACAGCATTCTGGCAGTTCCACAAACACTTAACCAGAGTTACCATATGACACAGCAATCCCACTCCTAGGTACACAGTCAGGAGAAAGGGCCACATATGTCTGCATAAAAACTTGTATACCAATGCACATAGCACCAGCTTGAATGTATACTAATTAATAAAAGAATAAAGACAATTTGGTACATTATTTGACAAAAAAAGAAAGGAAGTACTAATATGTGTGACAGCATGATTTCACTTATATAAAATGTCCAGGGAGAGTTCACCAATATGCTGTACCCAACACTTTCCATCCTGATTCTAGAAAGCTCTGTCTGGTGAGTTTATGTCACAGACTCTCCTTCCCATTTTCCTGTTCCATACTGTCCAAGCAGCAATTCAGGTTTTTGTCACCAGACGGCACCATAGGATCGCCATATTGTTCAAGCGGCTGTTCAAGTTTTTGTCGCCAGATGGCACTAAAGGATCACCATATTGTTCAAGCGGCTGTTCCGGTTTTTGTCACCAGATGGCACCAAAGGATCACCATATTGTTCAAGCAGCTGTTCACGTTTTTGTCACCAGATGGCACCAAAGGATAACCATATTGTTCAAGCAGCTGTTCAGGTTTTTGTCAGCAGATGGCACTGAAGTGTCACCATCATTAAACTCCGCTCCCAAAAATTTTCTGCAAGGAGAAGAAGGAGGAAGAGGAGGAGGAGAAGGAGGAGGAGGAGGCAGAGAAGGAGGAGAAGGGAGGGGGAGGGTGGAGGGGGTGGACGGAGGAGAAAAGAACCAAACAAACTCCCTTAAAATCCGGGATTTGTATATATACAAATTGATCCTAACACTGGCTGAAGGAACTGTTAGGTGTAAAAAAGATTGTGAAAACATACACTCTAGGGCCTGCAAATGATGAAACACCAGGTGCCAGTGGTGTGCCTTGGCATTGAGTGGCAAGTTTGTGAAGGCAGTACATGTCAGAACAGGGGATAAGTGAGCTGAAACTGGATGGGCCATCAGAAAGGAACCTGGGCAGCTGTGTCCTGTGTGATGCAAAAAGGATGACAGATGGTGTGTGAGGAGGTGTGGGCAGCTTACACAAGGGTTGGGTGATCAAGAATGAATGCTTTGTTCTCTGGTAGACACCCTCAGAACAGTCTACACTGCACATTAGCTGACAGTGGTGAGAGGATAGAGAAATCAAAGAGCATGATGAAGTTTGGGGTCAATAGCAAATGGAACTGCTTTAATGTACATATGAAGTTCCAAGCAGACTTGGTATCGTGGTAAACAAACCTTTTCATGATTGTTTTTATAGTCTTTTCAGCATGTACTTCTTTCAATTAAAAGAGAACAATAAAAATGGAGATAAATGTCATGGCACCTGGTGGTGAGATCCAGGATGACAGCTCTTAGAGTCTCAGACCAAGGGTACATGGCAAGGAAGAGGGAGGATGGAGGTTGGGAGACTGACTTCATGGAATCAGCCAGCTTTTTGGATTTTCCCTTAATTGGAATAATCATCTGTATATATCACTTTCCTAGAATATAAACACTATTTCTGGGATATCTAAACCTGAGATTGGAAGTCCAGCTCCAGTCTTACCTGAGACTAAAGCTGCAACTGTGAGTGTGTAGTGAGGTAGTAGAGTTGGAGGAGGACATGGAAACACACACACACCGTATCAATACAAAAGGCACATCACATTAATATGAGAAAGGCTAAGAACCATGATACTTTCAATAGATGCAGAAAAAAAAAAACATTTGACAAAGTACAACATCTATTCATGATTTAAAAAAAAAAAAACAAAAACAAAAAACAAAAAAACAAGAAAGGGGTGTTAAAGGAACATGCCTCAACCTAATAAAGGCCATATATGAAAAACCCACAGTCCACATCATCCTCAATGGTGAAAAACTGAGAGATTTTCCTCTATGGTCAGGAACAAGACAGGGATGTCCACTATCATCATTGTTATTTGACATAGTATGGGAATCCTAGCCACAGCAATCAGACAACAAAAAGAAATAAAAGGTATCCAAATTGGCAAGGAAGAGGTCAAACTTTCAGCATTTGCAGGTGACATGATACTCTTTATAGAAAACCTGAAAGACTCCACAAAAGATTGCTAGAACTGATACACAGATTCAGTAAAGTCATAGGACACAAAATCAATGTACAGAAATCTGTGGATGGAGCTATAGTGCATTATGCTAAGTGAAATAAGGAAGAGAAAGACAGATACCATATGATTTCATTCATATGTGGAATTAAAGAAGAAAAGTAGATGAGGACCCCTGGGTGGCTCAGTCAGTGAAGCATTGAACTCTTGATTTTGGCTCAGGTCGTGATCTCATGGTTCATGGGATCAAGCCCTGTGTGGGGCTTTGTGCTGACACCATGGAGCTCGTCTGGGATTCTCTCTATCCTCTCTGACCCTCCCCCCACTCATGCACTGTCTTTCCCAAAATAAATACACATTTTTTTAAAGAAAAAAAGGATGAACATAGGGGAAGAGAAACAAAAGTGAGAGGGAAGCAAACCATAATAGACAGCTAACTTTAGAGAAAAAATAGGGTTGGTGGAGGGAGGTGGGTGGTGGATGGGCCAAATGAGTGATGGGTATTAAGGAGAGCACTTGTTGTGATGAGATTTGAGTGTTATATGCAAATGTTGAGTCACTAAATTCTACGCCTAAAACTAATTTTTTCATATGTGTTAAGTAACTAGAATTTAAATAAAAACTTGAAATCAAACAAGAAAGAAATCTGTTGCATTTGTATACACCAATAGTGAAGCAACAGAGAGATAAATCAAGAAATCAATTACATATATAGAATTACGCCCCAAATAATAAGATACCTAGAAATTAACCTAAGGAAAGAGGTACTCTGAAAACTACAAACACTGATGAAAGAATTTGAGGATGACACAAAGAAATGGAAAAACATCCCATGCTCATGGATTGGAAGAACAAATATTATTAAAATGTCTATACTACCTAAAGCAATCTACACTGGTGGTTCCCCACTCCCACGAAGTCACCATATTGATGCCGAACTTAGTGTGGACACCCGATGGGCATAGCGCACTACAGCCCAGAACTCCTGGGCTCAAGCGATCCTCCTGCCTCAGCCACCTGGGTAGCTGGGACTACAGGCACGTGCCACCATGCCCGGCACCAGGATTTTGTTTTGTATTAACCCAAGCCTCTAACCCTGATTATATTCAAGACCCCCTTTCCCTCACGTCCATGAGTTAATGTTCACAGATTCATTGTCTCTTTGAGCACGTCCAGCACCATGTTTGTAAGCCTTCTGATCCTAATAAAAATGGGACAAGGACCCTTATTCATGGCTCTTGTCTTTTCCTGGACATTAGCCATCTCTCGCTTTTAATCCTGTGTCCCACTTTCTTGCTAGACAAGAAAGAACTTTAGACTTGGAGTCTACGACAGATGGTGACCCTGATGTGATAGAAGGAAAGGGGACTATGGGCCAACGTGGACAAGGAGCCAAAGTGATAAGGCGGTACCACACAAGGACTGCAGGATGCCGTGGAATGATTAAGGAGCTCCAAGAAAGGGAGAAAAAAAAAAAAACCGCATCAGGTACAGTCTCTACCTGAAGAGGTAAGGGATAAAGCGAAACTATATTAGGATTCACTGCCATGGAACTTTTTGAGAGATCTCCCGTGGGAAACTCCCCAGCCCCTGAACAAAAGCGCTATATTCGAATTCTTCAGTCACTAGGAGAGACAGCAGGAATGACTCTAAATTATAAGGCGCTCTTTAAATTATTTCTGACTGTCCAACAGAATTGCCGTTGGTTTCCAGAACAAGGAACTTATGATCTTGACATGAGGGAATGAGCAGGGAAAACATTAAAGGCCAGGCATTCTGAAGGGGCTAATGTCTCCCCAACCCCACCCCCCAGGTAATCCTCACCTGATCCATCGTCTGCACTGCCCTTCTCCCACTGAGCTCGGAGGATGTAGGTGAAAACATAGAGTTATCTAAAAAGAAGTAAAAACCTCGCCCCCCCCCCCATAATCAGGCTGTGCCTCTGGCGTCTCTACAGCAAAAAAGATACTCCCCCTCCCCCCAAAAGGGTGGGACGATATGGAGCCTCAAAACACCTCATCAACCTGCTCTGATAAGGTCCTTTCCCTAATGCAAAAGTGTCTTAAAGAAGCCCATAAGGCCGGTGAATTCCACCTGCTTCCCGTTGTCAGGCAAAATGGACAATATGTCCATGAAAGCCTGCCCTTCCAAATAGTAAAAGAATTACAGAAGGCAGTTCAACTCTACCGACTTTATAGCCCTTTTACGATTGGGATTTTGGAAACTGTTTGCCTTATTCCATGTGTGCCTGGGACTGGAGCTCTCTCCTGACTCCGGCCCAATATGCTGTCTTTGCTCAGGAATTTCATCACTCGTGCTATGCAGAACCTCGATGCTGCTATTCCAGTGACTTTTGAACAATTGTCTGGCACAGGGCAATATGTCCAACCAAGGCAGCAAGCTCAACTCCCGATCATTGTCAGGGAGCAATGCACTGATGTAGTGTGACGGGATTTCATAAAATCCCCCTTTCAGGAAAATCATCATGGTCCTTTACTAATATCCGACAAGGGGCCACTGAAAACTATATGGCTTTTATCAATCACCTCCAAGAAGCTATTCAAAGACAGCTTGATAATATGGAAGCAACCGAATCAATGTTTCTTTCCCTGGCTGTTGAAAATGCTAATGAGGATTGCAAAAGAGTTCTTAAGCATATTAAACCCAATGCAAGTAGCCCTGCAGCCACTATCAGTGAATATGTTAAAGCCTGTCAAAATGTGGGAACAGAATCCCACAAAACAGTGCTACTTGCCTTGGCCCTCAAACAATCTAACCCAACCTGTTTTGGCTGTGGAAAAGTGGGACACTTAAAAAAGGATTGCCCCTTTATAAACACTCCCCAAACCTCCCTCTTGCCGGGATGGTGCCCTCGATGCAAGAAAGGGAATCATTGGGCAAATAACTGTAGATCTAAATTTGATAAAGACAGTCGTCCCCTCAGTTTGGGAAACTCCTAAACGTGTGCCCCCCTCCACACCCAGGACAACAAAGGGAGGGGATGGCTCCTTTCTGCCCACAAGAAAAGTCACCCTCCCCCACCCAAGGCCTGGGCTACTCAAACCCATGGGGTCCCTATGTGCTGCCACCAAAGGAAGCACAGAATTAGATTTAGAATCCCAGGAGACCATCACACTTAATCAGTTTGGGCATGTATACCTCATCCCTACTGACATATTTGGCCTGCTTCCCAAAGGCTATGTTGGTCTCTTTCTTGGAAGATGTAGCACTACCAAAGCCAGACTTCTAGTTCTTCCAGGGGTGATCGATAGTGATTTCACCAGGGAAATTAAAATTATGGCGCAGGCCTCTAAATTAATAACCATTAACAAAGGCTAGCGATTGGCTCAACTCCTTATCCTTCCTTTATCGGGTCCCTGGAGCTGCGAACAAACCTAGAAGAGAAGGCAAGTTTGGGAGCACAAACTCGCCTTTAGAACAATACTGGCTCGCCAACACTTCTCAAGACAAACCTCTCTTGCAAATAAAGATAAAAGATAAACTTTTCTCAGGGTTAATTGATACAGGGGCTGATGTAACCATTATATCCCCCTCACAAAGGCCTCACTGGGCTACTGTCCCTACGGCCACCCTACTTGGAGTTGGAGGCAGCCAGCATTCCCAACAAAGTCTCACCTTTTGCAAATGTTTAGGGCCCGATGACCAAATAGTTTACATAGAGCCCTATGCGATGAGTATCCCTATCAATTTATGGGGAAGAGACTTATTGAGTCAATGGAATATTCATCTTAAAACAAGTTTTTCCTAGCCACTGCTCAAATTGAGCCCTTCCCATTAAAATGGAAAACTAACAAACCCGTATAGGTTGAGCAGTGTCCAATAAAACGGACCAATTGATTCATCTCCAATAATTAGTAGATGAACAATTAAAAAAAAACGGGCATATAGAGCGTAGTAATAGCCCTTGGAATACTCCTATCTTTTGTGTTCCAAAAGAAACTGGCAAGTGGCGACTTCTTCGTGATCTCAGAGCTATTAATGCAGTAATTGAGCCTTTTGGTCCCTTACAGCTAAGAACCCCCTCTCCCTCCATGTTGCCTCAAAATTGGCTGATTTATTATTGATTTAAAAGACTGCTTTTTCACAATCCCCTTAGCTGAACAAGAGAGAGAGAAATTTGCCTTTACCATTCCTGTTCTTAATCACTGCCGGCCATCACCCCATTACCACTGGAGAGTCCTACCCCAAGGGATGTTTAATAGCCCAACAATATACCAATTTTATGCCAATAAAGCATTAGAGTCTATTAGGACGCGGTTTCCTTCTTTGATCATTTATCACTATATGGATGACATCCTTTTTTGTGACCCACATCAACAGACTCCAGATGAGCTCGTTGCCATGCTCCCTGGCCAACTAAACCAACAGGGTTTAAAAATAGCCCCTGAAAAAGTACAAAGGTCGACTCCATTTTCTTACCTGGGGCTACGCATGTTTAATACTCAAATTTGTCCCCTCGTTCAGACTATTCCTAATAATGTTCGTATTCTTAACGATGCACAAAAATTGTTGGGCACCATAAACTGGATTCGTCCTCTCCGGGGCATTACTAACGCCCATTTAACCAACCTCCTGGCACTGCTTTCTGGTGATCCTAACTTAACATCACCGCGCTAGCTCACCCCGGCAGCAAAGAAGGAGCTGGACGATGTTCCGTCCATTCTCACCTCTCGTAGTTATGATAGGAAAGATCCCAACCTTCCTCTACAGCTATATATTCTTAATCCTAAGGATTTTTCTACGCATTAATTGGGCAAGCTGTTGTTTGAAAAGTTTTAAAAATAGAATGGCTCTTCACCCGCATAAGTCTTTTTTTTTTCTTTTGGTTTTGATATTTTTTTTATTGTTTTTTAATATGAAATTTATTGTCAACTTGGTTTCCATACAACACCCAGTGCTCATCCCAACAGGTGCCCTCCTCAGTACCCATAACCCAACCTCCCCTCCCTCCCACCCCCCATCAACCCTCAGATTGTTCTCAGTTTTTAAGAGTCTCTTATGGTTTGGCTCCCTCCCTCTCTAACCTTTTTTTTTTCCTTCCCCTCCCCCATGTCCTCGTGTTAAGTTTCTCAGGATCCACATAAGAGTGAAAACGTATGGTATCTGTCTTTCTCTGTATGACTTATTTTACTTAGCATGACACTCTCCACTTCCATCCATATGGCTACAAAAGGCCATATTTCATTCTTTCTCATTGCCACGTAGTATTCCATTGTGTATATAAACCAAAATTTCTTTATCCATTCATCAGTTGATGGACATTTAGGCTCTTTCCATAATTGGGCTATTGTTGAAAGTGCTGCTGTAAACATTGGGGTACAAGTGCCCCTATGCATCAGCACTCCTGTATCCCTTGGGTAAATTCCTAGCAGTGCTATTGCTGGGTCATAGGGAAGAGCTATTTTTTAATTTTTTGAGGAACCTCCACACTGTTTTCCAGAGCAGCTGCACCAGTTTGCATTCCCACCAACAGTGCAAGAGAGTTCCTGTTTCTCCACATCCTCTCCAGCATCTATAGTCTCCTGATTTGTTCATTTTAGCCACTCTGACTGGTGTGAGGTGATATCTGAGTGTGGTTTTGATTTGTATTTCCCTGATGAGGAGCGATGTTGAGCATCTTTTCATGTGCCTGTTGGCCATCTGGATGTCTTCTTTAGAGAAGTGTCTATTCATGTCTTTTTCCCATTTCTTCACCAGATTATTTGTTTTTTCAGGTGTGGACTTTGGTGATTTCTTTATAGATTTTTGGATACTAGTCCTTTGTCCGATATGTCATTTGCATATATCTTTTCCCATTCCATTGGTTGCCTTTTAGTTTTGTTGATTGTTTCCTTGGCTGTGCAGAAGCTTTTTATCTCCATGAGGTCCCAAAAGTTCATTTTTGCTTTTAATTCTCTTGCCTTTGGGGATGTGTCAAGTAAGAAATTGCTGCGGCTGAGGACAGAGAGGTTTTTTCCTGCTTTCTCCTCTAGGGTTTTGATGGTTTCCTGTATCACATTCAGGTGCTTTATCCATTTTGAGTTTCTTTTTGTGAATGGTGTAAGAAAGTGGTCTAGTTTCATCCTTCTGCATGTTGCTGTCCAGTTCTCCCAGCACCATTTGTTAAAGAGACTGTCTTTTTTTCCATTGGATATTCTTTCCTGCTTTGTCAAAGTTTAGTTGGCCATACTTTTGTGGGTCCAATTCTGGAGCCTCTATTCTATTCCATTGGTCTATGTGTCGGTTTTTGTGCCTATACCATGCTGTCTTGATGATTATAGCTTTGCAGTAGAAGCTAAAGTCTGGGATTGTGGTGCCTCACGCTTTGGTCTTCATCTTCAATATTACTTTGGCTATTCGGGGTCTTTTGTGGTTCCATACAAATTTTAGGATTGCTTGTTGTAGCTTGGAAAAGAATGCTGGTGCCATTTTGATTGGGATTGCATTGAATGTGTAGATAGCTTTGGGTAGTATTGACATTTTAACAATATTTATTCTTCCAATCCATGAGCATGGAATGTTTTTCCATTTCATTATATCTTCTTCAATTTCCTTCATAAGATTTCTATAGTTTTCAGCATAGACAATGTCACATAAACATTTATAATTGTTAGCTCTTCCTGAGGGATAGACCCTATAATTATTATATAATGCCCTTCTTCATCTCTTGTTAGAGCCTTTAATTTAAAGTCTAGTTTGTCTGATATAAGTATGGCTACTGCAGCTTTCTTGTGACTTCCAGTAGCATGATAGATAGTTCTCCCATCCCTCACTTTCAATCTGAAGGTGGCCTCAGGTATAAAATGAGTCTCTAGTAGATAGCAAATAGATGGGTCTTGTTTTTTTTTTTTGTTTTTTTTTTTTTTGTTTTGTTTTGTTTTTTATCCATTCTGATACCCTATGTCTTTTGGTTGGCGCATTTAGTCCATTTACATTCAGTGTTATTATAGAAAGATACGGGTTTAGAGTCATTGTGATGTCTGTAGGTTTCATGCTTGTCATGATGTCTCTGGTACTTTGGGGTCCTTGCAACATTTCACTCACAGCATCCCCCTTCGAATCTCTTGTAGGGCTGGTTTAGTGGTGATGTATTCCTTCAGTTTTTGTTTGTTTGGGAAGACCTTTATCTCTCCTTCTATTCTGAATGGCAGACTTGCTGGATAAAGGATTCTCAGCTGCATAATTTTTCTGTTCATCACATTGAAGATTTCCTGCCATTCCTTTCTGGCCTGCCAAGTTTCAGTAGGTAGGTCTGCCACTACTCTTTTGGGACTCCCTTTGTAAGTTAGAGCCTGTTTATCCCTAGCTGCTTTCAGAATTTTCTCTTTATCCTTCTATTTTGCCAGATTCACTATGATATGTCGTGCAGAAGATCGATTCAAGTTACGTCTGAAGGGAGTTCTCTGTGCCTCTTGGATTTCAATGCCTTTTTCCTTCCCCAGATCAGGGAAGTTGTCAGCTGTGATTTGTTCACGTACACCTTCAGCCCCTTTCTCTCTTCCTCTTCTGGAATCCCCATTATATGGATATTGTTACGTTTGATTGCATCACTTAGTTCTCTAATTGTCCCCTCATACTCCTGGATTTTTTTTATCTCTCTTTTTCTCCACTTCCTCTTTTTAATAATTTTATCTTCTAATGCACCTATTCTCTCCTCTGCCTCTTCAATCTGAGCTGTGGTTGCCTCCATTTTATTTTGCAGCTCATTTATAGCATTTTTTAGCTCCTCCTGACTGTTTATTAGTCCCTTGATCTCTGTAACAATAGATTCTCTGCTGTCCTCTATACTTTTTCCAAGCCCAGCGATTAATTTTATGACTATTATATAAAATTCATGTTCCGTTATTTTGCTTAAATCATTTTTGATCAATTCGTTAGCTGTCGCTACTTGCTGGAGTTTCTTTTGAGGAGAATTCTTCCGTTTTGACATTTTGGGTAGTCGCCGGGGTGGCGCGGAACTGCAGGACACTTCCCCTGTGCTGTCTGGACTAACTTGTGTTGGTGGGCGGTGCCGCAGTCATATCTGATGTCTGCCCCCAGCCCACCACTGGGGCCACAGTCAGACTGGTGTGTACCTTATCTTCCCCTCTCCCAGGAGCGGGACTCACCATGGAGTGGTGTGGCCCCTGTCTGGTCTACTTGCACACTGCCAGCCTTTTGGTGCTGCTTCTATGGGATCTGGCATATTAGCCAGGGTGGATCCGCAAGGTGCACAGGAGCGGGAGGGGCAAGCTTAGCTCGTTTTGCCATCAGTGGTCCCTGCGGGAGGGGCCTTACAGCACTGGGAGGGGGGCAGGCAGACCCGTCGGAGGGATGGATCCACAGAAGCACAGCATTGGGTGTTTGCACGGTGCAAGCAAGTTCCGTGACAGGAACTGGTTCCCTTTGGGATTTTGGCTGGGGGATGGGCGAGGGAGATGGCACTGGCCAGTGCCTTTGTCCCCCACCGAGCTGAACTCTGTCTTCCAGGGCTCAACAACTCTCCCTCCCATTGTCCTCTAGCCCTCCTGCTCTCCGAGCAGAGCTGTTGACTTATAACATTCCAGATGTTAAGTCCTGCTGGCTGTCAGAACTCATGGAGCCCGGCCCCTCCGCATTTTGCAAGCCAGACTCAGGGGCTTGGCCTGGCCTGGTGGGCTGCCGCTCCACCGCCCCAGCTCCCTGCTGCCAGTGGGTGTAGGGCACACCACCTTTCCGCCCTTCCTACCCTCTTCTGCGGGCCTCTCATCTACGCTTGGCTCCAGAGAGTCCGTACTGCTTGTCTTCTGGCGGTTTTCTGGGTTATTTAGGCAGATGTGGGTGGAATCTAAGTGATCAGCAGGACGAGGTGAGCCCAGCGTCCTCCTACGCCACCATCTTCCTCCTTGGTTTTACCCCCATAAGTCTTAAAAGTACTCTCACCCCACTCATATTCAACATAGCACAATTAATCCAAAAGGGATGTTGGAGATGCTGGGCGTTGTTAGGTCAGGACCCTGTAAACATCCACTTGCCAACTCGCAGCACTTTCTTTGACAAGGCCATCCCTCATTCTCTCAATCTGCCGCTGGCTCTCACAGACTATGTGGGCAATATTGTTTTGGACTCCCCTCTGACCCTTGGTTTAAGATTCACCAGGAGATTAACATCTTTCCTGAGGGAGTCATGCCAAAACAATCTATTAAGAATGCCCTCATAGTGTTCATAGATGCCTCAGGAAAAACTCACAAGGCTTCTTGCCTTTGGAGAGTTGGGGATAACGGGAAACATATTTCTTTTACTGGATCCAGCTCCACCCAGCGTTTAGAATTGCGAGCCATATTATTAGGAATAGAAACTTTTCCCAGCCTTTATTTTTTTATTTTATTTTATTTTATTTTATTTATTTATTTTTTTAATATATGAAATTTACTGTCAAATTGGTTTCCATACAACACCCAGTGCTCATCCCAAAAGGTGCCCTCCTCAATACCCATCACCCACCCTGCCCTCCCTCCCACCCTGCCCTCCCTCCCACCCCCCATCAACCCTCAGTTTGTTCTCAGTTTTTAACAGTCTCTTATGCTTTGGCTCTCTCCCACTCTAACCTCTTTTTTTTTTTTTTTCCTTCCCCTCTCCCATGGGTTTCTGTTATGTTTCTCAGGATCCACATAAGAGTGAAACCATATGGTATCTGTCTTTCTCTGTATGGCTTATCTCACTTAGCATCACACTCTCCAGTTCCATCCATGTTGCTACAAAAGGCCATATTTCATTTTTTCTCATTGCCACGTAGTATTCCATTGTGTATACAAACCACAATTTCTTTATCCATTCATCAGTTGATGGACATTTAGGCTCTTTCCATAATTTGGCTATTGTTGAGAGTGCCGCTATAAACATTGGGGTACAGGTGCCCCTATGCATCAGTACTCCTGTATCCCTTGGATAAATTCCTAGCAGTGCTATTGCTGGGTCATAGGGTAGGTCTATTTTTAATTTTCTGAGGAACCTCCACACTGCTTTCCAGAGCGGCTGCACCAATTTGCATTCCCACCAACAGTGCAAGAGGGTTCCTGTTTCTCCACATCCTCTCCAGCATCTATAGTCTCCTGATTTCTTCATTTTGGCCACTCTGACTGGCGTGAGGTGGTATCTGAGTGTGGTTTTGATTTGTATTTCCCTGATAAGGAGCGACGTTGAACATCTTTTCATGTGCCTGTTGGCCATCCGGATGTCTTCTTTAGAGAAGTGTCTATTCATGTTTTCTGCCCATTTCTTCACTGGCTTATTTGTTTTTCGGGTGTGGAGTTTGATGAGCTCTTTATAGATTTTGGATACTAGCCCTTTGTCCGATGTGTCATTTGCAAATATCTTTTCCCATTCCGTTGGTTGCCTTTTAGTTTTGTTGGTTGTTTCCTTTGCTGTGCAGAAGCTTTTTATCTTCATAAGGTCCCAGTAATTCACTTTTGCTTTTAATTCCCTTGCCTTTGGGGATGTGCCGAGTAAGAGATTGCTACGGCTGAGGTCAGAGAGGTCTTTTCCTGCTTTCTCCTCTAAGGTTTTGATGGTCTCCTGTCTCACATTCAGGTCCTTTATCCATTTTGAGTTTATTTTTGTGAATGGTGTGAGAAAGTGGTCTAGTTTCAACCTTCTGCATGTTGCTGTCCAGTTCT
Organism: Panthera pardus; assembly: GCF_024362965.1. Classification (NCBI taxonomy): domain Eukaryota; kingdom Metazoa; phylum Chordata; class Mammalia; order Carnivora; family Felidae; genus Panthera; species Panthera pardus. The sequence continues at coordinate 43,968,871 of NW_026526843.1, read as the reverse complement.
CCCAGCACCATTTGTTAAAGAGACTGTCTTTTTTCCATGGGATGTTCTTTCCTGCTTTGTCAAAGATGAGTTGGCCATACGTTTGTGGGTCTAGTTCTGGGGTTTCTATTCTATTCCATTGGTCTATGTGTCTGTTTTTGTGCCAATACCATGCTGTCTTGATGATGACAGCTTTGTAGTAGAGGCTAAAGTCTGGGATTGTGATGCCTCCTGCTTTGGTCTTCTTCTTCAAAATTACTTTGGCTATTCGGGGCCTTTTGTGGTTCCATATGAATTTTAGGATTGCTTGTTCTAGTTTCCAGAAGAATGCTGGTGCAATTTTGATTGGGATTGCATTGAATGTGTAGATAGCTTTGGGTAGTATTGACATTTTGACAATATTTATTCTTCCAATCCATGAGCAGGGAATGTCTTTCCATTTCTTTATATCTTCTTCAATTACCTGCATAAGCTTTCTATAGTTTTCAGCATACAGATCTTTTACATCTTTGGTTAGGTTTATTCCTAGGTATTTGATGCTTCTTGGTGCAATTGTGAATGGGATCAGTTTCTTCATTTGTCTTTCTGTTGCTTCATTGTTAGTGTATAAGAATGCAACTGATTTCTGCACATTGATTTTGTATCCTGCAACTTTGCTGAATTCATGTATCAGTTCTAGCAGACTTTTGGTGGAGTCTATCGGATTTTCCATGTATAATATCATGTCATCTGCAAAAAGCGAAAGCTTGACTTCATCTTTGCCAATTTTGATGCCTTTGATTTCCTTTTGTTGTCTGATTGCTGATGCTAGAACTTCCAGCACTATATTAAACAACAGCGGTGAGAGTGGGCATCCCTGTCGTGTTCCTGATCTCAGGGAAAAAGCTCTCAGTTTTTCCCCGTTGAGGATGATGTTAGCTGTGGGCTTTTCATAAATGGCTTTTATGATCTTTAAGTATGTTCCTTCTATCCCGACTTTCTCAAGGGTTTTTATTAAGAAAGGGTGCTGGATTTTGTCAAAGGCCTTTTCTGCATCGATTGACAGGATCATATGGTTCTTCTCTTTTTTTTTTGTTAATGTGATGTATCACGTTGATCGATTTGCGAATGTTGAACCAGCCCTGCATCCCAGGAATGAATCCCACTTGATCATGGTGAATAATTCTTTTTATATGCTGTTGAATTCGATTTGCTAGTATCTTATTAAGAATTTTTGCATCCATATTCATCAGGGATATTGGCCTGTAGTTCTCTTTTTTTACTGGGTCTCTGTCTGGTTTAGGAATCAAAGTAATGCTGGCTTCATAGAATGAGTCTGGAAGTTTTCCTTCCCTTTCTATTTCTTGGAATAGCTTGAGAAGGATAGGTATTATCTCTGCTTTAAATGTCTGGTAGAACTCCCCTGGGAAGCCATCTGGTCCTGGACTCTTATTTGTTGGGAGATTTTTGATAACCGATTCAATTTCTTCGCTGGTTATGGGTCTGTTCAAGCTTTCTATTTCCTCCTGATTGAGTTTTGGAAGAGTGTGGGTGTTTAGAAATTTGTCCATTTCTTCCAGGTTGTCCAATTTGCTGGCATATAATTTTTCATAGTATTCCCTGATAATTGTTTGTATCTCTGAGGGATTGGTTGTAATCATTCCATTTTCATTCATGATTTTATCTATTTGGGTCATCTCCCTTTTCTTTTTGAGAAGTCTGGCTAGAGGTTTGTCAATTTTGTTTATTTTTTCAAAAAACCAACTCTTGGTTTCGTTGATCTGCTCTACAGTTTTTTTAGATTCTATATTGTTTATTTCTGCTCTGATCTTTATTATTTCTCTTCTTCTGCTGGGTTTAGGCTGCCTTTGCTGTTCTGCTTCTATTTCCTTTAGGTGTGCTGTTAGATTTTGTATTTGGGATTTTTCTTGTTTCTTGAGATAGGCCTGGATTGCAATGTATTTTCCTCTCAGGACTGCCTTCGCTGCATCCCAAAGCGTTTGGATTGTTGTATTTTCATTTTCGTTTGTTTCCATATATATTTTAATTTCTTCTCTAATTGCCTGGTTGACCCACTCATTCGTTAGTAGGGTGTTCTTTAACCTCCATGCTTTTGGAGGTTTTCCAGACTTTTTCCTGTGGTTGATTTCAAGCTTCATAGCATTGTGGTCTGAAAGTATGCATGGTATAATTTCAATTCTTGTAAACTTATGAAGGGCTGTTTTGTGACCCAGTATATGATCTATCTTGGAGAATGTTCCATGTGCACTCGAGAAGAAAGTATATTCTGTTGCTTTGGGATGCAGAGTTCTAAATATATCTGTCAAGTCCATCTGATCCAATGTATCATTCAGGGCCCTTGTTTCTTTATTGACTGTGTGTCTAGATGATCTATCCATTTCTGTAAGTGGGGTGTTAAAGTCCCCTGCAATGACCACATTCTTATCAATAAGGTTGCTTATGTTTATGAGTAATTGTTTTATATATCTGGGGGCTCGGGTATTTGGCGCATAGACATTTATAATAGTTAGCTCTTCCTGGTGGATAGACCCTGTGATTATTATATAATGCCCTTCTTCATCTCTTGTTACAGCCTTTAATTTAAAGTCTAGTTTGGCTGATATAAGTATGGCTACTACTCCAGCTTTCTTTTGGCTTCCAGGAGCATGATAAATAGTTCTCCATCCCCTCACTCTCAATCTAAAGGTGTCCTCAGATCTAAAATGAGTCTCTTGTAGACAGCAAATAGATGGGTCTTTTTTTTTATCCATTCTGATACCCTATGTCTTTTAGTTGGCGCATTTAATCCATTTACATTCAGTGTTATTATAGAAAGATATGGGTTTAGAGTCATTGTGATGTCTGTATGTTTTATGCTTGTAGTGATGTCTCTGGTACTTTGTCTCACAGGATCCCCCTTAGGATCTCTTGTAGGGCTGGTTTCGTGGTGACAAATTCCTTCAGTTTTTGTTTGTTTGGGAAGACCTTTATCTCTCCTTCTATTCTAAATGACAGACTTGCTGGATAAAGGATTCTCGGCTGCATATTTTTTTCTGTTTAGCACACTGTAGATATCGTGCCAAGCCTTTCTGGCCTGCCAAGTTTCAAAGGAGAGATCAGTCACGAGTCTTATAGGTCTCCCTTTATATGTGAGGGCACATTTATCCCTTGCTGCTTTCAGAATTTTCTCTTTATCCTTGTATTTTGCCAGTTTCACTATGATATGTCGTGCAGAAGATCGATTCAAGTTACGTCTGAAGGGAGTTCTCTGTGCCTCTTGGATTTCAATGCCTTTTTCCTTCCCCAGTTCAGGGAAGTTCTCAGCTATAATTTCTTCAAGTACCCCTTCAGCACCTTTCCCTCTCTCTTCCTCCTCTGGGATACCAATTATGCGTATATTATTTTTTTTTAGTGTATCACTTAGTTCTCTAATTTTCCCCTCATACTCCTGGATTTTTTTATCTCTCTTTCTTTCAGCTTCCTCTTTGTCCATAACTTTATCTTCTAGTTCACCTATTCTCTCCTCTGCCTCTTCAAGCCGAGCTATCGGGGTTTCCATTTTATTTTGCATTTCGTTTAAAGCGTTTTTCAGCTCCTCGTGACTGGTCCTTAGTCCCTCGATCTTTGTGGCAAGAGATTCTCTGCTGTCCTGTATACTGTTTTCAAGCCCAGCGATTAATTTTATGACTATTATTCTAAATTCACTTTCTGTTATATTATTTAAATCCTTTTTGATCAGTTCATTAGCTGTTGTTATTTCCTGGAGATTCTTCTGAGGGGAATTCTTCCGTTTGGTCATTTTGGAGAGTCCCTGGCGTGGTGAGGACCTGCAGGGCACTTCCCCTGTGCTGTGGTGTATAACTGGAGTTAGTGGGCGGGGCCGCAGTCCGACCCGATGTCTGCCCCCAGCCCACTGCTGGGGCCACAGTCAGACTGGTGTGTGCCTTCTCTTCCCCTCTCCTAGGGGGGGGATTCACTGTGGGGTGGCGTGTCCCGTCTGGGCTACTTGCACACTGCCAGGCTTGTGTTGCTGGGGATCTGGCGTATTAGCTGGGGTGGGTAGGCAAGGTGCACGGGGGCTGGAGGGGCAGGCTTAGCTCGCTTCTCCTTAGGTGATCCACTTCAGGAGGAGCCCTGTGGCCACGGGAGGGAGTCAGATCCGCTGCCGGAGGTTTGGCTCCACAGAAGCACAGAGTTGGGTGTTTGCGCGGAGCCAGCAAGTTCCCTGGCAGGAACTGGTTCCCTTTGGGATTTTGGCTGGGGGATGGGCGGGGGAGATGGCGCTGGCGCCTTTGTTCCCCGCCAAGCTGAGCTCTGCCGTCCGGGGGCTCAGCAGCTCTCCCTCCCTTTGTCCTCCAGCCTTCCCGCTTTCCGAGCAGAGCTGTTAACTTATGACCTCCCAGACGCTAAGTCGCGCTTGCTGTCGGAACACAGTCCGTCCGGCCCCTCCGCTTTTGCCAGCCAGACTCGGGGGCTCTGCTTGGCCGGCGAGCCGCCCCTCCGCCCCGGCTCCCTCCTGCCAGTCCGTGGAGCGCGCACCGCCTCGCCGCCCTTCCTACCCTCTTCCGTGGGCCTCTAGTCTGCGCTTGACTCCGGAGACTCCCTTCTGCTAATCCTCTGGCGGTTTTCTGGGTTCTTTAGGCAGGTGTTGGTGGAATCTAAGTGATCGGCAGGACGCGCTGTGAGCCCCGCGTCCTCCTACGCCGCCATCTTCCACAATCCTTTCCCAGCCTTTAAACATTGTTTTTGACTCTCAATATGCAGTGCATTTAATGGAAAATTTCCCTTTTCATATTCTTCGCCTCCCTCCCAACCCTGCCTTTGCTATACTCCTCCAAATTATTCAATTAGCTCTACTCCCTCACACCTCCCTGCACTTTTTCATTCACATTTGCTCCCATCCATCCCTTCCTGGGCCCATTGTTGAAGGCAATGCCTTAGTTGACAACATTGTTTTGTTAGGGAACCAGGCTGGAACGCTGGGGGAAAAATCAAGTGTCACTCGGAGGTGGAGATCTCGGTGGATTGGAGATTTATTTAACACTGGCGGGCTCAGAGGGGACCGTTTCTCCAAAGATCTCAGCGCCAAATGCAAGTGGGAAGGGTAATTTATAGTTGCCAGCTTCCATATCTGTGGGGGGCTTGGCGCACGCGTGGGCGTGCGCTCGGCAAACAGGGCAAGAAGAACCTGGAAGAGGGGTCTCCAAGCTAGAGACCAGAGCTTGTGTTAGTCCCGTCGGCCATCTTATGGTGTAAAACTTTATTCATTTTCCCAACATTCCCCCTTCTGATGCCTTTTTAAAAATCTTTTAGTAGGCACCACTTTTTAGCTCTAGGGGTTGGTACCCTCGGAGGGCTAAGATACGTGCTGCAGTTTGGCAAGCAACAGTGTTTTCAATAAAACGTACCAGGGTATTTAGCATACAGGGGCCGATGGTCACAAGTAAAATTATGGAAAGGCAGGGCCCTGCCAGGGCAAGGAGCCAGGATGCCCAGTCTGTGAGATCCCATCCTCTCCATTGACTGATATTTTCTTGTTGTCTATGTTGAATTCTTTCCTTGAGTTCCTCAACCTTAGTCCTGACTATTCCTGATTGGTTTACAAAATAGCAACATTCCTCCCCCCAGAAAGATACAAGTCCCTCCTTTTTCTGAAGTGAGGAGGTCGAGGGCTCACCTATTTTGGAGGGACACTGCTTCCAGGGAGTTTATTTGGCTTTGTAAGGTTACCAGGGAGTCTGCCATCCGTTCCATGTCCAGTTTGTTGGTGCAGTCTCTATTAGCCCAACAGCAAGAAGCAAGATCAGAGCTCTGACACCAGTAAGGTGGAAGGGCTGGCAGAGTTGCATCCGAACCCCTGGGCTTGGCCCACACGTTGATTCCTCAAGCTTTTGTCATGCACAGGCCAGCCAGCTTCTGGGGTGTGGCTGGAACAGGGCTAGAGAGCTCAGGGGCCAGTGTCTTTTTGAGGGTCACTTTAAGCGGGTTGACTTGATCTGGATCACTTTGCCACGTTGAGGGTTCCTCTGACTTGGTCTTCTTAACTCTGGAGTGATGGACCCATGGGGTGATACCTGAAACTGAATCCTCTAATTGGTTGTATATCTGTAAAGTCCACCTCCAAGTCTTCAAAAGGGGCGGGTTTCTGGTAACTGTCAGATCAGGTTTAGGGAAGATATGGTTTGCATATTTAGAGATCCATCCTGTTTGTTGAAATAATCATATGCCCATGGGGTCTTATTATTATCCCCACAGAATAACAAGCACAGAAGATTGTTTATACATGAAATACTGTGACAATTTTTCTGAAGTTCACCTCAAGTTGTCTAGTTTAGGCAAACAACAAACATTTAAAGACAATCATAACTAGAATTTAACATCCACAATGGTGCATTGTTGAAACATAGTTTTTCTCCCTAAAAACCCCCCTTTCCAGAGATAGCCAAATTGAGACCAATGCATTTGTAGAACAAGTCCAGTCTTAACAAACCTGGCCTAACTATTCACATAAGCTCAGCAAGAATAGCGATTGATCATGAGGATATTTTAAAGTTTGCTTTGCTGGAACATTTTATAAGGAATCTCTGGGTTGAACTTTTAGTAGCCTCTTCAGGCCAGAAGTCAAGACAAATACTTGCCATCAGACAGGCCTGCAATACCTGTAGAATGGGGCGAACTCCTCTTCATGAGGTCCCCAAGATATCCTGAGGTTCCTGCACCCACCAGGAAGTGCCCTTATTTACTCACCTGGTGAGGCTGCTGGGAACTGTGTAAGCAAGGTATCAGGCCAACATTTCCAAGGGGCTTTATGGCTCCGTGTTTCATAAAGCCAACCATAGTTCCTCAAAGCTGTCTGGTCACATCTGAGTCTATGAATGTCACTCTCAAATATGACATTCCAGTCAAAGCCTTGGTAAAATAACCAGTATTTCCAATGGGGACCTGTTACAAGATGAACAGATTCTTATTGAACTTATGCAAACAATTGTAATTGCCATCAGAGAAAGAATACTCACTGAGAGGTTTTGAATTTCAGGGGAGTTATGCAGAGAGAAAAGATACATGCTTCAGGGTATAAATGAATACTTTATGACATTTCTGTATATCATAGATATCTTAAGAGAAATTTTCCTTAATCTGGAAGAGCAAACATTAGAGAACCAGCAATATTTTCAACAAGAATCACAAAACTATAATCTTCCTCAGTTCATTTAATCCCATGTTCCTAATTCTTGTTCCATTTGAATGCAGCTTTTTAGTTCTGGAAATTCTTACCCATTTTAGTATTAATCTTAAAGATGTCGTATGCCTGTATTTGTCCCCAAAGTCCTTTTTTATAAATCTCCTTGAAGAAGAAACACGTTTTGTGAGAGAATAAGAACAATTATATATGACAAAAATCTCAGAAACAGGCATCGTTAAAGATCTGATGAGAGTTCATTATGATGCAATTGACAAAGAAATCTGGTTATTTCTGTGACACATAACACTGTGACACATAATCAGAATATAAGTGATGACCTTATACCAAAACATTAAAACTTTTGGAATTGCGTATATATTTGGGCAGTTACAACTTTTACCTGTGCAATACAACCTAAGGGTTACCATTGCACGACAGTGCCTTTCCAAGTAACTTAGCATCCCAAATAAAAGGGCCTAATTGGTCAAAAAAGACTTCATTTACCATTTAAATCCTGGGAAGTTTGTTAAAACCTTAGGAAGTTATAAGTACATCCTAAATAGGATTACAGATCATTACAAATCTTAAAACTTTATTTATTCAACCAAGGTGGCAATAAAAGAACCTAAAGGTGAATGTATATATAGCATTATATAGTTGTTACCAAAACCTAGCTCCTTTAACATTGAGAGGTTTTAACTAAGTAATCAAAGACCTGATAAAGTTCAAACCTAAAACTTTGGTTTGCCCAGAAGACAAGGCTTTGCTTGCATTCTTATCAAGAGCAGATCAACAGTCCAAGAAAACTTTTTTATTTGAGCAGAGAGAAAAGCAGAATTTCAACCTTAAATTCCATTCATCTCAACCTTAGTCCATCCTGAGCACACATAAAATTCCTTTCCAAAGATTTCCCTTCATGAACCTTCTACAACTTTCCTTTGCCTTCAAACTTCGTCCCAAAGCCATTTCTCTCCAAATAGCCAGTCTCATTTAGGACAAAATTACTTTCATCTACCCTCAACAAAAATGTATTTCCATTCCTTATATCTTTCTTACATACCTCCTACTTTCCTACATACAGGGTTGCTTTCCTTATTTCCATCAGTCTTAAGTACACTTAGCAGAATTTTAACTCTTAGGAAACCTTAGTCTCCAATTGAGGACTTAGTAACCGACTGAGAGGTGTTTACACCAGAATTTTTTTAGATGGCAAATTCATGAACCAATTAAGTATGAAGCATGTTTTCCAATAGGTCCAAATAGCCTTAATTTCTCTGCAATAAGAAGTTAAAAACACAAACCCGTGTCAGTAGTCAAAGCTTTAGCAACTTATTCTATTTGGAAAATACCTAGATGTCCAAGGGGGTGCACTTTACTCCTTGACCTTGAGGATGGGAGGAGGAGCCAATGGTGATGAGGTACTGAGGAGGGTATAGGAACCAGTTATGTAGACCACACCCAAGCTGGTGCAGAAACAGCAGGGGTAGGGGAAAGGCAGAAGAGGCAAGGTGCCAGTAGAAGGCAGAGAAGGAAAACCTAATTGAAAACCTTAACTCAGAGGAGCAGACGCCATGTTTTTATTGTTCCACCAAAGTGGAAATATGGAGTCCACATCAGTCCAGAGAAGACTGGGAATTTCCCCGAAATGAATGGAGTTTCAGCAACTGCTTGGGAACATTCTTTAAAGTCCCCATCCCGAGGTAGACTAACCACAGTTGGCTCCAATTATAACTGTTAATCTGGGAAATGAGGGATGAATCCCTCACATCTATTAGGCAGAGGAACAGGGGGAGAGAGCCAGGGTCCCCTTCAGTCTGATTCTATCTCGGCCAGACCAATACGGTCCCCTTCTTGAGGTTCCTCCTGATATCGGCTGGGTTTCTGGGACTTTCCTTGGTTGGGACATTTATTCTTTCAATGTCCTTTCTCCTTGCAGTAGGCCCACTGACCCCTTGCTAAGGAGGTTCTGGGCCTCCCCCCTTTTGGCAGCTAGACCTTCCCCATCCTTTTGTGGCGACTCTCTTGTGCCTCTGGAGCAAAGAGGGTGTAAGCCTCACATCGCCTCTCAATGCCTCTCATGATAATCCCCGGGGGAATCCCCTTACTGCTGGGCATATTCATGGGTTTCTCAGCCCCTGCTCTGATCCCCCAGAGGAGAGCCTCTTCGTACCGGTGGAGGGAGGGAGCCCGGTGAATCATAAAGTGGCAGAAAGACAGGATCTTCCTCCGGGTCTCCTGCACACACTAGGGAAGTGGTGGGTTGCTTCTTTGGCTCCCTGGGTGAGTCTCTGGATAAAGCAACTAAAACCTTTGCCTGGCTCTGCTTGCTATGGATGAATCGCACCCACAGCGGAGGATTTCAGGCAATTTCAAGCCAGTAGTTGATGTATGGAAATTGATCAGGGTGACCTGGGTCTCTGGAGGCAACATGCCAGATGCAGCGGACCATTGGGACATCCAAGGTTCCCTCAGAGGACCCTCCTACAGCAAAAGTGGGCCATTCTAACTCACATAGGGTCCTTAACATGCCAGCGGTTATCTTAATTCCATAGTCTCCCAAAAACCCCTTCTTTGCTCTGTCCCGACCCCATGTTCCCGTGAGGTGGAGTCACAAAGACAGACAGAGGGATAGGGGTGTCCCCTCTAATGAGGAGACTGGTCAGATGCCCATCTGTCCATGTCCTGAAGGAACTTAGGGGATGTTTAGCCATAGCGGTCTCAGCTTTGTGACTTACAATCAGAAACTATTCCGATGCCACCACAGAGTGTGTGCCATTCACCACGGAATCGCAGACGAGCCCACTCAGACTCCATGGGCTTCTGAGGACCTTAAGGATGCCTGCCCGTGGAGCCACAGAAGCGAAGTCGGCAAGCAAGCTAGACCGAGTCACACACTCACACTCACATACACACCAGAGGTTATTACATTTCCTCTCACAGAATTCCTACCCGTGAGACTTCTGAGGTCTCCGGGGAGTGATCAGGTCCCCCTTCCACTCTTGTGAGTGGGCCTGGCTAGATTGGGCCCCAGCCTTACCGGTTCCGGCGTCGGGTCCAGGTCCTCACCTGCCAAGTCTCCTCCAGTCCGGCGGGAATGGCGGAGCAGGGCTGGCCCAGGGCGACCAAGTGGGAGACTGCTGAAATTCAGGCAGGGTGCGCCTTCTCCCTTGGGAATCCTCATTCCATCACCGCCTCATCGTTCTCCCAAACCAGTGGCAACAATGGGCCGGCGCAGTTGAGTTTCCCAATCAGGGAACCAAATATGTTAGGGAACCAGGATGGAACGCTGGCGGAAAAACCAAGGGGCACTCGGAGGTGGAGATCTCGGTGGATCAGAGGTTTATTTAACACTGGTGGGCTCAGAGGAGACCGTTTCTCCAAAGATCTGAGCGCCGAATGCAAGTGGGAAGGGTAATTTATAGTTGTCAGCTTCCATAGGGTTTTGGCACGCGCGCACCCGCTCGACAAACAGGGCAAGAAGAACCCAGAAGAGGGGTCTCCAAGCTAGAGACCAGAGCTTGTTTTAGTCCCATCGGCCATCTTATGGTGTAAAACTTTATTCATTTTTCCAACAGTTTCTCAAGAATGTTATCCTCTTTTTGAAGCCAGAGCCTCCCATAACCTTTACCATCAAAACTGGCAAGCTCTAAGAAAACAATTTACCCTTACTGTGAATGAGGCCAAACAAATCATTTACTTCTGCTCAGACTGTTAATTACTATCCCCTGAATTCCTTCCCAGCAGGAACAAAACCCCGGGGCCTCAAGCCTAGTGAGATTTGGCAGACTGATGTTAATGTTTACCCTGCATTTGGTAAACATAAGTATATCCATGCATCTATAGATACTTATTCAGGTGTTATTTTTGCCTCAGCTCATACAAAAGAAAACACCAAAGTGATCATTCAGCATCTTCTGCATGCTATTGCAGCCTGGGGCTTCCCCCACACAATTAAGGCAGATAATGGCCCAGACTATGTCTCCTCTTCATTTCGTGACTTCTGTGCCTTATGGAATATCCGACATATTACAGGTATTGCTTAAAACCCACAAGGCCAAGCTATTATAGAACGAGCATATAGTGCTCTAAAAACCATGTTAAACAACAACAACAACAACAACAACAAAACAAAAACAGAAAAGGGGAACATATGGAACATGGCGGTCTACATTGCAACCTCAACTTCTCCTCGACCATGCTATGATTACTCTTAATTTTTTAAATCTTGACCCTCAGGGACTGACTACAACTGAATGGCACTTTTCAAAACCAAGAGAAGCCCTTTCACCCTATGGTGCTGTACAAAACCCCCAAAGGGGGACCCACATGGTCTGGGCCCACTAAACTTCTCACCTGGGGTAGAGGATAATGCTTGTGTTCTTTCAGATTCTGGACCTCTGTGGAACCCCTCTCAGTTGGTGAAGCTGTACCATGGCGTGGTGGAGACCCCTAGGATATCTTCCAGTGAACCAAAAATTCCAGAGAATGACTCTGAGTGAGCAGTCACCGGCCCCCTTTTTCAAGATGGACGAAGCCTCTTTATGGACTGCTCATGCTGAAGCCACTCCAGAAACGCAAGTCCTTGACCCTGATATAACATGAGGAAGCCTTAAATGCCTGTCTAACCAGGCCGGCATCCTCTTACAACACAATGGTATTACATACACTCCTGACTCGTACCTGATGGCCATGATCTCCATCATTGACAGAAATTCGATACGAGCAACACTGATTCTACTCCTTGCCTTCATTTGTCTAGGCCAAGGTCAATATTAATATTTGGCTCATCCCCTTAACCCACCTATATTCGATAGCCTAGCACTCCTAGATCAGGATATGCCTATTAGCAATACTGACACTGAGTTCATGGGAGGAGCCAACCTTAACCCTCCCTTCCAAACTAAACAAGAACATTGGTTTTATATGCCAAGACCTGAATGGTGGCTTACTTCAGTATGTGTGTTACTAAACTTAGCAATTTATCTGCCTGCCTTAAACTAAACATCAACTGGTTTTTACATTTACAGCCCAAAACTTCTACCAGGCCAGATAATTTTACCTTTTTCTCAGCCACAAGCTTTGATATACCGCAAAAAAACAAGCATATCTCACACTCCTAATGTTATAGCTTGCTCTAGTCTCAAATATTCAGACCACCCCTGGAACAACATTCCCTGGGCAACCTGTTATGGAGAGACTGAGCATAATCTTCACTGCGGTAATTGGACTATTATTGACAGGGGTCGTAGAGGACATCTTTAAACAAAATATTCTAATAAGACCATATCCTTTGGCCAGTCTAGTAAGGAGGATTTTTTTTGGAAAGATGGAGGCTTGTCTGGCCCTATAATTTCTGCATATAAAGGGAAATTAAAAGGATCTTGGCTTGTTAGTCTTTGGAAGCTAGGTTTTCCCTTCTTCACACTACAATTAGCCATGGTGAAATTTATGTAAAATGACATGTTAACTTAACTTGGGCCTCCCTGCACAATGTCCAACTTGCATGGACTACTAATTGTGTCCCTTCTCCCTACGTTCTCTTTGCTACCTCCACCTTACAGGTCCAACAACTAGAAACTAATTATAATATCTCTACTTCTCAGGGCTGGTTTATGTCCTGCATAAGTAGTAATATCATCACCCAATTAAATATATCCTCCTTGTTAGTACTTAGACACCGTGTCTCAGCCTGGGTTCCTGTTAAATAGGTCTGAGCCCTATATGCATCCATCAGGACTAGGTGTGCATTTCAAGTTTATTTGACACTGGCACTCTGCTGCATGGCAGAAAAGATTTGTTGGTCTGTTAATCACGGGCATCTTCACAGCAGTAGGCATTATTGCCTCTGCCTCTGTAGCTGGAGTCAGCCTGCATCATACTATCCAGACAGCCCATGTGCTTAATAAGTTTATGATAAACACTACCAAAGAGACTGTAAGCCAGACTTCCATTGATAAACAAGTTTTGGCCCACCTCGAAGCTCTTGAGGCTGCAATGGAATTTCCTGGAAAGAGACAAGATGTGGGAGATGCAGGAGAGAAGCCATCAAAGGAAAAGACTTGAAAAGGGAAGGGCAGGAAGAAGGTGCAAGGCCTTAGGACATGTTTACACAGCTGAAAGTGGCTGCTGCTAGTAAGGAACGCCTAGAGCCATTAACATTGTCCAGGGCTGGATCCTCCTTCACACCTGACCCTTCCTAGTGTTATAGAAACCAAGTAACTTGAAATTCAACCTTGAAAAGCTAAACCATTAGATTGATTAACACACTTGCTTAGCTGACTTTATGCACATAGTCTTTAGCAATTATCCTAATAAAAAGAAGCTTCATTCTGGAGTCGGGGCCTCATTCCGACTCGAGTATGAGGACCTTCACTTAACTGCACTTTGTTTGCAGACTCATTTTTTGCGACTCTGGCCATACTCCCTGCAACAATAAGAGGCCTTATTCCTTCACTCTAAACTGCCCTGTGACCCTAACTACCAGCATATCTGCATGACTGGCATTCCTTATAGTCATCCCCTGGCTTGGGATGCTGTCCAGACACACCTCCGCCGTGTCTTTTCTTCCCACCCCTCTGACAATATAGAAGATTTAGATATGACTTTGCGCCAACAGCTACAATATGCAGAGGATCGGCTTAAAAATAAATGGGCTGATTCCTGGGGAATGTGGCATGATGTAAATCCTTTCTCACTTGCGGCTAGCACCCATCTCAAATTCTGGGTAACTTTGGGAAGTGGAATGCTTTTACTATGCCTCTTTTTATGTCTTTGCAGAACCACTCTTCAGGCCATCCAAAAGCAAAACAAGGACCAGGCGCTTATCATGACGGCCCTCAAGCACAAAACTAGAAGAACCAAAGAAACAAAAAAGGTGAAACTGTGGGGAATAAGCTTAGAAATTCCCTGGGCTTATACCAATGGGTTAACAAGGCATAAAGAATTACAAAGCCATAGGATGCTCACACCCAAGTTTGGGCAAACAAGATTAGGTAAATAAGTATAGAGAAGGCAGGGCAGAAGCCCCAGTATAGAGAGGGCAGGGCAAAGGCGCCAATATAGAACATAGGTATATGAAATAAACAAGATTAGGAGCGGGGTGGGGGGAAGAGCGAGAGGAGGGGGCTCTCTCTCTTTCTCCCCACCCCCCCCCAGGAGTTCAGGCAAAAGTGCCCCCAGTTTAGTACCGTAGCAGAAAACTGCTTTCACAGGAAGGATAGACCAAGTTAAGTAAATGGGTAAATTGGGCTATGGACCACTGCTCTGTGCTATGGCTGAAGCTGTCCAGACCAGAGATGATTAACAAAAGAAAGGTGCCTTGTTAACCCTGAGGTCATGTGTCTTATCTGTCTCAACCCCTAGGCTACCTAAGATAAACAGAGGCAGTGTCTCATGTCCACTGTAAACAATCTTCTGCCCAGCTGCCCAGCACCAGGATTTTGTTTTGTATTAACCTAAACCCCTAACCCCGAATGTCTTCAAGACCCCCTTTCCCTCACGTCCATGCGTTAATGTACACAGAGTCATTGTCTCTTTGTGCACATCCATCACCATGTTTGTAAACCTTCTGATACTAATAAAAATGGGGAAAGGATCCTTATTCAGGACTCTTGTCTTTCCCTGGACATGAGCCATCTCTCGCTTTTATTCCTGCATCCTGATTTCTTGATAGACAAGAAACAACTTTAGAATTAGCGTCTACAACATGACCCATTTAATGCAATCCTTATCTAAACATCAGGAGCATTTTTCACAGAGGTAGAACAAACAATCCTAAAATTTGGATGAAAGCACAAAAGATCCTGAAGAGCCAAAGCAATCTTGAAAAAGAAAAGCATCACAATTCCAGAAATCAAGCTATATGGCAAAGCTGTAGTGATCAAGGCAGTATGGTACTGGCACTGAAATAGACACATAGAAAATGGAACAGAATTGAAAAGCCAGAAATGACTCCATGGCTATATGGTCAATTGATATTCAACAAAGCAGGAAAAAATATCCAATGGATAAAAAAGACAGTGTCTTCATTAAACTGTGGTGGCAAAATTGGATGTTAACATGACAAAGAAAGAAACTGGACCACTTTCTTACACCATACAAAGACAAATTCAAAAAAGAGCAATGACCTAAATGTGAGACCAGAAACCACAAAAATCATAGAGAACACAGGCAGAAACATCTTTGGCATTGGCCCAGGCAACTTCTTACTAGATATATCTCATGAGGTAAGGGGCACGAATGCAAAAATAAACTATTTTGACTTCATCAAAATATAAAGCTCCTGTACAGAGAAGGAAACAACGAACAAAACTGAAGGCAACCTATGGAATGGGAGAAGGTATTTGCAAGTGACATATCTAATAAAAGGTTAATATCCAAAATATATAAAGAACTTATGAAAGCCAACACCCAAAAAACCAAATAATTCAGTTGAAAAAGATGGGCAGAAGACATAAACAGACATTTCTCCAAAGAAGATAGATGGCAAACACATCAATGGAAAGTTGCTTATCATGACTTATCACCAGGAAAATGCAAATCAAAACTATAATGAGAGGGAGGGGCCAAGATGGCAGAACAGCATGGAAGTTTTTTTACATCTCTCATCTCTGAAATGCAGCTAGTGCAGCACCAAACCATTTTTCACACCTAGAAAACTGATTTAAGGATTAACAATACAATCTGCACAACTTGAACCACAGAACATGGCAGGTACATGGCACGGAGAGGTGAACTGGGGGAGATAGAAGCCAAGGAGGGCAGGGAGCTGTTTTTAATTGCCAAGACAGGATGGAGACAGGGGAGAGTACAGGAAAAGCACTTCCTCTGAAAGCAGCTGGAGAGAAAGAGAAAGAGTGGAAACACCCATAAGGGACTGAACAAGAAAGGGAGAAAGAAGAAAGGAGAATGGAGAAAGGAGAGGGGTTTAAATACCTTTAAGAAGCTATAAACAGTGGAGGGCAGAGTCTGAAACTCAGCAGCTCCATACTGGGTAGAGCTCTGGTGAGAGGGGTGAATCACCAGGAGCAGACACCAAGGTCAGAGAGGTCCTCAGGCCACAAGGGGAGAGGGGGCTCCACTGCTGGGAGGATATTTGGTAGAGGTTGCGTGGCCTCCCCACAGGCAAAGGTCCCAGTGGATCCCAGAGAACAGCCACGTTTATTGGTGTTGGAATAAGGACTCTAAGGGTGAAGCCTGGCACCAGGTGTGTGTTGTGACTTACCATAATCCCTGAAACGCTGCTGCTATACGATCACAGGAAATTTTTCTGGGGTGGGCTTGCACCCAGTCATAGTCTTCGGGCATCTGCAGCATTGTGGTCATGCGAACATTCCTGGGGGCAGGCTGGTACTCGGCCACTGCTTGGTGAGACCCTCTCCCAGAGGGTCTGAGCAAGTCAAAGCCACAGGGCCCTCAAAAGTGAAGGGCTTGAGGGGTGCCTGGATGCCTCAGTCGGTTGGGCATCGGACTTCAGCTCAGGTCATGATCTCACAGTCTGTGAGTTCAAGCCCCGCGTCAGGCTCTTTGCTGACAGCTCAGAGCCTGGAGTCTGCTTCAGATTCTGTGTCTTCCTCTCTCTCTGCCCATCCCCTGCTCATGCTCTGTCTCTCTCTGTCTCAAAAAGAAATTAAAAAAAAATTGTTATTATGTTTTTAATTTAAAGTGAAGGGTTTGGTAACACAGCCCCATCTGAGATAAAACTTGGGAAGGAGGTATCGCCTGGCAGGCTGAAGGCTTGGTTATGGACAGTGTAGAAGTGGGGAGTGGACAGAAGCTGGAGACAAAGGAGGGGCGCTTGATTGCTGTTCAGAGAGAGCACAGAGTTCTGATGCTAGAGACTGGATAGCTGGGAGACACCAGTTTCACCCCTCCCACACATGCATATACACATACACACACGCCACAAAGATCCACCCCAGTAAACTAAGAAGCACCATCCAGTAGAGAACAGAGCTGCTAAACCAAGCTCCATCCAGCTGGGACAATCAAGGTCTAGAGGAAGGCCACAAGTCTATCCACCTGCTTAGTCTATAGACTGTGAAGTGCTTCATAGTTTAGCTTCTAGGGGAAACTGGATGTAATCAAAATTTTATTTCATTCCATTTGCTGGTCCATGCAGTCATTTTTTTTTTTATTTTTCTTTTCTTATTCTTAATTACAGAAGGAGAAAAAATATTTTTAGTTTCTGTTTTTATAAAAAAAATTCTTTCATTTTTCTCCTATACTATTTACTTTTTGTAAATTTTTAAAATTCCATTTTACTTTCATCATTTTATTTTATTCTATTTTATTGTATTCATTTTTTTTAAACTTTCACACGTTTTCCTCCCCCCCCCTTTTTTTTTTCTTTTTAGACATGCAATCTCTAATGGATGCTACGGTGACAAGAGTGAATGAAGCAGGGCAGCAAATCAGCGATATAGAGGACAAACTTATGGAGAATAATGAAGCAGAAGAAAAGAAGGAAACGAAGGCAAAAGAGCATGATAATAAGAATCAGAGAACTCAGTGACTCATTAAAAAGGAATAACATCCAAATAATAAGGGTCCCAGAAGGTGAAGAGAGGTAAAATGGGGTTGAAGGTTTATGTGAGTAAATATAGTGGAAAACTTTCCTAACCTGGGAAAAGACACAGCAAAATCCAGGATGCGCAGAGAACTCCCATTAGATTCAACAAAAACCAACCATCAAAAAGGCATATCATAGTCAAATTCACAAAATACTCAGGGAAAGAAAGAATCATGAAAGCAGAAAGGGACAAAAAGTCCTTAATATACAAAAGAAGACAGGTCAGGTTTGCAGCAGACCTATCCACAGAAACTTGGCAGGCCAGAAAGGAGTGGCAGGATATATTCAATGTGCTGAATTGGAAAAATATGTGACCAAGAATTCTTTACCCAGAAAGGCTGTCATTCAAAACAGAAGACGAGATAAAAATTTCCCAGAGAAACAAAAAATAAAGGAGTTCGTGACCACTAAACCAGCCCTGCAAGAAATTTTAAGGGGGACTTTCTGAGTGTAGAAAAGATGAAACAAAAGCAAAGAGACCAAAAACAACAGAGCCTAGAGATGAACCGAGAACACCACCAGAAACTCCAACTCTACAGGCAACATAATAACAATAAATTCATATCTTTCAGCACTCACTCTAAATATCAATGGCCTAAATGCTCCAATCAAAAGATATCTATGGTAACAGAATGGATAAGAAAACAAGATCCATCTATATGCTGTTTACAAGAGACATACTTTAGACCTAAAGACACCTTCAGATTGAAAGTAAGGGGATGGAGAACCATCTATCATGCTAATGGTCAACAAAAGAAAGCCAGAGTAGCCATACTTATATCAGACAATCTAGACTTTAAAATAAAGACTGTAACAGGAGATGAAGAAGGGCATTATATCATAATTAAAGGGTCTATCCACCAAGAAGATCTAAGAATTGTAAATATATATTCTCCAAACGTGTGAGTACACAAATATATAAATAGATTAATCACAAACATACAGAAGCTCATTGATAATTATACCATCATAGTAGGGGTCTTCAACACCCTACTTACAGTAATGGACAGATCATCTAAACAGAAAACCAACAAGGAAACAATGGCTTTGAATGACACACTGGATCGGGTGGACTTAGGAGATAAATTCAGAACATTTCATCCTAAAGCAGCAGACTACTTATTCTTCTCCAGTGCACATGGAACATTCTCCAGAATAGATCACATACTGGATCACAAATCAGCCCTCAGCAAGTACAAAAAGATCGAGATCATACCGTGCATATTTTCAGACCACAATGCTATAAAACTCGAAATCAACCACAAGAAAAAAATTGGAAAGACAGCAAATACTTGGAGACTAAAGAACAGCCTACTAAAGAATCAATGGGCTAACCAAGAAGTTAAAGAGGAAATTGAAAAGTGCATGGAAGCCAATGAAAATGATAATACCACAGCCCAAAAATTCTGGGATGCAGAAAAGACAGTAATAAGAAGGAAGTATATAGCAATCCAGACCTTCTTAAAGAAACAAGAAAGGTCTCAGATGCTCAATCTAACCATAAACCTGAGAGAACTGGAAAAAAAAAACAGCAAATAAAACCCCAAAACTAGCAGAAAACGGGAAATAATAAAGATTAGAAAAGAAAATCAATGCCATGGAAATGAAAAAAAAAAAAAAAACTAAACAAAACAGTAGAACAGATCAATGAAACCAGGAGCTGTCTCCTTGAAAGAATTAACAAAATTGATAAACCCCTAGCAAGTTTGATCAAAAAGAAAAAGGAAAGGACCCAAATAAATAAAACACAGAATGAAAGAGGAGAGATCACAACCAACACTGCAGAAATACAAACAATAATAAGAGAATATTAGGAGCAATTATACCCCCAATAAATTGGGCAATCTGGAAGAAATGGACAAATTTCTAGAAACATATAGGCTGCCAAAACTGAAACAAGAACAAAAAGAAAATTTGAGAAGACCCATAAGGGGTAAAGAAATCGAATTAATAATAAAAATAAATCTCCCCAAAACAAGAGTCCAGGGCTGGATGGCTTTCCAGGGGAATTCTGCCAAAGATTTCAAGAAGAGTTAACACCGATTATTTTGAAGCTGTTCCAAAAAATAAGAATGGAAAACTCCCAAAGTCATTCTATGAAGCCAGCATTACCTTCATTCCAAAACCAAAGACCCCAGTAAAAAGGAGAACTATCGACCAATTTTCCTGATGAACATGGATGCAAAAATCCTCAACAAGATATTAGCGAACTGGATCCAATAATACATTAAAAGAATTATTCACCAAGACCAAGCGAGATTCATATCAGGGATGCAAACCTGTTCAATATCCACAAAACAATCAATGTGGTACATCACATCAATAAAAGGAAGGACAAGACCCACATGATCTTATCAATAGATGCAGAGAAAGCATTTGACAAAATACAGCATCTTTTCTAGATCAAAACACTCAAGAAAGTAGGTATAGAAGGATCATACCTCAAGAGCATAAAAGCTATATATGACAGAACCACCATTAATATCATCCTCGATGGGGAAAATCTGAGAGATTTCCCCCTAAGGTCAGGAACACGACAGGGATGTCCACTCTTGCCACTGTTATTCAACATGGTATTGGAAGACCTAGCCTCAGTAATCAGACAACACAAAGGAACAAAAGGCATCCAAATTGCCAAGGAGGAAGTCAAACTTTCACTCTTTGCACATGACATGATAATCTATATGGAAATCCCAAAAAATTAATCAAAAACTTGCTAGAACTGAACCATGAATTCAGCAAAGTTACAGGGTGTGAAGTCAATGCACAGAAATTGGTTGCATTCTTATACACCAATAATAAAGCAACAGAAAGAGAAATCGAAGAATTGATCCCATTTACAATTACACCAAAAACCATTAAATACCTAGGAATCAACTTAACCAAAGAGGTGAAAAACCTATTCACTGAAAACTATAGAAAGCTTATGACAGAAACTGAAGAAGACACACACGATTAAAAGGAAAAACATTTCATGCTCACGGAATGGAAGAACAAATATTGTTAAAATGTCAATGCTACCCAAAGCAGTCTACATATTCAATGCAATCCTTATAAAAATAAAACCAGCATTCTTCACAGAGCTAGAACAAACAATCCTAAAATTTGTGTGGAAGCAAAAAAAGATGCAAGATAGCCAAAGCAATCCTGAAAAAGAAAACCAAAGCCATAAGCATCACAGTCCCCAACTTCGAGACTTATTACAAAGCTGTAATCATCAAGACAGTATCGTTCTGGCACAAAAACAGACATTCAGATCAATGGAACAGAATAGAGAACCCAGAAATGGACCCAAAACGTATGGCCAACTATTCTTTGACAAAGTAGGAAAGAATATCCAATGGAATAAAGACAGTCTTTTCAGCAAGTAGTGCTGGGAAAACTGGACAGCGACACGCAGAAGAATGAACCTGGACCACTTTCTTACACCATACACAAAAATAAACTCAAAATGGATGAAAGACCTCAATGTAAGACAGGAAGCCATCAAAATCCTGGAAGAGAAAGCAGGCAAAAACCTCTTTAACCTTGGCCGCAGCAACTTCTTACCCAACACATCTCTGGAGACAAGGGAAACAAAAGCAAAAATGAACTATTGGGACATAATCAAGATAAAAATCTTTTGCACAGTGAAGGAAACAATCAGCAAAACTAAAAGGCATCCAACAGAATGGAAGAAGATATTTGCAAATGACATATCAGATAAAGGGTTAGTATCCAAAATGTATAAGGAACTTATCAAACTCAACACACAAAAAACCAAATAGTCCAGTGAAGAAATGGGCAAGAGACATGCATAGAAACTTCTCCAAAGAAGACGTAGAGATGGCTAACAGACACATGAAAAAATGCTCAACATCACTCATCATAAGGGAAATACAAATTAAAACCACAATAAGATGCCACCTCACACCAGTCAGAATGGCTAAAATTAACAACTCAGGCGACAGCAGATTTTGGTGAGGATGTGGAGAAAGAGGATCTCTTTTGCACTGCTGGTGGCAATGCAAACTGGTGCCGCCACTCTGGAAAACAGTATGGAGGTTATTCAAAAAATTAAAAATAGAACTACCCTACAACCCAGAAATTACACTACGAGGTATTTATCCAAGGGCTAGGTCGTAAACTCTAAGTCTAAAGTTCTCTTTTGTCTAGCAAAAGAGCGAACGCAGGATTAAAACGAGAGATGGCTAATGTCCAGGAAAAAGACAAGAGCCCTGAAGAAGGGTCCTTGCCTCGTGTATTTATTCAGATCAGAAGGCTTACAAACGTGATGGGTGTGCACAAAAAAAGACAAAGAAACTATGAACATTAACTTGAGGACGTGACAGGGAAAAGGGGGTCTTGAAGATATACAGTGTTTAGGGTTTGAGTCAATATAAAGCAAAATCCAGGCGCCAGGAAGATGGGTAGATGGTTGTTAACAGCAGACAGGAGGCGCTGTGCCTGTTTATCTTTGCCAGCTTAGGGGATGAGACAGATAAGGGGAATAAACTCAGGGTTAACAAGACACCTTTTCTTTTGTTAACCATCTCCACTCTGGGCTGCTTTGCCTACAGCACAGTGGTCTAAAGTCCAATTCACCAATTTACCTAACCTGGCCCTATTCTTCTATGAGGGCAGCTTTCTGCTATAGTACTAAACTTGGGGTGCTTTCACCCTGAATATCTAATCTCATTATTCCTATGTATTGGGCACCTTTGCACCGATTCTATTTCAGGCCTTTGCCTTTCCCTCTCTATTTTTGGGGGTTCATCACCACCTCCCTATTTTGGGGTGCCTTTGCACACCCCTATTCTTGGCACCTTTGTGCCTCCCTATTCTTGGAATGCCAATCTGTTTTTCCCGAACTCGGGTGTAAGCATTTTTTGACTTTGTGTTTCTTTATGCCTTGTAAACTCATTGGTGTAGGCCTGGGGGATTGCTAATCTTATCCCCCACAGGGATACAGGTGTGCTGCTTCAAAGGGGCACATGCATCCCAATGTTTATAGAAGCGCTATTGACAATAGCCAAAGTATGGAAAGAGCCCAAATATTCATCAAAGGATAAATGGATAAAGAAGATGTGGTATATATATATATATATATATATATATATATATATATATATATATGATGGAATATTACCCAGCAATCAAAAAGAATGAAATCTTGCCATTTGCAACAACGTGGAGGGAACTAGAGGGTATTATGCTAAGTGAAATTAGTCAATACGAGAAAGACAAATATCATATGACTTCACTCATATAAGGACTTTAAGGTACAAAACAGATGAACATAAGGGAAGGGAAGCAAAAGTAATATAAAAAGAAGGAGGGGGACAAAATGTAAGAGACTTTTAAATAGAGAACAAACTGAGGGTTGCTGGAGTGGTTGTTGGTGGGGGGATGGGCTAAATGAGTAAGGGCCATTAAGAAAGACATTTGTTGAGATGAGCACTGGGTGTTATACACAAGGGATGAATCACTGGAATCTACTGAAATCATTATTACTATATGATAACTAACTTGGATGTAAATTTAAAAAAATATATATTCCTACCCAAATAACTACAATGAGATATCACCGCACACCAGTCAGAGTAGCTGAAATCAACAACACAAGAAACAACAGGTGTTGGCAAGGATGTGGAGAAATAGGAGCACTCTTGCACTGTTGGGGGAAGTGCAAGCTGGAGCAGCCCGTATTGAAAACAGTATGGTGATTCCTCAAAAAGTTAAAAATGGAACTATGCTAGGATCCAGTCATTGCACTACTGCGTATTTACCAAATAACACAGGCATTAATTCAAAGTGATACCTGCATCCCTATGTTTATAACAGTAGAATTTACAGTAGAACATAGCCAAGATATGGATGCATCCTAAGTGTCCATTGATAGACAAATGGAAGAAGTGGTATATATACCCAATGGAATGTTATTCAGGCATAAAAAAGAATGAAATCTTGCCATTTGCAATGGCATGGATGTAGATAAAGAGTATAATGCAAAGTGAAATAAGTCATCAGAGAGACTCAGATAACTAACTGGAATTAAAATAACAAGCTAAAAAATAGTGTATTTCTTGGTTCGTCTGACTCTTTTTTTTTCCTTTGCTCAATTTTTCCCCTTAAATTCCATCTATGAGTGAAATCAGATGGTATTTGTCTTTCTCTGACTGACTTATTTTGTTTAGCATAATACAATCTAGCTCCATCCATGTTGCTGCAAATGACAAGATTTCATTCTTTTTAATGGCTGAATAATGTTCCTTTGTATATATTTATATACTACAATCTTCTTTATTCATTCATCTGTTGATGGATACTGGGGCTGCTTCCATGCTTTGCCTGTTGTAAATAGTGTGCCAAGAAATGTAGGGGTGCATATATCCCTTTGAATTGTACTTTTGTTTTCTTTGGGTAAATACCCACTAGTGCATGAGGAAACTTCATACCGTTTTCCACAGTGGCTGCATCAGTTTGCACTTCCACCAACAGTCCATGAGGGTTCCTGTTTCTCCACATCCTCTACAACAATTGTTGGTTCTTGTGTTTGTGATTTTAGCCATTGTGATAGGTTAAGGTGATATATCATTGTGCTTTTGATTTGCAATTCCCTGATGATGAGTGTTGTTGAATATCTTTCCATCTGTGTGTTTGGTCAAGTGAATATCTCCATTGGAGAAATATCTGTTCGTGTCCCCTGCCCACTGTCTACTTGGATTATTTTTTTGGGTTTTGATATGTATACATGATTTATATGTTTTAGATACTAACCCATAATCAGACATGTCATTTGCAAATATCTTCTCCCATTCTGTAGCTTGTCTTTTAGGTTTGTTGTTTGTTTCCTTCACTGTGCAGAAGCTTTATATTTTGATGAAGTCACAGTAGTTTGTTCCAGCTTTTGTTTCCCTTGCCTCAGAACTTATATCTAGAAAATGTTTCTATGTCGTTGTTGGAGACATATGTTGTTGCTATGTTGTTGGAGAAATTACTGCCTCTGTTGCCTTTTAAGATTTTTATAGTTGACAGTTTCACATTTAGGTACTTAATTCATTTTGAATTTATCTTGGCATGGTGTAGGCCACTGGAACATTTTCCTCATTTTCCTTGTAGCCATCCAGTTCTCCCAACATCATTTCTGGAAGACGCTTTTTTTATTTTTTACCCCCACTGCATATTCTTTCCTCCTTCGTCAAGGATTAATTGAGCATAGATACATTAGTTTTTCTGATTTTCTATTGTATTCCATCCATGTATGTGTTTTTATTTTGTTTTGTTTTGTTTTGTTTTGTTTTGGTGCCAGAATCACACTGTTTTCATGGCTACAGATCTGTAATATAACTTCAAGTCCAGAAACGTGATGCCTCCAGTTTTTGCTTTTCTTTTTCAAGATCGTTTTGGCTATTCAGAGTTTTCTGTGGTCCCATACAAATTTTAGGATTATTCGTTCTACTTCTGTGAAAAAATTGTGTTGGTATTTTAAAAGGGAATGCCTTAAATCTATAGATTGCTTTGGGTAGTATGGACATTTTAATAACACTTTTTCTTCCAATCCATGAGCATGGAATATCTTTCCAATTGTTTGTGTTGTTTTCGATATATTTTTTTTCAATATTTTATCAAGTGAAGTTACCCCTGGGTATTTTATTATCTTTCTTGTGATATGGATGGGAGTGCTTTCTTAACTTCTCTTTCTTTTGCTTCATTTTGGAATATAAAATGCCCTTAAAAACTGCGTATAAACTTAGGGTTGATGGGGGGTGGGAGGGAGGGAAAGTGGGTGATGGGCATTGAGGAGGGCACCTGTTGGGCTGAGCACTGGGTGTTGTATGGAAACCAATTTGCCAATAAATTTCATACTAAAAAAATAATAGCCATATGGCAAAGATAGGGCAAATTTGTATCCATATCTATTCAGTCTGAAGCATCACTCCATAGTTTACTCAAAAATAAGAAAACATAGTTTTCAGTAAAAAAAAAAAATGCTATGGATTTCTATATGTTGACTCTGTATCCTGAAACCTTACTAAATTCATTTACCAGTTCTAGTAGTTTCCCCCCACCCCAGTGGAGTGTTTAGTGTTTTCTGTATATAGTGTCATGTAGTCTGCAAATTGTAAACATTTTATTTCTTCTTTTATAATTTGGATGCCTTTGTTTTCCTTCCTCTTGACTCCTGTGGCTTGGACTACGAATACTTTGTTAAATAATAATGGTGAGAGTGGATATCCTTGTCTTGTCCCTGACCTTAGGGGAAATGTTTTCCGTTTTTCACCATTGATATAATGTTAGCTCTGTGTCTGTCATATATGGTCTTTATTATATTGAGGTATGTTCCCTCTAATTCCACTTTGTTGAGGCTCTTTATCATGAATGGATGTTATACCGTGTCAAATGCATTTTCTGCATCTGGTGAAATGACCACATAGTATTTATCCTTCCTTTTATTGATATGTTTTATCAAATTCATTTTCTTTTTGTCATAAATGTGTATTGAAGATCAATTGTGTATAATATGTTACCTTTTACCTATGCACAGGGCAGAAAACTAGTAGGTATATTGTAATTGATTCTATTTCTTTTCTCTTTTTTATAAAAGTTTTTATTTATTTTTGAGAGAGACAGACAGAGTGTGAGTGGGGCAGAGGCAGAGAGACACACGAAATCCAAAGCGAGCTCCAGGCTCTGAGTTGTCAGCACAGAGCCCCACATGGCGGTCAAACCCATGAACCACAAGTTCATGACCTGAGCCAAAGTCAGATGCTTAACTGACTGAGCCACCCAGGTGCCCCTGTAATTCATTATATTTTTTAAAAATTGGAAGTTTAAAACAGAAATTGATAAAAGAATCAGTACATATAAGGTGACAGAGGGGTAGTCTAGGATGGAAGGAGATGATGTATATTCTCCTAAAAATTATAATACATACTTACAGGCTCCGTGAACTGAACAGCACAAGAAACAATGAAGAATGCCGTAGCAATGAGCAACTCTAGTTGTCTTGTGGCAGATTACTTTACTGGTGATGACAAGAAAATTCCTGACTGACAAGTTGAAATGACATTTCTAGGGGAGTTTGAAGTTGTCACTAGGTTAGTTATTAAGCCCAGTTCTGTGACTTGGGCTAGCATAAATGATTCCATCTTGGGCCTGTAGTTTTCTTTTTGACACCATCAAGATATGGCTCCAACCTAACATCATTCACCATAAGCTGGCAGAGTCTTATGCTTCTTCCTTAAAAAAAAAAAAACATTTTTAGAAATTCCTTTATTTTGAAAGAGAGAAAGAGTGAGGGATTGTCAGAGAAAGAGTGAGTGAGAGAGAATCCCAAGCAGGCTCCATGCTGTCAGTGCAGAGCCAGACATTAGGGTCAACTCCATGAACCATGAGATCATGACCTGAGCTGAAATCAAGAGTCAGATGCTTAACCAACTGTGCCACCCAGGCACCCGGAGTCTTACTCTTCTTCCTAAGTGTACTGGTTATAACTGTGTGCTCTGGGAACAGACTAGGATTAAACCCTAGTTCTCTACTTACAAACAGGAGGAGCTTGATGACTTTTGTTTCAGCTCACAGTTACTCAATTCCCTCATTTGCAAAATTGCAATTACGTTTCTGAGTGCAGGAAAGAGTTTAAAACAAACATAAATCTGATCTTCCTCATCCTGTAATGTGTTGTTGATTCCTTGTGATGTATTTTTTGTACTTATTGAATCTTTCATCTCTGACTGGTTCTTTTTGTGTTTGTATATCTTTGTTGAAGTTCTGACTGAGTTCATCCACTCTTTTCTCAAGTCCAGTGGGTCATCTTTAGAATTCTTTATGGGGCGTGTTATTTATCTCCATTTCATTTAGCTCATTTGCTGTGATTTTTCTGTTGTTTCTGCACTTGAGATATATTCCTGTCTTCCCTAACTTTCTGTGGGTTTTTTTTTCTATGCATTAGGGAGGTCATCTACATCTCCTGGTCTTGAAGGGAGTGGCCTTCTGTAGAAGAGTTCTTGTGGTACCCTGTACCACAATCCTCCCAGCCACTAGAACCAGGGACCCTAGGGGTACTTCTTAGGTGGTCTTCACATGCTCTACTGTTTTGGCTGAGCCATATTTGCCTTCAGCCAAGCTGCTGCAATGATCCACTTTGCCTGCTGTGGGTGCACTGGCAGACTTTGTGCCATGTGTAGCTGGTTAGCCTATCTGAGGTTGCTATAGGCAGGTAGGTGGGTAGGGCAGCAGGCAGGCTAGCTGTCTGCCATTACCCTCTCTGCCATAGTTTCTGGTACACAGAATAGCAGGTCTTGCTTGGTGCATGGCCAACTGAGAGGCTTTCATTGGTTGTGGGGGGGGAGTCCAACAGTCAGACTAGGTGTTTGCAATCTGTCTTTCTGGCACAGCTATGGATGCACTCGATGTATATCAATAGATAAATCACACAGCCAGAAAATTGATGAGGAGACAGTAGCTTTGAGTGACACAATTCACCAGATGGAATTAATAGATATATAGAGAACATACTATTCAAAACCAGAAGAATACACAAACTTTTCAAGTGCACATGGAATATTTTTCAGGATAGATCCCATGTTAGGCCACAAAACAAGCCTCAAATTTAAGAAAATTGAGAGCATATCAAACATCACTTCTAAGCACAACAGTATGAAACTAGAAATAAGTTACAGGAAAAATCTGGAGAGAAAACACATACATGGAAGCTAAACAGCATGCTATTAAACAATGGATGTCCCAACCAAAAAAATCAGAGGAGATATTTAAAAAATGTGGAAACAAATGAAAATGAAATCACAGCAATCCAAAATCTTTGGGATGCAGCAAAAGCAGTTCTAAGAAGGACGTTTACAGTGATACAGGCTTACCTCAAAAAGCAAGAAAAATCTCAAAGAAACAACCTAACTCTACACCTAAAGTAGCTAGAAAAAGAAGTCCAAAGCTAGTAGAAGAAAGGAAATAGTAAAGATTAGAGTGCAAATAAGTGAAATAAAGACTAAAAACAAACAAACAAATAAAAAAATAGAAAAGATTGATAAGACCAGCAGTTGATTCTATTAAAAATAACACTGCAAACCTTAGCCAGACTCAACAAGGAAGAAAGAGAAAGGATTCAAAGAAATAAAAGCAGAAATGAAGGAGGAGAAACAAATCAGAAACCAAAGAATTACAAAGGATCATAAGAGTATATTATGAAAAATTATATGGCAACAAATTGGACAATCTAGAAGAAATGGATCAATTCCTAGAGACATACAGTCTTCCAAAAATGAACCAGGAAGAAATAGAGAGTTTGAACAGACCAGTTAACAGACATGAAATCAAATCAGTAATCTTAAAGCTCCCAACAAACAAAAGTCCAGGACTAGATGGCTTCAGAGGTGAATTCTACTAATACTTAATGAAGACTTAATAACTATTCTTTTCAAACTATTCCAAAAATAGGAACGTAAAATGTCCATATTCATTCTAAAAGGCCAGCAAAAACCCTGATACCAAAACAAGAAAAAGATACTACAGGGGCACCTGGGTGACTCAGTCAGTTAACCATCCGAATCTTGATTTCAGTTCAGGTCGTGATCTCACGTTTTGTGAGTTCCAGCCCCACATTGGTGGCGGGGGTGGGAGGGAAGGATATAAGCATGAAACATGCCTGGGATTCTTTCTCTCTCTCTCTCTGCCCACCCCCGGCTCTCTCTGTTTTTCAAAATAAATAAATAAACTTAAAAAATACACTACAAACATAGTGAAAGCAAGAGCAAGAAATAAAAAAACTACCAGCAAATATATATGATGAGCATAGATGCAAAAATCCTGAGCAACAAAATATTAGTAAACCGAATTCAATAGTTCATCAAAAAAGTCACTCACCGTGATCAAGTGAGATTTATTCCAGGAATGCAAGTGTGGTACAATATTTGCAAATCACTCCATGTTAATCAATACATCACATTAACAACAGAAAGGATAAAAATCATGTGATCGTCTCAATAGAGGCAGAAAAATAATTTGATAACATACATCATCCATTCACGATAAAAACTCTCAACAAAGGGGGTGTAGAGAGGACATACCTCAAGATAATAAAGGCCATGTATAAGAAATCCACAGTTAACATTAGGGTCAATGGCGAAAACTTAAAGCTTTTCCTCTAAGACTGGAACAAGAACAGGATGTCCACTCTAAGCACTTTTATTCAACCTAGTACTGGAAATTCCAGCCATGGCATTCAGACAAGAAAAAGACAAAAAAAGTCATTCAAATTAGTAAGGAAGAAGTAAACCTTTCACTTTTGGGAGATGACATGATACTATTTATAGGATATCCTAAGGACTCCACCTGGAAACTCTTCAAGCTGAGAAGTGAATTCAGTAAATTTGCAGGATACGAAATCAATATGTGGAAATCTGTTGCATTTCTACGTGCTAATAACAAAGTAACAGAAAGAATTAAATGCTAGGAATAAATTAGCCAATAACTTTATCAATCTTCCAAAACTGAACTAGGATGAAATAGGAAGTTTGAACAGACCAATGAATAATAATGAAATTGAATCAGCAATTCAATTTCAAGAAACTATATATATATATATATATATATATATATATAGTTACTCAGTTATGAAAAATAATGAGCTCTTGCCATTTGGTCTACCTGGATGGACCTAGAGAGCTTTATGCTAAGTGAAATATCAGAGAAAGAAAGACAAATACCATATGATTTCACTTATATGTGGAATCTAAAAAACAAAACAAAACAAATGAACAAAAACACATACTCATTTTTTTTAATATGGAAAGATCTCCAAGATCCTATTTATTTATTTATCTATTTACTTATTTAAACTTTAGTTAAAATACAGTGCAATGTTAATTTCAGGAGCAGAATTCAGTGATTCATCACTTACTTACAACACCCAGTGATCATCACAAGTGCCATCCTTAACACCTATCATCCATCTAGCCCATCACCCACCCACCTGCCTCCATCAACCCTCAGTTTGTTCTCTGTCACTAAGAGTCCCTTGTGGTTTGTTTCTGTCTCTTCTCTACCCTTACCATATGTTTATCTGATTTGTTTCTTAAATTCCACATATGAGTGAGATCATGATATTTGTCTTTCTCTGATTGATTTATTTTGCTTATCAATACATTCTAGCTCAATGTACGTTGCTGTAGATGACAAGATTTCCTTCTTTTTTGATGGTTGAGTAATATTCCAATGTACATATAGAACACATCTTATTCATCCATTCATCATTTGATGGACACTTGGGGCTCTCCATAGTTTGGTTATTGTTGATAATGCTGCGATAGACATTGGGGTGCATGTACCCCTTTGAATCTGTATTTTTGTATCCTTTGGGTAAATACCTAGTAGTGCAATTGCTGGATCATAGGGTAGTTCTACTTTTAACTTTTTGATAAACCTCCATACTGCTTTCCAGATTGGTTGCACCAGTTTTCTTCCCCTCCAACAGAGCGAAAGGGTTCCCCTTTCTCTGCATCCTCTCCAACGCCGGTTTGTGTGTGTGTGTGTGTGTGTGTGTGTGTGTGTGTGTGTGTGCGTTGTTAATTTTAGCTAATCTGACAAGTGTGAGTTGTAAAAATACAGGTTGCTAAACACAGAGACTAAAGTAGTTGCCAGAGGGTAAGTCATTGGGGGAATGGATGAAATAGTAAAGGGGATTAAGAGGTATTAACTTTCAGTTATAAAATACATAAATTATGGAGATTAAAAGTATAGCATAGGAAATATAGACAAGAATATTTTTAAAATGTATGGTGACAGATAGTGACTACCCTTATGGTATTTAGTAATATATAGAATTGTTGACAATATGCTGCACATCAAAAACTAATATAACATAGCATGTTAATTATAATTATATAACTGTAACTATATATATAGTTTATTATATATATAACTATATATATAATACTATGCAAATATAATATGTAATAGTATATATAATGATACAGAAATAGTGATATATATTTGTCTTTTGGGAATTACAAGGACACATGGTCAGGAATCATGTCATTTAAAAAATTCTACTGCAGAAATGTTGATATAAATGGCTGTTTCTGAACTTTAGGAAAATGAATGAACCTCTATGCCTCAGTTTCCTCCTCTGTAAATGAGGAAAACAATCAGCCACTCCTCATGGATTGTTGTTTTGAGAATGGGTTTAGTGTATACATGACCACACATAGAACAGTGCAAGGCACATAGTAACAGCTTAATAAAAGCTGGAAGTTTACATACATATATGAAAGTTCAGATTCTAATACTGTGGATAGTTTTAGAAAACGTTTCAGTGAGGTGTCTGGGTGGTTCAGTCCGTGAAGCATCTGACTCTTGATTTTGGCTCAGGTTTGTGAATTCGAATCCTGCATCAGGCTCTGTACTGATGACGCAGAGGGTGCTTGGGATTCTCTGTCTCCCTCTCTCTGCCTCTGACCTTATCTCTCTCTCAAAAAAAAAAAAAGAAAAAGAAAAGAAAAGAAAGAAGAAAGAAGAAATAAAAAACAACATTTACATGTATCTTTATTAAAGGTTGATAACCTTGATAATCTTATAACTGAATCCTATTCATCAACTTTTGTGTCTTTTAAATCACTAAATTTAATTATATCCACCATTGGATACCTATCATGGGAATGTCTCAAAATTGGTTGAAATAACAGATCTTAGAAAACGGCATCACCATTTCTGCACATGGTGGTACAAAAGTCAAGGGCTCACCTAAGCTCCTGTCTTACCCCCACACATCCACCCACACCCAATGTAGTGCCTGATTGTCCACCATGCCCATGTCCAGGGCCACCCCTGTTCCCTGCACACTGCTGCAACACTGGCACAGTCCCTCCTCTGAACTTCTACAAGATTTTCCTTATGGTTATCCCCACAGCTATCCTGTCCCTGTCCAGTCCATTCTCCTCACAGTGGCCAGAGTCACCACTGAGCATATGAATCACATCATGTCACTCTCATACTATAAACATCCAAATAGAATAAATTTAAATCTCATGTCCCAAATGTTGTGGCTCCTGTCTGCCCTGGGAACTCATCTTCCACCATCTGCACATTGTCCGCCAGGCTTCAGTCACTTGAGTTCATCATCTGCTCTTGGAAGTACTGCTGTACTTCTGCATACCAAAAGGCCAGCCCAGGCTTGGTTTGCTCTTGCCATTCAGGAATCAGCTCAAATATCACTTTCTGAGAATGAGCTAGACTGACAACCCCATCTATAATAATCCATGACCCCATCATTTCTTACTAAAAGGATTCATTTACTGTCTTTGGACAATATATATTCCCATATAAAATTGTCCTGCTTATTGATTTGCTTGTCTGCTTATTGACGGTTTTCCCAAGGTAGAATAAAAGCACTGGGGATATGGCTTGTCTTGTTCACTGTGTTGTATCCCCATGAATTTTTTCAGTGGCTATTATAGGTTAAATTGCATCAACCGCTCCCCTCCCCCCGCCAAAAAAAAAAAAAAAGATATTTTGAAGCCTTAATACCCAGTGCCTCAAATGTAACCTTATCTGGAGGTATGGTTGTTGCAGATGTAATTAGTTATGATGTCATATTATAGTATGTGAGTGTTATCTTTATAAGAAGATGGCCATGTTAAGACAGGACAGGGACACTGCCATGTGATGATAAAGGCAGAGTTGGTTATCAAATATCTGCACGTGAAGGAATACAGACATTTTGAGGAAAACACCAGAAGCTCCAAAGAATTATGGAGAGATATCCCAAAACGTTTTTGTTCTGCATGCAGTAAAGCTAATGTGGACCAATATATCCACCATTTTAATATGCACACCCTACTCTTTTTGATGAGTTAATGCATGGACCACACTTGGGAGAAATCCTGACCTAAATATCTGACATTTATGTACATTAAATTTAATGTCTACCATGAATATTTCTGTGATTTCAGGGGGTGTTTCCATTAATACGATTAGTCAAATGTGCAGTGGTCCTTCACTCCCACCTATGACCACAGATTGCATTCTCACATGGAATCACACTTAAAGTCCACAATAATTCTGGGTGGTTGGGAGCAGTGGGTATTGTTATCTTCTTATTTAGAAAGCACTGGAAGAAAGAAATGACTTAATTACAGTGTCCCAGTGATAGGGCCATGATCTTTTCACTCTGACTACAACAAATTGTCTAGCACATTGGATACAATACTTGTTCTTCTCTATCAGCTCCTATTTCTGGGGATCGAGTCCATACCTTTCTCTGCTATCCCAACAAAAGGGAGAGTCAGGAGTTCATACAATGCATGGAATAAAGAGGAAAGAGAGTAAGGCAAAGAACATAATCACAGGGAGAGCGGTTGAAAATGTGCTTCACTGTCCACACCCAGGTCACTGGAAACTGCAATGACACGGTGCTTCTTCCCCAGCTCCATCTCACACAGTGCAGTGACACTGAACCTCTCACATCATGGGAATGTGGGCTTATCTTTGCTTGTTATTCCATGTCTAAGTGTTCTCTCTGGTAGTCATGCTATGATGTTCATGTCAGAGGCATCATGTTGATAGAATGAAGAAGGCAAAGCTGGAACCAGCAGCTAACATGTGGAAGGATTTCCAGATGCCACACAGTGTAGACTGTTGTTTTCTGGCTTTTCTTTTGAAATCCTCAAATCATTGTTCTGAGGTTGGCAATATTACTTTCTTTCTCCACATTTTGAGATACTCAGGCTCACAGAGCAAAGTCCATTCTCAAAGAATTCTAAGGGGGTAACAAATGGACCCAGGAGTTAATTTACAGGGACTTATAGTGGCTAATTCTGTGGCAATGTCAGCATCAAAATATACACTTGTAATGTCAAATGGTAATCCTTTGAGCAAAGTAGGAATCCATAATCATATTCATGAAATATATACATGAATAAATAAGTGATAGAAGAGAAGGTAGAAGCTCTACCCAATATTTTAATGTCAATTTATACATCTAGAAAGTGACAGAACCATAAAAACAACACTTACCAACTATTAGACTTGAAAGATTCAGGCAAGAATC
The DNA here is from genome assembly GCF_024362965.1 of Panthera pardus. Lineage (NCBI taxonomy): Eukaryota > Metazoa > Chordata > Mammalia > Carnivora > Felidae > Panthera > Panthera pardus. Next base: position 43,934,116 of record NW_026526843.1, on the reverse strand, counting down.
ATGAATAGATTTCAGTTTCTCCCAAGTTGTACAAGAGTCTCTGAGTCACCCTTCTGGCCAAATAAAGCTGGGGGAAAAAAAAAAAAAACAACCACCATCCTGATTTGTCTCCTAATGTGTTCAAAACTGAAGACTGATTTAATTCACAGTAATTTACATCACATATTCCTCACAATAAATATTCCTCCCGGTTTCATCCTCCCCCACCCCCACCCCGCAACATACACACATTCACACATGCCTTCCTTCTCTTATTCTTGAACCAAAAGCTCTTCAGGGTGAGTTTGTTTAAGGATAAATAAGAGGGGCACCAAGGTGGCACAGTTGGTTAAGCATCTGACTTTTGGTTTTGGCTCAGATCACGATCTTATGGTTCCTGAGTTCAAGCCCTGCATCAGACTCTGTGTGACAGCTCTGGAACCTGCTTGGGATTCTCTGTCTCCCTCTCTCTCTCTTCTACTCTGCCTCTCTCTCTCTCTCTCTCTAAATAAATAAATAATCTTAAAAAAGGAGGGGCACCTGGGTGGCTCAGTCAGTTTAGTGGCCACCTCTTGGTTTCAGCTCGGGTCATGGTCTCAAAGTTCATGAGTTCAAGACCCGTGTTTGTTCAATCCTGATTAGGATTCTCTCTCCCTCTTTCTCTCTGCCCCTCCCCTGCTCTCTTTCTCTCTAAAAATAAATAAATAAATAAATAAATAAATAAATAAATAAATAAATACTAAACAAGGATAAAGAATAAATATATGTATATATATGTATATATATGTGTGTGTCTGTGTGTATGTACATACATAACTGAGCCATGACAATGAATGAAAAAAGAATATATATATTTATATATTGGAATATTACTCAACCATTAAAAAGAATGAAATCTTGCCATTGCAGAGATGTGGATGGAGCTAGAGAGTGTTATGCTATGCAAAATATGTCAGTCAGGGAAAGACAAACAGCATATGATTTCACTCATATGTAGAGTTTTTAAAAAAATGAGCAAAGGGAAAGAAGAGAGAGAGGCAAACCAAGAAATAGGTTCTTACCTATTGATAACTGATGGTTACCAGAGGGGAGGTGGTGGGGATTAAGGAGTGCAATTGTGATGAGCACCAGGTGATAAATGGAAGTGTGGAATCAGTATACTGTACACCAACACTAATATTACACTGTATGTTACCTAACTGGAATTTAAATAAAAACTCAGAAAAACCCTCTATCTATATATCAATATCCTATTGGTTCTCTTTTCTGGACAATCTTAATATATGTGTTAAGTGACAAGTAGCTTCTCTGTTCTAGAGTAGCTTGTATTTTCAAACAAAAAGTTTCCCCAGCAACATTTGGCTACGGATAGTTCAGCAAAATATAATTCCTGGGAATTGTAATTAAAAATGCTGTCATGACAATAGCATCAAAAATTATGAATGTACATAATGCATGAGGCACATCCATGTCTACAGATATGCAAGGCCTGCACTGTGAAAAGTGCAAAACATTACTGAGGGAAATTAAGCAAGGCCTAAATAAATGGAGAGACATACTGTATTCAGGGGTCAGAAGACTCAGCATTGTTAAGATGTATATTCTCTCCGAACTTATCTATAGATTCCATGCAATAGCAGTGGAAATACCAGCACACATATTTAAAAGAAATTTACAGTCTTATTCTAAAAGTCATGTGAAATCTAACAGGCCTACTATGAAAATAACATTGAACAATAAGATTTAAGTTGGAGAATAAGCACGACCTCACTTCAAAACTCATTATAACTTGAAAGTAATCAAGGCAGTTGGTATTAGGATGAAGGTAATAATGTTCAAAGGAACAAAATGAAGAGTCCACAAATAGACCCCAACATATATAGACAACAGAATTTTGTGAAAGCTACAAGGGCAGTTCAATGGAGAAAACATATTCTTTTCAACAAATGGTGCTTGGACAAGTGGATCTCCATATACACAAACATCAACTGTGATCCACGTATCACACTATATGCAAAAGTCAACTCAAAATGAATTACAGACCATACTATAAAAGCTAAAAGTTTATAACGTTTAGAGATAAATATAAGAAAATAATCTTGTAATCCCACGTTAGCTAAAGAAATTTTAGGTATGACATTAAAGTCAAAATCAAAACCATGAATGAACAAATTTCAAAACTAGATTTCCTCGAAACAAAAACTTTTGTTTTTCCAAAGACACCATTGAGTGAATGAAAAGAAAATCCACTGAGTAGGAGAAAATATTTGCAAATCATCCATCTGATAAAAGATTTGTATCCTGATTAGAAAATATCACAAAGGAGAAAAAGAAGAAACAGACACTTCAATGAACAAGTGGGCAACGTATTGAAAAGATACTACCCCCCAAAAGACATACAAATATCATATAAGGATATGAAAGGATGCTGAGCATCATTAGCCATTAGGGAAATGTAACCCACCACACCCCTCTGAGACTAGCTATAATAAAAACACTGACCATACCAAGTCCTGGCTAGGTTGCAGAGAATGGAACTCTCATACACTCTTTTTTTTTTTTAATTTTTTTTTTAATGTTTATTTATTTTTGAGACAGAGAGAGACAGAGCATGAATGGGGAGGGTCAGAGAGAGGGAGACACAGAATCTGAAGCAGGCTCCAGGCTCTGAGGTGTCAGCACAGAGCCTGACGTGGGGCTTGAACTCACAGACCGTGAGATCATGACCTGAGCCGAAGTCGGACGCTTAACCGACTGAGCCACCCAGGCGCCCCTACTCTCATACACTCTTGATGGCAATGAAAAATTGTGTGACCACTTTGGAAAAGAGTTTAGCACTTTCTTACAATGTTAATTTGATTTCTCCTCTAAGTAAATACACCAGAGTATTAGAAAAATAAACCATATGTCCAAGAAAAAAAACTTACACCTAATGTTCATTGCAGGCTTATTGGCAAGGACCCAAAATGGAAACAACCCAAATATCCATTACCTGGTGAATGGAGAGACCAAATAATGGTGTATACACATAACGGAATATTAATTATATGATAAAAAGAACGACATAGTCATAATGCAACAAATGCATAAATGTAAAAATAATCGGGTTGAACCAAAAACTGATTAAAAATGCACATCTTAGAATTCCATTCACATAAAATTATAGGAACAGAAAACTTATCCATAGTGACAGAAGATTGGTGGTTGCCTGGGAATGAGGTAGGGTGATGTGACAGGGAGGTTGGAGAAAGGTAGATGGAGTCGTTACAAAGGGGTCAAAGAAGCTTTTTGAGGTGATGGATATGTTCATTATCTTGAGGTAGTGTCAAATTCACAGGTATATTTAAATATCAAAGTTTTAAAGCATATACTTTAAATATATGCAATATATTGTATGTCAGCCATACCTCAATGAAGTATTTGACATATATCTATATATTCATAATTATATGATGCAATTAAATAAATCAGGTGAAATATTCTCATGATTATAGTATGAACAGACACACATTATATCTAATCAAACTTGTTCACATTACCCATCACCAAAGTAGAAATAATCATTTGTAATGAAATTTATCTAAATACGTACAGACAGTTGATGTCCATTTCCTTCTGAAGTACAGAAATAAAATTGTATATATTAGAGAAATAATCATAATGACATTTTAAATAACTCATAATTATATCAAAAAAGGTTGAATATCATTACAGTTGGGCAAACTCAAGGATAATAAATATTTTTAAAACATTAAAATTTATAGGGGAGTGGGAGGTACAGGTTTCCAGTTATGGAATGAATGTCACAGGAATGAAAGAGACAGTATAGGGAATGTAGTAACAATGGTATTGTCATAGCACTGTATGGTGGCAGGTGGCAGCTATAACTTGAGGTGAACACAGCATAACTTATAGACTGGTCAAATTACTATGTTGTAAACCTAAAACAAATGTAACATTGTGTACCAACTGTACTTTAATTAAAAATATATCTTAAATTCTACTGAGATTTCAAAATAATATTTAGAAAGTTACTGGCTCATTAAAAAATGTATTATATGATGGAAAAAGAACCATGGGCACCAGAGAAGAATCTAGTTCACAATGCCAAATTTGTAGGAAGATCTAACACCTGTACAACCACACCCATCTATGAGATGCTTGGGACTTGCAGACTATTATTTATATGGTGAGAAAAACTTAGGTTTATTTATTGCAAACACATAGTAAAGATCAATTTTTGGACAACTTGTTGTTTGTCATTAAAAAAAAAATCATCTCGGGGCGCCTGGGTGGCTCAGTCGGTTGAGCACCGACTTCGGCTCAGGTCACGATCTCGTGGTCGTGAGTTCGAGCCCCGCATCGGGCCCCTGTGCTGACAGCTCAGAGCCCGGAGCCTGTTTCAGATTCTGTGTCTCCCTCTCTCTGACCCTCCCCCATTCATGCTCTGTCTCTCTCTGTCTCAAAAATAAATAAACGTTAAAAAAAATTAAAAAAAAATAATAATCTCTAAGATGGGTTTCAAGTGCTGCTAATGGAATGACATTCCACTTGCTAAATCTCTCCTCCCATCATGAGATCAAAATAGCTTATCTACTTTTAGGCTAGTTTGTGAAGCTTACAGGAGCTATTCCACAACATGCTTTTGTTCATATCTATGAAGTCACTTGAGCCAGGCATTGATCCCACTAGGCATGAGAGGGGTGATGGGATTCCCTGGGGAAAGCTGCTCTTGAATCTGAGTAGAAGCTTCAGCAGCCATCGGGACACAGATCCTTAGAACCTGCCTCCTCAGGCACCTGATATGAGCTGGGCCACCATCATGATGAGCTGTGTAAGGAGACATCTAGCAATCACTATGCTTTACTGGTGTAACTATGTCTTCAGTGCCATGCCAGGCACTTGATTTGTGACAATGGCACTGATACAACTGGGTCATGATCATAACATCCACATGATATAATGTACTTCTTACAGGTCCTTTTGCTTCTCGTTTCCTAACCTAACCCCTAACAAAAAAGAAGAAAAGGAATAAGAAGTAGCCTGAATTCAGATAGACGTTCATGATCCCACAGAAACCACAAGGTCATGATCTTGTTCATGTGTATCGTTCAGAAATCTTGTGGGTGAGGCATTCTCATCCCCATTTTACACAGGGAGAAGCTGGGGCTCAGAGCCCTTACCTGTCTTCCCTCCCGTGCCCCTGCTTTTAGAGGAAAGCAGCTCCGGGACACCCCTGGAGATGGACCGCACTCTTACATGCGCCTAATGAGACCCCAATAGCTTTACCTCCGAGACAGCCTGGGCAAAGCGCTTCAAAGCATGAAAGGAGCAACTAGGGTCTGGATCCCTTTGTGTCCCACACCCCGGATGGTTCAGCCTCCGCCAGTGGAGACCCATGCCCTCAGTGAGTCCCAAACAACAGAAGGCGGGGCCCTGCAATCCCCACCACAGCGTGTGTGTTTTCATAACAAGTCATCACAATCGCCATGATGATGTCAGGTCTATGGCAACTAGTATGTGTAAGGTGGCTCTCCACATGGAAATGCTTCTGCACACCCAACCAGCCCCTGACTTTTGCTGAAAGCAGATAGCTTTGCTCTTCAGGTCACCATGTGAAAAAGCATAGTAATTAGAGGTTCTAGTCTAGGACTCTGGCAACTGGCAGAGCTCTGCCCAAGTCGATGGGACAAAGAATGTCCTTGTCCTCAGGAACTTTGTTTCAAAGAGACAGTAGGGGAGTATTATCAGTACCCAGAGCTCCAGGGCAGTATACTAGGGTTCTTAGAGATGAGCCAGTCCTTGGAAAGTGAACATGTGAAATCAAGGCCATGCTAAGCAGTTACCCATCTGTGCCAGAAAACAAAGATACTGTCTATAATCACATGACTGAATCATCTAGATACATACACAAAAATGGCATTTAAGGATTCTCAGAGTTAATTTAGAGAGGCAAGCCTAAACCATTACAGCCAGGAGACAGAAACCCAGTCAATTGAGCCATATGTTTCTTTCTCCTGGGGAATTCTCATCCTCCATTCTGAATATTTTCTTCCAGGTGTAGGAACATCCATGATCAAACACACCTAATCTCTCTGTACACTCACTCCTCTATCAAGAGAATCACTTACCTGATTAGTGAGGTTGGAATGACAAATGAGTTGCACAGCCCAGTCCTCTGCCTTCAAAATACTTGTAGGAAGCTGTGCTTATGTAGCACGTTTTTGTCTGCCCTCAGGGGTGGGTCTAAAATACACCCACAGCTCTTCTCCTCTCTGTCTTGCTGGATACCAAACTATTCCTATGGTCTCGCTCAAAAATGCTTGGGACTCTAAGATCCCCCAAACACACTTTTTCTCTACATCTGGTCTTTAAAACAACTATGAAATATGACAAAAGAAAAAGAAGTGAAATAATTGACTTTACTCCTTATTAAAGTGATGTTTGAGAATGTGGCTTAGATTTGCCACAGCACAGTGGGTGTCCTATTAGTGAACCCCAGAATTGGACAGACCTTTCTAATCAGCAGTGCTGCACAAGGACAATCAGAAAGGTCAAGGACTGCAATAAATATGTGTCTACTATCTCATGAAACTGTCCTGTGTATGTGGCTTCCTTGCAGGCCTATCCCTGCAGCACAAGAAAGAAATTTAGTACATCTTTTTTTGAGAAATGTTCTTAAAATTTATAATAGTCCTTGTTCTGACTGTGTACTCACTTGGAGGAAATGGCTTGCCAAGTGTCTCATGAGGTAGTTTGAGGGAATGCTTTCTCATTCCCTTAAAAAGCATGCTTGTAGTGTAGGCTCATTGTATGGAAGGGGATTGAAATAAATTTCTAAATTCCAGGAGTAGGATGAAAATGATACATCATTAAAATTCATCCTCAAATCCCTTTAAGAAACAGTTAGGAAAATGATTAAAATCCATAGCTACACATAAATCCACACACAGACTACTAAAGAGGCATCAGGCAACTAAAGATAAAATGTGTAAGAGAATAATAGCATATCTCAGGTAGGGATACATATATATGTAATAAAACCATAAATAAATGTATTAAAATAGAAAATCCATATTCTTGTGAATGGTGACATCTGGATAAGGAGGAAGCTAACGCAGTTTATTTAATAAGATAGAAAAATGTGTTATATTATTTTTATAATTTCAGTCTAAAATATTTTCCAACAAGTAATGATTCTATGAGCTTTAATTCTGATTTTTTTAAATGTTTCATATTAATGGGGCGCCTGGGTGGCTCAGTCGGTTAAGCGTCCGACTTTGCCTCAGGTCATGATCTCACGATTTGTGAGTTCGAGCCCCACATCAGGCTCTGTGCTGACAGCTCGGAGCCTGGAGCCTGCTTCGGATTCTGTGTCTCCTTCTCTCTCTGCCCCTCCCCAACTTGTGCTCTGTCTCTCTATGTCTCTCAAAAAATAAATAAATGTAAAAAAAAATTAGAAAAAAAAAGTTTCATATTAATTTACAAATTGTAGAAAAATATTTAAGTCCATAATGGAATATATACTTACTCAGCAATCCTCCTTTTTTAGTAACTAAAAAAAGTATCATACTTTTGAATTTCTTCACATTACATTTTCTATGGGTGCAGCTATAGTGTACATTCATTACATGATACATATGTACTGTGTGTCACATATGACTCAACATTTGCTAAAGACCATGAAACCAGTATTAAATTTTGCCAAGTTGACAAACAGGGCTCATTCCCCCTCACCCCCCCCAAAAAAAATACCTGTCCCTAACCACTAGGTTTCACAGTATTTTTTTCTGTTTTAGGGCTGAGGCCAGCTTAGGAGAATTACTATACGTGGAACTATAAGCAAGGATCGAATTGATATCTGGGACCCAGGTCTCCTGAAATCACTCTGTTGTATAGTAGACTCAACTTCACACTTACTTATTTTGTACTGTCTCCTTTCTGGGGATCATTGGGAGGCTGCTATTCCAATGTCAAAAAGGGAAGAAAAAAAGAAGATGAGAAATCACAACAAATAAAAGGTAGCAATATCTGATAAGAGATTAATATAAAAACTCCAAAACAATACAATTTAAAAATGGACAGAGGATCTGAATAGACAGTATTCTCAGGAGACATTCAGATGGTCAACAATATGTGAAAAAATACCCATCATTAAAAAATAATCAGAGAAATGAAAAATAAAACTACTATGAGCTTCATCTCTCATGTGAGAGAGCGCCAATCATCAAAACGAAATAACAAGTGTTAGAGAATGTGGAGAAAAGTGAATCCTTGTGTCCTATTGGTGGGAATGGAAATTGGTGCAGCCACTATGGAAAACATTAGAGAGCTATCTCAAAAAATTAAAAATAAAACTCTCATATAATCTAGCAATTCCACTTCTGGGTATTAATCTGATGAAAACAAAAACACCAACTTGAAAAGCTACATGCACTCTCATGCTAATTGCCACATTACTAACAATAGTCAAGATATGGAAGCAAACTAAATGTGAATCAATGACTGAATGGATTAAAAAATGTGGTGTGTATATACAATGGAATATTATACTTTTTTTAGTTTCAAGTTTTTATTTAAATTCCAGTTAGTTAACATACAGTAGATTAATAGTTTCAGATGTAGAATTTATTGATTCATTCACATACAACACCCTGAGCTCATCACAACCAGTGCCCTCCTTAATATCCATCACCCATTTAACCCATCTGTCCAGCCCTTTACCTCCAGAAATCCTCAATTTATTCTCTATAGTTAAGGTCTGTTTTTTGTTTTGCCTCTCTCATTTTCCCCCTTTGTTCATCTGTTTCATTTCTTATTTATTTATTTATTTATTTATTTATTTATTAAAAAAATTTTTTTAACGTTTTTATTTATTTTTGAGACAGGGAGAGACAGAGCATGAACAGGGGAGGGTCAGAGAGAGGGAGACACAGAATCTGAAACAGGCTCCAGGCTCTGAGCTGTCAGCACAGAGCCCGACGCGGGGCTCGAACACACGGACCGCAAGAGATCATGACCTGAGCCGAAGTCGGCCGCTTAACCGACTGAGCCACCCAGGCGCCCCATCTGTTTCATTTCTTAAATTTCACATGTGAGTGAAATCATATGGTATTTGTCTATCTCTGACTGACTTATTTCGCTTAATAGTGTCTAGTCCCATTCACGTAGTTGCAAATACCAAGATTTCTTTCCTTTTTATGGTTGAGTAACATTCAATTGTATATGTGGAACACATCTTTTTATTTAAATTTTATTTAAATTCTTGTTAAGAATTATATTCAAATTATTGTTAAAAATTGTTAAATTCTTGTAAGATATAGTGTAGTATTGGTTTCAGGAGTAGAGTTTAGTGATTCCTCACTTACATATGATGCGCAGTGCTCATCAACACAAGTGTCCTCCTTAGTACTCATCACTCATTTAGCCCATTCACCTTCGCCTCCCCTCCATCAATGCTCAGTTTGTTCTCTATAGATCAGAGTCTTTTATGGTTTGCCTCTCTCTCTTTTTACCCCTTTCCCTATTTTCACCTGTTGTATTTCTTATATTCCACATGTGAGTGAAATGATATAGTACTTGCCATTTTCTGATTAACTTATTTCACTCACCATGATGCATTCTAACTCCATCCACATCATTGCAAATAGCAAGATTTCATTCTATTATGTGCCTGAGTAATATGCCAATGTATGTGTGTACGTATATATACATATATACCACATCTTCCTTACCCATTCCTCAGTCAATGGACATTTGGGCTCTTTCCATAATTAGGCTATTGTTGATAATGCTGCTATAAGCATTGGGGTGCACGTATCCCTTTGAATCAGTACTTTTGTATCCTGTGGGTAAATACCTAGTAATGCCATTATGGGGTTGTAGGCTAGTTCTCTTTTTAACGTTTTGAGGAACCTCCATACTGTTTTCCAGAGCGGCTGCACCAGTTTCCATTCCCACCAACAGTGCAAAGGGTACTCCTTTCTCTGCATCCTCACCAACATCTATTGTTTCCATAGTTGTTAATTTTAGCCATCCTGACAGGTGTGAGGGGGTATCTCATTATACTTTTTATTTGTATTTCCCTGATGATGAGTGATGGTGAGCATCTTTTCATTTGTATGTTAGCCATCTGGATGTCTTCTTTGGAAAAATGTCTATTCATGTCTCCTGCCCATTTCCTATTATTTTTTTTTTTGAGGGAGGGATGTTAAGTTGTATAAGTTCTTTGTAGATTTTGGATACTAACCCTTTATCAGATATGTAATTTGCAAATATCTTCTTCATTTTGAATGTAGCCTCTTAGTTTTGTTGATGGTTTCCTTCACTGAGCAGAAGCTTTTATCTTGATGCAGTCCCAATAGCTCATTTCTGCTTTTGTTTCTTTGCCTCCAGGGATGTGTCTAGTAAGACATTGTTATGGCTGAGGTTAAAGAGGTTGCTGCCTGTTTTCTCCTCTAGGATTTTGAAGGTTTGTCTTACAGTTAAGTCTTTCATCTATTTTGAATTTATTTTTGTATACAGGGTAAGGAAGTGGTCCAGTTTCATTCTTCTGCATGTTGCCGTCCGGTTTACCCAACACCATTTGTTGAAGAGATTGTCTTTTACCCATCAGATATTCTTTTCTCTTTGTTGAAGATCAGTGGGTCCATTTCTGGGTTTTGTATTCTGTTCCATTGATCCATATGTCTGTTTTTGTGCCAGTAATGATGACTACAGCTTTGTAATATAACTTGAAGTCTGGGATCGTGATGCTTCCAGCTTTGCTTTCCTTTGTCAAGATTGCTTTGGCTATATGGGGTCTTTTGCCACTCCAATGAAATTGTAGGATGTTTTGTTCTAGCTCTGTGTAAAACGTTGGTGGTATTTTGATAGTGATTGCATTAAATGTGTAGATGCATTTCCTGCATCTATTGGGAGGATCACATGGTTCTTACCCTTTCTTTTAGTACTGTGGTGTATCATGTTGATTGATTTGTGAATACTGAACCAGCTTTGCGGCCCAGGAATAAATCCCCCCTGATCGTGGTGAATGATTCTTTTAATGTACTGTTGGATTCAATTTGCCAGTATTTAGTGAGGATTTTTGCATTCATGTTCATCTGAGATATCGGCCTGTGGTTCTCTTTTTCAGTGGATTCTTTGGTTTTATAATCAGTGTAATGCTGGTTTTGTAGAATGAGTTTGGAAGTTTTCCTTCCATATCTATTTTTTGGGATAGTTTGGGAAAAATAGCTATTAATTCTTCATTAAATCTTTGGTAGAATTCCCCTGAGAATCCATCTGACCCTGGACATACATTTGTTGGGAGATTTTTGATTACTTATTCAATTTCTTTCCTAGTTAGCAATCTGTTCAATTTTTCTATTTCTTCCTGTTTAAGTTTTATTAGTTTATATGTTTCTAGGAATTTATCCATGTCCTCCAGATTGGCCAATTTGTTGACATAATTTTTCATAATATTCTCTTATAATCATTTGTAGCTCTGTGATGTTTGTTGTGATTTCTCCTCTCTCATTCGTGATTTTATTTATTTGAGTCCTTTCTCTTTTCTTTTTGATAAGTCTGGCTGAGGTTGAACAATTTTATTAATTCTTTCAAAGAACTGGCTCCTAGTAGGTTTTCTTTGTTTCTATATCATTTATTTATTCTCTAATCATTATTATCTCCCTTATTCTTCTGGCTTTAGGCTTCATCTGTTGTTCCTTTTCTAGCTTCTATACGTGTAAGCTTAGGATGTGTATTTGAGATTTTTTCTTGCTTCTTGAGGCAAGTCTGTATTGCTGTATTCTTCCCTCTAATGACTGTTTTCACTACATCCCAAAGGTTTGAACTGTCATGTTTTCATTTTCATTTTCATTTTGTTTCCATGTCTTTTTAAAATTTCTTTTTTAACTTCCCGGCTGACCCATTGATTGTTTCTTAGGATGATCTTTAGCTTCTATGTATTTGTGGTCTTTCCAAATTTTTTCTTATGATTGACTTCAAATTTCATAGTGCTGTGATTGGAGGATATGCATGGTATCATCTCAATATTTTTGTACTGTTTAAGTCTGATTTATGACTTAGTATGTGCTCTTCTCTGGAGAATGTTCCATGTGCACTTGAAAGAATGTGAATTCTTCTGTTTTAGGATGGCATGTTCTGAATATATCTCTTAAGTCCTTCTGGTCCAGTGTGTCATTTAAAGCCATTGTTTCCTTGTTTACTTTCCACTGAGATGATAAGTGGGGTGTTAGGGTCCACTACTATTATTGTATTATTAGCCATGAGTTCCTTTATGTTTGTTATTGACTGATTTATATATTTTTTGTGCTTCCACATTGTGGGAATAAATTTTTACAATTGTTAGGTATTCTTAGAAGATCTTCTTAGAAGATCTTATGATGGGTCTTATATTTTTTCAGTCCATTCTGACACCCCATGTCTTTTTATTTGAGTATTCAGTCCATTTACATTCAGAGTAATTATTGATAGATATGAATTTAGTGCCATTTTATTACTTATTTTTTCATTGTTTCTGGAGATTTTCTCTGGTCCTTCCTCATCTTTGTAGCTTTTGGTCTTTCTTTTCCACTGAAAGAGTCCCCTTTAATATTTCTTACAGGACTACTATAGTGCTCATGAACTTTTGTAGTTTTTGTTTGTCTGGGAAACTTGTTGTCTCTCCTTCTATTCTGAATGATAGACTTTCTGGGTGGAATATTCCTGGCTGTAGTTTTGTTTCTTTTCTTTTTTTCTTTTTTTTTTTTTTTTTCATGTAGCATAGCAAATATAACATGTCACTCCCTTCTGACATGCCAAATTTCTGTGGAGAGATCTGTTGCTAAGGTAATTTGTCTTCCTTTGTACATTAGAGACTTCTTTGTCTTCTGCTTTTAGAATTTTTTCTGTATCTCGATGTTTTGTAAATTTCACTACAATAAATCTCAATATTGGCCTACGTTTGTTGGTTTTTTGGGGGAGTCCTCTGTGCCTCCTGGATTTGGATGTCTGTTTCCTTACCCATATTAGGAAAGTTTCCAGCCATTATTTCTTCAAATAAATCTTCTGCCTCCTTTTCCCTGTCTTCTTCTGGGACTTCTAGGATAAAAAATGTTATTACACTTTATGGAGTCACTGAGTTCCCTAAGTTTATATTTATGATCCAATATTTTTCTCTCCCTTTTCGTTTCACTCTCATTATTTTCCATACTTTATCTTCTGTATCACTTATTTGTCCTTTTGCTTCTTCCATCCTCACAGTCATTATACGTAGTTGTTTTCAAATCTCAGTAATTGCAATTTTCATTATGGCATGACTAATTTCTAAGTCTTTTATCTCTTCAGTGAAGGAATCCCTGACGTCTTCTATCCTTTTCTGAGCCAAGCTAGTATCCTGATGATTGTTGCTTTAAATTCTGGATCAGGATTATTATATCAGTTTCAAGTAGATCTCTGGCTGTGACCTTTCCTTGTTCTTTCTTTTGGGATGAATTCCTCCATGTTGGCATTTTGTCTAGGTCTCGGCCTTCCTCTGTGTGTTAGAAAAACCTCTAGTGTTTCCTGATTTTGAGAGTAATGGCTTTATTATGAAAAGGTCATGTACTGTCCAGGGCCTCAGTCTTCAGGAAGTGTCTCGTGTATGCTGTGGGCACTCTGCTGCTGTATTTTGGTTGCTCTTTCCCTCAAGTAATTTTTCTGCAGAATTTATTCTTCCCTGCCTGGGGGAGTGTTTTGACTTTGTCCAGAATGTGGTTTTAAATAGGTGTGCACTGGTCTGCTTGTTAAAAGAGTCCTGGTGCTATTTCCATTAGAGCTGAAGATTAACAGCACTATGGTCAGTAGATGTGATGCATGTGGGGGTGGGGGGTTTGTTATGCTTTTCTGGAGGAGAGGCACACTTCCCTGGTTGTCAGGCACACTTGTCCAATAAAAGAAACACCAGCAGAGTGCAGGGGGTGGGACTGGGTTTAAACAGTTTAGGCCACCAGTGTTGGCATTGTGCTGCTTCCTGAAATTAGTTTATGCTACCGGGTGGAGGAGGAAAATCGGGCCAAGAAACTTCCTAGCCCATGGAGAGGGGATTTCGCGCCCGCTGCTATCCAGGAAGACCTCCTTGAAGAGCAAATAACCTCCCTTTAGTTGTCCCAGGTGTCCTTCAGATCGTTGCCTTCACCCTGTCTGTGTCCAGGCCACCTGCCAGCCCAGCAGCTCAATGCACCTTGGGCTCTATCCTAGGCACGCCGGCTGAGTTTTAAAACCGCAAACTTGGGGCGCCTGGGTGGCGCAGTCGGTTAAGCGTCCGACTTCAGCCAGGTCATGATCTCGCGGTCCGTGAGTTCGAGCCCCGCGTCAGGCTCTGGGCTGATGGCTCGGAGCCTGTTTCTGATTCTGTGTCTCCCTCTCTCTCTGCCCCTCCCCCGTTCATGCTCTGTCTCTCTCTGTCCCAAAAATAAATAAAAACGTTGAAAAAAAAAATAAAAATAAAAAATAAAAAATAAATAAATAAATAAAACCGCAAACTTTAGGGACCTGGCATGGTGGAGACCCACACTGGTCCTTTGATGGAAGGTCTTGCCATGCTGGGCTGATAAAGGTTTGTCCCTAAAAAGAAGTCACACTAAAGTGCAGGTTTGTGGATTTTGGAATAAAGCACAGCAAAGAGCCAATGACCAGATTAATTACCCTCAGCACGTGTTTCTGCACCTATGCTGAGGGTCAGGGGAGGGAAATGGTGCCTGCCAAGTCTTTTGTCCCCAGAGACGCAATGCCACCTCTTTCAAATGCACTCTAAGGGGAAACTGTTTCTCCAGTGAGTCTCAGGTGATCCACTGATCATGCCCTCTGCCCCTGGGATTGCCTGCTTGCCTTCTCTACAGGAACACTGCAGTTCCCTCAGGGCTTTGTCCCAGCTGCATCCTGGATCTCTAACTCAAGTTTTTGAGCCCTGCTAGTGGGAAATACTCACAAAAGTTAGTCTCTCTCATTTTCCAAGTCAATGGGTTTGGGGAAGTGTTTTCCTTGTGCGGTTCCCTGTGTGCTCCTCTCTCTCTCTCTGTCTCCTCTCTCCTCAACCAGGAATCCCTCCCTTCCACAGTACCTGGCATCTGTTTCTCCCCCAAACCATATCTCTGCACCTCCTACCTTTCATGATGTGGTCTCTTCTTTCCCTCTAGTTGTGTGTTTTTGTTTTTTTTTTTCTGTCAGTCCTCAGATCAATGTCTTGGGTATTTGGAATGATTTGATATTTATCTAGCTGTTTTCAAGGAACAAGGCAAGCTTTGCGTACTTCTACTACTCTGCCATCTTGACCCTTCTGTTGAATGTTATTTAATTATAAAAAAGAGTGAAACCTTGGTTTTTGTGACAACATGGGTGGACTTCAAGGATGATAAATGAAGTAAGTCAGACAGAGAAAAACATATACCATATGATCTCACTCAGATGTGGGATCCAAAAAGGAAAAACAACTAAAAAAAGAAAAGAAAAAAAAAAACCCGAGGGTACTGGTATAGAGAAGACATTGCTCCTAGCCTGAGGAAATGGCTAAGGGGTGAGAAAAATTGGTGAAAGGTGTCGAAAGGTACAAACTTTATGCATTAAACAATTTATGGGGATGCCATACACAGCGTGGTGACTGTAGCAAAGAATACTGTATTACATATTTAAAAGTTGTTAAGACGGGCACCTGAGTGGCTCAGTCAGTTAAGCGTCTGCCTTCCGCTCGCGTCATGATCTCACGGTTTGTGAGTTCGAGCCCCACATATGTCTCTGTGCTGACAGCTCAGAGCCTGGAGCCTATTCGGATTCTGTGTCTCCATCTGTCTCTGCCCCTCCCCCACTCCTCATGTGTGTGCTCTCTCTCTCTCTCAAAAGTAAATAAACATTTAAAAAAATTTTAAAAAAGCTGTTAAGAGAGTTAGTCTTAAATGACCTCATCTCTCTCTCTCTCTCTCTCTCTCTCTCTCACACACACACACACACACACACACACACAATTTATAACTGTGTACTGTGATGATGATCATTTCATGATGTAGGTGTAAATATTTTATTTTAAATTATTATTTTGCACACACACACACACACACACTCAAAATAATGAGAGAATGACCTGTCTCTTCTTCCTCACCATAATCTGATAACTTGTCACAAAAAAATGGCAAAGCTAATTCAGCACTGTAAATATGTGTACATTTCCTTTCATGCTGAATCAAAGCCCAACGTTCTCTGTGAGTTGCTCATGGTTATGTCATCCCTCTTGTTGTGAGGAGAACAGAGGAGTGACCATACATATATGTGTTGAAGTTTTACAGTATTATGTGTCAGATATATTCTATTGGCTTGTATATTTCCCCTCACAATAGCTCTGGGAAGTAAGTACCAATCTACCCTTTTTACAGATGAGTCACTATGGAGTCACAGAAATCTATGTAGAGGCATCTTTTTCATTTTCTATAGGCTATATTTTTCTAACTAAAAATATGTAATTTTTAGAAAGAGAAACAAACGTTTTCTTCAAACCAGATTATGAAATAATAACTTATTGTGACCCCCATGAGAACACACACACACACACACACACACACACACACACACGTGGGAGATGCAGGAGAGAAGCATCAAAAGGAAAGACTTCAAAAGGGAAGGGCTGGAGAAGGTGCAAGGCCTTAGGACATGTTTACACAGCTGAACGTGGCTGCTGCTCATAAGGAATGCCTAGAGCCATTAACATTGTCCAGGGATGGATCCTCCCTCACACCTGAGCCTTCCTAGTCTTATAGGAACCAATTAACTCAAACTTCAACCTTGAAAAGCTAAACCATTAGATTGATTAACACACTTGCTTAGTTGACTTTATGCACGTCGTCTTTAGCAATCATCCTAATAAAAAGAGTCTTCATTCTGGAGTCGGGGCCTCATTCTGACTCGAGTGTGAGGACCTTCACTTAATTGCACTTTGCGGACTCATTTTTTTGCGACTCCGGCCATACTCCCTGCAACAATTGGCACAGCGAGCAGGGTATGATGCGTCAAACAGTCTTTGAGACTACTTCAGTTTAGATTAGCAGTGGACCAAAGCAGAGCATTAGGACAGGTAAGTCCCGGCTTTGGGATAGTGAAGGATGGGAACTTCCCAGTCTCATGATCATAAAGCTTACTCTAAATTACTTCATACTTTATTGTGAAGTTCAGGAGTAAAAGTGAAAGGAGGAACTTTTGATGAGCTTTAGTACTTGGTTAAAAAAACATTGCTATTGGTTTAATACTTCTGGAAAAAATCTTTTAAACCTTGAACAATGGACATTAATTATGAAAACGCTTAGACGTGCTCATCAAAATGGACATATCATTTCTTTAAAAATTTGGTCTATATGCTCTTTAATTGAGATGGCTTTACAGCCTCTACAGTCTGACTCAGAACAAAATATAAGTTCACCTAAATTAAAAACTCATCAAGAAGAAGGAGATGAGTTGAATTTTACATCTGATAGTTTTGAGGATGAATCTTCATCTAAAGGAATCAAAGCTATAGCGCCTGAGGAAAATACTTTACCAGAATGGCCTCCGCTACCACCCACAAATGATGATTGGAGCCAATTGTCTCTGGCTAGTCTACCTCAGGATATTGATTTTAGGGAATATTGCCAAGCAGCTGCCGAAACTCCTTTTGTTTCGGGGAACTTCCCTTTCTTCTCTGGCCCAACATAGACTGCCTAATTCCACTAATGGAAAACAAAAACCAAACAAAAAAAAATAATACAAAACAAAACAAAATAAAAATCATTATCTGCTCATCTATCTGAGCTGACAGAGTTTAGAACCATGTGAACTCTTTTCTTTGTCCTCTGCGCCTCTGTTGGCCTTCAAGAAGATGTACGCTGTCAAAAGGCAAAGAAAACACTTCCCTTAAACTTTAAATTTCCTCACTGGTTCCACGGGGAAAAATTAACAATGATAAACTTAAGAAAACACAGATAAAATATTATTAAGATAGACATGTCTTTTAAATTATAAGACTTTATTCTACTAAGGTTGAGATAAATGGAATTTTAAAAATATGCTGGTATAGGGTTAAAATTCTGCTTTTCTCTCTGTTCAAAAAACAGAGCTTTCTTGGACTGTTCTCCTCTTGATAAGAGAATGTAGACAAAGGTTTTTTCTTTTCTTCTTGCCAAGAAAAACAAAGCTTTAGGTTACATCTTTATCAAGTCTTTGATTGCTTAGCTAAAACTCAATATTATCGGAACTCAGTTTTGCTAACAACTATATAATGCTATACTTTCACCTTTAGGATCTTTTATTGACACGTTAACTAAATAAATACAATTTTAAGATTTATAATAATTTATAATCCTATTTAGGATATACTTTATGATAACTTCCTAAGGCTATAACAGACTTCCGAGGATTTAAATGGTAAATAAAATGTATTTAATATTTAAATTAATTTATATTTGTGGGATTTGTCTTTCAAGTTATCAACATTAAATATAAAACTTTATTCTACTAAGGTTTATTAAAGGTAAAATAAACTCACGTTATCTCTGTTCCAATCTGTTAACAAAAGAATGACTTAAAGTAATGGTTAACTTTGTTTTCCTCATAGTTTTCATGGGTAATTGTTAAGATAGCTTTCAAAGTCTTTGGTAACCTAAAACATTTAAGTTTTATTTGCATGATAATTTGAGATAAATTCATTGGATATCTAATGATATAAAAAACTAAAACACTAATTCCAAAATATGGGCCTTTGGAAAAAGGCACAATAGACCTTATTTTTGGACGGAATAGTTTTACACTTAAAGGTATTCATGTACATCCTGGTGTTATTGACTGTGATTATGAAAATGAAATTCAAGTTATGATATCGGCCGATAACCCTTATACTATTCAACCAGGAGATTAAATTGCTCAATTACTTATTCTTCCTTATATAGAGGGCCAAAGCAATCTTGTTATCAGAACTGGAGGTTTTGGCAGTACTGGAAAACAACTATATTGGCAAACTTTTTGAAAGATCCTCGCGCAGAAATACATCTTAAAAATAATAATAAATCTTTTATAGAATTAATAGACACTGGAGCTGACTTTAGCATCATATCTGAAAAGTTTTGCCTTCATCTTGGCCTGTTGAGAACTATGAGTATTTTCAATTTCAGACATTTATATTATAAAAAAACAAAGACATTCATACTACAAATATTTCATGTAACAAATAACTTAGATATAATTTCTTGCATGTGTATGGGCTGATAAACGTGTAAACTTTTACATACATAATGAAAAAATTAATGCATAGTCTGTTTTTTGTAGGTGAGCCTTTTACTAATTATTGTAGACTTGACTTTTTCAGGTTTATATTGGACCAAATTCAATAAAATGTATTTTACATGTTGAGTTAGTTAGTACAAACATACATATAGTTATAGCAGAAACCAATATGTAATACTCATGACCCAGTATAAATTTTATTCCATTCACTTTTAGTATACTGCATTATGTAACTGTATTGCATTCCAATTTGGGACGATGGCTCCTTAGGGGGAATAAAAAGAAGTCAACAGTGCTAATTAGTCTGCCATGTGGGACCGCTCCATTCCCACCCCCTCCCCAACCATTCCAAAGGCCTCATCTCCAAATAACATCACACTGAGGATTAGTTTCAACTTGTGAATTTTGGGAGTACATCAACATTCAATCTGTAGCTTAGTGTTGCATCTATTTCTCCTCATAATTCTATCATTTGTTGTCTCAAGTAATTTGATGTTCTTGTGACAGCCATATACATACCAGAGATTGTTATGTCTTCTTGAGGAATTGGCCATTTATCATTATGGAATGCTTATTTTTCACCCTGATAATTTTCCTTACTCTGAAGTCTGCTGGATGTGAAATTAATATTCTTACTGCTGCTTTTTTTTATTACTGTTAGCATAGTATATATTTCTCAATAACTTTATTTTACTGTGTATGTATTTTTATATTAAAGTGGGTTTTTTGTAGGCAACATATAATGAGGTCTTGGTTTTTGAAATATTCTGATATCTTTGTTTTTTTTCTTTCTTTTAAAGAGTGTATTTAGACCATTGATATAAAAGTCATTGATATAATGGGATTCATATATAACCATGTTTGTTACTGTTTTCTCTTTATCACCCTTGTTCTCTATTTCTGTTTTTTCTTCCCCTCTTTTCCTGTGATTGTGATTTTAGATCAACATTTTGTATTTTTCCATTTTTTCTTTTCTGTTAACATATAATTATACCTTTTTTTTTCCCTTTTAAGTGGCTGCCATGGAGCTGGTAATATACATTTACTAATCCATGTCTATTTTCTCTTTTTTTTTATTTATTTTTTAACATTCATTTATTTTTGAGAGAGATATAGAGTTGAGCAGGGGAGGGTCAGAGAGATGAGACACAGAATCCGAAGCAGGCTCTGAGCTGTCAGCACAGAGCCTGATGTGGGGCTCGAATCCACGAACCACGAGATCATGACCTGAACCAAAGTTGGACACTTAACTGACTGAGCCACCCAGGCACCCCCATTTTCAAATAATACTATATTGCTTCACAGATGGAGCAAGTACTTTGAGTGGAAAATTATCCAAATTCCTTCCTCCCATCACTGCTATCAGTGCAGTTATTCATCTCTGTTCACTTATACATAAAAATATTTCAGCACATATATTCATATAAGAGCATATATAATCAAACACATTCTTGAGGTTCAAATTTTGAACAAACTGTTTTCTGTTAAATCAATTAAAAAAAAAAAGAAAAAGGTTCCATACAAATTTTAGGATTGTTTGTCTTAGCTCTGTGAAAAATGCTGTAGGTGTTTTGATCGGGATTGCATTAAATATGTAGATTGCTTTGGGTAGTGCAGACATTTTAACAACATTTACTCTTCCAATCCATGAGCTTGGAACGTCTTTCCAATTCTTTGTGTCATCTTCAATTTCTTTCATCTGTGTTTTATGATTTTCAGAGTACAGGTATTTCACTCCTTTGGTTAGGTTTATTCTTAGGTATCTTATTATTTTTGGTGCATTTGTAAGTAGGATTGATTCCTTAATTTCTCCTTCCACTGCTTTATTATTGGCGTGTTGAAATGCAACAGACTTCTGCACATTAGTTTTGCATCCAACGACTTTACTGAATTAATTTATCACTTCTAACATTTTATTGGAATCTTTCGAGTTTCCTTTTTTAAGTTTATTTTATTTATTTTAAGAAAGAGAGAGAGCGAGCATGTGCAGGTGAGGGGGAAGAGTGGGAGAGAGGGAATCCCAAGCAGGCTCTGCGCTGTCAGTGCAAAGCCTGACACAGGGCTGGAACTCATGAACCATATGATCATGACGTGTGCCGAAATCAAGAGTCTGAAGCTTAACCAACTGAGTCACCCAGGTGTCCCCATGAGGTTTCTATATAGAGTATCATGTCATCTGCAAATAGTGAAAGTTTTACTTATTCCTCACTGATTTTGCTGTCTTTCACATTTCTTTTTGTTGTCTGATTGCTGTGACTAGGACTTCCAGTACTATATTAAATGACAGTGATGAGAGTGGACATCCTGTTGTGTTCCTGTCCATAGAGGAAAAGCTCTCAGGTTTTCCACACTGATGATGATATCAGCTGTGGGTTTTTCATAAATGGCCTCTATTATACTGAGGTATGTTCCTTCTAAACCTACCTTGTTGAGGGTTGTTTTTTTTTTTTTTTCATGAATAGGTGTTGTGCTTTGTCAGTGCCTTTTCTGTGCCTTTTGAAATGGTAGTATGCGTCCTATCCTTTCTGTTATTGGTGTGATGTATCACATTGATTGATTTGCAAATATTGAACCGCCCTGGCAACCCAGGAATAAATCCCACTTGATCATGGTGAATGATTCTTTTTAATGTACTATTGGATTCGGTTTGTTCATGTTTTGTTGAGGGTTTTTGTATCTGTGTTCATGAGAGATCTCGGCCTGTAGTTCTTTTTTCTTGTGGACTCCTCATCTGGTTTTGGTATCAAGATAATGCTGGACTCATAGAATGCATTCTATTTTTTGGAATAGTTTGAAAAGAATAGGTATTAACTCTCTTTTAAATGTTGGGTAGAATTTGCCTGTGAAGGCATCTGGCCCTGGACTTATGTTTGTGTGCAATTTTTTAAAATATATATGTATTTTAAGTTTATTTCTTTATTTTGACAGAGAGAGAGACAGCACATGAGCATGGGAGGAACAGAGAGACAGGGAGACAGTGAATCCCAAGTAGGCTCCACACTGTAATTTCACAGCCAGGCATGAGCTCGATCTCATGAACCATGCATGAGATCATGACCTGAGTAGAAATCAAGAGTTGGACACTTAACCGACTGAGCCACCCAGGCACCCCTGTTTGTCAGGAGCTTTTTGATTATGGATACAATTTCTTTGCTGTTTATTGATCTGCTTCCCGTTCCTATTACTTCTGTTTCAGTGTTGGTAGTATATATGTTTCTAGGAATTTATCCATTTCTTCCAGGTTGTCCAATTTGTTGGCATATAGTTTTTTCATAATATTCTATTATAATTGCTGGTATTTCTGTCGTGTTGGTTGTGATTTCTCTTCTTACACTAGTGATTTTATTTACTTGAGTCCTTTCTCTTTTCTTTTTGATAAGAATGGTTGTAGGTTTATCGATTATATTAATGCTTTCAGAGAACCATTTCCCGGTTTCATTGATCTGTTCCTTTTTTTTCATTTTCTACATTATTTATTTTGCCATTTTTAATGTTCATTTATTTGTTTTTGAGAGAGAATGTGAGCGAGAGAGGAGCAGAGTGACAGAGAGAGGTAGAATCTCAAACAGTCTTCATGCTCACTGCAGAGCCCCACATGGGTCTCGATCTCAACTGAGAGAGATCATGACCTGAGCCAAAATAGAGATTCAGATGATTAACAGACTGAACCATCCAGGCGCCCCTTTTTTATTTGACATTAATCTTAATTATATCCTTCCTTCTACTGGTTTTAGGCTTTTTTTTTTTGTTCTCTTCTACCTCCTTTATGTATAAGGTTAGGTTATTTATTTGGGATTTTTCTGGCTTCTTGAGGTAGCCCTCTATTGCTATATACTTTCCTCTTAGGATCACTTCTGCTGAATCCCAAATGTTTTGGACAATTGCATTTCCATTTTCATTTGTTTCCACATATGTATTTTTTTAATTACATTTTAGTTAGTTAACATGCAGTGCAATATTTGTTTCAGGAGTAGAATTCAGTGGTTCATCACTTACATACAACAGCCATTGGTCATCAAAACAATTGCCCTCCTTAATACCCATCACCCATCTAGACCATCCCCCAACCACCTCCTCTGCAGCAACCTTCAGTATGTTTTCTATCATTAAGAGTCTCTTGTGGCTTGTTTCCCTCTCTTCACGCCCCCCACCTTCCCATATGCTAATCTGTTAGGTTTCTTAAATTCACATGTTAGTGAAATCAAATGGTATTTGTCTTTCTCTGATTGACTTATTTCGCGTAGCATAATACATTCTAGCTCCATCCATGTCGTTGCAAATGGCAAGGTTTCATTGTTTTTGATGTCTGAGCAATATTCCATTGTATGTGTGATATACCCATTTGTCATACACTAGACATTTGGACTCTCTCCATAGTTTGGCTATTGTTTACAATGATGCTATAAACATTGGAGTGCGCGTATCTCTTCAAATCTGTATTTTTTTGTATCCTTTAGGTAAATACATACCAGTGTAATTGCTGTATCATAGGGTAGTTCCATTTTTAGTTATTTTGAGGAAACTCCATACTCCTCTTCACAGTGGTTGCACCAGTTGGCATTCCCACCAGCAGTGCAAGAGCGTTCCCCTTTCTCTGCATCCTCACTAACACATGTTGTTTCCTGTGTTGTTAATTGTAGCCATTCTGACAGGTGTGAAGTGATATCTCAGCACGGTTTTGATTTGTATTTTCCTGATGATGTGTGATGTTGAGCATCTTTACATGTGTCTGTTAGCCACCTGGATGTCTTCTTTGGTAAAGTGTCTGTTCACGTATTCTGCCCATTTCTTAATGGATTTTTGTTTTTGGTGTGTTGAGTTCTTTATAGATTTTGGATACTAACCCTTTATCTGATATGTCATTTGCAAATATTTTCTATGATTCCATTGGCTCTCTTTTGTTTTTTTTTTAATTGTTTCTTTCACTATGCAGAAGGTTTTTTTTTTTTTTTTATCTTGATGATATCCTAATAGGTATCTTGATGAAGTCCCATACTTCATGTTTGCTTTTGTTTCCCTTGCCTCCGGAGATGTGTCTAGTAAGAAGTTGCTAGAGCCAGGGTCAAAAAGTTTCCTGCCTAGGTTCTTCTCTAGGATTGTGATGGTTTCCTGTCTCACATTTATTGAATGGATGCCAAAAGAAAGCCTGAGTAGTGATACTGATATTGGACGAACTAGACTTTAAAACAAAACAAAGCAAAACAAAAAGAAGGACACTAGATTATAACAAAAGAGAAAACCCAAGAAGATATAAGAATTGTAAATATTTATGCACTCAATACAGAAGCCTCCATATACATAAAACTGTTAATAAAAAACATAAAGGAACTAATAGAAAATAATACAACCATCTAGGGGCATTACCCTCCCCCTCGCCCCCAACACACACACTTACACCAATGAACAGATTATCTATACAGAAAATCAACAAAGAAACAATGGCATTGGACGACACACTGGAACAGGTGGATTTTACATCCGTATTCAGAACATTCCATCCTAAAAGAGCAGAATACACATTCTTTTCAAGTGCACAAAGAACATTCTCTCTCCAGAATAGATCACATTTTAGCCCGAAAACCAGTCTCGACAAATGCAATATCTTCAACATCATACCATGCAACTTTTCTGACCACAATGCTATGAAGCTAGAATTCAACCACAATAAAAAAAAAATCTGAGAAGACCACAAATACAGGAAATAATTTGGTTGAGGTGGGGAGATAGTGCCTTGGGGAACTGAGGCAAATTGTAACCCACACCCCCATTGTCTTGAATAACACTCAGAGCCTACTACCTTTTCCAGAGGAGACCTCACTTCCAGACAGAGAGTATAAAATGAAGTAACACTTGTATGCTTTCAGTCTTGTTTTTCCCATGGGTGCCAATTAGGGGTTCTACTTTGTCTTTGGTCTGTGGTCAGGTTGCTTGGTAGATTTTGGAATTTATTTTGTGTTTGTCTTCTCCCTAGGATGGTAGCCTCACCCATTTAGTCCTCTGAAGGGTCCATTTAGTCCTCTGAGGGGTCCATCAGATGTGGAGGCCCGGACCTACATCCACAGGAGATAGAGGACAGAGGGAGTTCTCAAAGACAAGCACAAGACTGGAACCTAATCTCCACATCTAATTATTTTTCATACATTTTTTTTCACAGGATGGTCACCTCCCCACCTGTTTCTCTTATACCTGATACACCAGTATGACCCATCTCTATCCTCTCTCTTCGATCCACAGAAATACACCCAGTGAAGTTCCTCCTAAACCAGTGGTGGAAGAAACTTCTCCAAATATGACTAAACATTCAGAAGCGATTAGGGAGGGAAACAACAAAACCTCAACTGAGTAAATTGTAAACGTCTAGTTAGCTGTATTAAACAATTAATGAATAAGGCACCATTTCACCAAGCCAACAGAGGGTTGCTCCTAGGAGATGTACAAAATGGAAGGTTTTTATAGAAGGAAGGTGGGACAGGAAAGTGATTAGTAAGAGAAAAATATGGTTACTGCAATGTGGCTTTTCTTTAGAGAAAAGAGATTGCTTCACCTTTTGCAGGGAGGAAGGAGAAGGCCCACATGGCAGTCTAATTATGACTGATTGGAAAATTCCACATTGACTGGTTAAGATTACTTTTCTGGAAGCAGTTGAAACTGAAATTACAATATGTATTAAGCTCCAGTTTGGGGCCATGGTCTAAGAAGAAACCATTTTGGGCCTGCAGTGTTCTTTTCAACAAAAGCAAGGGTGATGTATTTAATTGCATTAAAAAATTACATGCCAAAACAAACAAACAAACAAAAAACATAAGCAACGTACAATCATATCTTAACCTTGCCTCCCTGATGTAACCCTGAAAAATCTTAAATGACACAGTGTGTGTGTGTGTGTGTGTGTGTGTGTGTGCACGCACGCTCGCGTGTTTCTAGAAGATGCAGTCACATGATTAGACACAATCTTTCAGTTTTTTTCACAGATGGATAACTGTTTAACATGGCATTGATTTTCACTGTTCACACTCTAGCTCATCTCCAAGAACTGCAAACTACTTCTCTGGGGTGTGCCCACTGTTAGTACTCCCCTAGTGTCTCTTTCAATCAAACCAAATTCCTGCTGACAGGGTCACTCTATGTTCTATCAACCTGGGCAGAGTTCCAGCAATTGACTGGGTCCCCCCTTAATTACAGTTTTCTCACATGGTGGCCTGAAGAGTAAAAGTGTTTTGCTTTTGGCAAAAGGCCAAGGGCTGGATAACTAAGGGGACACACCTCTAGTGTGCAGGGACCAGCCTGTGCTTCCCGGTTGCCATAGAAATCTGACGTCATTACGGCGACTGTGACGTCTTTTCAGTAGAGACAGACTTGCCCTGGCAATAAGAGCAAGTCGCACCTCAGGTGTCTGGGGCTAACCTGAGGGTGTGGGTCCTTGCGGTGGAAGCTGAACCGCCCTGGAGTGTGGGGACACAAAGGAATCTAGGTCCAAGTCGCCTCTTTCCCGCTTTGGAGCTTGGTGTCCGTCTTGCCTGTCTGGTAGGTAAAGCTATTGGGGTCCCGTCTGGCTTCACTTAGTGTGGGTCTTGCTCCAGAAGTATCCTGAAGCTGCTTTCCTCTAAAGGCAAGGGTATGGGAAGGACAACAGGCAGGGACGCTGAGTCCCAGCTTCACCGTCTGTGAAATGGGCGTGAGAATGTTTCATCCACAGGATCGCTGAGAACATTCAGTGATAGACACAAGCCAGCCCCTGGCCCTGTGGTTACTGCGGGACATGAATGCCTATATGAATTTGGGCCATTTCTTATTCTTTCTTAACTTTGTTGTTAAGGGATAGACTAAGAAAGGGGAGGAACAAGGCCCCGAGAGAAGTCCATTATTACATAGTTGTTGTGGTCACGACCCAGTTGTAGCAGGGTCGTTGTCACTAATCTAGTGACTAGCATGGTGCTGGGCAGTACATGATTACATCAGTAAATCATAGTGATTAATCAGTCTCTGTGCCACTCTTGGCAGCAGCGGGGGCGAGGGGGCTGCGGTGGTGGCTCATCTAATACCAGGTACCTGAAGGAGGCAGGCTTTGAGGAGCTGTGTCTTCATGGCTGCTAAAGCTTTTACTATAGATTCAAGGGCAGCAGTCATCAATAGACCCCATAACTTCACATTCTTAATGGGATATGATGTCTGGAACAAGAGGTTATAGATCTAAACAAAGCCATGCTGTGGAATAACTCCTGTGTGGTTCACAAACTAGCCTCAAAGTAGACAAGCTGCTTTGATCTCATCTTGGAAGAAGAGGTTTAGCACGTGGAATTTCATTCCAATAGCAGATACAGGCTGTGTAGCAGCCCTTGTGGCCCATAATAGGGATGCCTGTCTGCCTTTTTGAAAAACAATACATTTTCCAGTTGTAAAAGGAAGGTGGACTTTAATTTGCATTTGCAATAAATAAGCCTAAATTGTTTTCACCATATATGTAATCATTGGCAAATATGTTATGTCTCCTAGATGGGTGTGGGAATGCGCAGACCATCCTAGCAATTTCACATTGGAAAGTAGATTCTTCCCTGGTGCCCACGGTTGTTCCCATTATATGAAGAAATTCTTTAAAAAGTCAAAAATTTTCCACCTTTTGGTTTAGGATTAAGTGACTAGAATTTAATATTTAAAAAAAATATATTTATCATGCTAGCATCCATAATATAAAGCAGTTAGTCTTTAATATCATTATGATTATTTCCTAATATACAATATTTTTATTTCTGTACCTCAGAAGAAAATAGGCATCAACTTTTTCTGAATATTTGGGTAAATTTCATTGCAAGTGATTGTATTTTGGTTATTTGATAAGACATAGTGTGGTTCTGTTAACACTATAAGAACATAATCATGGAAATTTTTCACCTGATAAAATTGCATCAGAGAATTATGACCCTGACAGTGTTGAGGAGTGCAGACATGGACTGTTATTTTTCTCCTGATTAGACTGTGACTGTGGATTTTGAGAAAGAAAACCACAGAGTTGAAGGGCCCTTCTTGTTAGGTCATATCTGGGAGGGCATGATACCTATGTGACATCATTGGGTCACAGGAAATGTTGATCTTCATTTTAAGGTTAAGGAGATCTTTGCCTAGTTTCTGCAGTGTATAGTTTCTACTTTCACCAACTCTATTCTTTGGAAGTTAATCACTAAGTGTGCACAATGTGAATGTCAGTGATGATGTATTGATATTAAACATTTGCACTTGGCTCAACGATAAACATTTACTAAAATGAATGTGAATTTTATTTATAGTAAAAATTGTATCCCGCAATAACTCTACTACTTATGAAATATTTGAGTTAAAAAACATGGGGAGCTATCAAATTAATCCAGGTTAAGAAAAATCTTTAAACTTCCTCCTTTCTCCCCTCTAGACAATCACTATCCAGAATGAGATGATTATCATTCCTACAGATTCCTTTATTCTTTTACTTCAAATGTGAGCTTCTGTAAACAAAATATAGGATTGTTTTTTTATGTTTTCACTACACATAGACACACACATACACATAAACAGTGGTGTGCTCATCCTCCAAGTTTCTAATTTAACATTGTGTAAGCATGCATATATAGTATATGTGTATGTACAATGTGTATGTACAGTGTGCATATATATAATGTGTATATGTACAGTATATACATGCACACACATATACAGGAAAACTTAATCCTTACCCTCAAGGGAGCATTGTGAGGATTTGAAGGGGAAACTTCCCTCTAGATCCCAGCATGAGGAGTTCAAGGGGACACTTCCTCCTAGGTCCCTGTACAGTACTTGTTGCATCACCAGCAATGGCAAGGTTTGCTGTCTTTCCAAATGCTCTGAGCTTTAACAGGGATGAGTTTATTTAATTCATTCATTTCTGCTTTTGTTTTAACTATTCTTTCCACCTTATCACTATAGTTTTAGATTATGATTCCTTATCTTGCTTTTTAATGGAATGTTTAATTCATTTTTTTTATTTCTGTTTATATAGGTTTTTAAATTTGTTTTTCTCTAGTTTTATTCAGATATAATTGAGATATAACATTGTGTAAGTTTACAAACTGTAACATAAGGTTTTGATATATATGTATATATATAGGAAAATTATTACTACCATAACTTTTTTAATGTTTATTTATTTTTGAAAGAGAGAGCATGTGTGGGGGAGGGGCAGAGGAAGAGGGGGACAGAGGATCCGAAGTGGGCTCTGTGCTGACAACAGCGAGCCCAGTGCGGTTCTTGAACTCACAAACCATGAAATCATGACCTGAGCCAGGTTGGATGCTCAACCGACTAAGCCACCGAGGCACCCCTCTACCATAACTTTAGTTAATACTGTTGGCTAACATAGTTGTTGTTATTTATGGGTTATTATTATTATTTTATTTTTTTTATTTTGAGAGAGAAAAAAACAACAGAAGAGGGGCATTGAGAGAGGGAGAGAGAATCCCAAGTAGGCTCCACGCTGTCAGCATAAAGCCCGCCATGGGGCTCAATCTCATGAACCGTGAAGTCATGACCTGAGCTGAAATCGAGTCGGATGCTCAACCGACTGAGCCACCTAGATGCCCCACATAGTTGTTATTTTTGTTTCTTGAGATAAGAACTTTTAAGATCTACTGTTAGCAACTTTCAAGTATACCATACACTATGGTTAACTGTAATCACCATGCTATCCACTACATCCACAGAACTGATTTATCTTTTAACTGGTGGTTTGTACACTTTGACCACCTCTGCCCATTTTCTTTTTTTCTGAATTGAGGTGTAATTGACATATAACCTTACCTTAGATTCCATTGTATACCATAATGATTCTATATTTGTATAGTTTGCAAAATGATGACCACAATAAGTCTAGTTAACATGTCACATACATAGGTACAAAATCTATTTTTCAATGAGAATTTTAAGATGCACTCTCTTAGTAACTTTCAGATATGTAACACAATGTTATTAATTGTTGCCACCATACTAAACATTACAACCCTTTTGATCCCTGTCAACCATTTTTACACTCCTCATCCCTCATATACATATTTAGTCTTTCAAAATATACCCTGGAAGTTGCCTTAGTTAGATACTGATATGTTGTGTTTTCATTATCATTATCCTCACCAAATTCAGGAATTTTAATCTCTTTTTTCATTTAGACCCAAGATTTGTTTAACAGGCTTTGATAGATTAAGTTTTCATGAATGTCTCATGCTCTTCTGAAAAGTAAGTGTCCAGTCTAATAGGGATCACAGTTCACTATAGTCTCTGTCTATAAGATCTGCCCTTGGGATTATGTTGTTTATGTCTTGTCTACAATGACTAAGCGTTTCTCGACTTAACCACTTTTGGACTAAGGGAAGTGTGTTAGAATCATCTATTATTAGTGTGTTTCTTCTTTTTCCCCTTGGACCTACAGTAGTTTTTGTCCTATGAATAATTTTTTCTGTGTAATTGGATATATACGTATTAATATCTCACATATTCCTTGTGAATTTTAGCCTTTACCATTGGAAACTATGTTTTCTTCCCTTTTCAGATCCATTTTGATCTTAATTCTCCTATCTCTAATAACAAGACTAAGACCCCTTATTTCCTGTTATTGGCAATTGCCTGATACATATTTCCTTATTTAAAAAAAATGTTTAAGCAATCTGAATTCCTTTGTTTTAGGGTTATCTCTGGAAAAAAAAGTATAGTTTTAGATTTTCCTACAACAGGCAATTTGAAAATGCTTTTACTAGGTGAGTTAAGCACATTTACATTTACTGATATGATCAAAGACTTTAATCATTTGCGTTTAGTTATGCCAGATTTCTTATAAACTCATGAAATGATAAACTCCTGTTTAAATGATAAAACAATTATAATAGATAGTGTGCTTCATTCCCTCCTTTTTGTTAAGTTTATTTATTTATTTATTTTTGCGAAAGATCATGAGTGGGGGAGGGGCAGAGAGAGGGAGAGAGAATCCCAAGCAGGCTCCACACGGTCAGCACAAAGCCTAACGTGGGGCTTGATCTTGATCTGTGAGATCATGATGTGAGCTGAAATTAGGAGTCTGACGCTTAACCAACTGAGCCACCCAGGCACCCCATTACATTTTTAATTTTTTTAAAGTAATCTCTACACCCAGTATGGGGTTCAAACTCATGACCCCAAGATCAAGAGTTGCACCCTTCATCAACTGAACCAGTTAGGTACCCCCTCCCCTGTCTCTTTTTATTGAGTATTAAGAATGGTTGTTGTTTTGTTCTAGTGGTACTTTTATACTAAGCCCTTAACTACAGTACTTAATATGCTTGACATGGAAGGAAGTCTTACTAAGGAATAGACAAATGGTCCTGGTATGAACACATAATTCACATAGCAAGCAATGTACATACTCATTAAACTTTTAAAAATATGCCATGTTACAATACATAAAGAAAGCAAATTAATATCCTGGGATATCACGCTGAGTGAAAAAGACATGTTGCTTAATAATATGTAAATTTGATAGTTGGGGAAAAGAATATGTGTAAATGAACATATTTTGTAGACCCGCATTCCTGCCTCTAAAATTTGTCTGACACTGGAGTAGTGAGTTAGCCTTTGTGAGCTTGAACTTAGCCATATGTAAAATGGGCACATTGATATTTACCTCAGAGAACTGTTACGAGAAATGAGCAAACCCTTAGAAATCATCTGATAGATAATATTTCAGCAAAAAATGCCTGGTGTCTGCTGTGTTCATCCACCCCCAAAAGACATCTTAAAAACCAACATCTAACAATCCTTCGGACTGAGCAGGACAAAATGAAATGAATATATATTTAAATGACAGATAAGCTTTGGTGGTATTTATTAATTGGATGAATTACCTGAAAATGGTGGAAATGAAGAATCACATCATCATTTCCTTAATTAATTAATTAATTTTTACATTTTCTGTTCTTTTCACCTTCCATTTTGACAATGGAATAGCAAGTTTCCTTTGAGGGGAAAAGAGAGTACAGAATAACAGACTATAAAGATGGGTCTGCCTTACAGCAGACTGAAATCAGAAGAGCTAGGTCCCAAATACCAGATCAGTCCTTGCCTATAGTACTATGGGTAGTCACTTCCCCTGTGCTGACCTCAGCCCTAACACAGAGCAAAGATTGTAAACCCAATGGTTAGGGATGGGCCTTTGGACTCAAACTTGCTTGTCAACTTGGGAAAATTAAATAACCTCTTTAATTATCTTTAGTAAATGTTGAGTCATATGTGAAACCCACATGTAATGAACATACATTACAGATGCATGCATAGAGAGTGTGATGGGATGAAATGCACAAACGTGATATATTTTTTTAAGCTAATGAATGGTAAGAATTGCTGATTAATTATATATTTCATTCTGGATGTACCATGTTTTCCACAATTTTGGAATTAATATGGATCATTTAAAAACAAAATTAAAGCTTATAGAAACAATGCTTGTTATTAAATAACAGAGATTATAAAAATAGTAGAACACACTTCTATATCATTCTATTAAACAATAAAATATTACAGATAGTTGTAACTCATTTGAAGTACTTTTCTGATCACATTAGCTTCCCGCTTATCCAGGGTACAGACTCACAAATTTTTGGATCTTTAGATTTCTAATATATTTCTTTATACTTTTATTATATATGTATATATCCCTACATGAAACATGCTATTATTCCCCTGCATGATTTGTCTGTAGTTGCCTGGCTATAGTCTGCATGTGGGTTTATGTGAAGGTATAAATGTTGAGCATTTCCATAAGTGTTTTATGAAGAGATTTTAGGAGAAATTTTAATGATGTATCTTTTCATCCTACTCCTGGAATTTAGAAATGTATTCCAATCCCTCTCCACAAGATGAGCCTCCACTGCGCTCATGGTTTTAAGGGAATGGGAATATATTCCTTCAAACTGTTCCCTCATACACATGGATAGGCATTTCCTCAGCTTTGTGAGTATGCAATCAGAATAAATAATATTTTTCGTTTTCAGACATTTTCTCAAAAAAAGGTGTCCTAAGTTACATTCTTTTGCTATAGGAATAGCTCTGCAAGGAAGTCACTTTCCTTGACACATAGACAGGACTCCTTCATCAGACAGCAGATACATATACATTGGTAGTCTTTAACTTTTGTGACTGAATCTCCAGCACTGCTGGGTGGAAATGTTTGTCCAAGTCTGGAATTCATTTGCCCCTTCCTTGGGGCAAATCTAAGCCACATTCTCCAACATCAATTTTATAAGAAAGTTGATGCATTTTCCTTCTTTTTCTTTTGTCTTGTTTGGTAGTTGGTTCAGATCCCAGATGTGGAGATGGGGTGTATTTTGGGAGCTCTTAAGGTCAAAAGCTTTTTGGAGTAAGACCATAGTAATAGTTTGGGAACCCGACAGACAGCAAAGTGAAGAGCTGTGGATGTATTTTTAGACCCACACCTTAGGGCAGAGGAAGATATGTGCTTCAAAGGGGCAGCTTGCTACAAGAGTTTTTCAGGAAGAAGCATGGGCTGTGCAATCCATTTGTCCTTCCAAACTCACTAATCAGGTAAGTGATTACATACAGAAATGAGTGTATCGAGAGGTTAGATGTGTTTAGTCGTGGATGTGCCTACACTTGGAAGAAAATATTGGGAGTGGAGGATAAGAATTCCCCTGGAGGAACCAATATGTACTTTAATTGACTGGGTTTCTGACTATTAACTGACTAATCATTTAGGCCTGCCTCACTGAAATAGTTCTGGAACTTCTTAAGTGACATGTTCTATGTATGTATCTAGATGATTCAGTCACAGGATTATAGACAACCTCTTAGTTTTCTGCCACAGATGGCTAACTGTCATGAGCATGGCCTTGATTTTTAAAATTGTTATTTTCATTTCAGTTAGTTAACATGCAGTGCTATATTAGTTTCAGGTGTATAATATAATGATTCAACATTTCCATACATCACCCTGTGCTCATCATGATAAGTGCACTCCTTAATCCCCATCACCTCTTTCACCCATCCCGCCTCCCTCTACCCCTCTGGTAACCATCAGTTTGTTCTCCATAATTAAGAGTCTGTTTCTTGTATCCCTCTCCCTCTCTTATTTTTCCCTTTGCTTGTTTCTTTTGTTTCTTAAATTCCACATATGAATAAGATCATATAGCACTTGTTTCTGACTGACTTATTTCACTTAGCATTATACTTTGTAGCTCCATCCATATCCTTGCAAATGGCAAGATTTCATTCTCTTTGGTGGTTGAATAATATTCCATTTACATATATATCACAATTGATTTATCTATTCACCAATCAATGGGCACTTGGGCAGATTGGCCTTCATTTTATATGTTCACCCTCTGAGGGTTACTTCACTTTAAAGAACCCTAGGCTATCACCATGGGTCTCTATGTATTGATAATAACTGGCCTACTGTCTCCTTTAGGCAAGCAAAATTCCTGGCAGGGACATTCTTTGTTCCATGAACATGAGCAGAGTTCCTCCAATTGCCCAGGTCCCAGGCTCGTGCTTCTAACTAGTATGCTTTCTAACGTGTTGACCTGATGAGCTAAGGTGTTTGCTTTCAGGCAAATGAGTGGGACTGCATGAGTGTGTAGAGACATCTCCAGTGTAGAGATCCAGCTGATGCATCCCATTTACCGTAGAAACCCGAGGTCAACATGGTGATTGTGATGACTTTTTACAGAGGCACACCTCCCGTGGTGGGAATCGCAAGGTCCCACCTTTAGGTGTTTGGGATTCAGCTGAGTGTGTGGGTCCTCATAGTGGGAGCTGAACCTCCCTGGGGTGTTGGGAGACAAAGGGTCCAGAAGCAAGTCACCTGTTTCCCACTTTGGAGCTTGGTGCCTGCTGTCTTGTAGTTATAGCCATTGGGGTCCTTATTTACCCCAATGACGGTGGGTCCTGCTCCAGAGGATTTCTGGAGCTGAATTTCTCTAAAGGCAGGGCCACAGGACTTAAGAGATGGGACAACTCTGACCCCCATCTTCCCCCTATGTCAAATGGGGATGAGAATACTTCACCCACAGGATCACTGAGAACACTCAGTGATACACATGAACAAGCCCCATGGCCCTATGATCATGAATGCCTATATGGATTCAGGCCTCTTACGCCTTTCCAACTTTGTTATTAAAAAGGAGTAACAGGCTCTGTGAGGAGTCCATTATAACATGTGGTTGTTATCACAAATTAATTATTTCACTATTATACCATGTCAGGCATGGTGGTGGCACATAGTTACACTAATAAATCATAGTGATTGCTGGATCTGTCTCTCCCCATACATGCTGGTGGCCAAGCTCATATCAAGTTCCTGAAGAAGGCAGGGTCTGAGGGTCTGAGTCCTGATGGCTGCTGAAACTTCTACTCCAGGTTCAAGGGCAGCAGTCCTCAGGAGACCCCAATACCTCACAGTTTATATAGTTTCATTTTCTCTTCTTTCTTAGGATATCAGTTGTACTTTTTTGTTTTCCTTTTTAGTTGCTGCCCTCTGGTTTACAATATACATTTACTAATCCAAGTCCACTTTTAAATAATACTATACTACTTCACAGGGAGAGCAAGTACCTTATGATAATAAAATAAGCCTAATTCTTTCCTCCATCCTTTATGTCATTGCTGTTATTCATTTCATTTTGCCTATACATAAGGATATATCAGCATATATATTTATATATAAGCATATGGGATTGAATATGTTTTTGCTGTCTTAATTTCGAACAAACTGTTATCTGTTAGATCTATCAAAAATAAAAATAATTTTTTTTTATTTTACCTTCATTTATAACTTCTTTAAGGCTTTTTCCTTGCTTTTTTTTTTTAAGTTTATTTATTTTGAGAGAGAGAAAGCAGGGAAGAGGGAGAGAGAAAGGATCCCAAGCATGTTTTCCACTGTCAGCACAGAGCCTGACATGGGGCTTGAACTCAAACTGTGAGATCATGACCTGAGCTGAAACCAAGAGTTGGACGCTTAATTGACTAAGCCACCCAGGTGTCCCAAAGGCTTCTCCTTTCTTTATGTGGATTTGAGTTTATGACCTATACTATTGTTGTTCTCTCTAAAGAACTTACCTTAATACCATTTGCAACACATTTTCTCAAAAAAATTTTTTTGAGGAAGTCTTTATTTCTCTGTTGTGAAGGACAATTTAGCAGGTACAGATGTCTAGGTTGGTGGGGCCTTTCTCAACATTTTAAGTATTTCATTCTATTCTCTTGTTGCTTGCATGGCTTTTGAGAAGTCATATATAATTCTTACTTTTCTTTTTCTATAATGCATGGCTTCTGAGAAGTCAGATATAATTCTTACTTTTGCTTCTCTATATATGATGCGTTTTTCCCCTCTCACTGGCTTTGTTCAGGATATTGTCTTTATCTTTGATTTTCTGTACTTTGAAAATGATGTACCGATGTATAATTTTTTGGTATATATCCAGCTTGGATTTCTCTGCTTTTCTTGCAACCGTGGTTCATTTTCTGGTTCAATTTGGGGAACTTCTTAGTCATGTAAAATATGCCTCTGTTCCTTTTTTCCTTCTCTTTCTTGTATTCCTATGACAAGTATGTTACAGCTTTTTTTTTTTTAAATCCAAGTTAGTTAACATATATAGTGTAATAATGATTTCAGGAATAGAATTTAGTGATTCATCACTTACATATAACACCCAGTGATCATCCTAACAAGTGTCCTCCTTAATGCCTCTTGCTCATTTAGCCCATCCCCCAACCCAACACCCTGCCAGCAACCCTCAGGTTGTTTTCTGTATTTAAGAGTCTCTTATGGTTTGTCTACCTCTCTGTTTTTATATTATTTCTTCTTCCCTTCCCTTATGTTCATATGTTTTGTTTCTTAAATTCCACATATGAGTGAAATCACATATTTGCCTTTCTCTGACTGACATATTTTGCTTACCATAATACACTCTAATTCCATCCGCGTTGTTGCAAATGGCAAGATTTCATTCTTTTTGATCACCCAGTAATATTCCATTGTATATATACACCACATCTTCTTTATTCATTCATCAGGTGATGGACATTTGAGCTCTTTCCATACCTTGGCTATTGTTGTTGATAGTGCTGCTATAAACATTGGGGTGCATGTGCTCCTTCGAATCAGCATATTTGTATCCTTTGGATAAATACCTACTAGTGCAATTGCTGGCTTGGAGGGTAGTTCTGTTTTTAATTTTCTGAGGAACCTCCATATTGTTTTCCAGAGTGGCTACACCAGTTTTCATTTCCTCCAGCAGTGCAAGAGTGTTCCCTTTTCTCCGCATCCTTGCCAACATCTGTTGTTTCTTGAGTTGTTAATTTTACCCACTCTGACAGGTAAGAGGTGATACCTCATTGTGGTTTTGATTAGCATTTCCCTGATGATAAGTGATGCTGAGCATCTTTTCATGTGTCTTTTAGCCCACTTTGATGTCTTTGGAAAAGTGTCTTTTTATGACTCCTTCCCATGTCTTCACTGGATTATTTGTTTTTTTGGGTGTTGAGTTTGATGAATTCTTTATAGATTTTGGACACTAGCCCTTTATCTGATATGTCATTTGCAAATATCGTCTCCCATTCCATCAGTTGCCTTGTAGTTTTGCTGATTGTTTCCTTCGCTCTTTTGTCTTGATGAAGTCCCATAGTTCATTTTAGCTTCTGTTTTCCTTGCTTCTGGACACATATCTAAGTAGGTAGTTGCTGCAACCGAGGTCAAAGAGGTTGCTGCCTGTGTTCTGTAGGATTTTGATGATTTTCATGTCTTACATGTAGGTCTTTCATCCACTATGAGTTTATTTTGGCGTATGGTGGAAGAAAGTGGTCAGGTCATTCTTTTGCATGTCACTGTCCACTTTTCCCTGCAACATTTGCTGAAGAGACTGTCTTTTTTCCATGGGATATTTTTTCCTGCTTTGTTGAATTTAATTGACCTTACATTCATGGGTCCATTTCTGTGTTCTCTCTTCTGTCATATTGATCTGTATGTATGTTTTTGTGCTAGTATTATACTGATTTTTTTATGATTACTGCTTTGTAATACAGCTTGAAGTCTGGAATTGTGATGCCTCCAGGTATGGTTTTCTCTTTCAACATGACTTTGGCTATCCAGGGTCTTTTCTGGTTCCATATAAGTTTTGGAATTGTTTGTTTTAGCTCTGTGAAAATGTTGGTGTTATTTTGATAGGGATTGCATTGAATATATTGATTGGTGGAATCTTTAGGGTTTTCAATGCGTAACATTTTGTCACCCCCAAGTAGTGATACTTTAATTTCCTCATTATCAATTAGGATGCTTTTTGTTTCTTTTCCTTCTCTGATTCCTTCTTTTTCCTTCTCTGATTGTTTCTTTTCCTTCTCTGTAGACTGAAAGTCTACAACTTTCAGTACTATGTTGGATAAAAGAGAGGACATCCTTGTCTTGTTGCTAATCTTAGAGGGAAATCTCTGTTTTTCACCACTGAGTATGTTACCTGTAGGTTTTTTCATATATGGCCCTTATTATTTTGAGGTATGTTCCCTCTAAACCCACTGCGTATTGATATTGTTAACCCCTTCACTTGGCTCAGTGTTAACCATTTGATTATATTTATGTTGAAAACTGTATCCCCTAAAGACTCTGCTACTTATGAAATATTTCAGTTAAAAAGCATTGTGAGCTATGAAACTCATCCAGATTTAGCAACATCTTTACATTTGCTTCTTTCTCCTCTTAGGATAATCAGTATCCAGGATATTGGATTCCCATGCTATTCCCATGCATTCCTTTCTTATTTTACTCAAAATGACAGCGTCCCTAAACAAAATATAGCGTTCTTTTGTATGTTTTCTTTACAAACAGATGCACACACACAGACACACAGACACACACATTTACACATAAACACGGTAGGCATCATCATCCTCCAACTTGCTAATTTAATAAAATTTGTGCAGGGGTACCTGGGTGGTTCAGTCAGCTAAGTGTCCAATTCTTCTTTTTTTAATGTTTGTTTATGTTTGAGGGGCGGGGGAGGGGCAGAGAGCAAGGGAGACACAGAATCCAAAGCAGGCTCCAGGCTCTGAGCTGTCAGCACAGAGCCCAATGCAGGGCTTGAACTCACAAGCCGTGAGCTCATGACCTGAGCCGAAGTCAGATGTTTGACTGAGCCACCCAGGCGGCCCAAGCGTCCAATTCTTGATCTCAGCTCAGATCTTGATCTCAGGGTCATGAGTTCAAGCCCCATGTAGGGCCCCACACTCAATGTGGAGCTTACATTAAAAAAAAAAAAAAAAGACTAAGGAAGTGTATTTAGAGAGATAGAAGAAATTTTGTGACCCAGAAGCTTTAAAAAAAAAATTAATCTGCTCTTTTTCCTTGCTTGCATTGTACTCTCTCTCTCAAATAAAAAATAATAATAATTAAAAAATTAAAAAGGATAATATTTGTGCACGCATACATTCATATATATGTATTATAAATAATATTGTGTATATATATAATTTATATAGAGAGTATGCCTACATATAATATGTCTGTGTATAGAGTGTTTATAAACACATACACACAAAAACAGAAAACCTTATTCTCAAGGGAGTGTTATGAGAAGTTCAAGGGGAGCCTCCCTCAAGATCCCAGCACACTATTGGGGGCATCACCCATAATACCAAACTTCGTGACCTTTGTATTCCAACAGCTCTGAACATTAACTGGGATGTTGTTTCTTAACTCATTTATTTCTTCTTTACCTCTTACTATCCTTTCCAACTCATTCTTGTTTAGGTTGTGATGCTTTATTTTACTCTTTGTAATTAATGCTTATTTATTTTCATTTTTGTAGATATAGTTATTTATTTTTTCCTCTAGTTTTATTGAGATATATTTGAAATAAAACATTGTATAAGTTTAAGAAGTACAACATAATGATTTGATACATGTATGTATTGCAAAATGATTACCACAATCAGTTTAGTTAATGTTCATCACTTCATCCAGTTACAATTTTCATTTCTTGTGATAAAAACATTAAGATCTATTCCCTTAGTAAACTTCACATATACAGTACAGCATTCTTAACTATAATAACCATGCTGTATACTACATTTTGAGAACTGATTTATCTTATAACTAGAAGTTTTTGCCTTTTGACCATATCCACTTTTTTATGAAGTAAAATTGATATATAACATTAATATAGATTTCAGCTGCACACCATAATGATTCAATATTTGTATTTTGCAGAATGATAACCACAATAAATCTAGTTGACATCCATCACCTCCATCTTTACATAAGTGAAGATAAATATCCAGAAGTTGAATTGCTGGATCATATTGTAATTCTATTTTTAGTTTTTTGAGGATCCTTCATAATGTTTTCCATAGTGATTGCACCAATTTACACCTCACTAACAGTACACAAAGGTTCTCTTTTCTCCATATTCTCCAGCACTTGTTACCGCTTGTCTTTATGATAATAGACATTCTAACATGTGGGAAGTGGAAGCAATATCTCGTTGTGGTTTTGTTTTTAATTTCAACATTATAAAAGCCATATATGGAAAACCCACAGCTAACACCATGCTACTTGTTAAAAACTAAAAACTTTTTCTTTGAGATCAGAAACAACACAAGGATGTCCACACTCGCCACTTTTATTCAACATAGTACTGGAAGTCCTAACCACAGCAATCAGACAACAAAAAGAAATGAAATTCATCCAAATTGGTAAGAAAAAAGTAAGACTTTTCACTATTTGTACATAACATGATATTATATATATAGAAAACCCTAAAGACTCCACCAAAAATGTGCTAGAACTCATAAACACATTCAGTCAGTTCCCAAGATACAAAATCAATATATAGAAATCAATGCATTTCTATACACTATTAATGAAGTAACAGAAAAAGAAATTAAGAAGACCATTCCATTTACAATTGCTCAGAAAGAATACAATATCTAGGAATCAACTTAAGCAAGGAGGTGAAAAACCTGTACTGTGAAAACTAGAAAACATTGATGAAAGAAATTGAAGACAACACAAAGAAGTGGAAAGACATTCCATGCTCTTGGACTAGAATAACAAATATTGTTAAAATGTTCATGCTATCCAAAGAAACCTACAGATTTAATTCAATACCTATACAAATACCAATGGTATTTTTTATAGAACTAGAGCATCCTGTTTTCTGTTAGAAGAAAATTTGAGATGACTCTGTGTGTGTGTGTGTGTGTATGTGTGTGTGTGTGTTTCCATATTCCCTCTAGCTCTACCACCTCCAGTACACACTCAACAGTTGCAGTTTAAACTCAGTTCCAGAGCTGTACCTCCAATCTCAGCTTTAGATATCCCAGAAAATATGTTTTGTTTATATCCTAGAAAAGTGATGTATACAAAAGTATTCTTCCAGCTAAGTGAAAATCCAGAAAGCTGGTTGATCCCATGGTGTCAAGCTCCCAGCCTCCATCTTCTCTTCCCATTTATGAGGCCCATTAGTCCGAGACTCTTAGAGCTGACATTCTGGATCTGACCACTGGGCAGCATTTCCATTTTTCTTATTATTTTTTTCTTAATGAAAAAAAATTTTCAACAAGTAAAAAAAAAAAAACGAAACAATTTACTATTTCACCAATTCTGCTTGGAACATTCATAGGTATATTAAAGCAGATCCATTTTGTGTTCACCCCAAGCTACATCCTATTCCCTGACTTATCTGTTCCCTCATAACTGTCAGCTGATGTGCAGTGTGGACTGTACAATGCTTCCCTACCAGACAACAGGATGTTCACCTCCATCATCCCACACTTGTACAGGCTGCCATGACCTACTCCCAGTTCGTCTGCCATCCCCTGTCCATGACATGGGACACAGCTGCTCAGACCCTGCTCTGATGCCCCATGCTCTGAGTTAGCTACCCCCTGTTCTGTTCTACATTGCCCCTTAGCATATCTGCCACTGACTGCCAAGGCATGCCCCTGTCACCTGGTGTTTTTCATCTGCAGGCCCCGGAGTATGTGGTTTCACAATCGTAATTTACACCTAACAGGTTTTTTTTTCCCAGACAAAATTAGAATTATTCTGCATAAGTTCAAATCCTGGATTTGGGGAGATTACTGATTTGTCTTTACTCCTTGCTGACACTTTTTGGAAACGGTTTGATGATGCTGGCGCTTTGGTGCCACCTTGTGACCGAATCCTGAATTGCAGCTTGAATATCACAAGACAGAAAAGTGGGAGGGAGCAGCTGTGACCCAAATCCCCCAGACAGAGATTTCTGGAATTCAGAATGGAGCAGGGGGATTCTTTGTGTACAGCATATTGATGGGCTGTCTCTGGACACTTTATTTAAGTGGAATCATACAATATGTGGCTTTTGGCATATTCGGCTTCTTTCACTTGGCTTAATGTTTTCAGGGTTCATCCATGTTACAGCATGTATCGGTACTTCATTCCTTTTAATTGCCATATAATATGTCACTATTTTTTTGATTCATTAATGGTGAATATTTGGGTTCTTTCTTATTTTGCTAATATAAATAATGGTGTGTACATCATACCCAATTTGATGATGGTGGTGTATTGTTGTCACCTTCTGACGAAAGTATGAACTGCAGCTTGGACATGGTGGGGCAAGAAATTGAGAGTAAGAGGCTATGACTTAAACCCACAAGACAGAGCTTTCTGGAAGTCAGGATGGAACAGGGGGAATTCCTTGGACACAGCTATATTGATGGTCTTTCTCTGCATATTTTGTATAAATGGAATCATACAATAAGTGGGTTTTTTTTGCATATTTGGCCTTTTTCACTTGGTAATGTTTCCAAGGGTCATTGATGTTGTAGCATATATCAGTACTTCGTTCCTTTGTTTGCCCAATAATATACATCATTTCTTCACTCATGCATTAATTGGCTGACATGTGGATTGCTACCACTTTTGCTATTATAAGTGATGATGCTACATATATTCATGTTCAAGATTTTATGTAGACATATATTGTCATCTCTCCTGCCTGTGAACCAAGGACTGGAATCGCAGGGTCCTATGGTAACTCTCTGTTGAAGCACTTGCAGAGCTGCCAGACTATTATTATGACCCTGAGAGTGTTGAAGAGTGCAAGGATAGTCTGTTATTTTTTTCTCCTGATTACATTGTGGTTATGGGTTTTGAGAAAGAAAACCAGAGTTCGAGTGCCCTTCTCATCACCTCACATTTACGAAGACATGAGACCCACTTGACATCACTAGGTCATTGGAGATGTTGGCCCTTATCTCAGAGTGAAGGCTGTTTTTGTCTAGTTTCCCCAGTGTACAGTAACTATTTTCCATTCACCGACTCAAGAAATGAGTCACTAAGTCTACCTTGTCCTCAGGAGTGAGAGGCAGAATTAAGATTCAGCACATGGAGAAAAGGCATCTACATATATTATTTGGAATTATTTGATAAAGACAGTTTGTTTTCTGTGATCCATGTTTTTATTAATTGATACATTTATTTATATCAGTATAGATTCAGGTATACTTATTTTGTTTTTGTTTTTTTTAATAGAAAGATTCCAAAAGAAACTCTAGCATGATTTGTATGCTACAGAAATCAGTACAATTTAACACTAACTGCAAGAGTTCCCTAACTCTACCATTATATACCATCACCAGTGTGTGATCTAAACATGACATATTAGACAATGCTTTTAGAAAATATATTTATCAACAACAGAGTTTGGAACAACATTATAATTTCACATAATTTTATCCCATACCTAGCTTTCTTTAGAAAGAAATGAAATCAGTCCTGAAAGCGGTTATTGAAGTGAACAGAAAATATTATTGCTAACATGCACAAAACACATTTGCAAAATCCTTTTTAATGAAGGAAAAGTCGAGCTATGTTGGAGAAAATGTGTGCTTCATTTGAGAGGCCAGTGTCTAAAGCATAGCTTTTCAGTTATCTGACTCTGACTCTATTGAAACTAACTAAACTCTAGCCTGTACATAACTGATCTCACTGCAATGAAGTCCTTGTGTATACCCAGGCAATTTATTCTGTCCTGGGAGACAGAAGTTTTTCCTCTGGGTGGAACACATGTTTGTCTTAATTTGAACTACCATTTAAATCTTCCTGATCTATACATGTTCAAAGACTGAGTTGTAGAATTGGCAAGTGTAATTTCTGTGGAAGCATGGGGGAATAGCACCCATTAGATGAGGGATGGAGACTAAATTAAATGGTATGTGAAGGCAATGTGAATTAAGTATGGAAAATTCTTCAAAGAATATTGTTGCGTGTATATGTAAAAAAAAAAAAGTGAGTAACGAGATGTGGAGAGGGGCCCAGGGCATTAAACCATATTTATAAGTTATGAATTATAGGAGACTTGAATGAACAGGCTGAAATTTTAATGGGAATGACCATCTCTTATTAGATTTAACATCTGAATTTACCACACTACCCTTTTCACACATTACTTCTTTGTTTCCATTCTGGAAAAGCCTAAAACTTAACCAGAGGGATGATGTAGAGTTTGATCTTAATGCCTGTTAAACAGACGAGAGGATGGATAGATGGATATACAAGGTGTCAAACATGTGCTTTAAAGTCATACATTATCACTATCCCAGGGG
Organism: Panthera pardus; assembly: GCF_024362965.1. Taxonomy (NCBI): domain Eukaryota; kingdom Metazoa; phylum Chordata; class Mammalia; order Carnivora; family Felidae; genus Panthera; species Panthera pardus. The sequence continues at coordinate 43,889,257 of NW_026526843.1, read as the reverse complement.
AAGAGAGAGGTCTTGACCCAGCTGTCTGAAACCTTGGTTTTGGGTAGCTGAAAGGATGCAGTTTCCCAGGACTCTACAACTGATGGTGAAAGAACAGAGGCAGTTAGTTCCATTGTGAAGGAGGGTCTTGAGAGTGTCTTTTGCCAGAGAAAGGTGACTTCATTGTGAAGACCCTGAGGACATTTTAATAGAGACAAAGCTGCCTGGAGAGGAGAGCAGGTCTCACTTTCAGCTCTTTGGGATTCAGTTGGTAGAGTGAGTCCCCAGGATTCAGGGGCTGCACCACCCTGGAGTGTGAGGATGCAAAGGGATCTCAGATCAAAGTTGCCTCTTTCTTGTTTGGGGATGCAGTGCTCCAGCTTTCCCCTAGGTAAAGCCGTTGAGGGTCCTGTCCTGCCCCAGTAAGTGTGGGTCCTGCTCCAGGAGTGTCCTGGAGCTGCTTTCCTCTAAAGGCAGGGGCGCAGAAAGCAAGATAGGTAACGACTCTTTCTGAGCCCCAGATTTTCCCTCTATAAAATGGGGATGAGAATGCTTCACCCACAGGACCTTTGAGAAAGTTCAGTGATACACATAAGCAAGCCCATAGACCCATGGTTGCTGTGGGGTCATGAATGCCTTATGAATTCAGTCCACTTCTTATTCCTTTTCAACTTTGTTCTTAGGGGATACATGAGGAAAAAATAACAAGGCCCTATTGTGAAGCCCATTGAAACATACTGTTTTTTTTTTTTTATGACCAACAGTCAATTATATGAATGTCATTATCTGTAACCTAGTACTTTGCATGGTGCCAAGCACATCATTACTCCATAAATGATACTGATATCTAGGTCTCTCTCCCTGTACAGGTCTTCATGGATGTGGCCAACCTCCCATCAGGTGTTGGAAGGAGTCAGATTCTGAGGACCTGTGTCTTGAGGTCTGCTGTAGCTTCTACTCCAGATTCAAAGGCAGCAGTCCTCAGGAGTTCCTGACAGTTCACGTCCCTGTGAGATATGATGCCCGGCTCAAGTGAGGTCAGAGATCTAACAATAGCATGTTGTGAAATAGGTCCTTGAGGTTCACAAACTAGCCTAAAAGTAGAGAAGTTGTTTTGGTTTAATCATGCAAGAAGAGGTTTTAGGACGTGAAATTTTATTTCTTCAGAAGCTACATGCTCTATGTAGCCCATGAGGCTCATATTAAAGAAGTCCTTCTTTGTCTAAAAGCAACAATTGTTCAGCTTGACAACCACTTGATATTTAACATGCACTTGCAATTAATATGCATATATTTTTCTGACCATAAAGAATGAATCCTATGTTCTATCAGAAGGATGTGAAATATGTAGTTAATTAAAAGGATTGCTAGCAATTTGAAATCCTAAAATGGATTTTTTTACTGGTAACCATGGTTTTATCCATTCTATAAAGAAAATTTTTATGAAATCCTGTCATTTTCATGGTGTTAGTTTAGAATGTCAATTTCAAGAATTTAGAATTTTATACAGTAATATCTTCCTATGTGTTTGCCCTATTATTATGATACCCAGAATTGTCAATGATAATGAGCAAGTATTCTTAAACACCATTATGATTATATTCTTATGACACCATATTTTCAGTTCTGTACTCACCCACCACCCACTCCCTCACCATGTCTTATCCCCAGGCACCCAGTGATCTTTGTGTAAATGGGTTAATGATTTCCTGTAATTAATGTAAAAGTAATCATATAGTTGCATTTTATTTTCTTCTGGCTTGTTTCATGCAGATTATTTATTTATGTATTTACTTCTTTTAAAGGGTCTAAAGCATCTTTTATTTGACATGAATATATGAAATATTCTTTATGTACACTTGGGAAACACTTTTTTTGAGTATTTAATACCTACTATCTTCTAGAAGAAAATTCGTGTTTGGGAATCATTTAGACAACCAGTTCTTTTGTAGATCACTAAATTACTAATTTTGTGTATACTGATATAGAAAAACTTCCAGAATTATCTCCAAATTTAGCATTTTGATAAATACTTCAAAATATGTTGGAGCTAATAATTCTCCAAACAAGGACAATAAATATTTTCCTCTGCTATAAAGCAAAATTTTGTGCTTAGATGATGATGAATACCAAACATAGAAATGGGTTGTTTTTGTTTCCTACATAAATATTTAACTGCAAGAATAAGAAGGCTAGTAGGACAATAATAATCATGAACATTTTTAATATCAGATTTTTATATTATAGGATGTTATTTAACACATAAATTTAGGGATAATTTCTTGGATGTATATGGGCTGATAAATATGTAAATATTTGTCCTACATAATGAAAAATTTTATATATTGTTTTATATGTGTTAAAGTATTACATTACTATGTATAGGATACTATTGATTTATTTGTTCATTTCTCCCCACAGTGGCTCTGTGAGATAAATATCAACCTGCCCATTTGAGAGATGACCCACTACACGGATAGATATATCTACATAGGGGCATTGTTTTCATTTTCTGCATGTTATTTTTTCCCATGAAAAGACGGAATTTTAAGATACACAAAAACTTTTCTTCAAGGCAGATTATGAAATAGTAACTTTAGTGTGATCCTAAATCTCTTTGAAATTTCATATGTGTATAAATGAATGACAGCACATATTACATAGTTTTACTTCCTATTTATACCTACATGTATATCACATGTTTATTAAATGTGAATTGGATATGTACTGTGAGCCAGGCACAGTCTAAATCCACATCTATATCCACATCTTTCCTGTCTTGATATCTAGACTGCATATCTGGAAATGTCCACAGGCAGTAAGATGGATGTTAGTGCTCATCCCGTGGGGTGGTGAAATATGACTTCAAATGGACTCCATTCCAAGAAAGTTTAGCCCAAGCTTCACCCTGTGTCTTGCAAACCTGGCAAATAATGGAAACCAGGAAATAATGTGGTAGATCAGGAAGAGGTTTTACCTTGGGAAACTGAAGCAACTTTTACCCTCACCTGCATCCTTCTGAGGAGCACTAAGAGGCTATGACCTTCTCCTGAGGAGACCTCACTCCCACATAGTGAAGAATGAGGTAACACTTGTGAGGTTTCAGTCTTGGTTCTTGCACCTTTTGTGCAAACTAGATGTTTTACATTCTCTATAATCTGCAGCCAGGTTATTTGGTCAATTTTGGAATAGATTTTGTGTTTATCTTATTCCCAGGAGGGTGGTCTCTCTTACTTAGTTACGTGAGTGGTCCATCTGAAGTGACATGGAGTTTCTACTTCGTTTAAATCCTCATCTCCCAGTTGTGGGAGCCTGGACCCACATAAAGTTCTCAAAGACAAGCACAAGACCAGGATCCTGATCAACATCTAATTCTCTTGACTTAGTCACATGATATTCACAGAATTTTTACAAGATGGTCACTTCTCCAACTGTTCCTCTTATGCCTGACACCCCAATATGATCCATCCTTCTCTTGTCTCTCTCCTGTCCACAGAAGTATGCCCAGTGAAATTCTTCTTGTAACCTAGTAGTGCAAGATAATTTTTTAGCCATGGCTAAAACTCCAGCAGCAATGAGGAAAAGAGTGATGCGTTTAATTTCATTTAAACATTACATGGCAATGGGGCACCTGGGTAGCTTAGTCCGTTAAGTGTCTGACTTCAGTTCAAGTCATGATCTCATGGTTCGTGAGTTCAAGCCTTGTGTTGGGCTCTCTGCTGACAGCACAGAGCCCACTTCAAATCTTTCATTTCCATCTCTCTCTGCACCTCCCTCTCTCTCAAAAAAAAAATAAAATAAAATAAAATAAACATAAAAAATACATGGCAGGGAAAACTTCATGGGGAAGATGGTGGCATAGGAGGATGCTGGGCTCACCTTGTCCTGCTGGTCGCTTAGATTCCACCCACATTGGCCTAAATAACCCAGAAAACTGCCAGAAGACTAGTAGAACAGACTCTCTGGAGCCAAGCTTAGACAAGAGGCCCATGGAAGAGGGTAGGAAGGGCGGAAAAGCAGTGCATGCTACAGGGACTGGCGGGAGGGAGCCAGGGCGGTAGAAGGGCAGCCCACCCAGCAAAGCAGAGCCCCGAAGTCTGGTTTGCAAAAACAGAAGGGCTGGACTATGTGAGTTCTGACAGCCAGCGGGACTTAACATCTGGAATGTTAAAAGTCAACAGCTCTGCTCTTGGAGACCGGGGAAGGCGAGAGGACACAGGGAGGGAGAGTTGTTGAGTCCCGGAAGGACAGAAATCAGTGGGGGAACAAAAGCACTGGAAAGCACCATTACCTTCTCCCATCCCCCAACCAAAATTCCAAAGGGAACCAGTTCCCGTCACCGAACTTGCTTGCACTGCGCAAATGCCCAACGCTGAGCTTCTGTGGATCCATCCTTCTAATGGGACTGCCTCCCTCCCAGTGCTGCAGGGCCCCTCCTGCAGGGAGCCACTGATGGCAAAGCGAGCTAAGTCTGCCCCTCCCACCCCTGTGCACCTTGCGGATCCACCCTGGCTAATACGCCCTTGGCCATATCACCTCGAAGTAGCACCACAAGCCTGGCAGTGTGCAAGTAGCCTAGACAGGGGCCACACCACTCCACAGTGAGTCCTGCCCCTGGGAGAGAGGAAGATAAATTACACACCAGTCTGACTGTGGCCCCATTGGTGGGCTGGGGGCAGACATCAGGTCTGACTGAGGCCCTGTGCACCAACACAAGTTACTCTGGACAGCACATGGGAAGTGTCCTGCAGTTTGGAGCTACCACAGGGACTACCCAAAATGATGAAATGGAAGAATTCTCCTTAAAAGAAACTCCAGGAAGTAGCAACAGCTAACAAAATGATCAAAACGATTTAAGCAAAATAACGGAACAAGAATTTAGAATAATAGTAATAAAATTAATTGCTGGACTTGAGAAAAACATAGAGGACAGCAGAGAATCTATTGCTACAGAGATCAAGGGACTAAGAAATAGTCATGAGGAACTAAAAAATGCTATAAATTAGGTGCAAAATAAAATGGAGGTGGCCAATGCACGCATTGAAGAGGCAGAGGAGAGAATAGGTGAATTAGAATATAAAATTATGGAAAAAGAGGAGGCTGAGAAAAAGAGAGTTAAAAAAATCCAGGAGTATGAGGGGAGAATTACAGAACTAAGTGATGCAATCAAATGGAACAATATCTGTATTATAGGAAAAAATACATAGCAAAACCAAAGAATAATAAAAACAAAACAGAAGCAAAGTAAAATAAAATAGTAGAAAATGTAATACTTTAGGCCTGCCTCCCTAAAACAGCTTTAAGGTTTCTTAAATGACATTTTTGTTTATGTATCTAGATCATTCAATCACCTACTTAGAAGCAGTTTTTAGTGTTCTGCCACAAATAGCTGACAGCCTAGCATGGCCTTGATTTTACATGTTCACCCTCCAAGGCCTAGCTCCTCTCTAAGAACTCTATGATATCTCCCTGGGGTTCTGTGTACTAATAACATGGCCCTAGTGTCTCTTTAATGCAAATTAAATTCCTGAAGACAGAGACATTTTTTGTTCCATCAACCTGGACAGAGGTTCACCCATTTCCCTGGTCCCAGTCTACAGGGTTTAATTACAGTTCTTTCTCATGTGGTGTCCTGAAGAGCAAGGATGTTTTGCTTTTGGCAAAGGCCAGAGTTCAGATGGCTGGGAGGATGCAGTTCTGGTGTGGAGACCTGCCTGGGTGTGCACTTCTAATAGAGACTTGAAGTCAGTGGTCTTCAGAGGAACAGAATCAATAGGATGTTGTTATATTGGTGGAGATTTATTTTACAAAAATGACTCTAAGATTGCAGACCTGGCAGAATCTGAAGGGGGGTGGCCAAGCCGGCTGAAGACTCAGCAAAGAGTTACAGTTGGAGTCTGAAGGCAGTCAACTGGAGAATCATTGTTCTCCAATTGTTGATATTGTAGTTGAAGTGAAAGCCAGTCTCCTGGCAAGAGTCTGAAAAGAGAAACCTACAGTATGTGGCGTTTAGAAAGACATCAAAATGTTAGCTGCCTGTTCCAGCTTTGCTTTCTTCATTTTGTCAGTGTGCTGCCTCTGACACGAACATCATTGCACGACTACCAGACAGAATACTTGGATATGGGACAGCAAGCCATGATGCTCTCACACTTCCACAAATCCAGAAATTCAGTGTCACTGCTGTGAGCAGGAGGGAACTGTAGGATGAAGCTGGAGAAGAGGCATAGCATCATTTCACAGCTTCCAGTGACCTCAATGGGGACAGGCAAACACTTGTTCACTGCTTTCCCCTGCATTTCATGTTCTCTCCTTTCGTCTAACTTTACTGTCTACTCCACATGCTGCCTGATTCTCTGACTCTCAATTCTAGTTACACAAGAGCAAAGGGTGTTGCCTCTCAGCCCAAGAAACAGGAGTTGAAAGAGAAGAATGAGGTGTGATGTTCAGTCTGCTAGATAATTTGCTGGAACAAAAGTAACGTGATCAGAGTCCCGTCATTGGGACCATGTAGTTAAGTCACTACATTTTCTGCAGTGTGTTCTATACAATGGATGTGTTGATACTTACAGAACTATTGTGAAGAGAAATTAATAAAGCAACAGAAAGTATCTGACAAGTATCAGCCTCTCCTGTGTTCTCCCCTAACAAAGGAGGTAACTGGACCATGAACAAAGCATAGAAATCATTGGGATTTAAACCATCAGGAAAGGACATGTATACATATTTTTTCATGGATTAGCTTTGGTGCCAGTTTTTGTAGATGAGTTATGTAATGGTCATAAGTAAGAGAAAGCAAATCAGCACTCGTTATGTTTTGTATGTATGTGTACAACATAATAATTTGACATTTATATCTACATTACAAGATGATCACCACAATTAGTCTAGTAAATATCCATCACCTTAATAGTTACAAATTATTTATTCTTGTCATGGAGATTGTCTGGGTCCGTGCTTTTAGCAGCTTTTAAATATGGAATAGGGAATTATTTATTGCAGTAATCCTGTTGCACATGACATCCACATGACTTATTTATTGAGTAACTAGAAGTTTTACCTTTGACCTCCATCATCTGTGTTTCCTGCTCCTCATCAACTGCCTCAGACATCCACCAATCTTTTCTCTATCCATGAGCTTTTTTTTTCTTAGTTTGTTTCATTTATTTATTTTAATGTTTATTATTTATTTTTGAGAGAGAGACAGCGTGAGCGAAGGAGGGGCAGAGAGAGAGAGTGAGACACAGAATCTGAAGCAGGCTCCAGACTCTGAGCTGTCAGCACAGAGCCACACGTGGGGCTTGAACCCACAAACTGTGAGTTCAAAGTTGGTGACTTAACTGTGCCACCCAGGCACCCCTATAAATTTTTATTTTGATCACCTAATGCTCATCACAAGTGCAAGCCTTGATACTAACCACTTATTTCACCCACCCCACACCCACCACCCCCCTGATAACCATCAGTTTGTTCTTAATAGTTAAAAGTGTCTTCTTGGTTTCTCTCATTTTCCTTTCCTTTGATTGTTTTGTTTTTTAAATTCCACATATAACTGAAATCATAAGGTATTTGTCTTTCTCTGACTGACTTATTTCGCTTAGCATTGTAACTCTCTAGCTCCATCCATTTCATTGCAAGGTTTAATTATTTTTGTGGCTGAATAATATTCCATTGTGTATATATAACACATCTGCTTTATCCATTTATCTATCAATAGATATTTGGACTGCTTCCATAATTTAGCTATTGTAAATAATGCTGCTATAAACATACAAATGCACGTATACCTTTGAATAGTGCTTTTTGTATTTTTGGGGTAGATACCCAGCAGTGTGATTACTGAATCATATGTTAGTTCTATTTTTAACTTTTTGAGGAAACCCCATACGGTTTTCCACAATGGCTACACTAGTTTTCATTCCCAATAACCATTCAGAAGGGTTCCTTTCTCTCTACTTCTTCTCCAACAATTGTATCTTGTTTTTTTTTTTTTTTAGCCATTCTTACAGGTATGAAGTGATATCTTATTGTATTTTTGATTTGCACTTCCATGATAATGAGTGATATTGAGCATCTATGCATGTGTCTATTGGCCATCTGTATGTCTTCTTTGGAGAAATGACTGTTCATGTCTTACACCCATTTTTTAACTGGATTATTTCTTTTTGGGTGTTGACTCATATAAGTTCTTTGTATATTTTGGATACTATTCAGATATGTCATTTCCAATTTCTTCTCCCATTCCATAGCTTGCCTTTTAGTTTTGTTGGTTGTTTTTGTTGTTGTTGTTTGTTGTGGAGAGCTTTTTATGTTGACCTAGTCCCAATAGTTTATTTTTGCTTATACGTCCCTTGCCTCAGGAGACATATCTAGAAAAACGTTGTTGCAGCTGATGTCAGACACATCATTGCTTGTTCTCTCTTCTAGGATTTTTATGGTTTCAGGTCTCACATTTAGGTCTTTAATCAATTTTGAATTTTTTTTGTATGGTGAAAGAAAGTGGTCCAGTTCCATTCTTTGCATGTCACTGACCAGAATTCCCAACACCATTTGTTGAAGAGGCTGCCTTTTTTTCCCCATTAGATATTCTTTCCTCCTTTGTCAAAGATTAGTTGATGATATAATTGTGGGTTTATTGCTGTGTTTTCTATTCTGTTCTATTGATCTATGTGTCTATTTTTGTGCCAGTACCATCCTGTTTTGATTACTACAGTTTTGTAATATAACCATGAATAGATGTTGTGCTTTGTCCAATGCTTTTTCTGCATATATTGAAATGATTATACATTTTTATCCTTTCTCTTATTGTTGTGATGCACCAGCTTGATTGATTTGCAAATATTGAACCACACTGGCAACCCAGGAATAAATCCCACTTGATTGTGGTAAATGATTTTTTGAATGCATTGTTGGGTTTGGTTTGCTAACATTTTGTTCAGAATTTTTACATCTATGTTCATCAGAGATATTGGCCTGTAGTTCTTTGTTTTTTGTGGTGTCTTTCTCTGGTTTTGGTGTCAGGGTGTTATTGGCCTTATGGAATGATTTGGAAGTTTTTATTCTATTTTTTTTTTTTGGAATAGTTTAAGAGGGACAGGTATTAACTCTTCTTTAAACGTTTGGTAGAATTCGTCTGTGAAGCATCTGTTCCTGGACTTTTGTTTGTGGGAGCTTTTTGATTAATGATCCAATCTCCTTGCTGTTAATTGGTCAGTTCAAATTTTTTTTCTTTGTTCAGTTTTGGCAGGTTATACGTTGCTAGGAATTTATCCATTTCTTCTATGTTGTCTTATTTCTTGGCATATAGTTTTTCATAATCTCTTACCAATTCCTTATTTCTGTTATTGGTTGTGACATCTCTTTTGTTTCTGATTTTATTCATTTGAGTTATTTATTTCTCTCTCATGAGTCTGCCTCGAGTTTTATCAATTTTGTTGATCTTTTCGAAGAACCAGCTCTTGGTGTCCTGGACCTTTCCTCTTTTTGTTTGTTTGTTTGTTTGTTTTAGTTTCCATATCATTTATGTCTGCTCTAATCTTTATTATTTACTTCTGCTGTTTTTGTTTTTTGTTTTTTGTTTTTTCTTCATTTTCTAGCTCCTTTAAGGTATAAGGCTAGGTTGTATTTGAGACTTTTCTTGCTTCTTGAGATAGGACTGTATTTCTACTAAGTTCCCTCTTAGAACAGGTTTTGTCGTATCTTTGTTGTATCCCAAAGATTTTGGGATACAGTTTTTGAAAACAACAGTGTTTTCATTTTCATTTGTTTCCATGTACTTGTTGATTTCTCCTTTGAGTTCTTTGTTGACCCATTCATTGTTTTGTATCATGATGTTTAACCTCCATATATATGTGCCCTTTTCAGATTTTTTTGTGGTTCATTGTTAGTTTCATCATGTTGAGGTCAGAAAAAATGCATGGTATGACTTTGATCTTTGTGAATTTGTTGAGGTTTGTTTTGTTACCTAATATATGATCAATTCTGGAGAATATTCCATGTGTACTTGAACAGAAAGTATATTCTATTTTAAGAGGGAATGTTTTGAATGTATCTCTTAAGTCCTTTTATTCCTGTGTGTGGTTCAAAACCATTGTTTGCTTGTTTATTTTGTTTAGATAATCTGTCCATGGATGTAAATGTGTGTTAAAGCCCCCTGCTCTTATTATATTACTTTTTGATTACTTCCATTATGTTTTTTTAACTTTTATGGATTCATGTGCTTCTATTTTGGGTGCATAAATATTTGCAATGGTTATGTCTTCCTGTCAGATTAACACCATTTATTATTATAGAGTGTCATTCTTTGTCTCTTTTCACAGACTTTGTTTTAAAGTGGATAAGTATTGCTACTCCAGCTTTCTTTTAACATCATTTGCATGATAAATGTTTCTCCATGCTTTCACCTGCAATCTGCATGGGTCTTTAATTCTGAAATGAGTCTCTTGTAGGCAGCATATGGATTGGTCTTGTTTTTATCCACTCTGACACCCGATGTCTTTTGAATGGAGCATTTAGTCCATTTTCATTCAAAGGAATTATTGGTAAATAAGTGTTTATTTTCATTTTGTTACTTGTGTTATAGTTGTTTTTGTAGACTTTTTCTGATTATTTTTTCTCTTTTTATCTTTTATGATTATTGGTTTTCTTTAACGATATACTTGGATTCCTTACTCAATTTTTTGCATATCTACTACTTTTTTTGATATGTGGTTGCTATTTGGTTTGTATATAACATCTTCTACATATAGCAATCTATTTTTTTAAGGTGTATTTAGTTTTGAGAGAGAGAAAGAAAGAGTGAAAGCCTGGGAGGGACAGAAAGGGAGGCACAGAATCCAAAGCAGGCCCCAGGCTTTGAGCTTCAGCACAGAGCCTGACACGGGGCTCAAACAAATGAACCATGAGGCCATGACCTGTGCCAAAGTCAGATATTTATCCAAATGAGCCACCCAGGTGCCCCTATAGGAGTTTATATTAAACTGATTGTCACTGAATTTTGAACTCATTGTTTATTCCTTTCCCCTTAATAACTCAGATATTTGGTGTGTTATTTTACATCCTTTTATTTTGTGAATCCCTTGACATATTTTTACTGAAGTATTTATTTTTACTGCTTTTGTGTGTGTGTGTGTGTGTGTGTGTGTGTGTTTCATACACTTAAGGTTTTTCCATTCCATTCATTCTCCTTTAGCATTTCTTTTAGGCTCTGGTTTAGTGGTCATGGACTCCTTTAGCATTTTTTTGTCTCTGAAACTTTTATCTCTCTATTCTGAATGATAGTTTTACTGGGTATTATATTCTTGGCTGCAGACTTTTCCCTTTCAGCACTTTGAATATCTGCCACTCCCTTCTAGCCTGCAATGTTTCTGATGAAAAATCTGTTGACGGTCTTATGGGATTTCCTTTGTATGTGACACTCTCTTTTTTCCTGTTGTGACTTTTAAAATTATTTTTTTATCATTATGTTTTGTCTTTTTAATAAGTATGTGTCTTGGTATGGACCTCCTTCAATTGAATTTGTTGGGGATCCCTGTGCCTCCTGAATCTGGATGTATCTCTCTCTCTCTCTCTCTCTCTCTCTCTTTTTATACTGGGAATCTAATTTATTTTTAGCACTAATCTAAGGATACAAAGATTTGGAATGAAATGGACTCAATACTAATTAAAAAATTGATGATCCCTATGGTGTGTGTCTAGAAGTATTAGTGAACTGTAAGTTAGCCTATTAAAATCTAAACAAAAAATAATACCCACATCATACATGCTTACAAAACTTTCTCTAGGTTCAATTCCCCTCAACTATCTAATACTGAATTTACAAAGTCATACTAGGCAAAACTCTACTCTCATATGTGACCTCATAATATTCATCTTCCTTCTTTTGTTCTTGATTTTACATAAAATTAGAGTATCTATTTACAAAAATGTAGCAGTTTGTCAATTAGATCTAGGGATATCTAACCTAGAGTTTTTCCAAAGGTGGAAATAAAAGGTTGAAAATTAAAAAAAAAAAAAAACAGCAAAGCAAGACTGTATGTTAGGATATTGTGGACACAATCAATTACTCACAAAATTCTAATCAACCAGTCTCCTCATAGGTATTTGCTATAGATACAGTCTATGTTCTTTGGGAAGGAAATTGGATAATTTAACTCAGGCCCTTTGAAAACCAATCAGGTTACCTATACAGTAAGGTAAACATGACCAGAAAAATTCCCATTTAAACTCTGGTGAACTACCTTGGAAATAACCAGATTCTTTAAATTTAAATATTTGCTAGTTAACATTCAGTGCATTACTGGTTTCAAGAGGAGAGGTCAGTGATTCATCACTTACATACAAGACCCAGTGCTCATCACAATAAATACAAGACCCACTGCTTATCACAACAGGTACTCTCCTTAATACCCATCACCCATCTAGCACAACTCCCACCCACCTCCTTCCACCAATCCCTCAGTTTGTTCTCTAATGTTAAGTCTCTGGTTTGTTTTCATCTCTTCACTTTCACCACCTTTCCATACGTTCATCTGTTTTGTTTCTTTAATTCCACATATGAGTGAAATCATATGATGCTTGCTTTCTCTGATTGACTTATTTTGCTTAGCATAATACATTCTAGCTCCATCCATGTTGTTGCAAATGGCAAGATTTCAGTCTTTTTGAGTGCTGAGTAATTTCCCATTCTATACTTGTATATACCACATCTTCTTTATCCATTCATCAGTCAATGCACATTTGGGCTCTCTCCATAGTTTGGCTATTGTTGATAATGCTGCTGTAAACATTGGGGTGCATGTACCTCTTTGAAACTATTTTTTGTATCCTTTGGGTAAATACCTAATAGTGTAATTGTTGGATCCTAGAGTAGTTCTATTTTTAGTTATTTGAGGAACCTCCATACTGTTCTCCAGAGGGGCTGCATCAGTTTGCATTCCCACCAACAGTTCAAAAGTTCCCCTTTCTCCACATCCTCACCAACATTTGTTGTTTCTTATGTTGTTAATTTTAACAATTCTGACAGATGTGAGGTGGTATCTCATTTTGGTTTTGATTTGTATTTTTATTTCCCTGATGGTGAGTGATGTTGAACATCTTTTCATGTGTTAGCCATTTGGATGTCTTCTTTGGAAAAGTGTCTATTCATGTCTTCTGCCCATTTTTTTTAACTGGGCTATTTGTTTCAGGGCTATTTGTTGAGCTTGATATGTTCTTTATAGATTTTGGATACTAACCCTTTATAGATATGTCCTTTACAAATATCTTCCCCCATTCCATATACTGCCTTTTAGTTTTGTTGATTGTTTCCTTCACCGTGCAGTAGTTTTTGTTTTTGTTTTTTTTTTACCTTGGTAAAGTCCCAATAGTTCATATTTGCTTTTGTTTCCCTTGCCTTTAGCGATATGTCTAGTAAGAAGTTGCTGTGGCCAAGGTCAAAGAGGTTGTTGCCTGTGTTCTCTTCTAGGACTTTGATGGTTTCATGTTTCTCCTAAATGAGTCTTTCATCCATTTTGAATTTATCTTTGTATATGGTGTAAGAAAATAGTACAGTTTTATTCTTCTGCATGTCAACATCCAGTTTTACAAACATCATTTGTTGAAGAGATGTCTTTTTTTTCTATTGGATATTCTTTCTTACTTTGTTAAAGTTTGGTTGACCATATAGTTGTGGGACCATTTCTGGATTTTCTATTTTGTTCCATTAATTTATGTGTCTTTTTTTGTGCCTGTACCATACTGTCTTGATGACTGCAGCTTTGTAATATAGCTAAAAATGAGGATCATGATGCTTCCAGTTTTGTATTTTTTGTTCAGTATTATGTTGGCTATTTGGTGTCTTTTGTGGCTCCAATAAAATTTTAGTATTGTTGTCCTACCTCTTTGAAATATTCTGGTTTCATGGGGATTTTGATAAGGATTGCATTAAATGTGTAGATTGCTTTCACAATCAGTATAGACATTTTAACAATGTTTATTCTTCCAATCCCTGAGTGTGGGATGCTTTTAGATTTCTTTGTGTCTTCTTCAATTTATTTCATAAGTGATTTCTAGTTTGCAGAGTAAAGATATTTTACATCTTTGGTTAGGCTTATTCCTGGGTATCTTATAGTTTTTGGTGCTATTGCAAAAGGACTTGATTCCTTGATTTATTTTTCTGCTGCTTCATTATTGGTATGTAGAAATGCAATAGATTGCTGCATGTTGATTTATATCCTGCAACTTTGTTGAATTCATATATAAGTTCTAGCAATTTTTGATGGAATCTTTCAGGTATTCTACACAGAATGTCATGTCATCTGCAAATAGTGAATGTTTGACTTCTTCCTTTGTGATTTGCATGACTTTAATTTCTTTTTGTTGTCTGATTGCTGAAACTAAGATTTCTAGTACTATGTTAAATAGTGATGGTGAGAGTGGGCATCTTTGTCTTATTCCCAGCCATAAGGGAAGGGTTTTCTATTTTTCCCCATTGAGGATGGTACTAGCTGTGAGTCTTTCATATATGGCCTTTATGATGTTGAGATATGTTCCATGTATCCTTATTTTGTTGAAGGTTTTTATCAAGAATGGATGCTTATTTTGTTAAATGCTTTTTCTGCAACTATTGAGAGAATCATATGGTTCTTATCCTCTCCTTCATTAATGTGGAATGTCATGTTGATTGATTTGCAAATATTGAACAAACCCTGCTGCCCAGGAATAAATCTCACATGATCATGGTAAATAATTCATTTAATATACTGTTGAATTTGACTTGCTAGTATCTAGTTGAGAATTTTCATCCAGGTTCATCAGGGAGATTGGCCTGTAAATCTCCTTTTTAGTAGTTTTTTTTTTTTTTTTTCTGGTGGCCTTGTAGAATGATTTGGGAAGTTTTCCTTCTATTTCTATTTTTTCAAGCCGTTTGAGAAGAATAGGTATTAACTGTTCTTTAAATGTCTGGTAGAATTCCCTTGGATTCCTGGAGGGCATGTTGGGGGTGGGTTAAATGGGTGGTGATCATTAAGGAGGGCAATTTTTGGGATGAGCACTGGGCGTCATATGTGAGAGATGAATCACTGGGTTCTATTCTTGAAGCCCAGAGTATACTACGTTACCTAACTTAAACTTGAATTACAAAAAAAAAGGGGGGGGTGATATTAAGTCCATGAGATACATGTTTTTTCAATTTTTTTTAAATATAATTTGTTGTCAAGTTAGCTAACATGCAGTGAATACAGTGTGTTCTTGGCTTCAGGAGTACATTGCCATGATTAATTGCTTACATACAACACCCAGTGCTCATCCCAACAAGTGCCCTCTTCAATGTCCATCACCCATTTTCCTCTTTCCTCTGCCACCCTCATCAACTCTCAGTTTGTTCTGTGTATTTAAGAGCCTTTTATGGTTTGTCTCCCTCTCTGTTTGAAACTATTTTTTTCTCTTTTCCTTCCCCCATGGTCCTCTGTTAAGTTTTTCAAATTCCACATATGAGTGAAAACATATGATATCGGTCTTTCTCTGACTGACTTATTTCACTTAGCATATAGAAAACAGTGTGGAGTTTCCTCAAAAAATTAAAAACAAAATTACCCTACAACCCAGCAATAGCACTACTAGGAATTTATCCAAAGCATACAAGAATGCTATTCATAGGAGCACATGTACCCTAATGTTTATGGCAGTACTATCAACAATAGCCAAATTATGGGAAGAGCCCAAATGTCCATCAACTGATGAATGGATAAAGATGTGGTTTATATATCCATGAGATATCATTTAAAAAATTCCCTTGGAAAACCACCTGGCCCAGGACTCTTGTTTGTTGGGAGATTTTTGAGTAGTGATTCAATTTCTTTGCTCATTAATTGGTCTGTTCAAATTTCCTATTTCTTCCTGTTTCAGTACATTATTTATGAGAAGCTACTTTGATCTCATCTTCGGAGAAGGGGTTTAGTAAGTAGAATTGTATTCCACCAGCAGGTACACACTATGTAGTAGGGCTTGAGACCCATCTCAGTGATGCTTTTTTACTGAAAAGCAATAAATTGTTCATTTGCAGAAAGTGTTTGGTTTGTATATACATTTGCTATAAACATAACTAATGTGAAGCTACAGAAAAAAAGGATATGCAAATGCCACATATTGTATCATTCCATTTTTATGAAATATTGAGAGAAAGACCATCAATATGCTTTACCAAAAAAAAAAAAAATCTCACCTTTACATCCTGACTTGAAGAAAGCTCCTTCTGGTGGGTTTGGATCACATCCCCTTCATCCCACTTGCTTTCACCACAATGTTCAAGCAGAAGTTCAGGCTTTTATAAAAGATGACACTGAAGCATCACCATCATCAAGCTTCTCTTCTATGAAGAGTCTGCAAGGACTAGAAAAATAACAATCTCCCCAAAACCCAGGCTTTGCACCAAAATAGAATGATTCTAATTCTGTCTGAACAACAACAACAACAACAACAACAACAAAAAACCCTTGTAGATATAAAGGAAGAGTTTCAGCTATGTGAAAAACCATACTCCATGGCCTTCAGACATTGAAACACGTCTTGGCAGTCTGTGGCAGGTATTACAAAAGTGGTCCAGGTCGGACAGGGGATAGGTGAGTGAGAGAAAATAGGGCACTGGAGCAAGGTCTGGGCAGCTATTGTATCCTGTGTCATGGACAGGGAATGATAGACAGGAATGGGAGGAAGTCTGGGAAGCCTGTACAAGGCAGGGAGTGATGGAGGGTGAACACCCTGTTCTCTGGTAAGGATCCTCTGAGCAGTTCACACTGTATATCTGCTGACAGTGATGATAATGACAGTAATACAACTGGGTCATGATCATAAAAACCACATGTTATAACAGACTTCTTGCAGGTGTTTTTTCTTCTTTCTCTGCCTTATCCTCGTTTTACAGAGAGGGAAGCTGGGACTCAGAGAGTGTCATTATGTTTGTTACCTCTGTAACCCCTGCCTTAGAGGAAAGAGACTCCAGGACAGGCTTGGAACAGGACCCACACTCACTGGAGCTGGGTGGGACCCCAGTGGGCTTTCCTACAGGACAGATAGGGCACCAAGCCCCAAAGCAAGAGAATGGTGACTTGGATATGGATTCCTTTGGTCTCGTTACTCCCCAGAAAGGTCCCAAACACCTAGGTCTGGACATAGCAAT
The DNA here is from genome assembly GCF_024362965.1 of Panthera pardus. Taxonomy (NCBI): domain Eukaryota; kingdom Metazoa; phylum Chordata; class Mammalia; order Carnivora; family Felidae; genus Panthera; species Panthera pardus. The sequence goes on along the minus strand of NW_026526843.1, from coordinate 43,872,123 downwards.
CCTGCCAGGGCATGTATGTCTCTATAAAAAGCTGTAATTGGTATGTTGACATCACGTTTCTATGGAACCACAATGCTTAGGCTACTTCTCTACCTGTAAATGCCTCTGTATACTCATACATTCTTTGCCCTTTTGCTGAAAACAAAACAGTGTCCGTTAGGTCACCATGTGAGAAAGCATAGTAATTAGAGGTACTAGATTGGGACCCAGGAAATTGGTAGAACTTTGCCCAGGTTGATGAAACAAAGAATGTGCTTGTCACAAATTTTGTTTGTTTTCAAGAGACATTGTAGAAGTATGATCAGTACACAGAGCCCCAGATAGATATCCTAGGGTCCTTGGAGATGAACTAACCCTTGGAGAGTCAACAGAGAAAGTCAAGGCCATGCTGAACCAGTAAGCCATCTGTGGTAGACAACTAAGAGATTGTCTATAATCAAGTGACTGAATGATCTAGATAACATACAAAAAAATATCTAAGTAGTCTGAGGGTTATTTTAAGGAAGCAGACAAACTTTTACAGTTAGTCAGTAAGCAGAAAAGTAGTCAGTTGAACCACATGTTAATTTTTCATAGGTAATTCTTATCCTCCATTCTCAATATTTTCTTCCAGGAGTAAGGACATTCAAGACCAAGCACATCTAAGTCTCCATAAACTCACTCAACTCTCAGGAGAATCACATACCTGATTACTGAGGTTGGAAGGACAAATGGGCTGCATGGTCCAGGCCTCTCCCTTCAAATCTCTCGTAGCTGGCTGCCCTTAAGAAACACCTCTTATTCTCTGCCCTCAGAGGTGGGTCTAAAATACATCCACATCTCTTCTCCACTTTCTAGGTCTTGCTGGATTTGAAACTATTCCTATAACCCTGCTCTAAAATATTCGGACCTTTAAGAACCTCCAACATACACCCTTTCTCCACATCTGAGCTCTGAAAAAACTAATAGGACCAAAGAATAAGAAGAAAAATGCATTGACTTTATTATTTATAAAGGTAATGTTGGAGAATGTGGCTTAGATTTGCCACAAGACAGATGGGCTTCCTATTAATGAACTCCAGAATTGGACAGACCTTTCCACCCAGTAGTGTTTGTTGCCCAGGGACTGTTAGAAAAGTCAAGTAACTGCAATGCATATGTTTCAGATCTCTGATGGAGTCTTCTCTATGTGTGCTCAAAAAAAGTGGCTTCCTTAAAAGGCTACCCTTGTAGCAGATGAGAATACTTCTTTTGAGAAAACTTCTCAAAATGAATAATATTTTTGTTCTAATTGCATATTAATTGAGCCACCTTCTGAGGAAATAGCTTTCCATGTTCCTCAGGGAGTAGTGTGAAGGAATACCCTTTCATTTCTGTAAAAAGTATGATTGTAGTGAAGGCTTATCTTGTGAAAGGGGATTGGAACACATTTATAAATTTCTGGAATAGGATGAAATTCATGCATCATTAAAATTTCTCTTTAGATCCTGTCAAGAAAATGTAAGGAAATATTCAAAATCTCTGCCTATGCATAAAAACACAAACTACAGCCAGGTAACTATAGATAAAACATGCAAAAGAATTCTAGCATATTTCATTTAGGGATATATATATAGAATAAAACTATAAAGAAATGTATTAGAATGACAAATTCAAATTTTTGTGAATGATAATCCCTAGATAAGAAAGAGGCCAATGCATTCAGAAAAGTACTTCAATTGACAGCTATATGTAATATTTTATTTTTTAATAGGAAACTACAGAACTGTGTTTTATTACATTTAGAATTTCTAAAATGTTTTATAACCAGCAATGTTTCTATGAGCTTAATTCTGATTTCAAAATGAGTCATATTAATTTAGAAATTGTAGAAAAATAGTTAACTCCAGAATGAAATATATAACTAATCAAAAATTCTGCCATTCATTAAAGAAAAAGAGTATCATGTTTTTCCATTTCCTCCCATTACATTCTCTATCTATATTTATAATGTATATAAATTGCATGTGGTTTCACATATGACTCAACATTTGCTAAAGATCATGAGACTTGTTATTACTTTTTCCAAAGTTGACAAACCACTCTGTGTACCTAACCATTGGGGTTACAATCATATTTCTGTATTAGGGCTTAGGCCAGCACAAGGGAAGTGACTACCCATTGTCTTGTAGTCAAGGACCAATCTGGTATTTGGAATTAATGTCTCTTTTAGAGTCTGTTGTACAGCAGACCCATCTGGAGATCTGTTGTTCTGCACTATCTCTTTTCTGTTGCTGAAAGGAAAGTTGCTATTATTCTAGGGTTAAAATAGAAGGTAAAAAGAACAAAGAATGTAAACAAAGAAAGAGGTGATCTCTGGCTTCTTCCTTTCCACCATTTTCAGGGAATTAATTCTATCAGGAAATATTACCAAAGCTAATCCATCACATAAATATGTATTCATTTCATTTCTTCTGCACAATTCAAAGGATCTCTTCAAAGTGATCATTTGTAAAGACATCTCCTTTATGATATAGCAGATACCATACATATATTTGCTGAAATATTATGTATCAGATGTTTTTTAAAGGTTTGTTCATTTCTCATAACAGCTCTGAGGTAAATATCACTATGCCCTTTTTAGAGATGAATAAGTTCAAGCTCACAAAAGGTAACTCACTACTCCAGTGTCGCTCACAAAAGGTAACTCACTACTCCAGTTTCACATCCATCTTTAGAGGCAGAATGCAGGTCTTTAAAATATGTTCATTTGTATATATATTTTTTTCTGTTTCATATATTAATGTCAAATAAAAGATAATTTAGAACTATAATATAAATAAATGAATAAATGGCTGGACGTGACAAGCCAGATGAATATGAAATGCAAGCTGTATGATTCTACTGACAAAGTTACAGGAGTTCAAAACTAATCTGTTGAGAAAATGTGAGTTGGTGTTTGGGGGCAGGGCACAGGGAGGGAAATAATGGTCCAGAGTACAAAACTGAAAAAGTGATGGTGCAGGCATATAATCATACTGATATTTGACAATTTCTGATTTGTACAAGGGACATTGCTAGGAATCATAATAGGGAAAACACATTGATAATTATTTTTTAATGTTTATTTATTTATTTTTTAAAGAGAGAGCACAAGTGGGGAAGGGACAGAACGAGAGGGAGAGACAGAATCAAAATCAGGCTCCAGGCTCTGAGCTGTCAGCACAGAGCCTGATGCGGGGCTCAAACTTACAAACCATGGAGATCATGGAGACCATGGAGATCATGACCTGAGCCAAAGTCAGCTGCCTAACTGACTGAGCCACCCAGGTGCCCCTGATAATTATTACTATAAAAATTCCAGTCTTATAAGTGACATTTTTAAGTAACACATGAAAATTTTCAGGCTTTTAAAATTTTTCTTTATAGGCTGGATAAAACCAAAATTGCAGAAAGAATCCATGTTAAAATCTCAAATACTAGGAACCCTCCCAAATAACTTCATATTTTCACATCCTTCTGGGAAAACATAGTATCCGTTAATTATAATTTATACAGTCAGAGAAGCATATGTATATTCGTTGTAAGTGCATATTAAAGATGGGAGGCATTTCAAGGGTGGAAGATCTATCTGACCTGTGCAGTTGCTATAGAAACCTGATGTCATTGTGGCTACACTGAGAACTATTTAATAGAGACAGAAACACCCTGGCGAAAAGAGCAGGTCCTAAATTCAGGTGTTTGCAACTCGGTACAGTGGGTCTTTGTGGTGAGGGCTGAACCTCCATGTGGTGTGGGAAGACCAAAGGATCCCAATCCGAGTTGCCTCTTTCTTGCTTTGGGGTTCAGTGCCCTGGAAGTCTCATAGGTAAATTCATTGAGGTTCCACAGAGCCCCAGTGAGTGTGATTTCTACTCCAGGGATGTCCTGGAAATGCCTTCCTGTAAAGGCAGGAGCGCAGAAAGACATGCAATGACTCTTTCTGAGACCCAGCTTTCCCCTCTGTAAAATGGGGATGAGAATGCTTCACCCACAGGATGACTGAGGACAGTCTGTGGTACACATGAGCAAGTCCATGGCCCTGTGCTTACTGTGGGATCATGAATGCCTATATGAATTCAGGCCACTTCTTACTCCTTTTCAACTCTTTTGATAGGCAATAGAAGAGGAAAAGAGAAGAAAAGGACCCTCTGAGAAGTGTATTATAGCATGTAGTTGTTATGACTCTGACCCAGTTGTATCAGTATCATTATCACTAACCTAGTGCCTAGCATGGTGCCAGGCACATAGTTACTCCAGTAAAACATAATAACTGATTGATCTCTCTCTCCTTGTGCAGTTCTTCATGTCAGTTACCAAGTTTATATCAGGTGCCTAAAAGAGGAAGTTTTTGAAGTTTCTACTCCAGATTGAAGGGCAGCAGTCCTCAGGTGACTCCAGCACCTCACATCCCTGGTGGGATACGATGCCTGGCTCGAGTTCATAGATCTGAACAAAAGAATAATGTGGAATATCTCATGTGATGTTCACAAAATAACCTAGAGAATCTACTTGATCTTATCATGGGACAAGTAGTTTAGCAGGTGGAATTTCATCCCTTCAGCAGCTGTATGGTCTGTAGTAGCCCTTGAGGTCCATCTTAGAGAAGTCCTTTTTTTTTTTTTTTATCTGAATGGAAGGAATGAAACAGCTTGACAAAAACTTGGTTTTTAACGTGCATTTGCAATAAATATGCATATATTTTTCTGACTGCATAAATTGAAATTAATGACTCCTTAATTCCCTCAGAAGGATGTAAAAGTATGTAGTTAGTTAGGAGAGTTCCTAGGAATTGAGATTGTAGCATCAATTCTTTTCTGCTAACCATGGTTATTTATTCTATAATGAGAAATTTTTAAGAGCTTAAAATTTTCCACATGCTAGTTAAAAATGTTAGTTATGGTACCAATGTTAGAATCATCTTTATGAGTGTGTTTCTTCCTTGTAACTAATGTATTTTTTCTCTATGAATACTTCCGGTGTGTGATTGGGTATACAAGTACTGTATTAACATCTCATATCCTCATTAAGAATTTTAGCCTTTAGCATAAGAAATTGCGTTTTATTCTTTTCAGATTCATTTTGTTCTCAATTTTGCTCACTAATATCAAGGTTAAAATCCCTCATTTCTTGTTCCCAAATGCCTGAGATATATTTCCTTTTTATAAAAATTTTAACCTAATTATTTTGTGTTATGCAAATGTCTGAAAATAAGTATACTTTTGGAATTTCTTTTAATAGGCAATTTGAAATTTTTTTTCTTTTACTCAGTAATTCAGGAACAATTTATGGTAACTGATATGATCAATGTATTTGATCATTCATGTTCAATTCTGCCACATTGTCTATAAACTTATGAAATGATATATTCTTACACTAGATTGTGTGTTTCATTTGCTATCTCTTTAGTATTCAGAATTTTTCTTGATTTGTTCTAGTGGTATTTTTATACTAAATCCTTAACTAACCTACTTAATATACTTGGTACGGAATGAAGTCTTAGTAATAAATAGATAAAAAGTCAAATGATATGAACAGAAAACTCACCATAACCAATATACACACTAATTAAAATTTTAAACCTATGCCAAGTTACATACATAAAAGAATGCACATTAATATTTGGAGCTATCATAGTGAATGAAATAGGCAAGTAGCAAAAAATATACATAATGTATTAATTAGGGGAAAGCAAGATATGTAAATGAACATGTGTGACACTGGAGTAATGAGTTACCCTTTGTGAGCTTGAACTTGCTCATTTGTAAAATGGGCATATTGATATTTACCTAGAGAGCTGTTATGAGAAATGAGCAAACATTTAGAAATTCTCTGATACATAAAATTTCAGAAAATATAGTATGGGCTTTGCTGTATTCCTCCACCCACAAAAGAGATGTCTTAAAAGTTAACATCTCACAGAGACCATTTGTATTGAATCATAGGAAAGGAAATATGTATATATAACAGGTAAGCTTTTGTGATTATTTCTTCATAGGATGAAATACATGATGCTAATGTAAGTGAAGTTGCAAAGGATGACCTCTTTATTTTTTTGAATGTTCTTTCTGATCATTTTACCTTTAATTTTGACATGGGGACAGGAACCTTCCTTTGAGGCACAGAAAGGAGACAGTACAGAATCATATATCAAGATGGGTGTTCTGTACAACATACTAAAATCAGGAGATGTGAATCGCAAATGGATCTTTGTCTATAGTGCCATGGATAGTCACTTCGCCTGTGCCAGCCTCACCCTAACACAGAGAAAAGATTGCATTTCCCAATGTTTAGGGTTGGGGACTTTGAGACACAGTTGCTTGTCTACTTCAGAATATCTAATAACTGGTTTTGTGATCTTTAGCAAATGTTGAGTCACATGTGAAGCTCACATGTAATGAATTTACATTATAGATGCATGAATTCAGAATACAATGGGAGGAAATGCACAAATATGATACACTTTTTAAACAATAACAAATGGTAAGATTGCTTCTTAATTATATATTTCATTTTGGACCTATTTTTTCCACAATCTCTAAATTAATATGAATGAATTTTAAAATATAATTAATTCTCATAGGAACATTACTTGTTATAAAATATTTTAGATAGAAAGTATAAAAATAATGTAACACACTTCTATAATTTCCATTTAAATAATAAAATATTACATATTACATATAGAGCTGTATCTCGCTTGAAGTTCTTTTCTCACTGCATATTTATCTAGGGTAATAACCACTAATTGACTTCAGATTTTTCATTATTAATAGATTTTTATAGTTTTATTACATATGTATATATACCTACATTAAATGTACTATTATCTTGCATGTTTTATCTATAGTTGTCTGGTTATAGTGTGTATGTGGGGGTAATGTGTGGGTAGAAGGGTGGGTATAAGATTTTGAACATTTCCTTAATTCTCCATTGAAGAGATTTCAGGAACAGTTTTAATGTTTTGTCATTTTTATCCTACTCTGGAATTTAAAAACTTGTTCCAATCCCCTTCCACAAAATGAGCCTCCATTGCAATCATACTTTGTCAAGGAGTGAGAGGTATTGCTACATACCACTCCATGAAACACATGGAAAGCTGGTTCCTCAGAAGGTGGCTTGATACCAATCAGAACAAGGGATATTTATTCATTTTTGAGAAGTCTTCTCACAGAATGTGTCCTGAAATACTTTCTCCTGCTACACAGATAGCCTTGCAAGGAAGCCACTTTTCTTGAGTACACATATCCAGGACTCCATCAGAGAGTAGATACATATGCATAGCAGCCCTTGACCTTTCTGACTGTTCCTGTACAGCATTGCTGGGTGGAAAGTTCTGTCCATTGTGGAATTCATTAATAGGAAGTCCAGCTGCCTGTGGAAAATCTAAACAACATTGTTCAACATCACCTTTATAAGGAATAAAGTCAATGTAATTTTCTCCTTACTGTTTTGTCCTATATCTTACTTGGTTCAGAGCCCAGATGTGGAGAAAGGATGTGTTTTTGGAGTTCTTAAAATCCCAAGCCTTTTGGAGTAAGACCACAGTAGTTTAGAATCCAGCAAGATATAGAAGGGGAAAAGAGCTGTGGATGTATGTTGCAGAGAGTAGTGGATCTATGTTGCAGAGAGTATGGCCGGAGTCACAAAAGATGAGTCCACAAACAAAATGCAGTTAAGTGAAGGTCCTCATACTCAAGTGGGAATGAGGTCCAGACTCCAGAATGAAGCTTCTTTTTATTAGGATAATTGCTAAAGACTGCGTGCATAAAGTCAGCTAAGCAAGTGTGTTAATCAATATAAAGGTTTAGCTTTTCTTTTCTTTCCTTTTTTGGTCATGGGTTTATATTTATTTATATTTTTATATGAAATTTATTGTCAAGTTTGTTTCCATACAACACCCAGTGCTCATCCTAACAGGTGCCCTCCTCACTGCCCATCACCCACTTTCCCCTCCCTCCCACCCATCAACCCTCAGTTTATTCTCAGTTTTTAAGAGTCTCTTCTGGTTTGCCTCCTTCCCTCTATGAAACTTTTTTTCCCCTTCCCCTCCCCCATGTTCTTCTGTTAAGTTTCTCAGGATCCACATAAGAGTGAAAACATATGGTATCTTTCTCTGTATGACCTATTTCACCTAGCATAACAGTCTCCAGTTCCATCCACGTTGCTAAAAAAAGGCCATATTTCATTCTTTCTCATTGCCAAGTAGTATTCCATTGTATATATAAACCACGACTTCTTTATCCATTCATCAGTTGATGGACATTAAGGTTCTTTCCATAATTTGGCTATTGTTGAAAGTGCTGCTATAAACATTGGAGTACAAGTGCCCTTATGCATCAGCACTCCTATATCCCTTGGGTAAATTACTAGCACTGCTATTGCTGGGTCTTAGGGTAGTTCTATTTTTAAGTTTGTGAGGAAACTCCACACTGTTTTCCTGAGTGGCTGCACCAGTTTGCATTCCCACCAACAGTGCAAGAGGGTTCCCGTTTCTCCACATCCTCGCCAGCATCTATAGTCTCCTTATTTGTTCATTTTAACCACTCTGAGTGGCATGAGGTGATATCTCAGTGGGGTTTTGATTTGTATTTCCCTGATGAGGAGTGACGCTGGGCATCTCTTCATGTGGCTGTTGGCCATCTGGATGTCTTCTTTAGAGAAGTGTCTATTCGTGTCTTCTGTCCATTTCTTCACTGGATTATTTGTTTTTTGGGTGTGGATTTTGGTGGGTTCTTTATAGATTTTGGATACTAGCACTTTGTCTGATATGTCATTTGCAAATATCTTTTCCATTCCATTGGTTGCCTTTTAGTTTTGTTGATTGTTTCCTTTGCAGTGCAGAAGCTTTTTATCTTCATGAGGTCCCAATAGTTCATTTTTGCTTTTAATTCTCTTGCCTTTGGAGATGTGTCAAATAAGAAATCGCTGCAGATGAGGACAGAGAGGTTTTTTCCTGCATCCTCCTCTAGGATTCTGATGGTTTCCTGTCTCATGTTCAGGTATTTCATCCATTTTGAGTTTATTTTTTGTGAAAGGTGTGAGAAAGTGGTCTAGTTTCATCCTTCTGCATGTTGCTGTCCACTTCTCCCAGCACCATTTGTTAAAGAGGGTGTCTTTTTTCCATTGGATGTTCTTTCCTGCTTTGTCAAAGATTAGCTGGCCACACATTTGTGGGTGCAATTATGGAGTCTCTATTCTCGTCCATTGGTCTATGTGTCTGTTTTTGTGCCAATACCATGCTGTCTTGATGATGACAGCTTTGTAGTAGAAGCTAAAGGCTGGGATTGTGTTGCCTCCTGCTTTGGTCTTCTTCAAAATTACTTTGGCTATTCGGGGCCTTTTGTGGTTCCATAGAAATTTTAGGATTGCTTGTTCTATCTTTGAGAAGAATGCTAGTGCAATTTTGATTGGGATTGCATTGAATGTGTAGGCTGTTATGGGTATTATTGATATTTTAACAATATTTATTCTTCTAATCCATGAGCACAGAATGTTTTTCCATTTCTTTGTATCTTCTTCAATTTCCTTCATAAGCTTTCCATAGTTTTCAGCATACTGATCTTTTACATCTTTGGTTAGGTTTATTCCTGAGTATTTTATGATCCTTGGTGCAATTGTGAATGGGATCAATTTATTTGTCCTTCTTGAGAGTTTTTATTAAGAAAGGATGCTGGATTTTGTGAAATAATTTTTGTGCATCTATTGACAGAGTCATATGGTTCTTATCTTTTCTTTTATTAATGTGATGTATCACATTGATTTGAGAATGTTGAACCAGTCTTGCACTGCAGGAATCAATCCCACTTGATCATGGTGAATAATTCTTTTTATATGCTGTTGAATTCAATTTGATAGTATATTGTTGAGAATTTTTGCATCCATATTCATCAGGGATATTGGCCTGTAGTTCTCTTTTTTTGCTGGGTCTCTGGCTGGTTTGGGAATCAAACGAATGCTGGCTTCATAGAATGATTCTGGGAGTTTTCCTTCCCTTTCAATTTTTTGGAACAGCTTGAGAAGGATAGGTATTATCTCTGCTTTAAATGTCTGGTAGAATTCCCCAGGGAAGCCATCTGGTCCTGGACTCTTATTTGTTTGGACATTTTTGATAACTGATTCAATTTCTTCACTGGTTATGGGTCTGTTCAAGTTTTCTATTTCTTCCTGTTTGAGTTTTGGAAGGTTGTGGGTGCTTAGGAAATTGTCCATTTCTTCCAGGTAGTCCAGTTTCTTGGCATATAATTTTTCATAGTATTCCCTGAAAATTGCTTGTATTTCTGAGAGATTGGTTGTAATAATTCAATTTTCATTCAGGATTTTATCTATTTGGGTCACCTCACTTTTTGAGAAGCATGGCTAGAGGTTTATCAATTTTGTTTATTTTTTCAAAAAACCAACTCTTGGTTTCATTGATCTGCTCTACAGTTTTTTTTTTTTTTAGATTCCATATTGTTTATTTCTGCTCTGATCTTTATTATTTCCCTTCTTCTGCTGGGTTTGGGGTGTCTTTGCTGTTCTGCTTGTATTTCCTTTATGTGTGCTGTTAGATTTTGTATTTGGGATTTTTCTTGTTTCTTGAGATAGGCCTGGATTGCAATATATTTTCTTTTCAGGACTGCCTTCGCTGCATCGCAAAGTGTTTGGATTGCTGTCTTTTCATTTTCATTTGTTTCCATATACATTTTTAAAATTTCTTCTCTAATTGCTTGGTTGACCCATTCATTCTTCAGTAGGGTATTCTTCAACCTCCATGCTTTTGGAGGTTTTCCAGACTTTTTCCTGTTGTTGATTTCAAGTTTCATAGCATTGTGGTCTGAAAATGTGCATGGTATGATCTTTATTTTTTTATACTTATGAAGGGCTTTTTTGTGACCCAGTACGTGATCTATCTTGGAGAACATTCCATGTGCACTGGAGAAGAAAGTATATCCTGTTCTTTGGGATGCAGAGTTCTAAATATATGTCAAGACCATCTAATCCAATATATCATTCAGGGCCCTTGTTTCTTTATATATTCTCTGTCTAGATGTTCTATCCATTGGTGTAAGTGGAGTATTAAAGTCACCTGCAATTACCACATTCTTATAAATAAGGTTGCTTATGTTTGTGATTGCTTGTTTTATATATTTGGGGGCTCCTGTATTCGGTGCATAGACATTTATAATTGTTAGCTCTTCCTGATGGATATACCCTGTAATTATTATATAATGCCCTTCTTCATCTCTTGTTATAGCCTTTAAAGTCTAGTTTGTCTGATATAAGTATGGCTACTCCAGCTTTCTTTTGACTTCCAGTGGCATGATAAATAGTTCTCCATCCCCTCACTCTCAATCTGAAGGTGTCCTCAGGTCTAAAATGAGTCTCTTGTAGACAGCAAATAGATGGGTCTTGTTTTTTATCCATTCTGATACCCTATGTCTTTTGGTTGGAGCATTTAGTTCATTTACATTCTGTGTTATTATGGAAAGATATCTGTTTAATGTCATTGTGATATCTATAGGTTTCATGCTTGTAGTGGTGTCTCTGGTACTTTGTGGTCCTTGCAACATTTCACTCACAGAATCCCCCTTAGGATCTCTTGTATGGCTGGTTTAGTGATGAATTCCTTGATTTTTTGTTTGGGAAATCCTTTATCTGTCCTTCTATTCTGAATAAAAGACTTGCTGGTTAAAGGTTCTTGGCTGCATATTTTTTTTTCTGTTCATCACATTGAAGATTTCCTGCCATTCATTTCTGGCCTGCCAAGTTTCAGTAGATAGGTTTGCTACTACCCTTATGTGTCTATTGTAAGTTAGGGCCTGTTTATCCCTAGCTGCTTTCTGAATTCTCTCTTTATCCTTGTATTTTATCAGTTTCACTATGATATGTCATGCAGAAGATCGATTTAAGTTATGTCTGAAGGGAGTTCTCTGTACCTCTTGGATTTCAATGCCTGTTTCCTTCCCCAGGTCAGGGAAGTACTCAGGTATGATTTGTTCAAGTACACCTTCAGCTCCTTCCTCTCTCTTTTCTGCTTCTGGAATTCCTATCATACGGATATTGTTCCGTTTGATTGCTTCACTTAGTTCTCTAATTCTCCCCTCCTACTCCTGAATTTTTTTTTTATCTCTCTTTTTTCAGCTTCCTCTTTTTCCATAATTTTATCTTCTAATTCACCTATTCTTTCCTCTGCCTCTTTAATCCATGCTATGGCTGCCTCCATTTTATTTTGTACCTCATTTATAGCATTTTTTAATTCATCATGACTATTCTTTTGTCCCTTGATGTCTGTAACAATAGATTCTCTGCTGTCCTCTATGGTTTTTCAAGCCCAGCGATTAATTTTATGAGTATTGCTTAAATCGGTCTTGATCAATTCGTTAGCTGTTGCTACTCCTGGAGTTTCTTTTGAGGTGAATTCTTCCACTTAGTCATTTTGGCTAATTTTCTGTCCCTTATGCGTTTTAAAAGCTTGTGTGCTCTGCACCTGTGAGCACTGCTATTTTAAAGGAGGGTCATACACCTTCCAGGGCCTGGCCCTTCAAGAGGTATTTTTTCAGGGTTGTTCCTTGCTCCCTCTTGTTGTGACTTTGGTTATTTTATTACCCTACTCGTAGTAATATTTTGTACCCTCCACCTGGTGTGCTTTTATTTGTTCCTTGGAGTAGCCCTGTAAAGGAAAACAGATGGACAAACAGGAGACAAAAATGCACACACAAATAACACAAAGAAATAAAAACAAAAACCTAAAGACTAAAAACAAAAAACTCCAAAACACCGACTGCAAGTAAAGAATAGGGTGGAGGTAGTGCTGATGGAAGAGCACATACAGAGAAATGACAGAAGGTGGGGGCAGGGGGGAATAAAAGTTGATTAGGCAGAGAGTCTAAAAGCCTTAATCCAGAGAGAGAGAGAAAGGAAAATAAATATGAAAATGAAACGGGGAAATGAAAATCAAATGAAGATAAAATTACCCAGACAGAGAAACTATATGGCTTAATTATTTCAAGAGAGACAATGGAGTGTAAAGAAGGAGGTGTAGAACATGTATTAAGACAATGGATTAAATATGCCTGTTCAGACAGTCCAATAACCAGAGTAGCCTGCCTAGGGGAGGGAAGAGATAAGGAGGAGAAATGGGGGTGGTGTGGGGTGGGAGAATATATCTATATATCCAGAATTGACCTAGAGTTAATCCAGGCAATGCTGCATCACTTGTAGGTAGTAGCTGTCCTCAGGGTCTGTGTCTCTCTGGTAGATATGCAGTTACCCAGGGTAAGGGGGCGTGGTTTGGCGTTTTCTGGACCCACCTCCATTATGGTCCTTGGGAGTGATCCCTGAGGCCCTGCCTTGGTGGCAGTCCTGGTGTGGCAGGGGGAATGGTGATCTCCCTGTCTCTCTTCCACAGAGCCAGACCCAGTGGACTCTGTTTGAGTCGTCCTGACTGCCCCACGGGCGCAGACGGGGGTGGTCCTTCTCGCTCCACCAATTCCCCTGACTCTGTGCTTGGCTACAATTCAAAGTCCCGCTCCATGCACTCTGGTGCTGGGGAAGCACCTCCCCATGCGGCGATATGTGGTCCTGGCTGGCTTTGTGCTGTCACGCTAAAGGGAGGACCAACTTCTCCTCTTGCGGACTGAGAGCGACTGCCCTCACTGCGAGTCCCTGGGGTGGCATACGGAGGCAGGCTTTGTCTTTTCCCACAGCACTCCAGGGAAATGTCGGCCTTATCCTCCTGTAGACTGTGCCCTCTGCCCAGACACTGCACCTGGGGGTGGCCGACACAGGCAGGTTCTGTGCTATCACTCACCCCTCCAGGGAGGGAACCACTTTCTCCAGCTGCAGACTGAGTCTCTGACCTATAACCGCACCCAAGGCCTGGCTCCCTCCTCCCCAGGTGCTCGAACAAGGAGCCAACCCCAGTCCAAAAAAGACCCACTGTTAGAGATCGGATCCCTCTCAGTCTCAGTCCGAGGTCTTCCTCCTGTCTGGCTATGGTCCTGCACTTCCCTAACGACTCTTTCTCTTCCCTTTGTCTCTCTGAAGAAGGGGGTCCCTCCCTTCCAAGCCCATGCAGCCTTTTTTATCTCCCCCAGTTTGCAGTTACCCACCTATCTTTCTTCCAGCTTTCCCATTTCCTTCCTAGTAGATTCAGTTTCTTTTCCTCCAAGGCTCTGGTGTTTAAAGTCCTTTGGCTTCTACACTTCTTTGAGAGACTTGGGACATATGAATCCCCCTGTCTCTCCACCATGTTGGCCCCTGGTTTAGCTTTTCAAGGTTGAATTTTGAGTTAATTGGTTTCTATATCACTAGGAAGGATCAGGTGTGAAAGAGGATCCAGCCTCTGGACAATGTTAATGGCTCTAGGCATTCCTTACTAGCAGCAGCTGCCTTCAGCTGTGTAAACATGTCCTAAGGCCTTGTACCTGCTTCATCCCTTCCCTTTTGAAGTCTTTTCCTTTGATGCTTCCCTCCTTCATTTCCCACATCTCTCCCTTTTTCTTTCATTTGGCAAAGTTGGAGGGCAAAGACAGGCTTGTGAGGCATAATCTCAGCTTCGTTGCTGTCCTCTTCTCCAGACTAGGTATATGCAAAGAAATAAGACAAAGATTAATATAAAAATACAAAACTCAGAAAAGCTTGTGTTTTATATAATTCATTTGATTCAATTCCGAGATTTGATTACTTAGATAGAGAAGGAGCACCAGAAATCATCTCAGGTTTATTTTTGAATGTTTCATAGATTCCTTTTGCAATTGAGCTATATCAGGAGAGGTGTTACCTTGATTAAGAAGGTGTTGATGCACCAGGTCCCATATATTTTAGATTGATTACATACTTGGGGGGGGTGTGACACAAAAGGTGGTTATGTTCCAATCACACTGAAGCTTTCTCTGTTGTTGTAAACTAATCAATTGATCTCCTAGAAAAAGAACAGCTTGTTACAAGTCAGATAATTAGCTCTCTGTTCGGCTATCAATCAGCCGTTGGCTGTTCCGCAGCCTTTCTGAATCTAGATGCCAATTTTGTACAAAGTGAGTGGTTTGTACAGTCTGATGCAGCACAAAACCAGCTGTTGCTTCTGTAGCTGCAATAGCTATAATCCCAAGTACAGCAGTTACCAGTAAAGCTACAAACCATCGGGTGCAGTGTAAGACGTTTCAATAGTTCATCTATGAGATACATTTCAGGGGAGTGTTGCCAAGACCAATCCATGATTACAAGCATCCAAACCCCATTACATGCCTTAGGGATATATAAGCTTTGTTTTTCCTACTATTTAAAAGAAATAGTATAATTCAGACAAGTATAAAAAGAACGATTATGGCAAGTAAGAAGATTGTTATCAAGGTCCCAATGAAGCATGCCTAACATAAACAGAAAAGGAAGTCTGACACATGCTTGAATTTTATGAGTCTCATTTAATCTGAAAGAGATGGAGAATTTATTTGAAATATTCATTAAGTGGCCTTTCCAAGTGGCCATGCCTAATAATCCAGTACCAATTTTCCAGAGTTCTGAATGAATTGGTCCATCAGGTAAACGTGGGCTGGGGGGAGTCATCGCTCCTTCATGCCATACAATGGGTTCAGATGTTACATCTGAAATGATGTCGTCTTGATATCGACACCATCGGAGCTCTCTTTTGGAGTATTTGGTCTGAGCAGAGCCTACAGAGGCCCAATTAAGGATGCTTCCTTTGGAAGTATTAAGAAGAACTCTACCAACCTCTCCTCTACAGAGCTCCCAATTAACCCATTCCTCAGGATTTATAACCTTTCTTAATTGACATCAAGGCAATTTAGGAGGGTGAGCATATGTAATTCTCTGACTTCTCATGGAGACTCCCTGTAGTAAATACAATATAGAGACATTAGTCCCATTGGTTATTTTTGCTATCCATGCCTGTGAACAAAATGTAACACAGTGTTCACCTATTCCAAAGCATATAAGTGGCCCATCTGCACCTACAGAATATTCAGGGATTATTTTTCCTTCTTCTTCTGGTTTAAATGGGCCTCTATTATCATAGGTTCAGGCAACTGGACTGAATCACTTACATAAACTGGGAAAGAGGGATCATCCCATGTAATTAATCTATTAAGAGGTGGATTTGGAATATAAGCCCAGTATGTGTGATTCTCTTTAGTACTCACGGTTAAAATAAGAACTGATACCATGGCAATAAACAGAGTAGAAGTCTTAGGTGTTCCTGTTTTTTAGGAGGATCTGTTCTGCTTCTAGAGTTATCTTATTCATCTGTCCCCATGTCAGAGGTTTGGCTTTCATTGTTTTTTCAGTTCTTCTTTTTATTTCTCGTTTCAGGCTTAATTCTTCCCTTTCTCCAGTGGTTGAAAATTATCGACTCTTTTTCTCTTCGCCCATCTGTTCATATTGTGGTTTTAATTGCTGGGCTGGGAGCTAAGTATCTCCATTATCTGTGGCTACAAGAGCAAATCCTCAACCCCACGATTTAACATACCCAGGGAACCATTGGTTATTATCATTTTCCAAAGTATTGGTTGTGAAAGGGGTCTGGTATTAGAGGCTGTGTGATGTTTTACAGCTGCGGTGAGCTCTTGTTCAACTCTTAAATCCAGAAAATCAAGTGTAAATAATGCTTTCATTAATTGATTCTTTGGATTCAAGGCCATATTCCCCTGTTTTTGTTTTTGTAACATGGTTTTTAATATATGATTAACACTTTCAATAATACCTTGACCTTGTGGATTGTAAGGAATGCCTGTAGTATGATGAATGCCCCATTCTTGGCAAAATATAAGAAAAGTGTGAGAAGTATGAGCGGGGCCATTGTCAGTTTTAAGATTCCGGGGGAGTCCCATTGTGGCAAATGCTTCTAAAAGGTGCTGAATAACATGGGCCATTTTTTCTCCTGACAAAGGTGTAGCCCATATAAAACCAGTATATCTATCTATTGATACACGTACATATGCAAGGCGACCAAATTGTGGAACATGACTAACATCCATTAGGTTGTTGACCTCTGGGATTAATGCCCTGAGAGTACAGAGGAATGACAATAGGCTCACAAGTGGGACAGTGTGTGATAATTTCTCTAGCTTGTTTAAGGGAAATAGAAAAGCATTTACTTAAGCCTTTAGCATTAAGATGAGTCAGATTGCAGGGGTGCCTGGGTGGCTCAGTAGGTTGAGAGTCTGACTTTGGCTCAGGTCATGATCTCGCAGTCCATGAGTTCGAGCCCCACATCGGGCTCTGTGGTGACAGCTCAGAGCCTGGAACCCATTTCAGGTTCTGTGTCTCCCTCTCCCTTTCTCTCTCTGGCCCTCCCCCGTTCATGCTCTGTCTCTCTCTGTCTCAAAAAATAAAATAAACATTAAAAAAAATTTTAAAAAACATGAGTCAGATTGTGAAAATCTTGTGCTGTAATAACAGGAGTTGCCAATAAGGAATCCACTGTAGCGTTCCCTTCTGCTAAGGGACCAGGGAGGCCAGAATGAGATCGTATGTGAGTAATGTATATAGGATGGGATCAGTGTCGGAGACAATGTTGGACTTGAAAAAATAAGTCAGACAATTCTGAGACATCTGAATAAATATTAACGGTTTCCAAGTTTTCAATCACTTTTTTAGAATAGGCTGAATCCTTTAAGATATTGATGGAGGAGGAAACATCCTTAAGTAATAAAAATATGGCCAAGAGTTCATCCTTTTGTACTGAAGCATATGGGGATTTTACACATTTAGAAGTAGGACCATAATATGCAGAATAACTGGATTTGTTGGCATCTGTAAAATAATTAGGTCCATTTACAGGTACTGACTGTACAATTTGAGGCATGATAAAGGAGGTGGTTTTGATAAATTCAATTAATTTGGATTTAAGATAATGGTTGTCTATGTGACCTATATAATTTGCAACTCCAAGGTGCCATGAAATGCATTGCCGATATGCCACGGATATTTGTGCATGAAACAGAGGTACTATAATTGTCTCAGGGTCTTGGGTTGTTATTTCCTTAAGTCTCTCCCAACTCTTTAAAATTGACATTCCTGTTTTGTCTAAATATGTAGATAATTTTTTTAAGGCTTGTTGGAAAGAAATATCCGTTCTAAGATTCCATTAGCCTGCCAAAGTATTCCTGCAGGAGAATGAGGTAACAGTAAAATTAACAAGGAAACAGGTAGCAAGGAGTTAATTCAAGTAAGCTGATTGGAAGCAATTTTTTGTTCATTCCATTGTAATTTTTGGGATGCTTCCGGAGTTAAGTTTCTAGGGCTATTTAAATTGGAATTCCCTTTAAGTACATCAAAGAGATGAGTCAGTTGATAAGTAGGTATACCTAGAGTAGGACGCTACCAGTTAATGTCTCCTAATAACTTCTGGAAATCATTCAAAGTATGCAAGGTATCTCTACGAATTTGAACATTTTGAGGCATTATTGAATTTTGTACTAATTTTTGACCTAAATAGAACAAGAGGTCTTCAAATTGAATTTTGTCTTCTGCAATAAGGAGGCCATATTTTGAGAGGGTTGCCTGAGCTGCTAAAAAGAGTGCATGTAAATCATGTGGTTCGGGTAAAGCTAATAGGATTTCATCCATGTAATGGATGATCTTAGCATGAGGAAACTGAGATCGTAAATATCGGAGAGGTTTTGCAACAAAAAGCTGACAAAGACTGGGACTATTTAATATTCCTTGGGGTAAAACTTTCCGTTGAAATTTGCTTATGGGCTCCTCATGATTAATTACAGGAATGGAGAACGCAAATCTCTCCGAATCTTTAGGGCTTAAGGGAATGGAGAAAAAACAATCCTTAAGATCAACAATTATAAATTTCCATTCTCGAGGGATAGCAGCAGGCGTCGGAAGGCCAGGCTGTAGAGCCCCCATAGGTTGTATGATTTTATTTATGGCTCGGAGATCAGTCAGCATTCTCCATTTTCCAGATTTCTTTTCTATGACAAAAACGGGAGAATTCCAGGGACTAGTTGAAGGTTCAGTATGCCTCACTTCTAATTGTTGAGAAGCTAAAGATTTTAAAGCTGCCAGTTTTTCTTGAGAAAGCAGCCGCTGCTCTATTCATATGGGCTCATCAATAAACCATTTTAAAGACAGCGCATATTTTTGTTCTCTGGCAGGGGCCGCTAGGATACATTTGGATATCCTAGCCTTGTGGCTTTGTGTTTGGGGAAAAATATCGAGGGGTGTTTTATTGCCTTGTTGAGTTTTATCTAATTCCTTCAGTGGGTCATGTCCCATGGCACACATTATATTTTTAACTTGAGTAGATATATATGGGATATTAATATATGCACCCCATTGTTGAAGTAAATCTCTACCCCACAGATTAATGGCAATGTTAGCCACATAGGGTTTAAGAGTTGTTATCTGATCCTCGGGCCCTTCACATCTCATAATCTGTTGACTTCTTTTTATTCCCTCTAAGGAGCCAAGTCCTGTAAAAATTACAGGTATGTTCTCAATAGGCCAAGATGAAGGCCAAAACTTTTCAGATATGATGGTAACATCAGCTCCAGTGTCTAGTAATCCTATAAAAGATTTATTATTAATTTTAAGATGTATTTTGGAGCAAAGATCTTTCAAAAAAGTTTGCCAATATAATTGTTTTCCAGTACTGCCAAAACCTCCAGTTCTGATAACAGGATTGCTTTGGCCCTCTATATAAGGAATAATAAGTAATTGAGCAATTTTATCTCCTGATTGAATAGTATAAGGGTTACCGGCCAGTATCATAACTTGAATTTCATTTTCATAATCACAGTCAGTAACACCAGGATGCACATGAATACCTTTAAGTGTAAGACTACTCCGTCCAAAAATAAGGCCTACTGTGCCTTTTCCCAAAGGTCCATAGATTCCTGTTCTAACTGTAACGACACCCAAAGAAGGCTGTAAAACAACTGGGTCTATAGCAGGGAGATCTAAGCAGCACTCCCAGTTGTTGCATGACGGAGGTCTGTGACCTGTGGATGTTGAGGTGTTGAGACCCATTGCTGGCTGGATAAAAGCTCATTTTGTTTGTTGGGCCATGTGATAGGCCCCGTGAGAAATTTCCCTGATTTTGATCAATACTAGGAGGTGGAAGAGGATGTCCATCTTTGTGATATTGGGAATGGCACTGATTGGCCCAATGATATCCTTTTTTACAACGAGGGCATAAAGCAGTTGGAGACATTAATTTAGGTAGATTATTAATACTGGTATTATTAACATTATGCTTATCTTTTTAAAAATTTGTCCTTTATTTTTCGACAGTCTTTTTTTCATGTGGCCACTTTTTCCACAACCAAAGCATTTGGTGTTAGATTTAAAAGGGTCAGTCCCTCTTATAGCAGCAGCGAGGAGGTTCTTATTGTAAAGTGGGGTACCAATATCAGCACATGCTTTCACATAGTCAGCCATGGACCCAACAGCCACTCTTATAGCACGAAGAGCTCACTGGCATTCTGAATTAACTTTATCATAAGCCACAATAGGAAGCAACAAATCCCTTAGGCCTGCTTGAGGAATTGTTTTAGCCAAAACATCTCTTAATCTTGCTACAAAGTCAACATAAGGTTAAGTATATCCCTGTTTAACATTTGCAAATGAGGGGGTAACCTCCCCTGGGGTAGCTATACGTTGCCAAGACATCTTACAGCAATTTTGTACTTGTATTGCTTGATCACTCATACCACATTGATCTCTTAGTTGAGAATATTCTCCTTGTCCACAAAGTTGTCCCTTGTCAATAGGAATATTATCATGAATGTTTCTTTCCCCTTGAATCTTAGCTTGATCTTCCCACCAAGTCATAAATTGTAAATATTCAGCACGGGATAAAACAATTCTAGCCAACACTTCCCAACCTTTAGGAATCCAGCGTTCAGTGTCAGCAAATGCTGAAAGTAAGCCCTGCGTATAAGGAGAGTTAATGCCATTTTAAGATCGTTCAAAAAATTTTACAGGGATCTGAGAGTATTCAGCATTATAGCCTCCATTAGTATATTGTGCATTTGGTGGAAAGTCATTCAGAGTTACTGGAAATATCTCTGATACCTGTTGTATCAATTCTAAATCTCCTTCCTCTTTAGCCTTTATCAACTCTCCCATCAGAGGTGGAATGATAGGGCCCTCATGTTCCTTGGAAGGAGCTATTATGTGAGGCTTGTCATTAGAAAAAGGATTGGAAGTGACTGGATAGGCAGTCTTTCATTTAACATAAGTAGTATTTTTTGTATTTTCAGGTAAAGGGGGGGTATACTTTATTATAAGGGAGGGCAGTAGCCTCCAAGTTATCATTTGTGGGTGGCGACAGAGGCCATTCTTGTAAAGTATCTTCCTCAGGTGCTATAGCCTTGATTTCTTCAGAAGAAGATTCATCCTCACAACTATCAGATGTAAAATCCAACTCATCTCCTTCTTGATGAGTTTTTAATTTAGGTGAACTTACATTTTGTTCTTAGTCAGACTGTAAAGGCTGTAAAGCCATCTCAATTAAAAAGCATATAGACGAAACTTTTAAAGAAATGATATGTCCATTTTGATGAACGCGTCTAAGCGTTTTTATAATTAATCTCCATTTTTTAAGGTTTAAAAGATTTTTTTTTCCAGAAGGGTTAAACTAATAGCAATGTTTTTTAACCAAGTACCAGAGCTCATCAAAAGTTCCCCTTTTCACTTTTACTCCTGAACTTTGCAATAAAGTACGAAGTAATTTAGAGTAAGCTTCATGATCATGAGACTGGGAGTTTCCGATCCTTCACTATCCCAAAGCCCGGACTTACCTGTCCTACCGTTCCGTTTTCAGTTTCTGCAACTAGAAACTGAAGTAGTCTTGAAGACTGCCGCGCCACACCCTGCTCTCTGTGACAAATGTTGCAGGGAATATGCAGGAATTGCAAAAGATAAGTCAGCAAAGTGCAGTTAAGTGAAGGTCCTCACTCCAGTCGGAATGAAGCCCCATTCCAGAATGAAGGTTCTTTTTATTAGGATAATTGCTAAAGACTATGTGCATAAAATCAGCTAAGCAAGTGTGTTAATCAATCTAATGGTTTAGCTTTTCAAGTTTGAATTTTGAGTTAATTGGTTTCTGTATCACTAGGAAGAGTCAGATGTGAAGGATGATCCCACCGATGTTAATGGCTCTAGGCATTCCTTACAAGCAGCAGTGGCATTCAGCTATGTAAACATGTTCTAAGATCTTGCACCTTCTTCCTGCCCTTCCCTTTTGAAGTCTTTTCCTTTGATACTTCTCTCCTGCATCTCCCACAGATGTATTTTTAGACCCATCCCTGAGGGAGAAGAATAAAAATGCTCCATAAGGGCAGGTTGCTAGAAGTATTTTGAAGGGACAGAGCCTGATGCTTCATCACACCCCAACAGACTCTAAGCCAAGGGTTCGTGATGGCTCAGTGAGACTTAAAAAATGACTCACAGATAGCAATTGAGACAGATCTGGGGGCGACTTTAGTACAAGGAATCCAGAAGTGGCCGACTGGATAAAGCATACATTGTTGCGATCTACATGCAGGAAACTTTTATAGTGTAGCAACTAGCCTATCAATGATCCATAGCCTTTTCCCTCCTTGCACGATCAATATTACAAGATCAAGACCAGCCACGTGGAAATTCTTCATTGCAAAGGAGATGTATGGTGCTGAACATGCCCAGAGACCCTGACCTTGAACACTGAACAACACGCTTCTCTACATATACTGCTTGATGGGAATATACAAGTAGGCCAAGATTTGTATATTCTTAAAGTAGTGATTAATAGGGGCATTAAGGGTGTGTTTCCACAAACCAGCATCCAACACACACCTTGGTTGTGCAACCCATTTGTCCTTCCAACCTCATTAATCAAGCAAGTGGTCCTCTAGATAAAGAAGCAAGTGTATAGAAGTTAGATATGTGTGGGTGTGGAAGCACCTAGATCTGATGAAAATATCAGAAAAGGATAACGATTTCTAAGGAAAAACCAAGGTACGGTTTAATTGACTAGGTTTCGGCATACTGATTGTAATAGTTTAGACCTGCCTACCTCAGGTGTCTTGAGCCTTCTTAAGTGATATATATCAATATATTGTTTATTTATCTAGATGATTCAGTGACATGACTCTAGACAATCTTTTAGTTTTCTGCCACAGATGGATAACTTCTCAGCTTGACATTGATTTTCCATGTTCTCCCTCCAAGAGCTACCTCATCTCCCAGAACCTAGGATATTTCCTTAGAGCTCTGTGTACTGGAAATACTCCTCTACTGTCTTTATAAGGCAAACAAAATTCCTGACATTGAGGGTTTTCTTTGTTCCAACTTCCCAAGTCCTTGACTAGAGCCTCTAAATTACCATACTTTCTAATGCAGTGGCCTGAAGACTGAAAGGGTGGGCCTACGCAGGCCAACTCCATCTTGTTCTGTGTCCTTCACCTTGACCACGCCTCCTCCCCTTGAGTAACCTCCCGCTCACCTGCCTAACAGGACTCGGACCCTTCCCCAGCCAATTGGCTGAGGCCACAGCCATTACCTCACCAACTGCCCCTAGGCCTCAATAAAACCTTTGTGCTTTTGAAATTCGTTTTCTCTCTCTGGTATCTCACTGCTGCGTCGGTGCAGGTAGGGGATTGAGCTCGAGCTAGCTCGAATAAAGGCTCTTTTGCTTTTACATCGGACTCGGCTCCCTGGCGGTATTTGGGGATCACGAATTCTGGGCATAACATTTGGGGGCTCGGCCCGGGATCCCCAAGACCCCCGAGGGACCCCTGACCCGGAGAGCCTGACTGGCCACGGTTAGTGTCTGTTTGTTCTGTCTTTTCTGTGTGAGCTCATTTCTGAAATTCTGGTAGTGCCCGACGCAGTCTAAGTGGATGCACTGGAGGACCACGGGCTGGGAGTTTTGGGAGACGTTTCGATCCTCCCTTCTGGAGGGACGTGGAATCCCCTCATCGGTTTTGGAGGGACATGGAATCCCCTCAAAGGTATGAGACGAAGCGGGTCGCTCCCGCTGGTCGGCGTGAGGCCGTCGTATAGCTTTCAGTTTTGGAGGGACGTGGAATCCCCTCATCAGTTTTGGAGGGATGTGGAATCCCCTCAAAGGTCTAAGCTAGCTTTCAGTTTTGCTTCCATGGAGTTGGAAGACTTTCTAAGGGCCCTCTGTTTGTCTGTTTCTGTGTTTCTCTGTTTTGTTCTGTGGACTTACTGGACGGACGTTATGGGACAGACTCAGACTACCCCTCTACCCACCCTCTTGGCTTAAGCCCTTCCTAGCCCCACTCCCTCTGGAGCCAAAGCCCATTCTTGCTTTGCAGGGGACAAAGAAGAAGGAAAACAAGAAAAGTCTTACCCAGCCTTCAGCACCCCTCTACCCTGTCCTATAGGGGGGTACTGAAGAAGAATTAATTTTTCCTCCCCCGTATAACCCCTCTAGGATGCCGGAAGAACACCATCCTCCCCCTCCGGGGGAGGCAGACACTGTTCCGAGAGCGGGAGGCGAGAGCGGGAGGCGGAAACGCTCCAGTGGGAAGCCCGCCCTTTACCAGACAAAGGGCTCAGAGGGAGCAATCCACCACTGCTGCCGCCGCTGCCCACTCCACTATTCTGCCCCTGCGAGCTACCGGACCCCGAGACGTGGAGGGGAATCAGCCCCATCACTATTGGCCTTTCGCCACTAGTGACCTCTACAATTGGAAAGCTCAGAATCCTAAGTTTTCCGAGAAACCGGCAGGGCTTATTGATTTATTAGACTCTATTCTTTTTACTCATCAGCCCACGTGGGACGATTGCCAGCAGCTTTTGCAGGTCCTGTTCATGACTGAAGAAAGAGAAAGAATCCTCAATGAGGCCCGAAAACTAGTTCCGGGTGCAGACGGGAATCCCACCACCAACCAGGCTCAGATAGATGCCTCCTTCCCCTTAACTCAGCCCCAGTGGGATTTCAACATGGCAGAAGGTAAGGAGAGGCTCCGGGTCTACTGCCAGACTCTAATGGGGGGTCTCCGAATGGCTGCTAGAAAGCCAACCAATTTGGCCAAGGTAGGAAATGTACAACAGGGAAAAGATGAATCTCTGGCTGCCTTTTTAGAACGGATCATGGAGGCATTCTGTACCTATACCCCCATGGATCCAGAGGCTCCGGAAAGCAAGGCAGCTGCTATCATGGCCTTTGTAAACCAATCGGCCATAGACATTAGGAGAAAATTACAGAAAATAGATAGACTAGAAGAAAAAAGTCTGCAGGAATTACTGGTGGTAGCTGAAAAGGTATATAATAACCGGGAGCCTCCTGAGGACAAGCAGGCTCGCGCCATGGCAGCTGCCAGCAGTAAGCAGACTCAAGACCTGCCCAGAATACTACTAGCTACCACTGCTGACTTCCCCGAGGAACGAGACTGCCGTCTCCGGCAACTGGCAGACGACGCAAGAAAAGGTAAAGGAACCACCAAGGGGTGGAAGCAGAGGCTGCAGAAAGATCAGTGCACATACTGCAAGGAGATAGGGCATTGGGCCCAAGATTGTCCGAAAAGGGCCAGCGGGAAGGGAAGCAAGACTGATCCAGTGAAAGTCCTAGAGCCAGATGAACTGAGTGATTAGGGGAGTCGGGGTTTTGACCCTCTCCCCAAACCAAGGGTAACTCTTAAAGTGGAGTGGACCCCTGTTGACTTCCTTGTCGACACCGGAGCACAACATTCGGTCCTCCGCACCCCACAAGGAAAACAAGCCAGCAAGAAGTCCTGGGTACAAGGGGCAACTGGTATGAGCCAGTATTCATGGACTACCCGAAGAACAGTAGATTTGGGGACGGGCCGGGTATCCCACTCCTTTATGGTAATACCAGAATGCCCCTACCCGCTGTTAGGACGGGACTTACTGACCAAGATTGGAGCTCAGATAACTTTCAGACAAGGGGGGCCTCAGGTCACTGATGGCAAGGGCCACCCCATCCAGGTCCTGACCCTGAAACTGGAGGATGAATACCACCTCCACCAGAAGGCCCTCCTGAGAGAGGATAATATAGACAGATGGCTACAAGAATTCCCCTCAGTTTGGGCAGAGACGGGGGGATAGGACTAGCCACTCACAGGACCCTGGTCCTGGTAGAGCTCAAGCCAGGAGAAAGTCCGGTAAGGATCAAACAATACCCCATGTCTCAGGAGGCCTGGAAGGGGATCCAGCCACACATCTGGAGACTACGAAGCCTAGGGGTACTAGTTCCTTGCCAGTCTCCTGGGAACACCCCCCTACTGCCGGTCAAAAAGCCTCACACAAATGACTACCGACCTGTACAAGACCTCCGGGAAGTAAATAAGAGGGTCACGGACATACACCCAACTGTTCCCAACCCATATACTCTCTTGAGCTCCTTGGCGCCCTCCAGGGTCTGGTATACTGTACTAGATTTAAAGGATGCCTTCTTCAGTCTGCCGCCTGCACCCCAGAGTCAACCCTTGTTCGCCTTCGAGTGGAATGATCCGGAGGAGGGCCAAAGTGGGCAACTCACCTGAACACAGCTACCTCAGGGATTCAAAAATTCGCCCACCATCTTCGACGAGGCACTACACGAGGACCTGGGTGAGTACAGAAGGGAGCACCCTGGCCTCACCCTCCCACAGTACGTAGATGACATCCTGATTGCTGCCGACAAGGCCAAAGACTGTGAGCGAGGGACCCAGGACCTGCTGGCTACCCTGGGGGCCTTAGGGTACCGGGCATCCTCGAAGAAGGCTCAGATATGCAGGGAGAAGGTAAGTTACCTGGGATATATCCTGGAGGGCGGACAGCGGCGGTTATCAGATGCCAGAAAAGAAACTGTCCTAAAGATCCCTACTCCCACCTCCCGAAGAGAAGTGAGGGAATTCCTAGGATCAGCCGGCTACTGCCGCCTCTGGGTTCCAGGTTTTGCTGAAATTGCCAGGCCCCTATATGAAGCTACCAAAGAGGGGAAAACATTTAAATGGACTGAAAAAGAAGAAATTGCCTTTAATCGGTTAAAAAAGGCCCTCCTAAGTGCCCCAGCCCTGGGCCTACCAGACATTACGAAGCCCTTCCAACTCTTTGTAGATGAACATAAGGGAATAGCAAAAGGGGTTCTAACTCAAGCCTTAGGCCCCTGGAACCTCCTGGTGGCTTACCTGTCCAAGAAACTAGACCCAGTGGCTGCCAGCTGGCCGCCATGCCTAAGAATTATTGCGGCGACAGCACTCCTAGTCAAGGATGCAGACAAACTGACCCTAGGACAGGAGATCTGGATCACGCCCCCACACACCATTGAAGGGGTCCTGAAACAGCCTCCTGATAGATGGATGAGCAATACACGTATGACTCATTACCAGAGCCTCCTACTCAACCCTCCACGAGTGCGGTTCCACCCCAGTGCAGCCCTCAATCCTGCAACCCTGCTGCCCGACCCTGACCTAGGTGCTCCACTACATGACTGTGCGGGAATCCTGGAACAAGTACATGGATTCCGGAGGGACCTGACCGACCAGCCCCTCCCCGATGCCGAGGCTACTTGGTTCACTGATGGCAGCAGCTTTGTGCGAGACGGACACAGGTATGCGGGTGCAGCGGTGGTCACCGAAACGGACACCGTATGGGCGGAGGCTCTACCCTCCGGAACGTCAGCCCAGCGAGCGGAGCTCATAGCCCTCACCAAGGCGTTGATGCTGGGAGCTGGAAAACGGCTTAACATCTACACAGACAGCCGTTATGCGTTTGCCACAGCTCATATTCATGAGGCAATTTATCAGGAGAGGGGGTTACTGATGGCAGAAGGATGGACTATAAAAAATAAGCAGGAGATACTTGACCTGCTTCCAGCCTTATGGCTTCCTGCCAAGCTAGCCATTATCCACTGCCAAGGGCACCAAAAAGCTGATAACCCAGTAGCTAGAGGTAATCAAAAGGCTGACCAGGCAGCCAAGGCAGTAGCCCTTAATTCAGTCCCCACCATGACCATACAACTACCGGACCCGGGAGACCCAGTTTTACCAGACCTGCCCAAATACTCCCAGGAGGAGTTACAGTGGATCAAGGAACTCCCCATGGCCCAGGAGATAAAGGGATGGTGGTATACACCTAACAAGGAGTTCGTGCTGCCAGGCCAGCTTTTAGAGCACATGCATCGGTCTACTCACATGGGGGCCTGAAAATTAAAAGACTTAATCCGACATGCCAGAATCAAGATTCACCAACAGGACACCAAAATAGAGCAAGTTGTATCTGCCTGCAAGACCTGCCAACTCACCAATGTGAGAGCCACATCAAATAAAAAAGGAACCAGGCTCAGAGGCACCAGACCGGGAGCCCAATGGGAAGTCGACTTCACTGAAGTCAAACCAGGAAAGTATGGTTATAAATATCTTTTAGTATTTAGAGACACCTTCTCTGGCTGGGTGGAGGCATACCCAACCAAGCATGAAACGGCTCAGACGGTGGCTAAGAAGCTACTAGAAGACATCTTACCCAGGTATGGTTTTCCTGCAATGGTAGGATCAGACAATGGACCAGCTTTTATCTCGCAGGTAACACAGGCAGTAGCCAAGGCGGTGGGGGCAAACTGGAAATTACATTGTGCTTATAGGCCCCAGAGCTCAGGACAGGTAGAAAGAATGAATAGAACCCTAAAAGAGACCCTTACCGAATTAACTATGGAGACTGGCGGGGACTGGGTGACTCTCCTACCATATGCCCTTTACCGGGTTAGGAACACTCCTTACACTCTGGGTTTTACTCCCTACGAGATCATGTTTAGCAGGCCACCCCCTATTATTCCCAGCCTTTAGTTTAAAGATCAAGAACTTTTTCTTTCCTTGAGAGGGCTCCAGAGGGTGCATGAGGACATTTGGCTGTGCCTCCATGCCATCTACGAGGCTGGCCCGACCCCGACACCTCATCAGTACAGGCCGGGAGACTGAGTCTACGTCAAGAGGCACTACCGAGAGACCCTCGAGCCGCGCTGGAAAGGACCCTACATTGTGGTGCTGACAACCCCCACCGCTCTCAAAGTAGATGGCATCGCGACCTGGGTCCATCACACCCACGTTCGGCCAGCGGACCCCTCCTCGATCCGGAAGGACTTTGTCACGCGATGAGCTGTCAATCGGGACCAACACGACCCGCTCAAGCTCACCCACTTAACATTGGTAACTCTGTTAAGCCACCCCAGGGACACTTGGTTCCCAGAACTTTGCGTAAACCTCCAAACTCTGTTCCCCTTGTCACCATAAATGCAGCTGGTCCCATGATTGGGTCCGTAAGCTACATGACAAGGGGGGAATGAAAGGGCGGGCCTACGCAGGCCAACTCCATCTTGTTCTGTGTCCTTCACCTTGACCACACCTCCTCCCCTTGAGTAACCTCCCGATTACCTGCCTAACAGGACTCGGACCCTTCCCCAGCCAATCGGCTGAGGCCACAGCCATTACCTCACCAACTGCCCCCAGGCCCCAATAAAACCTTTGTCCTTTTGAAACTCGCTCTCTCCCCGGTATCTCACTGCTGCGTCAGTGCAGGTAGGGGATTGAGCTCGAGCTAGCTCGAATAAAGGCTCTTTTGCTTTTACATCAGACTCGGCTCCCTGGCGGTATTTGGGGATCATGAATTCTGGGCATAACAAAGACTAAAGGTGTTCTGCTTTCAGAGAAAGGCCAAGGCAGGAATGATTGTGCGAGGCATTTCCCAAATGGAGAGGCACTGTGTGCTCCATGGTTGCCGTAGAAACCTGACATCAACATGGCAATTGTGATGACTTTTTAGGATACAGGCTTGCCTGATGGAGCTTGCAGGGACCAGCCCTCAGGTGTTTGGTACTCAGCTAAAGGTGTGGGTTCCTGCCAAAGGGACTGATCCACCCTGGGGTATAAGGAGACAAAGGGTCTAGACCCTTGGTCCTCTTTCCTGTTTGGGGGCTTGATGCTTAAGCTATCTCATAGGTAAACCCATTGGGATCTCACCTGGCCCCAGTGAGTGTGGGTCCTACTCCAGTGGTGTCCTGGAGGTACTGTCCTCTAAAGGTAAGAGCATGGGAGGTAAGACAAGTAACCACTCTGAGACCCAGATTCTCCCTCTGCAAAACAGTGATGAGAATGCTTTACCCACAGGATCTCTTGAGGATAGTGATACACAGGAGCAAGCCCATGGCCCTGTGGTTACTGCGAGATCATGTATGAATTCAGGCCACTTCTTACTCATTTTCAACTTTTTTATTAATGGATAGTGAGGAAAAGAGAAGCAAAAGGACTGATCAGAAGTCCATTATAACATGTGGTCCTTAGGACCAATTGTAACTGTGTCACTGTCACTACCTAGAGCCTAGCATAGTTTTGGGAACATAGTTACACTAGTAAAGCATAGTGATATCTGGATATGTCTCTCCCTGTGAAGCTTTTCTTGATAATGGCCAAGCTCATCAGTGATGAAATTATGAAATTTTGGGTTCTTGAGAGAATGGCTAAGAAAAAATTCTTGAGACAGTTTTGGTGCAAAAAGGTGATTTTATTATAGCACAGGGACAAGACCCATGGACAGAAAGAGCTGCTTTGGGATTGTGAGAAATGACTTATATATTTTTTTAGTTAGGGTAAGTCTCTAAGGTATTTGGAAGCAAGACTTTCAGGACCTTGAGGGACTATCTGCTGTTAAGATGAGGTTACATTCAGTCTTAATAAAACATAAACATTAAGGCACTAATGCAGCCATGAATTCCTTGAGGAAGGTCATGCTGTTTTAGGTAACTATCAGTGGGCTGCAAGCGGTAAGTAGATTTAATTTAAGCAACATTTTTCTTGCCTTTATTTCCCTCATCAGTCAGGTGCTTGAATGCGGCAAGTTCTGGGGATCTCTGCCCTGATGGCTGAAGCCTCTACTCCAGATTCAAGGGCAACAATCCTCAGAAGAGCCCAATACTTCATATTTCTTGTTGTATATGAACTCAGGCTCAAGTGAGTTCATAGATGTGAAAAAAAACATGATGGTGAATAGCTCCTGTGACATTCAATACTAGTCTGAAATTAGAGTAGCAGCTTTGATCTCATCATGGGAGAAGAGGCTTAGCAGATGGAATTTCCTTCCATCAGAAGCTACATGCTGTTTAGTTGCCCTGAGGCCCATCTTAGAGATGTCTTTTATTGCTGAAAAGTAACAAAATGTCCTGTTGGACAAAGCATAGGTCTTTAATATGCATTTGCAATAAATAAAATTAAGTTGTCCTTACCATATAAATAATAATTCTCAATTACCATATATCTCATAGATGGGTTTGGAAATGTGTAGTTGTTAAATCTTCTTAGTAATTTAACATTGCAAGGTAGATTTTTCTCTGGTGCCCCAATTTTTCAACCACATAATAAAAAATTTAAAGGGCCAGAAACTCTCCATATGTTAGTTTGGAATGGCAGTGACTAGAATTTAATATATTTTTTATAGAAATATACTTGACACACAATGTTACATTAATTTCAGGTGTACAGGATAGAGATTTGGCAACTGTATTAATTATGCTCACCACATGTGTAGCTACAATCTTTCAACATACAACACTGTTACCATACCATATTGCCTATGCTGTACTTTTATCCTCATGTCTTATTCATTCCTAAACTGGAAGCCTATTCCTCTTACTCCCCTTAAACTTTAATATATTTTTTTAATTTTTCTTTTAAATGTTTATTTATTTTTGAGAGAGAGAGAATGTGAGTGGGGCAGGGGCAGAGAGAGAGGGAGACACAAAATCCAAAGCAGGCTCCAGGCTCTGAGCTGTCAGCACAGAGCCCGATGCGGGGCTTGAACTCATGAACAGAGAGATAATGACCTGAGCCAAAGTCGGGCGCTTTAACTTTGACTGAGCCACCCAGGTGCCCCTAAACTTTAATATTTAAAAAAATATATTTATTACAATAGAGTTTGGACAATTGCAATGCTACTCAGCCCCTTCCCATAAAATATCCAGTTCCCTTGAATATCATTATCTTTCTAAAACATAATATTTTTATTTCTGTACTTGAAAAGGAAAGGAACCTCAACTTTCTCTATACATTTGGATAAATTTAATTGGAAATGATTGTTTCTACTTTGATTGTATGTACTGTGGACTAGTTTGATAAGCGTAGTGTGGGTCTGGTAATACTATAAGAACATAGTCATGGGAATATTTAACCCAATTTATTTAAAAACATCAGAGAATTATAAATATATAAATATATGTCAAATATTTCATTGAGGTATGGTTGATATACATATACTACATATATAAAATATATGCTCTCAGAAGTTTTGATATATCTATGTTCCTGTGAATCTAGTACTACAGTCAAGGTAGACCATATCCATCACTTCAAAAAGCTTCTTTGCCTATTGATAATGCCTTCATCTGCCTCTTTCCAGCCTCTGCTCCATCTCACGCTCCTCTATCCCCAGGTAAACACTGTTCTTCTGTCACTATGGATAAAGTTCCATTCTTATAAATTTATTTTAATGGAATTATATATGTCTTTTTGTCAGTCCTCTTTCCTTTCACCTAATTATCTATAGATATATCATTTTGTGCATGTATAAATTTTCTTTTTTATTGTTGACTAATATTACATTATATAGGTACAGCACTATTTCATCTTTCATTCACCTGATAATGGATACTTGGGTTACTTGGGTTGTTTCCAACTTGGAGGTCTTATAACTACAGCTGCTACAAACAATTAGATATAAGTTTTTGCTTGGACTTATGCTTTCTTTCTCTAAACTTAAGTATATTTACTTACAAGAGTTATAAATGTAATCTTGTTAGAAACTAACAAACTTTTCCTCAACAGTCACACCATTTTTCATTACCATAAACACTGTATGAGAGTTCGATATTCTACACCCTGCCATGTCTTGATATGGTCAGATGTGTAGTGAAACATCTTCTCAAATATATTGCCCACTTATTTATTGGAGTGTTTGTTTTCTTTTGATTAACCTTTGTGAGATTTTTTTCATTCTGGCTACAAATCCTTTATCAGATGTATGATATATAAATATATTCTCCAAGTCAGTGGTTTGCATTTTAATTCTCTCAACAGTTATTTTTGGAAAAACAGGTTTTGTTTTGTTTTGTTTTGTTTTTACTTTTTAGAGTATCTATTTTTTCAATTTGTTTTTTTATGGTTTGACTTTGACATTGATACCATATCTACAAAATATTCAGCTAACTCGAGGTCACAAGGGACTTTTTCCTGGATTTTCCTCTGGAAATTTCATACTTTTAGCCTTATATTTAGGTCTGTGATTCATATTTACTTGACTTTTTTATATGATGCAATACACCGATCACAAATGGTATTTGTGCATATGGAGAACCACTTGTCCCAGCACCATTTGTTGAAAAGACTATCATTTCTGCACTGCATTGTCTTTGTACCTTTGTCAAGACCCAGTTGTCCATATATGTGTAGGTCTGTGTCTGGACTCTTCATTTTGTTCCTTTGATATACATTTATAGTTTCATCCTAATACCACACTGTTATGGTTGCTGTGAATTTATAATTAGTTTTGAAAAAGGTACTGCTTATCCTCCAACTTTATTCTTGTTTTTCAATTTTTTTCATACTCTAGCCCTTTGCATTTTCACATGACTTTTATAATAAACCTGTCAAATTATTTTTTTAAAATATGTGGTAGGTTTCTTTTCTGGGTTGGTGTTGAATCTATAGATCAGTTTGGAGAGAGTTGACATCTTAACAAAATCTTCTGACCCCTTGAAAATGGTATTTTTTAGGCTTCTTAAATTTCTCTCAGCAATGTTTTGCAGTGTTCAGAATGCAGGTGTTGCATATCTGTGGACACAGATGTGCTACATAGATTACCACTGTGTAGTTCATACTTTGTATGCTATTGTCGATGACAATAACTTTTATTATAATTTCCAGGCATTATATTTTCACTGAACCATCAGTAGCCAAATGTTGGTAGGGAATCTTTTTGTTTGAAAACACAAGTACTCTAAGATGGCAAAGATAATTGCTACTTAACAGCTGCATTAATCAGTGTTCTACAGAGACACAGAATCAATAGGATGTTGGCATGTAGATAGAGATGTATTTAATTAACTCGAGATTGTGGAGCGTTGGCAAAATCTGATAGTGGAGGCTGGCATATTCAGGAAAGGGGTGCCTGTGTGGCTCAGTTGGTTAAGCGTCCGACTTTGGCTCAGGTCATGATCTCGTGGTCCGTGAGTTCGAGCCCCGCATCGAGCTCTGTGCTGACAGCTCAGAGCCTGGAGCCTGTTTCAGATTCTGTGTCTCCTTCTCTCTGACCCTCCCCTGTTCATGCTCTGTCTCTCCCTGTCTCAAAAATAAATAAAATGTTAAAAAAATTTTTTGAAGATTCAGGAAAGAGTTAGAGTTAGACTATGAAAGCTTTTGCTAGACAACCAAAGTGGCTGACATAGTGGAGTCAAAAGCAATCTACTTGAAAAATTCCATTTGGCACAGGGGAGATAATCCCTCCCTTCTAATGAGATCTTTACCTGATTGTATGAGGCCCACCAATATTATAGAGAACTAACGGCTTTACTCAATGTATACACATTTGAGTTTAAGTCTCATTTACTCAATGTATACACATTTGAGTGTCTCATTCTCACAGAAACATCCAGAATAATGTTTGATCAAATATCTGGGCACTGTGGCCTCACCAAAAAGACACATATAATTTGTCATCACCATATTCACTTACCTAGATTTTCATATTAGATTTTAGATATATTGGGCACTATACTAAGGAGAAAATGACCTACAGAAAATTCTATAGGTCATTTGCATAAAACCAATGACTAACACGTAAGAGTTTAGTAGCTTTCAATCTTATTTATGTGATTAGAATCCAACTACAGATTTTTCTTCTTTATCCTTAAACAAATGCACGTCAGTGAATTCTTGGATTTTTTTGGTGGTAAGAAAGATTGAGAGAGCATTTATGAGTGTGCGTGTGTATGTGTGTGTGTGTGAAGCTGGGAGGACTGTTTATTGTGAGGAATATGAGAGGTGAATTACTGTGAGTTATGTAAGTCCTACTCAGTTACTAGAACATATTAGGAGACAAGTCAGGATGTTTGCTGTTTGCTTCTCCCCAGCTTTCCTTGACCATGGTTACCATGTGACTCAGAGACAGCTGTGGAATTTGGTGCAGCCTGAAAATCCATTTACGATTTTTCCCTGAATCACCCATTACTCTGATAGTTGTTAAGCATTTCTTTTATAATGCTTCCATTCCTTCTAGATTTGTAAACTGAAACTGAATTATTGGGTAGAGCTTTTTCTTCTCCCCTATCATTTATTTATTTCTTCATGTATTTCTTTTATTATTTAAATTCCAGTTAGTTAACATACAGTGTAATATTAGTTTGAGGTGTACAATTTAGTGTTTCAACACGTCCATACAGCACCCAGTAGTCATCACAACAAGTGCACTCCTTATTCCAAATCACCTGTTTAACACATCCCCTCACCCACCACCACTCTGGTAACCATCAGTTTGTTCTCTGCAGTTAAGAGTCTAATTCTTCGTTTCTCCCTTTTTTTTCCTTTGCTCATTTGTTTTTCTTTGTAAATTCTATGTATTTCTTTTAGTAGTATGATTCATGGATTCTTATTGTGCTCAAATAGTTATGACATTATAATTATGGATTTTGACGCTCAAATTGTCACAGAATTGGCCAGTGTTAGGCCCTTCAAATTGGTTTTTGTGTCCATGGTCAGGTCTCTAAAATTCCGTGACCATGTACTTTGCTCCGTGAGCCTGCATATCCCCCAAACTGTATAAAGAAAACAATGTTGTGAACTTCAGAGCAATGCTTTGAGGATTTAAAATTTAAAAGTCTGAAAATAACAAAGTACACTGTGTGGCATCTGGAAAGCCCTCAAACTGTTAGCTGCCCATTTGTGCTTTCTCTCCTTCATTCTGTGAATATGATGCCTCTGACATGAATATCATAGCATGAATACCAGAGAGAATACTAAGACATGGAACAAGCTGAGATGAGCACCCATTTACATAATGTGAAAGCTTCGGTGTCACTGCTATGTGCAGGAGGGGACTGGGGGAGGAGCTGGGGAAGAGGCACTGCGTCTTGCACAGTTTCCAGTGACCTGAATGGGGACAGGCAAGCACATGCTCACCCCTTTCCCCTGTGTTTCATGTGTTTCCCTTCCTCTCACATTTCTCTCTATCCCATGTGGTGTCTGAACTTCTGACTCTCCCTTGTAATGGACCAGTAGGGAAGGTGTGTATCCTGAGCCCCAGAAATGAGCCAACAGAGAACCAAGTGTAATGTCCTCTGTGCTAGACAGTTTCATTGAGCAAGAATGAAGAGATCAGGGTCTCATCATTTAACTCTTTAGTTAAGTCACTGCCCTTTTTCCAGTGTATTCTATATAAGGGGATAACAATGCTGAATTCTCGGGACGCCTGGGTGGCTCAGTCAGTTAAGCGGCCGACTTCAGTCATGATCTCGAGGTCCGTGAGTTCGAGCCCCGCATCGGGCTCTGTGCTGACAGCTCAGAGCCTGGAGCCTGTTTCAGATTCTGTGTCTCCCTCTCTCTGACCCTCCCCCGTTCATGCTCTGTCTCTCTCTCTCTCAAAAATAAATAAACGTTAAAAAAATAAAAATAAAACAATGCTGAATTCCCTAACAAAACAGGGATATTGTGGACTTTAAGTGTGAATCCATATAGGAAAGCAATCTGGTCATAGTGGGGAGGTTAGAGCATGTGACCTTTTGATTAATTATATTAACAGAGACATCTCACATATCACAGAACTCTGCATGGTAGACATTAAATTTATGGTGCACAAACTACAGATGTTTAGGGCAGGAGTTTTCCAATTGTGGTTCAAGGAACACCTTGTCAAAATCAGTAGGGAGTGCTTCTTAAAATTGCAGGTACATGGGCCCACACTAGGACTGTCATGCCCAAAACTGGGAGGTCCAGTGGGAGGTATCTACATTTTGAATAATTTCTCGTGTGTCTGATGCTATTCATGCAAGTTTGAAAAGCACTGCTATGAATTTGCAATAAGCTCTTCTTACTGTTTTGAATCATTTAATGTCTTATTTTTGGTGTCAATTTGTCCTGAAACTGAGCTTTAAATATCTGTGTCTATTCCCCATAGATCAAAAAGGGAATAATTCTTTATCTTCAGTCAAACATATTGAGTGTTTGATGGGAAGAGAGCACAGTAATTTTCTAAGAATCCCATACAAAGTACCACAAACTAGTTGGCTTAAAGAATAGAAATTTATTTTCTCATATTTCTGGAGGCTAGAAACCTGAAATCAAGGTGTTGCCAGGGACATCTTCTCTCAGAACTCTTGGGATATCTAATCACACTTCTCCCTAGCTTCTGGTGGTTGGCCGGCAATGTTTGAATTTCTTGGCTTATAGATGTTTGATTCCAATGTATGCCTTCATCATCACATAGTATTATCCCTCTTGATTTCACATGGTGTCTTATAAGGACACCAGCCACATTTGTTTAGTGACACAAATACTTCAGTATGCCCTTATACTAACTAATTATATCTGCAGTAACCACATGTTTCTGATGTACTTGGGGATAAGACTGCAAGGTATCTTCTTTGCAGTGATGCAAGTCAACCTATAACAGTGAACTAGTTCCTGGAGATGCAACACAGTGAACAAGACAAGGCAGCATCCATGGCACTTTGTTTCTAGCTTG
Source organism: Panthera pardus (assembly GCF_024362965.1). Lineage (NCBI taxonomy): Eukaryota > Metazoa > Chordata > Mammalia > Carnivora > Felidae > Panthera > Panthera pardus. Next base: position 43,834,443 of record NW_026526843.1, on the reverse strand, counting down.
GGAAAACTGGCAAAAAACACATAAGCAAGTCAGTAGGCAGAACAACTATATATTAAGTGCTATAAAAAATAAACAAATCCACTGAGTAGGAAATAATGGGGACAGGATTATTATAGGTGGGATTGTCAGTGAAGCTTCTCAGGAAGTGACATTTCAGCTGAGTCCTGAAGATCAAGAGGAAATCGGGTGTGGTCTGGCCTTTGGTTTGTGATGTGCTTGGTACCATTTGTTCCAAGAGCAGATGATGGGCTCTGGTCTGCCTGGCAGACAAAGTGCAGGTGTTAGGAGATGAGGTCAAAAAGGCAGACAGGAACCACATCATTCTGTAGTAATTCTGAGGGTGGAGAGTTACAGTATGAGAGAGACATGATCTTATTCATGTGCTCAGAAGGTGACTCTAGCCACTGTTCAGAGAATGGACTGGACAGGGACAAGATGGCTACAGGGATAACTATTAGGAGAATCTGGCAGAAATCAAGGGAAGGATGGGGGTTGATTGTCCCAGTGCCGCAACAGTGTGCAGGGGACAGAAGCGGCCCTGGACTAAACACAATGCAGGAAGGATACTAAGAACAGCAGTGTTAGATGGTGGGGGTTTGTGATAATGGAGTGAATCCAGGATGAGCCCTTGACTCCTTGTTTAGTCAGGTGCAGAAACGGTGGTTCTGTTTCCTGATATCAGTTGTTCCAAGTGCTTTTGAGACATTCTGCTGAAAATTAGTTCATATCCAAAGGTGATTATAGTGATATTGATGTAAAATGTCCCACAAATGGGGTGCCTGGGTGGCTCATTCAGTTAAGCATCCAACTCTTGATGTAAGCTCAGGTCATGACCTCATGGTTCATAAGATTGACCCCGGGTTGGGCTCTGTGCTGACAGCCACAGCCTGCTTGGGATTCCTTTCTCTATCCTTCTGCCCCTCTCCTCCACTCACTCTCTCCAAATAAATAAACATTAATAGATAAAAAAAATTAAAAAAAATGAATTGTCCATCAATGGGGAACAGAAAGATGGTGGCAGAGTAGGAGAATACTAGGCTCATCTCACCCTACAAATACAACTATATAACTATCAAATCATCCAAATACCCCAGAAATTGACCTGAAAACTGACAGAAAAAAAAAATCTCCACAACTAAAGGCAGAAAAGAAGCCATATCAAAGAAGGTAGGAAGTGTGGAGACACTGGTTTAGGGGAGAAATGGATCACAGTTGCTGAGGATGGGAGGGGGCCATGGTGAAACAGAGAAGGGTGAAACAGAGAGGAGCACACAGGGGAACACACAAGGAGAGGGTTAATCCAAAGTCATTGGCTTGGAAAAGGAGAACGGGTGATTTCATGAGTTCTCGCAACCAGTGGGACTTGAAGACTGGAGTTTAAAATGTCAGCAGCCTTGGCTGGGAAAGAGACCAGAGGGCACTGCACTGCTCCTAGGAAGAAGGCAGGCAAACTACCTGGTGGTAGACAGTGTGGAAACAGCAATCTGAACTGTGCCTGGGGCACACAGAAAAGAGATTATTTGCCCTTCTTGGAGTGCATCCCTGAGAGGTGGTGTTCACCAGAGATGCCTCTCCAGGAACAAAGGAGTGGCTGGCGCCACTTCCCTCTCCCAACCTTCAATGTAAACACAAGGCCACCTGTGGGAAGCAGCACAGCACTGATACCGGCTGCCTAACTTGCTTACACCAAGTCCAAAACCCTGCCCTCTGGTGGAACTGCCCTTTATCACGCTTGCCTCAGCCCCAATGTGGCAAGGCCCCTCCACCAGAAGACCAGCACAAACCTGTACATCACCAATGTATCCCAATCAGAGAATTTTGCAGGACCTCAGTGCTGGTGGAGGTTTTGACAGTAATCATTTCACAAGCAGACCAGAGCACACCTAAATAAACCTCAACACATTCAGGACAGAGACCAAACACTACCCACTGCAGACAAGGAGAGCCTGTGCAGACAACTGACTTGAAGGATAAAGCAGCCATATAACAGCAGAACACATTCATAACACACCAGAGGCATTCCGTGAAGCAGCAGGCCCTGGACACTACATGACCTCTTCTTTACAAGGACATGCTTTCAGGAGTAGGAAACATAACAAGCTTTTTTAACACACAGAAGAAGGCAGCTATTTAGACAAAATGTGAAGATGGAAGAATTTATCCAAAATGAAAGAATAAGATAAGGCTATGGCCAATATCTAAGTGAAACAGATATAAGTAATATGCCTGATGGAGAATTTAAAGTAATGATCAAAAGGATACTCACTGGGTTTGAGAAAGGAATAGAAGACATCAGTGAGACCCTTACGACAGAAAAACCTTACCACAAGGAAAGAGTTAATAAAGAATCAATCAGAGATGAAAAATGCAATAAATGAGATTAGAAACATGTTTGATGCAATGAATAGCAGGTTGGAGGAAGCAGAGAAATTAATTAATAACCTAGAAGACGAAGTAATGGAATTCAATTAAGGTGAACAAAAGAGAAAAAAAAATAATGCAAAATAAGAATAGTCTTAGGGAACTCAGTGACTCCATCAAATGTAATAACATTCATATTATAAGAGTCACAGAAGAAGAGAAAGAAGGGGCAGAAAACTTATTAGAAGAAATAATAGCGGAAAATTTCCTTAATGTAGGTAAGGAAGCAAAAATATAGATACAGGTGTCAAAGAGAATTCCCATCAAAATCATTAAAAGCAGACCAACACCAAGACATATTTTAATTAAATTTTCAAAATATAGTGATAAAAAAGTCTTAAAAGCAGCAGGACAAAAAATCATAGAAAATTACCATGAAAACCCATAAAGCTAATAGATTTTTCAACAGGAATGGCAAGCCAGAAGGGAGTGGCATGATATATGCAAAGTGCTGAAAGGGAAAAGTCTTCAGCCAAGAATGCTCTATCCAGTAAGGCTGTCATTCAGAACAGAAGAAAAGATAGCTTCCCAAAAACAAAAACTAATGGATTTTATGATCACTAAACCAGCCCTGCAAGAAATATTAAAGGGGACTCTTTTAAGTGAAAAGGTCAGACCAAAAGTGACAGCATAAAGGCAGGAAACACAAAGGAGTGAAAGTGAATATTTATGTAAAACCAGTAAAAAAAAAAAAAAAACAACCTCACACAATAGAAGGATATAAAATATTAAAAAGCATACACTTAAAACATGGAGACTAGAGGAGAGAAAAATGGGTTCAACCTTCAAGGACCATCAATTTAATATAGATTGTTATTTGCAGAAGAGGTTATATATAAACCGTAGTAATCATATATCCAAAACCACAAATAAACATGCAAAGAATAAAGACAAAGAAATCCAAATATATCACTAAGGAAAATCAGCAAAACATAAAAGAGAGAAAGGCAAGAAAGGATCAGGGAAAATCTCCAGAAACAAAAGCAAAACAAGCAATACAATGGCAATAATTACATCTATCAACAATTACTTTGATTGCAAATGGACTTAATGCTTCAATCAAAAGATAGGGTGCCAGAATGAATTAAAAAAAAAACCAACAAGACCCATCCATATGCTTGCTACAAGAGATTCATTTTATACCTAAAGACACCACCAGATTGAAAATGAAGGGATAGAGAAAATTTTATCACACAAAAGGGTGTCAAAAGAAAGCTGGAGTACCAATACTTATATTGGGCAAATGAGAATTTTTTTTTCTAAATATTTATTTATTTTTATAAATTTTTATTCAAATCATAGTTAACATATAGTATAATATTGGTTTCAGGAATAGAATTTAGTGATTCATCACTTACATATAACACCCAGTGGTCATCCAAGTGCCCTCCTTAATATGCATCACCCATTTAGTCCACCCCCTACCCACCTCCCTTTATCAACCCTCAGTTTGTTTTCTATTGATAAGAGTCTTTTATGGTTTCCTTCCCTTTCTCTTTTTTCCCTACCCATATGTTCATCTCTTTAGTTTCCTAAACTCCACATGAGGGAAATTATGTGATATATTTTGCTTGCTCCATCAATGTCATTGCAAATGGCAAGATTTCATTCTTTTTGATGGCTGAGTAATATTCCATAGACTGTAACAAAAGGAAGGTCACTATATCATAATAAAGGGGACATTCCTACAATAAGATATAAAAATTGTAAATATTTATGCATCCATTGGGAGCATCTAAATATACAAAACAATTAATAATAAACATAAAAAAGTTGATAATAAAACAATAATACTAACACCCCAGTTACATCAATAAACAGATCATCCAGACAGAAAATAAAAAAAGGAAACAATGTCTTTGAAGGACATACTTCACGAGGTGGATGTAACAGATATATTCAGAACATTCCATCCTGAAACAGCAGAATACACATTGTTTTCAAGTTCACACAGAACACTCTCCAGAATATATTGTATATTAGGTGGTCTTAACAAATGCAAAATGATTGAAATCATACCATACAACTTTTCTGACCACATTATGCAACTAGATGTCAACCACAAAAAAAAATGGATAGACACAAATACATGTGGGTTAAAAAACATGCTGCTAAGGAATATATGGGTCAACTAGGAAATAAAAGAAGGAGAAGAATGTGTGGAAAAATTAAAATGAAAACTCAATGGTCCAAAACCTTTGGGATGAAACAAAGCAATCCTAAGAAATATATAGCAATAGAGGGTTACCTCAAGAAGCAAGAAAAATCTAAAGTAAGCAACCTAACCTTACATGAAAAAGATCTAGAAAAATAAAAGCAAATTAAATCTAAAGGCAGCAAAAATAGGGAACTACTAAAGATTAAAGAAGAAATAAATAATATAGAAACTAAAATAAAAATAGAACAGATCAATGAAACCAGGAGCTGGTTGTTTTACAAACTGATAAAATTGATAAACATCTAGCCAGACTTATTATAAAGAGAAAGGATGTAAATAAATACAGTCACAAATGAGAGAGGAGAAATAACAATCAACACCAAAGAAATACAATTATAAAGTATATTATGAAAAACTTTATGCCAAAAATTACACAACCTACAAGAAATGGATAAATTCTTAGAAACCTACAAACTACCAGAAACTGAAATAGCAAGAAATAGAAAATGAACAGACCCATAACCAGTGAAGAAATTGAATGAGTAATCAAAAAACTCCCAATAAACAAAAGTCCAGGACCAGATGGGTTCACAATCAAATTGTACCAAACATATAAAGAGGAGTGAATACCTATTCTTCTCAAACTATTCCAAAAAAAAAGGAAGGAATACTTCCAAATTCATTCTATGAGGCCAGCATTACCCTGATAGTAAAACTGGATAAAGACTCGACTAAAAAAAAGAACTACAGGACAATATCCCTGATGAACATAGATGCAAAAATCCTCAATAAAATAGTAGCAAACCAAATCCAACCGTACATTAAAAAAACCATTACCATGATCAAGTTGGATTTATTCTTGGGCTGCAAGCATGGTTCGATATTTACAAATCAATCAACATGATACACCACATTAATAAAGAAAGGATAAGAATCATGATCTTTTCAATAGATGCAGAAAAAGCATTTGACAATGTACAACATCCATTCATTATAAAGCCCTCAAAAAAGTAAGGTTAGAGAAAATATAGCTCCACATATAATTAAGGCCATAAATGGAAAGCCCACAGCTAATATCATCCCCAATGGGGAAAAACTGAGATCTCTTCCTCTACAGTCAGGAGCAAGACAAGGATGTTCACTCTTGCCACTTGTATTTAACATAATACTAGAAGTCCTAGCCACAGCAATCAGCAAGAAAGAGAAAAATGTGGCATTCAAATAAGCAAGGAGGAAGTAAAACTTTCACTGTTTGCAAATGATGTGATATTCTATATAGAAAATCTGAAAGATTCCACCAAAAAATTGTTAGACCTGATGCACAAATTCAGTAAAATCACAGGATACAAACTCGATGTACAGAAATCTTTCATTTCTATATATCAGTAGTGAAGCAGCAGAAAGAGAAATCAAGGAATAAGTATGATTTACAATTGCACGAAAAACCATAAGATAACTAAGAATTAACCTAACCATAGAGGTAAAAAATCTGTACTCTGAAAACTAAAACAATGATGAAAGAAGTTGAAAATGACACAAAGACATGGAAAAACATTCCATGTTCATGGTATGCTAGAACAAATATTGTTAAAATGTCTATATTACCCAAAGCAATTTATACATTTATTGCAATCCCTATCAAAATACCACCATCTTTTTCCACAGAGCTAGAATAATCCTAAAATTTGTATGAAACCACAAAAGCTCCCAAATAGCCAAAGCAATCTTGAAAAGGAAAAGCAAAGCTGGAGGCATCACAATTCTGGACTTCAAGTTATATCACAAAGCTGTAGTCATCCAGACAGTATGGTACTGGCACAAAAACAGGAACATAGATCCTTAGAATAAGATATAAAACCCAGGAATAAACCCAGAACAATATAGCCAATTAATCTTTGACAAAGCAGGAAAAAATGTCCAATGGTATAATATAAAGACAGTCTCATCAACAAATGGTGTTGAGAAAACTGGACATCAAAATGCAAAATAATGAAACTGGTCCACTTTCTTACACCATACACAAAAATAAATTCAGAATGGATAAAAGATGTAAACGTGAGACAGGAAGTCATTAAAATTCTAGAGGACAACACAGGCAATACCTCTCTGACATCGACTGTGACAACTTCTTACTAGATATTTCTACTGAGGCAAAAGAAACAAGCAAAAATAAGCTACTGAGACTTCATCAACAAAATAACTTTCTGCACAATGAAGAAAACAATCAATAAAACCAAAGGCAACTTACAGAATGGGATAAGATATTTGCAAATAACATATCTGATAACGGGTTAGTATCCAAAATCTATAAAGAACATAAAACTCAACACTCCCAAAACAAATAATCTAGTTTAAAAATGGACAGAAGACATGAATAGACATTTTTCCAAAGAAGACATAGAGATGACCAACTGACACATGAAAACATACTCAACATCACTGGTCATCAGGAAAAAGCAAATCAAAAGTACAATGAGATACCACTTCACACCAGTCTGAATGGCTAAAATTAACAACACAGAACACAACAGGTGTTGGCAAGGATGCAGAAAAGGGGTACCCTCTTACACTATTGATGGGTATGCAAACTGGTGACACCACTCTGGAAAATAGTATGGAAGTTCCTCAAAAAGTTAAAAATGGAAATATCCTATAATCTAGCAACTGCACGAGTATATTTTTACTCAAAGAATACAAAAATGCTGATTCAAAGGGATACATGCACCTCGATGTTTATAGCAGCATTATCTACAACAGCCAAATTATGGAAACAGCCCAAGCACCCATCGACTGATGAATGGATATGTATATATGTATATAAAAATATTATTCAGCCATCAAAAAGAATTAAATCTTGCCATTTGCAAGGATATGTTTGGAACTAGAGTGCATTATGCTAAGGAAATAGTCAGAGAAAGACAAAACCATATGATTTAACTCTGTGGAATTTGAGAAACAAAACAAATGATCATAGGGCAACAGAATAGAGAGGAAAACCAAGAAACAGACTCTCACCTACAGAAAACAAATTGATGGTTACCAGAGGTGTGGTGGGTGGTGGGATGGGTTAAATAGGATATGGGGATTAAGGAAAACTTGAAATATGAGTAATGTGTGCATCAGTTGGTACATAGGATTCAGTTATAAGATTATTAAGCAATGTTAAAGACCTTTTTAAATCTATTAAAATTGTAAGAACTGAATTTGCATGTATTTATAAAAATATCTTGAATTTATTGAGTTGGTACTTTATGCCTTGCCATTTTCTCAGTATATAGCAATAATTGATCAATTTTCAAGATGGCAACTCATGAAAAAGGTCCAATTCTTTTCCCCATTTTACAGAACAGGAAACAGGCACAAAGATGTTCTTTGACTTTGTCATTGTCCCAAGAGAGCCTATATCTCAATGTTTCTGCAGGGAAATTTTAAAAGTGATGTGATTCTTCATTATTCATTCTTATAAAAATCAAAATATGATATATTTTGTTTTAACCTTTTTCTTCTATGGTCAGTACTGTATAATCCAATTTTGCAGATGAGACAAATGAGTGAGTGTAAGGTGAAGTGAAAGTCATTAAATTCACAGTGTTTGTAAGTGCAGAAGTAGGGTTTAAACCTAGCCTGTCTCAAGAACTCATACTCAGGGGGTACCTGGGTGGATCAGTTGGTTAAGCGTCTGACTTCTGCCCAGGTCATGATATCATAGTTTGCGGGTTCAAGCCTCGCGTTAGGCTCTGTGCTGACAGCTCAGAGCCTGGAGCCTGCTTCAGATTCTGTGTCTCCATCTCTCTCTCTGCCCCTCCCCTGTTCACATTTTGTTTCTCTCTCTGTCTCAAAAATAAATAAGCATTAAAAACAAAACTTTTTTTTATTTTTTTTAACGTTTATTTATTTTTGAGACAGAGAGAGACAGAGCATGAACAAGGGAGGGTCAGAGAGAGAGGGAGATACAGAATCTGAAACAGGCTTCAGGCTCTGAGCGGTCAGCACAGAGCCCGATGTGGGGCTCGAACTCACAGACTGTGAGATCATGACCTGAGCCGAAGTCGGACGCTTAATCGACTGAGCCACCCAGGCGCCCCAAAAACAAAACTTTTAAAAAAGAATGCACACTCATAACCGATATACTCAGGAAAAAGAAAGAGACATTTGTTGAATTGTGTCATCCCACAGTGGGTGATGTTAGTCCTGGCCCGTATCTCTTTATGTGGTGTCAAAAAGAAAACTACAGGCCTAACATGGAGTCACTTACACCAAGCCAAGTCTTCAAAGTGCAGCTTGATACCCAACCTAATTATACTGTCAACCTTCCCCAGAAATGTTATCTTATGAGTCAGGAATTTCCTGGTCAGCACCAATAAGGTACCATGTCACAGGAAAACTGGAGTTGGTCATTTTACTGGGTTGGTCATTATTTCTTGTGCCTTTCAGTGCATGGAACCTTTATATAGGTATTATAAATTTTAAGATAATCTACATCATCTCCTTACATCTTGGGCTGCTCTTTTATCACCTCATAGGTGATCATTTTTATAAATGCTTCTATTTTAACCTTCCAGATTTAAAGAATATAATCAATTATAATATGTATATTAGTTTTCTCCCCCATTTATGAGTAAAAGGCAGCATATTCTACACCAGTGCTATGCAATAAACATTTCTGCAGAAATGAAAATACTCTGTGTCTGTGCTGTCCCACATGGTAGTCACTAGCTACGTGCATGTGTTCAGCACCTAAAATATGGCAACTTTGACTAAGGAACTAATTTTTTTCATTCAAGTGGAAATAGCCCTGTGTGGTTGTGGCTACTGTATTGGACAGCAGCAGCTCTACCTTACTTTTTTCACCAAACAATATATCCTGGAGATTACTTCACAGCAGTACAGAGAGGGAACCCTCATTGTTTTTCTAGTTGCATAGTATGCCAGTATGTAGATGTGTCATATCTTATTTAACCAGCCCTCTGTTGGTGGATATCTGTCTTATTTTTAGGTTTTTGCTGTTACAATGTTTTCTATAAGGAATATCCCTGTATTTGTGTATTTTTGTATTTTCCATTGTTTTTTATAAGATGTATTTTTATAATCCTAAAGGATTACTGGTTAAGCCAGGTTACTGGTTCAAAGAGGAAATAATGTAATTTCACTAGATGTTACAAATCCCATCCACAGGGTTTGTACCATTTTACATTATTTCATGATGCATGAGAATGCTTATTTCCTTACAGAATATCATATTGGTAAGAAGAGATAATGATTTTCTTTTCCTTGCATGTCTTATCATGAGTTAACTTGAGGAATTTTTACACAGTTAAAGACATTTTTTTTGGTCAAAACCCGTTTGTATCTGTTGCCTCTATTTCTCTCCTGGTGTGTTTTGAATATATTTTTGCTGTCACTTTTTCATGACTCTTTATGTATTATGGATAAAACGTTTTGTGATATAAATTATAAATATTTTTCACAATTTATAATTTTTCAATTCAGTTTTCTGATGCTTTTTGCTTTTGCTACATAATGTTTAAATGAACTTAAATACATCAGTCTTTCCCTAGTTGCTTCTGGGTTTTTAGACATAGCTGGAAAAGTTTCTTGCACCACGGGTTTAGAGAAGAATTTCACTGAGTGTACTTCTGTGGACAGGAGACAGATGAAAGAGACATGGATCATATTGTGGTGTCAGGCATAAGAGGAATAGTTGGGGAGGTGACTTCTTGTGAGAAGTCTGTGAAAGCTATGTCCCTGAGTCAAGAGAACTAGATGATGAAGTCAAGGTCCTGGTTTTCTTCTTATAGTTGAGAACCTGGTTTCTCCTCTTCCTCCTGTGGATCTGGGTCTAGACTCCCCATACTGGGAGATGTGGTCTTAAATGAAGCAGAAACTGCATGTCACCTCAGATGGACCCCTCAGAGGACTAATTGAGAGGGACCAATCTCCTAGACATAAGACAGATACAACATCATTTCCAAACTCTACCATACAAACTGGCCATGGAATAAAGAGAGAGTAAAACCTGTAGTTTGCACCCATAAGAGAAACAAGACTAAAACCACACAAGTGTTACTCATCCTTGATTCTGTATTTCACAGTGAGGTCTCCTCAGGAGAAAGTCATAGCCTGTTGGTGTTATTCAAGAGGACAGGAGGTCCGGGTTACAATTTGCCTCAGTTTCCCAAGGCACAACCTCTCATTGCCCAACATTGATATTTCCTGTTTAGATGATAATTTTCCAGGACTCAGGGTCAAGCTTAGGCTAAATTTGCTTGAAATGGAATCCGTTTGAAACCAAACCTCACCACTCGTTTGGGTGGACACTAACATTTATCTTGCTGCTTGTGGACATTTCCATTTATCCAGTCTACATATCAAGAGAGGGAAAATGTGAATGCAGATGTGGAATTGGACTGACAGTGCCTGCCATACAGTAGATATGTATTCACATTTAATAAACATGTGATGTAATGTAGCCATAAGTAGGAAATGAAACTATGTATATGTTCTTTTCTTCTTTTTTATACACATAGGAACTTTTCAAAGAGCATTGGGATCACACTATTGTTACTGTTTCATAATAGGTTTGAAGAAAAGTTTTTGTTTCTGTATCTGAAATTATGCCTTTTCATTAGGAAAAATAACCTGTAGAAATGAAAAAGATGCCTCTACATAGATATGTGTGTCACTGTAGTGGGTCATCTGTAAATGGGCAGTTTGATACTTCCCTCATAGGGCTGTTGTGAAGAGAAATGAAAAAAAAAAACAATAAAAATATTTGATGAGTAATACTGTGAAATTTCAGCAAATATATTTATGGTGTTTCCTGTGTTCTCCTGTCAACAAAAGAAATGACTTAACTATGACCAACTCATAGAAGTCATTGGGATTTGACACAGCAGGTAAGGAAATGTCTACAAATGGATATGCTGGATTAGCTGTGATGCCATTTCTTTGTAGATTATTATTGATTATGGTGAGAAAGAGAAGACAAATCACCCCCTCATTACTTTTAATTTGTCTGTAAAACATAATAGTTTGATAATTATATCTCTGTCATAAAGTGATCACCACAAAAGTCTGGTTAATATCCATTACTCTACATAGTTATAGACTTTTTGTGTGATGAGAACATTCAAGATCTACACTCATAGACACTTTCAAATGTACAAAAGAGTATTATTAACTATGTCAGTATGCTGTACATAATACCACCATGACTTACTAATTTTATAACTAGAAGTTACACTCATAGACACTTTCAAATGTACAAAAGAGTATTAACTATGTCAGTATGCTGTACATAATAACACCATGACTTACTAATTTTATAACTAGAAGTATGTACCTTTTGACCTCGTCCCCATTTCACCCAGCCCTCAACCACCACCTCAGGCAACGACCAGTGTGTTGTTTATATACATGAGCTCAGGGGATTTTTTTTTGCTTAGTTGTTTTTGTTTGTTTTCTTATATTACACATGTAAGTGAGATCATATGGTGTTTGTCTTCCTCTGTTTGACTTATTTCACTTAGTGTAATGCCCATAAGTTACAACCATGTTGTCAAAAATTGCAGGATTTCATTCTTTTATGGCTAAATAACATTCCATTGTATATACGGAATATATACCACTTTGTTTATCCACTCACCCATCAATGGACACATACATTGTTTCCATATCTTGGCTATTGTAAATAATACTGCAATAAACTTGGAATTCATATATCTTTCAAAGTTAGTGTTTTGTTATCATTGGAAAAAAATGCTCAAAAGTAGGATTCCTAGATTGATGCTGCTCTATTTTTAATTTTTTTGAGCTCCTTCCATAGTGGTTGCACCAAATTACATTCCCACCAACAGTACACAAGGGTTTCATTTACTCTACAGGCTATACAACACTTATTACGTCTTTGTTCTTCCAAAGAATAAGCATGGAATGTATTTCCATTTCTTTGTGTCATCTTCAATTTCTTTCATCAGTTTTATAGTTTTCGGAGTACAGGTCTTTCACTTCTTTGCTTAGGTTTCTTCCTAGTTATCTTATTATTTTGGGTGCAATTATAAATGGGATTGCTTTGTTTCTTTTTCGGTGGCTTCATTATTAGCATATAGGAATGCAACAGATTTCTGTACGTTGACTTTTATCCTGTGACTTTGCTGAATTCATTTAACAGCTCTAGCAATTTTTTAGTGGAGTATTTTAGGTTTTCTATATATGGTATCATGTCATCTGCAAAGAGTGAACATTTTCCTTCATTCTTTTTGGGTGTTTTTTTTAAATTTATTTTTGTTGTCTGATTGCTATGTCTAGGACTTCATGTACTCTGTTGAATAAAAGTGGTAAGGGTGGACATCCTTGTCTTATTCCTTACCTTAGAGTAAATGTTGTCAGCTTTTTCCAAATGAGGATGGTGTTAGTTGTTGGTTCTTCACATATAACCTTTATTATTTTGAGGTATGTTCCCACTAAACCTACTTTGTTGAGGGTTTTTCAGTGTTTCTCCCTTTTAAAGCTGTGCTACAACAAGTATTCTATCTACTCACATTAGATGCATCCTGTGTGAGTTCAGAATCCCAGTACTTCCTCAATGCCTGTGGTCTTCAGAGCATTTAGTCTGATTTTTGGGTCAAGATAATGCCACCAATGAATCACAAACGATGTAGAGGCAGATGACTGGAATCACCATGGTTATGCCCACAGGCACCAACAAAGCTTCAAAGACAGGGGGGAAGCTTCATAGCTGACAGTTGGGCACTAGTGGGCCAGTGGACACTAGATGATGTTGAATAGGAACTCATGGCTGAAGACTGGTGATTCCAGTAGTGAAAATCAGAAAAAGGTGGGAAACTGAAGCCAGTGAAATTATAGAATACTTAGCAAAAATTCAGTCTGTGTAAAAAGCATTATAAATCATACCTAATTGTTATGTGCAGGCAACCTGACTTCTAGCCACGGTAAACTTTTTTTCTTGGGAACAAAACACCCTGTATTTTACCTTTAATTTTTTCATAGTGTTTTATGATGTTCTTTACACAAATAATACATTTTCATTACCAAAAATGAAGCAACTATGGATAAGCAAACTCAAGTTCCCTGTGCTATTCATTTTAAGCCTATGGAATGACATTCAGAGTAAATATGTCAAAACCTTATTATAATAATACTGTTTTCAGAGTGAATACCTAGATGCAAAACAGAATTAGTACAGGTTTTCTATTACTTAATACTGTTCAGAAAAATCAGTGACACTTAGACCTTGCCAGAAGCTGAAATGCTTTGGGGATTATCAAATACAGGTTAAATAATTCAAGGTTTTGATCTCATTCTCAGAATATATCAAATCCATTGAGAGATCAGTGGTGCTATACTATATATAGCTACCCAGTTGAAGATGATACTTCATTTCCCAGTTATTCTGGATAAGAGAGAGTTTACATATCTACTTAAGAAATAAGAAAGAGTAATCGGTGGCTGACACATAGTTAAGAGTTTCCCAGGAATAATTACACCTGGATCAACTATCCCAAGGAAGAGACAGGGTGTCATTTCTGTATCAAGAGGTGAATGTAATTTCGTGTTGAATGCTGTAATCAAGAACAAACAACTCTTGACTCTATAAGTTAAACCAGTCTGTTTTCCTATAAAAACTTTTGATTTTACTCTCTGTGTCTGTGTGTGTGTTGTGTCCCCTCCAGCTCTACCACCTTCATATACAACAACAGTTTCAACTTTGTGCTCAGTTCAGATGGGTATTGGACATCCAATCTCAGGTTTAAATATACCAGGGAAGTGTTTTTTTATGTCCTAGAAAAGAAATAGGTACAGAAGGATTGTTCCAGTTAAATGAAAATCTCCACTAAGCTGGTTAATTTCATGAACTCAACCTCCCAGCCTCCAACCCTGCTCTCTTTTGTAGAGGCCCCTGGTCTGAGACTCTGAGATCTGCCATCGTGGATCTCATCACCAGGTGACATCACATTTATCATTTTTGTTGTTCCATTTTAATTGAAATAACTACAGTTTACAAAGAATTTAAAAAATCATGAAACAGTTTATTTACCATGGTACCAATTCTGTTGGAAATTCATATGTATATTAAAGCAGTTCCATTTGCTATTGACCCTAAACTATGTCATATTCATTGATTTATCTTTTCCCTTATCAATGTCACCTGATGTGCAATGTGGACTGTACACAGGTTCCCTACCAGAGAACGGGGTGCTTACCTTCCATTACCCCACCCTTGTACAGACTGCCCAAACCTCCTCCCACCCTGTCTGCCATCCCCTGTCCATGACACAGGACACAGTTATCCAGACCTTGTTCTGACACCCCATCTTCTCTTAGTCACCTACTCCCAGTCTTGCCCTGCACTGTCCTTTGCACATCTGCCACGGACTGCCAATGCGTGCCAGTGCCACCAGGTATTTCATGGTCTGCAGGCCCTGGAGTAGATGTTTTCATAATCTTTTACACTAGCAGTTACTTCACACAGAATTTGAATCATTCTTCATAAGTACAAACCCTAGTTTTAAGAGAAATATTTTTTTTTCACTCCTTGCAGACAGTTCTTGGGAGTGTGGTACCTTGGTGCCACCTTGTGACAAAAGCCTGAACTCTTGCTTGAAATATAAGAAAAGGAAATTGGGAGGTGCCTGGCTGGTTCAATTGATAAAGCATGCAACTCTTGATCCCAGTATCATGAGTTCAAACGTCAAAATGGGTGTAAAGCCTATGTAAACGAAAAAGAAAAAGAAATCGGGAGGGAGGTTTTGTGACACAAACCCACCAGAGTTTTCTGGAATCACTGAAAGGAAATTATTAAGACACTTTAGGTCACCATGTTACAAAACATATTAATTAGACACACTAGACTGGGACTCAGTTAATTTGGGGTAATCTGCCCACATTAATGGCACAAAGCATGTCCCTGTTGTCAGCAATTTTGCCTGATTGTTTCAAAAGGAGAGTAAGGGAGTATTAGTACACAGAGACCCTGGGAGTTATCCTAGGATTCTCGGAGATGAGGTAGCCCTTGGAGGGTGAACAAGTAAAATCAAGACCACGTTAAGTGGTTAGCCATCTGTAGCAGGAAACTAAGAGACTGTCTGTAATCATGACTGGATGATCTAGATGCATACACACAAAAAAATGTCAGTTAAGAGGTACAGGTATTTCAGACAGGCAGGACTAAACTATTACAGTCAGTTAAGGAGGCAGCAACATAGTCAAATGAACCATATATTGACTTTACTGGTGAAATCTCATCCTCTATCCCCAGTAATTTCTTCCAGTTGTAGGGACATCTATGATCAAACACATCTAACTTCTCTATACACTCACTTCTCTATCTGGAGAATTATCTACCTGATTAGTGAGGTTGGAAGGACAAATGGATTGCACAGCTCAGGCCTCTTCCTTCAAAACTCTTGTAACAAACTGCCCTTATTGGGCAAAATGTTTCCTCGTCTCTCAGGAGGGCATCTAAAAATACATCCACAGCTCCTCCCCCCCTTATCTATGTCTTGTTGGATCCCAACCTATTCTTATGTTCTCCTCCAAAATGCTTGGGTCTCTAGGGCCTCCAAAATGCATCCTTTTTCCACATGTGGTTTCTAAACCAACTAAGAGGTAGGATAAAAGACTAAGAAGGAAATGCATTGATTTTGTACCTTATAAAGGTGATGTTGGAGAATGTGGCTTGGATTTGTCACAAGGTGGGAGAGCTTCCTATTAGTGAATCCCAGAATTAAGCAGACCTTTCCACCAATCAGTGCAGCAGAGGGATAGTCATAAATGTCAAGGACTGACAAATATATATATATATATATATATATATATATATATATATATATCCTGTTGTGTCTAATATATTTTAAAATATTTACACTACCCAAAGCAATCTACATGTTTAATGAAATTCCTATCAAAATCCCGCCAGCATTTTTCACAGAGCTAGAACAAACAATCCTAACATTTGTATGGAAGCACAAAATGCCCAAATAACCAAAGCAACCTTGAAAAAGAAAAACAAAGCTGGAGGCATCACAATTCCAGACTTCAAATTATATTATATTGCAAAGCTGTAGTGATCAAGACGGTATGGTACTGGCACAAAAATAGACACATAGATCGGTATAACAGAATAGAAAACCCAGAAATGAAACCGCAACTATATGGTCAATTAATCTTCAGCAAAGCAGGAAGGAACATCCAATGGGAAAAAGACAGCCTCTTCAACAAATAGTGTTGGGAAGATTGAACAGCAAAAGAGTGAAACTGGTCCATTTTCTTACCCCCTACACAAAAATAAAGCCGAAATGGATGAAAGACCTAGTAACCTCTTTGACATTGGCCATAGCAACTTCCTGCTAGATATGACTCCTGAGGCAAGGGAAACAAAAGCAAAAATAATCTATTGGGATGTCATGAAAATAAAACTTTTTCTGCACAGCAAAGGAAACAATCAACAAAACTATAAAGCAGCTTACAAAATAGAAAATATTTGCAAATGACATATCTGATGAGGTTAGTATCCAATATATATATAAAGAGCTTATAAACCTCAACACTTAATAAATAATCCAGTTTGAAAAAGAGGCAGAAGCCTTCAATAGCTATTTTTTTCCAAAGAAGACATTGTGATGGCTAATAGACACATGAAAAGTTGCTCAACATCACTCATCATCAGGGAAATGCAAATCAAAACAATAATGAGATATCACCTCCCACCAGTCAGAATGGCTAAAATTAACAATACAGGAAAAAAAACAGGTGTTGAAGGGGGATGCCGAGAAAGGGGGAACCCTCCTGTACTATTGGTGGGAATGCAAACTTGGTGCAGCCACTCTGGAAAACAGTATGGAGTTTCCTCAAAATGTTAAAAATAGAACTACCTTACAATCCAACAATCTCATTATTAAGTATTTACTCAAAGATTACAAAAATATGGATCCAAAAGGATAGATGAACCCTGACGTTTATAGCAGCATTCTCTACAGTAGCCAAATTATGGAAAGAGCCCAAATGTCCACTGACTGATAAATGGATAAAGAAGGTGTGCTATATATCTACAATGGAATATTACTCGGCCATCAAATAGAATGAAATCTTGCCATTTCCAACAAGGATGGCACTAGATAGTATTGATCTAAGCGAAATATGTCAGAGAAAGACAAATACCATATGATTTCACCGACATGTGTCATTTAAGATACAAAACAAAGGAGCGAATATTAAAAAAAAAAAAAGATATTGAAGGGCAAACCAAGAAAGAGACTCTTAACTATGGAGAACAAACTGATGGTTTACCAGAGGGGATGTGGGTGATTGTATGGGTTAAATAGGTAGAGGATTAAGGAGTGTACTTGTCATGAACACCGGATGTTTTATGTAGATATTGAATCACTATATGTGCACCTGAAAATAATATTACACTGTATGTTAACATACTGGAACTTAAATAAAAACTTTAAAAAAAATTTTTAATAATAAAAAAATAATAATCCTAGGTCTCAATCTGGAGATCAGAATACACCAAATCTATTGACAAAACATAGTGGTGTGGTATATATGGCTACTCAGTTGAGTTATATGGTCAATTTCCAAGTTATTCAGGATAAGACAGTTTACATATCTATGCAAGGGAGAGAAGACAGTTACTGGTAGACACATAGTTAAGGGTTTCCAAGAAATAATTTTATCTGGATCAACTGCCCCTGGAAGTGTCAGGGTGTCATTTCATATCAAGAGGGGCATATAATTTTTGAGTTGAATGATGTAATCAACAAAAAGAACACTTGATTTTTTAAACCATCCTGTATTCTCTTTTTAAAAATTTGAGATGACTCTGTGTGAGTGCTTGTGTGTTTGTGTGTACGTGTGTATGTTTCTATGTGCTCTCCAGCTCTACTACATCCAATAGGTGGTCACAGTTGTAGACTTACTCTTTAATCAGATTGGAGCTGGGCCTCCAATCTCAATTGTATATATATCCCAGGATATAAAAATTTTTTTTTAAATATCCTAGAAGAGTGATGGATACAGAGCATTGTTCCAGGTAAGTGAAAATCTAAAAACTGGCTGATCCCATAAAGACAAACTCTCAATCCCCATCCTCACTCCACGTTGTGGAGCCCCAGGTCTGAGGCACTCAGATCTTTCATCCTGGCTCTGACCACCAGGTCACATCACATTTATCTCCATTTTTGTTTTTGTTTGTTTTTGTTCTTTAATGGAAAGAAGTACATTATACAAAGAATAAAAATATGAAATGGTTTCTTTACTATTTTACCAATTATAATTGGAAGATTCCTCTGTATAATAAAGCAGAGATATTATATGCTGACCCAACTACACCGTGCTAATTGATTTATCTATTCCCCATCACTGTCAGCTGATGTGCACTGAGGACTACACAGAGGGTCCCTATCAGATAATAGGGCGTTTACCCTCCATTACCCTACCCATTTGTAGGCTGCCCGGACCTTCTCCCACCTCCTTCCTGCACAGCTGTGTAGACCCTACCTCATTTTCTCCCAGTCACTTACCCCCTGTTCTGCCCTGCACTGCCCTTTGCACACCCACCATTGACTGTCAAGGCAAGTCACGGCCACCAGGTATTAACTGTAGTTACCATACTATACATTACATCTCCAGAACTTATTTATCTTATAACTGAATGCCTGTAGCATTTGACCACCTGTACCCATTTCTCGTTTCTTCATTGAGGTATAATTGACATATAACATTATATTAGTTTCAGGTGTACAGTATAATGTATATACAAATGTATATTGTATATACAATTGTATATTTTGCTAAATAATCACCATAATAAGTCCAGTTAACATCTCTCACTGTACATTGATACAAAATTTGTACTGTGATATGAATTTTAAGATCCACTGTCTTAGTAACTTCCAGATATGCAAGCAGTATTATTAATTATAGTCACCATATCTAACATTAATCTGCATGACTTATTTATTTTTAAGTCACATTTGTACCTTTAGACCCCCTTCACCCTTTTGCCTACTTACCACCCCTCAAATAGATATTTAATGTGTCAAACATCCCTTGACATTTGCTTTAGGTAGATTCTGGTATGTTGTATTTTCATTATCATTATCCTCATCATATTCGGCAGTTTTTTTTCTTTTTTTAAAATTTACATCCAAATTAGTTAGCATATAGTGCAACAATGATTTCAGGAGTAGATTCCTTAATGCCCCTTACCCATTTAGCCTATCCCCCCTCCCAAAACCCCTCCAGTAACCTTCTGTTTGTTCTCCATATTTAAGAGTCTCATGTTTTGTCCCTCTCCCTGTTTTTATATTATTTTTGCTTCCCTTCCCTTATGTTCTGTGTTCTTAATGTCTTCATATGAGTGAAGTCATATGACATTTGTCTTTCTCTACTGACTAATTTCACTTCACATAATACCTTCTAGTTCCATCCATGTAGTTGCAAATGGCAAGATTTCATTATTTTTGATTGCTGAGTAATACTCCATTGTAGGTATATGTGTGGCACATCTTCTTTATCCATTCATCATCGATGGACATTTGGGCTCTTTCCATACCTTGGCCATTGTTGATAGTGCTGCTATAAACACTGGAGCACATGTGTCCCCTCGAGAAAGCATACCTGTATCCTGTGGATAAATACCTAGTGGTGCAATTGCTAGGTCACAGGGTAGCTCTATTTTCGATTTTTTGAGGAACCTCCACACTGTTTTCCAGAGTGGCTGCACCAGTTTGCATTCCCACCAACAATGCAAAAGAGATCATCTTTCTCTGCATCCTCAACGACATCTGTTGTTGCCTGAGTTGTTAATGTTAGCCATTCTGACAGGTGTGAGGTAGTATCTCATTGTGGTTTTGATTTGTATTTCCCTGATGATGAGTGATGTTGAGCATTTTTTCATGTGTTGGTTGGCCATCTGGATGTCTTCCTTGGAGAAGTGTCTATTCATGTCTTTTGCCCATTTCTTCACTGGATTATTTGTCTTTTAGGTGTTGAGTTTGATAAGTTCTTTATAGATTTTGGATCTAACCCTTTATCTGATATGTCATTTGCAAATATCTACTCCCATTCTGTCAGTTGCCTTTTAGTTTTGCTGATTGTTTCCTTATCTTTGTAGAAGCTTTTTATTTTGATGAGGTCCCAGTAGTTCATTTTTGCTTTTGTTTCCTTTGCCTCCAGAGACATGTTGAATAAGAAGTTCCTGTGGCCAAGATCAAAGAGGTTTCTGCCTGCTTTCTCCTAGAAGGATTTTGATGGCTTCCTGTCTTACATTGAGGTCTTTCATCCTTTTTGAGTTTATTTTTGTGCATGGTGTAAGAAAGTGGTCCAGGTTCATTCTTCTTCATGTCGCTGTCCAGTTTTCCCAGCACCACTTGCTGAAGAGACTGTCTTTATTCCACTGGATAGTCTTTCCTGCTTTGTCAAAGATTAGTTGGCCATACGTTTGTGGGTCCATTTCTGGGTTCTCTATTCTGTTCCATTGATCTGAATGTCTGTTTTTGTGCCAGTACCATACAGTCTGGATGATTACAGCTTTGTAATACAGCTTGAAGTCTGGGATTGTGATGCCTCCTGCTTTGGTTTTCTTTTTCAAGATTGCTTTGGCTATTCAGGGTCTTTTCTGGTTCCATACAAATTTTAGGATTGTTCTAGCTCTGTGAAGAATGTTGGTGTTATTTTGATAGAGATTGCATTGATATTCAGCAACTTTAATTTGTATTTCCATTTGAGCTCAAGATTTAACAGCCTCAGACAGAATACATTTTCATGAATTATCCATATTCTTCTGAAAAATAAGGGTCTTGTCTCATTAGGTCTTCTCTAAAACGACTAAATATTTCTCCACTTGACCATATTTGAATTAAGGGACATGTCTTAGAATCATTTATTATTAGTGTGCTTCTTCTTTTTTCCATTGTCCCTACTGTAGTTTTTTATGAATATTTTTCTGTGTGATTGGGTATATGTGTAGCAATTTTGCACATCTTTCTTGTGAATGTTAGTCTTTAGCATTAGAAACTGCTTTATTTGTCTTTTTAAGTCCATATTGATCACATATCTACTCTCTCTAATAACTCCTTGTTTCTTATTTTTGGCCACTGCCTGATATATATGTCTCTGGAAAAAAGTATAGTTTTGGATTTTCCTACATTAGGCAATTTGAAAACTTTTACTATTACCAGGTGAGTAAGTGCATTTGCATTTACTGATATAATCAAATGTCTTATCATTTGTTTTCAGTTGAAACAAATTGTTTATAAAGTCATGAAAAGATACACTCTTAGACTAGAGAGTGTGTTTCATTTTGTCTGTTTTTATTTAATCTTTAGAATGGTTATTGTTTTGTTCCTGGTATTTTTATATTAAATCTTTACATACCCTACTTAATACCCTTCATATGGAATGAAGACTTACTAATGAATATAGAAATGTACAGTGATAAGAACAGATAATTCACATAACATGCAATATATGTGCTCATTAATCTGTAAAAATATGCCAAGTTAGAATAAATTAAAGAATACAAATTAATATCCTGGGCTATCATGCTGAGTGTAAAAGATGAGTTGGATAAAAGTATATATAATGTAATAATTTGAGGGAAGGAATATATGTAAATGAACATATTTTGTAGAGCTACATTCCTGCCTCTAAAGATATGTGTGGCACTGAAGTAGCGAGTTACTCTTTGTGAGCTTGAACTAGCTCCTCTGTAAAATAAGCATATTGATATTTAACTCAGAGAGCTGTTATGAGAAATGAACAAACCTTTAGAAAACATCTGATACAAGGGCACCTGGGTGGCCAAGTTGTATCCCAGGTGAGCTTCTGACTTCAGCTCAGGTAATGATCTCATAGTTCGTGAGTTCGAGCCCCACATGGAGCTCGCTGAGCTGAAGCTACTGTCAGCGTGGAGCCTGCTTCAGATCTTCTGTCCCCCTCTCTCTCTGACCCTCCCCCGCTTGTGCTGTCTCAGAAATATTTAAAAATTACAAAAAGAAAGCACCTGATACATAACATTTAAGCAAATATATGTATGGTCCTCACTGTATTCTTTCACCCACAAAAAGATGTCTTGATGGGTAAACTTTGGTGATATTTCTTTATAGGATGAATTACCTGAAGATGGTGGAAATGAAGAAGCAAATCATGACCTTTTCTTTTTATGTTTTCTGTTCTGTTTACCTTCCACTTTGACACTGGAATAACAACCTTACTTTGAGGGCAAAAAGGATACAGTACAGACTAACAGAATATCAAGAGGAGTCTGCCATACAACTGACTAAAACCAGGAGACCTAGGTCCCAAATACCAGATCAGTCCATGACTATAGTACCATGGATAGTCATGTCTCCTGTGCTGGCATCAGACCTAACACAGGAAAGGATTGTAAACCTAATGGTTAGAGACAGGGACTTTGAACTCAGCATTGCTTGCCAACTTGGAAAAATTTAATCTCAGGTTTCATGACCTTTAGCAAATGTTATGTCATATGTGAAACCAATCATAATGAATATACATTATACATGCATGCACAGAGAATGTAATTGGAAGAAATACACAAATGTGATACTTTTTTAAAAAATTAATGAATGTTAAAATTGCAGATTAATTATATGTCTAATGATGAACTGAACTATTTTCTCCATGATTTCTAAATTAATAGGAATCATTTTAAAAATCATAATGAAATCTAATAAAAAAGTTGCTTCTTATAAAACATTTTACACAGAAATCATAAAAATGATAGAACATACTCCTGTATCTTCCTATTAAATAATAAAATATTTCATATAACTGTAAGTCATTTGAACTTTTCTGACTGCACTAACCTCCTTATCCAGGGCACATCCCTCATAAAAATCTGAATTTTTGTTCTTAATATATTTCTTTATAGTTTTGTTACATATATATGAAATAGGATATTATTTTCTTGTATGTCCTAACTGCAGTTTTATCTATCTATAGAGGGTATTGTCTACATGTGGGTTTATGAGTAGATATAGATTTTGAACACTTACTCGTTTCCTGAATGGAATTCTGGAGAGATTTAAATGATGTATCAATTTCATCCTATTTCTGGAATTTATAAATTTACTCCAATAATCTTCCAGAAGATAACCTTCCACAGCAATCATGTTTTTGTTATTTGTAAATGTTTATTTATTTATGACAGATAGAGAGAAAGCAAGCAGGGGAGGGGCAGAGCAAGAACAAGTGAGAGAGAATCCCAAGCAGACCCTGTGCTGCAAGTGCAGAGCCTGATGCAGGGCTCGATCCCAGGAACCGTGAGATCATGACCCAAGCCAAAATCAAGAGTCAGACGGTCAACCGACTGAGCCACACAGGTGCCCCTGTGTTATTTTTAATGAGTGGGTATTCCTTCAAATTGCTCCCTGAAACACATGGAAGACCATCTCTGCAGAACATGTCTGGGTAGGAGCACCTGGGTGGCTCAGCTGGTTAAGTGTCCAACTTTGGTTCAGGTCATGATCTCACTGTTGGGAAGTTCAAGCCCCACATAGGGCTCTGTGTGGACAGCTCAGAGCCTGGAGCTTGCCTCAGACTCTATGTCTCCCTCTCTCTCTCTGTCCCTCCCCTGCTTATGCTCTTTCTCTCAAAAGTAAGTAAATAAACATTTTTTAAAAAATTTTAAAAATGTCTGGGTGAGTGCAATCACAAGGGATGTTATTTATTCTGAGAAATTTTCTTTGAAAAGTGTCCTGAGGTACTTTTTTCTGCTACAGGGATAGCCACTGTTTTTGAGCACACTTATCAGAGAGCAGAAGCATATGCATTGCAGTCCTTGACCTTTCTGACTGTCCATGTGCAGAACTACTAAATGCATCTTTTATCCAGTTCTGGGGTTCATTCATAAGAAGTCCACCTGCCTTGTGGAAAATCGAAGTCACATTCTCCAATATCAACTTCATAAGAAATAAAGTCAATGTAGTTTTCTTCTTATTCTTTTGTCCTATTTCTTAGTTGGTTCATAGCCCAGATATTGAGAAGGAAAGCATTTTGGGCGCTTTTAATGGGCCAAGCATTTTGGAGCAAGACTATATGCCGGAGTCCAGCTCCAGCAGGTCCAGGGGTTCCTGAAGGATGAACAGCATCAGCGAAAAAGTGAAAATAAAACAAAACTAAAATAAAAAAACTGAAATAAAAACAAAAAAATAAAAATGGACACAGAGAACAGCATTGTGTTGAACTGGCCGATTTATTGCAGTAAACGTGGCATTATATTTGCTAGTGATTTCCTTGTAGCATACGTCATCTATGTTTTCCTAACATTACCTAATTTTGAAAATGTTCCTAGGTCATGGGACATGACCTCCTAACCACATGAGGCCAGAAGAACAATGTGTTTGCCTCGGTCTGAGGTGCCAGAAAGGGGCCGAAAAAGCCTTAGAAACCCATGCCTCGTACATTCTCAGAGAGACAATGCACCTAGGAACCAATGAAACATTCTGTACCTTAACCAACTAGGTTCAGTCATCATCTGGAATGCCTCCTGGGGGCCAAGTGGGCCTAGGGGTTGAAGTCACCTGTGCCCAGAGATACACTCCTTAGTTGCCAGAGTGAGGCTTTCACATCCATATGTTTCTCCTTTACAGGCCCTCTTTGCTGGCAAAGGTATGAGGCTATCCTTCCTGTAAGTAGAGGAGTCTCCATAGGGGATGGCAAGGGCTAAATGTAAGACCACACAATTTCTTGCGAAACCTTATTTTCTTTCCTAATAGTTCTTTTCCCAGAGGGCCTGTCAAGAGCAATTCCCCAACAGACAATACCCCAGGTAGTTTTAAGGCCAAATTACCTAAAAGCGGGAGTACAAGAAGCTTCACTCTCAGTGGGCCGCCTTGCAGTCACCAATCCTTCCACAGCCCGGGCCTTGCCACTCAGGCTGGGATAGCTCGGCTTCCAGCAACTATAGGAATAGCTTGGGAGCCAGCAAGACACAGAAAAGTGGAGACGAGCTGTGGATTTTATGACCCATCCTTGAGGGCAGAGAAAACTTGTTTCATACGGGCAGCTGTGCAGCTGCAACAAGAGGTTTGAAGGGACAGGCCTGGATTTTGCAACTTATTTGTCCTTTCAACCACACTAATCTGATAAATGATTCTCTTGATAGTGGAGTGAGTTTATAGAAAGGTTAAATGTGTTTCCTTGTGGATGTGCTCCTTTTGAAGAAATTATCAGGAATGGAAGATAAGAATTTCCAGGGAAAACCAGGATATGGTTCAACTGACTAGGTTTCTGCCTCTTAACTGTTGGTAATATTTTAGGCCTGCCTCTTTGAAGTAACTCTGCGACTTCTTAAATGACATTTTTTCTGTATGCATCTACGTGACTCAGGTGATTATAGACAATCTCTTAGTTTTCTGCTATAGAAGGCTAACTCCTCAGCATGTTTTGATTTCACATATTCCTCCTCCAAGAGCTACCTCATCTCAAGAACCCTAAGAAACCTCCCTTGTGTGCATTTATAATTTTCCCCTACTGTCTATCTCTTTAAGGCAAACAAAATTCCTGAGATCAGGGACATTCTTCCTTCCATCAAGTTGGGCATAATTTGCCAATTGCTGCAGTCCCACTCTAGCGCCTCTAGTTACTATCCTTTCTTACGTGGAGGCCCAAAGAGCAAAGCTGTTTTGCTTTCAGTGGAAAAGCAGGGATCGATGAGTGTGAGGAGGCATTTCCAGTGAGGAAGATCAGCCTACCACTCCTGGTTGCCATAGAAACCTGACTTCAACAGGGCAATTGTGATGAGACTTTTTATAAAGACCCAAAGATCTTGACAGGCATTGCTAGGTTCTGCCTCTAGGTGTTTGGGACTCAGCTGAAGGCATAGGTTCTTCCCACCACCACCATGGGGGCTGATCCACTCTGGGGTGTGGAGAGAAAAAGGGATTTAGATCCAAGTCACCTGTTTCCTGTTTGGGGACTCGGTGCCTCAGCTGTGTTGCTGTGTAGTAGATAAACCCATTGGGGTCCCGCTCAGATTCTGAGTGTGGACTGCTCCAGGGGTGTTCTGAGCTGTGTTCCTCTGAAGGCAGGGATGCAGGAGGGAAGACAAGTAAGTACTCTGAGTAAAATGGAGATGAGAATGCTTCACCCACAGGATTGCTGAGAACACTCAATGTAACACATGAGCAAGCTCATGGCCCTGTGGTTCCTGAGAGGTTTGTGACTGTGGTGGGCCCAGAGCCAACAAGAAAGAATTCTTGAAGATTACTTCGGTGCAAAAAGGTGATTTTATTAAAGCATGGAGACAGGACCCATGAGCCGAAAGAGCTGCCCAGGACCATGAGGAGAGACTACATACTATGGAGTTGGGGGAGGTAAAGTCCAGAGGACGTTTCCAATGAGATTGTCATATGCTAAAGAAGACTCAGGATCCTGGAGGTCTAGCTATTGTCAAGCTGAGGTTGTTTTCTCCCTCTAGCAAAGCATTAACCTTAAGACATTAGGGAGTTCCTGGAGAAACATTTTGCTCTGCCTGCCTCAAGTACTTGTCAATGGGCTGAAGCTTATAAGGATATTTAATTTTATCTGACATTTCCTTCTGCCTTTGTTTCCCACATCAGTTCCTGCAGGATCACGAATGCCTGCAAGAATTCAGACCACTTCTTACTCATTTTCAACTTTGTTGTTAGGAGATGGATGAGGAAAGGAGAAGAAAAAGGCCCTGTGAGAAGTCCATTATATCATGTGGCTATTATGATCACGAACCAATTCTATTAGAGCCATCACTAATTTAGTGCCTGGCATGGTAAGAGAACATAGAACAGTAAATCTTAGTGATTTATGGATCTGTCTTTCCCTGTGCAGCTCTTCTTGCCAGTGTCTGAGCTCATATCAGGTGCCTGAATGAGTCAGTTTCTGAGGATATGTGTCCTGATGGCTGTTGAAGCTTCTACTCCAGATTCAAGGGCAGCAGTTCTCTGGAGACCCCATCAGTTCACATTTTATATGGTTCTATTTTCTCTACTTTCATAGGATATCAATTATACTCTTTATTTTTTTAGGACTTTAAAAAAATTTTTTTAATGTTTATTTAATTTTGAGAGAGAGAGAGACAGAACAGGAGCAGGGGAGGGGCAGAGAGAGAGGAAGAGACAGAATCTGAAGCAGGCTCCAGGCTCTGAGCTGTCAGCACAGAGCCCAACACAAGGCACAAACCCATGAACCGCAAGATCATGACCTGAGCAGAACCAACTGAGCCACCCATGTGCTTCAGTACTCTTTATATTTTTTTCATTTTAGTGGCTGCCCTAGAGTTTGCAGTATACATTTACTAATCCAACTGTACTTTCAACTAATACTCTACTGCTTCACAGGGAGAGCAAGTACCTCACAATAATAAAATAATCCTAATTCCTTCCTCCATCCCTTGTATCATTGCTGTTATTCATTTCATTTCAACTACACATAAGAATATATCAGCATACATTTATATAAAAGCATATGGAGTTGAATACTGTCACAGAGAGGACTCTCTCCCTATATTGCTATGGAGTGATCTCCAAGATATATTGTTCAGTGAAAAAGCAAGGTGCAGAAAAATGTACTGCTGTCCTATACAGTAGGCAGCAGCCACTCATGGTCACTTAAACTATAGTTAATTAAATTTAGATGAAATTTAAAATTGAATTTCTCATAATAAATTATTATTATTAATTATAATAATATTTCTACTGCCCATAAAAATGGGTCATTTAGGAATGAAGATGACATTACCAAGTTTTACAATGTTCCATCAGCCTATGACAGATATAGACACTCCAAAGAAGACACCCAGATGGCCAACTGACACATGAAAAAATGCTCAACATCACTCATCATCAGGGAAATACAACTCAAAACCACAATGAGATACCACTTCACACCTGTCAGAATGGTTAAAATTAACAACTCAGGCAACAACAGATCTTGGCAAGGATGCAGAGAAAGAGGATCTCTTGCACTGCTGGTGGGAATGCAAACTGGTGCACCTACTCTGGAAAACAGTATGAAGTTTCCTCAAAAAATAAAAAATAGAACTACCCTATGATCCAGGAATTGCACTACTAGGTATTTATCCAAGGGATACGGGTATGCTGTTTCGAAGGGGCACATGTACCCCAATGTTTATAGCAGTGCTATCAACAATAACCAAAGTATGGAAAGAGCCCAAATGCCCATCGATGGATGAATGGATAGAGATGTGGTATATATATACAAGAAGATGTGATATATATATATACACACACACACACACACACACACACACACACACAATGGAGTATAATTTGGCAATCAAAAAGAATGAAATCTTGCCATTTGCAACTACATGGATGGAACTACAGGGTATTATGTGAAGCGTAGTCAGTCAGAGAAAGACAAATATCATATGACTTCACTCATATGAAGATATTAAGATACAAAACAGATGAACCTAAGGTAAGGGAAGCAAAAATAATATATAAAAACAGGGAGGGGGACAAAACACAAGAGACTCTTAAATATGGAGAACAAACAGAGGGTTACTGGAGGGGTTGTGGGAAAGGGTATGGGTAAATGGGTAAGGGGCATTAAGGAATCTACTCCTGAAATCATTGTTGCACTATATGCTAACTAACTTGGATGTAAACTTAAAAAAATAAATTAAAAAATAAACCACAATGAGATACTACCACATGCTTACCTGAACAACAAAAATGAAAAAGATGGAAGATATCAAGTGTTGGTGAGATTGGGAATATAGCCTGGAACAACCACTTTGTGCATTTTTTTAGTTTATTTATTTATTTTTGAGAGAGAGGGAGAGAGTGTGGCATGAGTGGGGAAGGGGCAGAGAGAGAGAGTGTGAATCCCAAGCAGGCTCTGCACTGGCAGCATGGAGCCTGATGCGGGGCTTGATCCCATGTACCACGAGATCATGACCTGAGCCAAAATCAAGAGTTAGATTCTCAAATGAGTATGAGACAGGAGATATACGTGGCCCTGCACTAGACCTAACCCACTAACTCTAGGTGACCCTGGGTAAGTCACCACACCTCTGCTTGCCTCACCTTTAAAAAGGGGTCAGATCATACCTGCCACCCAACCAGTGAGGCCTCAGACACAAAATAATGTGATTCTCATCCAAAGAGCACTCTAAGTTTATAAAACAAAAGAATTCAAAGTGGAAGTCCAAGTAATTATTTTAACAGACAAGTTGTCTAATGCATAGTAACTGTGATAATTATTACTTTTTTGTTTTTATAATTATTACCTTTTCATTTTTCTTAAATAAATACCCTCTGTATATATTTAAAAAATGTGTACTCAAGCATAGGGGCACCTGGGTGGCTCAGTCAGTTAAGCATCCGACTTCGGCTTAGGTCATGATCTTGCAGTTAGCAAGTTTGAGACCTGCATGGGGGCTCTGCACTGACAGCTTGTGGTCTGGAGCCTACTTAAGATTCTGTGTCTCCCTCTTTCTCTGCTCCTCTTGTGCTCACACTCTGCCTCTCTCTCAAAAATAAACATTAAAAAATGTTTAGATAGCGTGAGTGGCGGTGGGGCAAGGAGAGAGGAAGACACAGAATCTGAAGCAGGCTCCAGGCTTCAAACTGTCAGCACAGAGCCCAATGCAGGGCTCAAATCCACGACCATGAGATCATGACATGAGCTGAAGTGGGACACTTAACCAACTGAGCCACCCAGGTGCCCCCCCAAAACTTTTTTAAATGCATATTCAAGCACAGCTTTCACCCAAAAAGGTATGGCCCCAGGGTGCACCTGGTCTGCTAAGTCGATAGAGCATGCAACTCTTGATCTTGGGGTCGTGAGTTCAAGCCCCACATCAGGTGTAGAGATTACTAAAATAATAAATAAATAAACCTAAAAAAAATATGTGGCTCCAGCCTAACATCACCCACTGTGGGCTGACATAATTAAACACATGTTTTTTAATTATTCCTAAGTGTATTGGTTTAGAATGTGGCCTCTGGAGACAGTCTAGGGCCATACCCTAATTTTGCCACTTATAAACTGTATGAGTGTGAATATTTTACTTTTCCTTATAGCCACTTGGCTTCTGTCTGCCCTTTAGACCTCATTTCTTACCATCTGTACTTTGTCTACCAGGCTCCAGCCACTAGAGCTCATCATCTGCTCCTGGAACAATTGATGCCACACACATCACAGATCAAAATGCCAGCCCAGGCCTAATTACCACTTGTCCTTCAGGACTCATCTCCAATGTCACTTCCTGAGAAAGACCTTACTGACAACCCAATCTAAGTAATCCCTGACCCATCATTTTCTATTCTATTTATGTGTTTATTTTCCTAAAGCACTCATCCCCATATGGAATTGAACCACTTATAATTTACCTCTTTATTGCCAGTTTTCCCAAACTTACATGAAAGCTCCAGGGACTCTGCCTGTCTTATTCTCTGTGCTATGTTTAGTGCCTAGTTCAGAACCTCACATATAAATCACTAAAAATGTATGCCCTAAATGAAGGAATTATTACCTATTTGACACACAGGAGCAGACAGAGATATTTGACAAAGAAATTAGATGCCAAAGATTCAAAATTTAAGAACACTTTGGTGCAAATCTACAGCAATTCTTCTCAAACTGGAAAGAGCCAGAACCAATCATTTGAATCAGATTATTCAAAATGTAGACACTTCCCACATATCTCCCTGTTTTGGATACAGCAGACCTAGGGTGAGCCCAAGAATTTGCAATTTCCATAAGCACTCCTTGGTGATTTTCATAAAGTGGCCCATGAACCACACTTGGAAAACTCCTGACCTAAACATCTGACATTTGTGTAACATTAATTTCATGCCTACCATGCAGAGTTCTGTGATATGAAGGGCATTTCCATTAATATAATTACTCAAAGGGGCACTAGCTCTTCCCTCCTACATAAAGTTACAGATTGCTCTCCCGCATGGAATCACACTTAAACTCAACAATATTCCTGAGTGGTGGAAGGAATTTGGTATCACTTTACTATTGTATAGATGAGGCTGATGGAAGGGTAGTGATATACTTAATGTTTCTCAATAATGGGAACCTGACCTCTTCACTCTTGTTCCAGGAAATTGTCTAGCACACTGGACATTATTCTTGGTTCTTCTCTATCAGCTCCTGTTTTGGGGGCTCACATTCCACACCTTTCTCTCATGATTGACTAGAAGGGAAAATCTAGGGATCAGACAGCAGAATATAGAGGAAAGCAAGAGGGAAAGCACATGAAATGCAGAGAAAAGGGAGAAGCATGTACTTTCTTGTCCCCACTCAGTTCGCAGGAAGCCATGCAATGGCACTGTGCCTCTTCCCTAGCTACATCCCACAGCACTCTCCTACATATAGCAGTGACACTGAAGCTCACATATCATAGAAATGTGGGCTCATCTTTGCTTGCTGTTCCATGTCCAAGTATTCTCTCTGGTAGTCCTGCTATCATGTTCATGTAAGAAGCATCACATTGACAGAATTAAGGAGGCGAAGTTGGAACAGACAACTAACATTTTGAAGGCCTACTAAATGCCACACAGTGTAAGTTATTTTCAGAGTTTTTTTTTTCTTTAAAGGCTCAAAGCATTGCACTAATGTGGGCAACATTACCCTCTCTCTACAGTTTGTGAAATACTCAGGCTCAGAAAATAAAAAGTCCATACTCAAATAATTCTAGGGAGATGACAAATGGACACAGAAGTCAACTTGAAGGAGCTTCTAATGGCATGACCTCAGCTTAAGCAGCAGCGGGGGTAAGTCTCATTTTGCAAGTAGACAACCGCACATAGTGCTGCCCATAATAGGCAAAGACAGCCTCTGCAGAAAACTGGACTGGAGGAAAAAGAGGCCAAGACTCATCAGCACAGCAGACGCAACACACATAGGAGACACTCGCTGAAGCACCAGGCCCTAGGGAACAGGGGACACTACACTGCAGGGCATTATGGGACCTCTTCTTCTTAAAGCTATTATCATTCAGACCAAGAGAATTAGTGGACTTTCCTAACAAAGACAAACAGACACAGAAAGTCAGACAGAATGAGGAGATAGAAAAACATCTCTCAAATGAAAGAACAAGAGCAAAATACAGCAAGAGACAAAAGTGAAACAAGTAATATGCCTGATAGAGATTTTAAAGTAATGATCATAAAGATACTCATTGGACTGGAGAAAAGAGTGGAAACATCAGTAAGACCCTTAACTCAGAGATAAAAAAGAACCAATCAAAGACCAAGTACACAATAAATGAAATTTAAAATATACTTGATGGAATAAATAGCAAGCAAGTAGAAGCAGAGGAACAAATTAATGACATGGAAGACAAAGTAATGGAAAGTAACCAAGCTGAGCAAAGGAGAAGAAAGAAAATTATGTAAATTGAGAATGGTCTTGAGGAACTCAGTGACTCAATCAAGCATAATCACATCCTCATTGTTAGGATTTCAGAAAGAGAGAAGTAAGGGGCAGAAATTTTATTTGAAGAAAAAATAGCTGAAAACTTCACTAATCTGGGGAAGGAAACAAATATCCATATCCAGGAGGCACAGAGATTCCCCAAAAAAATTCAACCCCAGGAGGTCCACATCAAGATATATAGTAATTAAAATGTCAAAAAAGAACAATAAAGAAAAAAGTTTAAGGCAACAAGAGAAAAGAAGACAGTTACATATAGGGAAAAATCCCATAAGTCTATTAGCGGATTTTTCAGTAGAAATTTTCCAAGCCAGAAGGGAGCAGCATGATATATTCAAAGTGATGAATAGGAAAAATCTGCAACCAAGAATATTCCATCCAGCAACACTATCATTTGGAATAGAAGGAGAGATAGTTTCTTAGACAAACAAAAACTAAAGGAGTTCATGAGCACTAAACCAACCCTATAAGAAACATTAAAGGAGACTCTTTGAGTAGAAAAGAAGACCATAAATTACAGTATGAAAAGTAAAAGAAAAAAAGTCATAAAAATAAATATTTCTGTAAAAATCAGTCAAGGAATTCATAAAATAAAGGATGTAAAATGTGACACCATATACCTGAAACGTAGGAGGGAAAGGAGTAAAGAATGGGTTTAAGCAACCATCAACTTAATACAGACCGCTATATGCAGACATGTTATATGCAAACCTAAATGGCAGACACAAATCAAAAACCAGTAATAGATATGCAAAAAATGAAGAGAAAGGAATCTAAGTATATCAGTAAAGAAAGCCAACAACCCATGAAAGAGAGCAAGAAAAGAATCAGAAAAAATCACAACCACAAAACAAGTAACAAAATGGCAAAAAATTATCTATCGATAACTACTTTGAACATAAATGGACTAAACACTCCAATCAAAAGACACAGTGTGACAGAGTGGATAAAAAAACAAGACCCATCTATATTCTTTCTACAAGAAACTCATTTCAGACCAAAAACACCTACGGTCTAAAAATGAGGGGATGGAGAGGCATCTATCATGAAAATGGATGCCAAAAGAAAGCCAGGGTAGCGATACTTATATCAGGAAAAAAACAGGCTTTAAAATACAATCTGTAATAAGAGACAAAGAAATACACTATATAATAGCAAAAGGGACAAACCAACAAGAGAATATAACAATTGTAAACATTTATGCGCCCAATATGGAAGTACCCAAATACATAAAACAGTTAATAACAAACAAAAAAGAAATAATCAAGGGTGCCTGGGTGGCTCAGTCAGTTGGGCATCCGACTTTGACTCAGGTCATGATCTCACGATCCATGAGTTCAAGCCCAGTGTTGGGCTCTGTGCTGACAGCTCAGAGCCTGAAGCCTGCTTCAGATTCTGTGTCTCCCTGTCTCTCTGCCCCTCCCCCGCTCGCACTGCCTGCCTCTCTCTCTCTCTCTCTCTCTCTCTCAAAACTAAATAAAACATTAAAATTTTTTAAAATAAATAATCAGTAGTCATACAACAGTTATAAAGGACTTTAACACCTGACTTACGTCAATGGATAGAACATCCAAAACATGAAATCACCAAGAAACAGTGGCTTTGAATGACACACTGCACCAGACATATTCAGAACATACCATCCTAAAACAGAATATACATTCTTTTCAAATGCATGTGGAACATTCTCCAGAATAGATCACATATTAGACCACAAAACAAGTCTCAACAAATACAAATAAACTGAAGTCAAAACACGCATTTTTTTTTTCTGACCATGAAACTAGACATCAACCACAAGAAAAAATCTGGAAAGAGCATAAATATATGGAGGTTAAGTACATCCTATAAAACAATGAATAGGCCAACCAAGAAACCAAAGGAGAAACCAAAATTTACATGAAAACAAATGAAAATGCAAACACAATGGTCCAAAATCTTTGGGATGAAGCAAAAGTAGCTCTAATAGGGAAGTTTATAGCAACACAGGGCTATCTCAAGAAGCATGAAAACTCTCAAATAAACAACCTAACCTTACACGTAAAGGAGCTAGAAAAAGAACAAACAAAACACCAAACAAGCAAAAGAAAGGAAATAATAAAGATTAGAGCAACATTAAATGATATAGAAACTAAAAAAAAGAGGGATGGGGGTCCTGAGTGGCTCAGTCGGTAAGAGTGTCTGACTTTGGCTGAGGTCATGATCTCAAAGTTTTTGAGTTTGAGTCCCACATTGGGCTCTGTGCTGAGAGTTCAGAGCCTGGAGCCTGCTTTGGATTCTGTGTTTCCCTCGCTTTATGCCCCTCCCCCACTCATACTCTGTCTCTTTCTCTCAAAAATAAATACACATATTTTTTTTCAATTCTCAAATAAACAACCTAACCTTATGCCTAAAGAAGTTAGAAAAAGAACAAACAAAACCCATAACCAGCAAAAGGAAAGAAATAGTAAAGATCAGAACAGAAATAAATGATATAAAAACTATAAAAGGCAGAGGGATGGCATACCTGGTTGGCTCAGTCAGTTGAGTGTCTGACTTCAGCTCAGGTCATGAGTTCAAGCTCTGCATCAAACTCTCTGCAGTCAGTGCAGAGCTCACTTCAGATCCTCTGTCTCCCTCTCCCTCTGCCCCTCCCATTCTCATGTGTGCTCTATCTCTCTTTCAAAGAGAGATCTAAGTCTCAAATATAAAAAATATAAAATATAAAAAAATATAAAAAAATTTATCCATTCATCAAATATAAAAAAATTTGATATAAATTTCTCAAATATAAAAAAATTTAAAAAAGAAAGTAAAGAAAATAGAACAAATCAATGAAACTAGGAGCTGGTTCTCTGAGAAAATCAACAAAATTGAGAAACCTCTAGCAAACACCACTTAAAAAAAAGAGAGGACTCAAATAAACATAAATTACTAATGAAAGAGGAGAAATAACAACCAACAACACAGAAATACAAACAACTGTGGCATAATATTATGAAAACTGATATGCCAACAAATTGGACAATTTTGAAGAAATGGAGAAATTCCAAGAAACATATAACCTACCAAAACTAAAACAGGAACAAATAGAAACTTTGAACTAAAAAAACTGAATCAGTAATCAAAAAATTCCCAACAAACAAAAGTCCAGGACCAGATGGCTTTATAAGTGAATTCTACCAAACATTTAAAGAAGAGTTACTACTCATTCTTCTCAAACTATTCCAAAACTTAGAAAAGGAAGAAAAACTTCCAAACTCATTCTATGAGGCAATAATTACCCTGATACCAAACACCAGATAGAGACAAAAAAGGAGAACTACAAGCCAATATCTCTGATGAATACAGATGCAAAAATCTTCAACAACATACTAGCAAACCAAATCCAACATTACATTAAAAAAAATCATTCACCACAACCAAGTGGGATTTATTCCTGGGCTGCAAGGGGGGTTTCAGCATTTGCAAATCAATCAACATGATACATGACATCAATAATAGAAAGGATAAAAACCATATGATCATTTCAAGAGACACAGAAAAAGCATTTGAGAAAGTACAATATTCACGATAAAAACTCTCAACAAAGTAGGTTTATAGGAAACATACCTTAACATCATAAAGGTCATCTATGTAAAACCCAAGTCTAACATCATACTTAATGGGGAAAAACTGAGAGGTTTTCCCCTAAGGTCAGCAAAAAGACAAGGATGTCTACTCTCACCGCTTTTATTCAACATAGTACTGGAAGTCCCAGCCAGTACAATCAGACAACAAAAAGAAATAAAAGGCATCCAAGTTGGTAAGGAAGAAGTAAAACTTTCACTATTCACAGATGACATGATACTATTTATAGAAAACCCAAAACACTTCACCAAAAACTACTGGAACTGACAAACAAATTCAGTTAACTTGCAGGATACAAAATCAATGTACAGAAATATGCTGCATTTCTATATACCAATAATGATGCAGCAGAAAGAGAAATTAAGAAAATAATCCTATTTACAACTGCACCCAAAATAATACAATACCTAGGAATAAACCTAATCAAACAGGTAAAAGATCTGTACTCTGAAAACTATAAAATTCTGATGAAAGAAATTGAAGATGACACAAAGAAATGGAAAGACATTCTGTGCTAATGAATTGGAATAACAAATATTGTTTAAAATGTCTGTACTACCCCAAGCAATCTACACTTTTAATGTAATCCTTATCAAAATACCAACAGTATTTTTCACAGAAGTACAACAATCCTAAAATTTGCATGGAACCACAAAAGACCCTGAATAGCCAAAGCAATCTTGAAAAAGAAGAGCAAAGCTGGAGGCATCACAATTCCAGACTTCAAGCTATATTACAAAGTTATAGTAATCAAAACAGTATAGTACTGAGGAGCACCTGGCTGGCTCTGTCAGTGAAGAATTTGACTCTTGATCTCAGGGTCATGAGTTCAAGCCTCATGATGGGCACAAAGCCTACTTTAAAAAAAAAAGTGTTACTAGTACAAAAATAGATACATAGACCAAAGGAACAGAATAGAAAACCTAGAAACAAACCCACAATTATATGGTCAATTAATCTTTGACAAAGCAGGAAAGAATATCCAACAGGCAAAAGACAGTCTCTTCAACAAATGGTGTTAGGAAAACTGGACAGCAACATGCAAAAGAATGAAAATGGACTACTTTTTCACATTATACACAAAAATAAGTTCAAAATGGATTAAAGACCTAAATGTGAGACCTGAAACCATAAAATTTCTAAAGAGAACATAGGCAGTAATTCCTCTGACATAGCTGTAGCAACATCTTCCTAGATATGTCTCCTGAGGCTAAAAATAAACTACTGGGATTACATCAAAATAAAAAGCTTCTGCACATTGAAGGAAACAGTCAACAAAACTAAAAGGCAACCAATGGAATGGGAGAAGATATTTGCAAATGACGTTTCTGATAAAGGGTTAGTGTCTAAAATATATAAAGAACATATAAAACTCAAAACTCAAAAACAAAATAATCCAATTAAAAATGTGCAGAAGACATGAACAGACATTTCTCCAAAGAAGACATCCAGATGGCAACACACACATGAAAAGATGCTCATCGTCACTTACCATCAGGGAAATGTAAATAAAAACTACAATATCACGTCGTACTTGTGAGAATGGCTAAAATCAACAACACAAGAAACAACAGGTGTTGGTTATCATGTGGAGAAAAAGGAAACCTCTTTCAATGTTGGTGGGAATGCAAACTGGTGCAGCCACTGTGGAAAACAGTATTAATGTTCCTCAAAAAGTTGAAAATAGAACTACCTTATGATACATCAATTGCACTATGAGTATTTACCCAAAGAATACAAAAACACTAATCTAAAGGGACACATGCACCCCTATGTTTATAGCAGCACTATTTACAATAGCCAAATTACAAAAGCTGCCCGTGTCCATCAACTGATGAATGGATAAAGAAGATGGTCTGTCTGTGTGTATGTATTTATATATATGCAATGGAACATTATTCAGCCATAAAAAAGAATGAAATCTTGGCATTTGCAACAACATGGATGGAGCTAGAGAGTATAATGCTAAGTGAAGTTAGTCAGAGAAAGACAAATACCATATAATTTCACTCATATGTGGAATTTAAGAAATAAAACAAAGGAGCAAAGGAAAAAAAAAAGGGAGACACAAACCAGGAAACATACTTGTAAGTATAGAAAATAATCCGATGGTTACCAGAGGGGAGGTTGGTGGGGGGATGGGGGAAATAGGGGATGAGGACTAAAGAGTATACTTATTAGATGGAAAAATAAAATTATAAAATACATACATCTTTAAAAAAGTATGAAATTAATAAAATTTAGGTCATAAAAAAAGAAAAGCAACACTTGATAACTATCATACTAACAAATGATTTGGGCAACAGACCTGAGTGGATGCTCAATCTGCACCAAATCCCACAGCTGTCATTGAGTCACCATGGTACCATACTGGCCAAGGAAAGCTAGGAAGAAAACAAACAGCAACCACTGGGATTTGGTTCCCAAAATGTGCTAGGAACTGAACAGGACTGACATAACACACAGTAATTAACCTCAAGTATTCCTGACAATATATTCCTGGCAGCTTTACCAATCTATTCATACATGTTTCTTCCCTTCTCTCCCCACTCAAGATCCCAGGAATAGCTGGGGAGTAAAAAAGAAAAATACTACAATTCAATGGATTCAATTCTAAACACCCGTAAAAAGTTGAAAACTACTAAACTATTTTTAGTGATGGATTTTTTTGGAAATGAGCTATAGATTTATCTCTGGGACACTCTTCTCCCTAGTCAACATATTGCCAATAACCTCTAAAATCTGATATAGAAATATAAATGAATGAATGTTTAAATCAAGTACCTTTTCCATTGTACAGTAAGTAGCCTGAGCTTTCAACCAAAAGACTCTTCGATGGCTTTTTTTTTGACATTTTGGCTGCTAACTGTTTAGTGAAAATATATGTGGAAATTGCAATTTAAAAATACTGTCATTCATTATAGCACCAAAAAGTATAAAATATTTACCCATGTGTACAATGTATGTACACTGTACACTACAAAACACTGCTGACAGAAGTTAAAGATCTAACTAAATGAAGGGACATACCATCTTCATGTGTCAGAACACTAGTATTAAGATATCTGTTCTCCTAAAACTGATCTATAGATTCAGTGTAATCCTAATAAAAATCCTAGTTTACATTTTGGGGGTTTTTTTAGAAACTGGGGTGCCTGGGTGGCTCAGTCGATTAAATGTCTGACTCTTGGTTTTGGCTCAGTTCACAATCTCACAGTTATTGAATTCAAGCCCCATGTCAGGCTCTGTGCAGAGCCTGCTTGGGATTCTCTCTCTCCCTCTCTATCTGACCCTACCCTGCTCTCTCTCTCTCTCAAAATAAACAAATAAACTAAAAAAAAAAAAAAGAAACTGGCTGGCTAATTCTAAAATTCATGTTAAAATGGAAAGGACTTAGACTATGAAAAACAACTTTGAAAAAGAACAAAGTTAGTTATGCTATTTGCAACAACATAGATGGGCCCAGAGGGTATTATGCTAAGTGAAATAAATCAGACCGAGAAAAACAAATATCATATGATCTCACTCATATGTGGAATATAAAAAACCAAATGAATAAACAAAAAGCAAAGACAGACCTATAAATACAAAGGACAAACTGATGGTTGCCAGAGGAGAGGAGTGAAGGGGAGTGGGAAATAGAGGCTTCTAGTTATGGAGTGAATAAGTCATGGGAATAAAAGGCACAGCATAGGAAATTGAGTCAATGGCTTTGTAATGGTGTTGTATGGTGACAGATAGTAGCTACACTTGTGATGAGCATAGTATAATGTATAAACTTCTCAAATCACTGTGTTGTACACCTTAAACTAATGTAACATTGTGTCTCAACTACTCAAATACATTTTTTTAAAAAAAGAATAAAGTTCGAGGATCAAAAGCACCTGATTTCAAGAGTTATGATAAACCTTAAGTAATCAAAACAGTTTGGTATTGGCATCAAGGTACAGATCAAAGGAACAGAATAAAAAGACCAGAAATAATCACACTTATATGAACAACTGATTGCAAAGGCAATTTGGTAAAGAAAGGATAGTCTTTTCAACAAATAGTGCTGAGACAAGTGAGTCTCCATATGCACAAACATCAAGTGTGATCATACCATATAAAAAAGTCAACTCCAAATGGATCATAGACCTAAATGTAAAATCTAAAACTTCTGAAAAAAACACAGGAGAACATCCTTGTGACCTTGGGTTAGGTGAAGATTTCATAGATGCAAAATCAAAACTACAACTGATAAGTGAACAAATCAATAAACTGGACTTCCTCAGAGGTAAAAAGTCCTGCTCTTCCAGATATTGTTGAGATAATTTTTTTAATTTAATTTAATTTAATTTTTTTTAATTTTACTTATTTATTTTTTTAATATATGAAATTTACTGTCAAATTGGTTTCCATACAACACCCAGTGCTCATCCCAAAAGGTGCCCTCCTCAATACCCATCACCCACCCTCCCCTCCCTCCCACCCCCCCATCAACTCTCAGTTTGTTCTCAGTTTCTAACAGTCTCTTATGCTTTGGCTCTCTCCCACTCTAACCTCTTTTTTTTTTCCTTCCCCTCCCCCATGGGTTTCTGTTAAGTTTCTCAGGATCCACATAAGAGTGAAAACATATGGTATCTGTCTTTCTCTGTATGGCTTATTTCACTTAGCATAACACTCTCCAGTTCCATCCACGTTGTTACAAAAGGCCATATTTCATTTTTTCTCATTGCCACGTAGTATTCCATTGTGTATATAAACCACAATTTCTTTATCCATTCATCAGTTGATGGACATTTAGGCTCTTTCCATAATTTGGCTATTGTTGAGAGTGCTGCTATAAACATTGGGGTACAAGTGCCCCTATGCATCAGTACTCCTGTATCCCTTGGATAAATTCCTAGCAGTGCTATTGCTGGGTCATAGGGTAGGTCTTTTTAATTTTCTGAGGAACCTCCACACTGCTCTCCAGAGTGGCTGCACCAATTTGCATTCCCACCAAAAGTGCAAGAGGGTTCCCGTTTCTCCACACCCTCTCCAGCATCTATAGTCTCCTGATTTGTTCATTTTGGCCACTCTGACTGGCGTGAGGTGATATCTGAGTGTGGTTTTGATTTGTATTTCCCTGATGAAGAGCGACGTTGAACATCTTTTCATGTGCCTGTTGGCCATCCGGATGTCTTCTTTAGAGAAGTGTCTATTCATGTTTTCTGCCCATTTCTTCACTGGGTTATTTGTTTTTCGGGTGTGGAGTTTGGTGAGCTCTTTATAGATTTTGGATACTAGCCCTTTGTCCAATATGTCATTTGCAAATATCTTTTCCATTCCATTGGTTGCCTTTTAGTTTTGTTGGTTGTTTCCTTTGCTGTGCAGAAGCTTTTTATCTTCATAAGGTCCCAGTAATTCACTTTTGCTTTTAATTCCCTTGCCTTTGGGGATGTGTCGAGTAAGAGATTGCTACGGCTGATGTCAGAGAGGTCTTTTCCTGCTTTCTCCTCTAAGGTTTTGATGGTTTCCTGTCTCACATTCAGGTCCTTTATCCATTTTGAGTTTATTTTTGTGAATGGTGTGAGAAAGTGGTCTAGTTTCAACCTTCTGCATGTTGCTGTCCAGTTCTCCCAGCACCATTTGTTAAAGAGACTGTCTTTTTTCCATTGGATGTTCTTTCCTGCTTTGTCAAAGATGAGCCGGCCATACGTTTGTGGGTCTAGTTCTGGGGTATCTATTCTATTCCATTGGTCTATGTGTCTGTTTTTGTGCCAATACTATGCTGTCTTGATGATGACAGCTTTGTAGTAGAGGCTAAAGTCTGGGATTGTGATGCCTCCTGCTTTGGTCTTCTTCTTCAAAATTACTTTGGCTATTCGGGGCCTTTTGTGGTTCCATATGAATTTTAATATTGCTTGTTCTAGTTTCGAGAAGAATGCTCGTGCAATTTTGATTGGGATTGCATTGAATGTGTAGATAGCTTTGGGTAGTATTGACATTTTGACAATATTTATTCTTCTAATCCATGAGCAGGGAATGTCTTTCCATTTCTTTAAATCTTCTTCAATTACCTTCGTAAGCTTTCTATAGTTTTCAGCATACAGATCTTTTACATCTTTGGTTAGATTTATCCCTAGGTATTTTATGCTTCTTGGTGCAATTGTGAATGGGATCAGTTTCTTCATTTGTCTTTCTGTTGCTTCATTGTTAGTGTATAAGAATGCAACTGATTTCTGTACATTGATTTTGTATCCTGCAACTTTGCTGAATTCATGTATCAGTTCTAGCAGACTTTTGGTGGAGTCTATCGGATTTTCCATGTATAATATCATGTCATCTGCAAAAAGCAAAAGCTTGACTTCATCTTTGCCAATTTTGATGCCTTTGATTTCCTTTTGTTGTCTGATTGCTGATGCTAGAACTTCCAGCACTATGTTAAACATCAGCGGTGAGAGTGGGCATCCCTGTCGTGTTCCTGATCTCAGGGAAAAAGCTCTCAGTTTTTCCCGGTTAAGGATGATGTTAGCTGTGGGCTTTTCATAAATGGCTTTTATGATGTTTAAGTATGTTCCT
Organism: Panthera pardus; assembly: GCF_024362965.1. Taxonomy (NCBI): domain Eukaryota; kingdom Metazoa; phylum Chordata; class Mammalia; order Carnivora; family Felidae; genus Panthera; species Panthera pardus. The sequence continues at coordinate 43,791,266 of NW_026526843.1, read as the reverse complement.
TCTATCCCGACTTTCTCAAGGGTTTTTATTAAGAAAGGGTGCTGGATTTTGTCAAAGGCCTTTTCTGCATCGATTGACAGGATCATATGGTTCTTCTCTTTTTTTTTTTTTTGTTAATGTGATGTATCACGTTGATTGATTTGCGAATGTTGAACCAGCCCTGCATCCCAGGAATGAATCCCACTTGATCATGGTGAATAATTCTTTTTATATACTGTTGAATTTGATTTGCTAGTATCTTATTGAGAATTTTTGCATCCATATTCATCAGGGATACTGGCCTGTAGTTCTCTTTTTTTGCTGGGTCTCTGTCTGGTTTAGGAATCAAAGTAATACTGGCTTCATAGAATGAGTCTGGAAGTTTTCCTTCCCTTTCTATTTCTTGGAATAGCTTGAGAAGGATAGGTATTATCTCTGCTTTAAACGTCTGGTAGAACTCCCCTGGGAAGCCATCTGGTCCTGGACTCTAATTTGTTGGGAGATTTTTGATAACCGATTCAATTTCTTCGCTGGTTATGGGTCTGTTCAAGCTTTCTATTTCCTCCTGATTGAGTTTTGGAAGAGTGTGGGTGTTTAGGAATTTGTCCATTTCTTCCAGGTTGTCCAATTTGTTGGCATATAATTTTTCATAGTATTCCCTGATAATTGTTTTTATCTCTGAGGGATTGGTTGTCATAATTCCATTTTCATTCATGATTTTATCTATTTGGGTCATCTCCCTTTTCTTTTTGAGAAGCCTGGCTAGAGGTTTGTCAATTTTGTTTATTTTTTCAAAAAACCAAATCTTGGTTTCGTTGATCTGCTCTACAGTTTTTTTAGATTCTATATTGTTTATTTCTGCTCTGATCTTTATGATTTCTCTTCTTCTGCTGGGTTTAGGCTGCCTTTGCTGTTCTGCTTCTATTTCCTTTAGGTGTGCTGTTGGATTTTGTATTTGGGATTTTTCTTCTTTCTTGAGATAGGCCTGGATTGCAATGTATTTTCCTCTCAGGACTGCCTTCGCTGCGTCCCAAAGCGTTTGGATTGTTGTATTTTCATTTTCGTTTGTTTCCATATATTTTTTAATTTCTTCTCTAATTGCCTGGTTGACCCACTCATTCGTTAGTAGGGTGTTCTTTAACCTCCATGCTTTTGGAGGTTTTCCAGACTTTTTCCTGTGGTTGATTTCAAGCTTCATAGCATTGTGGTCTGAAAGTATGCATGGTATAATTTCAATTCTTGTGAACTTACGAAGGGCTGTTTTGTGACCCAGTATATGATCTATCTTGGAGAATGTTCCATGTGCACTCGAGAAGAAAGTATATTCTGTTGCTTTGGGATGCAGAGTTCTAAATATATCTGTCAAGTCCATCTGATCCAATGTATCATTCAGGGCCCTTGTTTCTTTATTGACTGTGTGTCTAGATGATCTATCCATTTCTGTAAGTGGGGTGTTAAAGTCCCCTGCAATGACCACATTCTTATCAATAAGGTTGCTTATGTTTATGAGTAATTGTTTTATATATCTGGGGGCTCCGGTATTCGGCGCATAGACATTTATAATTGTTAGCTCTTCCTGATGGATAGACCCTGTAATTATTATATAATGCCCTTCTTCATCTCTTGTTACAGGCTTTAATTTAAAGTCTAGTTTGTGTGATATAAGTATGGCTACTCCAGCTTTCTTTTGGCTTCCAGTAGCATGATAAATAGTTCTCCATCCCCTCACTCTCAATCTAAAGGTGTCCTCAGATCTAAAATGAGTCTCTTGTAGACAGCAAATAGATGGGTCTTGTTGTTTTATCCATTCTGATACCCTATGTCTTTTGGTTGGCACATTTAATCCATTTACATTCAGTGTTATTATAGAAATATACGGGTTTAGAGTCATTGTCATGTCTGTATGTTTTATGCTTGTAGCGATGTCTCTGGTACTTTGTCTCACAGGATCCCCCTTAGGATCTCTTGTAGGGCTGGTGACAAATTCCTTCAGTTTTTGTTTGTTTGGGAAGACCCTTATCTCTCCTTCTATTCTAAATGACAGACTTGCTGGATAAAGGATTCTCGGCTGCATATTTTTTCTGTTTAGCACACTGAAGATATCGTGCCAGTCCTTTCTGGCCTGCCAAGTTTCAAAAGAGAGATCAGTCACGAGTCTTATAGGTCTCCCTTTATATGTGAGGGCACGTTTATCCCTTGCTGCTTTCAGAATTTTCTCTTTATCCTTGTATTTTGCCAGTTTCACTATGATATGTCGTGCAGAAGATCGATTCAAGTTACGTCTGAAGGGAGTTCTCTGTGCCTCTTGGATTTCAATGCCTTTTTCCTTCCCCAGTTCAGGGAAGTTCTCAGCTATAATTTCTTCAAGTACCCCTTCAGCACCTTTCCCTCTCTCTTCCTCCTCTGGGATACCAATTATGTGTATATTATTTCTCTTTAGTGTATCACTTAGTTCTCTAATTTTCCCCTCATACTCCTGGATTTTTTTATCTCTCTTTCTCTCAGCTTCCTCTTTTTCCATAACTTTATCTTCTAGTTCACCTATTCTCTCCTCTGTCTCTTCAAGCCGAGCTGTCGTCATTTCCATTTTGTTTTGCATTTCGTTTAAAGCGCTTTTCAGCTCCTCGTGACTGTTCCTTAGTCCCTTGATCTCTGTAGTAAGAGATTCTCTGCTGTCCTCTATACTGTTTTCAAGCCCAGCGATTAATTTTATGACTATTATCCTAAATTCACTTTCTGTTATATTATTTAAATCCTTTTTGATCAGTTCATTAGCTGTTGTTATTTCCTGGAGATTCTTCTGAAGGGAATTCTTCCGTTTGGTCATTTTGGAGAGTCCCTGGAGTGGTGAGGACCTGCAGGGCACTTCCCCTGTGCTGTGGTGTATAACTGGAGTTGGTGGGCGGGGCCGCAGCCCGACCTGATGTCTGCCCCCAGCCCACCTCTGGGGCCACAGACTGGTGTGTGCCTTCTCTTCCCTTCTCCTAGGGCCGGGATTCACTGCGGGGTGGTGTGGCCCGTCTGGGCTACTTGCACACTGCCAGGCTTGTGGTGCTGGGGATCTGGCATATTAGCTGGGGTGGGTAGGCAAGGTGCACGGTGGCAGGAGGGGCAGGCTTAGCTCGCTTCTCCTTAGGTGATCCACTTCAGGAGGGGCCCTGTGGCAGCGGGAGGGAGTCAGATCCGCTGCCAGAGGTTTGGCTCCGCAGAAGCACAGAGTTGGGTGTTTGCGCGGAGCGAGCAAGTTCCCTGGCAGGAACTGGTTCCCTTTGGGATTTTGGCTGGGGGATGGGCAGGGGAGATGGCGCTGGTGAGCGCCTTTGTTCCCCACCAAACTGAGTTCTGTCGTCCGGGGGCTCAGCAGCTCTCCCTCCCTTTGTCCTCCAGCCTTCCCGCTTTCTGAGCAGAGCTGTTAACTTATGACCTCCCTGATCCTAAGTCGCGCTTGCTGTGGGAACACAGTCCATCAGACCCCTCCGCTTTTGCCAGCCAGACTCGGGGGCTCTGCTTGGCCGGCAAGCCACCCCTCTGCCCCGGCTCCCTCCCGCCAGTCTGTGGAGCGCACACCGCCTCGCCGCCCTTCCTACCCTCTTCCGTGGACCTCTCTTCTGCGCTTGGCTCTGGAGACTCCGTTCTGCTAATCCTCTGGCGGTTTTCTGGGTTATTTAGGCAGGTGTAGGTGGAATCTAAGTGATCAGCAGGACGCATGGTGAGCCCAGCATCCTCCTATGCCGCCATCTTCCCTCCCTCCTTGTTGAGATAATTAAAAGACAAGCCACCAACTAGGAGAAAATATTTGTAAATCAGAACTCTGTTAAAGGACTTGTATCTAGAATACAGAAAATCTCAAAGGTCAATAAGAAGAAAACAGATACTCCAATAAATAAATGGGGAAAAAATTTGAATAGATACTCCATTAAAATATATATAGATGTCAAATAAGCACATGAAAAGAAGCTAAACACCTTTCCTCAAATATTCAAAATCTTTAGGGATATGTAAATTAAAATACAAGATACCACTATAACCCTCTGAGAATAGCCAACATTAAAAAAGACTGACCATAACAAGACCTGGCAGGGTTGTAGAGCATGCCTCAGAGCATGGAACTCTCATACATTGCTAGTGGCAATGAAAAATGATGCCAACACCTTGGAAAACAGTTTAGCGGTTTCTTAAAATGTCAGTCTTACAACTATTATATGATCCAGCCATTGCACTTCTAAGTATTTGCCCTACAGAAAGAAAACATGTCCAAGCAAAGACTCATGCACAAATATTGACAGCAGCTTTATTTATAAGAGCCCCAAATTCGAAAGAACCCAAATATCCATGACCAGGTAAATTGATAGAACAAATTGTGGTATATCCATATAATGGAATATTAATCAATCATAAAAGAAGAACTATTCATACATGCAACAAGAGGATAAATCTAGAAATAATTAGGTTGCAGGAAACAAGACACAAAAATATACATTGTATATTCAATTCACATAGAATTATAAGAAAAGAAAACCAATCCACACTGGCAGAAGATCAGTAGTTGCCTGGGAATGGAGTAGGGTGATATGAAGAGAAAGAGGCTGGAGAGAGGCAGATGGAAGCATTACCAAGGGGCACAAAAAAGGTTTTTAAGATGATGGATATGTTCATTGCCTTGACTGTAGTATTGGATTCACAGGTGCATACATATATCCAAAGTTATTAAAACATATACTTTAAATACGCAGTGTATTGTATGTCAACCACATCTCAACAAAGTATGTTACATATATTTATATATTCATAATTATCCAATGCAATTAAATCAGGCAAAAGATTTCCATAATTGTGTTCTTGTAGCATTAACAGACCCATACTATGTCTTATCAAATTGGTCCATGCTACATCCAACCAAAATAGAAATAATAATTTCCAATGAAATGTATCCAAATATTTAGGGAAAGATGATGTCCATTTCCTTCTAAAATACATAAATAAATTCTATTCTAGGAAACAAATCATAATGATATTTAAGACTAACTGGTTATTTTAGGGAATGTGGCTCAGTACATTATAAGAGGGCAAACTCTAGGATAATAATTTTTTTTTAATATTAACTTCTAGTCACTGATATCTTTAACACTTGGAAATTTTCTAGATCTTTAAAAAACTTATATATACATTATATAATGGAAAAAAAAATAACCATGGGCACCAGGGAAGAATCTATGTTACAATGTCAAATTGCTAGGAAGATCTAATGACTGCACATTTCCACACCCATAAGAGAGACTTGGGAATTGCTGATTATTATTTATATGGTGAGAACAACTTAGGTATATTTATTGCAAATGTATGGCAAAGACCAAATAAGTTCTTTCTTAAACTTGACGACCCATTGCTTCTCAGGGGGAAAAAAAGCATCTCTAGGATGTGCCTCAAGGGCTACTACACAGTGTGTAGCTGCTGATGAAATAAAATTCCACCTGCTAAACCTCTTCTCCCATGGTGAGATTAAAGCAACTTCTTTACTTTTAGGCTAGTTTGTGAACCTCACAGGAGTTATTTCACAACATGTTTTTGCTCAGATCTATGCACTCACTTGAGCCAGGCATCGTATCCCACCAGGGATGTGAAGTGATGGGCTCTCCTGAGGACTGCTGTCCTTGAATCTGGAGTAGAAGCTTCACGAGCCATCAGGACAGAGATCACCATAACCTGTTTCCTTCGGGCACCTGATATGAACTCGGCCACTGCCATGAGGAGCCGAACAGAGACAGATCCAGCAATCAGTGCGTTTTACTGGAGTAACTGTGTGCCCAATACAATACTATGTTCCCTTTCATCAAAAGCAAAACACCTTGACTCATCAGACCACCATCACTAGCTGCCTGCAATCACCCTTCCAATGGGGCAAGTCTGGGGAAATGAGCAACCATATTAGCAATAAAAACATAAGATGGTAATACCTGGGGTTGGAGGAATGAAGGGCAAATAGACTCTTGCATACGTTATTATGTCAAATGGGAATATCTGTTTTTGAAGGCCCGTGTTATTGCAGCTGAATAACATGAATGGCCTTTGATACAGAAGTCCCATTTTCCCCAAGAGAGTTTCAGGTGAGGGTTTAGAAAAGGATTCCAAGGTGATGCTAACTGTGTCAGACCCTATCCAAAGGGGGCAGATAAAGGAGCTATATAAATTATCTGATCTGAGGGCACAGACAGCTAATATTAACATAACATTTAGTTAAGTAGGGCCTATGGATAGGTTCTTCATGTTGTTGGCTGGATTTAGTCTTCACCACAAACTTGCTATGAGGTATCACTATCACTTCATGGATGTTTGCGACTCCAAGCATGTGTTCCTAACCAGAGACAGATGGCAAAGAAGTCCAGGTTCCCCACTCAGCCTCCACTGACATGGGGAAGGTGGAGTGGGCATGAGAACGGAAAGGAAGGGAAGGGGTGTCTTGTTACTGCTTGGTAGAAGCAGGATTTCATTTCCCACCAGGCCTCCACTGACACCACCCTGGCAGGTGAGAAAGACACTTCCTTACTGCCCTCCATGTGGTCTCCCCTGACACTGTGGAAGGAAGGAGGCATCCTCATCACTGGATGCCCATGAAACTTCCATCGTGCTATTCAGCTTCCTGACATCAGCCCAAAGAAGGCAAGGTGCCTCAGCATCACTTAATATGGGTGGAAGGCAGGCTCCCTGAATGGTCTCCACTGACACCATGAGGAGAGGTGCTCATTTCCCCCAGGTTGGGATTAAAGTCATTGTTCCACATGCAGTCTTCTCTCATAATCCTTCAGAGGGTGAGGATGGGTGCCTTATTCCAATCGAGTGTAGAATCCACAGTCCCCACTCAGGCTTTGCTGGCATGCTGCAGGTAGAGCTCTGCTTCATTCTGTGGTGGTAGAGCAGTCGTAGTCTAAAAACTGTCTTGCTAAGTTTCCCCTTTAATGGTTCTTTGTCCAGAAAAGATATTTTCTTGGGGCTTTTCTTGACTTCTCCTGTTGGCATTTTTTGGTCCCCTACTCCTCCAGCACCCAGTCTGGGATATATGAGGCAAAATACAACCAAGGGAATTCACTGTGTGTCATTACTCGAGTCCCAAAGTCCCAAGCCAGGCTGCCTTTTTCATCTCCACCTTTCAGAGTCTTATATTTGTTGCACATGTAATATCCAGAGATTTCAGCTGCACCTATCAGGAGCAACAGGGAGAAGTGTATCTACCTCTTCTAGTCCCCCAAATAAAGTCCTTTCCTTTTACATTTAATACAAGAAAATATTTTTATATTTACATTCCCTTCTTCCCTAGATAAAAAATACCTTACTATTTATATCTTCATGTATGCTGACTTTTTCACTTAACATTCTGGAGATCCCTCGACAGCCCTATGTGGAAAATTTCATCATTTTCCTTTATACCGTATTCAGTGTCCATTTTTGCTTGATTGTGTGATAGTTTATTCATCCATTACACAATTGATGAATATTTAGGTTGTTCCCATTCTTTTGCTATTCAAATAGTGCCAGCATGAATACCTGTATTTATTATTGTATCTATATCTAAACTCATCAAGCCAATCAAATCTGCAAAGACACTTTCCCATAGAGGCAATATTTATACGTTCCAGGAATTAGGACCCAGTATCTTTGGGGACCACTATTTGACCTACTCCAGTGGAAGATGGCGGAACAGCATGGAAGTTTTTTGTGTGTCTCGCGTCCATGAAATACTGCCAGACCAACTCTAAACCATCCAACACACCTAGAAAACTGACTGGAGGATTAACACAACAAACTGCACCATCTGAACCACAGAATTCAACACATACGCAGCACAGAGAAGTGAACTTGGGGAGCGAGGAGTAGAAAGGGAGGTGTTTTTGTGAGTGGAGAGAGGATGGAGACTAGAGGGGGTGGAGAATACGGGAAAAGAACCCCTCCCCAAAAGCAGCTGGAGAGAAAGTGGAAAATTGGAAACAGCTGCAGGGACTAAACTAAAAAGGGAGAAAGGAGAAAGGAAAGTATTTAAATTCCATTAAGACTGTAAACAAGGGGAGCGCAAAGGCTGCAACTCTGCAGCTCAATACCTGGCAGTGTTCTGGTGGGAAGGGCGAATCCCCAGGAACGGAGTGGGGTCTGGGAGGTCCTCAGGCCACATAGAGAAAGGTGGTTCCACTGTTGGAATCACATTTGGTGGAGACTTTTGGGGCCACCTGAACCCAGCAGACCCCAGAAAATGGCCACATTCGCTGGTGCGGGAACAAGGTCATTAAGGGTGAAGCCTGGTGCCAGATGTGTGTTGTGATTTTCCATAATCACTGAAACACTGCTGCTACACTATCTCGCGAACTTCTTCTGGGGTGGGCTGGCACCTGGCCGCAGTCTCGGGGCATCAGCAGCAGCAGGGTCCAGCAAGTGTTCCTGGTTGCAGCCAACATTCGACCATTGCTCATTCAGCCATTGCTCAGTGAGAAACTCCTGCAGAGGGGCAGAACAGGTCAAAGCCACAGTCCTTCAGAAATAAGGGGCCAGGGAAAACAGCCACATCTGAGACAAAACTAGGGAGAGAGGTACTGCCTGGGGCCTGGTCACGGAGAGTGAAAAAGCCGGGAGTGGACGAAAGCTTAAGACAGAGGACAGGTGCACGATTGCTGATCCAGTAAAACAGACTGGGTAGCTGGGTGGCACCATGTTCACCGCTCTCACACATGCGCATGCACACCTACAAGCACCACAATACTGCACCCCAGTAGTCTAGCAGCGCCATCTAGTGGAGAGAGGAGCCAGTACACTGAGCCCCACCCAACTGGCCCAACTTCCTTCTTCAAGAACACAAGTCTCACCACCAGCTTAGTTTATGGACTATGAAGCACTACATTGACTTCCAGGGGAAAACAAAGTAATTTCAGTCCTACTTTACTCTGTTAGCAGATCCATCTATTCAATTTTCTTTCTTTCTTTTTTTTTCTTTTTTCACTTTCACACTTCCTTTTCTTGAATACAGAAAGAAAAAATTCATTTTTATTTTAAATTTTTTTTAAATATTTTTTCTGTAATTTTTATTACTATATTTTTTACTTTTGAGTAATTTTTTTTCAAATTCTATTTTACCTCAATCATTTTATTTTAGTCTACTACAGAGTATTCACTTTTTCAATTTTTGAACGATTTCCTTTTATTTTCTTTTTTTCTTTTTTTCTCTTTCTTTGCTTTTTGGTTTCTTTTCTTTTTCTTGAATATAGAAAAAGAAATAATCATTTTTATTTTTAATTGTTATTAAAAATATTTTTCTTTAATTTTTTCTACTATATTCTTAACTTTTGTGTATATTTTTTCAATTTCTATTTTACTTCCATCATCTCATTTTAGTCTACCTCAGTGTATTCATTTTTTCAAATTCTCAAAGGATTTCCTTTTTTTTCTTCCCCCCCCTTTTTTTCTCTAATCTGTCAAACCATTTTCAACACCCAGACCAAAACACACCTAGGATCTAGCATCATTTATCCGATTTTGTGTGTGTGTGTGTGTGTGTTTAATTTTTTAATTTTAATATTTTTTTTAATTTTGATTTTTTAACTTTAATTTTTCTACCTCATTAACTCCTTTTCTCCCTTCAAAATGAAAAAACGAAGGAATTCACCCCAAAAGAAAGAGCACGAAAAAACGACAGCCAGGGATTTAACCAACACAGATACAAGCAAGATGTCTGAACCAGCATTTAGAATCACGATAATAAGGATACTAGCTGGAGCCAAAAACAGATTAGAATCCCTTTCTGCAGAGATAAAATAAAAATAGCCAGAATGAAATAAAAAATGCTATAACTGAGCTGCAATCATGGATGAATGCAGCGGCAGCAAGGATGGATGAGGAAGAACAGAGAATCAGTGATATAGAGGACAAAATTATAGAGAATAATGAAGCAGAAAAAAAGAAGGAGATTAAGGCAAAAGAGCACTATTTAAGAATTAGAGATATCAGTGACTCATTAAAAAGGAACAATATCAGAATCATAGGGATCCCAGAAGAGGAAGAGAGAGACAGAGGTAGAAGGATTATGTGAGCAAATCATAGCAGAAAACTTTCCTAACCTGGGGAAAGACACAGACATCAAAATCCAGGAAGCAGAGAGGACCCCCACGAGATTCAACAAAAACCGACCAGCAACAAGGCATATCATAGTCAAATTCACAAAATACTCAGGCAAGGAGAGAATAATGAAGCAGAAAGGGGAAAAAGGTCCCTAAACTAAAAGGTAAGACAGAGCAGGTTTGCAGCAGACCTATCCACAGAAACTTGGCAGGCCAGAAAGGAGTGGCAGGATATATTCAGTGTGCTGAATCAGAAAAACATGCAGGCAAGAATTCTTTATCCACAAAGGCTGTCATTCAAAACAGAAGGAGAGATAAAAAGTTTCCCAGACAAACAAAAATTAAAGGAGTTTGTAAACCAGCCCTGCAAGAAAATTTGAAGGAGGACTCTTTGAGGGGAGTAAAGATGAAAACACACACACACACACACACACACACACACACACACACACATATACCAAAAGCAACAAAGATTAGAAAGTACCAGAGAACACCACCAGAAACTCCAACTCAAATTCATATCTTTCAGTACTCACTCTAAACATCAATGGACTCAGTGCTCCAATCAAAAGACACAGGATAACAGAATGGATAAGAAAACAAGATCCATCAGTATGCTGTTTACAAGAGACATACTTTAGACCTAAAGACGCCTTCAGATTGAAAATAAGGGGATGGAATACCATCTATCATGCTAATGGTCAACAAAGGAAAGCGAGAGTAACCATACTTACATCAGACAACCTAGACTTTAAAATAAAGACTGTATCAAGAGATGCAGAAGGGCGTTATATCATAATCAAGGGGTCTATCCACCAAGAAGACCTAACAATTGTAAACATTTATGCGCCAAATGTGGAAACACCCAAATTTATAAATCAATTAATCACAAACATAAAGAAACTCATCAATAGTAATACCATAACAGTAGGAGACTTCAACACCCCACTCACAGCAATGGACAGATCATCTAATCAAAAAATCAACAAGGAAACAATGGCTTTGAATGACACACTGGGCCACATGGACTTAACAGATATATTCAGAACATTTCATCCTAAAGCAGCAGAATATACATTCTTCTCCAGTGCACATGGAATGTTCTCCAGAATAGACCATATACTGGGACACAAATCAGCCCTAAGTAACTACAAAAACATTGAGATCATACTGTGCATATTTTCAGACCACAACGCCATGAAACTTGAAATCAACCACAAGAAAAAATTTGGAAATCTAACAAATACTTGGAGACTGAAGAACATCCTACTAAAGAATGAAAGGGCTTACCAAGAAGTTAAAGATGAAATTAAAGAGTACATGGAAGCCACTGAAAATGATAACACCACAACCCAAAACTTCTGAGATACAGCAAAGGAGGTCATAAGAGGAAAGTATATAGCAATCCAGGCCTTCCTAAAGAAGGAAGAAAGATCTCAGATACACAACCTAACCTTATGCCATAAGGAGCTGGAAAAAGAACAGCAAATGAAACCCCAAACCAGCAGCAGACAGGATAGCAAAGATTAGAGCAGAAATTAATGCTATTGAAATGAAATAAAACAGTAGAATAGATCAATGAAACCAGAAGCTGGTTCTTTGAAAGAATTAACAAAATTGATAAACCACTAGCCAGTTTGATCAAAAAGAAAAAGGAAATGACCCCAATAAATAAAATCAAGAATGAAGGATGAGAGATCACAACCAACACAGCAGAAATAAAAACAATAAGAAGAGAATATTATGAACAATTATATGCCAATAAAATGGGCAAACTGGAAGAAATGGACAAATTCTTAGAAAAATATATACTACCAACTCTGAAACAGGAAAAAATAGAAAATTTGGACAGACGCATAACCAGTAAGGAAATCGAATTAGTAATCAAAAATCTCCCAAAAAACAAGAGTCCAGGGCCAGCTGGCTTTCCAGGGGAATTCTACCAAACATTTCAAGAAGAGTTAACACCGATTATTTTGAAGCTGTTCCAAAAAATAAAAATGGAAAGAAAACTCCCAAATTCATTCCATGAAGCCAGCATTACCTTCATTACAAAACCAGACAAAGATCCCAGTAAAAAGGAGAACTATAGACCAATTTCCCTGATGAACATGGATGCAAAAATCCTCAACAAGATATTAGCCAACTGGATCCAATAATACATTAAAATAATTATTCACCAAGACCAAGTGAGATTCATACCAGGGATGCAGACCTGACTCAATATCCACAAAACAATTAACATGATTCATCACATCAATAAAGGACAAGAACCATATGATCCTCTCAATAGATGCAGAGAAAGCATTTGACAAAATACAGCATCCTTTCTTGATAAAAAACCTCAAGAAGGTAGGGATAGAAGCAGCATACCTCGAGATCATAAAATCCATATATGAACGACCCAATGTTAATATCATCCTCAATGGGGAAAAACTGAAAGCTTTCCCCCTCAGGTCAGGAAAAGACAAGGATATCCACTATTGCCACTGTTATTCAACATAGTATTGGAAGTCTTAGCCTCTGCAATCAGACAACACAAAGAAATAAAAGGCATCCAAATCAGCCAGGAGGAGGTTAAACTTTCACTCTTCTCAGATGACATGATACTCTATATGGAAATCCCAAAAGATTCCACCAAAAAACTGCTAGAACTTATCCATGAATTCAGCAAAGTCGCAGGATATAAAATCAATGCACAGAAATCGGTTGCATTCCTATACACCAATAATGAAGCAGCAGAAAGAGAAATCAAGGAATCGATCCCATTTACAGTTGCACAAAAAACCATAAAATACCTAGTAATAAATCTAACCAAAGAGGTGAAAAATCTATACACTGAAAACTATTGAAAACTTATGAAAGAAATTGAAGAAGACAAAAAAATGGGAAAAGATTCCATGCTCCTGGATAGGAAGAACAAATATTGTTAAAATGTCAATACTACCCAAAGCAATCTACACATTCAATGCAATCCCTATCAGAATAACACCAGCATTCTTCACAGAGCTAGAACAAATAATCCTAAAATGTGTATGAAACCAGAAAAGACCCTGAATAGCCAAAGCAATCTTGAAAAAGAAAACCAAAGCAGGAGGCATCACAATCCCAGACTTCAAGCTATACTACAAAGCTGTAATCATCAAGACAGTATGGTACTGGCACAAAAACAGACACTCAGAACAATGGAACAGAATAGAGGACCCAGAAATGGACCCACAAACATATGGCCAACTAATCTTTGACAAAGCAGGAAAGAATATCCAAGGGCATAAAGACAGTCTCTTCAGCAAGTGGTGCTGAGAGTACTGGACAGCGACATGAAGAAGAATGAAGCTGGACCACTTTCTTACACCATACACAAAAATAAACTCAAAATGGTTGAAAGACCTCAATGTAAGACAGGAAGCCATCAAAATCCTCGAGGAGAAAGCAGGCAAAAACCGATTTGATCTTGGCCACATAACTTCTTACTCAACATGTCTCCAGAGGCAAGGGAAACAAAAGCAAAAATGAACTACTGGGACCTCATCAAAATAAAAAGCTTCTGGGCAGCAAAGGAAACAATCAGCAAAACTAAAAGGCAACCGACAGAATGGGAGAACATATTTGCAAATGACATATCAGATAAAGGGTTAGATCCAAAATCTATAAAGAACTTATCAAACTCAACACCCAAAAAACAAATAATCCAGTGAAGAAATGGGCAAAAGACATGAATAGACACTTCTCCAAAGAAGACTTCCAGATGGCCAACCGACACATGAAAAAATGCTCAACATCACTCATCATCAGAGAAATACAAATCAAAACCACAATGAGATACCACCTTACACCTGTTAGAATGGCTAACATTAACAACTCAGGCAACAACAGATGTTGGTGAGGATGTGGAGAAAGAGGATCTCTTTTGCATTGTTGGTGGGAATGTAAGCTAGTGCAGCCACTCTGGAAAACAGTATGGAGGTTCCTCAGAAAACTAAAAATAGAACTACCCTACAAGCCAGCAATTGCACTACTAGGTATTTATCCAAGGGATACAGGTGTGCTGTTTCGAAGGGACACATGCACCGCCATGTTTATAGCAGCACTATCAACAATAGCCAAAGTATGGAAAGAGCCCAAATGTCCATCGATGGATGAATGGGTAAAGAAGATGTGGTATATACATACAATGGAGTAGTACTTGGCAATCAAAAAGAATGAAATCTTGCCATTTGCAACTACGTGGATGGAGCTGGAGGGTATTATGCTAAGTGAAATTAGTCAGTCAAAGAAAGACTAATATCATATGACTTCACTCATATGAGGACTTTAAGAGATAAAACAGATGAACATAAGGGAAGGGAAACAAAAATAATATAAAAACAGGGAAGGGGATGAAACATAAAAGACTCATAAATATGGAGAACAAACTGAGGGTTACTGAGGGGTTGTGGGAGGGAGGATGGGCTAAATGGGTAAGGGGCACTAAGGAATCTACTCCTGAAATCATTGTTGCACTATACGCTAATTTGGATGTGAATTTTAAAAAATAATAAATTAAATTACAAAAAAGTAAAAAATAGACCTACTCCAGTGATTGTACCATTTTGCACCCCTGTAAGCAGGGTAATAAAGGACGTTTTCCCACATTCCTACCAACTGAGTGTATTGACAAACATTTGGATCGTTGGCAATCTAATAGTTGAAAAACAATATCTTAGTGTAGTTTTTCATTGCATCTCTCTAAATTAAAGCAAGCTGGAGACTTTTCATACATTTAAAGAAAACTTTTTTTTTCTGTTAACAGGCTATATTTCTTACATGTCTTTGATAGGGCTGTTGTTTTATGATGCCTGTACTGATAAGCATTTATATAGCAGGGATATCAACGCTTTGTTAGAGATGTTAGCTGAATATGTGTCTCCCAATGTCTTTAATTGGCTAGCATGTTTTTGCCATGCAGAATTGTCATGTTATTTTTATGTTGTCAAATATATCAATATTTTTTCCTTAATGCTCCTGGATATTGATTTATATTGAGGAAACTTTCCTCCACTTCCAGTTTATAGAATAATTCACGTATGTTTTTTTTCTAATATTCATATGGATTTTTTTTACATTTCATTCAGAACCAATTGGAATCTATCCTGCTATTAAGAAAAGATAAATGGGCCCCTATTTACTTTTTAAACTTATGGTTATCTATCTTAATACTACTTCTTAATTGTGCATTGTATCTCCACTGGTGTGAAATGCTATTTTAGTCATCCTCTAGGTTTTTTTTTTTTAATGTAATTGGGCCTATGTCACTATTTTCCATTGTTACATTAATCTTTCTGTCAATTCATGGGCCAATAAAATTAAAAGGATCTTTTTTCTTCCACTAACATGGAGCTTTCTCTTTAACACAGGAAACTACGCTTTCTTCCTAGCTCTGCTCTCACTTTGTCTCAGTTCCCTGAGGGCTTATATTGATGGCTTGAATTGAATTGAATTGAATGTGTTTATCATGTAAAAGTAATTTATAAAACTATAAATAGATGAAGCAATCATAATCTTAAAAATGTGTAATTATATCTGCATAGAGGAATAGAAAAATATATAAATGATCACAGTGCTTATCCATAGGAAATAGACTTTCAAGGGTATTTTTTTTTCCTTTTGTGCATTATCCATTTTTAGCTATAATAAAAGTGTCTTGGTTTTGAAGGTGGAAAAATAATAATAATGAGTAAATATCCCTAAATCTACCCATAGAGAAGTGGCTCAACATCAGAATGGGGAACATCCCTAAACCCAGGGAATTAAATACTAGGTGGCCCCAGAACTAATTTTTGAATCTATATGACAGTGTCAGGGACAAAATAGATGCCTAAGGGAAGTGCAAGCATGTTGCTCAAATAAACCTTACATTCTCAGGGGACTTCAACACCCCACTTACAGCCATGGACAGATCATCTAAATAGAAAATCAGCAAGGAAACAATGGCTTTGAATGACACACTGGACTGGATGCACTTAACAGATATATTCAGAACATTTTATCCTAAAACAGAAGAATACACATTCTTCTCGAGTGCACATGGAAACTTCTCCAGAATGATCACATATTTGGGATATAAATCAGCCCTCAACAAGTACAAAAAGATTGAGATCATACCGTGCATATCTTCAGACCACAAAACCATGAAACACAAAATCAACCACAAGAAAAAATTTAGAAGGGCGCCTGGGTGGCTCAGTCGGTTGGGTATCCAACTTCGGCTCAGGCCATGATCTCAAGGTTTGTGGGTTCGAGCCCCGCATCGGGCTCTGTGCTAACAGCTCAGAGCCTGGATCCTGCTTTGGATTCTGTGTCTCCCTCTCTCTCTGACCCTCCCATGCTCATGCTCTCTCTCTCTCTGTCTCTTGATAATAAATAAGCGTTAATTTTTTTTAATTTAGAAAGACAACAAACACGTGGGGACTAAAGAACATCCTACTAAAGAATGAATGGGCTTATCAAGAAGTTAAAGAGGAAATTAAAGAGTACATGGAAGCCAATGAAAATGATAACACCACAGCCCAAAACCTCTGGGATGCAGCAAAGGCGGTCATAAGAGGGAAGTATATAGCAATATACTTTAGGAAGCAGGCCTTCCTAAAGAAGGAAGAAAGGTCTCAGATACACAAGCTAACATTATGCCTTAAGGAGCTTGAAAATGAACACCAAATAAAATCCCAAAACAGCAGAAGACGGGAAATAATAAGGATTAGAGCAGAAATCAATGCTATTGAAATTAAAAAAAAAAAAAAAAAACAACAGTCGAACAGGTCAATGAAACCAGGAGCTGGTTCTTTGAAAGAAAACAAAATTGATAAACCCCTAGCCATACTGATCAAAAAGAAAAAGGAAAGGACCCAAAGAAAAAATCGAGAATTAAAGCAGAGAGATCGTAACCAACACTGCAGTAATACAAACAATAATAAAAGAATATTATGAGCAATTATATGCTAGTAAATTGGGCAATCTGGAAGAAATGGACAAATTCCTAGAAACATATAAACTACCAAAACTGAAACAAGAAGAAATACAAAATTTAAACAGACCCATAACCAGTAAAGAAATCAAATTAGTAATCAAAAATCTCCCAAAAAACAAGAGTCCAGGGCCAGATGCCCTTCCAAGGGAATTCCACCAAACATTTAAAGAAGAATCAACACCTATTCTTTTGAAGCTGTTCCAAAAAACAGAAATGGAAGGAAAACTTCCAAACTCTTTCTATGAAGCCAGCATTACCTTGATTCCAAAACCAGACAAAGACCCCACTAAAAAGGAGAACTACAGACCAATTTCTCTGATGAACATGGATACAAAAATTCTCAACAAGATACTAGCCAACCTGATCCAACAATACATTAAAAGAATTATTCACCACGACCAAGTGGGATTTATACCTAGGATGCAGGACTGATTCAATATCCACAAAATAATAAATAAATAATAAATGTGATACATCACATAAAAAAAAGACAAGAACTACATGACCCTCTCAATAGATGCAGAGAAAGCATTTGACAAAATACAGGATCCTATTTGATAAAAAAAAAAAACTCAAGAAAGTAGGGATAAAAGGATCATACCTCAAGCTCATAAAAGCCATATATGAAAGACCCACAGCTAATGTCCTTCTCAATAGGGAAAAACTGAGAGCTTGCCCCCTAAGGTTGGGAACACAGCAGAGATATCCGCTCTCACCACTGTTATTCAACATAGTATTGGAAGTCCTAGCCTCAGCAATCAGACAACACAAAGGAATAAAACGCATCCAAATTGGCAAGGAGGAAGTCAAGATTTCACTCCTTGCACATGACACGATACTCTATATGGAAATCCCAAAAGATTCCACCAAAAAACGGCAAGAACTGATCCATGAATTCAGCAAAGTCGCAGGATATAAAATCAATGCACAGAAATTGGTTGCATTTCTATACACCAATAAGAAGCAACAGAAAGAGAAATCAAGGAATTGATCCCATTTACAATTGCACCAAAAACTATAACATACCTAGGAATAAATCTAACCAAAGAGGTGAAAAATCTATACACTCAAAACTATAGATAGCTTATGAAAGAAACTGAAGAATACACAAAGCAATGGAAAAACCACAGCAAAATCCATGTTCATGGATTGGAAGAAAAAATATTGTTAAAATGTCGATACTACCCAAAGCAATCTACATATTCAATGCAATCCCTATGAAAATAACACCAGCATTCTTCACAGAGCTAGAACAAACAATGCTAAAATTTGTATGGAACCAGAAAACACCTCAAATATCAAAAGCAATCCTGAAAACGAAAACCAAAGCTGGAGGCATCACAATCCCAGACTTCAAGATGTATTAATTACAAAGTTGTAATCATCAAGACAGTATGGTACTGGCACAAAACAGACACTTAGATCAATGGAACAGAATAGAGAACCCAGAAATGGACCCACAAACATATGGCCAACTAATCTTTGACAAAGCAGGAAAGAATATCCAATGGAAAAAAAAGTCTCTTCAGCAAGTGGTGTTGCGAAAACTGGACAGCGACATGCAGAAAAATGAACCTGGACCACTTTCTTACACCATACACAAAAATAAACTCAAAGTGGATGAAAGATGTAAACGTAAGACAGGGAGACATCAAAATCCTAGAGAAGAAAGCAAGCAAAAACCTCTTTGACCTCAGCCACAGCAACTTCTTACTCAACATGTCTCCAGAGACAAGGGAAACAAAAGCAGAAATGAACTATTGGGGCCTCATCAAAATAAAATTGGGAAAAATATTTACAACTTACATCACAAATGGTTATGTTAAAAATATATAGATAGTCATGAAAAAATGAAGAGAGAAATATCCATACACACACACACACACACACACACACACACACCAGGAAAGAACAAAGGAGCAATACACACAAACAAGTATTTCACCAAAAAAGTCCCTAAACATCTAAAATTGCCCAACCTAACTCAAGATAAGACATTCAAAGGGGGGAAAAAAACCTACCTCTTCTCACCAATTAGATAGTCTGTGAGGAAATCAGCATTCCCATGCATCACTAAAGGTAATATAAAATGGTACAAACCCTGTGGATGGAATTTGAGCTCTCTAATAAAATTACATATGTATTTCCTCTTAGAACCACTAATCTCTCTTTTAAGAATCTATCCTAAAGAAATAATACAAAAAATGAAAAGGCATACGTACAAGTTTATTCCTTAAAGAAAAATTCATAACACCAGAAAACTAGAAACAAACAGCTGTCCACCAATAGTGAGTTGTATGAATAAGCTATGGCACATCTACATCCTGGCATACTATGCAGCTAGAAAAGCAATGAGAAAAGAAAAAAGAAAAAGAAAGAAAAGCAATGAGGACTCCCTCTCTGTACTGCTATGGATATATTGTTTGGTGAAAAAGGCAAGGTGCAGAAAAATGTTTAGAGCTGTTTCTGTCCAATACAGTAATCATAGCCACACAGGTCTATCTAAATTTAAATTAGTTACAATAAGTGTAATTAAAAAAATCAGTTCCTTAGTTGCAATAACCACATTTAAACACTGTACACCCACATGCAGCTAGCGGCTACCAAGTTGGATAGCACAGATACAGAATATTTTCATTTCTGCAGAAATTTTTATTGCACAACACTGGTGTATAATATGGCACCTTTTACAAATGAACAGGGGAGAGGGGCGCCTGGGTGGCTCAGTTGGTTAAGCGTCTGACTTCAGCTCAGGTCACGATCTCACGGTCCGTGAGTTCGAGTCCCGCGTCGGGCTCTGTGCTGACAGCTCAGAGCCTGGAGCCTGTTTCGGATTCTGTGTCTCCCTCTCTCTCTGCTCTTCTTCTGCTCATGCTATGTCTCTCTCTGTCTCAAAAATAAATAAACGTTAAAAAATTAAAAAAAAATGAACAGGGGAGAAAACTAATATATGTATATTGCAAATTATATCTTTTAAAACTGGAATGTTAAAACCCAACTGATAAAGAAGATGTGATTTATATATACAATGGAGTATTACTCGACAATCAAAAAGAATGAAATCTTGCCATTTGCAACTACGTGGATGGAACTAGAGGGTATTATGCTAAGCAAAATTAGTCACTAGTCAGAGAAAGACAAATATCATATGACTTCACTCATATGAGGACTTTAAGATACAAAACAGATGAATGTAAGGGAAGGGAAGCAAAAATGATATAAAAACAGGGAGGGGTACAAAACAAAAGAGACTCTTAAATATGGAGAACAAACAGAGAGTTACTGGAGGGGTTGTGGGAGGGGGGATGAGCTAAATGGGTAAGGGGCATTAAGGAATATACTCCTGAAATCATTGTTGCACTATAAGCTAACTTGACGTAAATTTAAAAAAAAAAAAAATCAACTGATAAAAATGATTACCTATAAGGTGACAGAGGAACCTATAAGCCCAGGATGGAAGGAGATGATGTATATTACCATAAAAATATAATACATATTTACAGGCTCCATGTAGTAAAAAGGACCATCAATAGTGACCAAGCCAGTAGCAATGAGCATCTCTAGTTCCCAGACTTAATCCTCTAAAATATTTTCCCCTAAAAGAACCAGGTTTCCTTGAAGAAATAACTGATTCCAGATGACCCTGGACCAAACAGCTCATATCAGAAAGCATATCATAGACACAAAAGCCAACCCAAAGAGGCTCCCACAGGCCTAAGATAGAACAATTGAACATCAAAAACATTAATGACTAAAGACTGAAACCTCAAGTATATAAACATCTAGAGTTCATGATGACATTCTGAAAGAAAAAGAAACAACACACAAAACAAACTCATTGTTCACCTTTGGAGGATCCAAGGAAAACAACCCATTATTT
Organism: Panthera pardus; assembly: GCF_024362965.1. Taxonomy (NCBI): domain Eukaryota; kingdom Metazoa; phylum Chordata; class Mammalia; order Carnivora; family Felidae; genus Panthera; species Panthera pardus. The sequence continues at coordinate 43,770,307 of NW_026526843.1, read as the reverse complement.
TAAAAAGTGGACATAGGGGGCGCCCGGGTGGCTCAATCGGTTAAGTGTTGACTCTTGGTTTCTACTCCGGTCATGATTTCACGGTTCGTGAGAATGAGCACTGTGCTGACAGCAAAGAACCTGCCTGGAATTCTCTCTCTTCCTCTCTCTCTGCCCCTCCCCTGCTCGCTCGCTTTCTCTCTCTCAAAATCAATAAATAAACATTTTTAAAAATTTTTAAAAATTAAAAGTGGACACAGCGCAAAAGAAGTAAGCATTCATCCTTACCTTCTGTGTGGACCATACCACAGTGTAACCATGTAGTTGACAAAAGGAGTTTTGTTTTATAGAATCCTAACAAATGCAGAAGAAATTATAGAATTAAAACATCACTTCTTATATCTGTTAAATTAATTTAAATCTAAGCAATTATCTTTAAGCTACAAAAAACCTGAGTTTACAGGTGGATTGAAAATTTAATAAAGGATGGATCAGGCTGACAACACCTGACAGCACATGGGGTAGAAAGGAAAGCTAGAGGAAGGGAAAGCATATGAAACACAGAGGAAAGGGATGAGCAGGTTCTCGCCTGTCCCCACTCAGGTCACTGGAAGCTATGTAGAGATGCTGTGCCTCTTTCGCAGCTCCATCCCACAGCCCCCTCCCTGCACACATCAGTGACACTGAAGTCTTCACATCATGGAAATGTGGGTTCATCCCTGCTTGCTGTTTCATGTCCAAGTATTCTCTCTGGTAGTCATGCTATAATGTTCATGTCAGGGCATCACGTTGACAGAATGAAGGAGGGAAATTAGAATGAGGAACTAATATTTTGAGGTCCTCCTACATGCCCCATGCTATAGGTTGTTATTTTCAAGTTATTTTCAGATTTTTTTCTTTAAATCCTTAAAGTGATGATCTGAGATGGACATTATTACTTCCTTTCTACAGATGGGGAGATACTCAGGCTCAAAGAACAAAATCTGTGCTCAAAGAATTCTATGGAGGAAACAAGTGGACACAGAAGCTAACTTGAAGGGGAAAAACTGGCCAATTCTGTGACAATGTGACCAACAAAACAAATAATTATAATGCTAGATGGTAACCCTTTCAGCAAAATAGGAATCTATGAGGCATAATAGTTAAATAAATGGATGAATGAATGAATGAATGAATGAATAAATAAACAAATAAATAAATAAAAGGGGACAATGGGATGCTCTACCCAACATTTGAATGTCAATTAATATATCTAGAAGGAATGACAGAATTATAAAAGCAACACTTAACAACTATCATAGTAATGGGTGATTCAGATAAGAATCATAAATGCATTTTCAGGCTGTACCAAGTCCAACAGGAGTCACAGAGCCACAATGGTAACCATGCTGGCCAAGAAAAGCTCAAAAAAAAAAAAACATACAGCAACCATCCTGACTTGTCTCCTTACATGCTAGCAACTGAGGAGAACTGACATAACTCACAGTAACTCACCACACATATTCCTCATAATACATATTCCTCACAGCTTCAACAATACACACACACACACACACACACACACACACACACACACCACACACACACAGTTATACATAATCTCTCCTCCTTTTCTTATCACCCAAGAACCCAGAAATTCATCAAGGTGGATTTATTTGGGGATAAAGAAGGAAAACTCCACAATTCAATTTTAACCACACATATAAGGTTGAACACTACTAATCTATTTCATTTTAGTGACTGATTTTTCTCGAGGTGACCTATAGAATTTTCTCTGGAACATTTTTCTCCCTATGTTTAAGTACTTTGCTAATAACATCTAAAAACTAATATAGAAATCTAGGCAAATGAATATTGTGAGGATAAATTTTATGTGTCAACTTGGCAGGGCCACAATGTCCAAATATTTGATCAAACATTCTGGATGTTTCTGTGAGACTACTTTTGAAGAAGATATACATTTAAACGGGTCATCTTTTAGTCAAGGAGTCTGCCATAAGGTGAGTGGTCCTCATCCAATCACTTGAAGGCCTGAACAGCCTAAAGGGCTGATTTCCCCTGAGCCAGAAGGGATTCTGCCAGGAGACTGCCTTTGGAATTCATCCTCAACATCAGCACCTTGTGGTTCTCTAGCAGACAGCCTTCAGACTCCAACTGTAACTCACTCCTCAGTCTCCAGCCTGCCAGCCTTCCTTATCAGATTTTGGACCTGCCAACCCTCCACAATCTCATGAGTCAGTTACTTAAAATAAATCTCTATCTATATATAAACATGCTATCATTCTGTTCTTCTGGAGAAGTATGACTAATACAGGTGTTAAGCATCAAGTATCTTTTCTGACTTAGAGTAACTTGTGCTTTCAACCAAAAAGATTCCTGGCAATAATTGGCTACTGACAGTGCAGTGAAAATGTAATACCTGGGAAATGTAATAAAAATACTACCATTGAGGGAATCTACTGAACGGAAGAATATATTTGTGAATAATATATCTGGTAAAGGGTTAATATCCAAAATATATAAAGAACATATACAATTCAACAGCAAAAAAAAAAAAAACCCACAAATAATTTGATTTAAAAAATGGGCAGAGGACCTGAAAAGACATTTTTCCAAAGAAGGCATTGAGATGGCCAACAGACACATGAAAAGATACTCAACATCATTAATCATCAGGAAAATGCAAATCAAAACCACAATGTGATATCACCTCACATCCATCAGAATGCCTAATATTAAAAAGACAAGAAATAACAAGTGCTGTCAAGGATATGAAGAAAAGGGAACCTTTGTTAACTGTTGGTGGGAACGTAAATTGGTACAGCAACTGTGGAAAAAAGTATGGACATTCTTCAAAAAATTAAAAATGGAACTGCCATACAACTCAGTAATTTCACTACTGGATATTTACACCCCCCAAAAGAAAACACTAGTTTAAAGAGATGTAAATAACCCTACATTTACTGCAGCATTATTTACAACAGTCAAGATATGAAAGCAACCTAAGTGTCCATGATAGGTGAATGGATAAAGAAATGTGGTATACACTCACACGCACACACACCCATACACACACAGTAATATTACTCAACTACAAAAAAGAATAAGATCTTGCTATTTGTCACAACATGGATGGACCTACAGAGTATTAAGCTAAGTGAAATAAGTCAGAGAAATACAAATACGATATGATTTCACTTATATGTGGAATATGAAAAATAAAACAAATGAACAAACAAAAAAAGCAGAAACAGACTCATAAATACACAGAAAAAAATGGTGGTTGCCAGAGGGGAGAAGGATGAGGGGATAGGCAAAACTGGGCAAAAAAAATACTGCTGCTGACAGCAGCATCAGAAAGTATGAACTACACAGAGGTAATCTATGTAAAATAATTATGTCCACTGATGTGCAAGGACTATACTCTAAACAGTGCAAAACATTGCTGAGACAAATTAGACAAGGCCTAAATAAAGGAGGGACATATCATCTTCAAGGGTCAGAAGACTAAGTATCATGAGGCGCCTTGGGTGGCTCAGTCAGTTAAGCATCTGACTCTTGATTTCAGCTCAGGTCATTTGTGAGATTGAGCACCACTTCAGGCTCTGCGTTGACAGCACAGAGTCTGCTTGGGATTCTCTCTCTCCCTCTCTCTCTCTGCCCCTACCCTGTCTCTCAAAATAAATAAATAAACCTTTATAAAAAACCTTCAATATCATTAAGATGTCTGTTCACCCCACGGTGATCATAGATGAAATGCAATTCCAAAAAATCCTAGCATACATTTTTTTTGAGAAGAAATTAACAGGCTTTTTCTAAAAGTCATGTGGAAATACAAAGGGCCTAGACTATGAAAACAACTTTGAAAAAGAAGAAGACAGTTGGAAAATAAGCATTACCTTATTTTAAGACTCATTATAAATCTACAGTAATCAATACAATGTGCTATTGGGACAAATGTAGAAATGTATATCAAAGGAACAAAATGAAGAGTCTACAAATACCCACACATATATAGATAACTGGTTTTTGACAAACCTACAAAGTCAATTCAGTGAAGAAAGGATAGCCTTCTCAACTAATACTTCCAAGACAAGTGTGTATCCATATACACAAACATAAACTGTGATCCATATATTGTACCATATGCAAAAGTCAACTCAAAATGAATCACTAACAAAAGTATAAGGGCTAAAACTATAAAAATTCTAGAAGAAAACACAAGAAAAAAATCTTGTGGCCTTAAGTGAGGTGAAAATTTCCTAGATATGACACCAAAAGCAATATAAAAACCAAAAATGAACAAATTAAAACTTATATGTCCTCAAAATTAAAAACTTCTGTTCTTTCAAAGACACTGCTGAAAGAATTAAAAGGCAAGCTTCTGACTGCAAAAAAAAAAAATTTGCAAATCTTATGTCTGATAAAGAACTTGTATCCAGAATAAAAAACCTTGCAAAGTCAATACAAAGAAAACCAACACCAAATAAATAAGTGGGCAAAAGATTTGAAAAGATGCTCCACCAAAGAAGGAATGCAAATGTCAAGTAAGCAAATGAAAAGATGATGAACATCATTAGTCATTAGGAAAATGTAATCCCACTATATGCCTCTGAGAATGGCTAAAATAAAAACACTGACCATACCAAGTCCTGACAGAGTTGTGGAGGATGGAACTCTCATACGCTACTGGTGACAATGAAACATTGTACAACCGTGTTGGAAAACAGTTTAACACTTTCTTAGAAAGTTAATTTTACAAATCTTCTTATTGTTTTTTTTAATGTTTATTTCTTTCTTTTGAGAGAGAGCACAGGGAAGGGGCAGAGAGAGAGAGGGAGACAAAACCCGAAGCAGGTTCTGGGCTCTGAGCTGTCAGCACAGAGCCTGACATGGGGCTCGAACTCTCAAACTGAGAGATCATGACCTGAGCTGAAGTCAGATGCTTAACCGACTGACCCACCCAGGCGTTCCTACAAATCCTCTTAATAAATACACTTCAGCATAAGAGAGAGAAAGCATATGTCCAAGCAAAGACGTATCTAAATGTTCACAGCAGCTTCATTTATAAGATTGAAAACAACCCAAACACCTATTACCAAGTGAACAGAAAGAACAAATTGTGGTATATCCATAAAATGGAATATTAGGCAATAAAAGGAAGGAAATATTAACGCATGTAACAAATGGATAAATCTACAAATAATTAGGTTGAAGGAAAGAAGATTGGCAAAACAGAATACACATTGTATGGTTCCATTCACATAAAATTATAGGAAATGACCCTAATCCATAGTGACAGAATATCAGTGGTTGCCTGAGAATGGGGTAAGAGTGACAAGGAAGAGAAAGACTGGAGGGAGGTAGATGGGAGCACAAAGGGATATGAAGAAGTTTTTTGAGGTGGTTATTTTCATTATCTTGACTGCAGTATTGGATTCACAAGTGCATACATATCAAAAATTATTAAAGCAAAAACTTTAAATGTGTATAGTATATTGACATTAATCATACCTGAATAAAATATTTGTATTTATATATTCATAATTCTGTGATGCAATTAATTAAATGAAAGATTCCCACGATTATGTTCTTATAGTGTTAACAGATCCACCCTATACATCTTGTGAAATTGATCCATGGTACATAGAACCAAAACAGAAATAATCATTTCCAATGAAATATATCCAGATATTTAGGGAAAGCTAATGTCCATTTCCTTCCAAAGTACAGAAAAACTATTAAGAAAATAGTCATAATGATATCAATGAGTAACTGGTTATTTTAGGGAACATGGTGTGGTTGAGTATCATTATAATAGGGCAAACTCTAGGGTAACAAATGATTTTTAAGTTATTAAGTTCTAGGGGCACCTGGCTGGCTCAGTTGGTGGAGCATGCGACTTGATCTCGAGTTCATGAGTTAGAGCCCCACACTGGGTGTGAAATCAATTTAAAAAGCAAAACAAAACAAAATGAAATAATAAAATAAATAGTACATTCTAGTTACTGACATTTTAAACTAATACTTGGAAAATTTCTGGCTCTTTAAAAAAATGTCATGGAGGCAAACCATAAGAGACTCTTGAACACTGAGAAGAAACTGAGGGTTGATTGGGGGTAGGGTAGAGGGGAAAGTGGGTAATGGGCATTGAAGAAAGCACCTATTGGGATGAGCACTTGGTGTTGTATGGAAACCAATTTGACAATAAATTATATTTAATATAAAATAAAATTAAATAGAAATTAATTTAATTTAATTTAAATTTTAAAAATGTCATTATATAATGGAAGAAAACTCTGATCACCAGGGGGAAGTCTATATTACAATATCAAATTGCTATGAGGATCTAACAACTGCATATTTCCACACCCATCTATGAGGTACACGAGAATTGCCTATTATTATTTATATGGTGAGAAAATTTTAAGTATATTTATTGTAAATGCATGGTAAAGACAAACTTCCTTCACCAACTAGACAATTATTTTTCAGCAAAAAAGGGTTTCTCTAAGATGGACCTCAAGGGCTACTTCAAATCATATAGCTGCTGAAGGAATGAAATTCCACCTGCTAAACTCTTCTCCCATTAGACCACTTTGTGAATCTCACAAGAGCTATTCCACATCATACTTTTTGCTCAGAACTATTAACTCACTTGAGCCAGGCATCAATTTCCACCAGGGGTGTGAAGTGTTGGGGTCTCCTGAGAACTGCTGACCTTGAACCTGGAGTAGAAGCTTCAGCAGCCATCAGGACACACATCCTCAGAACCTGCCCTCTTCACGCACCTGATATGAGCTGGGCCACCGGCATGAAGAGCTGCACAGGGAGAAACAGATCCAGCAATCACTATGATTGGGCTCAGCACCATGCCAGACACTGGGTTAGTGGCAATTACACTGATACAACTGGGTCGTGATTGTAACAACCACATGTTTTAATGGGCTTCTCACGGAGCCTTTTTTTCTTCCTTTCTCATTTATCCTCCAAAAACAAAGTTGAAAGGAAGAAATGGCCTGAATTCATACAGACATTCATGAGCACACAGTAACCACAGGGCTATGAGCTCACTCATTTGTATCACTGGCTGTTTTCAGCAATCCTGTGGGTGAAGCATTCTCATCCCCATTTTATAGAGGGCTCGGGCTGAGTCCTTATCTGTCTTAACTCCCGCGCCTCTGTCTTTAAAGGAAAGCATCTCCAGGACACCCCTGGGGCAGGACCCACACTAACTGCGCCCGGGCGAGAGATTCCCAATGGTTTTACCTACGAGACAGCGGCCGTGCCGACTCCCAAGGCAAGAACGAAGCAACTTGGATCTGAATCCTTTTGTCTCCTTCCACCCCAGGGCGGTTCATCCCCGACCGCGGGGACCCACACCCTCAACAACGCCCCCAAACACCTGAAGGTGGGCCCCTGCTCTGCTATGGAGGGCACTTCTGTCTCTATTAAAAAGTCGTCACGGTCGCCATGTGACGTCAGGTTTCTATGGCAACCACGAAGCGTGGGCCAGACCTCCACACCCATAATGCCTCTTCACACTCCTCTACCTGGTCACCCATAGCTGCAAGCAAAGCACCTGACTTTTCAGGCCATCACGTGAGAAAGCATAGTAATTAGAGGCACCAGACTGGGATTGAGCAATTTATGGAACTCTCCCTGTGTTGAAGGAACAAAACATGTCCCTGTCTTCAAGAATTTTGCTTCCTTTGAAGAGACACTAGGAGAGTATCATCAATATGCAGAGCCCCAGGGAGATATCTTAGGATTCTGGAAGGTAAGCTAGCCCTCGGAGGGTAAACATAAAATTCAAGGCCATGCTAAGCAAGTAGCTATCTGTGGCAGAAAACTGAAAGATTGTCTATAACAATGTGACTGAACAAAAAACAATGTCACTGATTGATCTAGATACATACACAAATAATGTCATTTCAGAAATCTCAGAGTAATTTCAGGGATTCAGGCCTATACTGTTACAGTCAGTTAGTAGGCAGACACCTAGACAGTTGAACCACACATTGTTTTTTTCCTGGGGAATTCTTATCCTCCATTTCCCATATTTTCTTACAGGTATAGGGACATCTACAACCAAACACATTTAACATCTCTATACACTCACTCCCAAAAGAATCACTTACCTGAATAATGAGGTTGGAAGGACAAATGACTTGAATGGCTCAAGCCCTCTCCCTTCAAAACTGTAGCAAGCTGCCCTTATGGAGCACGTTTTCCTCTGCCCTCAGGGATGATTCTAAAAATAGACTTACAGGTCTTCTTCCCTTTTCTGTGTCTTGCTGTCTCCCCAAGTGTTCTTATGGTCTTGTTCCAAAATGTGTGGGCCTTTAAGGAACACCCAAAATACACCCCTTCTCCACATCTGGGCTCTTAAAACACCTAAAAATATGAAAAAGGAATAAAGGAAAAGTGTATCTACTTTATTTTTTATACAGGTAATATTGGAGAATGTGGCTTAGATTTGCCACAAGGGAATTAGGTTTCCTATTAATGAACCCCAGAATTGGACAGACATTTCTATCCATCAGTGCTGCACAGGGGCAGTCAGAAAAATCAAGGACTACAATGCATATGTATCTGCTGTCTCTTGAAAGAATTCTATGTGTATTCAAGAAGAGTGGCTTCCTTGCAAGGCTATCTCTGTAGCAGGAAAAAGTATTTCAGGACAATTTCTTTGAGAAAAGTTCTCAAGATGACTAAATAGTCCTTTTCTGATTATGTATTTACCAAGCCACCTTCTGAGGATATGGTTTTCCATGTGTCTCAGGGAGCAGCTTGAAGCATTTACCCTATCATTTCCATGACAAGTATGATTTCACGGAACTCTCTCCTTGCAGAAGGGGATTGGAATAAATTTCTAAATTCCAAGAGTAGGATGAAAATCATACATCATGAAAATTTTAGTTAGAAATCTTTTCAAAAAGGAATTGAAGAAATGTTCAAAATCGATACCCACACTTAAACTCACACTAACCATAGCCAAAATTATTATTAAGTCCTACAAAGCCTTCAAGAATAAGCAAAATCCCTATCTTATCCAATGATTACAGACCACAGAAAAAGAGAGTTCACCAAAAGCACATGTTTTGGATATCCATTTCTGTTTAACAAACATCACCAATAGCCAGTTTTTAATCCCTCAGCATTCTGTGCGCTAACTGGGCTCAGCTAGTTTTCTGCTCCATGTGATATTTGTCACCTGGAGCTGCAGTCATCTGGAGGCTCCAATCACCTGGAACGTCCAATCACTCACGTGGGTCATTGTTGTACATTGTTACTGGGGACTCAGCTGTAGCTGTTCACCTATGCACCTTGGTTCTCTTCCACAGAGCCTTACTTGTGTAGGGTAGCCAGATAAAATCAGGACACCAAGTTAAATTTGAATTACAGATAACTAACAAATAATTATTAGTGTAAGTATTTCACATGCAATATGACTGTCTGAAATTCAAGTTCAACTGGGCATCCTGGGCATCCTGTACATGTAGTTGCTAGATCTAGCAACCCTAGGAGAGGAGCCTATGAATCTAAGTTTAACAACTGACTGAGATGACTTTTCCAATGTGCCTAGTTTGGGAAAAATGAGCAGATCAGAATTGGCAATAAAGAAAAAAAGCTGTTAATACCTGATGCTGATGGAATGAAGGGGAAGTGGACACTGGCATACACTAAGTGTTAAATGAACATATTCATTTCCTGAGGTCCATATTATCATGCCTTAATGATTTGAATGGCCTTGAAATGGAAGTCTTATTTCTACCAAGAAGAGAAATTCAGAGGAGGGTTTAGAAAAGGATCCCCAAAGTGATTCTGAGCTGCAATCTGGTTAAGGGGCCTTGAGTGACAGGGAAGTTCAGGACCACATCAATTATCTGATTGAAAGAGGAAAAATAGCTAATATTTATGGAGCAGATTGTTTTGATGTGCCTAGATCAGGTTCTTCATCTTAGTGGTGGGATTTAATCTCACAATAGCCCTGCTAGTGAAGTATCACTATTCTCTCTTCATAGATGTATGTTACTCCAAAGCACATGCTCCTGGGCACAGACACAAATGACAAAAAGGTTGCTCCCCATGCCGACTGCCAGAGCCAGGAATGGGACATGACAGTCTGGGCACCATTAGTTACTAACGGCAAGTTTTAGCAAAGGTATCAGGACACGTTCTATTGAGGTGGTTAATCTCTGTTCTTCTGGTGTTTACACTCCCTGCTGTAGGGTGCCAGGCTTGGTTCCCCCCCTGGCCCGGCCTCAGGGGGAGTTGGGGAGGGGCCTGGAAGCAGAAGCTGTCTGAAGCCTGCGTTTGGAAGTTAAATTTATGGAAATGATTTGGATGCTTGTACCTGGTAGGTAGGAAAAAGCCTCTGAGGACACAGAGAAGGAATTAGGTTGGAGGTTTACAGGTCTCTTCAGGAATAGGGACTTTCATAAACTTCATAAACACTGGGCTTCATAAAAACTGGGGGTATCTCCGTGGATGATCCATCAAGGCTGGGCATCTAGTTGTAATGGATTTTCTAGTATGGACACAGATATGGATGAAGCAAAAATGACATTCCAGCTTTTTCCCTAATTACAATACATCATGCATTCTCAACAAAGTTGACATTACAACAGAGGGCTGAAGATTGATTCTTGGGGGTACAGTTTTCATAGATATTAAAATGGTTGGTGAACCTTCAAAGGACCACAGTATAAAAACAAATAAAATACATTTGTGATATTAAAAATGTCATATTTCTCATTTGGTCCTCAGTTGGTTAAGTGTCTTACTCATGGTTTTGGCTCAAATTATGATCTCATGGCTCATGGGTTTGAGCCTCACATCAGGCTCTGCACTGGGAGTGTGGAGCCTGATTGGGGATTTTCTCTCTCTCTCTCTCTCTCTCTCTCTCTCTGTCTCTCCCTTGCCCCCTTTCTATTTCTCTCTCTCTCTACCTCTCTTTCTCTTTCTCCCTCAAAAATAAATAAATAAGCATTTTTTAATGTCATATTCCACTGGGGAGTGGAGTTGCAGATGATTCAGCCAAAAATGTTTGAAAAGGATCCTTGGGGGGGTGATAATGAAAAAAGGTTGACAAACACGTCGTGTGCACAGTGACCTTTTATGTATGTAATGGCCCATCAGGAGTTATGTACAGGTTATTTAAACTTCCCCATGGATACACACTCAACAATCACTCCAGGTGGTGACAGTGATGGTGATGGTGATGGTGATGGTGATGATGATGATGATAATTATAAAAATGAAATCCTGCCCCTAAGGTAAAGAGAATTGTGTATGTGAATTGTTGTTGGTTTTTAAGATGATCGAAAAGGATCAGTCAGAATAGGTATTTCTTCTGGGAAAGATGATATAGAGGGTAGGAAATTAATGTTTACAAAATTAGTGTAAACAAGTGGTATTCTAAATTGTAATCTCCTTTAATCTTTTTTTTAAGTAGGCTCCATCGTCAAAATGGGGCTTGAACTCAAGACCCCAAGATCAAGAGTCACATGCTCCACTGACTGAGCCAGCCAGGCTCACCTTATCCTAACACTTATTCCAGTTACTTATTTAATCCCATAGTTCAGATCAGTGTAAGAAGTTAGGAGAGGTTAAGAAAATCAGGAAAACTGCTTTGAAAGCCCACTCAGTGGAGGAACCTGGAATTATTCTAAAGATTTTCCCATTGTGTCCTGAAGATGCCAAGCCTCTGATGTTCTAAATACTTCTGGGCATTGACATTCAATGCTACCCAAAGTGTTGTTTAACTTATTAACAATAATCTCTGTAACTTTTAAATTATAATATTATTGTGAATTTTAAACCACTGTGAAAGGCAATTTTTTATTCCCATTGTTTTCTACCCCAATTTGGGTCTCTTGGAGATCTAGAGAGGAAGTGAATATGAAGATACTGCTGAAAGGGCTTCAAAAAGCATGGTAAATATTAGAAAATCATAGCAAAATATAACACTGACTGAAGAGTTTTCAATAATGTAAATATAGTTTATATCTGTGTGGATTTCACTGTAGGTATAATATATAAAGCCAACATACCAGAAATGGGGGGAGGAGGATAAGGGACCCTATTAAGGTGAGGTTTCTACATATTAATGGAAGTGGTAAAGTACTGATTTTAAGTGGACTGTGAAGGGGTGCCTGGGTGCCTCAGTCGGTTAAGTGTCCGACTTTCGCTCAGGACATGATCTCATGATTTGTGGGTTCAAGGCCCATGTTGGGCTCCGTGCTGACAGCTCAGAGCTTGGAGTCTGCTTCAGATTCTGTGTCTCGGTCTCTCTCTGCCCCTCCCCTGCTCGTGCTCTGTCTCGGTCTCTCTCTCTCTCAAAAATAAAGTAAGCATTGAAAAAAATTTAAATGGACTGTGAAAAATTAAGTAGGTAGTTTGTAATCCATAGAATGGCCATAAAAATGTTATACAAAGATATATTCAAAACCACAATAGAAAAATTAAAGTATGAGAAAGCATTCAAATGAGACAAAGTCAAGAAAAGGGAAAAGGAATAATGAAAAATAGAGGGGACAAAAAAATAATAAAGTAGTAGATCTGAATTGAAACATCAATAATTACATTATTTGTCAGTGGTCTAAATACATAACCAAATGACTGAGATTGTCAAAGTGGATTTAAAAATCAAAATAAAACAAAAAGGTCCCAACTCTATGTTGTCTACAAGAAACTCCCTTCAAATATGATACAGGTAGCTTAAAAGTAAAAGGATGAATGTAAATATACCATGCAAACACTGATCAAAAAAAAAGCAGAAACATATGCATTATCAAACAATTTAGACTTGAAAGCATACACAGCTAACAGAGATAAAGAGGGTTAGTCAATTAGCCAAAAAGATATAATAATTTTAAATGTGTACTGTATTATATCTAACAGCTATCTCAAATACATGCAGCAAAAGTGATAAGATAAATAAATCCACAATTATAATTGAAGTCTTCGACACTCCTTTCTCAGAATTAGTGGACAAAGAATCAGCAAGGTTATAGATAAACTGAACACCACCATCAACCAACTGGATCTAATTGACATTTATAGAACACTTCACCCCAAAGCAGCAGAATACACACTCTTTTCAAATGCATATGTAACATTAGGCAAGATCAATTACACCCTGGGTCATAAAACAAACCTTAACAAATTTAAAGAATTGAAACCAAACAGAATGTGTTCTCTGACAATAATGAAAACTCTAGAAATCAATAATAGAGAGATCACAGGAAAATCTCCAAGAACTTGGAAACTAAACAATACATATCTAATTAATTCATGAATCAAAGAGGTAGTCTCAAGAAAAATAAAAAATGTACAGAACACAGAGAAAGGGTTACAATGGTGGAGGAGTAAGGCAACCCTAAGCTTGCCTCCTCCCCCCCATACAGACAGATAAATATTGAAACATTCTGAAGAACCAAGAAGTTAATTAGAAGCCTTAGAGAACAAAACTGCACATCTACAAACAGAAAAAACAATGGGTGGAAACTTGTCTTAACAAGCAGACTGGGGGCACCTGGGTAGCTCAGTCAGTTGAATGACCAACTCTTGATACTAGCTCAGGTCATGATATCATGGTCATGAGATCACATCCCACATTGGGCTCTGCACTGGGCGTGGAGCCTGCTTAGGATTCTCTCACTCACTCTCTCTCTCTTTCTCCTCCACCCGCTCTCTCTCTCTCTCTCACTCTCTCTCAAAATAAATAAATAAACATTTTTAAAAATGAATAAAATATGGGCCGAAGATCTGATACACATTAAAAACAATGACAACAAACAACAACAACCAGACCAAAACACACATAGGATCCAGCTCTTATTATTTTTTTTAATTTTTTAATTTTAATTTTATTTTATTAATTTTTTCCTCCAAAAGGACAAGACAGAGGACTTCACCCCAAAAGAAAGAACAGGAAGAAGTTATGACCAGGGATTTAATCAATACAGTTATAAGTAAGATGTTTGGACTAGGATTTCAAACAATTATAAGGATCCTACCTGGGCTTGAAAAAAGCAGAGATAAAAGATAAAAGAGTTAAAATCTAGTCAAGCCAAAATTAAAAAGGCTATAACTGAAATGCAAATCCCAATGGATATCATAACAGTGAGTATGGACAAAGCAGAGAAATGAATTAATGATATAGAAGAAAAAATTATGGAAGATAATGAAGCTGAAAAAAGAAGGAAAATGGATCATGGATATAGACTTAGGGAACTCAGAGACTTATCAAAATGGAATAACATTCATATCATAGAAGTCACAGAAGATGAAGAAAGAGAAAAAGGGTGAGAAGGTTTATGTGAGAAAATTATAGCTGAAAACTTCCCTAATCTGGGGAAGGACACAGACATCAAAATCCAAGAAGCACAGAGAACTCCCATTAGATTCAACGAAAGCCAACCATTGTCAAGGCATATCATGGTCAGATTCACAAAATACACAGACAAGGAAAGAATCCTGAAGGCAGCAGGGAAAAAAGTCCTTAACCTACAAGCGAAGACAGATCACATTTGCAGCCAATCTGTCCACAGAAACTTGGCAGGCCAGAAAGGAATGTCAGTATATATACAATGTGCTGAAAGGGAAAAATATACAAGCAAGAATACTTTATCCAGCAAGGTTGTCATTCAGAATAGAAGGAAAGATAAAGAGTTTCCCAGAAAAACACCAAAGGAGTTCTTGACCACTAAACCAGCCCTTAAGAAATATTAAGGGGGATTCTTTGAGTGGGGGGAAAAAAGACCAAAAGCAACAAAGAATAGAAAAGACCAGAGAACATCACCAGACACAAACTCTACAGGCAAAACAATAGCACAAATTCATATCCTTTACTAATGACTCTTAATGTAAATGGACTAAATGTTCTAATCAAAAGACATAGGGTATTGGGACTCCTGGGTGGCTCAGTCGGCTGGGCATCCGACTTCGGCTGAGGTCATGATCTGGCTGTTCCCAAGTTCTAGCCCCGCGTCGGGCTCTGTGCTGACACCTCAGAGCCTGGAGCCTGTTTCGGATTCTGTGTCTCCCTCTCTCTCTCTAACCCTCCCCTGCTTCTACTCAGTCTCTCTCTCAAAAATAAATAAACATTAAAAAATATTTTTTAAGACATAGGGTATCAGAATGGATTAAAACAAAAAACAAGAAACAAGACCCAACTATGCTGCCTACAGGAGACCCATTTTAGACATAAAAACATTGGCAGTTGAAAGTGAGGAGATGGAGATCCATCTATCATGCTAATAGGTGCCAAAAGAAAGCCAGAGTAGCCATACTTATATCAGGCAAGCTAGATTTTAAACCAAAGATTGTAAGATGAAGAAGGGCAACATATCATAATTAAGGGGTCTATCCATCAAAAAACAATCTAACAACTATAAATATTTATTTCCCCAACTTGAGAGCCCCCAAATATATATATATATATATATATATATATATATATATATATATGAGGATATATATATATATCAATTAATAAAAAACATAAATAAACTCATTGATAATAATACAAAAATCGATGGGGACTTTAAAACCGCACTTTCAGCAATGGACAGATCATCTAAGCAGAAAATGGAGTAGGAAACAATGGCTTTGAATGGCCAGATGGACTTAACAAATATACTCAGAACATTCCATCCCAAAGCAATGGAATACACATTCTTTTTTTGAGTGCATTCTCCAGAATAGATTACATACTGGGTCACAAATCAGCCCTTAACAAGTACAAAAAAAAATTGAGATCATACAGTGTATATTTTCAAACCACAACACTATGAAATTTGAAGTCAACCACAAGAAAAAATTTGCAAAGACCTACTAAGAACATCCTACTAAGGAATGAATGGGTTAACCAGGATTTTTTTTTAATTTTTTAATATGAAATTTATTGTCAAATTGGTTTCCATACAACACCCAGTGCTCCTCCCATCAGATGCCCTCCTCAATGCCCATCACCCACCCACCCCTCCCTGCCACCCCCCGTCAACCCTCAGTTTATTCTCAGTTTTTAAGAGTCTCTTATGATTTGGCTCCTTCCCTCTTTAACTTTTTTTTTTCCTTCCCCTCACCCATGGTCTTCTGTTAAGTTTCTCGGGATCCACATAAGAGTGAAAACATATGGTATCTGTCTTTCTGTCTATGACTTATTTCACTTAGCATAACACTCTCCAGTTCCATCCACGTTGCTACAAAAGGCCATATTTCATTCTTTCTCATTGCCAAGTAGTATTCCATTGTGTTTATAAACCACAATTTAAGGACATGGAAGCAAATGAAAATGAAAACAAGACAGTCCAAAACTTCTGGGATACATCCAAGACAGTGCTAAGAGGGAAGTATATTGTAGTACAAGCCTACTTGAAGAAGAAAGAAAGGTCTCAAATACACAACCTAACCTTACACCTAAAGGTGCTAGAAAAGGAACAGCAAATAAAGCCTAAAGGCAGCAGAAGAAGGGAAATAATAAAGATTAGAGCAGAAATAAACAATGTAGAAACAAACAAACAAAAAAACCCCTGTAGAACAGATCAATGAAACTAACAGCTGATTCTTTAAAAGAATAAACAAAATTGATAAACCCCTAGCCAGGCTTATCGAGAGAGAGAGAGAGAGAGAGAGAGCCCAAATAAATAAAATCACAAATCAAAGGGGAGAGATCACAACCAACACCACTGTAATACAAATAATTATAAGAGAACATTATGAAAAATTACATGGCAACAGACTGGGCAATCTCGAAGAAATGGATAAATTCTAAGAAACTTACAAACTACCAAAACTGAAACAGGAAGAAATAGAAAATTTGAACAGACCCATAATGAGCAAAGAAATGGAATAAGTTATCAAAAATCTCCCAACAAAAGTCCAGGGCCAGATGGCTTCCCAGAATTCTACCAGACATTTAAAGAACAGTTAATACCTATTATTCTCAAACTGTTTCAAAAAATAGAAATGGAAGGAAAACTTCCAATATCATTCTATGAGGCCAGCATTACCTTGATTCCAAAACCAAAGACCCCACTAAAAAGAAATACAAGCCCAAATCCCTGATAAACATGAATGCAAAAATGTTCAACAAGATACTAGCAAATTGAATTCAACAGTACATTAAAAGAAGTATTCACCATGATCAAGTGGGATTTATTCCTGTGCTGCAGGGCTGGTTCAATTATTTGTAAATCAATCAATGTGATACACCACATTAATAAAAGAAAGGATAAGAATGATATGATCCTTCCAATAAATGCAGAAAAAGCCAATAAATGTAGAGAAAGCATTTAACAAAATACAGCATCCATTCTTGATAAAAACTCTCAACAAAGTAGCGATAGATGAAACATACCTCAACATCACAAGGACAATATATGAAAGACCCACAGCTAATATCATCCTCAATGGGAAACAACTGAGAGCCTTTCCCCTATGGTCAGGAACAAGACAAGGATGTCCACTCTCACCATTACCATCTAACATAGTACTGGAAGTCTCAGCCTCAGAAATCAGAAAACAAAAAGAAATAAAAGGCATCCAAATTGGCAAGGAAGAAATCAAACTTTAACAATTTTCAAATTTTCACCATATTCTACTCTATGTAGAAAACCCAAAAGACTCCACTAAAAAATTACTAGAAGTAATATATGGATTCAGCAAAGTGGCAGGATATAAAATGGACATATAGAAGTCTGTTGCATTTCTGTACACAAATAACTAAGCATCAGAAAAAGAAACCAAGGAACTGATCCCATTTGCAATTGCACCAAAAGCAATTAGATGCCTAAGACTAAACTTAACCAAAGAGGTAAAAGATCTATACTCTGAAAACAACTGACGGAAAGAAATTTAAGAGAACACAGAAATGGAAAAGCATTCTATGCTCATGGATTGGAAGAAAAAACAGTGCTAAAATGTCTATAGTACCCGAAGCAATCTACACATTTAATGCAATCCCTATCAAAATACCCCCAGCATTTTTCACATAGCTAGAACAAACAATCCTAACATTTGTATGGAACCACAAAAGATTCTGAATATCTAAAGCAATACTGAAAAATAAAGACAAAACTGGAGGCATCACAATTCTGGATTTCAAGCTATATTGTAAAGCTGTAGTCATCAGACAGTATGGTACTGGCACAAAAACAGACACACAGATCAATGGAACAGAATACAAACTTAGAAATGGAACCACAACTTATATGGTCAACTCATCTTCAACAAAGCAGGAAAGAATAACTAATAGAAAAAGAAAACAGTCTCTTCAACAAATGGTGTTGGAAAAACTGGACAGCAACATGCAGAAGAATGAAACTGGACCACTTCTTACACTGTCCACAAAAATAAATGCACAATGGATGAAAGACTTAATGTGAGACAGGAAATCATCAAAATCCTAGAGGAGAACACAGGCAGTAACCTCTTTGACCTCAGCTGAAGCAACTTCTTACTAGACACATCACCAAAGGCAAGAAAAACAAAAGCAAAAAAGATCTATTGAGACCTCATCAGGATAAAATTTCTGCACAGCAAAGGAAACAATCAACAAAACAATAAGACACCTTATAGAATGGGAGAAGATATATGCAAATGCATATCGAATAAAGGGTTAGTATCCAAAGTCTATAAAGAACTTATTAAACTAAACACCCAAAAAACAAATAATCTAGTTAAGAAATAGGTAGAAGAAATAAATAGACACTTTTCCAAGGAAGATATCCATATGGCTAACAGACACATGAAAAGATACTCAACATTACTCATCATCAGGAAAATACAGATCAAAACTACAAAGAGATATCACCTCACACCTGTCAGAATGGCTAAAATTAACAATGCAAGAAACAACAGGTGTTGGCAAGGATGCAGAGAAAGGGGAACCCTCTTGCACTGTCGGTGGGAATGCAAACTGGTGCAGCCACTCTGGAGAACCATATGGAGGTTCTTCAAAAAGTTAAAAATATAACTGCCCTATGATCCAGCAATTGCACTATTGGTTTTTATCAAGAGGATACAAAAATACAGATTCAAAGGGGTACATGCACCCCAATGTTTAGAGCAGCATTATTAACAATAGCCAAGCTATGGAGAGAACCCAAATGTCCATCGACTGAAGAATGGGTAAAGAAGATGTGGTATATCTATACAATGGAATGATATTCAGCCATCAAAAAGAATGAAATCTGGCCATTTGCAATGACATGGATGGAGCTAAGTGAAATAAGTCAATCAGGGAAAGACAAATACCATATGATTTAATTCATATGTGGAATTTAAGAAATAAAATAGATGAATATATGGGAGGAGGAAAAAAGTTAGAGGGAAACAAACCTTAAGAGAATTTTAAAGATAGATAACAAACTGAGGGATAATGGAAGGAGATGGGTGGGGGTGGGGTTAGATGGGTGATGGGTATTAAGGAGGGCCCTTTTTGTGATGAGCACTGGGTGTTGTATGTAAGTGATGAATCACTGAATTCTACTCCTGAAACCAATATTGCACTGTATGTTGACTAACTAGAATTCAAATAAAAATTTAAAGAGAAAATGTATTGAATACAATTTAAATGAAAATACAAAACAAAAAACTACAGCTATCAAAATTTTGGGGTCAGAAAACAGTTTGTTGTCAGGGTTGAGAATGGGTGACTACAAAGAGAGCAGGGGAATTTGGGGGCAAAATGGAACTCATATATCTTTGTAGTAGTGGATACACAACCGTATGCATTTTTCAAGACTCATGGAACTATATACTAAGGGAGTGAATTTTATTTTCTCTAAATCATACTTTAATGAGAATAAGTTTTAAAACATTTATGTTGTTAAATGAAGAACATAAGTAGATCACTGTTATTTTGTGATTCTAATTTCATATCTAAAAAACAAATAAATCAGTTGATGAAAAGACCAATGTATCCAGTCATGTATGTATATTTCAATATGTACAGAAAAATGAATGTCAGGTAAAATCAAATGATGGTACTGGTTACCTTTGGGGAACAGGATGGAGGCATATTGTTCAGGAAAGAGACTTTTACTTTGGTTGTGAGGCATTTTAAACTGCACATAAATTATTTTTATTTATAATTCATTATGAAATAGCATGTATGGAAGATGATCTGATAGCGGGTAAGGGTACTGAGGAGAAATATAAAAATGATTTTCAGTGGGAGTGCCTGGGTGGCTCAGGGGGTTAAGCATCTGACTCTTGGTTTTGTCTCAGGTCATGATCTCACAGTTCATGGATTCAAGCCCCACATCAGGCTCTGTGCTGACAGTGCAGAGCCTGCTTGGGATTCTCTCTCTCCTCTCTCTCTTTCTCTGCCTCTACCTAACTCATGTTCTCTCTCTCTCAAAATAAATAATAAAAATTTAAAAAATTATTTTCAATATATACTTAAAACATATTTGTCTTTGTTCCACTAAAATTAATGTAGTAATGATAACTAGCTCATATGATTTATGATATAAAAATGCAAAAATAACATGTTCAGTGGATGCAGCTAAAATTTAAATAAATGTGATCTATATTCCTTCTGAATTTGGGTTCATTAAAGGAAAATGTTATGCCCTGGGTGAGTAATAATATTATCTTTTAAATAACATTAAGTGATCAGGAACTATAGCCAAGTATTATTATAATAGAAAAAAAGTGTCACGGAGGAATACAGGCCTCTTGTCATGAACATAAGAGTTTCTAGGTGTTTCAGACCCAGACAAGGAAAGTGGGCTGTGTTTCTCAGTGACCTCTTTCTTACCTTAGGAAGGCTTATAGGTTGGCCTGAACCCCATGAAGGATCAGCTGCCTCCCAACCCTCTTTACCTTGTGCAATACATTCACTGAGGTGGGAGAATTAAGAGTCTCACTTATAAGACCAAAGCCTGTGACATGTCATCACCACTCTCACCAGCCACTAGCCATACATCAGTTTTTCATAGTAACAGGGACACAGTCCTGTTACCTCAGCAACAGAGGCTCCATCCATAAGGCTGATCTTCCTGAATGCTCTGTTCTGTTTGCAAGAAATGGTATTATTTCTAATCTCAGAGTCCAACACCTTCTTGACTGCCAATAGCAAGTGGGCTCTCACGTGTTTACAAACTCTCCAGCACCTTGCCAGTACTCTGCAGGTAGAATGCAAAGTCCTGACCAGGGCCAATAGGGCCCTGTGTGCTCTGGCCCCTGCCTTCCTTACTAGTCCTATCTGGGGCCCCTCTCTCTCTCACACTAACTCTGATACCTTGGCCTCATTCCATTTCAAAAGGGCCAAACTACTTCCCACCCCAAGGCCTTTACACATGCTTCTCCCCCTGCCTAGGAATCTCTCTGACCCTAGCTCTTTCCTGCTCACACTTCAGGTTACACTTTTCTTTTTAAGTTTATTTATTTATTTTGAGAGAGAAAGAGAGAAAGCATGCATCAGGAAGAAGCAGAGAGAGAGGGAGAGAAAGAGAGAGGGGGGAGAGAGAGAGAGAGAGAGAGAGAGAGAGAGAGAGAGAGAGAATCCCAAGCAGGCTCCACACTGTCAGCACAGAGCCCAATGTGGGGCTTGAACCCACAAACTGTGACATCATGGCCTGAGCCAAAGTCGGACACTTAACCAACTGAGCCACCCGGGTATCGCTCAGGTTGCCCTTTACTTATTTATTTTTAAAATATATGAAATTTATTGTCAAATTGGTTTCCATACAACACCCAGTGCTCATCCCAAAAGATGCCCTCTTCAATACCCATCACCCACCCTCCCCTCCCTCCCACGCCCCATCAGCCCTCAGTTTATTCTCAGTTTTTAAGAGTCTCTTATGCTTTGGCTCTCTCCCACTCTAACCTCTCTCTCTTTTTTTTTTTCCTTCCCCTCACCCATGGGTTCCTGTTACGTTTCTCAGGATCCACATAAGAGTGAAAACATATGGTATCTGTCTTTCTCTGTAAGGCTTATTTCACTTAGCATCACACTCTCCAGTTCCATCCACGTTGCTACAAAAGGCCATATTTCATGCTTTCTCATTGCCACATAGTACTCCATTGTGTATATAAACCACAATTTCTTTATCCATTCATCAGTTGATGGACATTTAGGCTCTTTCCATAATTTGGCTATTGTTGAGAGTGCAGGTTGCCCTTTAAATGTAATTTCTCACAGAGGATTTGTGTACCTCCTTACCATCTAAATTAGATCCCCAATATTGTTCCTTCACAGAATTCTGGACTTTGCCCCATGAAGGCCACTTGAGCAAAAGTACTTGACAAAAAGGGAAAGATGCAAGTAAAGTAGATAGCACAGTGCCTGGAACATAGTAATTACTCAATCCAGTACCATACCTTAATTGACCTGCTCCATGGTATAATTCACTTTGGTAGCTGAGGAGACAGGAGAAAAGAGAGGAGACAACTCATCCAAGGTCCTTTCAACAGTGAAGACTCAGGCATTGAGACTCAGGCAATGCTTATAACTCTTGCTCCAGTGTCCCTCCCTGCAGATCCACACAAAATGCTTCATCTTTCTGGAGCTCCAAGAAGGACCCAGCCTCCCAACTCATAAATACACCTGAACTGAACCTACTGGACCCAAAAAGGCCACAGCAAAGCCTTATCATTCAATGGAATATATTAAATCTTTTTCTCCCACCCCACTCAATCAGACAACTCATTCTATAACATGTTTTTTTTATTTTAAATTTATTTATTTAAACACAAGTTAGCCAACATACACTGCAGTATTGGCTCTAGGAGTAGAACCTGGTGATTCATCACTTACATACAACACCCAGTGCTCATCCCAAAAAATGCACACCCCAATTCTCATCACCCAAGAAGCCCATCTCCCTACTCACCTCCTGTCAAGTAACCCCCAGTCTGTCCTCTGTATTTAAGAATCTCTTATCGTTTCCTTCCCTCTCTGTTTTTATCCTACTTTTCCTTCCCATACCCCATGTTCATCTGTTGTGTTTCTTAAATTCCACATATGAGTGAAATCATATATTTGTCTTTCTATGCCTGACTTAATTCTCTTAGCATAATAAACTCTAGTTCCACCCATGTTGTGGCAAATGGTAAGATTTCATTCTTTGTATTTTTTTTTTTGTTTTTGCCTTTGATTTTGATGTCTCTGATTTCCTTTTGTTGTCTGGTTATGCTAGAACTTCCAACACTGTGTAACAATAGCGATGAGAGTGGACATCCCTGTCGTGTTCCTGATATCAGGGGGAAAGCCCTCAGTTTTTCACCATTGAGGATGCTATTAGCTATGGGCTTGCCATAAACGGCTTTATGAGGTTTAAGTATGTTCCTTCTATCCCCACTTTCTCAGGAGGGGGTTTATTAAGAAAGAATGCTGAATTTTGTCAAATGCTTTTTCTGCATCGATAGACAGGATCATATGGTTCTTTTCTTTTCTTTTATTAATGTGATGTATCACATTGATTGATTTGCCAATATTTAACCAGCCCTGCAGCCCAGGAATGAATCCCACTTGATCATGGTGAATAATTCTTTTTATATGCTGTTGAATTTGATTTGCTAGTATCTTCTTGAGAATTTTTGCATCCATATTCATTCAGGGATATTGGCCTGTAGTTCTGTTTTTTGCTGGGTCTCTGTCTGGTTTAGGAATCAAAGTAATGCTGGCTTCATAGACTGAATCTGGAAATTTCTTTCCCTATTTTTTGGAACAGCTTGAGAAGGATAGGTATTATCTCTGCTTTAAAAGTCTGGTAGAATTCCCCAGGGAAGCCATCTGGGCCTGTACTCTTATTTGTTGGGAGACTTTGGATAACTGATTCAATTTCTTCACTGGTTATGGGTCTGTTCACGTTTTCTATTTCTTCCTGTTTGAGTTTTGGAAGATTGTGGGTGCTTACAAATTTGTCCATTTCTTCCAGGTTGTCCAATTTGTTGGCATATAATTTTTCATAGTATTCCCTGATAATTGTTTGTATTTCTGAGGGATTGGTTGCAATAATTCCATTTTCATTCATAATTTTATATATTTGGGTCATCTCCCTATTCTTTTTGAGAAGCCTGGCTAAAGGTTTATCAATTTTGTTTATTTTTTCAAAAAACCAACTTTTGGTTTCATTGATCTGCTCTACAGTTTTTTAGATTCTATATTGTTTATTTCTGCTCTGATCTTTATTATTTCTCTTCTTCTGTTGGGTTTGGGGTGTCTCTGCTGTTCTACTTCTCATTCCCTTAGGTGTGCTGTTAGATTTTTTATTTGGGATTTTTCTTGTTTCTTGAGATAGGCCTGGCTCGTAATGTATTTTCCTCTCAGGACTGCCTTTGCTGCACCCCAACGTTTGGATCATTGTCTTTTCATTTTCATTTGTTTCCATATATTTTTTAATTTCTTCTCTAATTGCCTGGTTGACCCACTCATTCTTTAGTAAGGTGTTCTTTAACCTCCATGCTTTTGGAGGTTTTCCAGACTTTTTCCTGTGATTGATTTCAAGTTTCACAGCATTGTGGTCTGAAAGTGTGCATGGTATGATCTCAATTCTTTTATACTTATGAAGGGCTGTTTTGTGACCCAGTGTGTGAACTATCTTGGAGAATGTTCCATGTGCACTAGAGAAGAAAGTATATTCTGTTGCTTTGGGATGCCGAGTTCTAAACATATCTGTCAAGTCCATCTGATCTGATGTATCATTCAGGACCCTTGTTTCTTTATTGATCTTGTGTCTCGATGATCTATCCATTGTTGTAAGTGGAGTATTAAAATCCTCTACAATTACCAAATTCTTATCAATAAGGTTGCTTATGTTTGTGATTGTTTTATATATTTGGGGGCTTCTATTCTGCATAGACATTTGTAATTGTTATCTCTTCCTGATGGATAGACCCTATAATTATTATATAATGCCCCTCTTCATCTCTTGTTACAGCCTTTAATTTAAAGTCTAGTTTGTCTGATATAAGTATGACTACTCCAGCTTTTTTTTTACTTCTGGTAAATAGCATGATAGATAGGTCTCCATCCCCTCACTTTCAATCTGAAGGTGTCCTCAGGTCTAAAATGAGTCTCTTGTAGACAGTAAATAGATGGGTCTTGTTTTTGTTTTTGTTTTTGTTTTTATCCATTCTAATACCCTATATCTTTTGGTTGGAGCATTTAGTCCATTTACATTCAATGTTCTTATGGAAAGATATGGGTTTAGAGTCACTGTGATGTCTGTAGGTTTCATGCTTGTAGTGATGTCTCTGGTACTTTGTGGTCCTTGCAACATTTCACTCACAGAATCACCCCTTAGGATCTCTTGTAGGGCTGGTTTAGTGATGATGAATTCCTTCTGTTTTTGTTTGTTTGGGAAGATCTTTATCTCTCCTATTCTGAATGACAGACTTGCTGGATAAAGTATTTTTTTCTGTTCATCACATTGAAGATTTCCTGCCATTCCTTTCTGGTCTGCCAAGTTTCAGTAGATAGGTCTGCCACTAGTCTTATGGGTCTCCCTTTGTAAGTTAGAGCCTGTTTATCCCTAGATACTTTCAGAATTTTCTCTTTATCCTTGTATTTTTCCAGTTTCCCTATGATATGTCATGCAGAAGATCGATTCAAGTTACACCTGAAGGGAGTTCTCTGTGCCTCTTGGATTTCAATGCCTTTTTCCTTCCCCAGATCAGGGAAGTTCTCAGCTATGATTTGTTCAGCTACACCTTCTGCCCCTTTCTGTCACTCTTAGTCTCCTGGAATTCCTATGATACAGATATTGTTTTGTTTGATTGCATCACTAAGTTCTCTAATTCTCCCCTAATACTCCTGGATTTTTTATCTCTCTTTTTCTCAGCTTCCTCTTTTGCCATAATTTTACCTTCTAATTCACTTATTCTCTCCTCTGCTGCTTCAATCCGTGCTGTGGTCGCCTCCATTTTATTTTGCACCTCGTTTATAGTATTTTTTAGCTCCTCATGACTATGTCTTAGTCCCTTGATCTCTGTAGCAATAGATTCTCTGCTGTTCTCTATGCCTTTTTCAAGCTCAGAGATTAATTTTATGACTATTATTCTAAATTCTTGTTCAGTTATTTTGCTTAAATCATTTTTGATCAGTTCGTTAGCTGTCGCTGCTTCTTGGAGTTTCTTTTGAGGAGAATTCTTCTGTTTTGTCATTTTGGGTAGTCCCTGGGGTGGCCCCCAACTGCAGGGCACTTCCCTTGTGCTGTCCGGAGTAACTTGTGTTGGTGGGCGGGGCCACAGTCAGACATGATGTCTGCCCCCAGCCCACCACTGGGGCCACAGTCAGCTGGTGTGTAAGTTATCTTCCTCTCTCCCAGGGGCAGGACTCACCTTGGAGTGGTATGGCCCCTTTCTGGGCTACTTATGGTGGTGCTTCTTCGATGGAATCTGGCATATTAGCCAAGGTGGATCTACAAGGTACACAGTGATGGGAGGGGCAGGCTTAGCTCGCTTTGCTGGCAGTGGTCCCCTGTGGGAGGGGCCCTGCAGCACTGGAGGGCAGCAGACCTGGCAGAGGGATGGATCCACAGAAGCACAGTGTTGGGTGTTTGCATGGTGCAAGCAAGTTCGCTGGTGGGAACTGGTTCCCTTTGGAATTTTGGCTGGGGAATGGGAGAGGGAGATGGTGCTTGCCAGTGCCTTTGTTCCCCCACTGAGCTAACCTCTGTCTTCCCGGGCTCAACAACCCTCCCTCCCGGTGTCCTCTCACCTTCCCCACTCCCTGAGATCAGAGCTGTTGACTTTTAAAAAAAAATTTTTAAATGTTTATTTATTTTTGAGACAGAGAGAGAGACAGGGCACCTGCAGGGGAGGAGCAGAGAGAGAGGGAGACACAGAACCCAAAGCAGGCTCCAGGCTCCTAGATGCCAGCACAGAGCCCGATGCAGAGCTCGAACTCACAAGCCGTGAGATCATGACCTGAGCCAAAGTCAGACACTCAACCAACTGAGCCACTCAGGTGCCCCGAGCTGTTGACTTTTAACATTCCAGATGTTAAGTCTCCCTGGCTGTCAGAACTCACTGAGTCTGGCCCCTCCACTTTTGCAAGCCAGACTTCGGGGGCTCTGCCTTGCTGGGCAGGCTGCCCCTCCACCACCCCAGCTCCCTCCCACCAGTCCATGTACCATGCACCACCTCTCCGCCCTTCCTACCTTCTTCCATGGGCCTCTTGTCTATGCTTGGCTCCGGAGAGTCCATTCTGCTAGTCTTCTGGAGGTTTTCTGAGTTATTTAGGCAGATGTGGGTGGAATCTAAGTGATCTACAAGATGAGGTGAGTCCAAGGTCCTCCTACTCCACCATCTTCTATCCCCAGTCGATTTCATTGTTTTTGATTATTGAGTAGTATTCCATTGTATATATTATACCACCTCTTCTTTATCCATTCATCAGTCAATGGGCATTTGGGCTCTTTCCATAATTTGGCTATTGTTGATAATGCTGCTATAAACATTGGGGTGCATGCGCCCTTTAGAATCAGAATTTTTGTTTCCTTTGGATAAATACCTAGTAATGTAATTGCTGGGTCATAGAGAAGTTCTATTTTTAATTTTTTGAGGAACCTCCATACTTTTCACCAGAGTGGCTGCACCAGTTTGCATTTCCACCAACAATGCAAAAGGGTTCCCCTTTCTCCGCATCCTCATAAACATCTGTTGCTTCCTGAATTGTTAATTTTAGCCATTCTGAAAGGAGTGAGGTCATATCTCATTGTGGTTTTGATTTGTATTTCCCTGATGATGAGGGATGTTGAACATCTTTTCATGTGTCTGTTAGCCATCTGGATATCTTCTTTGGAAAAGTGTCTGTTCAGGTCTTCTGCCCATTTCTTCACAGGATTATTTGGTTTTTGGGTGTTGAATTTTGTTAAGTCCTTTATAGATTTTGGATGCTAATCCTCTATCTGATATGTCATTGCAAATATCTTTTCCCATTCCGTCAGTTGCCTTTTAGTTTTCTTCATTGTTTCCTTCACTGTGCAGAAGAATTTTATCTTGATGAGGTCTCAATAGTTCATTTTTACTTTTGTTTCACTTGCCTCCAGAGACATGTCATGTAAGAAGTTACTGTGGCCTAAGTCAAAGAAGTTGTTGCCTGTTTTCTCCTCTAGAATTTTGATGGTTCTGTGTCTCACATTTATGTCTTTTATCCATTTTGAATTTATTTTTGTGTATGGTGTAAGAAAGTGGTCCAGGTTCACTCTTCTGCATGTTGCTGTCCAGTTCTTCCATCACCATTTGCTAAAGGGACTCTCTTTTTTCCACTGGATACTCTTAAATGCTTTGTTAAAGATTACTTGGCCATATATTTGTGGGTCCATTTCTGGGTTTTCTGTTCTGTTCCATTGATCTATGTGTCTGTTTTTGTACCAGTACCATACTGTCTTGACGATTACAGCTTTGTAATACAGCTTCAAGTTTGGAATTGTGATGCCTCCAGCTTTGCTTTTTGTTTTCAACATTATTTTGTCTGTTTGGAGTCTTTTCAGGTTCTATACAAGTTTTAAGATTGTTTATTCTAGCTCTGTGAAGAATGATGGTATAATTTTTATAAGGATTTCATTAAATGTGTAGATTGCTTTGATTAGTATAAACATTTTAACAATATTTGTTCTTCCAATCCATGAGCATGGAATGGTTTTCTATTTCTTTGTGTCTTCTTCAATTTCTTTCATAACTTTTCTATAGTTTTCAGCATACAGATCTTTTACCCTTTTGGTTAGGTTTATTCCTAGGTGTCTTATGGGCTTTGGTGCAATTCTAAATCAGATTGATTCCTCGATTTCTCTTTCTGCTGCTTCATTATTTGTGTATAGAAATGCAACCAATTTCCGTACATTGATTTTATATCCTGGACTCTGCTGAATTCACATATCAGTTCTAGCAGTTTTTTGTGGTGTCTTTCAGGTTTTCCATGTAGACTATCATGTCATCTACAAAGAGTGAAAGTTTGACTTCTTTGCCAATTTGGATGCCTTTTATTTCTTTTTGTTGTATGATTGTTGAGGCTAGGATTGTTGAGCCATAACAATATTAGGTCTTCCAATCTATAACGTTACTATGTTATATAGTAATGGTGAGAGTAGACATACCTGTTGTGTTCCTGATTTTAGGGGTAAAGCTGTCAGTTTTTACCCATTGAAAATAATATTAGCTGTGGGCCTTTCATGTATGGCTTTTATGATGTTGAGGTATGTTCTTTCTATCCCTACTTTCTTAAGAGGTTTTATCAAGAAAGAATGCTGTAGGGGTGCCTGGGTGGCTTACTCAGTGAAGCGTCCACTTCTTGAATTAGCCTCAGGTCATAATTTCATGGCGTTCGTGAGTTCAAGCCTCATGTCAGGCTCCATGCGGACAGTGCAGAAGGGAGTCTTTCTCTCTCTGTCTGCCACTTCTATGCTGGTGCTCTTTCTCTCAAAATAAATAAATAAACATTTAAAAAAGGATGCTGTATTTTGTCAAAAGCTTTTTCTGCATCTATTGAAAGGATCATATGGTTCTCAAGCTTTCTTTTTTTTAATGTGGTCTATCACATTGATTGATTTGCGAATATTGAACCAGCCCTGCACCCCAGGAATAAATCCCAATTGATCATGGTGAATAATTCTTTTAATGTACTGTTGAATGATATTGACCTGTAATTCTCCTTTTCTGTGGGGTCTTTTCCTGGTTTTGGAACCAAGGTAATGCTGGCTTCATAGGGATTCTATAGCATTCTTTAGCACAGAAATTACCCTAAATCTGTTACTTAATGTACCTGAGTGTGTTTGTTTTCCTTCTTCTTTTAACATGCTCAAATGCTCTCTAAGACATAGTGATGATCTTGAGAAAAATGAAATCTCTCTTAAGAGGGGAAAAGATGGAATTAGCAGGAAACAAACATTTGCTGTCAGTCTATTCTATACATTCTAGATAATTCTGTTTGGTATCAGGATATCCTTCTACAGATTATAAGAGTGAGGCTCAGACAGGTTAAATACATGTGCCAGGGTCACACAAGTACTAAGATAAAGAGATGATGCTATCATAATCCCCATGTGCTTGATTCAAAGCCCTGTGTTTCAGACCAGGCATTCCACCTCCTCTTTAGATGGACTATGCAGAGCAATGGGGACTCTCATACACAATTTGTTGGATTGTAACTTTACATCAATTTACAGAGCAATTTGGTCATATGTAACAGATTGTGCCTATCTGATGACACCTCAAATGGACCCACAAGTATATACCCAGAACCACTATCAGGTGTGTTCAAAGAGGCCTGTATAGGAAAGACCTCTGCACCACTATTTAAAAGCACAAATCTGAAAATAACTCAAATATTCATCAATATAATATTCTGGATAAGTAAATCATGGTACAACCATGACATGGTTATGTGCTTGGGAATATACTTTTAAGTGGAAGAATCAAGTAGCAGAATAATATATATGGTATAATTTCATTAAAAATAGAAACTGTGCATATGAAATAAGCATAGAAAAAATGAATAATATTCAGCATACAGATCTATTTTCTACATTATATATGTTTATGTTTATGTTTTTCTGAAATTTTTATAATCAAGAACATAGTTAACTTTTAGCTTATGCGTATCAAGAAACCTTAATATTTTCATAACTTTTGAGCCACCCAATCACCCCAAATATATTTCAATTTTAAAAACCCTCAAAACCCCCAAAGTAAAATTGGGTTATCTAGTTTGTTTTTTTTTATTGAGTTGCAACTGGTCTTTATATATTCTAGATATAAGTCCCTTATCAGTTATATTACTTTCAATAATTGTCTTCCATTCTGTGAGTTGTCTTTTCAATTTCTTGATGTTGTCACTCGAATCACAAAAGTTTTACATTTTTTTTTTATGTTTGTTTATTTTTGAGAGACAGAGACAGCGTGAGCCGGAAAGGGCATAGAGGGAGGAGGAGACACAGAATCTGAAGCAGGCTCCAGGCTCTGAGCTATCAGTACAGACCCTGACACGGTGCTCAAGCTCACGAACTGTGAGATTATGACCTGAGCTGAAGTCGGACACAACCGACTGAGCCACCCAGGTGCCCAAAAAAAGTTTTACATATTGATAGAGTCATATTTATCCATATTACTTATCTATTTATCTATACCTATTATCTATTTATCTACACTTATTTATCTATATTATTTTGGTGTCATATCTAAGAAACCATTGCCTAAGCCAAGGTCATGACTTACATCTATATTTTCTTCTATGAACTTAATAGTTTTAGCTTTTACATTTTGGACTTTGATTTATTTTTATTTTATTATTTTTTTTTTTTTTAAGTAAGCTGGGGGTGCCTGGGTGGCTCAGTTGGTTGGGCGGCCGACTTCGGCTCAGGTCATGATCTTGCAGTCCATGAGTTCGAGCACCATGTCGGGCTCTGTGCTGACACCTCAGAGCCTGGAGCCTATTTCAGAGTCTGTGTCTCCCTCTCTCTGACCTTCCCCCGTTCATGCTCTGTTTCCCTCTGTCTCAAAAATGAATAAACGTTAAAAAAAAAATTTAAAGTAAGCTGTACGCCCAAAATGACACTTGAACTCACAATCCTGAGATCAAGAATTGCATGCTCTGCTAACTGAGACAGCCAGGTGCCCCTATGACTTTGATATATTTTTAAACTAAGTTTTGTATATAGTGTGAGGTGGAGGTCCAAATTCATTTCTGCATGTGGATATCTAGTTGTCTCAGCATCACTTGTTGAAAAGAACTTTCTTTCACCATTGATTTTTCTTTGGCCTCTGGATGACAATCCATTGACTAAATGTGAGTGTTTATGTCTGGACTCTAAATTCTATTTCATTGGTTTATATGTCCTTATGCTAGTACCACATGGTCTTGATTCCTATAGCTTTACAGTAAGTTTTGAAATCTGGAAGTGTGAGGCCTCCAACTTTGTCCTTCTTTTTCAAGACTGTTTTGTCTATTCTGGGTTGTTTGCATTTCCATATACATTTTGAGATCAGCTTGTAAATTTCTGCAAACAAGGCAGCTGAGATTTTGACAGATTGTGTTGAATCTGTAGATCAGTTTGAGAAGTGTTACCCATCATAACAATATTAGGTCTTCCAATCTATGAATACAAGATGTCTTTACATTTATTTAAGCATTCTTTAATTTCTTTCAATGGTATTTTATACCTTACACTGTACATGTCTTAGACTTTTTTAATAAATTTATTTCTAAGTATTTTATTCTTTTTGATGCTATTTTATTTCATTTTTTGCATTGAGTAACTTTATTTTTTTAATATGAAATTTATTGTCAAATTGGTTTCCATACAACCCAGTGCTCATCCCAACAGGTGCCCTCCTCAATACCCATCACCCACCCTCCCCTCCCTCCCACGCCCCATCAACATTCAGTTTGCTCTCAGTTTATAAGAGTCTCTTATGTTTTGGCTCCCTCCCTCTCTAACCTCTTTTTTTTCCTCCCCCTCCCCCATGGTCTTCTGTTAAGTTTCTCAGGATCCACATAAGTGTGAAAACATATGGTATCTGTCTTTTTCTGTATGACTTATTTCACTTAGCATAACATTCTCCAGTTCCATCCACGTTGCTACAAAAGGCCATATTTCATTCTTTCTCATTACCCCGTAGTATTCCATTGTGTATATAAACCACAATTTCTTTATCCATTCATCAGTTGATGGATATTAAGGCTCTTTCCATAATTTGGCTATTGTTGAAAGGGCTGCTATAAACATTGGGGTGCAAGTGCCCCTATGCATCAGCACTCCTGTATCCCTTGGGTAAATCCATTGCTATTGCTGGGTCATAGGGTAGATCTATTTTTAATTTTTTGAGGAACCTCCACACTGTTTTCCAGAGTGGCTGCATCAGTTTGCATTCCCACTAACAGTACAAGAGGTTTCCCGTTTCACCACATCCTCGCCAGCATCTATAGTCTCCTGATTTGTTCATTTTGGCCACTCTGACTGGCGTGAGCTGGTATCTCAGTGTGGTTTTTATTTGTATTTCCCTTCTGAGAGGTATGTTGAGCATCTTTTTATGTGCCTGCTGGCCATCTGGATGTCTTCTTTAAAGAAGTGTCTGTTCATGTCTTCTGCCCATTTCTTCACTGGATTATTTGTTTTTCGGGTGTGGAGTTTGGTGAGCTCTTTATAGAGTTTGGATACTTTGTCTGATATGTCATTTGCAAATATCTTTTCCCATTCCGTTGGTTGCCTTTTAGTTTTGTTGGTTGTTTCCTTTGCTGTGCAGAAGCTTTTTATCTTCATGAGGTCCCAATAGTTCATTTTTGCTTTTAATTCCCTTGCCTTTGGGGATGGGTCAAGTAAGAAATTGCTGCGGCTGAGATCAGAGAGGTTTTTTCCTGCTTTCTCCTCTAGGGTTTTGATGGTTTCCTGTCTTACATTCAGGCCCTTTATCCATTTTGAGTTTATTTTTGTGAATGGTGTAAGAAAGTGGTCTAGTTTCATCTTTCTGCATGCTGCTGTCCAGTTCTCCCAGCACCATTTGTTAAAGAGACTGTCTTTTTTTCATGGGATATTCTTTCCTGCTCTGTCAAAGATGAGTTGGCCATACTTTTGTGGGTCTAATTCTGGGTTTTCTATTCTCTTCCATTGGTCTCTGTGTCTGTTTTTGTGCCAATACCATGCTGTCTTGATGATCACAGCTTTGTAGTTGAGGCTAAAGTCTGGGATTGTTGTGCCTCCTGCTTTGGTCTTCTTCTTCAAAATTACTTTGGTTATTCGGGGCCTTTTGTGATTCCGTACAAATTTTAGGATTGCTTGTTCTAGCTTGGGGAAGAATGCTGGTGCAATTTTGATTGAGATTGCATTGAATGTGTAGATAGCTTTGGGTAGTATTGACATTTTAACAATATGTATTCTTCCAATCCATGAGCACGGAATGTTTTCCCATTTCTTTGTGTCTTCTTCAATTTCCTTCATAAGCTTTCTATAGTTTTCAGCATACAGATCTTTGCCATTTTTGGTTAGGTTTATTCCTAGGTATTTTATGCTTCTTAGTGCAATTGTGAATGGGACCCGTTTCTTTATTTGTCTTTTTGTTGCTTCATTATTAGTGTATAAGAATGCAACTGATTTCTGTACATTGATTTTGTATCCTGCAACTTTGCTGAATTCACGTATCAGTTCTAGCAGACTTTTGGTGGAGTCTGTCGGGTTTTCCATGTAGAGTATCATGTCATCTGCAAAAAGTGAAAGCTTGACATCATCAATGCCAATTTTGATGCCTTTGATTTCCTTTTGTTGTCTGATTGCTGATGCTAGCACTTCCAACTCTATGTTAAACAACAGCGATGAGAGTGGACATCTCTGTCGTGTTCCTGATCTCATGGGGGAAAGCTCTCAGATTTTCCCCATTGAGGATGATATTAACTGTGGGCTTTTCATAAATGGCTTTTATGATGTTTAAGTATATCCATTCTATCCCGACTTTCTCGAGGGTTTTTATTAAGAAAGGATGCTGAATTTTGTCAATTGTTTTTTCTTGCATTTTTGATGCCATTTTAAATGGAAAAGTTTTCTTACTTTCCATTTCAAATTGTTCACTGCTAGCACATAGAAATACAATGGATTTTTATATATTGATCTGAACTCATTTGTTATTTCTCATAGTTCTTTAGTGGATTTCTTGGAATTTTCTATATGCAAATCATGTCATATGCAAATAAAGGAAGTTTTATTTCTTTCCTTACAATCTGGATGCCTTTTATTTCATGACACTTGCTTATAAGAACTTGATTGTATGTCAGAAAATGAGGATCTTCATTTTTTAACTATTTATCCAATTATACAAATGTAATTTACATAATAACCTATTTTTCACCACTGACCAGAAATGGATTCTTATCACATACTAAAAGCTTTTACACTTGGGTATGTTAGTGGGCTTTCTGTGTTTTATTCCTCCTGCTATGCTTATTGCAGTACCACACTAAGTTAAGCTTGTAGTTTTATAAATCATTCTGCTTCCTTGAAGTGTGAGTTCCTTTGTCAGGTATAAATGAAATCCACACCAGATAAAATGAAGTAGCTAACACAGTGCCTGGCACATAGGTGGAATTCTCTAGAGGGCAATACCACATCTTGTGGTTATCCTTTGTGCCTCACCACCCATAGCAATTGGGGATTTTAAATAGTTAATTATTTTTACTGTATATTGAGAACCCAACATTTTAATTATTTTTCTAAACCAAACATCCAAAGATAACCAAAGAAAACAAATGTACTAAGAAGATTATGTAACTAAATCTGTACTGATGGACAATTGTGATATTCCATTTTTTACATTATAAACAAGGCCTACATAATTAATATTGTAGCCCCAGTTCCAGCAAAGAATAAATGCATAATAAACAGTTTTTATGGGAATTTTTAAAGTATAAAGCATTTTTAAAACATAAGATTATATTTTTGCACTTTATTAATTATCTCTATGGGTAAATATTAGCAGTGGAATTACTGAGCCAAAATATCATTTTTATTTTTTTAAATTTTTTTAATGTGTATTTTTGAGAGAGGGAGAGACAGAGCACGAGTGGGGGAGGGGCAGAGAGAGACAGAGATATAGAATCAGAAGCAGGCTCCAGGTTCTGAGCTGTCAGCACAAAGCCCGAAGGAGGGTGGGGGAGCTCGAACTCATGAGCCAGATCATGACGTGAGCCAAAGTTGGGCTCTTAACCAACTGAGCCACCCAAGCTCCCTTCAAACATTTTTATTTTTAAATTTTTGTTAATGTTTATATACTTTTGAGAGAGACAGGGCACAAGAGGAGAAGGGGCACAGACAGAGACATAGAATCTGAAGCAGGCTCCAGGCCCTGAGCTGTCAGCACAGAGCCCGATGTGGAGCTCAAACCCATGAACTTCAAGATTATGATCTAAGCCAAATTCGGACCCTCAACTGACTGAGCCACCCAGGTGCCCCAAACATTTTTATTTTTAAACAATTTACCAAATTGCTCCTCAGAACACTTTTTACCATTACACTCAACAAGGGCAGGGAAGAGTGCGTGTGTCCCCAAGCCCTCACGAAATTATTGCACATTTTCATGTGGTCAAATCTATCAATGTTTTCCTTAATTGTTTATGTCTTTGTTATTATATTTTTTTATTTTTTTAAGTTTATTTATTTATTTTGAGGGGGAATGGGCACAGAGAGAGGGAGAGAGAGAATCCCAAGCAGGCTTTTCACTGTCAGCCTGACATGGGGCTAGATCCCAGGAGCCATGAGATCATGACCTGAGCCAAAATCAAGAATCAGACGCTTAACCAACTGAGCCACCCAGACACCACTGTTATTATATTTTTAAAGGCCTTACACACAAAAAGCTTAAATGGAAATAGAGGTTACTTACTCAGAGCTTGTTATAACAAGTGAGTCAGCCACCATTACTTGTGTTTGGCAGAAACTAAAAGTCTCTAAGGAGTGGAAAAACATTACAGTGAACAAAAGGGAAGACTTTAGGTATTCTCTGATTGGAGATTGTTGGCATGGGGAAGCTGGAAGCAGGCTAATGAAAAGCAGGGCATCTTATCTGATTGGTTTGGGGAGCATATTTGAATGGGGGGGCAAAAAATAGGGAGGCTGGCAGTCATTGATCAAATCCTGAAGATTGCTTTGGAAGTTGTGGTTTGGCTTCCTGGGCTGCTTGCTGTAAGGTTGAGGGTCCCAGTTCTATTGTCATGTATGGTCAGGTCATTGTCCGTTGAATATTTAGTTTCTCACTTATAAAAAAATAATTGTTCTTTTATTCTGTTTCTAAGATAGTTTTATTTTTAGATTTAAATAATTAATTAGAAAATTTATGTTTTCACTTATCATCAGGGAAATACAAATCAAAACCACAATGAGATACTACCTCACACCAGTTAGAATGGCTAAAATTAACAACTCAGGCAACAACAGATGTTGGCTAGAATGTGGAGAAAGAGGAACCCTTTTGCATTACTGGTGGAAATGCAAACTGGTGCAGCCACTTTGGTGAACAGTATTGAGGTTCGTCAAAAAATTAAAAATAGAAATACCCTACAACCCATCAATTGCACCACTAGGTATTTACCCAAAGAATAGAGGAGTGTTATCTTGAATGGGCACATGCACCCCAATGTTTACAGCCATGCTATCAACAATAGCCAAAGTATAGAAAGAGTCCAAATGTCCATCGATTGATGAATGGATACATAAGAGGCATGATGGAATACTATTCAGTGATCAAAAAGAATGAAATCTTGCATTTGTAACAAGGTAGATAGAACTAGAGTGTATTATGTAAGTGAAATTAGTCAGAGAAAGACAAATATCATATGACTTCACTCATATATGGAATTTAAGATACAAAACAGATGAACATAAGGGAAGGGAAGCAAAAATAATATAAAAACATGGAGGGGGAAAAACCATAAGAGACTCTTAAATACAGAGAAAAAACAGAATTTCTGGAGGGGTTTTGGGTAGGGAGGTGGGCTAATTGGGCAAGGGGCTTTAAGGAGGACACTTGGGATGAGCACTGGGTGTTATATGTAGGTTATGAACCACTGGATTCTATTCCTAAAATCATTATTGCACTATATGTTAACTAACTTGGATGTAAATTTTAAAAAAGAATAAATTAACCAAAAAAAAAAAGGTTAAAAATAGATACAAATGTCAATAAAATAAAATGGAATGCAGCTACAGTAGTCTCCCTTATCTGAAGTGTATTACGTTCCAAGACCCCCAGTGGATGCCTGAAACCACAGATAGTATGGAATCCTATATATATTCTATGTTCTTTCCTATACATACATACCTATGGTAAAGTTCAATTTCTAAATTAAGCAGTGTAAGAGAATAACATTAACTAATAATAAAATAGAACAATTATAACAATGTACTGTCATAAAGTTAATGTGAATGCAATGTGGTCTCTCAAAATATCTCATACTGTATTCACCTTTTTTGTGAGATGCTAAAAAAAAAAATATGTTTGCGCGCACGTTAGGAAAAGGGACAATTTCATTTTGAGGGGAATATTTTTCGTAACTTTTCCTAAAGTGCAGTATTCTATGGAAGACATTAAAGTTCACATTGATAGGATTTCATTGGTTGGCTCTACATTCTATCAAAGGAAATTAAGAGCAACATGATCAAGACTCCTTCCCCGAACTGTCCAATCCATTTTTTAAAAGCCTCTGTGGTTTTTATTAAAACTCCTTCGACCGCCTCTAGGAGTTAAAAAGGACAAAAGCCTTCCCCCGCCCGACGCAGAGAGATGAGAGGGCACGCTGTCCAGAGAGATGGTGCGGTTGACTGGCAGACGCGGATGGTGGGCGGGGACGAGCTCGGGTGACGTGATGCTCACATGACCGCCCCGGCGCAGATGTGGGCACCAGAACTGGAGCCCGCCCTCTTCCCCTGCGGTCGGGTCCGGAGCGATCTGTGAGCTCCTAATTGTTGCTGCAGGTTCTTTCAGGTCAGTGTGAGGCCCTTCGTCGCTGCCTGCGGAACCCTGGAATGAGCGGGAGTGGGGCGGGGTGGGGGGGGGGGGCCGAGGCAGGAACACCCAGAGGAAAAAGAGTGGAGATGGGGCCCAGGTCGAGGGAAGCTGGCCAGAGAGTGTAGTTAGAGATGGCGGTGGGAAAATGGCCAAGGGGGAGCTAACGGCCAATTGGCAGAGGGTGGGGACAGTGGACACCCCTAGTACCCGTGTCCCGTTTCTCTGCACCTCCTTCTCGTTGCCCTCCGTCCATTTTGGAATCGGAGCTGGTGAGCTGCCCCCCCCCCCCCCCCCCCCGCAGTGAGACAGTGGAAATAAACCCCTTCTACCAGTCCATGTGTAGAGAAAAAAAGTTAACCTCGAGGGTGGGGAGGCGAATTGTCTCCCCGGAACAAGGACACAGAGATCCAAAATTAGTTTGGAAAACGTCCTGGTCTGGTGCCCAAGGCGAGAAAAGAAATGGCGGCTGGAGTACGGGTGGGGGGGGGGCGGAGGAGGTGGGGGAGGGAAACGTCGGATGAGGAGGGCCGGGATTCAGGAAAGGGACTCGAGTCCCTAAGCATCCACCAAATGGCGCAGGCCCTGTCTCCTGTCTGTCTGCAGGTCTGCGTGTCTTTTCTCAGCACTTTGCAAGGCTAGAAAAGGAGGAGGAATCTATTCAGAATCCCTGCAGGTCAGTAAAGGAAGGGGGTCTGTGTATAGGGACCTAGAGGGGTGGGTAGTATGGAGGGTACAGCACCAGCAGAATATGGGGCGCCACTTCCCACCTCCTAACACATTTATACACACTCTGCAGTGCTGAGCAAACATAGAGAAAATGGCAGGGCCTGCCAGAGAAATAGTCTGGCTCACGTGTGTGAGGGGAGAGGGTGGGCAGAAAGCACACTTAGGGGCCGGGCCAGGTCAGGGAACCCTGACAAGGGGAGCGTGCCAGTAGTATTCTGATGTGCATTCCACCCCCAAGCCCTCAGTCTCCCTTGTCTCCTCTTTGTCTCCTCTTCCTCCCCACCCCAGGACAGGAAAAGGAGGGGAAATCTCAACATGGAAAAACTCTGCAATGAAAATGAAGGAATGTCTGAGAACCAAGGAGAGATGGAATGTAAAGAACAGCCACAGGATGTGGGAAAGCCAGAAGTAGCTTGTACTTTGGAAGACAAGGAAAAGTTAGAAAACGAGAGAAAGACAGAAGATGAGGAAATACTAAAGGATAAGGAAAAGCCAGAGAGTATGACAAAGCCAAAAAATGGAAAGCCAGAGAGTGAGGGAAAGCCAGAGAGCAAGGGAAAGCCAGAGAGCGAGGGACAGCCAGTGAGCGAGGAAAAGCCAGTGAGCGAGGGAGAGCCAAAAGAAGGAAAACCAGTGAGCGAGGGAAAGCCAAAAGAAGAAAAATCAGAGAGTGAGGAAAAGCCAAAAGAAGAAAAACCAGCCAGTGAACCAAGGGCTGCAGGAAAGCGCCCAGCTGGGGATGATGTACCCAGGAAGGCCAAAAGAAAAACCAACAAGGGGCTGGCTCAGTGCCTCAAGGAATATAAGGAGGCCATACATGATATGCATTTGAGCAATGAGGAGATGATAAGAGAATTTGATGAGATGGCCAGGGTGGAGGATGAGGTGAAGAAAACTAGGCAGAAATTGGGGGGGTTTATGTGGATGCAAAAAAGTTTACAGGACCCCTTCCACCCGAGGGGCCCAAGGGAACTCAGGGGTGGCTGCAGGGCCCCACAAAGGGGCTTTGAAGACATTCCTTTTGTGTAGTGCCCCTGGCAGGCATTTGTCAGGCCATGTGCTTTAACCTTACGCTAATACTTGCTTTAGCGATCACTATTAGTCCTCGATGTTTCAGTAGTAGATTTTTGCCCATTGCATGGAAAAATGTTTATGGCACATTGTAAAATTAAAAAGAAAAAGTTTGATGAACCATATATATGCCATCAGTCCATTTTTGTAAAACTACAAAGGTATTTACCTAGTGATCTGTGTACAGAGAAAGCTCTGAAAGCTGTGTCCTGGTTATCTGTGGGTGATTTTGTTTTCTGTTTTGTTTTTTTTTTTTATCCTTTGTATATTTTCTCCTAAAAAACACAGGTTACTTTCATCATGAAAACAATGAAATATAAAAAGTAGGAAAACAATGTATACCCAGCAACCAAAATCACTGTTGAGGTAGCTTATGAATGCAGTGGAGACACCTAAAATTCATGGTCAGGATGTAAAATGTTTTGTAAAACTCCTATTACATTTGGCACTGGAAGTTGGAATACTCAACCTGGCTGTTACTACAGATCCATTGCTGTAAAAGACAGTCTTGTCATCTGTCAAGTGGGGTAAAACTTGCCTTCTAAGGCTGTGGAGAAGATCAGATGAAGTAATGAGTGTGTGAACTGTGTGGGGCTGACTCCTACCGTTTGCCCTGCAGTAGCAGAATGAAAATTCTGTCAGATGTTTGGGAAAGGGATGAGGGAGGTCTCACTTGCGTCCAGGAATAAGTTCAGACAAGTAAAAGGTGGGGGCCACTCTCCTCTGGGTAATGCCATGTCTCTTGGGCACTGTGCCCCTTCTGAGGGGCTCTGTACCCTTCTGAAGCCCCCATTGCTACTAGTGGGCTGGAGACCATGATGGACTAAGGCAACACTGTCTCAACAGAAAGGTGGAGAATTCTTCTTTACCTACAATAGTTACCCTAATTCAGGTGGGTAGTATCCAATTGTTACTTGGGCCTTGATATTTTATAAAGATTTTTATAAAACATTCCTTTACAGAACTTTTGTTGGTTTGTGTGTGTTTTTGCATACAGCCATCTCCACTGGATTTAGATACTGTAGATTGAGCCAGAAAAATCTGAGCGCCTAGATGCTGTGCTGTCCTCACCTATTAATCTCTTGTCTGCTGACACTTTTTTATTAGGTGGAATTGTCTCTCAGGGAATTCCTGTTAAGCCCTGCCTTACATTTGAACATATCCATCTAACTATGTGATTTACCCCCTTGGTTCTTCATTAGCCTTTTATTTGTCTTTAGTGTTTTTTAAATAAATTTTAATCTTTAGGACAATTGTAGATTTACAGAATTAATTGCAAAGATAGTATGGAGTTTCTGTATACCCCATACCCAGTATCCTCGATTAACATCTTATCTTAGTATGGTGCATTTGTCACAATAAACCAATATTGATACATTATTTACCAAAGTACATACTTTATTCAAATTCCCTGTTTTCCCCTAATGTCCTTATTCTGTTCCAGGATCCTATCCAGGTTACCACTTACATTTAGACATGTCTCCATACGCTCCTTTTGGCTGTGACAGTTTCTCCGACTTTCCCTGTTTTTGATGCCCTTGACACTTTTGAGAAGTACTGGTCAGGTATTTTGTATAATGTCCCACAATTTAAGTAAGTTTGATTTTGTTTTTCTTGTTACACATGGATTAAGTGCTTTTGGGAAGAGGACCACAGAGGTAAGTGCCATACTCACCACATCATGTAAAGGGTACATGATATTAGGGTGCCTTGCTGGCTGAGTTGGTAGCACATGAGATTCTTGATCTTGGGGTCATGAGTTCAAGCCTCACGTTGGGCATGGAGTTTACTTTTAAAAAAAGGTCCAAGGGTGCCTGGTTGGCTCAGTTAAGTGTCTGGTTCTTGATTTTGGCTCAGTTCATGATCTCACAATTGTTAGATTGAGCCCCGTGTCAGGCTCTGTGCTGAGCGTGGAGTCTGCTTAAGATTTTCTCTCTTTGCCCCTCCCACGCGATCTCTCAATAAATAAATAAATAAATAAATAAATAATATATAATTGGATTAATATCAACCATGTTTATAACTGTTTTCTGTTTATTTCTGAGGTTTCTTCTTCTGCCTTCTCTAGTTTTGAGTATTTTACATAATTCCATTTGTCTTCTCTCTTAGTGTATCAATTATATTTCTTTAAAAAATGTTTTTAGTGATTTCCCTCAAGTTTACAAAATACATTTTTAACTAGGATCACTTTCAAAGAACATTCTTCTGCCTCATTTATATGTTGTATAGGCACCTTATTACAGGGTGTTCATCATTCATTTCACTTATCCATATGCTATAATCACTCAATATATTGTTAATATTACTACTTTAGACATTTATCTTTTAAATTATTTAAGAATTAAAAAAAACTATTTCATTTTACTATCATTTATTCCACTTCAACTGCTTTTTAGGAAGAGTTGAGTTGCTGACCTATATCAATTTTCTTCTGCCTGGAGAAAGTCTTTTACATTTCTTTAAGGGAAGGTTTGCTGATCATCAGTTTTTGTTTGAGAAAGCCTTTATTTCTCCTTCACTTTTGAAGGATAATTTTGTTGGACATAGAATTTTAGTTTGGTGGGTTTTTTCTTTCAACACTTTAAATATTTCAACAGTTACAGAGATAGGAGTGTTAATGCTAAAATGGAAGATTTATTTCTCCTTGTAG
Organism: Panthera pardus; assembly: GCF_024362965.1. Classification (NCBI taxonomy): domain Eukaryota; kingdom Metazoa; phylum Chordata; class Mammalia; order Carnivora; family Felidae; genus Panthera; species Panthera pardus. Next base: position 43,727,427 of record NW_026526843.1, on the reverse strand, counting down.
TTCTGTAAAATTTTGATTTATTTATTTTCAGGTCAATTTAATAAGTATACAAGTTTTATTTTTTATTTTATTATTTCTTTTCAGGAGTAGAAGTTAGTGATTCATCACTTACATATAACACCCAGTGCCCATCACCCATTTAGCCCATCCCCTGCCCACCTCCCCTCCAGCAACCCTCAGTTTGTTCTCTCTAGTGAAGAGTCTCTTATGGTTTGCCTCCCTCTTTTTTCCCCTTCCCCTATGTTCATCTGTTGCATTTCTTAAATTCCACATATGAGTTAATCATACAGTATTTCTCTTTCTCTGACTGACTTACTTTGCTTAGCATAATATACTCTAGCTCCATCCACATCATTGCAAATGGCAAGATTTCATTCTTTTTGATGGCTGGGTAATATTCCATTTGTGTGTGTGTGTGTTTACCATATCTTCTTTATCCATTCATCAGTCAGTGGATGTTTGGGCTTTTTCCTTAAGTTTCAGCTATTGTTGATAATGCTGCTATAAACATTGGGATGCGTGTATCCCTTTAAATCTGTATTTTTGTATCCTTTGGGTAACTACCTACTGGGGCAATCGCTGGGTCATAAGTAGTTCTATTTTTAACCTTTTGAGGAACCTCCATACTGTTTTCCAGAGTGGCTGCACCAGTTTGCATTCCCAAGTGCATACAAGTTTTAAAATATCAGGGCACCTGGGTGGCTCAATCGGTTTAGTGTCCAACTTCAACTCAGGTCATGATCTCATGGTTCGTTGGTTCGAGCCCCACATCAGGCTCTCTGCTGTCAGCGTGGAGCCTGCTTAGGATCCTCTGTCTCACTCTCTCTCTGCCCCTCCCCTGCTCTCATTCTCTTTCTGTCTCAAAAGTAAATAAACAATTTTTTTTTTTTTTACAGGCGCCTGGGTGGCTCAGTCAGTAAAGCATCCGACTTTGGCTCAGTTCATGATCTCACAGTTAGTGAGTTCAAGCCCCGCATTGGGCTCTGTGAGCCTGGAGCCTACTTCAGATTCTGTGTCTCCCTCCCTCTCTGCCTCTCCCCCATTCATGCTGTGTCTCTCTCTGTCTCTCAAATACAAATAAACATTTAAAAAAACCTTAATTTTTTTTTAATATCATAAAGTAACACTTATGTTTTGTAATGCTTTTTGCTTTAAAGTCTACTTTGTTATTTAACTACAATGACTTTCTTTTGGTTAGTGTTTTCATGTTATAATTTTTTTCTACTTTTACTTTCAGTCTCTATGTACTTTTATATTTCAAATGTCTTTTTTAAACGGTATATTATTGTGTTTTTTCCAGTCTGAAAATCTTTCTTTTAATTGCATCATATAAACCACTTACATTTAATGTACTTACTGATATTAATAGGTATAAGTTAACCATTGTACCAAGTTCCATCTCTGTGTCCTGTCTGACCTATGTTAGTTTTCTCTCCTTTAGGATTATTTTCTTATTTTTTGCCCCTCTATTAGCTTAGAAGTTTTACACCTTTACTCTTCCTTAATGGTTTTCTGGCAATTATAGCCTACAGTCTTGGCTTATCAAAGTCTAATACTAATTTTGTACTTTTAATAGACTCCCCAAATAATGCCAGAATTTTAAATACAGTTACTCCAGCTCTCTTGACTCATATGTTATTTGTCGATATGAATTAACAAGATATTACTATTTTTATGTAGTATTGATTTAAATTTACATACATATCTGTCATTTTATCTTTCTCTTTTCTCTTTCTTATCTCCAGTATTCCATCTGGGATCACTTTCCTGTTATCTGAAAAATGCCTTGTATCATTCAATATTTTCTTTGGTTCATGCCTGCCAATGGCAAACCCTGTTTTTATTTATTTGTAAAGGTCTTCATTTCACCTTCAATTTTGAAGGTATTTTTGCTGGTTATCAATTTTTTGGCTGGCATTTCTTTCAAGTCACTAAAGCCATCATTCTACCATTTTCATACCTCCATTGTTGCTAATGAGAAGCTATCAATCAGCCTAAATTTTGTTCCTTTCAAGGCATACTTTATTTTTTTCTGGCTACTTTTATGATTTTCTTTGATTCTCTGCAAGTTTACTATTATGCATCTATGTGTGAGTTTCTTTTTATCCTGTTTGGGATTTCTTGGACTTAGATCTATGGATCAATGTCTTTCATCAGTTCTGAAAAATCCTCAGTTGTATTCTCAAGAGTTGCCTCTGAACACTTCCGTTTCTCTTTTCCTTCTGGAACTCCAAGTAAACATTTGTTAGATCTTGATCATGCCCTCCCATCTGTGTTTTACATCTTTTTGAATACCTGTGCAGTTTTATGGATAGTTTCTTCTGAAATAATTTCTAGTTCTTTAATTCTCTTTTGAGCCACATCTAATCTGATACTAAAGCCATCCATTGAGATTCTAATTTCAGCTAAGTGTTTTTGTAGTTTTAGAATTCCCTTTTTTTCACTTTTTCTGATTTCTAGCTTCCTGTTGAATTTTCAAGATTCGATTTTTTTTTAATCTGAATTCACTAAGCATTGTGGTTTAATAATCTTTATCTGATGATTCAGATAATTGAAGGCCAACGGATTTGTGTTGGCTGTTGTCTCTACTGCTTCTTACTTATAATGTCCTTTTTTTATGTATATCCCTGGTCATCTCTCTCTGTGGACATTGTACATGAACAATTGTTGGTTGAAATAATTTGGGGCCTAGGATGATGTATGCTTACTCCAGAGATTTTGTTTTCCTTGGTCAGGGCTTATAAGGGTTCTTCTTGGCTGGAACCACCATAATCTATTCAAAGCTTAAAGTTTACTAGTCCACCTAGATGTTGCAAGGCCAAACTAAAAGACTTTATGAGAGCTAGTTTATTTCCAATTTACACTTACCCTTTAACTGAAACATTTGAGGTTCCTAGCATCATATGGGTGATGGTTTGTTAGGAAACTCCTCCCCTTGTAATAAGCCTTGGGTTTGATTTTTGTTACTCTAGTGTCTTGAGTCAGCAGTTGATTCAACTCATTTTGGCACTGTTGTATCACTTAACTTCTATTCTTAACCAAAGATGCTCTCAAGACAAAGTTAACCATATGAGTACTAAAAGAAAACATGGGTGAATTCCTCTCTGACTTCATGTAGGAAATGAATTCTTAACTATGAATCAAAATCTAGATTCAATAAAAGAAAAGTTTGATAAATTTGACTTTTTTTATGCATGGCAGAAATATATACAAAGAAGAAAAGCGACTCACAAGCTCGAAGTAAATACTTGCAACATATATAACATAAAGGCATAATCTAATTGATGATTGATGTAAAAAGAATACTGAAACCTGAGGGGAGAAGGACCAACAACCCAATAGAAAAATGTAGAAAAGACATGAACAGACAATTCACAATGATATTAAAACTCAATAAACATGCAAAGTAAAATACCATTGAGACACTACTACTCACGTATCATGTTAGCGAAAAGAAGTATTCTAACACATGTTGGAGGAGGTGTGAAGAAACAAGCACTCTCCTATACTGCTGGTAGGAAAGCAAAACACGGGTCTAAGACTCAAGGGAGAGGATAGCCTGGTGCTGGAGATTTGAGAATCATCTATGCTTAGAGGGAAATGAACAGAAATAACTCAGGAAGAGAGAACGTGTGGACTGAGGAGAGAGGAGGCCCAGGAACACAGCTACTCAAGGTGGCAGCTCTACTTTCTGGCGGACACTACCACCAGAATTCTGGAGTCTGGCAGAGCCTGTCTTGAAAGCAGCCTGTGGGATTCAGTTACTGAGTGCTCTCTGCAAAGTCAGGTACCCTCCCTGCGATCAGCTGTCACACCTGGCAATGACGTACATCTCAGAGGGATGCTGTGTGAGGACCTGAGATGCGCGCCAGGTAAAGCACCTGCGATAAAGAAGCCTCTAGGCTGCCCTCTCGGTAACCCCCTTTTGCCACACTGCTCCCCACTGTCTGTGGCTGGCTGGTCCCTACGGGATGGGGATGAGGGGGCGGAGCGGGGTGGGGAACCGAGCTTGGGTGACGCGGCGCTCACGTGACCGGTCGGGCGCCGACGTGGGCAGCAGCCCCCGCGCCCGCCTGCTCACCCACCCTGCGGTCCGGTGCCTGCGCTGTTGGCTCCCGTCGCCCGCGCAGAACCAGCTCCCTGAGCTGCCCGGGCGGCGGGCGAGGGGCCGGCGGGCTTTGGCGAGCCCGAGGAGGCACAGGGCTGCCCCGGGCCCCGCAGGTCCCTCAGGTCGGTGTGAAGGTGGGTGCTGCCGGCGGCCCCGGGCAGGGGTGGAGGTGGATGGGAGTAGGATCTGGGAGCAGCGCGGGGTGGGGAGGGGTCCGGGAGGTTGGGGAGGAGGGGGACGCGGCGGGGATGTGGGCAGGTGAGGAGGGAGCATCTTGCAGCAGGCTCTGTCGCCTCCTCGACGCCCCTCCTCTGCGCTCTCCATACATTTTTGGACCTGAAATGGGAGGGGGGCGCCCCCGCAGTGCGACAGTGAAATGTAGACAGACATATTCTAGAAATAACCCCCTCTCACACTCTGCACCTAAGTGGAAATATTGACCTCCGCAAAAAGAGGGTGAGGGCGGGCGGCTTGTCTGCAGGGGAGGGGGTCACAGAGACCCAAACAGTTTGGAAAGCATCCTGGTCTGGAGCCTGAGGCCTGGAAAGTAATGGCGGCTGGGATGCGGGGGAGGTAAGTGAGGGAAATGTTGCATGAGGAGGGCCCAGATTCAGGAAAGAAACATCAATTTGCTGAGAGCAAATTGCTGAGACGCCCTGCCCCTGTCTCCTGTCTGTCTGCAGGTCTGTGTGTCTGTCCCCAGCACTCTGCAAGACTAGAAAAATAGGAAGAACCTGTTCAGAATCCCTGCGGGTGAGTGAAAGGAGGGAGGGGCACTGGACAGAAACAGTGAGGGGAGGGTGTAGAAAGCACAGCTTGGGCAGAATTTGAGAGCCCCACTGCCCATCCCCCACCACATATATTGCACACACCCCACCACGCTTTAGGATGGTAGAGAAGATGGTAGGGCCTGCCAAGGAAATGGTTGGCTCTCAAGTGTGGGATGAATTATGGGGTAGAGGGTGGGCAGAAGACACACTTGGAGGGCTGGGCCAGGTCAAAGGAACCCAGCCAAGGGGAAAGATGCCAGTACTATCAGGACCTGCATTCCACCTCCAAGCCCTCAGTCTCCCTTGTCTTCTTTATCTTCTCTTCCCCTTACCACCTCACCACACCCCCCAGTACAGGAAAAGAAGGGGAAATCTCAACATGGAAAAACTCTACAATGAAAATGAAGGAAAGCTGGAAATCGAGGGAACGCCAGAAGATGAAGTAGATACAGAAGATGAAGGAAAATCAGATGAGGAAGAAAAGCTGGAAGTGGAGGGGAAGCCAGGGCATGAGGGGAAGCTCCAGACTGAGGGACAGCCAGATGATGAGGGACAAGCAGAAGATGAGGGAAAGCAAGAAAAGCAGGGCAAGTCTGAAAATGAGGGAAAACCACACAGTGAGGGCAAGCCAGAATCCCTGGCAAAGGCTGAGAGTGAGTCGCGGGCTGCCGAAAAGCGCCCAGCTGAAGATTATGTGCCTAGGAAAGCAAAAAGAAAAACGGACAGGGGGACAGACGATTCCCCCAAGGACTATCAGGAGGACTTACAGGAAAGGCACTTGGGCAGTGAGGAGATGATGAGAGAATGTGGAGATGTGTCAAGGGCTCAGGAAGAGCTAAGGAAAAAACAGAAAATGGGTGGTTTTCATTGGATGCAAAGAGATGTACAGGATCCCTTTGCCCCAAGGGGGCAACGGGGTGTCAGGGGAATGAGGGGCGGAGGTAGGGGCCAAAGGGGCTTACATGATATCCCGTATCTTTAATGTCTTTGGCGTTCATTTCTGATTTCTCTAATGAGAATATTGCCGATCCTGCTTTTCCTGGCAGGAATTTGCCAGGCTACGTGCTTTAAACTTAGGCTGATACTTTGCTTTAGGTGTCACTCTTGTTACCAGCAGCCTTTTGATCCAACTACAGTGTTCTCTGTCTTTCATTAGGGGATTTTCACCCATGTGCATGGAAAAGGTGTTCATGGTACACTGTTAAAATAACAATAAAGAAAAAACAGTTTTCAGAACCACATATACAGTATCGGCCCATTTTTGTAAAAATGTAAATGTTTGGGGCGCCTGGGTGGCTCAGTCGGTTAAACATCCGACTTTGGCTCAGTTCATGGGTTTGGGCCCCACATCAGGCTCTGTGCTGACAGCTCAGAGCCTGGAGCCTGCTTCAGATTCTGTGTCTCTCTGCTCCTACCCTGCTTGTGTTCTGTTTCTCTCCCTTTCAAAAAATAAATAAACATTAAAAACTTTTTTAAAAATATATAAATGTTTGCATAATGGCTTTGTGCATAGAGAAAGTTCTGAAATGTGTACGCTAAAAAGTAGGTGATGGTTTTTCCTGCGTGGTAGCCAAAAATAGGTCTCATCTGTACTCAAACATAAGTCCAGTCACCTGACCCCTCCATGCCATTCCTCTGTGAGCGTGCCCATTCCCATGCCTTCCAGAATGTAAAATAAGTAAAACTCATGTTATCTCTGGGATTCATAGCTAGAGAAATCAATCTGGTGGTTATAACAACAGATCCAGTGCTGTAAAAGTCAGTCTTGTCATCTGTGAAATGGGAATAAAACTTAACCTCACAGATTGCTGAGTGGATCAGATGGGATACTGAGTATGTGAGCTATGTTGGGCTGGCACCTTTGCAATAGTAGGACCCTGGACTGCCAGACACTCGGGAGAGGGCTGAAGTTAGGTCTCACCTGTGCCTAGGAACAAGTCCAAGCAGCTGAAAAGAGGGTGCCCCCTTTCTCTGGATATCTGCTGGGCATTCCTGTTCTGCTCTGCCCTGTATCCTCTGCTAACAGCTATTGACATGGAGTCCTCATGATGACAAAGCCCCTCTGATTCCCTATAGTCCCCAAAGGGCCAAAGTACCTACTGGACTGCCATAGGAGTGTGGATAAAACCCCTCTCCCAACTTCAGAGTTGTGCCTGCTCAGATGGTAGTGCCCCACAGCTACTTGGGCCTCCCTGTATTACATAGTTCTGAGCACAGTCATTACCATTTTTAGTTCATTTTATATGTGCTTAGAGTTTTTTTTTTTTTTTCTCTTCAAAGGACTCGGATATTAGGGGTCCACTAGGGGCCTGTGTCCTGAGACTAATCTATGGAGCACACAATAGATGATGATTTGAACTGAATATTACACTACAGTACCCCAGGTAAACCATGTCTAAACTTACATACACTTTTCTTAGTGTGAGTTTTCTAAAAAGTCTCCAGGCTGGCTAGTTACATAAAATCAAAAGACCTGTCCACAAATAATCACAGAGGTTACACAACTGGGTTTCAAGCTGAAAATACCCCTTTCCATTGCAAACCAATTCCAACTGAAAACGGTAATAGTACTCTTAAAAAAATTAAAAACTCTCAATGTTAGGCATTTTCTTTAACCCACCAGTATGTACTTTGATCAAAACACTTTCTTATTCATCCTGATATCCCTTACACTGCCCTTTACACATGCACTTAATAAATTGATTGAATCAGGAGCCCTGAGTTTAAATAGATAATTGTTCATGGATTAGAAGACTCAATAGTGTTAATATGGAAATAAATTCTCTCTAAAACTAATCTGTAAAGTCGATGCCATCCCAATAGAAATCCCAGAAAACTGGGATTCTAAAAGTTATATGGAAAGCGCACAGGACATAAGATAGCCAGAATATTTTGAAAATGAAGAATAAAATTGGAGGACTCACTGCCTGACTTCAAGACTAACTAAAGCTACAGTAATCAAGACTGTGTAGTACTGGCATAAGGATAGACCTATAGATCAATGGAATAAAACAGACATTCCAGAAATAGATCCACATATATATATAGTCAATTCATTTTTTAACAAGATCCCAAAGTGGGGAGCCTCGGTGGCTCATTCGGTTAAGTGTCCGACTTTGGCTCAGGTCATAATCTTGCAGCTCATGAGTTCGAGCCCTGTGTTGGGCTCTGTGCTAACTGCTCAGAGCCTGGAGCCTGTTTTGAATTCTGTGTCTCCCTCCCTTTCTGCCCCTCCCCCACTCGCACTCTCTCTTAAAAATAAGTAAACTTTAAAAAAATTTTTTTAAAGATCCCAAAGTAATTCGATGGAGAAAAAGATACTTGTCAATAAATGATTCTGGAACAATTAGATGTTGTCTTAGTTCTGGCTGCTATAACAGAAATACTATAGACTGTGTGGCTTAAACAACATTTATTTCTCACAGTTCTGGAATCTGGGAAGTCTAAGATCAAACCACAGGTAATTTGGTGTCTGGTGTGAGGCCTTATTCCTGGTTCATAAAAAGATGTTTTCACACGACATAAGGTGCAAAGGAGATTTCTGGTGTCTTTTTTTAAATGTTTATTTATTTCTAAGAGATAGAATGAGGAAGATGGAGAGGGAGAGAGAGAGAATCCCAAACAGACTTTGCGCTGTCAGCATAGAACTCAATGTGGGACTCGAACTCATGAACCCTGAGATCATGACCTGAGCCAAAATCAAGAGTTGGACACTTAACCAACTGAGACACCCAGGCGCCCCTCTGGGGTCTCTTTTATAATGGAACTAACCACATTCATGACAGCTCCACCACATGATCTAAACACTTCCCAGAGGTCCCACCTCCAAACACCATCACATTGGATGTTAGGATTTAACATACAAAGTTTGGGGTTACACAAATATTCAGTCTGTAGCAGACATCCATATACAAAAAAAAAACCTACCCTTGCCTCATACCATATACAAAATATGAAGTCAGAATGGTTCAAATCAAAATGCAAAACCTAAAATTATTAAAACTTCATTTAAAAATAGGAAAAAATATGGAATAGTCTGTAGCTGCAAAGTAAAATATTGATTATTTAATGTTTTAGTGGTTTAAAGACTTTGAAATTATTTTTCTGCCACTATCTACTTAATATGTTCCAGTTTTTCCTACTAAGAAATAGAAAAAGGAAAATGCTAATGATAAAACATTTAAATGCAGACAATAAGGGGCACCTGGGTGCCTCAGTCAGTTAAGCATCTAACTCTTGATTTCAGCAATGCTCTCTCTCTCCCCTGCTCACCTTCTCTAAATAAATAAATAAATAGATAAACAAACAACAAACAAACAAATAAAATGCAAAGAATGAAATTTAAAATATTGTTAGAGGAGCACCTGGCTGGCTCATTTGGTGGAGCTTTTCAACTCTTGATCTTGGGGTTGTGAGTCCAAGCGTTTGTGAGTTCAAGCCCCATGTTGGGGGTAGAGATTATTTTTAAAATACATAAAATAAAATATTGTCAGAAAAATAGGAATAAAGGGGTAATCTTGGGTTAGGTAAACATTTCATAGGGGCGCTTGAGTGGCTCTGTCAGTTAAGCATTCTGACTCTTGATTTCAGCTCAGGTCATGATCTCATTGTTTGTGGGATCAAGCCCCGCATCCAGCTCTGTGCTGATAAGACAGAGCCTGCTTGAAATTCTTTCTCTCTGTGTCTCTCTCTCTCCCTCCCCCACTCATGCTCCCTCTTTCTCTTTCTCAAATAAATAAACATTTTTTTTTAATTATTCAGAGCTTGGCTCCCTGAGCCCCTCCCTGTCTGTACAGAAGTCTGGTCATCTCAATTACTTTTTCAAAAGTTTATTTATTTATTTTGAGGCAGAGAGCAAGTGAGTAAGGGGCAGAAAGAGAGAGAGAGACAGAATCCCAAGCGCAGAGCCCATTGCGTGGCTCAAACCCATGAACCGTGAGACCAAGTTCTTGCCTGTTTCCAACCACTGGGAGGATCTTGACATCTAAAGGCTACTAGGACACATTCCCTTCTAAATGGCCCATATCTATTATATTCAGATAGTGAGTGTACGCACTGGGGGTGTCTGCCACAGAGGAAACTCTCAATAATTGGGAGACAAAAGACGACCATCTCTGTAGATATCATCCAGTTTTTCCTCCCAACAATCCCAATGTTTGCTCAGTGAGCCCATGTAAAGTGGCCAGGGAAGCAAGAACAGAGCTATGCAAGAGTGCAACAATATTGACTCTCCTTACCAACCTGATCTGACTACTGTCACAGATGAGTACAGAACCTGCCAACAGCAGAGGCCAGTGTTAAGCCCCTAATATGGCACCATATCCAGGGGGTACCAGACATCCACTTGGGAAACATTGATTACAGTGGACCTCTTCCACCACAGAAAAATGGTGCTTTGTCTCCAAATGAAAATAGTTACACTTTCTTAGATACCAGTTTTATTGAGATATAATTCACATGCCACAAAGTTCACCCCCTCTTTAAAGTATACAGTTCAGTTATATTAGTATATTCACAAAGTCGTGCAACCATCACGTTTTAGAATATTCTTACCATCTCCCAAAGAAAACCTATATGTTATCAATCACTACATATTCTACTCCACCACCATCCTCACCCTACCCAGTAACTGGCAACCACTAATCTACCTTCTTGGCTCTATGGATTTGGCTATTGTGGACATTTCATACAAATGGAATCATACAACATGTGTTCTTTCGTGACTGGCTTCTTTTACTTAACATAATGTTTTCAAAGTTCATCTATGTTGCAGCATGTATCAGTACTCCATTCCTTTTTACTGCCTATTAATGTTCCATTAGATGCTATATCACATTAATTCATTCATTCATCAGTTGATGAACATTTGAGTTGTTTTCATTTTTGATTATGATGAATAATGGTGCTATGAACATTTGTGTAGAAGCTATTGTTTGAACACGTTTTAATTCTTTGGAGTATATATGTAGGAGTAGAATCCTGGGTGATATGGTAACTCTATGTTTAACATTTTGTGGAACTATCAAATGTATTTCAAAGTGGCTGCACCATTTTACATTCCTACCAACAATGTATAAGTTTCCAATTTCTTCACATTCTCACCAGGACTGTTATAGTCTTTTTATTTTATCTATCCCTATTGATATGAAGTGGTATCTCACTATAGTGTGATTTGCATTTCCATAATAGGTAATGATATTGCACATGTTTTCATGAGCATAGTCACCACCATTTGTATATCTTCTTTAGAGAAAGGTCTACTCAAAACATTTGGCCACTAAAAAATAAATTCGGTTACTTGTCCTTTAAATGGTGATTTAAGAGATCTTTTTTTTTAAATTTTTTTTTAACGTTTATTTACTTTTGAGACAGAGAGAGACAGAGCATGAACAGGGGAGGGGCAGAGAGAGAGAGGGAGACACAGAATCTGAAACAGGCTCCAGGCTCTGAGCTGTCAGCACAGAGCCCGACGCGGGGCTCGAACCCACGGACCGTGAGATCATGACCTGAGCTGAAGTCGGACGCATAGCCGACCAAGCCACCCAGGCGCCCCAAGAGATCTTTATATGTTCTGGGTAAAAGTCCCTTGTCAGACATTTGATTTGCAAGTATTTTCTCCCATTCTGTAGGTTGATTTTTAACTTTGTGGATGCTGTCTTCTGAAGCACAAAAGATTTTTCATTTTGACTAAGTCCAATTCATCTATTTTATCTTTCATTGCCTATGCTTTTAGTGTCATGAGAGTATTATAGGCTTAGCTCTTATACATAGAACTACGATTCATTTTCAGTTTTTTTAGGATGTGAGGTACGGGTTCAAATTAATTATTTTGCATGTAGTTATCTAGTTGTCCTAGCACCATTTCCTGAAAAAAAACTATTTTTTCTCCCATTGAATTGTCTTGGCACATTTGTCAAAAATCCATTGACCATAAGTATGAGGGTTTAGTTTTAGACTCTGAACTATATTTAGGGTTTAGTTCTAGACTCTGAACTATATCTATATGTCTATCCTTATGCAAGTACCACACTGTCTTGATTATTGTAGCTTTATAATAAATTTGGAAATAGAGAACTCTGAGGCCTCCAATTTTCTCTTTTTTCAATATTGTTTTGAATATTCTGGGTATTTTGGATGTCCAAAAAAATTTCGAGATCAACTTGTCAAGTTCTGAAAAAATGTCAGCTGGAACTTTGATAGGGGTTTCAGGAAATCTGCAGGTCAGTTTGGGAAGTATTGCCAAGTTAACAATATTAAGTCTTCCAATCCATGAACACAGAATATCTTTACATTTATTTAGGTCTGATTTAATTTCTTCAAACAACATTTAAAAAATTTTCCAGTGTACAATGCTTGCATTTCTTTGGTTATATTTATTCTCAAAAAAAAATATTCTTTTGGGGGAGCCTAGGTGGCTCAGTCGGTTAAGTGTCCAACTTTGGCTCAGGTCATGATCTCATGGTTGGGGAGTTCGAGCCCCACATCACATCATTAGTGGGGAACCCACTTTGGATTCTCTGTCTCCCTCTCTCTCTGCCCCTCCCCCACTCACACTCTGTCTCTAAAAAACAAATATTTAAAAGAATTATTCTTTTGGGGGCACCTAGGTGGCTCAGTCGGTTAAGTGTCTGACTTTGGCTCAGGTCATGATCTCACCATTCATGAGTTTGAGCCCCATGTCAGGCTCTGTGCTAACAGCTCAGACCCTACTTTGGATTCTGTGTCTCCCTCCCTCTCTGCCCTCCCCCACTCATGCTCTGTCTCTCTCTCTCTCTCTCAAAAATAAACATTAATTTTTTTAAGTATTCTTTTTTATCCTATTGTAAATAGAATATTTTCTTAATTTTCATTTTCAGATAGTTCATTGCTAGTACATAGAAATACAACTCATTTTGTATGTTGTTATGGTATTCCACAACTTTTTTGAATACACTTAATAGTTCTAAAAGCTTTCTTGTGTGTGCATACCTTAGGAATATTATTTACAAGATCATGCTGTCTATGAGCATAAATTTACTTCTTCCTTCAAATCTAGAGCCTTTTATTTTTTTATTTTTATTTATTTATTTATTTATTTATTTTTTTACCTAATTGCCCTGCTAGAGCCTCCAGTACAATATGGAATAAATGCATGGGGCTAAAATATTCTTGCTTTGTTCCTGATCTTAAGGAAAAAGCATTAAACTTTTCATTATGAAGTATAACATAAGGTGTAGTTACGTTATATCTTTGTCAGGTTGAGGAAGTTCCCATTTTGTCAAATGCTTTTTCTGTCCTTAGTGAGATGATGGTTTCTTTCTTTATTGTATGAATATGGCATTTTATGTTGATTGATTTTCAGATGTCAAAAAGCTTGCATTCCTGGAGTGAATTCCACTTGGTCATGGTATCCTTTATATATGATGCTGGGTTATTTTGTTAGTATTCTGTGTCTATATACATAAGGGACATTGTTTAATAGTTTTCTTTCTTGATATTTTTATCTGGTTTGGTATCAGGGTATTTCTCACATTATAGAATGTGTTTAAATGTGTAATAATAAATAATAAATGTGTAAACCTAAATGTTTATTAATTTTCCTTTAAAATTTTAGTAGAATTGGGGTGCCTGGGTGGCTCAGTTGGTTAGGCGGCTGACTTTGGCTCAGGTCATGATCTCACAGTTTGTGAGTTCAAGCCCACATAGGGCTCTGTGCTGACAGCTCAGAGCCTGGAGCCTGCTTCAGATTCTGTGTCTCCCCCTCTCTGCCCCTCCTCTGCTCTCTCTTTCACTCTCAAAAATAAATAAATAAACATTAAATTTTTTTAAAAAAATAAATAAAAGTTTAGTAGAATAAACCAGTGAATCTGTCTGGGCCTGGGCTTTTATTTGTGAAGTTTTTTGATTACTAATTCCATCACTTTACTTGATATAGGTCTATTCAGATTTTCTAATTCTTTTTGAATCAGCTTCAGTACAGTATATCTTTTTTTTTTTTAATTTTTATCTTTGAGAGAGAGAGACAGAGTGTGAGCAGAAGAGGGGCAGAGATAGAGAGGGAGACACAGAATCCGAAGTAGGCTCCAGGTTCTGAGCTGTCAGCACAGAGCCTGACATGGGGCTCAAATCCACAAACTGTGAGATCATGAACTGAGGCGAAGTTGGATGCTCAACCAACTGAGCCACCCAAGTGCCCCAGTAGAGTGTATCTTTTAAGAAAATGTCCATTACTTATAGGTTATCTAGTTTGTTGACTTGTAACTGTTCACAGATTTCCCTTACAATCCTCTTCATTTTTGTAAGGTCAGCAGTGATGTCCCCACTTTTGTTCCTGATTTTAATAATGAGAATCTTGTTGTTTTTTCATAGTAAGTGTAGCTAACAGTTTTTTAATTCTGTTGATCTTTTTAAGGAACCAATTTAGTTTCATGGATTGTCTCTATTTTCCTATACTCTATTACATTTATTTTCACACTAATCATTATTATTTCCTTCCTTCTGTTTGCTTTCATTTAGTTTGTTCTACTTTTTTTCCCAATAATTATGTTAAGCAATAGAATAAATCTCAAAATACCTAAAAGGATTAAAATCATACAAAATATGTTCTATGACCAAAATGGCATGAAATTAGAAATCAATAACATGACCTCATGTGGGGAATTCACAAATATTAAGGAAATTAAAAACACACTCCTAAATAACCAATAGGTCAAAAAAGGGGGAGGGGGATTACAGAATCACTTGAGATACAGAAAATGAAAACACTACATATGAAAACTTATGGATGCAACTAAAGCAGAGCTTAGAGGAAAAGCTGTAGCTGTAAACACCCATATTTTAAAAAGAAGAAAGATCTCAGTAACTAGTCTTCCACTACTCAAGAAACTGGAAAGAGAATACCAAACTGAACACAAAGCAAATAAAAAAAGGAAATAATAAAGATTAGAACAAAAATTAATGAGATAGGGAACACAAAAACAAAGAAAATCAATGACTTGAACTTTTCTTCTTTGAAAAGAACAACAAAGGCAACAAATCATTAGATGCACTGACCAACAAAAAGAGAGAAAAAAAAAGTGAGAAGATTCACATTACTAAAATCAGGAATGAAACAGAGGATACCACTATCAACCTTACACAAATAAAAATGATTTTAAGACAATACTATAAAAAACTGTATGACAATGAATCAGGTAACATAGATGAAATGGACATCCCTAGAAGGACTTAAACTACCAAAGCCAAGTCAAGAAGAAATACAAAGTCTGAATAGGGAATTTGTTATTTAAAAAAAAAAAAAAAAAACACCAAAAACTTCCTGCAAAGTAAAGCCCAGGTCCAGATAGATGCACTGGTGAAATCTACTGTGATATCGTGGCTTATAATAAAAACTATAGGGATGCCTGGGAGGCTCAGTTGGTTAAGCCTCTGATTCTTGATTTTGGCTCAGGTCATGATCTCATAGTTCGGTTTGAGATCAAGCCCCATGTTGGGCTCTGTACTGACAGTGTGGAGCCTGCTTGGAATTCTCTCTCTCCTCTCTGCCTCTCTCTCTCTCTAAAATAAATAAACTTCAAATAATAATAATAACAACAACAACAATAATAATAAATATATGTATTTGGTCTTTGTCCTGTTCCTGACACAGAGCTCCTAAAACCCTTGGAATTGCCTAAGTGATGAGAGCAATAAAGGTGTCTTATTATTCATAACAAGCCCTTTTCAACCATACCAGTTTATATTAATGAGCTGACCTTTGATAAGTCCCTAGGGTGGAGGAGGCTGGTCGCCAAGTGAACTAACCATAATTAGAGGGATGAAACTTTCAGCCTATCCCTCACTCCCCCATCCCACCTCAGGAGAGGGAAAAGGGGCTAGAGGTTAATTGCCAATAGCTGATAATTTAATCAATCATGTCTATGTAATGAAGTCTCCATAAAAATCCCTGAATATGGGGTTCAAGAAGCTTCTCAGTTGGCAAACACACGGAAGTTTTGGTAGAGTAGCTCTCCCAGAGAAGGCATGGGAGCTCTACATCCTTTCCCACATACCTTGCCCTATTCATCTCTTCTATTTGTCTGTTCCTGAGTTATATCATTTTATGATAAATTGGTAATCTAGTAAGTAAAATGTTTTCCTGAGTTCTATGAGTTGCTCCAAATTAATTAAACCTGAGGTGGGGGTCATGGGAGCCTCCAATCTACAGCCAGTCAGAAGCACAGGTGTCCTGGAATTACAATTGACATCTGAAGTGGGGGTGGGTGCAGGGTTGTAGAACCACTCTACCTGTGGGATATGATGCTATCTCCTTATACACAGTGTCAGAATTAACACACAGAACACCTAGTGAGTGTTGCAGAATTGCTTAATGTGTGGAAAGCTCACACAACTGCTGTCATAGTGAAATAGTGTTGTAGTAGAGTATTGAGAGTAGACACAGAAGAGTGTGTTTTTTCTTTATATCTACCAATGTTTAAATAAATAAATGCCAATACTTTACAAATCACCCAAAGTGTTGTTAAAAGATACACTTAAGCATATTAACATTTTTAAGAGTTTGAGCAAACATCAATTCAAATCGAACAGTGCCACATTGGAAAAGGTTAAGAGTGCTCCATAGACTGGAGTGAGGGGCAGGATTTTTATAGAGAAGATGCAGAAGCAAAGTGAGAAAATTATTTAATTGGATATATCTTAAGTGGTTGCATTATCTGCGAAGCCTAATTGGCTGTTTGTGATTGTTTTCCTTAACCTTGAAGCATTTATAGAAATTGACTCTGGTTTAGGTTTTAGTTTGTTTAATTAGGCTACCAAGTCATTAGAGCCAGTTCGGTCTAATGACCTGTTTGTTCAATTACTTTAATAATTGCCTCCTTTTGGTCATCTTCTCATACATAAGAGATAAACCAAAATTTTGGTATTAGTGCCATTCTCAGTCACAATCAGGTTTAAACTATTCTTGTCTCGTGCTCGCTTCGGCAGCACATATACTAAACTATTCTTGTCTCATGAAACTCATAGGTTATGATGTCAGGTTTGTGGAAGAATTATTTTTGCAATGCATTTTGTTGTTCATCTTTTTGTTTCTTCAAGCACAGTGAGACCATCTGCTGTACTGCTGATAACTGTGAATATGTATTTAAGACCCATGAGAGAACACAACACACCAGGGAGACTACAATGATGATTATCACAGGATAAAACCAAAAGACTGAAGTATTCTCCTTAGTCAGGGGTCCCATGAACCAAACTAGTTGATATCAAATAAATTAAAGAATGTGCCTGAAGTGACATCAATCTGTTTCAGCCAAGTAGCTTGTTTGTTAATTCCTTATATTTGCTACAATACCAGAGGTGCTGGTCCAGGTAGAGTAGGAGGTATTTGCTATGGCACAAACTCCTCCTTATTGAGCCAACAAGTAATCTAAAGTAAATCTATTATCTAAAACCACCAAATCAAGAAAGCCTAGGGATTTTTATTGTGCACTTACAGCCTTAGTGTTAGATTAAGTGATAGCTGCCAGTTAAAAGAGCATCATCGTCTTATGTGTTAACAGAGAAAAAGCAAGTAGCTAAAAGGCAAAAATAAATAAATACATAGTTTTCATATTAAAGATGAAGATCTTGATCCATGATATGGAGAGCTGTCCACCTCAAGATGTCATCTGTTTCTGGGGAGGAACTTCCCTAGTTAATATTAATGTTAGATCTCCACCTGGTGTTCAGTTCTCAGAATCTGGTGGAGCCCTTTTTAATTGGGAGATGCAGAACTAAGGTTCAAGGCCCTGAAGTTTGGTGCCATATGGATAGTGAAGAGAACCTGGTATGATCCCTTTCAACAAGGATCCAGGGCACTCTGTTCTCAGGAATTCTAAATCAGAAAGTTGGGGAAAAGTTGGAAACATTAATCTGGAGAATTGTAGCCAGATATTTAGAAAAATTAGATCATTTTTCACTTGTACTACTACCCTCTCAACTCCCCAGAGCACCCCACATTACTGTTCAAGGTGTCCACATAAAATACAAACCTGACTGCAAAACAAAAATAAAAAATTAGAAAAATTTATAATCAAATCCAGTTTACAGATAGATAACAAAACCTCAGGACTAGAATCAAATATTCACAAAAGTATGTTATAGTTTGCTACTGAAACAACTTTTCTCTCTACATTCATTCATTGGACTTTTTTTAAGTTTTATTTAAGTTCCAGTTAGTTGGGGTGCCTAGGTGGCTCAGTCGGTTCAGCGTCCAACTCTTGATTTTGGCTCAGGTCATGATGTCACAGCTGTGCGATCAAGCCCCAATTTAGGCTCTGGGCTGAGCCTGGAGTCTGCTTGGGATTCTCTCTATCCCTCTCTCTCTCTGTCCCTCCCCCACTCACACACATGCTCTCTCACTCCCTCTCCAAATAAATATTTAAAAATAAATAAATTCAAGTTAGTTAAAATACAGTGTAATGTTAGTTTCAGGTGTATGATATAGTGATTCAACACACAGTGTTTATCACAAGTGTACTCCTTAATATTCATCACTTATTTAACCCATCCTCCCCCCACCTCCCCTCTGGCAACCATCAGTTTCTTCTATGAAGTTAACTGTCCCTTTCTTGGTTTGCCTCTTTTTTTTTCCCTTTGCTCATGTGTTTTGTTTCTTAAATTCCACATATGAGTGAAATCATATGGTATTTGTCTTTCTCTGACTGACTTATTTCACTTAGCAAAATAGTCTCTAGCCCCATCCATGTCATTGCAAATGGCAAGGTTTTATTCTTTTTTGTGGCTGAGTAACATTCCATTGTATATGTATTGCCACATCTTTATCTATTCATCAGTTGATGGACACTTGGGCTGTTTCCATAATTTGGCTATTATAGATAAAGCTGTTATAAACATCAGGGTGCATATATCCCTGTGAATTAGTACTTTTGTATTCTTTGGGTAAATACCTAAGTAGAGCAATTGCTGGATTAGATTGGATTAAAATTTAGTGTTTATTTATTTTTTGAGAAAGAGAGAGAGCACAAGCAAGGTAGGGAGAGAGAGGGAGACACAGAATCCAAAGAGAGAGGGAGACAGAATCTGAGCTGTCAGCACAGAGCCAGATGCTGGGCTCAAACTCAGGAACTGCAAGATCATGACCTTAGCTGAAGTCGGACACTTAACCGACTGAGCCACCCGGGCACCTCCAGACTGGATTTTTAAAAGGCTCTCAAGGCTAGAAATCCAAGCCAAGAACTTGCCAGATGTCACCTGAAATAATCTATAGATTTGGGTGAATTCCTTTCTTCCCTAAAGGTCCCTGAAATACCCTGGTATTCATGGGGCCTCAGGATATGGCCTTTCTTACCTGGTATGGCTGGGAACCCTGCAAGCAAAATATCAGGTGGTATTTCCAAGGGGCTTTATTGGCTCCATAAAGTCAACCTTATTTCCTTAAAGCTGTCTAATAATATCTGATTTAATGCAGATCATTCTCAAATATGACATTCCATTGAAAACACTGGTAATACAATCAATGTTTTCAATTGTGTCTTGTTACAAGGAAAAAAGATTTTTGTTGAATGTATGCAAATTCTCATGTTGCCCCCCCCCCCAAAAGAAACACTAAGGGTTTCCAAATTCTGGAAGGATCACATAGGGATAAAAGATAAATATTTTGATTCTGCTTATAAAATAACAATTTACTGAATTGCTGTAAGTTTTAGAGCTTAAAAGAGAAAAAGGTTTCCTTAAATCTGGAAAATAAAACATTAAAGAAACAGCATTGTTTCAAATAAAAATACATAAAATTTATAATCATCCTCACCAGCTCTTTAAATACCATGTTAATTCTTGTTCTGCTTGAATCCAATTTTTCATTAGAGTTCTGGAAATTCTTCCTCAGTTTAGTGGTATGATCTTAAAATTATGAGAACAATGTATTCTAAAGTACTTGTCAGAGTCCTGTCCTGAATCTCTCTGAAAATGACACATTTCTGCAAAAGCATCAGAGTAAAACAATAATTGTCTGCAAATGACAAAATGAGTTAAAAAAAAAAAAGGCTGTGGTTAAAGATCTGATGAGTTTATTTGAAAAGTTAATTTAGTTCTCTGTGGCATATGGCAATTTAAGATAATAATTGGATAATGAACAAATTGACAAATTCCCATGAACTTCAAACAATTCTGGAATACATATATATATATCCATAGGTATATAACCTAAGGAGGCTTATCATCACTTCTTATTTGGCAATGCTTCCCATGTAATTAAACATATAAAATAAGCCTAATTAGTTTAACACCTCTCTTTTACAAGGGGAATAAAAAAAATATTTTGAGATTTTCCGGGGACCTCTAGAAAACATCAAAGTTAGTTTGTGGTCAAATGACTCTATTTTACATTTTACTTTGAAAAGTTGTCAAAAATGTCAAAAGATTTAAAATTTTATTAAATAGGATCCCATATCATTATGAAACAATACTTATTTATTTAACCAAAATGATAACAAAGGATTTTAATAGCAAATACAGAATATTACAATGTTGTAAATAAAATATAACTCTTTTTTATAGTGAGAAGACTCAGTTCTCCCATGTAATCAAATACCTTGATAAAGTCAATAGGAAGCATAGGAAATTATTTTGGCAAGACACAAAATCTTTGCTTCTCAGGCAGATTACACAAAAGGTAACAAAAAACATTTCACAATTTCTTATCAAGAGCCAACCAATAGTCCAAGAAAACTTTTTTTTAACAGAAAGAAAAACAAATTATAATTTTGTACCATGTACTTTTGATATTAAGTTTCATTATTTAAAAACCTATAAATAAATCTATTCTAATCTTAGCCAGCTTGATCACACATAGAATTCCTTTCCTAAGATTCTTTTTGTACAAACTTTCTATCCATTCAGTTTTTGTCCTGTATTTAAGTTTCATTATTTAAAAACCTATAAATAAATCTATTCTAATCTTAGCCAGCTTGATCACACATATAATTCCTTTCCTAAGATTCTTTTTGTACAAACTTTCTATCCATTCAGTTTTTGTCCTGTATTATTTTCCTCATTCTCATTCTGTAACAACCAGTCATTCTACTTTAGGACAAAACTACTTTCTTTTTCCCTTACCAAAAATGAGTCCTTCATATCTTTCCTTATCCAAAAAACACACCCTATTTTCTTTACCTACTTTTCATGCATAGTTGTTTCCTTTCACCCTGATTATTTCTAGTAGTTTTGATTTACACAAATTGATTAGCATTCTTAACTGTTAGAAACTGTAATTTCTTATTTATTTATTTATTTATTTATTTATTTATTTATTTAAGAGCGGGCACAAGTCAGCAAGGGACAGAGAGAGAGGGAGAGAGAGAGAGAATCCCACATTGGCAGCGAAGAGCCCAAAGTCGGGCTTGAGTTCACCCAATGCGGGGCTTAAACTATGAACCATGAGATCATGACCTAAGCAGAAGTCAGATGCTTAAGCAACTGAGCCACCCAGGTGCCCCAGAAACTGTCATTTCTAGTAAAAACTAAGCAATAAGCAATGTAGACTGCCTATTACACTAAAACCATGGATTGACAAATTTATAAATATATTTCAAAGTTTCTAGAAGTGTATTCTTCCTCATAGGAAAGTTTTCAAAATGATCATGATTATATTAACAGCATGGTCAATATAAGTCAGTATAAGCCACCATATTAACAGAATGGAAGCCAAAAACCACAAGATCATCTCAATAAATGCAGGAAAAAAAATTGACAATATCCAGCACCCTGTCATGATAAAAATATTCAACAAACTAGGAATACAAAATAACGTCTTGAACTTGATAAAGGACATCTACCAAAAACATGCAAATTACATTACACTTAAGTGAGAAAGATAAAAATTTTCCCCTCTAAGAACAGAAACAAGATGGCAATGTCCTCTCTCACCATTTCTACAGATTGTACTACAAGTTCTATCCAGGGCAATTAGTCAAGAAAAATAAATAAAAAGGCATCCAGTTAGGAAATAAATAAGTAAAAGGATCTCTATTTGAAGATAACATATTTTTGTATATAGCAAATCCTAAGGAATCCATTAAACATTATGAGAACTAATACATTAGTGGAACATTGTGAAAGGATACAATATCAATATATAAAAATCAATTTTATTTCTTTACACTAGAAATTAACAATCTGAGAATAGACTTAAGAAAATAATTCCATTGGGGCGCCTGGGTGGCTCAGTCAGTTAAGGGGCCAACTTTGGCTCAGGTCATGATCTCACGGGTTTGTGAGTTCGAGCCCCATGTCAAGATCTGTGCGGACAGCTCAGAGCCTGGAGCCTGCTTCAGATTCTGTGTCTCCTCTCTCTCTGACCCTCCCCCACTTGTTCTCTCTCTCCCTCTCTCTCTCTCTCTCAAAAATAAAAATAAAAAATAAACATTTAAAAAAAAGAAAATCATTCCATTTACAGTAACACCAAAAACAAAAACATTGCTAGAAATATATCTAAAAAAGGAAATGTCAGACTTTGAAAACACAAAACGTTGTTTGTTTTTTTTTTAACGTTTATTTATTTTTGAGACAGAGAGAGACAGAGCATGAACGGGGGAGGGGCAGAGAGAGAGGGAGACACAGAATCGGAAGCAGGCTCCAGGCTCTGAGCCATCAGCCCAGAGCCCGACGCGGGGCTCGAACTCACTGACCATGAGATCGTGACCTGAGCTGAAGTCAGATGCTTAACCGACTGAGCCACCCAGGCGCCCCCACAAAACGTTGTTGAAATAAAATAAAGAAGACCTAAATAAAGGGAATACTCATGTTCATGGATTGAACGACAGTATTGTTCAAATGACAATATTTCCTAATTGATCTACAGATTCAATGCAATCCCTATCAAAATCCTATCTGGCTTCTATGTAGAAAATGATAAAATAATTCCAAATTTATGGGATCCAGAACAGACACAATAATCTTAGAAAGAACCACATTAGCTATCTCATACTTCCTAATTTCAAAAGTTACTACAAAATAACAGGAATCAAGACAGTGTGGTACTGCCATGAAGATAAATACATAGATCAGTGGAAAATAATTGAGAGCCCAAACGCAAATCCTCATGCTTAAGGTCAATTGATTTTTGACATACATGCCAAGAGAATAAACAGGGAAAGAACAGCTTTGAAACTAAAGTGGTGGAACAACTGAATATCCACATGCCACAGATTGGATTTACACCACTACCATCATAAATATACCAAAATTAATTCAACCTGGGTCATAAGTATTTTTTTGATAAAATTATCTTATTTTATTTTTTTTATTTACATCCAAATTAGTTAGCATATAGTGCAACAATGATTTCAGGAGTAGATTCCTTAATACCCCTTACCCATCTAGCCCATCCCCCCTCCCACAACCCCTCCAGTAACCTGCTGTTCTCCATATGAAGAGTCTCTTATGTTTTGTCCCCCTCCCTGTTTTTATATCATTTTTGCTTCCCTTCCCTTGTGTTCATCTGTTCTGTGTCTTAAAGTCCTCCTATGAGTGAAGTCATATGATTTTTGTCTTTCTCTGACTAATTTCACTTAGCATAATACCCTCTAGTTCCATCCGCCTAGTTGCAAATGGCAAGATTTCACTCTTTTTGATTGTTGAGTGATACTTATAGCACATCGTTATCCATTCATCCATCGATGGACATTTGGGTTCTTTCCATACTTTGGCTATTGTTGATAGTGCTGCTATAAACATTGGGGTGCATGTGTCCCTTCAAAACAGCACACCTGTATCCCTTGGATAAATACCTAGTAGTGAAATTGCTGGGTCATAAGGTAGTTCTATTTTTAATTTTTTGAGGAATCTCCACAGTTTTCCAGACTGGCTGCACCAGTTTGCATGCCCACCAGGTGCAAAAGAGATTCTCTGTCTTCGCATCCTCGTCAACGTCTGTTGTTGCCTGAGTTGTTAATGTTAGCCATTCTGATAGGTGTGAGGTGGTATCTCATTGTGGTTTTGATTTGTATTTCCCTGATGATGAGTGATGTTGAGCATTTTTTGATGTGTCGGTTGGCCATCTGGATGTCTTCTTTGGAGAATTGTCTATTCATGTCTTTTGCCCATTTCTTCACTGGATTATTCGTTTTTTGGGTGTTGAGTTTGATAAGTTCTTCATAGATTTTGGATCTAACCCTTTATCTGTCATTTGTAAATATCTTCTCCCATTCTCTCAGTTGCCTTTTAGTTGTGCTGATTGTTTCCTTCGCTGTGCAGAAGCTTTTTATTTTGTTGAGGTCCCAGTAGTTCATTTTTGCTTTTGTTTGCCTTGCCTCTGGAGACGTGTTGAGTAAGAAGTTGCTGTGGCCACCGTCAAAGAGGTTTTTGCCTGCTTTCTCCTTGAGGATTTTGATGGCTTCCTGTCTTACATTGAGTTCTTTCATCCATTTTGAGTTTGTTTTTGTGTATGGTGTAAGAAGTGGTCCAGGTTCATTCTTCTGCATGTCGCTGTCCAGTTTTCCCAGCACCACTTGCTGAAGAGACTGTCTTTATTCCATTGGATATTCTTTCCTGCTTTGTCATAGATTAGTTGGCCATATGTTTGTGGGTCCATTTCTGGGTTCTCTATTCTGTTCCATTGATCTGAGTGTCTGTTTTTGTGACAGTACCATACTGTCTTGATGATTACAGCTTTGTAGTAGATGCTAAAATCTGGGATTGTGATGCATCCCGCTTTGGTTTTCTTCTTCAGTATTACATTGGCTACTCAGGGTCTTTTGTGGTTCCATACAAATTTTAGGATTGCTTGTTCTAGCTTCAAGAAGAATGCTGGTGCAATTTTGATTGGGACTGCATTGAATGTGTATATTGCTTCAGGTAGTGTTGACATTTTGACAATATTTATTCTTCCAATCTATGAGCATGGAATGTTTTTCCATTTCTTTGTATCTTCTTCAATTCCCTTCAAAAGCTGTCTATGGTTTTCAGCATACAGATCTTTTACATCTTTGGTTAGGTTTATTCCTAGGTATTTCATGATTCTTGGTTAGGAGATGCATTTTAAATTCAAAAACACAAAAAGGGTCGACTCGGTGGCTCAGCTGATTAAGTGTCCAACTTTGGCTCAGGTCATGATCTTATGGTTCATGGGTTCGAGCCCTGCGTCAGGCTCTGTGCTGACAGCTCAGAATCTGGAGCCTGCTTTAGATTCTGTGTCTATTTCTCTCTCTCTGCCCCTCCCCCACTTGCACTATGTCTCTCTTTCTCTCTCTCTCTCTCTCGAAAATAAATAGTTAAAAATTTTTAAATACAAATAGATTTAAAGTTAAAGGATAAAACAATATATTATACAAATGGTAACCACAAGAAAGTTGGAATAGCTATAGTAATATCGGACAAAACAGACTTTAGAACAAAAAATTTTCATAGAGATAGAGGTATTTTATACCAATAAAAGGGTCAGGGGCACCCAGGTGGCTTAATTGGTTGAGCATCTGACTCTTGATTTTGGTTCAGGTCACGGTCTCATGGTATGTGGAATTGAGTCCCATGTTGGCTATGCACTGACAGTGTAGAGGGTACTTGGGATTCTCTGCTCTCTCAGTCCCTACCCCTGCTCATGCTCTATAGCAAAATAAAAATTTTTTAAAAAGGGCCAATCCATCAGAAAGATATAACAGTTATATATGCACCTAACAGCATCAAAATACATGAGGAAAAACTAACAAAAATGAAGGGAGAAAGAAACAATTCAATTATAACAGTTGAAGACTTTCAACTTTTAATAATAGATAGAACAGGGGCCCTGGGTGACTCCTGGGTTAAGAGTCCGAATTCAGCCTGAGTCACAAACTTGTGCTTGGTGATTTCAAGCACTGGGCTTTGTGCTGATGGTGTAGAGCCTGCTTGGGATTCTCTCTCTCTCTCTCTCTCTCTCTCTCCCTCTCTCTCTCTCTGCACCTTCCCCATTCTCTCTCTCTCTCTCTCTCAAAATAAATAAATAAAAACTTTAAAAATATATAATAGAACACTTAGGCAGAAGATCAACAAGAAAATAGAAGCTTGGGGCACCTGGCTGGGCCAGTCAGTAGAGCATAAGACTCTTGATTTTGGGGTCATGAATTCAAGCCCCACATTGGGAGTAGAGATTATTTTTAAAAAATAGAAGACTTGAACAAAATTACAAACCAACTAGACCTAATAGAAGTCTATAGGATATCTCACTGACCAGCAAGTGGGTATACATTCTTCTCAAGTGCACATGGAACATACTCCAGAATAGACCATATGCTAGGCAATAAAACAAACCACAATAAATTTGAAAGATTAGAAATACCACTAAGTTGTTTTCTTCTACTACAGAATAAAAGTAGAAAAAAAAAACAGAAAGAAATTTGGGAAAATCACAAATATGTGGAGATTAAACAACCACTCCTAAATAACAAATGGATCAAAAAGAAATCAAATGGTAAATTATAAGGTATATTGAGATGAATAAAACTGAAGATATTACATACCAAAACTTATGGGATGCAGCTAAAGCAATGCCTATTGCTGTAAATGCCTATTAAAAAAGGAAGATCTCAAATCAATAACCTAACTTTCTACTGTAAGACCCTAAAAAAGAGCAAACTAAACCTAAAGCAAATAGAAGGAAGGCATTAAAAAAGACTAGACAGAAACTAATGAAACAGATAATAGAAAAAACAGAGAAAATCAATAGAACCAAAAGCTGATTCTCAGGGCATCTGGGTGGCTCAGTTGGTTGAGCCTATGACTTCAGCTCAGGTCATGATCTCATGGTTCATGAGTTTGAGCCCGATGTCGGGCTCTGTGCTGACAACTCAGAGCCTAGAACTTGCTTCAGATTCTGTGTCTCCCTCTCTCTGCCCCTCCCCTGCTTGCACTCTGTCTCTCTCTCAAAAATAAATTAAAAAAAAACATTTAAAAAAGCTGGTTCTCTATAAATATCAACAAAATTGACAAACATTTAGATTGATTACCCAGGGGAAAGAAAGAAAGAAAATTCAAATTACTAGAGTCGGAAATGAAAGAGGATATTACTACTGACTTTACAGAAATAAAAGGACTGTGAAGGAATACTATGAATAAGTGTATGCCAATACATTAGATAACATAGACAAAATGGGCAAATTCCTAGAAAGACACAAACTACCAAAACTGACTCCAGATAAAATAGCAAATATGAACACACCTATAATAACGAAATTAATTAGTAAACAAAAAGCTACTGAGATGGAAAAGTCTAGGTCTAGATGGCTTCACCAGTGAATTCTACCAAACATATAAAAATCAATGAGTATCACTTCTTCAAAAATTTTTCCAAAAAAATAGAACAGAATACTTCCTCACTCATTCTATGAGGCCAGTATTATCCTGTTACCAAAACCATACAAAGATATCACATGATGCATTTGAACAAGACTCAAAGCAAGTAAATGGTAAGCATGTTACTTCTATGACTCCTAACAGTCAGCAGAGGCCACCCTTTTGGTTCTATTCAGAACTTACTTCCAACACAAAATCACATTCTAAAAAACACAAATGACCAAGAAACCCAATCATACCCTTTCTTACATGTGTTATTTCCTTATATTTGTCAACCACTTATATTGAAAATATGACAAAGAAGGAAAGGGAGAGGCACCTGCCTAGCTCAGAAAAGCATGTGACCCTTGATCTTGGGGTTGTGAGTTTGAGCCCCACATTGGGTAGAAGATTACATAAATTAAAAAAAAAAAACTTAAAATAAAGAATGAAAGGGAAAGCGAGAGCAACCCACAGTTCATTCTCTTTTCAGTCCTTTTGTAGAATGTCCATATGTGCAGGTATCAAGAAGAGAAATAAAAATAGTTTAGTTTTGTGCAACATTTCCTTCATTCTGGTAAGAAATAAATACATATGCATGTATAAGCTACAAAAGATGAACTGTGCAATTTTAGTGATTCTACATAGGAGTCAAATGCTCTTGGGGTGCCTGGGTAGTTCAGTCAGTTAAGCATCCAACTCTTGGTTTCAGCTCGGGTCATGGTCTCACAGTTCATGAGCTCAAGTCCCACATTGGGCTCTGTGCTGGTGGCATGGAGCCTGCATGGGATTCTCTCCCTCCCTCTCTCTCTGCCCTTCCCCTGCTTGCTTGCTCTCTCTCTCTTTCTCGAAATAAATAATCGTTAAAAAAAGTAATAACAAATATAAAAAGGAGTCCAATGCTCTTGTGTTTGCATTTAAAACTAGCATCAAGGGGCACCTGGGTGGCTCTGTGGGATAAGCATCCAACTTCAGCTTTCATGATCTCACAGTTCATGAGTTCAAGCCCTGGATAAGCAGGCTCTGTGCTGACAGCTCAGAGCCTGGAGCCTGCTTCAGATTCTGCATCTCCCTCGATCTCTACCCCTCCCCCACTCACACTCTGTCTCTGTCTTCTTCAAAAATAAACATTAAAAAATTTTTGATAAAAAAATAAAACTAGCATCAAAGAATACAATGCTGAACTATATAATTCATGCCAATAATCATTTAAAATTTTACTTTTCCCTTTCTTAGAACAATATTATTTTTCCATATTTTGCTTTTTATTTTTAAAATTTTCTTTAAACCCAAGTTAGTTAACATATAGTGTAATAATGGTTTCAGGAATAGAATTTAGTGATTTATCACTTACATGTAACACCCAGTGCTCATCCCAGCAAGTGTCCTCCTTAATGCCCATTACCAATCCCCTCCACTCAACACCCCTCCAGCAAACCTCAGCTTGTTTCTATATTTAAGAATCTCTTAGGCTCTGCCTCCCTCTCTGTTTTTGTCTTAATTTTCCTTCCATTCCCCTTTGTTCATCTGTTTTGTTTCTTAAATTCCACATATGAATGAAATCATAAGATATTTATCTTCCCTGACTGACTTATTTTGCTTAGCATAATAATACACTCTAGTTCCATCCATTTTGTTGCAAATGATGAGATTTCATTCTTTTTGATCATTGTGTAATATTCCATTGTCTATATATGCCATTTCTTCTTTATCCATTCATTCGTCAGTCGATGGACATTTGGGTTCCTTCCATAATTTGGCTATTGTTGATAGTTGTGCTATAAACATTGGGTGCGTGTGCCCCTTTGAATCAGCATTTTTGTATCCTTTGGATAAATACCTAGTAGTGCAATTGCTGGGTCATAGGGTAATTCTTTTTTTTTTTTTTTTTTTAATGCCCAGGTTATTTATTTATTTATTTATTTACCATTTATTCAGTTTTTGAGAGAGAGAGAGAGACAGACAGAGCGTGAGCAGGGTAGGGGCAGAGAGAGAGGGAGACACAGAACCTGAAGCAGGCTCCAGGCTCTGAGCTGTCAGCACAGGGCCTGATGCAGGGCTCAAACTCACAAACCATGAGATCATGACCTGAGGTGAAGTCAGACGCTTAACTGACTGTGCCACCCAGGCGCCCTGGGTAATTCTATTTTTAATTTTTTGAGAAACCTCCATACTGTTTTCCAGAGTAGCTATACCAGTTTGTATTCCCACCCACCAGCAGTGAAAAAGTAGAACAATATTACCTAATAAATAAAAAGCACCATGTCAAGGTCAACAGCAATGTTTATAAATCCTCTGATAGCATGTAGCTTTGATATGATGTGATAAAATGGTACTTTATCTCTGTGATATTCCTCCCAAAAACCCATTATCCCAGTCTAACCAAGAGAAAAAAACCAGCCAAATCCTATTAGATGACCATTCTACAAACACCTGACTAGTACTCAAAATTGTAAATGTCATCAAAATCAGAGAAAGTCCAAGAAATTGTAATAGCCAAGGGGAACCTAAGGAGATATGACAACTAAAAGTAATGTGGTATTCTGGATGGGGCTCAGGAGTAGAAAAGGTAAAACAAAGGACTAGGAAAAAACAAAGGAAATTTTAATAAAATATAGACTTCAGCTAATGATAATATGTCAATATTGTTTCCTTAGTTCTAACAAATGTACCATATTAATGTAAGGTGCTACTGGATGTGGAATATATGAGAATCCTCTATATCTTCTTAATTTTTCTTTGAATCTAAAACTGTTCTAAAAAATGAAGTCTATTTAAAAAAAGAACATGGAAAGTCGAAAGAGAGACCACAGGAGAAAGAAAAGCTTTATATTTCAGTCCCTTTAAAGGCACATTTTTCGTGCTCTTTGAACAAGGGGCCTTGCATTATCATTTTACACAGGGCATCACAAATTATGTAGCTTACGCTGCCTCTGTCCCAACCTCTGTCATCCAGCCCTGAGACTGGGGTTGTCCTGGGCCCTTCTGAGAGTCCCTGAGGCCAAGGGGAAGGCTGTGAGTATATATGTTGGAGTCTAGCAGGGAAGGTCAACATAGGACAAGTTCTATGCTCTGAGCTTGTTTGGATTCTGGGAAAAGCAGCAGAAGCAGCCACAGTCTGGAGAGGTCCCCACTCAGGCCAAACGGTGTTCCTAAGGGAAGCCCCTCCCCACCATGGTAGGCAGCATGAAGTCCTAGCATCCTAGAGCAGAAAGGGACCTCATTTATTGTTCTACCACAACTCTTTCCTCCACCTTTTAGAGAGAAGGAGGACACAGACAGAGGCATGAAGATGGGTAGAAGGCTCCCAGGCCTCCAGAGTCTTCCAGTGAGTAAGTGACAGCCTGGATCCTGCCCAGCCCAGAGCCTGGTACTGCCTCCCTTTGGCCCAGGTTGGACCTGCCTTCCCAGTCCCTGAGTAATTTCCCAGCAGCCTGAGTTGCTACTCAGAGTCCCTTCCTTGTTTCTCTGGACATAAGCAGAGTGACAGAGGGTAGGGAGGGAGAGAGGGAAAGGGAGGGAGAGAGAGAGAGAGAGAGACAGAGAGAGAGAGAGAATGAGAATGAGAATGTACCCAGTTAGGATGAGGCCAGAAGCAGAAAAGAGAAGACTCTTGTCATTCCATTTCCACTTGGCTATTTGGGAGAGCCTGAGAGCTATAGGCTGAATAGGGCCTGCTGCAATCGACAGCAGCTAATCTTGAGACTAAAGTACTGCCATGGGTGTCATTAGGAAAGAATGCAGAGGTGGCAGAAGAAGGGGGAACCTCTGAGCTGGAGAGGGCATTTCTCCTCAACTCCAGGCAGACAGGCCCTGCAAAGTAAAACCAGACCTCCATGGAGTCTGTGTTGTAGACAGGCTCAGAGGGAGGGGCTCTGTTTCTGCCACAGAAGT
This sequence comes from Panthera pardus, assembly GCF_024362965.1. Lineage (NCBI taxonomy): Eukaryota > Metazoa > Chordata > Mammalia > Carnivora > Felidae > Panthera > Panthera pardus. The sequence goes on along the minus strand of NW_026526843.1, from coordinate 43,696,374 downwards.
GCAGCCTCACCAGGGAACAGGAATCCCTAAACCAGAAACTCACTCTGGACTTCCTCAGATCCCCAGAGAAAGGCCACGCCCCTGGAGACGGTTGTCATGGCAGCAGCTGCCTGGGGCTGACTGCCTTCCCCCTTGCTTGCATGGCTGCCCTGCTTGCCTTCTGATACCTTCAGCTCCTGCTACCTGAAAAGGCCTGTACTGTCCACCCTGGCTGCATGTAAATGTACCTGGAGCCCACTGCCCAGGAACTGTTTTACAAGGTGGTTAAAGGTTCCCTCTCTTACATCATACTGCTAGGGTTTCAATCCTATCTCGGCTAGTATCACGTGTGTTTCCATCGGAACAATTTGTAACCTCCAAGAACCTTAGTTTCACCTTTAAAATGGCATTTCTTAGACTTAAACCCTCCCTAGAAATTTTGACCTAAGCAACATGTCCTCACAGGGCCCTAAGTCAGCAGTATCAAATCAAATCCAAGAGAAGGGTTATTTCATAGCCCTCACCCCAACTACACACAAACAAGTAGCAGACCACATTCCCTTGTAACAAATGGTGTCACCACGGCAGAAGCACCATCATCTTATTTCCTCTTGAGAGCGCTTTCTCTCAAGGGAACCCCAAATCAGTTACTGTCAGGCAGAGACTTAGAGCCAACACAAAGACATTGTTTTCATTCTTCCATTCCCAGTTCTAATTCTTTATATCTCCCTTTTCTGACCCCCATGTTTACTAAATTCTCATCAAGGGTTAATTTATAGTGGTTTGGGAGCTTTCAGAGGCAACTGTGTCCTCTATCAGCAGCGCTAGAAAGGAATCCCACCCTACAAAGTCACATTGAGAGAGGAAAGGAGGGGAACTGGCCTGGCAGGACACACTCTTGGCTGCCAAACCCAACAGGGGAAAATAATTTTTTCATTTGAAGTTAGAGTTCTTTGCTGAGATCTCCTCCAGATCTTTCCTGAGCTTGCTGAATTTATCATCCTATTTAGTACTAATGGCATGCTTTAAATTAATATTTTGTAGTAATGTGCTGAATGACAGAATTTGGATTCTGTCCAAGAATAAGGGAGTAAATCTAACAAGACAACATTTAACCCAGAAAAACAGAAGCTTCTATACTTGGGTTAAAATTAAAATTATTCACATATATGCACCCCTGTTTTTTGCAGTATTTACAATAGCCAAACTATGAAAGCAGCCCAAGTGTCCATTGATAGATGAATGGATAAAGAAGATGTTGTATATATACACAGTGGAATATTATTCAGCCATAAAAAAGAATGAAATCTTGCCATTTGAAACATGGATGGAGCTAGAGTATAAGGCTAAGTGAAATAAGCCAGTCAGAGAAAGACAAATACCGTATGATTCACTCATATGTAGAATTTTTAATGTTTATTTTTGAGAGAGAGAGAGAGAGTCAGAGACAGAGCATGAGCAGGGGAGGGGCAGAGAGAGGGAGACAAAGAATCAGAAGCAGGCTCCAGGCTCTGAGCTGTCAGCACAGAGCCCGATGCAGAGCTTGAACTCACGAACGCAAGATCATGAACTGAGCTAAAGTTGGACACTTAACACTTAACCAACTGAGCCACCCAGGCGTCCCACTCATATGTAGAATCTAAGAAATGAATAAACAGAGGGGAAAAAAGAGATACACCAAAAAAAAAAAAAAAAAAAAAACCACACTCTTAACTATAGAGAACAAATGGTTACCAGAGAGGAAGTAGGGGGTGGGGAATGGGTGAAATAGGTAAAAGAGATTAAGGGTACACTTATCTTCATGAGCACTAAGTAATATATATATATAGAATTATTGAATACTATATTGTACACCTGAAAGTAATTTAACACTATATGTTAACTGTACTGGAATGAAAATTTTTAAAATTAAAGTGATTCATATAAGGCTATTAACAGGGATGTGTGAAACAGATTTGGGAGTGTCAGGTGATTGCAATTTAAAGTGGATTCAACTGTGTAATATGGCATCCACAAAATATAACTATGATCTTAGGATTCATCTACAGGTGTGTAGTGGCTATTCTATAGTGAAGGGTGTGATAAGATCACTCCATTCAACACAAGGCAGAACATTCAGTATTTTTTCAGAGACATTTATGAATTCAGGAGCATGTAAGATGGTGAGTGACTTAGAAAAAGTATATCACATTAGAAAGAACTGAAAATAACTGGGAAGGTTAAGACTAAAAAAAGTCTTGGTGTGATTGTTTAAGGATTAAATGAGATAGCATATTGAAAATGCTTAGCACGATGCCTGGCATAAGTGTTCAATTAATGTTAATTAAAAAACAATAATTAGTAATATTATTAGCGTTAGGTCATACTATTATTATTACTATTTCTATTATTATAGTTAATGCTTACAGGGTGCTTTCTATGTGCTAGGCACCTTTCCAAGTCCTTTACATATACTGACTCATTTACTGATTTTATCAATCCATTGAGATAGGTACTATAATGTCTCCAATTTTGCAGATGAAGAAGTTGAGTCACAGAAAATTTAAGTGGATTGCCTGGTATGTCTCACAGCTGGGAAAGGGAAAGAACTAGAATATTAACTCTAATACTTGTTTTGTACCACTCCAGAAAGTAGAATCAACACCAATGTATGTCAACTACTGGGAAGCAGACCTCAGCTCAACAAAAGTAAAACTACTCTGAATAAAACTGTCTGAAATTTCAATGGGTGTCTTTTAAGGTAGTGAGTTCTCCATCACAGGATGTAAGGGGGAAAAGGTCAGAAATGATGAAATGCAAATAAAATGGGGGTCCTCTTGGAAAGAGATGAGGCCAAACTTTGGTGAAAAGAATAAAGAAGGTATAGTGAAACTTGGCTTTTAAAAGACACACATCACTGAAAAATGGAAAAGTAAAAGTTAGAGAAAAGATATAAAAGTGAACTAATATCTGTCTTGCTTCTACCTTAACACAAAATAAATTAGATGTTGGAAAAAAAAAGCTCTTAAACTGGGAAATTTCCTGAATGAATTTCTGTTTGGAAACTTACTAGATGGCCTGGACTTGAAAAAAAAATCCCAGGGTCCTAACAGATCTGACAGCCATCAACCCTAAAGTATAAAATACAGAGAGGAGAGGTATAGTCTACTTTCCAGAAGAAAGGGCACCTGCATGAGAAGTAGCATCCAGGCTGATGTGAGTAGGTAAGATGCAGGGATGAGAGACTGAAGATCATAACACCATTAGATTCAGGGGCACCTGGGTGGCTCAGTCTGTTAAAAGTCCCACTTTGGCTCAGGTCATGATGGCATGGTTTGTGAGCTCGAGCTCCGCTTCGGGCTCCGTGCTGATGGCATGGAGTCTGCTTGGAATTCTCCCTCTCGCCCTCTCTCTTTCTCTGCCCCCCCCCAACTCACGCTCGCCCTCTCAAAATAAACTTAAAAAAAAAACACCATTAGATTCAAACATACATACTTGTAAAGACAATTGAGTATGTTAATATGGTTTTAATCCTGTTACTCCATGTGTGATGAACAGAATTATTGCATAGTTGAATATGAATGTCTTCTGTGCTGAATCTTTTGGATACAGCAGTCCAGGAGCCAGATATTTGCTGATTTAATGAATTAATATATATACACTTTATCAACCAGCAACACCAAGAGGTGGCCGCTTAAGGATTTAGAATCCCAGAAAAATATTTCTTCTATTATGAATAATTACTGAAGAGTGTGTGTTTGCGTGTGTGTATGTATCACACACACACATAATAGTATATATAGGGGTGCCTGGCTGGCTCACTTGGTGGAACATGCAACTCTTGATCTCTGGGTCGAGTTGGAACCCCATGTGTGGCGTGGAGTTTACCTAAATTTTTTTTAATTATATATATAATGCCACACTCTCCACCCCAAATGCTCCCATTTCAGAAAATAAATCTTTAGATTTTTTGTACTTAGATGGACAAATGTGTATTTTGATTTATGAAAATCATCAAAGTATTTATGTTTTTAGATTTGCATACTTTACAAACAACTCTTTCTAGAGTTCTAGAACTGAATGATTACTATTGAGACTGCAGCCTCTATTTGTGATACAGGTTTGGGGGCTCAAAAAATCCTCAGGTCATGGAAAAGTGAAAGTTTATCTTCCATAAAAGTGACAAGAAGTGAAAACCATGTTGATAGAGCATAAACGGACATGATGGAGTCATGGGTATGGATGTGGATTAAGACTGGGAAAGGAGACATATGATACTGATTCATTAAGTAAAAATAGTCAAATTTCAGTGCAGGATCTGGACTGTAGGTGAAATAATGGGCCTTGGTGTTTGACAACAGGAGAATAAGAGGTGGTATCAGGGTAAGCAGCAAAGAGGAAGAGGCAATAACTCCCAAGACTGGATGCTGACAGTCTCTGGTAACCAGAAAAGGCAAATATAAACAAAGAGGTGAGCGACGAAGCCTGGTGTGTTGAGAGTTGCGAAATACAGGAAGGGTGCTACAGCAAGGCCGCCGGTCAAAGTGGTTAACTGGGGATCTGAGCTAGGCGGTGACGCGCGGCCCTCACGTGACCAGGAGCCTATGTCTGCCCAAGTCCCTCTCGTCCAGGTCCTTTTTGCTTGTCCAGACACCGTCTGCCTACTGCCCTTTGGTCAAGGGGAAAAAGCAGGAGGAAGTAAGTCCCCTTGGTCCCCTTAAATCGGTTTGAGTGTCGATGCTGCCCAATAACCCCCGGGATCGGGATGGCAGAGAGTATCAGGCCTTTCCCTATCTCCAGCCCCGCCCCCCCGCTCCCACATTTCGGTGTAGAAAATGGTGGCCTTGGGGCGAGGTGGGGAGGTGAATGGGGCCCCCTGGGAGTCACAGACTTAGAAATAGTTTCTAAATAATCCTTCGCTTCCACTTGCCCCCTGAAAAGAAATGACGAACACTGCGAGGTATAGGATGGTGGGGCATGGGGGAGGGGAGGCAGTGGGGGCTGGCGCGGGGGCGGCGGCTAATGCCCAGGAAAGGGACGTATGTTGTCAGTTAGTCCTTCCCTCCTCCCCACTCCCCGCCCCCTACCCTGTCTTGCGTCTGTCTGCAGGTCTGCGGGTCACAGCGGTGTGCCTCGAGGAGAGGAGGCCTAGAGCAAACCGCCAGGAGAGGTCCAGGTCAGGGAAGGGGTGGGCAATGGCCCGGGATGGGGTGCGTGGGAGGACGCTGACTGGAACGGAGTCCGCAGTACCACCGCCCCGCCCCGCCCCTGTCACAATGGGAGAGGCCTCTGGCAAGGCCTGCTGGGAAAATGGTGGGCTTTCGGGAGGGAGGGGGCGAGCGGGGCTAACTGGGTGCGGCGCGGTCCCTAGAGCCAGAGAGCCCCTCGACAAGCATAGGTGGGGGACCTGGGCCCCCAACTCAGGAAAAGGCAGTTATGGGAACCCGTGGCCGGGGTTTTGATCCAGCCACCAAGTGTGTTTACTCGACTCTGCCTTGTCTCCTATGAATAACTGTACTTAAAGAGGATCCTCAACATGGAAAAATCCTGCAAAGAAAATGAAGAACAGCCAGAGAGCGCGCCCAAGACGGATGACGAACGGCCTCCTGTGGAACACTCTCCCGTAAAGCAGTCTCCGGAAGAACCGTCTTCCGAAGAGCAGTCGGAGGAGGAGGAGTTCTTTCCTGAGGAGCTCCTTCCTGAGCTCCTTCCCGAGATGCTCGTGTCCGAGGAGCGCCCTCCTCCGGAGCGCCTTTCTAGAAGAGACCTTTTTGAAGAGCGCCCTCCCATGGAACAGCCTCCTTGTGGAGTGGGAAAACATAAGCTGGAAGAAGGAAGCTTCAAAGAGAGGCTGGCTCGCTCTCGCCCGCAATTTAGAGGGGACATACACGGCCGAAATTTGAGCAACGAGGAGATGATAAAGGTGGCAGAGGAGATGGAAGAAATGAAAAGAGTACGAAACAAATTAATGGTCATGCATTGGAAGGCGAGACGGAACCGTCCTTATCCTATTTAATGTGTTCGGCCTTTAATTGTTTCCCCTGATAGAAGGTTGCCACCTGAACTTTGTTTGCATTTTCTCATCTCATGCACTTTCCCCATCTCAATTTTAACTTTTTGCGTGGCTTTATTTTAGGTGTTTTGCTTGTAACTGGCATAAAATTGGGTTTTCCCCACCCACAAGCTGCAAGTCTCCCTCTCACCCATTTGCATGAAAAGGTGTACATTATATATTGTGAAGTGAAAACAACAATTTTCAAAAAGTATATGTAGCATCCCATTTTTGTAAAAAATGTATATTTGTATATTAATATGCAAAGAAAAAACTGAAAGTATATACTTAAATGTCTTAACAGTGGCTATCCATGTGGTAAGATAACAGGTGTTTTGGTTTTTCATTTTGCTTAATAGGAGCTTCTCATTTTTCAAGACAAACATATTTTGCTTTTGTTGAAAAAAAACAATATGGGGGAAAAATTTAAAAACTATCAATCAACTTATAAAGACAATGTGGCACTTAATAAATACTTGTCAGAACTTTAAAGAAAAGTAAATCCCATGTTTCCTTTAAATCTCTTAGGCAGAAAAATAAACCAGGTACTTCTACTTAAGGGTCATTCTTTTCCTATTTAAATAGGAATAATGCTGGATTTACAAGGCTGCTGTGGAGCCAAACGAAGATCCTAGAGCTCTATGGTTTTCCTCCACCTGCATATGCAGGGCCCCCAACCCCTATAAGGTACCCTTCAAATACAGTGGATAGAACCCAAAGGAGGTTTCACTTACACTCACAAATAATTCCTGTGAGATTCCAGGTGAATGCCACATTCTATTTCTGTCCTGCTATTCCCTTCCCTTGGACACTGCCACATCTACTGGGAATAGCTGCCCTTTTTCCTGGGTCTTGGTCCTTCCATGACCCCCACGACAGCCAAGGTGCCTGGGTCCTCCAGTTGCAAAGCTTCACTGATTTCTCTGGAGTCCCTCTGAGCCAAAGCTGAACTCAGTCTCCTACAGGTAAATGGAGAATGCCCCTCCTTTGGTTTTAATATTATACAGGTGCATATCGTCCCAGTGCTGCTTAAACCTCAATGTTTTAAAGAATTCTTAGCAAAATTGTCCCTTTTTTTCTGAAAGCTTCTCTTTTCTCCACTGGATTCAAACATGAGTTCACTGAGACCTGGGCTAGGAGACAAACTTGCAAGCCAGACACAATGCTATGTATTCAGAATTGGAATCTCTCCCAATAATCTCCAAAAATGACTAAGGTTTTAGGTACCTAATATTTGCCTTAGGGTGAGTTCCCTCCCAAGGGTTTCTGGCAAGCTTGCCTTAACCAAGTCAGCTGACTTGCTCAACTTGTATAAATTAGAGAGGAAGGTAAGACTTAGCCTCAAGTTAGGACATTTCCCCTCTACTCCACCCCTCATCACCAAGAAACATTCAAAAGTACTTTGTAAGTCATTAAAGTATTATCTATGTGTATGCATATACATATATATGCCTGTGTGTATCAGATATTATGATTTCTCAAACTACCCTCATAACACCTAAGATTTTGTTTTATTGTTCCTGTTGATTCTAGAAACATGGATAGTGGTTAATTTTTTTAAATTATGACCCAGTCATGAACCCTGAGTTTGTCTGATTGACTATGTAGCTTCAGTATGTTCACTTCTCTAGAAAGTATGATTTGCAGTCCCAAAAGGATCACTGTGGGGAGGAATTCCTTCACCAAATTCAACATTAAAATTATTTACATATTTTATATATCAGCATTTCTCTTATAAAAAATGCAAAGACTGGGCTCTACCCCAGACCCACTGCATTTCCTTTTCTGTCAATTACCACACAAGTTAGAGAACCACTGCTATATGCAGTATACTCCTGGTTTTAGTAAGAATAAATTATAATATAAAAGAAAATGCAGATTATTGTATCAGAATTTAAAAGGGTGAAAGGCTTGGGGCTCCTGGCTGCCTCAGTCTGGTTAAGTGACCTACTCTTGGTAGGTCTCACAGTTCATGAGTTCTAGCCCTGCAGCTGGCAGTGTGGAACCTACTTAGGATTCTCTCTCTCTCCCTCTCTCTCTGCCCCTCCCCTGCTCATGCTGTGTCTCTCTCTCTCAAAATACACTTTTCTAAAAAAGTGAAAGCCTTGTCCAAGCATATTTTTAAGAAACTAAAAACAACCTTATCAATTTTGCTACATAAGATATAGAATTTGGGGCGCCTGGGTGGCTCAGTCAGTTATGTGTCCAACTTCAGCTCAGGTCATGATCTCACAGTCTGTGAGTTTGAGCCCCACGTCGGGCTCTGTGCTGACAGCTCAGAGCCTGGAGCCTGCTTCAGATTCTGTGTCTCCCTCTCTCTCTGCTGCTCCCCTGCTCATGCTCTGTCTCTCTCTGTCTCAAAAGCAAATGAAAACATTAATTTAAAAAAAAAAAGATATAGAATTCTTGCAGCAAAGCAAGACTATACACAGAATGAAAAGCTAAGAGGACAATAAAATAACAAGATAGATTTTCCACGACTAACATTATGGAATGCCTTGCAATCCTTTCTTCCAATATGAGAAAAATGCATCAAAAGTAAATTTAAAGTTGTTTGGTAATCAGCTCACAAAATGGTAAGCCAGCCCTGTGCCCTTGACTTTTCTTTTGTTTTTATTTTTCACTGTATGTTGCCATTTGGGGGGGGATCTTCATGTCTCCAGACCATTTCTTCAAGGTCATGGCAGCTTGATGGATGCTGGTTGGGCTGGATTCCATTGGAGTGAAATAAGTTTCCAGAGGCTCACTGTACCAGTTTGACAAGACAGGAAGAATCCAACTCTCTGGCTCTCAGAGGGGTGGCATTCAGGCAGGATGTGGAAGGGTTCACCCAAGTCACACTCCTCTGCAGGGTGCGTCTGATTTTGGTTTCTCTGCTCCAGGCTGCAGCAGGCACCAGACCCTCTGAGGCTGATGGCCAGATTGTCCTGGACATACCTCCTGGGGGGCAACAACTGTCCCCATTGCCAAGTCAGAACACTTTGCCTTTCCTTCATTTTCCCTTTCTCTTTTGGGGAACTTTTTTTAGGGGAAGAGATAAAGTCCCAAGGATTCATAACTGGAAACATTGGTTGGGATAGTCTTTAAGTAGGCAGATGTCCGACCTGGGTCTGACCAAGTAACTTGAGGCTGAAGCAGAAGGAGCTGGCTCTTCTCTGAGTTTAATAAGTTAGCCTTTCCATAAATGGGATTAGACCTCAGACAAGACCTCAAGCATCCTTCTTCTACTCACCTTGTGTAGACTCCCCAAGGGGCCTCAGACATGCCCCAGCCTGTTTTGGTGATTCTGCAGTGAACATTGCTCTGTACATGCAGTGCCTCTGATGTCTGTGTCATCCTAGGCCCAGAGGCAGAGGAGACTCCAGGTAAAGAGAATTTGCAAAGGCATGTGGTCTAACCACTTAGGAGAAAAGGGGGTTCACCTCCTGTGTGAGTACCCCTATGCATTTTAGGACCTGCCCATGACTTGGGGGCCAGGGGCATTGGTGGTAGAGGTTCAGCAGCATCTACAGCCTGGTTCTCTGAGTCTCTTAACCACCTCCATGCCCAAACAGAAGGCTAGTATTTCGATCACATATCCAAGAAGCAACTTGCCTGGGCAACCCCACAGCAAAAAGCATTGAGGACTCTGGCCCCTAGAGAAAGCCCTCTTTTAACCAGAATGATCTGGCTTTTAGGACGCAGTGCTTGAGAGTGGGAGCCCCTCTGGTGAGGTAGCATAGAGAGATCAGATTCGGACTCCTTGTAAAACACCAGAGATCCCTTCCTCTCCCATTCAGAAATACTAACCCAAACTCAATTATTTTTACAAATAAGAAATAAAATTATACAAAAAAAAGAAAGAAAATTATACAGATAAATAAGAGACAGATCCTTTGTTCTAATTCATATTTGTCAGAATCAAATTCTGCATTCTCCCCACTCTATACACTCCAATTTATTTTTTAATTAATTAATTTAAAATAAGCTCTACCCCAATGTAGGGCTTAAAACTCACAACCCTGAGGTCAAGAGTCTCATGTTCCACCAACTGAGCCAGCTAGGCATCCCACACTACCTCCAATTTAGATTGTAGTTTTTCAGGCCTTAGGGAATAATTGATTTAGAGTTAATAAGTATTGTAAGCTTGTGCATTTGGGTGAGTTTTTACATTATTATCTTTCTCCAGTTGGAAATGTACACTAGGAAGTTAGATGTAAGTGTCTAGAGTTTGGAAAAGAAATTGGCATGGAAATATGGATTGTGGCTGGTGGTACCTGATATGTAGTAAGGACCACTTGAATATTTATTGAATTGAATGAATGAAGAGCCCGATTATTGAATGAGGAACTCAATTATATATCCTTCTAACTTTTTCTATGAATATGTATTTTTCAAACAGAAGTGGGATTGTACTGAATGTACTGATTCATAACTTATATGTAAAAAAATGAACGTTTTCTTTTTTTTTTCAATATATGAAATTTATTGTCAAATTGGTTTCCATACAACACCCAGTGCTCATCCCAACAGGTGCCCTCCTCAATACCCATCACCCACCCTCCTCTCCCTCCCACCCCCCATCAACCCTCAGTTTATTCTCAGTTTTTAAGAGTCTCTTATGCTTTGGCTCTCTCCCACTCTAACCTCTTTTTTTTTCCTTCCCCTCCCCCATGGGTTTCTGTTAAGTTTCTCAGGATCCACATAAGAGTGAAAACATATGGTATCTGTCTTTCTCTGTATGGCTTATTTCGCTTAGCATCACACTCTCCAGTTCCATCCACGTTGCTACCAAGGGCCATATTTTGTTCTTTCTCATTGCCATGTAGTACTCCATTGTGTATATAAACCACAATTTCTTTATCCATTCATCAGTTGATGGACATTTAGGCTCTTTCCATAATTTGGCTATTGTTGAGAGTGCTGCTATAAACACTGGGGTATAGGTGCCCCTATGCATCAGTACTCCTGTATCCCTTGGGTAAATTCCTAGCAGTGCTATTGCTGGGTCATAGGGTAGGTCTATTTTTAATTTTCTGAGGAACATCCACACTGTTTTCCAGAGTGGCTGCACCAATTTGCATTCCCATCAACAGTGCAAGAGGGTTCCCGTTTCTCCACATCCTCGCCAGCATCTATAGTCTCCTGATTTGTTCATTTTGGCCACTCTGACTGGCGTGAGGTGATATCTGAGTGTGGTTTTGATTTGTATTTCCCTGATGAGGAGCGACGTTGAGCACCTTTTCATGTGCCTGTTGGCCATCCGAATGTGTTCTTTAGAGAAGTGTCTATTCATGTTTTCTGCCCATTTCTTCACTGGGTTATTTGTTTTTCGGGTGTGGAGTTTGGTGAGCTCTTTATAGATTTTGGATACTAGCCCTTTGTCTGATATGTCATTTGCAAATATCTTTTCCCATTCCATTGGTTGCCTTTTAGTTTTGTTGGTTGTTTCCTTTGCTGTGCAGAAGCTTTTTATCTTCATAAGGTCCCAGTAATTCATTTTTGCTTTTAATTCCCTTGCCTTTGGGGATGTGTCGAGTAAGAGATTGCTACGGCTGAGGTCAGAGAGGTCTTTTCCTGCTTTCTCCTCTAGGGTTTTGATGGTTTCCTGTCTCACATTCAGGTCCTTTATCCATTTTGAGTTTATTTTTGTGAATGGTGTGAGAAAGTGGTCTAGTTTCAACCTTCTGCATGTTGCTGTCCAGTTCTCCCAGCACCATTTGTTAAAGAGACTGTCTTTTTTCCATTGGATGTTCTTTCCTGCTTTGTCAAAGATGAGTTGGCCATACGTTTGTGGATCTAGTTCTGGGGTTTCTATTCTATTCCATTGGTCTATGTGTCTGTTTTTGTGCCATGAACGTTTTCTTTAAATCTCTGTACCAAGACAATATTGATTTTAAATAGTATGGTTTTATTTTTTTTTAATTGTCAATATTTATTTATATTTGAGAGAAAGAGAAACACAGTGTGAGTGGAAGAGGGGAAGAGAGAGATGGAGACAGAATCCAAAAGCAAGCTCCAGGCTCTGAGCTGTCAGCACAGAGCCCCATGCCAGTCTCAAACCCATGAGTGGTGAGATCATGACGGGAGCCGAAGTCAGAGGCTTAACTGACTGAGCACCTAGGCGCCCCTTAAATCATATTAGAAACTAGAAATAAGCTCGCCATCTGGTGACCAGAGCCAGAACTATGAGTTCAACACCACTAACAAAGGAGAGAGGGAAGGAGAGAAACTATTGGCTTGATATGAGGGAGGGGAATACCTCAACCCTGATTCACACTGGAATGACACAGTATCAGCCTCTTCCTGGGGGCTGAGGTGGCACAAGAAGCAATGTATGCTTAGATGGTTTTTCCCTGTCTCAAGTCAAGATAAGTATATGTGTGCATGTGTCCATGTGTTTAAACTAAAAAGACTTATACTATTTTCACTTTTTTTCTGATTGTGGAAGTTATATGTTCCTAGTAGAAAATATATGCATATGTAGAAAAGTAGAAAAGGAAAGATAAATTACCTATAATTCCCCTATCTAGGAGAAATAATTGTTAATATTGTTGTATATTTACTTATTGTGTGTATATCTCCTTTTATGTACTCTATCAATTTACTTTTTAAATATAATGTGTATTATTTTACCTGTTTATATATTATACATTCAAATACTTTTATCTGTTATTTATATATTTGTAGTTATATCTTATAGCATATATTTTATTTATTCCTTTATTTTTCTTTGCACATATGCCATGACATTCATCTATATGGGTATTCTATTAACCACACCCTTTGATGGTGATGTCTATAGGGAAGATAAAATTGTTCTCTTTGATCTCAGAGGCCTATGTCTGAAGGCCACATGAATGGACAGGTCCCCCAAAGAGCATAAGGTAGAGGAAAGAACACGAGCTTTGTTTGGAGTTGGGGAAAGAAATTCAAAATGATCAAGAAACTACTTTGGGCCAGGTAATTTATATTTGGGATCTTCTTTAGTCATTACAACTCATTGAGGAAAACATTATTACCTTATTATATATGAAGAAACTGAAGCTCAAAAAATCTGGATCACACAGCCAATAAGTGGAAGAATCCAGATTTGAACTCAAATGTGTCTGACTCCTAAGTCAGAACTCTTAATCATTATGTCTTACTGACTCCTTAAATTTCACACCTTCTTTCTTATTGCTGAGTCTAATGGTATTCATCTTTGGATGTCAGAAAAGTTGGGAACACTCCTATAGTCTCATGGCCCACCCTTGTTGAGCTTGAATTTTTTGCTACAAGCATAAGTTTTTTTTAAAAAAATATTTGTTTTAGTAATCTCTACACTATGTTGGGCTCAAACTCATGATCCTGAGATCAAGAATCGCATGCTCTTCCAACTGAGCTACCCAGGCACCCCTACAAACATGCTTTTGTAACCACAACAATTAATAAGGAATTATGTCTTTCAAAATCTTTCTTTTTTAAGTTTATTTATTTATTTTGAGAGAGAGAGAGAGAAAGTGTGTGTGTGTGTGTGTGTGTGTGTGTGTGAGCAGGGGAGGGACAGAGAGAGACAGAGAAAGAGAAAATCCCAAGCAGGCTCTACACTGTCAGCACAGAGCCCGATGAGGGGCTCGAAATCACAAGCTGTGAGATCATGACCTGAGCAGGAACTAAGAGTTGGACATTTAACAGGCTGAGCCACCCAGGCATCCCTCAAAACCTTTTTTTAAAAATCTCAAGGAATATTAAATGGCACAAGAGAAATTGAGATGAAATATTTAAAACATATTACAGATTTAGAGATATCTTTGAAAAATATAAATCTCTACTCACCCAATAGAAAATGAGCAAAGTACATGGAGAAGTAATTCACATAAGAAGAAACACAAATCACATGCACACACACTTACATACACATGCATGCACATACACACATATTCACAGAATCCAAATGACATTATATAAATGGCATTATACCCTACATTTCATTCGACAAAATGTTCTTTTCTTTTTTTACTCAACTATGTGTCTTGCAAATCTATCTATGTTGTTACCTATTGTGATATATAATAAATATATTTTTGGTCTTTGTCCCCAGTTCTTAGCCTAAAACTCCTCAAACCCTTGGAATTTCCTGAGTGATAGGAATGTCTTTTGTCATTCATAAGGAGCCCCTTTTGAGCTTATGATAATAAAGTGATCTAGGGTGGAACCCTTTGACAGCCTCAAGGTTACACTGGTTACCAGAAAGACCAAGTTGAACTTCCAGCCCCTCTCACCAGCTTCTGGGAAGAGGAAGGTGAGGAAAGCTACAGACTAAGCTATATGAAAACTTTTGAACAACAAGAGTTGATGAGTTTCCAGGTTGGTGAATACATCCACTTCCTGGGAGGATGGCACACCCAAGTTCTTTGAGGACAGAAGCTCCTGCATTTGGGACCCTTTTGGACCTCACCCCTGTACCTCTTAAGGTTGGCATTTGAAGGGGGTGGGGTGAAATCTTGTGGGACCCAGCCCTTAATCTGTGGGATCTGACACTCCCTCAGTCTCAGAATTGAGTTTGCTGTGCTCAAAAAAAAAAAAAAAAAAATCCCACGTTAGACCTATAGATCAAATTCATATGTAGCTGCTGCATACATTGCATAGTATGAATGAACATACTGTAGTTTATTCAATGACAGAGATTGAGATGGTTTCCAGTGCTTTGCTAATACAACCATGCTGCAACGGCCTTTTTTCTGTGTGCTTCTCTGTGCATATACGTAAGTATTTCTCAGAGATTAGTGACCAGGAGGATTGTGGGGCTTTAGGGTACACTTAGGCTATACTGCCAAACTGGCGTCTGTGATGGACATTTGGCATCTGAATTCTTGTCAGGCTTGGACTGGTTTGGTCCAGTCAGACCCCTGAGGCCAAGCCTCCAAGACTTTGCCTCAAACTCTTTCCTGCTGCTTCTTCTGTCTAGACTGCCCTTCCCTTCTCTGTTAAACAAAATCTTATTCAATCATTAAAATTCCACTACACTATCACTTACTCCCAGAGGACTTCCCTGGCAGTCACCAGAGCAAGCTGAGTTAGGTGTTCTTTTCCTGGTGCTCCTAAATCACCAGGAGACTCAGACATTATTATTATCCTGTGTTAAAACTGTGTTTAGACATCTATCTCCCCTATAAGTCAGTGAATTCTTCAGGGACATTTGTGTCTTATTCATCAGCATGTACAGGACAGAAGACAGCAAAGCACTCATTAAATGTAAGTTTTTTGAAGCAAATATCCAAGATTGTGAATTTGTCTTCTCTATTCCAACCTCTGTCATTCAGATCTCAGACTGCAATTGTTCTGGGTCCATCTGAGAGTCCCTGAGGCTAAGGGGAAGGCTGTAGTATATATGTTGGAGTCTAGCAGGGAAGGACAACATAGGACAAGTTCTGTGCCCTGAGCTTGTCTGGATTCTGAGGAAAACAGCAGCAGCAGCCACAATCTGGAGAGGTCCCCACTCAGGCCAAATGGTGTTCCTAAGAGAAGCCCCTCACCATGATAGGTAGGGTGAAGTCCTAGCATCTTAGAGCTGGAAGGAACCTCATTGATTGTTTTTTTTTTTTAATTTTGTTTAATGTTTATTTAGTTTTGAGAGAGAGAGAGAGAGCGAGCAAATGGGAGAGGGGCAGAGAGAGAAGGAAACAGAATCCAAAGCTCTGAGCTGCCAGCACAGAGCCTGACATTGGGCTCGAAATCACTGATGGTGAGATCATGACCTGAACTGAAGTTGGATGCTTAACTGACTGAGCCACCCAGCCTCCCCTGATTGTTCTACCACAACCCCTTCCTCCAACTTTTAGGGACAAGGAGCAAACAAACAAAGGCATGAAGAGGAGTAAAGTTCCCAGGCCTCCAGAACCTTCCAGTGAGTAAGTGACAGTCTGGGTCCTGCCCAGCCCAGAGCCTGGTACTATGATAGGAAAAGATAGGATTCTGTAGGCAGAGAGGGAAAGGTTAGGACCTGAGGTTCCTGAGTGGGGAAAAACATATTTTGGAACAATACTTGGAGCATCTGACCACAGAAAACCCCCTTGGGCCTAAGGTTCCTCTTAAGAATGTGACAGACACCACCTACTACCCCTCAGGAATTTGACAAAAGACCTAACTAAAAATAACTAGTAGACCATAAGACATATGACCCAGAAGGAATGATATGGCCATAGACCACCCTTCATACAATGGAGTTGAGCCAATCAGGAATGGACAACCCAACACCCAGAACTATCAAGCCAATAAGGGTAGAACCTGAGAAGGAACAAGGGGGGAAGGGAATGGGGAGGGGGGGCTGGGACCAGAACCTTATAAAACAAAGGCCCTTGCTTATTGTTGCCGGCATTCACTTTCAAATGCCCCCTCTCCATAAAGAGAGCTTTCATACTCTTCCTCCTGTCTGATCTTATACTCTAATAAACTTTGGCTGCTGCTCATTTTGTGTCCACCTCTTCATTCTAAAAAGCAACAAGATGGGGCGCCTGGGTGGCTCAGTCGGTTAAACGTCCGACTTTGGCTCAGGTCATGATCTCACCGTCCGTGAGTTCGAGCCCCACGTCGGGTTCTGTGCTGACAGCCCAGAGCCTGGAGCCTGCTTCAGATTCTGTGTCTCCCTCTCTCTCTCTGACCCTCCCCCATTCATGCTCAGTCTCTCTCTGTCTCAAAAATAAATAAACATTTAAAAAAATTTAAAAAAAACTATAAAAAGCAACAAGATGACAAACCCTGGGCATTGAAGTAAAAAATCCTGCAACAGTACTGCCTCCCTTTGGCCCCGATTGGGCCTGTCTTCCCAGTCCCTAAGTATTCCCCAGAATCCTGAGTTGCTACCCCACCTTTCCTCAGAGTCCCTTCCTTGTTTCTCTGGGCATAAGCAGAGAGTGAGACAGAGAGAGACAGAGAAGGGGAGGGGAGGGGAGGGGTGAGGAAGGGACAGGAGGGGAGGAGAGAGGGAGAAGAGAGTAAGGGAGAGGAGAGGAGAGGAGACTAGAGGAGTGAGGACAGAAGAGGGGAGGAGAGGAGAGGGGAGGGGAGGAGAGGAGAGGAGAGGAGGTAGTCCCAGTTAGAATGGCCAGAAGCAGAAAAGAGAAGACTCTTGTCATTCCATTTCCACTTGGCTATTTGGGAGAGCCTGAGAGCTATAGGCTGAATAGGGCCTGCTGCAATCGACAGCAGCTAATCTTGAGACTAAAGTACTGCCATGGGTGTCATTAGGAAAGAATTCAGAGGTGGCAGAAGAAGGGGGAACCTCTGAGCTGGAGAGGGCATTTCTCCTCAACTCCAGGCAGACAGGCCCTGCAAAGTAAAACCAGACCTCCATGGAGTCTGTGTTGTAGACAGGCTCAGAGGGAGGGGCTCTGTTTCTGCCACAGAAGTGCAGCCTCACCAGGGAACAGGAATCCCTAAACCAGAAACTCACTCTGGACTTCCTCAGATCCCCAGAGAAAGGCCACGCCCCTGGAGACGGTTGTCATGGCAGCAGCTGCCAGGGGCTGACTGCCTTCCCCCTTGCTTGCATGGCTGCCCTGCTTGCCTTCTGATACCTTCAGCTCCTGCTACCTGAAAAGGCCTGTACTGTCCACTTTTTGTGAGCAGCTTTCACCAAGGGAATACCCCTGTAACATATTCTGAAAAACTCTGGAAGGTGAGATGTGGGGAAAAGTTCGTCCTGAATTCTATAGGCTAGTCAAGGAATCTAGTAACAATAGCTGGGATTCCACAGACATGCATTCCAGGGCCAATCTTTTTCCTGGCTTGCTAGATGAATTTAGAAACATATTTAATCTTTTTCTGTCTCTATTTTCTCATATATAAATGAGGTCAAAAGCCGATTTATTAAATTGTATCCTTATAGCATTTACAAATTTATATTTCTAAATTTTTAGTCTAGTCTGAATTCAGAGATGTGCAAGAATGATGATTTGGATTTGGTGCCAAGTGGTGTGACACTGGTTACTACTAAAGTAGCAAATAGACAATGCAAAGTATATAAAAGAAATGACAGTGCATGTGAATGAATGCAGCAACCCATTTTTTTTAACTGTTTATTTATGTTGAGAGAGAGAGAGCTTGTGAGAGTGCCAGGGAGGGGCAGAGATAGAGGGAGAGAGAATCCCAAACAGACTCCCCACTGTCAGCACAGAGCCTGACACGGGCTCAAACTCGTGGGGCTCAAACTCAGGAACCATGAGATCATAACTTGAGTTGAATTCAAGAGTTGACACTTACGCTACTGAGCCACTCAGGCACCCCTGTAGCAACCCATTCTGTGCCTTGTGGTGGTCGTGGCAGCTTGGTGGTCTTGGCAGACCCTATAACCTGAAATGCTCACCAAGTCAGAGGAGCACAGACCTGCGGGTGCACTACTTTTTAAACTCCCAGTCTAGTCAGCTCTCAGAAAGAAGTTTGGACTAACCTACAAAACATTGTCTGTTACACAGTGAGCCACTTCACCAAGGCCTAATGTCCAGGCTGTAAGTGTTGACATTCTTTCTATGATCACACTGGGAATTCCTGTCTTCTGTGTTTGCTCTTCGGAGAAGGAGTTTTCAATGCAGTCAGCTTAAGGGCTTTTTTTTGTGTGTGAGCAAGATTGATTAAGATCTACTTCATTTGGGAGGAGAATATTTCCACCGATGCTCCATTTGGCTGAAGAAGAGTTCTAGAATGTTTATTCAAAGAGTGCATGGAATAAATTGAGGAACTTGTAGCAAAAGTGGAGACATGAGAAAGGATGGAAGAAAGGATCAAAAGTGTTCAAAGTGAAGAGATCATGTACATACCATGATAAGTAATGAAATCAGACATAGACTACAAACTAAGCAAAATAGTGCTTAGTTTTGCTCTGAAAGAATCCCTTTTTCTCTAGGTTGAGATAAACTATCTCGTTCTCTCCAGAAGCAATGGTGCCATGAAGACTTTGCTGTCATAGGGCTGGCTTCTCATGGCTCTCCTGAAACATCCCAAGGAACAATTATTTTACAAGATGTACTTTCTTTTACATTACCTATTCCTATTCCTTTCTTTTCAGGAATTACTCATTCTAGGAGAATGCCACAGCAAGTGCACAGAGTGGGTAAGTATAAAGCATGTTTGGGTCACACTAATTAGGGGTCTCTTTTGGCTGAAGCAGAGGAAAAATGGTTGACAAAGCGGAGAATATGTGACTCAGGTTGTCTTAAATGTCAAGATAGAGAATCTAAGATTATTCAATGGATTGTGGGGTTACCATCCAGTGTTTGAAGAGAACGACAAGGTGAAATCAGGAAATAAAGTAGATTAATTTGGTCATTTGCTTCTCCTTTGAATTTTTCTTTAGTAACTCCAATCTGCACTGGACATTATTCTCTCCAAATTCCTATGGACTGAATAATAATCCCTACCTCACAGACTGCTGAGAGAGCATGTGTGCAATAGCCCACTCCCCTATGCAAGCAACCATCCCCATGTGGGCCACATAGCAGGCTAAGTAATGATAAGGTTCCCAAATGTCTCTAAAGGACAAGGACCATTTCCTTGTGGTTTGCCTTTGTGTCTCCCCCAACCTATCCAGCCTCAATCCAAAATACTCTAGTGGATATACAAGAAATCATGACTACCTTTCATTGCATGCCCAAGATGTAAGGTTCTATCATCCCCAATATAGGTAAATGCAAAACCAGTGTTGGTCATTCAGCTTGTAACTTCTGTTAGAACTGTAAGCAGGAACTATTTCATGATTATGTATGGTTGAGGTTTAGGGGTCCCTTTAGCAGAATGCAGTTGTATAGGTAAAGTGAAAAACTCAGAATGAGTGGAGGTAATGCAGAGGTTAATTCACCTTGAAACTAATGAAGCTTACATTTCATGGTCCCTGGACTTGTATGGGCACCATATTAGGCCTCTGGGAAGGGTAATAGTTGGAAAAATTCTAAGATGATCCCCTCAATGACCTTCACACTTTCCTGATTCCCTCCTTTTGATTATAGATGGAACCTGTGAATATAAGATAACCTATGATTATGTTGCATTACATGGCAAAAGAGATTTTTCAGATGCAGAGTCTCAAATCATTGAGTGAATCAAAGGACAATCACTAAGTGGGCCCAACCTAATTGGATGGAGTCCTTAAAGAGATAGCTCTTCCTTGTGTCAGAGAGATTTGAAGCATGAAAGGAAAGAGATTCAACAGGACTGAGATTTTCCACTTTTGGCTTTGAAGATAGAGGAGCCATGTGGCAAGGAATGTGGATGATCTCTAAGCTGAGAATGGTTCCAGCTACTGGCTAGGAGTAAAGTATGATCTCAGTCCTACAACCACATGGAACTGAATTCTGCCACAGTCATGTAGGCTTGAAAAAGGGTTCTAAGCTCCCGATGAGAATGCAGGCTGTCTGACACCTTAAGAGATCCTGAGCAGAGAACCGTCATAACACATCTGAACTTCTGGCTTACCAAACTGTGATCCAAATAAATAGGTGTTAATTTAAATAGCTAAGTTTCATATCTTGTTACATGGCAATAGAAAAGTAATATAAAGGCCATGCTATGTCTCTTATATTTTTGTAAAGTTCATTAAAGCAAGAATATTGACTGCAATTTAAGGCTACTGTCTTCTGCCACTCCTACTTCCTATCATATTTCTGGTGGTGAGATGGATGTGGGCATGTTTTGGATCAGGCTAACAGGAAGTTGATTTGGGATAATTTTTAGCTTGGGTTTAATTAGATAATTTATTCATGTGTTTATCAGTGCCTTCTGTGTATAATTAAGTAATTACTAGAAAGTCTTCATAAGGTGGTGAGTAGAAGCTCTAGGATTCAAACTAGGGTTGTGTGAGTCTAAGGCTAATGAGCCTAATGCTGCATTCTTAATAACTTTCATATGCTTTGTTTAACTCCAGCAACTTGACAGCATTTGACATTATTTCCTACTTCATTCCCTGATCCCAAGGTATTTTTTTCATCTTGACTTCCATTGCTGTCCTATATGTACAGTATGAGTTATCAAAAATGGATTCTTGCCTTTGCTACACAAACCATGCTTGTGGCTTTGCCCGATCACATCTACACAGGTTCATATTAATTTCTTGGTGATTTGGCATGAAATATTGACATTGACTAAGATACCATTGTAGAGGCCAAGGGCAAAATGCCCAAAATGTGGCACTTTGGCATATGATTATTTTATGTATGTATGTATGTGTTTCCTTAAAAAAATAAACTCTACTCCCAACATAAAGCTCAAACTCAAGACCCTGAGATCAAGAGTCACATACTGTACCAACTGAGCCAGCCAGGAGCCCCTGGAATATTATTATTTTTAAAAGTTATTTTATTTGTAAGAAGGACACTCAGACCCTCCTCTATCCTGACAAAAGGAAATAAATCTCCCATGTGAAAAGCACCCTCCCTGTATCCTGTCTTATCACCAGAGATAGGGAATTCAGGGCTGAGAAAACTGTATTAACAATCCTTGTTACTTATTAATTTACTACCTCAGCCCGAATTCTGTTTAGAATTCATTACTAACTGGGCCACCTGGGTGGCTCAGTTGGTTAGGCGTCAACTTCGGCTCAGGCCATCATCTCGCGGTTTGTGACTTCGGGCCCTGCGTTGGGCTCTGTGCAGACAGCTCAGAGCCTGGAGCCTGCTTCAGATTCTGTGTCTCCCCTCTCTCTACCCCACCCATGCTCATGCTCTGTCTCTCAATAATAAATAAACGTTAAAAAATTAAAAAAAGAATTCATTACTAATTGAAGCTCCCAAAGTTAAGTTTTCTTTGTCCTGTCAGATTTATTTAGTCTCTGTCTAAAAAGTATAAAAACTAGTTGCTTTGGTCATTTCTTTAGGTCTCAATTTCATTACAGGGCCTCTGTGTGCACATAATAAAGGGTTTTTTTCCCTGTTAATCTCTCTCATGTAAATCTAATTCTTAGTCCAGCTGGATAATCTTGAAGGGTACGGGAAGAAAAATAATTTTCCCTTTATCTTTCTAGATTCTTGGCTGAGACCAGAATCTGAGACCAGATTCTTGGCTGAGGCCACCCACTGTAATAAAAGATTAACAGGAGAAAAACAAGTTTAATAACATATTTATCTCCTATATATGTGGGAAAAACCCAGGAAAACTGAGTAACTCCCCAAAATAGCCCAAGTCACCACTTTAAATACCAACTCTAGCTAAAGACAAAAAATGTTGGGAGTAGGGGAGTCAGTTAAGGGAGGTTACTAGGCAAAGCGTAGTAAACAAGGGTAAGGTTGTTATGTAGATTTAGGTCTTTGCCTTTCCCATTGATAGGAGTTTCTAGAGATTTTTTCTTTAGTAATCTCTACATCCTACAGGGGACTTGAACTCAGGACCCCAAGATCAAAACTCATGCTCCACTGACTGAGCCAGCCAGGCAAAGCAAGAATTTCTAGAGATTTAGTCACCCTTTTTTTTCTTGGTACACAGAGAGAGACACCCTTACAAATGAATATTTCCCTTTATAAATGTAAATGCCTCTTTCAAAAGGATAACTTCTACTTAGTTTTCAGAGCTTTTCCTGTGGATGCTGGTGGGTTTTTGTTTTTGTTTTTGTTTTTTAAAGAAAACCTAAAATAATCCTTGTGCCAAATATGCCAAAGAGACACATTTGGGGGTGGCAAATTCTGCTCCCCTTCAGGACACTGACATGACACTGTGACTGTAATCATTAAGAATATTTAAGATAAGAGGCGCCTGAGTGGCTCAGTGGGTTAAGCACCTGACTCTTGATGGGCTCAGGTCATGATCCCATGGTTCGTGGGTTTAAGCCCCAAGTTGGGATCTGCACTGGCAGTGCAGATCCTGCTTGGGATTCTCTGTCTCCCTCTCTCTCTGCCCCTCTCCTGCTCACTCTCTATCTGTCTCTCTCAAAATAAATAAATAGACATAGAAAAAAAGAATATTTAAAAAAATTTAATGTTTATTTGTTTTTGAGAGAGAGAGAGAGAGTCAAAGTGCGAACAGGGGAGGGGCAGAGAGAAAGAGGGAGAAAGAGAGACAGAATCTGAAGCAGGTTCCAGACTCTGAGCTGTCAGGACAGAGCCAGATGTGGGGCTTGAACCCAGGGACTGCTAGATCATGAACTGAGCTGAAGTCAGGTGCTTAACCAACTGAGACACCCAGGCACCCCAAAAGAATATTTAAGATAAGAATTTGCACAAGGAAATTTAAAATAAAATCTTAAACCCACATAAGGAAGAAATTTGATAGAGTTTGACAGCTGTTTACTCAAATTGGACAGTACTAAAAATTTGCCCATCATCAATAATGAGTAGTAAAGCTGAAAGTTTTATCAATAATCATAATAAATTGATTAACCATGCAAAGGAAAGATTGAATTATCTTAACATTTTCTCTAGGAAAAAAATGATATTACAAAGAGTTTGTAGAGGAAAAAATTAGAGGTGTGCCAGGCAGTTAATTAATAAAAATGTTATTTAGGATGAGAGAAAAACTCTCTAAAGGCCTGATTAACAAGGGAAGTCATTTTAGATTTCTTTCTAAGTCACCATGACTGTGTATAAACTTTGTTCAAACCAAAATCCTGATTTATGGCCCACCACGCATGTCATACATACATTGTACACCTGCTTTGTGAATGAGTAGCCTAAAGAAAAACCATCTTGACCTTGAGATATGGATAATTGCTCTTACTGCCTGCATTCCTTTACAGTAAAACTCCTGATTCCTGCCTATATGCTAACCTATAGTCTTTTGAGCTTTTACAAGGTGTAAAAACTATATAGCCCTGTAAAGACTATTCATTCTCCAGAACACTTTTCTTTCCTGTGAAGTGTTCTCCAGAACACTTTCTTTTCCAGTGAAGGATTTCTTTCCCAGGCAGCTATCCTAACTTGGGCTCAAATAAAACTCTTTCGTAGTTTCAGAGATTCTAAAAGGTTTGTTCATGTTGTGTCAAGATTTCTACGGAAATGGGGATGTTTCACATATGTCAGCTGTCCAAATTTTGTAATATTTTTCTCATTATATATAAATATTAGCTTTGGTACCTAAGTGCCTGCATCATGTACACACATACCTTTTTAATGCTTCTTTTTTTTTTTAATTCTATTAGTCTGGTTTTTAAAAGTGTATTTATTTTGATGGGGAGAGAGATTGAGTGGAGAAGGGGCAGAGAGAGAGACAGAAGGGAGGGAGAGAGAGAGAGAGAGAGAGAGAGAATCCCAAGCAGGCTCTGCACAGGTAGTGTGGAGCCCCACATGTGGCTCGAACTCACAAACTGTGAAATCAAGACCTGAGGCAAAATCAATAGTCGGGCGATTAACCAACTGAGCCACCCAGGTGCCCCAAATTCTAGTTAGTTGACATACAGTGCAATATCAATTTCAGAAGTAGAATTCAGCGATTCTTCACTTACATACAATACCCAGAGCTCATCAGAAGTGTCCTCCTTAATATCCATCACTCCTCTAGCCCATCTCCCACGCACCTCCCTCTATCAATCCTTAGTTTGTTCTCTATTGTTAAGAGTATCTTTTTTTAAGTTTACTGATTTATTTTGAGAGAGAGCATGAGCAGGGAAAGGGGCAGAGAGAGACGGAGAGAGAGAGAGAGAATCCTTGCTTTTCTTCCTGGCTTTCTATGAAGACCTCTCACATGAAGCATTTATGCAAATAACATAATTTATCAAAGTTTGAGTAGATGAAGGGTCATATGTTATAGCAGTATAAACAATCAAAAATTGATTACTAAACACTCCTGCATTTAGAAGTTCTTGGCTGCATTACTATTTGGGAGTTCTGTGCAAACCATTCTCCTGTCATAGATCCACTCTTGCTTCTTTCTCCCTTCTCCCATTTCCTTTTTTTCCTTCTTTGTCCCACCCCAAATTCATGTTTGTTTCTTATGAAGGGCAGTTTAGCTACATATGTGTTATCTTCCAGTCCTTTCCATCAGAACTTCTCCTTCTTCCCTGCAATTGCCATATCAGAGTATTCTCCTTAAAAGAGACTGTCTTTTTCTGAACAGAAACCTTGGTGTCAACTAAGGAAAGAATCATTTTATCACCCCACTCCTCATGCAAAAACATAATCTTTGTTAGTTGCACAAGACATGAAGTAGGGTTTGTTATACCCATTTTTACACACAAGTAAACTGAGGCTTCTGAAACCCACAGCTAGCACTGAAAGAGTTAGGATTGAAACCCAGTTTTTCTCAGTCTGAGTCTAGTCTTCTTCCCACTACCCAGTACACTACAATTAGAGAACAAGTATGTCCAGGATGAGGGTTGCAGAAATTGCTCTCAGGTGAAGGGTTCCCTAACTGGGGGAGAAGGGTATACTGCAGGCTACAAGCCTCTCCTTGAGGCCAACTCCAGGGCCAGTAGAGCAGTGCCCACTATCTGCAGAAAAAATGCAGGCACCCAGATTCATTAGGCCACTGGATTCCTGAGCTGTTTAGTCTAGGTGCCAGTTGAGACACAACCTGGACACTTATGTTTTTTTAAACAAATTTTCCTTGTAGGTCTTGTAGCAGCTGAAAGAAGTGAATACTGTTACTATGTACAATTTACAGATAAGCAAATTGAATATCAGAGAACTTAAGTGACTTGACTGAGGTCACACAGTTACTAAATAGCAGAAGCAAAAATGTAGACTCTCGGACATCACACACTGTCAATGCCCTTCAGCCAAACACCACCAGGACATGCCTGCGGTTGATTCAAGCTGGGGTTATTGTTCATTGCAACAAAGAGAGACACCTCAACATCCCCACTTTCCACCTTGTGTTGGCCTTCCTGGCAACAAGCAATAAGCTCAACTTGTTCAACCCCAGGTGTGCTCCTTGTGGTCTTTGGCTGGAGGACATTGACAGAAATGGAGGTTCACTGAGATTCAGTTGAAACACTCACTTCCTTGGACCCAGCTCTTCCACTTAGTAATAGTGACCATAGATAGCTTAGACTTCTTGTGTCTACTTGTTTGAGATACCAATCTGCCCATATCTGGGAAGTAAATTCATGCTGAGCTGAGCTCTGATATTTCATTGAATTTCTTCAGCTTTGGGTTTATTTTGCTTTTTTAAAAAAATGTTTACTTATTTTGAGAGAGAGAGAGATAGAGAGCGAGCAGGGAGAGAGGCAGAGAGAGAGGGAGACAGAGAATCCAAGCCGGCTCCACAACTGTCAGCACAGAGCCCGTCGAAGGGCTTGAACCTACGAACCACAAGATGATGATCTGAGCATGAAACCAAGAGTCAAAATCTTAACCGACTCAGCCACCCAGGAGCCCCTTGTTAAGAGTCTTTTGTTGTTTGTTTCTCTCTTCTCTCTACCCACACCCCCATTTCCCCTATGTTCATCCGTTTTTGTTGTTGTTGTTGTTGTTAAATTCCACATATGAGTGAAATAATATGGTATTTGTCTTTCTCTGATTGACTTAATATGCTTAGCAAATGCTTCATTTCTTGGGGTGCCTGGGTGCCTCAATCAGTTCAGTGTCTGAGTCTTGATTTCATTTCTTGTCATGATCTCAGGTTTTGTGAGTTTGAGCGCTGCATTGCACTCCTCACAGTGTGGAGCCTGATTGAGATTCTCTCTCTCCCTCTCTCTCTCTGCCTGCCACTGTTTGGGCTGTCTCTCTCTCTCAAAATAAATAAATGAACTTTAATAAATGCTTCTTTTTTTAAAGACAGTCCCCAAAGTTTAAGTTTTAGGCCCTGCAACCTAGCTCTTATCTCTGGAGTGGTAAGTAGTATGAAAATTTTGTTTGCAGTTGGAAAGCGTTAATAAGAATATGGACGTGGTATGGAAGTGGGAAATAGATCAACTGTAGAAGTGGAATTAATAATAATTTTGAAGACCAGAACATTGTGACCAGTTTTTTTTTTTTTTTTTTAATGTTTATTTATTTTTCAGGGAGAGGCAGAGCGTGAGCGTGGAGGGACAGAGAGAGAAGGAGACACAGAAGCTGAAGCAGGCTCCAGGTCCTGAGCTTTCACCACAGAACCTGACCCGGGGCTCATACTCACCAGCCATGAGATCATGACCTGAGCCAAAGTCGGATGCTTATCTGACTGAGCCACCTGGTATCCCAATGTGACCAGCTTTCAAAATCTGAAATTCCAAGTTGTCCTTAGTACTATGAGATTATATGACCTCGGAGACTGACTTTGTGGAAAACCACCCTACCCCCCTCACAAGGGCAGCCCCCAGCTGCTGTGTACATTTCAAACTTTCAAAAAAGTGGCTGCCTAAAGGATCTATATTTGTGTTGTTACTGAGCAAAAAAAAAAAAAAAAAAAAAAAAAAAAAAAAAACAGGTGGCTGAATTATTTGTTTACCCACACACACTTGAATTTACCGCCTGCTTCCCAAATGACAATAAGCAGCTCTTTTCTCTTGTCTAATGAAAAACTGGATGTAGGTGGATATTAGTATCAGTAATAATAACCGTATGGAACAGAACTGACAAATATTTTTTAAAAAAACTCATAAAAATCTCTCTCATTTGGGGCCTCATATCCTCAACCCCATTTCAGTGCCTGGACAGGATTGCAAAGGATATGGTAGAGATCTGGGTCTTGAGGGAGGGGGGAGGTGGACAGTCCAGGGAGCAGGAGAGAAAAAAAAGGAGACACAGGTTGATCCTCCCTGATAATCTGAGAAAGGCAAGTAGAAATTCCAGGAAGATGACACACTTTTCATGTTTCTAGGAAAGACTGAAAAGACTAACAGAGTCACGTTGGCTGGGGGGAGGAGACGGGGTAGGGAGGGACAACCTAATTCCTGCTGCTGTGCTGTAGGAAGGGTTATCTGTGCTCACTGATAACGCGGGCTTCACTGGTTAAAACGCAGGCGTGAGTTTAAGTCACTGTACTCTGAGCCCTCTTTCCTACCCCAGCACCATCTCCCTATTACCTTGCAGGCAGGCGGGTGAGCTTCTGGATCTCAAACATTAGAGGAGGAGACTACTGCCTGCTCCGGATCTCAGGAAGTTTGAAAGAGCAGACGGTATCCGGAGGCTAAGGGTATCCGAAGGCGAGGGAGAACACCAAAGCGAGTCTAGGACTGCACTGCCTATACCCTTTTCCTGCCCTTGATCGGGTCCGTTTGGGAGCAAAAATTGTGGGCTAGGGTGAGGGATCTGGGGAGGAGACGGGCGGTCAGATTTGGGTATCAGCTCCCTATTGCATTGAAAACAGGCTGGTCACCGGCCCAGGTAAAGAGGAAGAAGAAAATGCCCAGGTTCCCTGCAAGACAGTGTGAATGTGGGAGCCATCTGCCAATCACTGGAAGAGAAAAGAGGATAAGAGGACTCCCAGCAGGTCTTGTAAAGCACTTCTCACACCACAGGGCCACCCTCCATTCATTTAGATTCAGAAAATGGTGGGCAATGGGGAATGCTGGGGAGGTGGGCGGGAACCATGAGTTGGTGCCAGCTTCCTATTGCGGGAGATGTGGGCGTGTCGAGCGAAAAATGGAGAAAGCGAGGTAAGCACCCTGGATACCAGCAGATGGGCACGAGCGTGGCTGGTACCGGTAGCCCCCAGTGGTGGGGCAGGCGGACAATCCATTCTGGGATTGCATTCTCTATACTCCCACCTTGAGGTGTACACTCCCACACGTGCGCGTGTATGTGTACGACGGGGTAAGTGTGTGTGTGTGTGTGTGTGTGTGTGTGTGTGTGCGCGCGCGCATGCACGCGCGCGCGGCATTTAGACTTGACAGAGCTCTCTCGAAAGAAGTACAATGGATTCTTTTTTTCCATTCCTATCCTGGTCTTTTTTTCACAAGAAATTTCCTGACACGGTAACACCCGAAGATTAGCAATAAATCTGTATGGCAGAATTCTGGACTTTTATGTTAATTTTTGCTTTTTTCTTGTGTATTTTGTTTTTCCAAAGAGTGTATCTATTACCTGGGTACCATATACTATTATAAGGTTCAAAATGAAAATGTATGCAATTTTGAAGGATGTATTAAATCAGCTAAGAGAGTAATCACACTAATCCATAGATCTGCCCTCAGTATATTTTTGTGACACAATAGGCATTTTAACAAGTTTCACAGGTGATTGTTGGACTCTAAATTTTGAGAGTCATTGCTGTGTTTGTCAGGTTAAGCTAAGCTTATGCTGCGTTAAGCTCTGTGGCTTAATGGGCAAATGCTTATTCCTAGCACACAATAAATGCCCAACATATATTGGTGAAGGTCATGAGTGAGAGGGCTCTGCTTCCTATAGTCTGTCAGAGACCCCAGGTGACAAAGTCTCCACCACCTGGAACATTGCTGGTCACTGGCAAGTGAAGAGTGTCATGGAGATCTCTCACTCACTCTTCTAAAGTAATAATCTAGAAGTAATAGAAATCACTGCTGTGCAGAGCTAACTGGCCCAAACTAGTCGTGTGGTCTTACTCAACAGCAAGAGGCTGGGGGTGCTATGGGAACAGGAAGTATGATTTTCTCTGTTCCCAAAGGGAATGTAAACTATAAAGTGAAAAAAAGAAACAAAAGAAAATATTCATAAGAATTCATGGGGGAATGCTTTTCTAAAGCACTGAAACGAAAAATTACAAATTGTAAAGAAAAATTGACATGTGTAATATATGAAAATTTTCTGTGAAGCAGAGCAAGAATGAATGTGCCTTTGGCTTTTGGTTTTCACTATGATGCCATTTTGGGAGATCTTCACATTTCTAGACCATTCTTCAAGGTCGTGGAAGCCTGATGGATGCTAGTTGGGCTAGATTCCAGTTGGGGTAAGTTTCCAGGGGCTCATTGTGCCAGTTTGACAAGACAGGGAGAATCCAACTCTCTGGCTCTCAGAGGGGTGGCATTCAGGCAGAATGTGGAAGGGTTCACCCAAGTCACACTCCTCTGCAGGGTGCGTCTGATTTTGGTTTCTCTGCTCCAGGCTGCAGAAGGCACCAGACCCTCTGAGGCTGATGGCCAGATTGTCCTGGACATACTTACCTGGGGGGCAACAACTGTCCCCATTGCCAAGTCAGAACACTTTGCCTTTCCTTCCTTTTCCCTTTCTCTTTTGGGGAACTGTTTTTAGGGGAAGAGATAAAGTCCCAAGGATTCATAACTGGAAACATTGGTTGGGATAGTCTTTGAGTAGGCAGATGTCTGACCTGGGTCTGACCAGGTAACTTGGGGCTGAAGCAGAAGGAGCTGGCCCTCAGAGTCCAGCGAAGTAGCCCCCACAAATGGAGTTAGGCATTAGACAAAACCTCACCCACCCCTCTTGTACCTGCCTTGTGTATACTCCCCAAAGGGCCTCAGATGTGCCCCAACCTGTTTTGGTAGTCTTGTGGTGACTTTTGCTATGTGTGCCTGGTGTAGTGCTTCTGATGTCTGTGTTATCCTAGGCCCATAGGCAGAGGTGAGCCCAAGTAAAGGGAACTTGCAAAGGCATGAGGTTGAATGACGTAGGAGAAAACAGGTTTCACCTGTGTGAACATCCCCATGACTTGAGGGGCCAGGGCCATCAAGTTGTAAATTGGTGTGAAGAAGCTTTTGAAGGCATTAATGGTAGATGGTCAGCAACATCCAGAGCCTGGTTCTCTGGGGTTCTCACCACTTTCCCGCTCACACAGAAGGCTGGTATCCCCATTACATGTACAAGAAGTGACTTGCCTAGCCAACTCCAGAGCAGAAAGCATTGAGGGTCTCAGACCCTGGATAGAACCCTCTGCTAACCAGGATACTCAGGCTTTTAGGTGACAGTGCTTGAAAGTGGGAGCTTCTCTGGTGACTTAGTATAGAATGAATCAGCTTCTGGTTCCTTGCAAAAATTCAGTCTCTAATCAGAGAAGGTATGTGGATGACTGCGAGAAAAAGTCATCAGGCCTGTGGTAGCCATGGAGTCACACAGCTATTTCCTCAAAAGAACGTTTGGATCTTGCCTGATGTTTATGCTAAAACTACACTTTCCCTAGACTGCTCCCACACTATAACTGAGCATAGTTGTACAGCTAGAACCGGGCCATTTCTGCTCATTGGAGGACCTTTTGTAATCTTTTGTTTGTACTCCCTGTTGGCCTGGTGCAGACTTTCTCATTATTGTACTGCAGTCTGGGATTCTCCCTGCCAAACCTCTCCTTTCACAGGTGTGACACATGCATCACAGTCTGAAGGCCCTCCCCATCTTCTGCTTCTTCCCCTTTTATCTTTCATAGGTGTTTCCCTAATAAATCTCTTGTATGTCTACTCTTGTCTTAGCATTTGCTTCTAGGAGGGTCTGAACTGGTAACAGGGTCAGGGTACTTTCACAGATGAGATCTCAAGTTTCATATTTCTCAATAGTTGTACTATTTTTCCAAGAGGTGGGCTAGTATAATAAAGAGCTTAACTGACCGTGTTCAAGTCCTAGATCTACCACTTTTAGCTCTCTGTTCTTGGCTTCTGTGCCCCTTTTCTTAAAAGAGGATAATCACATTACTTCTTCTTAGGGTTGTTGTTGAGGTTTATGTGAATTATTATACAGACCACTTAGTTTCTCACACATATTAAATAGCATCAGCTGTTTTACCATCTTTGATAGATGAAGTCAGAATAGGGGAAGGATAAAAAAAAAAGAGGGGAAGGATATTACCAGGTCCTGTAGCTATTGAGGAGTTTGGTGCTGGAACTCTCACTCTAAAGTTCTGGAGCTCTTAAGTATGTATGCTTTATTGATTTTTAACCTAGAAGTTAAAATTCAGGTTCAGGAAAACACATGAAACAGTTCCATGGCATGACGATTGCGTCTCCTACCTTCAACTCCATTGGATGGAGAATGGTATGATATCATCCCTTTTCCTATAGTTTATTCATTAGACAACTTATTCTGGAATATAGAAAAGGCACTGAAGTGCATACCTGTGTCTCCCCTTATTATGTTTACAAATGCTCTTTATGGTAGAGAGTGTCAAAGGCAAGTTTTTCAAGGAAGGAAAAAGTCAAGGTAGGAAGGGACCTAACATTTGCTTGAGTGCCCACTAAGGGCCAGATGCAGTGTTTGGTGTTTTGGTTTGATTCTCTTAAAACACTGTAAGAACACTGTAAGGCAGGTATTTCCTTACATGAAGAAGAAACAACTCAGTGTGAGTGTATTTTCCAAGGCGTAGTACGTTGTGGAGCCAGTATTTTGACCTTGGTTCATCACACTCCAAAACCCATACTCCTACCTTTTACATTTTTTTGAACTTTAGATGGTGACCTTCCAGGACTGGAGATCTGGTTGGTTTAAATTTCCATGAGGGCTGTTAAACTGGAAGTTTCCTCTTTTGCATGAAGATGAAAATAGAAATTAAATTCCAAAGCCAGGTTTTCAAAGAAAATGACCAAGCAACTCTAAAACTTATGAGGGTTAAAAGGGTTAAGAGAGAGGAGATACAGAGAAGGAATTTTTGTGAGGAGGATTTCTTTGGAGTGGGCTTCCAAGGGGGAAGAGTTGGGGTGCTTTCTCCTTCATCCTAAGGCTTCAACTGGACCCCATGAAGCTTGACAGGTTCTTCTAGAGTTTGGAAGCATAGTGAAATGGGATCTGAATCCACCATGAGAAATCTTATGGGCTAGAGAATGTGGCTGTGACGATGGTGTGAGCAAAGGAGAGATAACTGTATTGGGGTATCTACACTCCCATTGTGTTGGGGGCAAAAGATATATAGGTGTTTCTCATGTACCAAAAGTGGGCTGTGCAGGAGAACAATCTGGTATTGAGGGGCCTGATGAAGAGAACTGTTTGGGGTTGCTATGGATTCCATCAGAGAAACTGTAGAATGGACAGCTGAAAAACTGAGAGCTTAAGAGGAAACAGCAATAGAATGTTTTGCTTCTGACACAAGAGTTGAAGTGGGAGAACCTCAGATGAGAATCTGCTTTTAAATGTTGGCTAGATCTAGAAAGCATGAAGCCAACTTACTACACAAACATAAAGAGCATTCTGTTTACTCCCTCCCTTCAACCCCAGACAGTCCTCAAGTCAAAATTAGCAAGCTAAGGAGGATGGAGAAAGAAAAGAAACCCAGCACATCACTTACCCCCAAAGTGGGAAGTCCACCTGAATTTGGTGCTAGCTGAGGGAGGAGGGGTTTAACTCTAAATTGAGTTCAGAGGGTTCTTTATTATTAGGAACTGGGGGTTCTGGTCACTGAAATGAGGGTTGATTTAGGATTTTTTTTAAAAAGCCATTATCTTTATTTTTTATTTACAAGTTTTTTATTACAATAAAATGAAATATATTGTGTATAAAATATACATTTAACCATTTTTTCATTTTTAATTATTTTTTTTATTTTTAAATTTGCATCCAAGTTAATTAGCATGTAGTGCAATAATGATTTCAAAAGTAGATACTAGTGATTCATCCCCAATGTATAAAACCCAGTGCTCATCCTCAAAAGTGTTCTCCTTAATGCCCCTCACCCATTTAGCCCATCCCCCACTCCCACTCCTCCAACAGTTTGTTCTCCATTTTTAAGAGTCTCTGTTTTGTCCCCCTCCCTGTTTTTATATGATTTTTGCTTCCCTCCCCTATGTTCATCTCTTCTGTATCTTAAATTCCACATATGAAGGATTTAAAGTGACTGTAGGGCTCTTTGGGGTGAGCAACAAAGCCACAGGGCCTGGGCAAAGCTTAATTAATTAATTTATTTATTTTTGGTATTCTTTATTTTATTTATTTTTAATATGAAATTTATTGCCAAATTGGTTTCCATGTAACACCCAGTGCTCATCCCAACAGGTGCCCTCCTCAATGCCCATCACCCACTTTCCCTTCTCTCCAACCCCCCATAAACTCTGAGTTTATTCTCAGTTTTTAAGAGTCTCTTATGGTTTGCCTCCCTCCCTAACTTTTTTTCCCCTTCCCCTCCCCCATGGTCTTCTGTTAAGTTTCTCAGGATCCACATAAGAGTGAAAACATATGGTATCTGTCTTTCTCTGTATGACTTATTTCACTTAGCATCACACTCTCCAGTTCCATCCACGTTGCTACAAAAGGCCATATTTCATTCTTTCTCATTGCCAAGTAGTATTCCATTGTATATATAAACCACAATTTCTTTATCCATTCATCAGTTGATGGACATTTAGGCTCCTTCCATAGTTTGGCTATTGTTGAAAGTGCTGCTATAAACATTGGGGTACAAGTGCCCCTATGCATCAGCACTCCTGTATCCCTTGGGTAAATTCCTAGCAGTGCTATTGCTGGGTAATAGGGTAGATCTATTTTTAATTTTTTGAGGAAACTCCACACTGTTTTCCAGAGAGGCTGCAGGAAAAAACCTCTCTGACCTCAGCCACAGCAATTTCTTACTTGACACATCTCCAAAGGCAAGGGAATTAAAAGCAAAAATGAACTATTGGGACCTCATCAAGATAAAAAGCTTCTGCACTGCAAAGGAAACAATCAACAAAACTAAAAGGCAACTGACGGAATAGGAAAAGATATTTGCAAATGACAAATCGGACAAAGGGCTAGTTAGTATCCAAAATCTATAAAGAACTCACCAAACTCCACACTCAAAAAACAAATAATCCAGTGAAGAAATGGGCAAAAGACATGAATAGACACTTCACTAAAGAAGACATCCAGATGGCCAACAGGCCCATGAAAAGATGCTCAATGTCACTCCTCATCAGGGAAATACAAATCAAAACCACACTGAGATACCACCTCACGCCAGTCAGAGTGGCTAAAATGAACAAACCAGGAGACTATAGATGCTGGCAAGGATGTGGAGAAATGGGAACCCTCTTGCACTGTTGGTGGGAATTCAAACTGGTGCAGCCACTCTGGAAAACAGTGTGGAGGTTCCTCAAAGCTTAATTTTAAAGGAATAGTATTAGACAAAAATAAACTTGCATTTTGCAACTGTTGTTCTTGCTCAGTAGATTGACTGCCTCTGCTTGGTATGATGTTTGTGATGTGCCATGCTGTGTTTTTGCATTAATTTTGCTACACCAGCTTTCTTTTGCTTAGTATTTACCTGATACATATTTTTCCATCCTTTTATTTTGGACTTTTCTGGATAATTTTAAGAGCACCTTTGAGAAAAAGCATGAAACTGAATTCTGTGCCTTGAAAAAAAATCCAGTCTGAGGTTTTCTTTTACTATGAGTTTAATCTATGTACATTCATCATTATTGACATGGATATATTTCTTCCTTTCTATTTTGTTTTTTATCATGTGTTTTCTTTGCATCCTTCCCTTCCTCTCCTTTCTTGCGTTCTGTTGGACGAAGGGAATTGGGAGTTTACACATTCTATTTTTATTTAATTTTTTAAATTTGATAAACACATTCTATTTTTAATCTTTTAGTGCTTATATTAAGATTTTTTCTAAATTGTTTATCAAACTGTATTTTTAAACAAAATACAGACTATCTCTAACTTCTCTTCCTTACACAGACTTTTATATTTTGAAATTTAAAAAAATGCACAATTTCTGATAACTAGAATTTCTGTACACAAACTGTTAACCATTATTACAGTTCACAGTTCACAATGCATGTTTAAATATATCATCTCATTTGATTCTAGAAAAAGCTCAGCTAAGTGTTACTTCCATAATGAATTAATGAATGCGGCAAAAAAGAAGAGAAAATTGAGCAAAGAGCTCTTCAATTCTTCATGGTAATCTTTAAAGTACCTTAAAATTCTGGGGACCTCAGGTTGAGAACCACAGATATTAGGAATATAGTCTTCACCCTTTCCTTTTGGGAAGGGAGAGAGGAGAGAATTATTTTTGAACATTTATTCTGTGCCAGAAACTTGTCTTAGGCAAAACAAGCCTCTATTTAATGGTTACTTTCTTTACTTTCTAGTTGTTTTATGGGTGTCATGAGAGTTATTTCACAACATGCTTCTGTACCAATCCACATACATTCTCCATGATGGAAAACAGTCTTATTTATGTTGATGATACTGATGAAAATAATAAATAGCAATTATAGTTACTATTTATTATGGAACCACCACATTAGCTAGGCACTTAATCTCATGGGGTAAATAAACTCTCATATCCACTCTTCAGTTTTAGAAGGGAAGCCATTTAGTCATCAAGATGGCTAGATGAAACTACATCACCTGTGTAGTTTCAGAATAGAGACACTTCCTAAATCAGCAGAGATTCTGGTAATAGTTTGCATATACTTATTATAATTGCCCTCTTTTTCGTCAATAAGATGGCCTAGTTTAGGTCCTAATAAAGTACTTTAGGTCTCTCCTGAACATTCCTAATGTGATATCTTTAAAAAATAAAGCAATTAACAAGATTAAATCAGATAAAGTAAAAATAAACCACATATGAACTGTAAATTACTGAATTATCAGTCACTGGAATATTAAATGTGTATTGTGTTCTTAAATTTTTCTCTTTTCCCATTTCCTACAGAGATCCAGGAGAAGGAGATTTGTGGCACAGCTATAAGTAGAATCTGCTTGAAGCTGGTGGCTTTTGTCTTGAAAAGGATTATTTACTTGATGACATTAAGTTAATTGTCCTTGGATGGGAATGGAGGGCATTTGAAGGCAGTGAGAGGTCAGGGTTTGTGGTTCCTTCCAGCAGTGGAGACATGAGTATTTCTCTTTATCAGCACCTAAGGAAGACTATGGTGGGCTCAGGAAAGCTCAGCACCTAATCTTGCCAAAGATTCCCCTATCCAGAGGGTTGGATAGAAGCAGCAGGAACAAGGGATCTGAAGAAATTGTGCCAATTCAGTAAATGAACATCTGATCCCTAACCAGTGTGGACAAACATGATGGGGAATCTCAAGCTTTGGTGCTAGATGAGACCATAGGATATTTGTACATCTCATGAAGATAGGGAATCCTTAATAATAACTGAAGTGGATATCCCACTGACATGCTACAGTTAAACATCAGGGTCTTATTTATGTTCATTTAAAGGCAATTTTGAAATGTGATATTCCCAATATGTTTTAAGTGTGTGAGCTAAGATCCATCTGTTTGCTATGCCTCCTATTCGAAGTTTCAATAACAAAGAAAACAATCTCTTCCAGTGTTTTGATACAAATTGTCCTCTGAATGTGTAAGAGTCCTTGAGAACTCTTCTAGTTAGCCAGGCTCTAGGTCCCTCAAAGGACATAATTGTAAGACCATGTGGCAAAGTATGAACTATAGTTGTTTCAGGTACGAGTGTGCTAGAAATCTTAGTTGTCCCCGTATTTCCCCCCTGCTCTGTGTCCCCCAGGCTTACCAATATTCATTACATCAAAAGTCTTCCTTGCCCTTTGGTTTCCAGTTTGGTTAAAGGGTAATACCCAGAAGAGTGAATTCAGGTATTGTTTTTTGTGCCATCCTGGATTCTTTGAGGTCTCTATGAGCTAACTGCATCCTGAAGATCACAGCTGCTGTCAGGTGGCTCTTTCCACACAGCTGTCTTACCACCCAGTAACCACTCCCACCCCATTCCTCCCCTCCCCCTGTTCCTCTCCCACCCCTCCTCTACACCACCACCTCCCACTCCCTCCCCTCCTACTCTACTCTTTGCCTACAAATAACACCATATTGGAGGCTGAATTCTGTCACCTCTAAATTCATATTGTGAATTCTTAACCCCCCAGCACCTCAGAATGGGACTGCATTTGGAGATGGAATCTTTATAGAGGTAGTTAAATTAAAACGGGGTCATTAGGCCTCTCCAGAAGAGATTAGGACATAGGTACAGAGGAAATCACAGGAAGGTACCCTTTTACAAGCCCAGGAGAGGCCTCAGAAGAAACCAACCTTGATCTTAGACTTCTGGACTCCAAAACTATAAGAAAATAAATTTGTGTTGTTTAAGACATCTAGTTTGTGGTACTTTGATGTGGCAGCCCTGGCAAACTAACACGCACCACGAGTTTACTCCTTTGCTGACAACTTGGGAAAAAATTCTCTATTAAACTTCTCAAATCATTTGAGTCCCATTTATTTCCTGCTGGGACCCTGACTGATCCAGTTGGATTATACAGGATTTACTTCCAGATTTGTTCTTACTGTATTTTCTAAAATTTCTGCAGTAACCACGGAATACATTTTTTCTCTAAAGTAAAAAATACTGTCGGGGCACTTGGGTGGCTGGTTAAGCATCCAACTCTTGATTTCAGCTCAGGTCATGATCTCCTGGTTTGTGAGTTTGAGCCCAGCATGGCACTCTGCACTGATGCTGTGGAGCCTGCTTGGGATTTTGTCTCCCCCTCTCTCTGACCCTCCCCTGCTCGTGCTCTCTCTCTCAAAATAAACACTTGAAGGAAAACAAAAACACTAATTCATGAAACAAAACTTGGTTTGGGAAATCTCCATATATGCTAGATTTATTTTTGAGAGAGACAGAGTGAGTGGGGGAGGGACAGAGAAAGAGGGAGACACAGAATCTGAAGCAGGTTCCAGGCTGTCAGCAGAGCCCGACACGGGGCTTGAACCCAAGAGCCCTGAGATCATGACCTGAGCTGAAGTCAGACTCTCAGCTGAAGTTGGACGCTCAACCGACTGAGCCACCCAGGGGACCCTAGAATAAATTTATAATCATAGGCATCCAACATCAATCCTCCTTGGTAAATCCCCTATTCTATAGATTCCCACTGTTATGTCTAAGGGATTATAAAAACAGGGACTATAACCCCAATGCTGGAACTAGGGAAAGCTGCCATCCTTGGTCCAAAATCTACAAGTATTTCTGATCATATATGAAGGTGGCTGCCCATGTTTCCTTTTGTGGGAAAGAAAAAAAGCTCTGCATTAAGCATAAGGGACTGTTACAGTACCCACTAAATATCCTGTTATACCAGCCCAACTCATAGGGACAAGCAGCATCAGGAACAAAACTGGCTCTTACAAGCAGCACTGAAAGCAATCACACTCTGAGAAGCCACAATGAGGGAAGGGGAGGGGAACTGGCATGACAGCATATTCCTGGCTGCCACACCCAAGAAAAAGGAATTCTTTCACCAGGAGTCAGAACTCTCCTTTGATATCATCAAGAGCTTTCCTGGGCTTGCTGACCTGTTGTTCTCAGTAATATTAAAGGCACACTGCAAAATACTTGCTTTGAAATTTAGAAACAAATTTTATTTAAGATCTGAAATACAATTCCTAAAATATCAACTTCTCCAGAAAACCGTGGCTACACAATAATGCATTGCCTCTATCATGTTAGAACGTGCATTAGACTCAAATACAAAAACCATGAAACAAACCACCATCCTTCAACAATTTGAGCAGAGAGAGAATGCCTAAGGAACAACATAGATGGACTTGCAGAGGATGGGCTGTTTTACTTCAAGCACCATAAAAAAAAAAAAGAGCACAAATGCATGGGTTTTCGGGTATATACATTAAGTTGAACCTTTGGCACTAGGAATCAGGGCATTTTGTCATGGAGCATTAACGCATATTAGAAAATTGTGTAGTGTCAAAGGGATAAACCACCAGCATTCAAGCAATGTTGTCAACTAGGCAATAAAATATTCTATTGAATGTTTCTTCTTTGTCTAATTACTGCGTACACTGGTAGCAACTTTGAAATGAGAAAAGGAGCTTGCACTCCTTTCATTTTCTGTTTA
This sequence comes from Panthera pardus, assembly GCF_024362965.1. Taxonomy (NCBI): domain Eukaryota; kingdom Metazoa; phylum Chordata; class Mammalia; order Carnivora; family Felidae; genus Panthera; species Panthera pardus. The sequence continues at coordinate 43,656,844 of NW_026526843.1, read as the reverse complement.
AAACAGAAAACAAAACTGAAACATAAGCCCTGTTATACATTAACAATTTTAAAGAACATCAATTATACAAGAAAAAGACTAAGAACAAAGAGTGTTTACAGATACCAGACATAACAGTGAGTGGTCACTAGACCCTCACAGGGCTTTGCGGTGGTACTCAGCCGAAGCCACTTTGTAATCACTGGCAGTAAACAGAGACGCAGCATTCTTTGCCAGATATTTTAGGAAATCATGCAAATAGCCCAACAATAATGCAAGGCTCTTCTCATCAAGGGGCGTATATGCCAACATTGCTCCAATTCTTACAAATAATCTCAGTAGATGTGGGGCTCCATAAACCTGGGACATTGGCGCATCAGGGTGAGCCAAGAGGATTTCGGCATACTGGGGCCTCTCAAATTTGTAGAGCAGCTGAGTGCCCAACATCACATTGAAATATTCTTTTATTCCTGCCACAACTTCATTAACTGCATATTCCTTATTATCAACATTTCCCTGCGACTTCTTACAATTTGCATACTCCTCCAGAATAGCATCTACATTTTTCTTAGCAGGGAGTTGAAACAGCTGCTTCTGCCTGGTAACTAAGTCCCAGTCCTCAACAAGCCATGGTTTTAATTCTTCAGGAATCTTCACTTTAACTTCCATTCTATTCTTAAATGCCTCCTCACTTTCGACAGTGGGGTCTGCCCGGGCCCTTTTCTTCCGAGGTGGCTGAGGTGCTTCGCTGGTACTGCCACCATCTCCATTTCCAGGAGTCTTCTGTTTGTTCTTTCTTGTCTTCCTCACTGATCCTGAAGGGGGGTTCTCTGCAGAGCGACCCCCCCATCTGCCTGGGAGAGCTGGTTCCACATTCTTCTGCTGTGAACCAGCAGTCTTCTTTCCTGAAGAGGCCCCTCTCATCTTACTTCTCTGCATATTGCTTCTACTTGGTTTTTTGAAGTTGTCTTCTTCTGCAGATTGTTGTCCACGAGTTTGAGAACCCTGCTTTCTGGAACTCATTCAACCCTGTTTTTATTCCAACCACTGTAATACATAAAGCATTTTACTTGTTTGTTTTCTATAGTGACCTTTAACACACTGTGCTTAGTACAACACAAGTTATTCTCTTGGAATTTGGATCTCAAATCCTAATTCAGGATCATGTATAAGTGACTTACTACCTCCACCCTCTTTCTCTGATCTTCACTACTAACCACTACTCTTACCCATCCAATCACTCATCAGACTTGCCCAAAAGTTAGTTTTTTGGTGCCACTGAAAAGACAGGATTATAATTTTAAACAAATAATGAATTAAAATGGAAAAGAAACTACACAAGGCAGTGGAGGTCAAATTCAACACTTTGAACAGGAAAAAGGACAAGATGAACTTTAGTTGACTAAAGGCAAAATGAGTAACAGTAAAGGTTTCTGCAGGAGTCCAGGTAGGCCTGAACTAGAGTGATGACAGAGTCCAGACAAACTGAATACAAAACTTGGTAAATGAAGGAGAGGGAGGAGTCAAAGGTAGCTGTGTAATTTTAAGCCTGGGTAATTAATGAATTAATAAAAACACTGATTTTAATGATGAGTTTAGAAACAGCCATAAAATAATAGGAAATAAGTAATCCATCCATTGAATTAGCTATCATACATTATTGCACATCTGCTTTGGGACAGCTACTATGCTAGGTGTTAAGGATTCAAATATCTAAAGTGGCAATTAAAAAACAATGAGGTTAGTACAATGATAGTAATAGGCACATAGTATTTAGGAGTAAACAAGAAATGGTACATGACACAACCTTCAGTATTAGCTGAAATCACTTGGAGGAGGTGATATATCAGTGAGGGAGAAGTCAGTGATGACTCCCAGGTTTTGATAATGAATGATTAGGTCATTAGTATTATCACATGAAACTGCATCTAGAGGAGGAAATGGATTAGAGAGGAAAGAAGTTCAGTACTGGATCTATTAAGTGTGAGGTGTACAGTTATATATTTAACTTTAAAACGCAGCTAAAGGTCAGAGCCAGAAATAGAGATCTGAGAGTAATCATATAGCTGTTACTAGAAGCTATGAAAGCCATCAAAATCATTCATGAAGAGGAAAAAAAACTGAACCAAAGTATGGAATACTGGAAAAACCTAAAAGACTGACGTATAAGGAGTGAGCAAAGAGACCAAAAACAAAAATGGTCAGAGCAGCCAACAGAAGAATTAAAAGAATGTTCTTTTGGAAGCCAAAGAAGTTGAGAGTTTCAAGAAGGAATTGGGATAAAATGCAGCAGAGAGGGCTAATAAGGTAAAGCTGAAAGAAACAGTGTTCTATGATTCTTACAGTGTGACAGATGAAGTAATTTCTTTGACTTACATAATCCTCTTCCTTCTTTCCTTTCCAAGAACTCCTAATGTTTTCCTAGACGGAACCTCCTAGATCTCCTGGGATAGTCTGGAAGGAGAAGGTGGGAGACACAAACTAGAAAGGAAAACAGATACCTGTCAAGATGAACTTTTGTGAAAGAATACAGAAAAAAGTAATCTTATTTTATGACTGTGGTTTACGACTGTAATATCAGAGAAAATATATGAGCTCCACTGTTAGACATACTTCTACTTCAATTAGGCTCTGCCATTTATCAGTTGTGAGGACTTAGGCAAGATATGTAAGCTCACTTGGCCTCTTTTTCTCATCTATGGAATGAAGCAAATTACCCCCTAGCCTTCACAGGTTCTTGTTAAGAACTTCTTGTATACAACGTGGCTAAACAACAGCTACAGGATACATGTGAGTATGGATACAAAGATATTCACTGCGGTGGCATTTTTAATACTGAAAAACTGGAACACCTAAATTTTCTTCTAACATAAATTACGTATGCACACTATGGAAGAACATTCAAATGAATTAAGAGAACCATGTACCAACATGGTTCTGATGTTCAATTCTGTACTATTAGGTAAACAGGCATAATGCATAGTATGTACAATAGGATCCTGAAGAGATAGATAGCACAGGCTGAAAAATAACTATCAGTCTGATAGATAGCACAAGGCTGAAAAATAACTATCAGTCTCACACAGTTCTTATGAACAGTGAGTGTGATCAAATTCCTGTTTTAAACTGATACGCATAAATGCATAGGAAAGTATCTAGATGAATAAATACCAGATTAAAATCAGGGTAATCTCTGGGAAAAAATGAGGGATGAGGGTGGATCAGCCTTAAACCAGATTTCTCTGGTAACTGTGGCCTTTCACCCACAGAAAAAGCCCCTCAACCAATCCCTAGACCTTAAAACGATGTTGAGCAGATATCAGGGAAACTCTGAGGGGGGAAAGAAGAGGTAAGAAATGCCAGACAACCAGAGGTTTGAATCAAGGAAACCAGTTATTAGGAAGACAAACCTGGGTGCTAGAGCTTTCATTAAGCAAATGATATCCTCTAACTAAAAGGGCACAAAGCTCTGAGCAGAAAGGACAAAGGTGGCCCTCAGAGAGCATCAAAACCTGTAAATACAGTTACTGACCCTGTGGGAGTCAGAAACCTTCTGGTTGAGAGGGATATATAGACATTCTGTGAAGGATCAGAAAGCAGCTAGTGTGTCATGGCATACATTGCAAGCTGTCACGCTTACAAAAATATTTTTCTAAAAAAATAAAAAGTCATTATGACCAGGATAGAAGGGACACAGTATCTGACGTTTTAAGAGAATTTAGTTAATATAGGTGAAATCCAGAAAACCCACCTCAGAACTGCTATATTGCAGAACTTTCACAAAACAAGGGGACAGTTAAAATACCAACTAAAGAAAGCAAGATGGCCCAGTGCCAGCCACCCAGACTGTGTAAAACAGAAGTAAGGCCAGGCTGGACAGGAAGTATTTTGGAAGTCTCACTGGTACTAGCAATTCCTTACTGAGGAACTTGAAAATGATAGCTGAACCTACCATACATCCTTGGCATTAATCACATATATTCATTCATAGGAAAACTACCAAAAGGAATTCTACCTGTTTGATTAACTGGGTGAGTTGTCATTCTTCACAAATTCTTATATTACTCATATGAAGTCTCAATGAAATATCTGCCATTATACAGAAAAATACATGTACCACAAGTCAAGGTTTGTGACCAGAGTGAATAAAGCCAGGGAAACAGCCTTTCTAGGAATTGTCTCAGTACCTTATTTTCATCTGAATATCCTACAGATCAAATTACTACTACCTGAAAGTCAGAAACCAGACATCAAAGGAAGGGAATACCTGTCCTTTTGATGTCTGCTCCTACTTGTAGTACAAGTTTGTGGATAGCTTTGCACTTTGTACCACTCTTACCAGCTTAACACTTCTCCATGATCAAGGATAGATGTGCCGTGCACACCCATTTAAAAAGTTTGCACTGTAGATTCGCCAGTTTGTCTTGAGTTTCAGGCTTTATTAACATTGTTTATTGACTTAGCATGCCTACTCTTTGCTCCCATCATGCTCCCTCATCTCCTTCATCTAAATACCACAGAAATCCTATCTCTTCCTTAAATCTCCAATTCTAGCCCGTTTCTCTCCCATCTCCAGTACGATATGAAGCTGATGCTAATTTTACTTATAGAACTACACCATTAATCCCTATTTGTCACAGGCCTTGTGTTATACTTATCTCACATATTATGGAGTAGCACTTAGGTCCCTGGTGGGTATACAACAGTGAATCAAAGCAAGTGATTCAACACATGAAGAAAATGGAGGCAAATCAGGGACAAATCATCAAATATTTTTTCACTTGTTCTCTACAGGTCAGCTCTAGGGTAGGCCAGCCTTTGAGAAAACACATTTGTAGGTTTGCCCTAGGTTTCTATTTTTAATTTCTGTGTAAATATTTAAACAGATATAAGCTAATACTGGTATCAAATCCTAGATCTTCCCTTTAAAAAAATTTGTAACTACAACTCATTTTTCCCATACAATGTTATAATACGCAAGGATCTTGAGAGCTGTGTATTTTATTAAATGGCCATACCTTAAAGCACCCCCTTAAGGGAAAAGTGATTCCCCCTCAGTTTACCCTGTAGTAACTATTAAAACATTTTTGTCCTCATTTCCTATTAACATTTCCAGATGCAGATGTAGTAGGTCAAGTGGGAATAACAGGTTATCAAATTACTCCCCCATGCTATACCAATTTCCAACTTTACAAGTAGTACGTAAAACTATCACACCCATACTCTCGTCAGCAGTGGCTAGTCTCATTTACAAAATTCATAAAATTTGATAAAATGTTTAGCTGTTCAGCTTAGTGATGCTTCAACATTTAAGGTGTCTATTGGCCATACATATATGGCTCTTGTTCTCTGCCCCGTTGATTCTTATAGTGATTTTAACATTTATAGGAGCTCTTTATCAAGAGTTGTCATTCTGGGGCAAATATTTCCCCTAGCGTGCTTTTATAGTGTCTGATATTATGATTTTAAAGTTTTATATAATGACATGTTAGTTTTTCCTTCCACTGTTAAAACAGGTCATCTTAATGGATGTTTTATATTTTAATTCCTTAATCCACCCAGAATTTACTTTGTAAGTTATAAACTGAAAAGCCTGTATTATTTTCTCCAAGTAGTTAATTTTGTGGCACTATTTTGGGGTAATATTTCTTTTACATGTGTGTAAATACCAACACACATAATGATGTTGGAATTCTCCCTTTACTTCCCTTCCCCAATCCCAGGAGTGTGCAGGACTTCAAATTTTATATACATATTCACACAAAACATACCTTTAAAACTAAATGTGTATTTTACATTTGACTTGGCAAAGTGAGACCTACTGCCCCATACTTTTTCCTACTTTAACATGGGCATCTGTCATTCTTTTTAATATCCACATTACTGTATAATCTCCGTGCCAGAATTTAACCAGTTCCTTATTAATGAACATTTAGGGTGTTTCTGATACTTCATTATTACAGAAATGCTGTAATAGATGTAAGTAAGTGGACAGATATATTAGAGAATTAGGGACTTCAGGATTATTCTCAGAAGTGGAACTGTTCTGACGAGATAGAGGCAAATTCAACTTATAAAGAACTACTTTAATTTGTACTCCCAGCAAAAACCCTAAAGTTCATTCATCTACACCTTCAGCAACACTGGATAAACATCTTTTGGAAAAAAACTTTGTTTTGCTTATCCAGTATACAGTAATATTTTATTTGAATATGTGGGATATTGAGCATCTTTCATACATTCATGTGATGTTTTTCTTATGTGAATGTTTGCTTTCTTTATTGATTTCTAATAATTAAATCCTAAGTTTTCTTGGGTATGTTGGAAATATTTTTTCCAAACTCATTTTCCTTCTAAGTGGGTCTCTGTGTGCACGTGTGTGTGTATACACAAATATGTCAACCTTTTCTTTTGTGAACTTTGGCATTTATGTTATGTCTAGGTAAAATGCTTCCAAATCAATATTCTAAAAATGATTTCCTATATTTCTTGGTATTTTTATAGTTTCTTCCAAATATATAACCTTTCTTAATATTAATTATTAAAGAGGCCATCCTTTCCCCGCTGATTTAAAATGCTATTATAGAACATTCTAAATTTTTAGATGAACATGGGTCTCTTAAGGTACTCTCTTCCCAATGATTTTTGATTATTCAATTTTTAAAGGTTATCATTGTTTCTAGGTCACCTGGTCTGTCATAGAGACCTCTGTTCTCACATCAGTATCACATTGGTTTAATTATCATAAAGATATAAATGTTACCCTAGAATAACACTTGTAAATGGTTTCCAATTATGTTTGATTATTGGAAGTATTATTTGAAGTAGCAAAAACACTGGAATCAACCTAGAGGACTATCACTAGTAATTCAGAAAGATAAAATGTGCTTTACCCATGAGATGGATTAACATGCTAGTTAAAAGAATGCCACTGTGAAAGGAATTAAATAGAACTCTAAGAATGAACATGAAGACAGCCAAAACAATTAGCTAAATAAAGATGGTAAGTTGCAAAACGATACCTAGAACATACCAAGTCTATGTAAAAGAAAACACAAAACAGTATTTTATATATGGATATCCATATATGTTTTTAAACAGATACATAATTTAGAGATCTAGAAGGACTGATAATAGTGGTTAACTCTGGAGAAAGTTAAGAGAATCAGGGGTGGTGAAGAAATGGAAACTCGAACCTACTCTGTAACATTTAAACTTTTTCATTTTAAGGATAATATATTCACATGTCAATTACATGACTAAAAATTTATATTAAAATATAGATTTAAAATTCATAATCATATTCTGATCTATTCTTATCCTTGGATCTCACACATAGCTGAACTTTTCAGTGAATTATCACTGTGTATCATACATTTTGTATGCACACCATTCAGACTGGTTTCCTTCCCCCACTTCTAGGTTCTACCCATCCTTGGAGGCATAGGTCAAGGTCCTTTTCCTCTTTGAGGCTTTCATCTCAGGATACTCTGGACCTTGCCTTCTCTGAGCTCCTATTGGCCTAAAAGCCCACCTCCCTCCCTTTTGCCCTTAATCATTCCCCAAAAGGCCTTCTGTATAGGTGTTTTTTCTGTGGGTGTGCATACCCATCTACTGCATCTTTTCCACCAGGGCAGCGCCCTCCTATGCAGCCTAGATTTCAGAAGGGAAAAAAAAAAAGGAAAATATAGTGACTCCATGGGAAAATGAAGCTTTCAAGTGACTGGAAAAACCTTCCTTCATCTTCTCATGCAAGTAATGGGCCATTTAGGAATGCAGACTCCAAAGGCTAACATTTTTGGTATGGGTGTGTCACAAATGAGTGTAAACATCTATGGTTTGTTGAAATAAACCTTTAAAAGCACATATACCATTACAGTTAATTTATATCCATTCTCTTCTGGATCTTGGAACACTTCCTTTATGTTTAACATTATTGTTTGAGTCTGAGACAAAGGAGGAATGACACAAAGGCTGTTAGCAGACTGAATGTTTATGATTTCCTAGTTAAAATTATAGTTCCTGGAAATTCCCTTATAAATAAATATGATCAATATACTCAATATCTTTCTACATTGTTAGGATAAGCCAGAAGTCATAATTTCAGATTTCAGTTCTAGTGTTAACTGCTGCTTCTGGAAAATCAGGAAAGAAACCAACAGTATTAATTTTGTTTTATATTTCCAAAAAGAATTATTCACTGCTTTTAGAAGTGTAAGAGTGTATGTGTGTGTAAACCAGGATGTACCAGAAGGACTAACAAAGCCATAATTATTATTAAAGCAAACACTTCTATGTGCCAAGCACTGTCCTGGTACTTTACATGTAATCCCTTCAAAAATCCTATGACATAGGAATAATTATCTTTATGTTACACATGAATAAATTTAGGGACAAAGTGAGTTAAGTATCTTGCCCAGGATCACACAGTAAGTGGCAGAGACAAAATTCAAATTAAAGAAGTTAGCCTTTACCCTTAACCACTAAATTATGCTGTACATGGGAGGAAACAAAATTAAAATAATAATAATATTGTAGTATCTCTTATCAAAGAATGTAACATTACACAGCCTTCTGTTGTTTAGGCACTTACTATACTGGAAGCACTACTGGACTTAGCCTCATCCTTCCCTTCTTAGAATTTAGAGTGTTTTTGCAGATAGGTGCTTATTAATCTTCAAAATATTCCTGGGCAGTTAGGAAGGTTATGTGGAACTATCTTGTTTGAGAATTGAGGCCAAGAGAAGAGAGGCACTCACCCAGATTCTGTAATCAGGGATGATTCTGCAACCAGGATCAGATCTTCTGATCCTTATTATACAGCAAACTTAGCTTTTCTGATGATGGCCTGGAAGGTCAAAGAAGGGGACAGAAAAGGACATAAAATAAAAAGATATGAGAACCTTTTTTTCTTTATCAACCAGTGCATTTTATCACACACAAAGGATACCATAGCTGATAAATAATGTGCAAATGTTTCTTTTTCCCTTCTTGTAGTTGTATTTTCAAATTTACTTTACTGTACATTTATCCTGATCTTCAATAAAGTAACTGTCTTTTTTATACTTTTTATTAAGGATAATTTCAAATAAATAAAAATGTAGAAGGAAGAGTATTATAAACCTACAACAGTCACCCAGCTTCAACAATTACCAACTGAAGGCCATCTTGTTTCATCTATAACCCCACCCACTGCTCCCCCCCACTCCGATTTTTTTAAGCAAACCGAATTGCTGATTTTCTGTATTTTATTATGGAAAATGTCAAACATATACCAAGGAAGACAATAATATGAGGAACCCCATATGCCCTATCACTTAATTCAAACAATTAACTTAGGGCCAATTTTTTTTCATCTATACACCCCTCCCCACTTCCCCCTACCGCTGAGATTCTGAAGCAAATACCAGTCATCTACGTATTTGAAGTCATTCCCAGACATTTTATTAATTAATCCGCAAATATTTTCCTATATATCTCTACAAGATAGACAATTTGAAAACAACCATTACTGCCATTATAACGTCTAAAACTAGACATCAATTCCTTTAAAAAAAAAAAATCAAACCCGTCTTCCAATTTTCCCGATGCATCTTAAACAGTTTTTTTTTTTTTTTTTTTTTTTTACAGTTGGTATGTTCAAATCAGGATCCAAACAAGGCCTACTCATCGCATGTGGTTCATCTCCTGATCGCTCTCGTTCTCCATCTCCCCTCACCGCCCCCCCCCCCCCGCCTTTTAAACTTTTCAATATGGAAAATTCCAATCCCCGCTATTTTGAGCTAATTCTCTAGTAGTAAATTATTTCAGCGGTAAAAATTGATATGTCTCTTTTATAACTCGAATTTCTCCTAGGGAAGAAGTTAATGGGCAGGAAAAGCAATATAATGAACGAATTTACATAATTTATATTGTTTCTCATTCTGTTACGCGGTTTTTCACTCCACAATAGCGAATATTTTTCTGAGCCAGCATTGGTATTGTCTTATACGCAGTAACACACAGTACAAGCCTCTGAGGTAAACGTCTCTGAGGTAGATACTATTATTATCACCATTTTACAAACATGGAAACCAAGACACGGAAAGAACAGGAGCCAGCCCAAGCAGGGCGTTGGCGAGTAGGAATTTGAATGAGGCTCTGCTCAGTTGTAAAGCCATATGTTAATCTTGTCTATATACGCGGCAATAAAAAGAAATCATCAACCCTTTCACCCCACCCCCACCCCGAAACCTGAAACGAGAATCCAGTTCTTTCCAGCAGCCGACGTGTGACCACTGCCGTCCCTCCAACCGCCATAGTAAAGCCAGGTTTCTCTGGCAACTGATATCCATAGGCAGACACGTCACCCTGGAGGCGGGCTTATGCCCTCCAGCCAATCACAATCGTCTTGTCTAAGTTTTAGAATGTTCCATAACCAAATGATTGGACGAGGCCTACCACGTCAGCGATGACTCTTCGCCGCAGTAAAGGCGGGTGCTAGCAACCTGCTTCTTCACGGTTAAGGCTGGAAGCAAACCAATCATCTTTCTCCTTTAGTGCGCGCTCTGGCCAATGACGCTCGCCCTCTTAGGCTCTTAGCCCGCCCACCAAAAGCGCGACAGCCGTTGGGTCATAAGTCTATAGGGCAGGGTGTTCACGTGGCCTATTTTCATGACCCAGAGTTCCCCTGACCAGAGTTTTTTTTTTTTTTTTTTGCTTTTCTTTTCTTTTTTTTTTTTTTTCCTGCAGGGAGGCATTATGGGTTTTTTTTTTTTTCCACTGGGAAAGGAAGTGTCTACGTGGCCTGCGGAAACAGGATGGGCGGAAATGAGCTAAGATTCCCGCGAGTGGGGAAGCGCGAGGTCAATCCTGGGGCCACGCCCCCAACCTCTTGCACAACTCTCGGAGTGAAAAAAAAAAGCAGAGCGGGGTTTTTAATGTATGTGAGGGGTGTGGGGGTGTGGTATTGGGGCCGTTGTGTTTGTGCGCGGGGGAGCTCGCGTAGCTCTGGGGTTAGGGTGTGCGCGCGCGCGGCAGTCCTCGTGGTGTTGGAGGTGGTGGGTGTGCTCAGGGGTGCGCCCCTAGCGTTGGGACTTAGTGTTGGGGCCGGTGTGTGTCCAGAGCAGGGGCGCGCGCTCATGGATGCGCGTTGTGTACGGAATGTTCTCTACTTTTCTATGAGTTTGAAAATTGTTCTAATGAAAAGGAAAATAAGTCAAGGCGACCATAACCAATAAGGAGCCTTTACCAGAAATATTTTGGTCTCTCCTATCAATTTAATTTCAGACCCTAAAAATACACTTTCCTCCCACGTTTTTCTTTGTTGCCAAAATTCTGTTCTAAACCATAGTTCTTCAGTTAAGAGCTAAACCCTCCCAGTCCCGTATTAGCAATTCCAAGGAGCATCTTCTTTACCGTTCTCTAGTATCCTCTCCCATCCCCCAACTACAAAGTTGGGTGCAGTTCTCTTGGCACAAACACAATTTTCTGCCAGCAGTATCTGTATGTAACAGCCTTCTTCAGTCTCTCACTCTCGCGCTCTATCCATCTATCTATCCATACAGACTCCGAATTTCTGTAGGGGCTGAGGCTCTCTTACCTTTTTGTCCTGATCTCCAAGCACAGTGCCCTTCAGGCAATTATGCACTCAGTTAATTTTCCAGAAAGTTCTCTGGGTGAGGTTTATGCCTCTTGAGCCAGCCACTAGATGCCACCAAATCCCAGCAAAGGATTGGCTGTTTAGTGCCTGGAATTATGGGATTTTGTTCCCCCTCTTTCTGATTTGTTGAATTCCACAATCTATAGGGATCATATATATCTTTCATTGCTAGGGAAAAAATTAACTTCTGTAAATAGTCCAGCCAGGCAGAAGACTATGGCCCTAGATCTAGATGTTTTTCCTTGTTTCCTTTTAAAAAAAAAATTCCCCCCTCCTGCCCTCTCTTATTTCCTCCTTGCCTTTTTTGGGGGATCAGAATTGATGAATGACCCCAGGCCCTGATGCTGATGAAGATAGAATTCTTTCTGTGCACCTTCTTTTCAAAACTGATCTTTTTCTCTTGATATTTTTATTAAATATGGGTGTTTGCACCCTATTTTTTGTAGTGGTACTGCTACACTTTGTTAATGTCTTTGGAGTTAGAGACCTAATTTTATTTTACTTTTATTTTTTAAGGTTTGTTTACGTAGAAAGCATGGACAGGAGAGGGGCAGAGAGAAAGGGAGAGAGAGAATCTTGAGCTGGCTGGGTGCTGTCACCACAGAACCAACATGGGGTTTGATCTCACAAACAGTGAGATCATGACCTGAGCTGAAATCAAGAGTCGGACCCTCAACCAAGTGAGCAACCCAGGTGCCTGGAGACCTAATTTTAATTCCCTACTTCCTAGCTCTGAGACCTTGGGCAAATAATTTATGTTCTGTGACCCTCAGCTTTTTGCATGCTTTCTGTAGTTTAGATGCTGTGTCATATCCTTTACATGGATATTCTTCTCTCAGAAAATCCTTATTAGATGGGTATGAATCAATAAAACTCAAAAAAATAAAAATTAATATATCTATTTTTATTATTTTTTTAATGTTTATTTGTGGGAGACAGAGAGACAGAGTGCAAGCAGGGGAGGGGCAGAGAGAGAGGGAGACACAGAATCTGAAGCGGGCTCCAGGCTCTGAGCTATCAGCACAGAGGCCGTCTGGGGGCTCTAACCCACGAAGCATGGGATCATGACCTGGGACAGAGCCCATGGGGGGCTCGAACCCACGAAGCTTGGGATCATGACCTGGGCTGAAGTCAGATGCTTAACCGAGTGAGCCACCCAGGCGCCCCTAAAAATTAATATATCTTTCAATGTCAATCATACATGTGTGTGCACGCACATGCACACGTGTGCACACGCACACACAAAGGGGAGAGAGCAAGATTGAGAGCTGTGGTTCTTCAAGTGTGTTTTCCAGACACACCAAGTAGCATTGCATTATTACCACCTTTGGGGAAATTGTCAGAAATTCAGATGCTCAGGCCCCACCTCAAACCTAATGAATCAGAAATCTTAGGGGTAGGGTTTGGTGATCTGTGTTATAACAGAGTGTTCTGCTGATTCCTATGTACACTGAAGTTAAAACCAGTGCTTTGGAAGACTGAAATGCAATGCTTATTTTTGTACACTCCACTAGAGGGTGCTACAGAATGTAAAGCAAAACAGTAAATGACCTGTTGATTGAGACACCCTGTATATTTTTTCAAAAATTCTTGTCCTTTTTTATTGAAGTATAGTTGACATACAATATTGTATTAGTTTCAGGTGTACAACACCCTGTAAATTAGCAGTCCCATTTTAAGATTAAAAACTAATGTATAGAGGTGTTCAATTGTTTTCTCAGTACATACAAGTGGAGGAGTCAGGATTGAAACTACCTGCGTCTTGAGCCCAAGCCCTTGACAGTACTCTGTTGTTCAGCTATAGTAGCTTGTCTTTCTGGGCCTCAAAATACATTACACCTACCTTGTTCCCTGCTTTGCCTAACATTGACTAGAGCACCAAGTAGAGGGCAGAAAAGCAAACCAAATAAATGGAAATATTTTGATTTCATACCCTCCCTCATCTCTTTTCTATAATAAGATATCACATAAAAGCTCATAAGTGTTTCCCTTCTTGCTTTTCTATTCCGCAAATGTTCTCTCTATCCTACACTTAATCTGTTTTAGTTTATGTCTGAACCTCTTCTCTGTGTGGGGGAGGAACCAGGATAGTGAGGAAACATGGTTGTTGAAAGCCTATTGTGGGCCACACTATATAGCTCTGTACACATTAATCCCAAAAATAGGTCTGTTAATTAGGTGGTAATTATCATTTTATAGGTGGTGAAAGTGGTTCTAGAGACTATATTTATTTTTCTTTGCTCATATGACTTGTAAGTAGTGGAGTGGGTAATTCCTGGTATATCTCACAGTACCAGCCTGCTAAACTTTCTACTGCTCAGTTTTGAATCCGGTTTAGGTACTTACTGTTTATGTAACTTTTAACAAGTTCTTTAAATTTTCTGAGCCTCAGTTTTACCATACATTAAATGGGAACAAATATTCCTGCTTCATAATGTTAGAGCTGCAGTATCTAAAGCAGTAGCCACTAGACATGCGGGTATTTAACTTTGAATTAAAGTTAAGTAAAATTAAAAATTCAGATCCTCAGTTGTACTAACCACATTTCAAGGGCTCAGTAGCTACTTATGGCTAGTATTAGTATCAAACTGAACATCAACAGATACATGATATTTCTACCATCCCAGAAAGCTGTATGTACAGTGCTGATTTAGAGTTATAAAGCATGAAAAAGAACCCAGTATAGTATATAATTCATGGCAGGTGCCAAAGTGATTCCATCTGTTCTTTCCTTTCAGTATCAGAGCTAGGTATGTTCTCCTGTTTTATTCACAGAGTCAGGAGAGGGGAGTAATTTACCCAATGCACTATAATGGAGGATATGTCTGGCATTGGGACCTACATCTCCTGACTTTCACTCCAATATTCTTTCTAGTAGAACCCATCCTGTTCTACTCTGTTGAGTGAGATCTCAAGGCCAAGGATGTGAATAATGTGAATTAGATTTCAAGTCAGGGTAGTAGCAGAAAAAGTCATAGGAACTGAATGCCTTCTATGTGCCAGGCAGCACTGTGCTCAGTTCTTTACATACGTTATCTTAGTGAATCTTCCACTGAAGCCCAGAGAAGCTAAGTACTCACTTAAAGTTGCCAACTAACAAATGGCAGAGCAAATATTTAGATTTCTTTCTGACTCCAAAGCCCAAGTTTTTTTCTTCATTATGCCATGCTATCCTCTTCAATGTAAATACCCTCCTGCCCCTTCCACTTACTAAGTAGGATAAACCTTCCGTAGATTCCTGACTTAGTGGGTCCTCAGAAAATGTGAGTTACTCTTCTTCCTTCTTACATTTATAGCTGAGTCATTGTCTTCACAATCTGTTTCAACTGGAAGGGAAAGATAGCTTAGGTCACTTTTTGATTGGCTTCAAGACCCAAGTCCAGACAGTGTTTATGGTACCGGCCTTCAGAGAGAACACCAGGTGGCTCCAAGATCTCTGTTATTTTCAAGGCCATCATTTCCTCATAAAATGCCTTTGTGCTAATTAGGAACACGAGCCACCTGAGAGCAGACAAATTGTAGAGAAGTGTCCACTCCAGTGAAACAATGAGAAAAATATTTTTCTTTCTCACGGCTGTTGGAGCTCCACCAGGGCAGTCGAAGAATGAATTCCCTCTAGTTGGGTACACTTGTGCAGGCACAATCTGCTCTGCCTAATAGTAACTGTATCGGTTGCCCTTGCCTTGTGACTAAGAGCCTTCCTAAGTCTGGAAGGTAGTGGTCAGTCTTTTCTGGAGAGTGGAGAGGGACACCAGTGTCCTCTCATGGCTTCTGGATAGTAGGTGAAATTGTTGCATTCTAAGGTTATTTTGGATTTTTTTTCATTTGGTTCTGACCAGCTTATTGGATGATATTTAAAAGAATGGTTAATTTAAAAGTGAAAAAAAACTTAATATTTCAAGGCTAAGCAAAATAGCATTTTTAAAAATAATAATGTTTTCTGGGAATGCAAATTGGTGCAGCCACTCTGGAAAACAGTATGGATATTCCTCAAAAAACTAAAAAATAGAAATACCCTATGACCCAGCAATTGCACTACTGGGCATTTATCCACAGGATACAGGTGTGCTGTTTCGAAGGACCACATGCACCCCCGTGTTTATAGCAGCACTATCAACAATAGCCAGAGTATGGAAAGAGCCTAAATGTCCATCTATGGATGAATGGATGAAGAAAATGTGGATGGAGTATTACTCGGCAATCAAAAAGAATGAAATCTTGCCATTTGCAACTACATGGATGGAACTGGAGGGTATTATGCTAAGTGAAATTAGTCAGAGAAAGACAAAAATCATATGACTTCACTCATATGATGACTTTAAGAAACACAACAGATGAATATAAGGGAAGGGAAACAAAAATAATATAAAAACAGGGAGGGGGACAAAACAGAAGAGACTCATAAATATGGAGAACAAACTGAGGGTTATTGGAGGGGTTGTGGGAGGAGGGATGGGCTAAATGGGTAAGGGGCATTAAGGAATCTACTCCTGAAATCATTGTTTCACTATATGCTAACTAATTTGGATGTAAATTTTAAAAAATAAAAAATAAAATTAAAAAAAAATAATGTTTTCTATCTATTTATACCTGCCTCATTCCATAGGGACTTTACAAAAACAGTTCAGCAAATTAGTCTGCATCAGTCTAGTTTGCTAGCCTATGACAGGGCAAAGGATGGAAATAGTCATGGAAGTTTTATCCTTTTATGGTGTTTGTTCTCTTTTAGCTCCTTTGTCCTGTAATCAACCCTCCTCTGCTTCAACTGGCCCATCCATTTAGCAGAAAGAGGTTACTTCAAATGACTGAAACATAAATCTAATCAACGTGGTCTTTGGTGACCTTGGAATGCCAAACTTGCACATAATGCTTTGGTTCCCACTTCCTGAGTCAGTAGTTTAGGATGCAATATACCGAAGTTTGTGGTTTTGTGAACCACAGGATTTACTTGGAATCACCATGTCAAGTTATCCATGTTACACATCAACCAACAGAGGTAAGGACTGGTTTTCACCAGTGTATTCTGACTCCTACAATCTGATCATCGTCTCAAAGAGGTTGCCTTGAGCCATTTTTCCAGAGATAATTTGTTGATGCTTATAAGCTGCACCCACAGTCCCCATTTTACTGGGAATGAAAAAAGCTATGTCTTTCATAAACTTCAGCTGTCATATTATTAAAGAGGACAAACCAGTAGTATTTAAAGTGCTACATCTTTAAATTGTTGAAGCTTTATGAACCCCATGGGTACATGGCAGTTCATTATACTATTCTTTCTACGTTTGTGTATTTTTAAAAGCCTTCCATAATAAAACAATTTAAAATGACCAAAAAAGGTGCTTCATTAGTCGTGAGGAAGAGAACACTCATAAAGTTTCTCTTTAGAAGAGTTCTAATTAACTTAGGGGTGGGGTGGAATGTACACCTCTTTGGTAGTGATGTACCATGTAAAAATCCAGGGAGGGGATATTTTAGATTGATAAGGCCTCTGCATTAGAAATTCTGATAAGGTCTTCTATAAGGAGAATCTCCTCTGGCCTGCAGTTCCCCTCCACCAGACCCCTGAAGAAACCGCTGTAATGAGCCACTATTAGTGAAAGAAGTGTATCATATCCATTGGACATTTGGGATTGGGAGGAGGGAGTTTGAAAACCACAGAAATGGGTGTCAACTAATTAATTAAAGCTGTGTTAGCCAGCAGGAAGAGAATCACAAAGTGAACCTGGGGACAAGAGACTGCTAGTAGTATAAAAAGGCTTCATTCCCATCCCAGGTGAGTGCTGGAGAGAGCAAAGCTATTAAGGAAGGAGGGGACCAGGAGCGCCTGGGTGGCTCAGTTGGTTGAGCATCCTACTTCGGCTCAGGTCATGATCTCACAGTTCGTGAGTTCGAGCCCCGTGTCGGGCTCTGTGCTGACAGCTCAGAGCCTGGAACCTGCTTCAGATTCTGTGTACCCCTCTCTCTCCACCCCACCCCTGCTTGTGCTCTGTCTCTTTCAAAAATGAATAAACATAAAAAAATGTTTAAAAAGGAAGGAGGGGACCAGGGAGCAGAATATGTGGCAAAGAGGCCCTCACTTGGAATCTCAAAGGATATTCTTCGAAGACTCCAGGTCCTATCTGATTTGTACTTTTTAAAACAGTTGGGAAAGCCATCTGAAGGCAAAGAGTTCACACAGACAACATATGCACACACAAACATACATGCACTCATGCCTGAGAACCTGGAACCTGTCTTCTCAGTTTGTAAAGGTAGTCTCCATAAAGTACACATTAAAAACTATGTGGTTTGGTTCTTTTTGTTGTATTTTTACTGTGCCACGGAGCAAAGAAGGGTATTGGTACATTGCTGGAAGTGAGATATGGTTGGAGAGGTAGGGCATTGTTTAGAGTGTGGGGACATAGGAGGATATGTTCTTTCAAGGCCTTGAAGTTTGAGGTAACACGATTAGAAACTGGGGACAGAGAAGATAGCAAGGGCAGTTATTAAAAAGGTACAAAGCTGAGATTCACCCAGCTGCTCCTAGGCCAGAGTTGTGTGTGGGACATCAGCGAGACCCAGGCGGGTGCCGCCAGCTTTCAATAGAGCTGGTCTGTGAAACTTGGCCAGGAGGACAGAGGAAGATTGATGTTTGCTCCAGAGTGGGGCTGTCAGCTGTGCTCACCACCGCACCATGGTCCCAGCTGTAAACAAAAGTCCTGGCCCTTCATGGCACTGCAGAGCTGTCCAGGCTGGCGTAAGTCTCTGAGGACAGCTAGACCATTTTCTCATCCTGGCTGACAACCAGAAGACAGAAGAAACAATAGAAGGTGGTGGTGGTGGTGAGGGGTGGAGGCAGGATTGGAAGGGGGTGAGAAGCAGTGTCTAGTGGGAAAGAGCTGTCGATTTCAAATCTTAGGTCTTTGGATGCAAGTAACAAATCTTTTAGAGAAAGCAGACCCCTTTTCTTGTCAGCTTCACAGATAATAGTGAGTTACTAAAGGAGGCCTGCAGGGACTATATAGTGCCTCATTCACTCATTCATTTATTTCATGAGAGTAATTTAATGTGCCCATCACTGGGCTAGGTATCCTGGATGATGCCAAAGTAATAGAAGACAGTTCATAAATTCAAAGAGCTTGCAGGGAGTTTGGGGGTATGTGTACAGCTAAGTAACAATACTAAATAGTGTATCTTTAAGTTCTAAGTGACAAACATTGGAGTTTAGAAGCAAGAGAAGCCATATCTGGGCATGATCAGAGAAGGTGGGATTTGAGAAGGCCTTAGAAAGATAGACATGATTTAGCTAGAAGGAAAAGGTAGTTGGGATTCCAGGTTGGGACCAAAGCATTACAAAAACGAAGACTGCTTTAGCTAAAGCAGAAGGTTATTGTGTCAGAGACTTCCTTCAACTGCTCACCCCCACCAAAATCCTCATCATAGCTAACCCAGACTTCAGGTCTCACTTGAAATGTCACATCTTCAGAGAAGACTTCCTTGATCTCCAGGTTAAATACCCTTGCTTTATATTCCCCTAGCATGCACTACTTTCCCCTTTTTAAGCTAGGACTATTTTCAACTAATAACCTACTCTTGTCTCCCTAGAATTTTTTCTCCATGCTACATTCAGAATGTTCTTTGCAAAATGCAGATCTGTTACATCACTTCCTTCTTTACAACTCTCCTACCCCAACCCCTTCATTCTCTTTTGCTTCCCTTTATGTCCTTCCTGCTTCCTTCCCCCTTATTTTTCCTTCAGGTTATATCTTAAATGGCTCTGTCTTGGGGAAGACTTCAGGACATCCCTTCCCCCAATTTTAACCTCAACTAGGTCAAGTCCCCCTCTTAAATATTTCCATGATACTTCCACATATTCTCCATTTTACTATTCTCTAATAACTTAGTACAAGTTTGTCTCCCCCACCAGAATATAAACCCTCTGAGGGCAGGGACTATGTTTCTTCTTCACTGTATTGCCCATATATTTAGTACAGCGCCTGTCATATTGTGGTAGGTGCTCCACCAAAATTTGAATGAACCCGAGGGAGATGAGGCAATATTGGTAGGTGAAAGCCAGCCTGAGGAGACTGTTCTTACATCTAGGGGCAAAGGGAAAGCTTTAAAAGTGTTTGGCTCTAGAATGAGGAAATCATTAGACAACACTGACTATTGAAAAAACAAACAAACAAAAATCTATTGAAACAAACTAAACTCAAAGAGCTCAAACCTCAGCTTACCCCAAACCCTAGCCTTCCAATTATCTTGTGGATTCATATTCTCTCATACCTGTTCCTGCCACCACTTGCTCCTCCAAAAACAAAAGAAAACTTACTCATTGATTTTTCCAACCAGAGAGATTTGGCACTAGAGCCAAAAGCACTTACTTTAACACTTGTATTTGTTCATTCAGCTGGTATTTATTGCCCACGTCCACTGTTTTAAGCACTTGTGATCTTAGCTACAGATGAAGAAGATATTCTTACCTTAATGCAGTTCACAACTGAGTGCACTCTTCAGGATGATCACTCACTTGAGTGATCACTCACTTGATAGCTCCAAATTTCTAGTAAAGGATTTTGCCTTACCTGGATTCATTTAGGGACTTTTCAGGGCACCAAGAGCCTGAATCTCAGGGTTAGGTCCTCTGTAAAACTGGGGAGTCAAACTCAGAGAATGGATGCTTATGCTAACCCACACTAGACTTTTATCCTTCCATGAGGAGGCTAAATGGCACAGTGGAGAATGTCTGCAAGGGCATTCAGGGAATATCCATTCCTTAACCATATGAGTCTGGGCATAATAAGGCAAACAGGTCTCTAGGGTATATCCCTTGAATGGAGGAACTCAAGGAAAGACAGGAAAAAGAATTAGATTTTCCAATAAAAATTGAAGGTTGTCCTGTACCCTGAGGGGAGCTGAAACAAAAGTGTGGCTCTAAGAAATCTTCCAAAAATAATCAGAAAGTACTCACCCTCACCCTAGGGTAGACGTTAATGCCAGGGGATGGTTTATTTTCATCTTAGGTTCAGTCCCCAAGTGGTTAGTAAGATAGTAAATGGGGATGTCAGAAAGGCAGTGTGCCTCTGCCCTGCTCCCAGGAAAATTAAGGGGAAGAAATTCATACTGTTTTGCAGTTGTAGTCTTTCCTAACTGGTTATCTCTTGGTTGAGGGATAACATCAAACATGGTATCAGTGATATTTTGAAGATACATTTATTAGTTTTGACCCTCTCTCTCTCTCAAATCCTTCACCCTGAACAAAAATCCACCACCAGGATATCAGGAGAGAGAATATATATAATTAGCAGATAGACATTAATTAGATAAATGTCCATAATTCATTGCTCTACTCTGTTAGGTGGCCTTGAGTGCAGAGGGTTCATACAGTTGGAATTTGAAATCCTAAGAGACAAGCAGGAAGAAACCAGTGGAGTATATTTCGTAGAAGGATAACAATGTACTGAGAAACCATATTGTATCCTTCCTTAAAGGATCCTTTAAGGATCCTTAAAGGATCAACTTGAAGCTTAAGCCTAAGGGATTCACAAATAAATTCACAAGAGAAACCTGGAGAACACCTGAGTTTGTAGAATTTGGAGCTTGGCATGACCATTTTTTAAAAAGATTTTTAAGTAATCTCTATACCCAACATAACATGGGGCTCACACTTACAACCTTAAGATCAAGAGTTGCCTGCTTCACCAACTGAACTAGCCAGGTGCTCCTTGGCATGACCACTTTATACCTGTAATTTTCTAACTGGTGCCAAGATTTGTGCTATCCTCTTTTTATGAGGACTGTGGATGTCTAATATGGATATCAGCCAATGTTTAACATGGCAGAGATTGGGGACTGAATGGTCATCACAAAGACAGTTTCCTCAGCTGCAGATTACCTTTGGCCTTTAATCTTCTTCAGTCTGTCACAGCAGTCTCAGAAATGAGCCTCTGAAGTTAACATATTATGACAGCCTTTGGTCTTTCACTTTCTTTTCCATTCTTTCCCTTCATAGCTTCAACTAAGTTGAAAAAAAGGGGAATTACACCTGGGCCTGGGCTTTGCCCAATCAGGCCTCAGTATCCCATGTTGTCTAATGAGCAGACCAGACTAAATGATCTGGGAAGGCCCTTCCAGCTCTGTTGTGCCAGGTTCTAGAATTCCAAGACATTGTGATCCATTGACCCAGATGCCTTATGGGAAATCCCATGAGAGATTCGTTTTCTAAAAGAGCCAATTGTTTGTTTCTCTGTGTGGGAATAGTGGTAAATACAGTCAATATAGCAAATGTGCTGCTGTGACCATAGTCCCAAGCATTCTAGCCCTTCTGATGGTCAGGGCTATCTTTATAACAATGATACTCACTGCCTGAAGTAGGTAAGGATTCATGCTAAATTGAGGACTGATAAGACTGTGATCAGTCAGAAAAGCATTGTCAGTAAGTGAAAGGGGAGGGAAGTTAATAAAGATTCAGGACTTCTGTAGGTTGATAACTTGAAGGGGAGCTTAGAGTCAAAAAGATGTCCAATTGCTAGATTATTTTGTCATGACTGCCTTTCATTTTGGACTATACTCAAAAACCAAGCTCTTTTTATATACTATTATCCAAATAATACAGTTGTAACACCCTTGACCTGTTAAATGAATTACCTCTTAAAGTTGTAGATGATGTAGTTTTGTTTTTCAAATTTTCATTTTTTAAATTTTTTTTAATGTTTATTCATTTTTGAGAGACAGAGAGAGAAAGAGCATGAGCGGGGAAGGGACAGAGAGAGAGAGGGTGACACAGAATACGAAGCAGGCTCCAGGCTCTGAGCTGTCAGCACAGAGCCCGATGCAGGGCTCAAACTCATGGACTGTGAGATCATGACCTGAGCCAAAGTCGGATGCTCAACCGACTGAGCCACCCAGGCACTCCTGTTTTTCAAATTTTTAAAAGCAGGAGTGACTTATCTTCTTGCTTCCCCTATCCCTACCCCAAACAAAATATTATGGTGAAGTAAATATATCAGTCAAAACTAAAGTTAGTCTAACTGAAATATGTGTATATAGTTGTGTGATGGGGGAGGGACTGCCTATTCTAGGGTTTCTTGAAGCTGACTTTGAAAATCTTTTGCCAGGTAAATAGGGCATTGAACTGAGAAATGAAAAATCTGGGTTTTGGTTTTGCCGCTGTCACTAACATCGTGAGACTTGGGTGAGTCACTTGGCCTCTGTGAGCCTCATTTCCTCATCTCTTGTGTGGATATATGGTTTTTTTACCTTAAAGGTTTACTTTGAGAATGGCATGCCACCTAACTGCTTTGAAAAGAAAAAGGCTACAAGCCTGCTTGTTACCTTGATAGTATAGTCCCTCATGATACACCCCTTGCAAAGTAAGTATAGTTGGTGGAACTGATGTTGCAATTGGGTGCTTGAAAAAAATTTTTTTGAAGAACTACAGTGCTCACTAAAAAGAAATTACCTAGCAAACACTAATTAATTTCATGCTGTAAGCTCAGTGTGGGAAATTCAATGATAAATACATGAAAATCCTTGACCTCAAACTCATATATATGTATGAGGGAAACAGATAAAAAGAACCCTATATAATCTTACAAGTATAAATATAGAGCTATGTACAGAATGTTATTGGAGAACCAAAATTTGTCTGAGTGTTGGGGCAACAGGTGTTTGAGACAGCTTCACAGAAAATGTGATATCTGGTTAGAATTTTGACAAATGAGTAGGGATACCTCAGGTGGAAGAGTTCATAGGAGGGCATTTAAAAGCCCAGGGAACAACAAAGGCACAGAGCATTAAACTGGTTGAATTATTGGGTTCAGGGTTCTGTGGGTGTTTCAACATGGCCAAATACAGGGTGCATTTAGGAGATTGAGGGGACTGGTGAGAGAAGAGGCTGGAGGAACTGGCAGGGTCCAGAGCAGAAAATCTCTTAGAGGTCAATTTCAGAAATGTGGAATTTTTCCATGGGGCGCCTGGATGGCTCAGTCAGTTGAGTGTCCAACTTTAACTCAGGTCATGATCTCTCAGTTCATGGGTTTGAGCCCATGCCGGGCTCTGTGCTGACAGCTCAGAGCCTGGAACCTGCCTTGTATTCTGTGTCTCCCTCTCTCCCTTCCCTTCCCTGCTCATGCTCTGTCTCTCTCTCAAAAATAAATAAACATTAAAAAAAAATTTTAAGTTAAAAAAAAAGAATGTGGACTTTTTCTTGAAGACAATAGGGAGCTATTGATGGATTCAGAGCAAGAATGTGTCATAAATAGATTTGTGTTTTAGAAAGGCCAAGTTAGCAATAGTGTGGAGGATACAAAATGATACTGGAATTAAAAGTTGAACCAAGGGGTGCCTGGGGTGTCTCAGTTTGTTAAGCTTGTTAAGCTTCCAACTCTTGATTTCAGCCCAGGTCATGATCTCACTGTCTGTGGGTTCGAGCCCTGCAGTGGGCTCAGTGCTAACAGTGCAGAGCCTGCTTGGGATTCTCTCTTTCCCTCTCTTTCTGCCCCTCACCCCCTCACTTTCTCAAAATAAATAAATAAACTTAAAAAAGAAACTACCAAAATGAGGTCAGGGAGAATAGAGAAGGGGTGGGGACAGATTTCAGAAATATTTCAAAGGTAGGGGTGCCTGGGTGGCTCAGTCTAAGTGTTCAATTACAGCTCAGGTCATGATCCCACAGTTCCTGAGTTTGAGCCCTGCATTGGGCTCTGCACTGACAGCTCAGAGCCTGGAGCCTGCTTCGGATTCTGTGTCTCCCTCTCTCTCTCTCTGCCCCTCCTCCACTTGTGCTGTCTCTCTCTCTCAAAAATAAATAAATGAACATTAAAAAAGAAATCTTTGAAAGGTAGACTCAGCAGGACTTGGTGATTGATTTGATCTGAGGGCTATGAAAGAAGGAGTTGTAAAGGATGACTCCCAGGTTTCTGGCTTAGGTCATTGGGTAGGTGGAAGTCCCACTGACCAAGATTGGGAAGATTGGTGGAGGGAGTGGGAGAGGAAGTTTGAAGGAAATTGTGAGTTGTTTGGCTACAGACATGTTGAATTTGAGGTATTTGAGGGATGTCCAGTGGAAAGGTTCAACAGAGAATTGGAAAATAGGACTAGAGTGGTGGAGAGTCTGAACTGAAGGTAGAAATTCAAGAACCATCTGCATACAGGTTATCACAGCCATGAAAATAGTTAAGAACAGCCAAGCAATAAGTATGCAACAAAGGGAGGTAAAATTCAAAGATGAAATCCTGGAGAATAAGGAAAACCAAGAAGCAATGTCCCAGAGGAGCAAGTGAAGACACTGGAGAATGAAAGCCGAGGAAGAAGAGAATTTCAAAGAAACTGTGACAGCTCTGACAAATGTTACAAGAAGTCATGAGACATTAGGACATAAAAGTATTGACTTGATATAGCAATTAAAAAGGAAGTGTGAGGAACATGGGAAAAGCATTTTCATGACGAAGATAAGGGGAGGAAGCAGAAGATAGGTTACAGTCTGTTAAAGAGTAAATGGTAGTCGTGAGCATGTGGAAATACCTAATAAGAATAGGCTTTTTAAGAAAGTTGGTGATGAATGAAAAGAGAACAATAGGTCAATACCTGCAGGGAAATTCAAGATCAAATGAAGGGTAGTTTTGATTTTATTTTTCATTTTTTAAAAAGATTTTATTTATTTTTTTAATTTTTCAATATTTATTATTTTTAAAGGAGGGAGGGAGAGAGAGAGAGAGAGAGAGAGAGAGAGAGAAAGAAAACACAAGTGGGGGAGGGGCAGAGAGAGAGGGAGACACAGAATCCAAAGCAGTATCCAGGCTCTGAGCTGTTAGCACAGAGCCCAGTGCAAGGCTTGAACTCATGGACTGCAAGATCATGACCTGAGCTGAAGTCGATGCCCAACCGACTGAGCCACCCAGGCACCCCTTAAGATTTTATTTTTAAGTAATCTCTACACCCAATGTGAGGCTTGAATCCATAACTCTTAGATCAAAATCCTGATGCTCCACTGACCAAGCCAGCCAAGTACCCCTATTTTGCATTTTGAATGAGAGAGATTTTCCCTTTCTTTCCTCTCCCTCCCCTCCTCTCCCTCCCCTTTCCTCTCATCCTTACTTTTCTCCTTCCTTCACTCTTCCTCCTTCTCTACCTCCTATTCCTTCTCCCCCTCCTCCTCTCTCTTTCTCTCTCTCTTTTAAAAAGCTGAGATTCAGAAAGAGATTAAGCAATTTGCCACAGTTATGTAATTTGTAAGCATGTTATATACATCAGCAGGAAGAACCCAGTAAGAGTGGAAAGATTGAAAAACTAAAAAAGAGGTCCATGTGCTAGAAATTTGATATGTGTATGATTATGTGGTCTGGTCATGTAATAGCTAATCTTTACTG
This sequence comes from Panthera pardus, assembly GCF_024362965.1. Classification (NCBI taxonomy): domain Eukaryota; kingdom Metazoa; phylum Chordata; class Mammalia; order Carnivora; family Felidae; genus Panthera; species Panthera pardus. The sequence goes on along the minus strand of NW_026526843.1, from coordinate 43,630,876 downwards.
AGCACTTACTATGTGCCAAGCACTGAATTAAGCACTTTTCCAAAGTTATCCCATTTTATTCCCACAATAACCCTATGAGGTTGGTACTGTTATCACCTTCTTTTAACAGATGTGAACATTGAATCACAGGTTCAACGATTTGCTCAAGGCCACATAGTTATTGTGTGCTAGATCTTTCAAAGCCTTCAAATGACCCTTTAGAAGAGGAAACTGAGGCTGAGGGAGGTGAAGTCATTTGCCTAAGAGCCCATATCTAGTGAGGATTGGACCTGTAATGCAAACCTAGGCTCTGTTTGGTACCATAACCATGCCCTTAATCACTATACTGTCATGAATGGAAGCTATTACAATAGAGTATATGTGCATATTTTTCTAGATCCAGCTCTGTAAGACAAAAATGTTCCCCTTGAATTTAGTTGATAGTACTAATTGCCCTTATTCCATAGAATTGATAGTGAGAGTATGTACTTCCTTGTAATGCACCACACAGTATAATGCAACCTGGGTATTTGTACGTAGTCCCATGGTGAAAGCAGAGACTAAAAAAACCGAGCTAGTCAGGCGAGTAGCAACAGTTGAGTTCTCATGTGACTTTTTCAGGTGGCTTTTTCAGCAGCCATGCTTCATCCCTCCATGCAGAGAATACTCTGAATGAGAAAGCTCCTGGCTCAGGTGTCCTTCCTCCTTCCAGCCTCAGATTTGCTAACAAGCTGTTCTGATGCCACTAGTCCAAGTCTGTAGAATGTAAATGTTATCCTAGATGTGAAGTATAATAGAGCAAGCAGTATAGGGCTGGGGAGAACAGCCGAATTGCTATCCTTTCAGGGATGACTGGCTCTTCAGTGGGAACAGCATGTGGATCAGGGAGAAGTGTATTATTGTAATGTCAAAATCCCCACTTCTGTACTCGCTTGTCACTGCCAGAGTTTTCATTTGGTGATTGGTTTTTGAAATATAGTTTGATATTTATTAGTCTTCATACTTGGAATAGTATTAATGTTTAATCAGATCATTATCATTCTTTATTCAACAATGCAATTTACCAAGTTTTGATGTTTTCTTAACTTTGGTTCTATTATACCCAAGGACCAGCTTGGGTGTGTGTGTGTGTGCATGCACATGTGTGTGTGAGTTCTATCTGATTTGATAAGTCCCCTTCTAAGGCTATTTTTCTGTGATCAATAGGTTAATGAAAAGGGAATGAATAAAAATGTGCTATATAATAAACCATGTGAGAAGGCATACTTTCATTCTATATATACCTACTGAGTATTGCTATGTATCAGGAGCTGCATGAACTAAAAAGCTGTGTAAGATGCAGTCCCTGCCATCAAAGAGCTTATTCTACATTTCTTCCATTCAACAAGTGATAATACTACCTGAGTTCCTAATCCCTTGATAGTTCCCATGCTTGGCTGATTTGTCTTTTATCAGCAGTGCAGCCTAGGAAGATCTTTAATCTCAACAGAGTGTATTTAAATTTAAGATTTTGACAGCCAGAAATAATAATAATTACAATCTTGAGAATAGTAAATTGAGAAGGGAGAGAGGCAAGTGGGGAAACATATAAAGATTTCCAGGAGGTGATAGGTTCTGGACAAAGTTGGGACATTTGCATGGGTCAGTGAAAAGGGAATATAACTTCAAGAGTGAACTTAATATTTCAACTATAAGTGTCAGTTCTTTGGTGATAGGTGGGGAGAAATGCTTATGGGAGAAAGTAAAAGGAATAGATTGTATTCACTACCTTTCTTCCACATCAAAAGTTCTTTTTGATTTGACTGTGAATTCTGGGAGAGCAAGAGGCCCTGGTGGTGGATTGAGGGGAAAGAGGAAGACAGATTCCTGGTTTTCCAAAGAGCAGAGCAAACTGAAGGGAAAATGGAAAATCAGAAAGCCTTAACAACAACTGCATGACAATAACTCCCTTTTCTCTGGAAAAATATATGCATAAAATATTCAACTGACATTAAAGATTAATGATGAATTAATGAAAACACCCAAAGCACTTTATTTATATAGGAAGTTTTTTTCTCCTTTAGAAAATATGCCATTTTGGAGTGCCTGGCTAGTTCAGTTGGTGGAGCATGTAACTCTTGATCTCAAGGTCATGAGTTCAGCCCCCACATTGGGAATGGAGCCTACTTAAAAAAAAGAAAAAAGAAAAAATGCTGTTTTAAAACAGAAAGTAGTGTGGGTCTCTGGAGGGATGAGTACTATGAGGATAAATGGAAGTGACTTTCAAGTGAGTCTCTTCTGTGACCTCCCGCCAACTCACTGTGGTGAAAAGCGTCCACATTCAAGAATTTCATGATTGAATGGATTGGTAGGTGTCAGATACTTCCAGTGGGATCCAGCTTTCCCATCACCCCTCCTCCATACATGTGTGGTAAGGATGAGGAAAATGAAAGTCATTTCCACCTGATTCTGACACCATGTCTCCCTTCTCCGCTTGGGGGCTCTGATGGGGAAAGACAGTACCTTCCACCTGGCATTGCCTCTCAGTAGCTTTGTGAACTCCCTTGGGCTATTATGTTGGTTGGTACTTTGGCTTCTTTGGCTCCCAGCACCAGCTGATGCACTGAATTGAGTCCCAGTTGGGCAGGCTCTATTGCTCAGTGCTGTAGCTGTCTCTAGGGCATTGTTCTTGAGACTTCCAACAGGGCAGATTTGTGCAGTTGGCCCATCTGGACAAGATCTATAACAAGTAGAGCTCTGTGCAGTAAGCTCATCTCCATAGTCCACCCCCCACTACCCCCGCCTTCGGGCTGCAGCAGCCTGACACTCCAGCCCTGCCATGGAGAATATCAAAGAGATACTCTCTGCTCCTTTCAAAGGGGTATTGCTCGTGGCCTCTCATTGATTGGCACTACCTAGGAAGAAATGGGAAAATAGGGACTCTCTGCCCTCTTAATCTCCTCCCTTAAGCCAGTCCTTTAGTTTTGAATCCAGTTGGCACCACAGTTATAATTAATATCATCAGTAAGATTAACTTCTGGTCCAGCTGTCCTGGTCAGCCCAAATTCTCTCCTCAAAACCAAGAGACAGATGAGAGGAGTATCTCAGTGAACAGAAAAGAGCAGATGAGCTCAATAGGAAAAAGAGTGAAAGAAAGAGGTGAGCTCTTGCTTTGACTGTAGGATTTGCTTTGGTCATTGGATTTATTGACTTTCAATTTGGAACGCCATTTTGAGGAAGAGAGGGAGGGAGGGGATGGGAGGAATGAAACAGAGAGAAAGAGAGGGAGAGAGAGAGAGAGAGAGAGAGAGAGAGAGAGAGAGAGAGATTAGATTCACATAGGTACTTATTCTAGGTTCAGAGAAATGGACAAGATATTTAAGAGATCATTGGATCACCCATCTTCCAGCTGTTAGCCCTATACTTTAATCTTCCCTTTTTCAGTGCTTCATAGTTGTGTCATTTCAAAGGATTCAGCATACCAGACCCATGCTTCCCCATGTCCCATTGGTATTTCAGACCTGAAATGGGCTCTTTCACATCCTCTCTATTCTGACATTTCTGGTAGCTTCAACTGACTGCCACCCTTACTCACTGTGGAAGGAGAAGAAAAACAAGAGAAGGGTTAAGAAATAACTGCAACTTATGGGTCTTTAACTTCTACAACTACTACTCTGATGTTGGCCAAGTCAATGTTTGTCCAGGATCGGGGTCTTCTATATGCCTAGTTCCTTTCCAGGAAGCTTGAAGCTCACATTATCCTGGACAAAGTTGAATGGCACTTTTATTTGCTCACTAAAAGAAGGTTAAGGAGCAAGTTGAAAATGAGGGATCCTGGGAAATAAAAAGACTTCAGAGAAAAAGAAACAAATGATAGCCCAGCCAACAAAAGATTCTCTTAGGATATTTTCTATATTTTACTCCTTCCAGGTCCTACTACCTTGGATTTCACTTTTTTTTGAAGGTTTTCTAACATCACTAAGTTTCTTAAAGAGTAAGAATTTTTCTCTTTTTACACTCCTGAGCAGCCAAACATACCCTGCCACCATACTAGTTAGGGAATAAAACAAATATTTCTGAGACCTGGAAGTTCAGATGAATCTGGAAGGGTGGATTTTATGAGAGTCTAAGATTCCTGACCACATTTCTGACAGTGTTGAACATCCTAGGAGATTTGAAGACCTCTCTGTTGAGTAATATAGCAATACCCTACCTCAGTGCAGCCCATGACTGTTCCCACCTTGCTGAGAGGTAGGGAACCTGTCACCTTGCCTTCTTCCCATAGTCAAGGACAATTGACTGTGTCACAAAAGGCAGCACTTGTGGATGAAAAAGACTGCCTATTTGAGCCTGTGGTAGGAGGGACAGAGGACAGAGCAAAGGCCAGGCTCTGGGTGGGAGGTAACAGCATGAAGAAAGATGCAGGTTAAGATAACAAATGCCAGAATATAGTAGCAATGATCTGAAAATTCTCCACTGGAGAATTGGAAAACAGGCTCCAGCAAGGGAAAAAGGTCATCCTGGACTCAGAAATATGGCCAAACCTTACTCTCATGAGAAATGGGATAGCATGGAGAATAACCGGATTCGAGCAGATAAGCCCTCTTTCTAAGTACAGCCACCACTGGCACCATGCAGTGTAGACATGCATAGCTTTGGGATTGGCTGTTGAGGTTCCAGAAATGAACTCTCCAAGCTCCTGATGGAATCCAATGGAGGGGGAATCTCACACAGGAAGAAGCAGGAAGACAACAGCTGGACTTTCTAGCCCTTAGCCGTACCCTATTCACAGTGCCTGGTGGATATCTTCTGACCGTAGGACTTTATAGACAACCCAGTAGAAGATGTTGAAGATGAGGAAAGTGAAAGGGAAGACAGCCCGGGAGATGGTGTCAATCCTCTTGGCTTGCTCCACGTAAAGTTTCTTCATGGTTTCTCCCTCCCTTAGAAGAGGGGCTGGAGGTTGGGGGGTATAAATGTCAGAACTCTCCTTTGGACCTCCATCCTTTGCCTGCAGGCAGTGGCCTAGGCCATAGCCACGGAAATAGAAGTGACATTCTTGGATGATATCTTCCTCCTGAAATTACATGGCAGAAAAGACAGAATTTGAGGTTATAGCTCTAAGGCAGAGGAATAGAGACCAGGCCACACAGAAATATCTCATAGGTGATGCTATGCAGACAGGTAACTTGGTACACAGGACCACTGCATGCTTTTTATGGTCACAAAACTCATGAGATAGATGTATGCTCAGCAGCTATTCATGGTACATATGGTATATTTTATGATTCCGTTGGCAGATAAACCCCAAGATGCCTTTTTAAATTGCATAACATCATTTAAAGCCATCTAAAACCCAGCGAAGTGCAAACCCACTGTGAGAAAGATATCTCAATGCCAAGTTATCTCTGACTGGTGATCAACAGAATAAACAGAACAATAAAACCTTTAGAATGCACAGTTAAGATATTTAGACTTGGTGAACTTGACTTTAATGACTTTCAAAAGCTTCAGGATTAATTCTCCTTCTATGTAGTATCTTTTAAAAAATTGTTTATCTCCATTCAAAGCTGAAAATTCCAAAAGTTTTAAATAACCTCGTTGGTCATTCAAGTTACAGTAAAGCTGATTACTCTATTGCAGATACATGTGCTTCTCTGCAACTCAGCAGATTTTGACAAAGGGGTCAGTACATCTAGGGTAACATTTATTACCCAATACATATTACATTTATGTAGAATATATGCATTATGATGAACACATTAGCATTGGGGAAATAAATTTTATATCAGCATTAAATAATGTAGCAGCTACACAAAGTTCATTTATCCAATAGTCAGCGGATAACCTTAAGTAGCTATAATAGTTGGAAAGTGAGGTAAGTAAGGACAGAAAGAGAGATAAAGGGAAAGATAGAGATAGAGGAAGAGGGAGAGGGAGAGATATAAAGAAGGAGACATAGAAATAAAAAGAGAAAGGACCAAAGACCCTGAGCTATCAATAGAGAGAGTTTTACTCATATGAGAGCTCTACAGGCCCCTACTCACAGCCTATTTACTCTTAGCTTATATACAACCCAGACACACCTAATTTTGTCTACTTCTAAAGCACACACTGCCATTATAAATGATGGTTCACAGTCTGGAAAATAGAGGACAGCTAAATACACACTAGAACCTAAAAATACTTCATTCAAAGATGGTTACAATTTTTGCAAGTGTTGATGTTTATAGGAGTAAAAGCTTCAGCTATCTAAGAAATCACCTAAAGTGAAATGCCCCCTTGTGGGATGATACCTACTACCTCCTTGGTTTGCCTAGGACTGGGGGCTTCCTAAGACTCAGGACATTTAGTGCTAAAACAGAATAGTGTATACGTATACTGAATTGATATGCCATATATCTGTATATTTATATATGTATATATATACATGTATATAGGTATATATATATATATATATATATATATATATATATATATATATATATATATAATGTGGATAAAGTAGGTTTTAAACACATTGTATAGTTAGAAGGACATCATAGGGTCTTTATAATGGGATCTTTGCAGCTATGGTAACACACTGAAAAGTGGCTTCATAGGTGAGATATTGGTGTTGTGGGTCCCAGTAGCCCTTGATTATTACTTCACTAGAAGGCTGAGTCTGTCGCTGGGCATCAGGAATGGGCAAGTTCAGGCCAGATATTTACCAACAGATTCCATCTCTTTCTCTGTTTCCTGTGGGCTCATAGGACAGACCTTGGGAAGGGCATTGGTCTTGTTCACTGCCGTGTACCTAGCATGGTGCCTGGTATCCAGTAGGCACCCAGTAGATATTAGTTGAATGAATGAATGGACTGATGAGACATATGCTTCAGAATATAAGACAGGGAATGGCTTTGTTCTCATGAAGCTGGCATCCTCTTAGCGTCTCAAACTGAAGAGTCTACTCAGAAGAGAGTCTTACTCAGTTACAAAGTGCTTGGCAGAAAAAATGATTATTCCTTATCCCACCCATGCACAATGGCCTGATGCCCTTCAGCCTCTAAAAAAATTGGCACTTTTGGCATAGGGAAGAATATAAGTCTGCCAACCAGAGAGCTTTGCCACCCAATCTTTGATTTTGCCAATCTCTGTGAAGAGAGTTGTATATGTGTAGGCCAGAGGCAATTCACTACTGTGGCTTTGCTTTGACCCTGAGTGGCAGTAGGGCTGCCTTAGCTGTCTGCTCAAAGTTACTTCCATAACCTTTCACCAAAGGCCATGTCTCACCTCACCTGTATTTTCTAGTTCATTTTTATACTTTTCCTACATGGCATTTGTGTTGGACCCATTTTGGAAATGAAGAACCAGAGGTAAACAAAATATCTTTCAAGTAATTTAAACATGAGAGAGGAAAAAAAATTTTCTCTTTTGCTTTCCATTTCAGGGTCCCTCACACCCCTAGTTCCCCACTGCTCATTCTTATCTCCTCAGCTTCTCAGCTCCTCAGCTAGAGGATAAAAGTATGGAATATGTTTGCCAAAGACTCTGAAAAAGAAAGTTGAATCCAACTGCCGTTTTCTGTTTCTATAGATTCATTTACTTCTTTTCTCCAATCATAGTAAATCATAGTAAATCTAAAGGGAATTATTTGGAAAAAATTTACCAGGCTGAAAAAAAGCTATCCCTCATGGGACAAAATATATGACCTCTAGAGTAAGCTGCCCTTGACTCTTTTTGATTTTAACATATTGTACCACTTGCAGTTGGTGACAAAGATAAGTGGTCTGAAATCCAAGGGTTGGGGTCTTGGATAGGAGTATTATCTATTTAAGCCAAATTCTGAGGTGTGTTTGGGGAGGGGGGAGGGACAATGGAGACATAAACACCACTTAGTGGCTTCCATGGCTATTGAAATAGAATATTTTTGTTGCAGGTATCTATAGGGGAGGACAGCTGGGTGCTAGAGAGTAAAGATATTCCAAAACCAAGTTGGGGAAGGAATGAACAATGTGAGAGGTAAGGTGTGGAGATGGGAAAGAGTGATAGGTATTTAGTAATATGTATTGAAGTGAATGAAAAGAAGAGATTGGAGAGTGGGGGGAAGTGCTGGCAGAAGGAGAGAGGCAAGCAGGGTTCTGGGACCAAGCCCCTGAGAGGACTTGGCAGTATTTTGAAATTTCTTCCATTTCTCAAGTTATTCTGCTGATAATGGCAAGGCCTCCTCTCTGTTTAGCTTGAAATACTGCCCTCTCCAATGAGCCTGCAAAGGTTGGTAGAATAGGTAACATGGTTGCTGTGTCCAGAGCCTAGTGCTAAGGCCTGGTGAGGTTGTAAAAAAAGAGAGTCAGACCCTTCCCTGTGAAGCTCATAGCCTAACTGGGAAGACAAAGCAGAAATGTATGGAAAATAAATTAAACTATTTTAGACAGTGACATGAAAAAAGGCCACCATGCAGTGGAGATGGGTGGTTGAGGAGAGATTAGAGAACATGATTAAGCCTGGAGCTGGATGAACAGCTGGCTGGCTCCTAAAATACTCCTAACTTCCTCTTGGCTAAGGGCTCCCTGAAAATCATATGGTTGCTCTCCCCTCCCCTAAGAGGCTCCTCTCAGACCAAAGACTCCTGCTTTTCTAGCTGGAACAGCACAGCCCAGAGAGAGGTTCTGGAAATAGATTAACTCTGCATAAACTTTTCCTGCCAGCTCAGTGGCCTCCAGGATTCCTGCTACAGTTCCACTGCAATGGTAATGGCTTTAGGAAACACAAAAAGGGACATGGGCTAATGGCACAGGTTTTGATTTTCAGGTTTTATTTATATTAGTAATAAGCCCAGCCCACTTTTTGGCAGGATTCAGGAGCCTAAGTGGGGCCCAGGCCGTAGTTATAACTTTGTAATAATTGAGCACTGGTTATGACAGACTCCATTATGATGTCAGGATCAACATATATATGACCAGGAAGGGATAGGCTGTGGGCAGTTGGGGGCTGGAGAGGTGCAGGGAAGGAGGTGGGACTAGTGTCAACCTGGGGTAGTTCTACAGTAATTGCAGCAGTACTCTGTTGCTAGGACACTCACAAAGGCAATTTAGCTGGCAAAAGGACACTGGAACTGTTTGGCAGCAGGTAGGCATTGAGAAGGCATCAAGATTAAAACCCCTATAAAGATAAGATTTTGGTAGCTGAAGGCAGGTTTGACACAGATAAAGAGGGGATAGTGACAGTTACCTTAGAAAAGGGAGCACTCTTTTCTTTCCCTTCTGTCAAGTCTATATATTATTTTTCTAACATTTAGCATGCGATAGGAAAGGTTTTAAGCCTCCTGAAGGAGTCCTACTCAAGGAGATGCAGTTGTGGATCAATCCACTAGAGGGCATGTTTCTCAGCCTGACTAAAGTCCAGGCAAGAACTGATGAATTCTGACAAACCAATAGATGAAACAGGAGCCCTGCTTTCAGCAGAAAGGGATCTTAGCTAGGGACATGAGATCCAGGAGTTGGCTTTTAAAGATATTTTTAGTGTGGACATATGGTTGGGCACTCCAGAAGCAACTGAGGTGGGAGGTGGGGTATTTGGAAGAGAGAAAATCTTAGTGCTGGAGTGGCCCCAATAGGCTACAGCCAGTGGGATCAGATCATTTTCTCTCCCCTAAGAGGTCATATGTGTATATTCTCTGGCTTTAAATCCTCCAAATTGGGCAGAAAACAAGGAGTCAGAGCTCAAGATAGACCAGAACTCTGATTATTAGGCCGCCAGTATGTAGCTCAGCAAAGGCTTTTGGCTTTGCACATAATTGGGCACTTGCTTCTGTGAAAGTGGCCCAGGAACCTCTGTTGTCATGACAACATACCTAGCACCCATTGTCTGGGCAATGGGGAGGGGCAAACTGCCTCTGTTGTCAGGGTCACAAGATCTCTATTTCCCCTGGGTGATCATTCTGCTGTAGAAGAAATGGGGTTAACAAACAAGAGTGAGGGAGAACAACACCTCACACCCAACAACTCTGATACACCCAACAACTCTGATGCACCCAATGAAGATCAAGGTGAAGAAATCCAACAGCCAGAAGAGGCAAGTAGTGGTTTTCAATTCCAGCTTAGCTATGGGGACCCTCTTATAATGCTTCCCTAGAAAGGCCCCAATGCCAGACTCTTGAATTCTTAACCACCAATCAATGTATGGCAACCTGGGGTACCTTCCTCCTGGGTGAGGGGAGAGCCAGGGAAAACCATTACTAATTCTCAAAGTAATCTCATATTGACTAAATTGACATGGTTCTAATACTAGCTAACATTTTTTTCAGTGTTTACTATGTGCAAGGCACTGTTTCATGCTCTTTTTTTTTTTAATTTATCCCGTGATAAATTATTTCAGTAGTTTCCCAAGGAGACAATATCTCTGTGTCTCTCATTTACCTTGATAGCTTTTTAAAAAAACATTTTATTTTTAAGTGATCCCTATACCCAATGTGAGGCTTGAACTCATGATCCTGATATCAAGAGTCACATGCTCTTTTTTTAAAAGAGAGACAGACAGTGAGAGCAGGGGAGGGGCAGAGAGAGGGAGAGAGAATCCCAAGTAGGCTCTGCACTGTCAGCACAGAGCCCGATTTGGTAAAAGGCGAAAGATTTATGCGATTTGAAGAGAAACCAGAGCATTACAGAGCCCGATTTGGGGCTTGAACCCACGAACTGTGAGGTCATGACCCAGCCAAAACCAAGAGTAAGATGCTCAACTGATTGAGCCACCCAGGTGCCCCGAGAGTCACATGCTTTTCTGACTGAGCCAGCCAGGCACCCCTGTATGTCCATGCTCTTAGTCACTCTACTAGACTGCTCTTACAGGGATTAACGTCTCATTGGACAGATAAAAAAATGGAATCAAAGAGGTTAAAATACTTAGCTTATCTGTGACCAGCCTAGGACTAGAATCCAGGGTTCCTGACTGCCTGTCTAGACCTTATAGCACTATGTTGGGTCTTGGTTTGTGGGAGGAGTAGTAGGGAGGAAGGAGTTCAAAGGAGAAAGGAAGTGGGCCCCACTCTAGTTATATTTACCATACATTGGCGCCTCTGCCTTCTTCGAAGTCGCATGAATTCCTTATGCTGACGGGAGACAAAATTGACAGCAGCGTACTCCAGCAGGGCAGCGAACACAAAGAGCAGGCACACAGCCATCCAGATGTCGATTGCCTTCACGTAGGACACCTGCAACATCAACCAACAGAACAGTCAACCTTCTTGGAGCCCTTCCATGGTCTATCCAGTTGTTTGCCAGCCCATATCAACTGCCTGCTATTCTTCAGTTTTATCCTGAATTTCTCCTGGTTTTTAAAGAAGCTTTCCACAATATGTCCCATTGCCTGAAGGCCCTTGTGAAAGAGATCGGGCTACCCATCATCCTTTACTTCTCTGCACTCTCCACCCTCCACTTCCATCTCCCTTTCCTCCCTACACTTCTTTTACTTTCTTTTATTCCTTTCTCACTTCTGCTTCTGTTCCTGTTTATTATTCTTTTCATTATTATCTTCTTCTGATTCTCTTCTTTCAATAAACAGCAATGAACATGAACACTGCTTTTGTTTGCCCTCTGTTAATCTCCTAGGGTTCTCACAGCTCTGATGGAAATTGGGCACGGTTTGTTATTCCCGTGTGAGACGTGTGAGGACACTTGAGGCCTAAAGAGGAAAAGTCTTAGCCAAGATTACTCAGTGAGAAGTTGGCACTAGGATTTGGGGGTTCTGGGCTTTCAATTCAGCGTCACTGCTATTCATCGAGGCTGCAGTCTCAATATCAGACTAGGAATTCCTTCCTTTCCCTCCTCTACCCCCATTATTCTCTTAACCCTGTGTGTTTTTTTTCTTCTGCTCTTTATGAGAGGACCTGCCACACCTGTTGGGATGAGCACTGGATGTTGTATGCAAACCAATTTGACAATAAATTATATTTAATATAAAAAATAATAATAAAAAAAGAGAGGCCCTCCTAAAGAATTGAGCTCGGTGGCCCAAGGGAATGCCACTCAACCCCCAGCTATAGACACTTCTTTAATTTCAAGGTGCTGTTGGCATTTACCTATCTGGTTCTTAGTGCTCTCCTCTCACTACCTGCCTTGGAAGCCTTTTAAGTACTTTTTTCTTCCATTTCCCTTGTGAAGATTGAACATTTACCTCTCCTGGAATGGGGTTTTGGCTGAGTGGGGCCAGGAGAGGTACAGAACTTAGGTTTATGAAGTCCTTTCACCTCTTCAACCAGATGGACCCCCTACATAGTTTTGAGCTGCTGAGCCCACCTCATGGGACTCCCCAGTTGGAGTAGGATTCATGACAGACAACCTCTTTTACCAGCTATTTTGGGCAGTGAGGGTGCTACAGGCCCCAGGTAAGGAGCAGGTCTCACTGGATAAACCTTCTACCGTAGTGGTTCTTGTGATGCCACCCCCCCCCCCCTGCATCTTCACCTGAGTCGCATTTGGCAATGTTTAGAGATATTTTTAGTTGCACAATTTGGGGAAGGGTTGCTACTGGCATCTAGTGGGTAGAGGCCAGGGATACTGCTAAACATACTATAATGCACAGGACTCCTCCCCCGCCCCCCACACATAAACATACATACACACAACAATTATAAGGTCAATAGTGCTAAGGTTGAGAAAACCTGCTCTCTTTTAAGACAATTCCACTAAGGCAACCCTGATTAAGCATCCCTTGGGGTTTCCACTTTGCCACCTATTAAGAGGGCATCCTATTTCATTCACCATCTCCCAGTCCCACTGTGTCCCCAGGGATGTCAAGTAAGTGCTATGAAAATCCATAATAAGGTAATGACAAGGGAGGTCCATGAAGGGCTTTGGACCATCAAAAGAAAGGACACCTCAAGCCACAGGAATGAAGTCTTATTAACAATAGTGTGTCAATAATACACCTTAAATATCTGTGGAATCCATCCACTCACTATCCTAGCTCATCTGAATGACTCCACACTTTCTTAAATGGTCTCCCTGCATCTATGCTTGCCACCTACAATATGTTTTCCAGACAGCAGCTAGAGTTTTGTTTTCAAAATGTAAACCTAATTATATCATTCCTCTGCTTACAACTTCATGGCTCTCCATTATTTTTACAATACAGTTTATGCTCCCCTTAGCATGACATTTAGCCCCTTGCCTACTTCTTCAGCCTCATCTTGCCTCTTGTAATCTGTGACTCTCCCATGATAAATTTTTTCAGTAGTTTCCCAAGGAGACAATCTCTCTGTGTTTCTCATTTACCTATTGCTTTAAAAAAACCACTTTCTTTTTAAGTAATCTCTATATCCAACATGGGGCTTGAACTCACAACCCTGAGATCAAGAGTCACATGCTCCACCAACTGAGCCAACCAGGTACCCCAACCTCGATAACTTTTAAATGTTCACTTTATATATGACATTCTCTGGTAAGCCTTCCATAATCATCTCAGTATGGTTTGGTTGCCCCTGCTATATGTGCCCAGGTTACCTACACATTCTTAGCATCCATCAAATATACCTGGCCATTTCCTTCAATAGATTGTGAGTTCTCTGATGGCAGAGACTGTTTCTACTATGTTCATTATTCTATCCTCAGGGCCTAGCTGAGTGCCTGGCACATAGCAATTATTTTGTAAATGAATGGATGGACAGGTGGATGGTTTAGCAGTGTATTTGTCTCTGCTGGCTTCTGCTTGCTTTCTTGGCCCTCTTCACTAAAACCTGCCCCAGAAGTAGTGGGCCATTTAGATCACAGTTTCTCAAGAAAATTGGGTCCCTCCTCCCTGCTGCAACTTTAGGTCAATTCTGTCAGTCTCTGGCAGAAACTTCCATTTAGCCCTCTGTCCTGGTCTGAGCCACCCAGAGCTATGTAGACTGAGAGCAGGCAAAGAGACTGTGATCAGTGCCTTTGGGAGCCCCCAAAAAGGCAAAGAAAGTGTGGTTTCCTGGGAGCATGAGGAATGGCCATGCCAGCTGAATTCCATACAAGTGAGCTTCTGCTTCTCTCATCCTGGACACTAGAGTTGTATTGGGAGTGAAATTACTGACCTTTTCAGAAGCCCCTGACTTTATCCCACCTCTTTCCTTAGGGGTCTCCCCAAATCTAACATTGCACAAACTCAAGAGTGAACAGAAGCTCCCTGACTTAGTCCCTTACTTTGTGGGCTGGCCAATGAGTCTATTTACTTTGGGGGTGAATGCCTACATATTTTGCTTACTGGTCAATGAGACCACAAAAAGGTCATCAAAATATGATGAGAAGGCACAAAATACTGCAAACAAACAGCCCTCTAACAAAGTCCATTTTTTTTCCAAATGAGGAAACTAAGTGATTCCTAGGAGCAGACAGATTGTGCTTGCTCACAGGAGGGGACTAGAAAAGGAGGTTATCTTGGCAAGAATAAGGCGCTAATTGCAACCTCCCTGCAGGTCAGAGAAGAATCTCCTTGCATGGCAGCTGCAATAAACCAGGGCAGGTTTCTAAGGTCTGAACTACTTTTCTGTCTCTGGTTTTCCTACAAGTCTACTACCACAACACAGCCATCACAGCCCCACCTGGCCCTTTCATCCTTGCCTAAACCCCGTCTGTCTCTCAGAGCCTTTTCAATATCCCTGTCCATTTAGGAAATACATTTATAGGAAATACTTTCTGACAACTTCCCCTGAAACACTTGATCCTAATCTGAACTTTGTCACTGTTTATCACTAGAGGACTTTGGTTACCTCAAAGGTTTTCCAGAAACTCAAAGATAATTGGGAGCATCACCAGCTGCTTTAGCCCCAGGTCCACCACTCCATTCTTTCCACTTAACACCTAACAATTTTAACAATAACAAACATTTATTGAGTGGTTACTAGGTGCCAAACACTGTTGTCTGTGTTAATACATTATCTTATTTATTTCTTTCAATAACCTTATGGAAGAGGTAATATTATTATTCCTGTGTCCCAGGTAAAGAGACTGAGAGGTTAAGGAATTTACCTAAGAATACCATTGGTAAATGATGAGGGTGGAACTTAAACCCAAATCTTCCTGCCTCCAATCTCCTACTCTTAACCACTACACCAATCCCATGGCAAGTTTGTAAATTCACCATGGATGCTGAGATTACACCCTGTTTAAGTTCCCTGTAAACGTCTTCTTAGGAATAAGCACTGGGAGATGGGAGATCACAGGGCCTGGTTCCCATCAAATCAAAATGAGAGGGACTATGTTCACAGTAAGTTCCACAAGTAACTGTGTTGCTTTTGCTTCCTATATTTTTCCATGGCCTAGAACAGTGCCTGGTACATAGTACATGCTCAATAAATATTTACTGAATGAATGAATCAGTTTGTTCCCTGATTTCTCAGAATCTTGCTGACTGTAAGGACATTGAGGTAACCTCTTAATTCCCTACATGGAGACATAAGGCAGGAAGAACCTGGGCCCAGTTTCATGAGCACAAATCTCTTTGTGTAATCAAAGCATCACCAGGCCACAAATGTTCAGAGTCCACTGACTTTAACTGCCATTTGCTACCTCAAAATGTTCTCACCCCAAAAGAATGGACGTTGTCTCTAGAGCTCTTTATAATAGTGTCCAACTTCTGACATAGTAAGAGACAGATGTTGGTTTAAAATCCTTATATATTTTTTTGTTTCTTATGGGACATGACCTTGAGAAGGTTTATTCTATCTCGCTGGGCTTTATTCATCTCATCTGTACTATGAGGGAGTGGGACTTTCTACTTGCTAAAGGTCTTTTGATTTTGGACATGCTAGTATTTCCAGATAAGAGTCAGAGTAAGTCAAGCACTGTCTGCTCAGTCCCTACCCAGACAACACCCACAACCTCATCTTCCACATCTTTAGCAATATCATTAGCAGTATGTTGTAGGGGAAGAGAAAACTCCGGCCACATGCTCTTGTTCAATGGCTCTCCTCTACCTTAAATCCAAGGCAAATAGTGATCAGAAGGGAACAGGACTATGAATGTGACTATGGCAAGCAAGTTCTCTTGCATGTCTCTTCACCTTAGGCAAAGATGCCCGGGAGCCAGAGCTCTGAGTTGTCATGGTGAGCACAGTGGTGATTCCTAGGCCCACACGAGCAGGGGCGGCATCCATGTTGATCCAGAAGGAGACCCAGGACAGGATAACGATGAGTAGGCTGGGGATGTACATCTGAATCAGATAGTAGCCCATCTGCCTTTCCAGGTGAAACTTTACCTCGATGCAGGTGAATTTCCCTGTAAGGAAAGAGGTGAGGTATCAGGCCTCAGGTTCCCAGCCTGCAGCTGAGCCTGAGAGGCAGGACTAGGGCATCCCTATCTCTATAGGTCAGCCTCTGGGAGCCTCAGCTGGGCAAATAAATGAGCCTTTCAAAAATAGTCCCAAGGAGCACCAGAAGTTTGTTCTAAGGAAGCTGTCAGAGCAGCCATCAAAGACTTGGCCTCTTGGTCCAAGCACTAGTTTCCAGAAGAGGGCCTTCCCTGTGACCACACAGCAAGAGGATTAAGCACAGAAGGATTCCAGAACCAGACTGCCTTGGTTTGAATTCTGAACCTTCCACATACTGTGTGACCTCAGGCAAAGCACCCAAGCTAATTTACCTTCAGTTTCCTCGCCTATAAAACAGAGTAACAACAATATCAACTCCATCGTTGTAGGAATTAAATTAGGTAATGTATTTGGGGTGTTAAGCACATGGGTAGTTGGTGCTATCATCATTATTAACAAAGCAATGAGCTTAAACTCTGCCCAAGTCTCAGCAGCCTTGCTTGAGCTTGCTGGTACCCCAGATGCTCTCTAGCAACAACAATTCACTGAAATAAACACTGTCTGTATCTTAAGCAAGTGGGAAGAGCTGGATAGGAACTATCTGGAAACAGTGTCCAATAGACATCAGCTCTGGATAGCAGGCAGCAGGTGCCCAGAGAGCATCAGGCAGCAGCATTCTATCCCACCAATAAAAAGTGCATTAGTCCAAAGCACATGTACCAATGCTCTGCCTCCTCTGCCAGCCATCTTCACTTTACCCTGCTTCCCATGCCCTGAGGCTATGAAAACACTAGCTCAGAGCTTCTCCCAGCAGCAGAGGCTTAGGATAACCAAAGCAAAAAGCAGGGGATGTGTATATTGCTATTTTATTCTGGACTAGGTTTGCTCTTATCAGGCCTAATTCCTAAGGCTAGTAACTTCATCAATGACTGATTATGGCTATGTGATGCTGTGACCTCCTATTTTTCCCAGAGTCCACCCCACCCCAGACTTTTGCTATGACATGTCTTTGTTAGGTATCCATATTTTCTTTCCTTCCTTCATTTTTTCTATCTATCTATCTATCTATCTATCTATCTATCTATTTATCTAGTTTTGGTAATGGTAGTTTTATTTTTAATTAAAAAATTAATACTTATTTAGTATAGGAAAGAAGTGAGAAGTAGAGAAAAATAATAATATTTATAAGCTCACATTTATCAAGCCCCTACTAAGTGCCCTGATTTTATATAGTTTATCTCATTAAAATTTCATAACAACTCTTTGGGGCAGGTAAAATTATTATTTCCAGTTTTACATATAGGGATACTGAGGCTCAAAGAGATTAAGTTATGTTTTCTTGAAGGCACCCAATAGTAAATGGTAGAATCAGAATTCCAACTCAGCTCTATATTACTCCAAAGTTGTTGCTTTTATCTACTGTATCACATTACTTTAGAAATATTTAGTGATAATTCCTTCCAGGATTTTTAAACACATGCTTTTGGTTTGTTTCTTTTACCACAATATAATGATTCTGTGTATACAACTTTGAATCTTAGCCTTTTCCACTTGTACTTTCCATGTTGATATAAGAATCTTGCAAGCATCCTTTTAAACATCTGGATAATATTCCACCAAACAGATGCACTGTGTAATTTACTTAACCTCTGTCATGTTGGTGGATATTTAGAACAGTCCTAATTTCTTTGCTGTATAAGCAGTGACCCAGGAACCCTCTTGGGGTCTAAAGTCAATGTGGTATTTTGGAATATTTCCTTCTAATAAATTCCGAGAAGTGGGATTCCTAGATCAATATATAAGGAAAAAAATAACTTTTAAAGTTTCTCAAAGTATGCCTCTCAACGTATGCATCAGAAGCCTCAAGATGCTTGTTCAAATGCAGATTTCTGGGGCACCTGGGTGGCTCAGTCGGTTGAGCTACCGACTTTGGCTCAGGTTATGGTCTCACAGTTTGTGAGTTCAAGCTCCACGTAGGGCTTTGTGCTGACAGCTCAGAGCCTGGAGCCTGCTTCTGATTCTGTGTCTCCCTCTCTTTCTGCCCCTCCCCCACTCATGCTCTGTCTCTTTGTCTCAGAAATAAATAAACATAATTTTTTTTAAATGCAGATTTCTGGGCATCACTCCAAGTGCATATAATAAGAATCTCTGATAGGCAGAGCTCAGGAATCAACATTTTAACAGGCTCCGTAGGGAAATATAATGCAGACTGAAGTTTGAAAACCACTGACCTATATACAAATTGCCAGTTTTCTCCCCAATACAAGTTCTACTGATTTCCACTCCCATGAGCATTTTCTAAATTCAATGGTTTGTTCCTATCTCCACTTCCCACACCCCTACATACACAAACACACATATTCATAAGGTGGTACCCAAAGCGTGTCAGTACACCATAGAAGGATCTACCTCCATTTTTTAAGATAAAGTTTATTTATTTTGAAAGAGGCGGGGAGAGTGTGAACAGGGGAAGGGCAGACAGAGAAGGAAAATCCCAAGTAGGCTCTGCGCTGTCAGCACAGAGCCCAATGTGGGGCTCAAACTCATGAAACTGTGAGATCATGCCCTGAGCTGAAATCAAGAGCTTGATGCTCAACTGACTGAGCCACCAAGGTGCCCCAAGGATTTCCCTTCTTTAGCCTCTAGCCTCTACCTCAGGTTCATAGCACTTTGTAGCCAAATTTCCAGGGCAACTGAGGAACAAGTAGTTCTTAGGGAAGCTGCAGGGAGCAGATGCTCAAGCTGGAAAAGCAACTTTTCTCCACTTCCTGGCCCACATTTCACATCTGGGAAAACAAGCCAGTTCAAGAGTTGGTTGATGGTGGCTGAGTATGAGGCGTGGATGTTAAGCCTGCCAGTGCCCTGAAGCCTATTACTTCCTGGTTCAGCAGAGCCATTGGCTACTGTCAGATGTAGATTCCCCACTTTCTATACAATGTTAGCCCCAGGACAGGTGGGACACTACTGTCACTCACTGGCACAGGTCCATCTACTCTGCAGCATGTGATAGGGACAAAAATATGGGCTTTGGAGTTAGAACTGGATTTGAACTCTCAATCAGCCATTTTCTAGGTATATGACTTGGAAAGTTGATTTAACTTCTTAGAATCTTAGTCTTCCCTTTCTGAAAAATGGGGCTCAAAATTCCTACCATAATGAGATAAGGCATATGAAGCACTTAGCACATTTGGCACAGAGTGGTCTTTCAATAAAAGCTGGCTTCCTTGTTCCCTTTCCTCCCTCTGGAGGCCCTTCTGTGGCTTACAGCCAGTAAAGATCCTGGTTTTTACCTGTGTTGTAATGCTTGGTACAGTAGCCTAGATCCTTCTCATCCCGCAAGATAAACTGGGGCAGAGTCAGCCCCTCAGCCACTTGGACAGCAGGAGCATCTTCCAGCCACTCAAACACGAGGTCATTCATGGTGTAGCCAACTAAAAGTGACAGAGATGGCAGAGGGCTGCAGAGTGTGGTGCTGGGTGGGGTAGGGAGAGGGTTAGAACCAGCAGAAAGAACAGATGAGGAGGTAAGGCCTGGGTTTTAGGAGCTTCTTGCTCATCTTAGAAAGGGAAACCTTTCTGAAGAGGGTACTTGGTCAATTGTCTTATGGGCCTAACCTAAGTAGGTAAAGAAAAAAGATTTCAGACTCCTTTCTATCTAGTTCTCAAGCTTTAGAAAGTCCCAGAGAGAAATTATTCTGGCAGACCTATAAAGCAGGTCAAAAGGGTTGGAAAGATGTCAAGGAACCCAGCTAGGAACCTCCTGACATGTCTCAAATCCAGTGGAGTAAGGATGTGTACTGACCACATGTCTTGAACTGAACCAGCCTCAGAACTAGGCCTTCTGCCACTTCACCCCAGGGAGGAAAGACTATTTGTACCCTGCAAGTCATGCATGGGACAATGTGCATACCACAGACTCCTAGCCAGGGCCCTGAACTGGGGCAGATATTGAGAGTTAACATCTGAACATGCCAAGTTGCTCACAGCTAGCAGTTTGTAAAGGCTCCTGCCATATATTTGACTGTGTTCACACATGTCAGGTAGAATTGGAAGAAGAAACACCGAGGCCCACAGATATCCAATGTAGAGCCTTGACTCAGAGTAGCCGTGTGACTTTGGGCAAGTCATTTCCCTTTTGGTAAAATGCTCTACGTACTATTCACAGTTGTGAGGGGGTAATAAGAACCAGGATGTGAAAGTGGTTTGAACTCTAAAGAGCTGACCACATTCTACCCATCATTGTTATTATATGCTGGAAGCAGTCTGAGAAGCCTTCTTCTCTGAGAATTGAATGCATATGTATTGATCTCACAGGAGATGGCCAAGGACTGCATATAGGTGATGGTCCAGCCTTGTCATCCTTTGACTTCTCTGCAATTGGGGCAGCCCCTACAAGCTGGCACCCCTGCCACAGACTAGCCCTTGGCTCACCTTGACACTCTGGGCACTGTCCTATGCCTAGAATTGTCCTCTTCTGGTTCTCTACAAGTTATCTTTGTTTATGAGCAATCAGGGTTCAGTACCCCCTCTACCGTCTCTGGCATTTTTATAGGCATCTTGAATGTCTTAACTCAGGGCGAGTAAAGGTAGAATTACTCCAGGCACTGTGAGAGGGAATATCTTTTGGCAGAGAAAGTATCTTTAAAATAACCCCCCACAACCAACACAAGCACATTTGTATGTAAAGCTGTTACCTTCCCATTCCCCAGCCCTGTGGAATAGCCAAACCAGTAAACAGTGTGAGGATGGAAAAACACATTGGGTTGGGTGTTAGTGGGTCCTGGCTCCTAGTCTCATCTGTGCCAACAACTGATTGTGTGTAAGGGTAAGTCCCCACTCTGGGTTGCCCTTTTCTTGTCTGGAATATCATGGGATGGGGTTAACTACCTGATATTCCAGACCTTGCTCTGTGACTCTCTAGAGACACTTACAGCTCTCCAGCTGCATCGTGCAGGTCTGGATATCCATGGGGAAGTTCTTGAGGTCCATTGGGCAGGACAAAATGAGGGTCAGCCTGGTAGGGACAGTACAAAAGAAGTGACATCAGCTTACTGCGGCCAAGTACAACACAGGGGACCCTCTTTCCACCCCTCAGCCTCCATCTGGTTTCTTCCCCTTGACCCAAACTTTCCTGGGCATCCACCAGGTGCACCTGATGCTGTAGAGCACATTCCCGTTCTTGAAGATGAGCAGTAACTTGTTGTCTGTGGTCACCTCATGGAAACTGGCCCCTTTCTCATTGGCAAAGAACAGGTCTGGCTTCCAGATAGAGTCTAGCATGGAGGGATCAAGGTCCAAAGAGTCATCAGGATATTCTCCATAGGCTAGGCGTGGGTCATTCCACTGTTGCCGCAAGAAGACATTCACCCAGTAGTCCTGGGAGCGTGCACATATGGGCCCTTCAGAGGCAGTGTTATTCCAGGGACCCAGCATGGGCAGGGGCAGGAGGGTCATGGGCACGAGGGTCATGAGGAGGAAATGCTGGGAGCATATCTCAGGGGCAGTGGACATTTTCCACTGGATAAGGATCCTGCTTTGGCCTGATATGGCAAAGATGGGAAGGGAAAAGACATTTATTAAGCACTTACTATGTGCCGGGCTCTCTGCTAAGTGCTTTATTTATATGCATCATCTCATTTAAATCTTACACCAACACTGTGAGGAGGGTACTGTTATGATCCCCATTTTACAGATGAGGAAACTGAAATGAGAGATTTAAGTAACCTGTCACACAGCTATTAGATGGTAGAGTCAGGATTTGAACATGGGTTTTGTCTGATTCCAAAGACTGTGCTCTGTACCAAGCTACCTCCCATGATTGGCCATCTGCTCCTTAGGCTAGTCTGCCTTTAGCCACTGAACCCCAGGCTAGAGAAATATATCTCCCAGTGACCAACTTCAGACATCCCATGGCTTTAGCCATGATCATGAAACAGGGAGAGGAAGGCAGAGGGAGGAAAGGTTCGGTATCTGGTGGGTTTCTTCCATTCACACAGAATGGAAGCAGGGAACAAAGAGACTCCTTACCATAGTAGTCTCAGTGACAGAGCCAAAACTGTTGATGAAGATGTTGCAAGTCACGTTCACAGGTGGGCCTAAAGGTGGCAAAACACAGCCATATTGGCAGAGCATTCCAGGAGTCTGGAAGCATGTTCTAGGACTCCCTCCCTGAGCTTAAGGCCAAGGCACTTCTGGGAGAAGGCAGTGCCAGCTACACAGACCCATGGGCACTAGGGAGGGGACGCTCCTTCTGAACTGTAAGAGCTAGCCCTGTGCCCCCAGCCTCCTCTTCTTGGGGCAGACAATAGGGGTGGCATGGCAGTGCGCTCCAAAGAAGAGTGGGGAAGAAAGGGTTTTTGTAGGATGAATGCTTCTTACCTTTAAAATTGGGTCGAATTCTGGCATCATATCCTGATGTTCGTCCCATAAGCTTGTCCAGGAAATCAGAGGGGGACATAGGTTGGGGCCCTTTGGTCCCAGAATTGACTTCCTCTTTTGCCAAGGCCACTCTGGACAGGATAGATAAAGAAGTCTGAGGCCAGTTGTATTCTACATTTATCACAGACCCTCTACTTTCCTGTCCCTACACACCTCTGGCTGGTCTCTCCATCAGGCAGGAGGATAGGAGAACATGGGTGTCTGGGTACCTATTTGCAAAATGAGGAGAACAGAAACCTCCATAAGCCAACACTGCAGCTCAATAGTTAGTCCTAAAAAAGTGCTTTCACATATATGAGATCTTTTTACCCTCACAATTCTCAGTATAGTGAGGGTGAAGACAGATGAGAAAAGTGATGTGTGGGATTGGAACAGCCACTATAGAAAATATTATGGAGATTCCTCAAAAAAGTAAAACTAGAATGACCATATAATCTAGCAATTACACTTCTGGGAATATATACAAAGAAAATTAAAACACTAATTCAAAAAGATATATGTACCCTTGTGTTTATTGTAGCACTATTTATAATAGTCAAGATATGGAAACAATCTAAGTGTCCATCAACAAATAAATGGATAAATGGTATACACACACACACACACACATACACACACGCATACACACACATATATATGTACACACACACACAACAGAATATTATTCAGCTGTAAAAAGAAGGAAGTTCTGCCATTTGTAACAACATGGATCTTGAGGGGATTATGCTAGGTGAAAAAAGTCAGACAAAGACAGACAAATACCGTGTGATCTCATTTATATATGGAATCTAATAAAGACACAAACCAAAAGAGGAGTGGCCTACCCTAAAGTCTCAAAGTTGGTGAGTGACAGGATCAGGGCTCAAACCCAAGGGGTTGAGGCCTAATCTAGTATTCTCTTTCTGAAGGTGTTTTGAAGAGTGACAACTCACTGGAAATAGCATGTTTGCTGCAATGTTTTGGCTTAGCCAAGGATGGGAAGGAGTCAGGGACAATTTGCATCACTGAGAGTTGGTTTTAGTTGCTTAGCCTTCATGCTAAGCCACTCAGGATCTAGGGACCTAGCTTCACCTAGCTTCTAGAGAGAGAGAGACTTGGCTTCTGGTGTTTAGCCCAACAGGAAGCTATGTTTTGAGCTGGATTTCAATTAATGCTTGGGGAAGCTTCAGGCATATAAACTCTCTTTGGCAACAAAACAGGTGAGGTAGCAGGTCTCTAGAAGCATGAGAAGGGCTCCCAGAAGGATGGCTATGCCAAAAAGGTCAATTTCCATCTTTTCCCCCTAACAGCTTGATTTTGAGGAAAGGACCAGTGTGCTTTGGCCTAACCTAGAGGCTGGGCCCCTTCTCCCCTGACAAGTTTCCTTCTAAGAGCAGCAAAACTCCTTCCACATGCCTTCTTGTCTGCTTACCAGCCAACAGCTAGACTAGGGACCAGGAGCTCAGCCTTGAGGGCCAAGGTAGGGCTCAGGGCCAAACTCAGGTTGGACTCCTGGCTGGGCCTAGCCCTCCTGCTGCATCCTGCCATCATCATTGTGCTAGCCACAAGAGTTAGCTCTCTCACAGCCACTACTATTGCCACACTCTGTGGTTGGGAGGCAGGGTGACTACTGTCCTTCTGGGTCTAATTCTCTTTGAGCCAACAGACCCTGGTACATCATCTGTGCACCATGCTAGGCCATATAGATCATATGCACTGTGATCAGTAAAATAAGAAAAATAGCTAAGGCATCATGCTACATGCGTTACTCACCTTATCTAGTTAGTTCTCACATCAGTGCTCTCAGATAAAGGTTATTATTATCCCCCTTGTATATATGAGGAGACTGAGGATCAGCAAGATAAAGTGACTTATTCATGATCATACAGCTAGTAATTGGTAAAGCCAAGATTCTAACCTAGAGCTATTGACTTCAAAACGAAGTCCATCTACCACTATGCAATGATGCAAGCAGCCCAGGGTGGGCTGCCAAGGAACCAGAGTGGGGGAAGATCAGTGGAAGCCACACCCTGATGTCCTAGACTCCTGCCTCTTTGAATCCCCTGAGCAAAGGAAGCCCTTACTCTGGGAACAGAGACCACTGAGGCCACAAACAGGGGCTGCCAGAGGAGGTGGCTTAAGCATGCTCTGAAAACCCAAGGAGGCTGGCGGTGGTGCTGGAGCAAGCAGAAATCTGTGGCTTCACTACAGGATGTCCATGCTGGCCACGTGCTGCTGCTGGCCACCTGCCACCTGCCTGCTGGGAGGCCACATTGTCCTGTACATGGAGCAGCCAGACCCTCGCCAGCATCTTCGGCCCCACTCTCAGGTCACCTGTCCCAATAGTTCCAGAACTAAATTTTTTTTCTCATGCAAGCTTCTGGGGTGGGGTAGGGGAAGAGCTCTGATTCTGCTCCTGGGTGGTGCCTGAGTGACCTTGGACAGGTCACTCCCCTCTCTAGGACTCAAGTTTCTATATGTACAATGAAAGGCTTAGACTCAAGACTTCCTAAGGTCTTGCCTTGCTCTAATTGTCCAAGTGGGAATGCTGCCACTAAAGCTTGGGCCTTGAGGCAGCCTCCCCTCTAGGAAGGCCAATGAGCTCCACCATGTGCCCCCTTCTGCCTGCATCCTCCTACCAACTGCAGCTGAGCTGCCATTCTACTCTGGGCTATTTTTCACTCTTAGGAAGTTTTTTTCCCCACACATATCACATCCCTGCCTGCCTGCCAGCCAATGTATCTGTAAGCAGTGAGGCAGGAGGCTCCTCAGAGACAAGCAGTCCTAGTGTGCTCCTTGAATTAAGAGGAGGAGGAGGAGGTTATTACCGTGGCACCTGGCCCTCTTCACCTCAGGAGGCACCCTTCTTATGACCAGTTCAGCCCAAACCACAGCTATCTTTCCTCCTCAACTCACCCTGTCCACCTAGACTGGCTCCTGGTCTCATGAGAAAGTGGGAATGGGTAGGAGTACATTTACAGGAAGCTGAAAGCATGTCTTGCCCTCAAGCCCAGAAAATGATTTTCACTTAGTGCCCCTTCAGGGACAGCAAGCAGCCACATGTGCACAGGCAGGGTGACTGCAGAGGGACAAGGTTTGCTCAGCTCAGCTTCATTCTGATATGGTTTAGAGAAAATCCCTGCTACTTTGAAGCCTATTTGGTGGGCAGCTGACAGACATTGGTGTCATTTTTAGGAACTTGAGCAGTGTGTGGCCATACTAGTAGGGAGACAGGAAAGGATGGCAGGACAGATGACCTCTGTTCTGGGGCTCATATACCCAGCCCATACCCAGGCCCAGAAAGATCTCACCCATACAGAAGCCTTCCCACCAGCTCTGGGGCCTTGGCATTCCTCACAAAAGCCTCCCAAGTCCTGGTTGGGGGGAGAGTGTCCTTCCCTGGAGCCCTCCAGACTGTAAGCTTTTTTGTAAACTTAGAGGAAACTGTGCCAGAAGCCCCTGCTGCCCCCAGCCAGTGTTTGCATGCATCTTCTTCTCACTCCGACTCAGCTCACCTGAGGAGGACTTGCCCTGGCAGGGTCCAGAGGAGAAGGAAGGAGAGGGTCGCAGGAACAAGAGTTGTCATTCCGCAAGGAACCTGGAGCTCTTTCTCAGCCTGGCTGCCAAGGTAGGTGTGATATCCCAGCAAGGGGAATGCTGCAGAAAGTACAGAGCCTTCCTCCAACTTGGTCTGCTCACATGGAGCCTGTGGGGCCAGGCTAGGAGTTGTGCACTCTCCCTCCTCTTCTGCTCTCTTCTCTGTCCTGCCGTTACCAGTCAGGGGCCAGAACTATTCCCCCTGGAAATGATCCTGATTTGGATAACCCTATCAGCTCCTGCTCTGGCTTGCCCAGGGGCTCCGGAGGGCCTCAGCCTGCCTGCCTGCCTGCCAGGGAGCCGAAGGAGATTCTCTTTGGGCAGCACTCACCAAACCCTGGAGTGTCTTGGAGGGAAGGAAGGAGGGCGACTGGTAGGAAGATGTTGCCCTCCCTCCCACCTCCCCCTAGGTGCACCCTCCTAAAGCATCAATTTAAAGGCACAGTCGTCTGGCAGCTGGAGTGGGGTTCAGAGAGTGTCGTGTGTTGGGGAGGACCTTGGGCTGCCTCTGCTGCCGCTTGGAGAGGGCTGGAGGTGTTCTGTCCAGCTTCTAACTCTCCAGCTGGAGGAATGCATGCAGGCTGCCCTGCTCCCAGCTCCCCAGCAGTGTCCCTTATAGCCTGGAGCTAAGCTGGGACTGAGCTGTAACATCCTAATGATTTTTGTAAGGGGGAAAAAGACCTGAGAGGGTTTAGGCAGAGGCATTGGGTTTTCTCAAGCTGACAGCTTCAGGTTTGAGAGCAGGTCACAGGGAGGCCAAGGGCAGGGTTGGCTTTTCCTCAACCCTCTGGATGGAGACACAGGACATGGATGATACAGAGGAACCTTGGAATCTTCCTCATATTGTTCTGCCTGCCTGTCTGTCCATCTGTCTGTCTGCCTGTCCCATCTCCTTCATCCTTGCAGTTTCATATCCTTTTCCCTGACTGCTTTCTTCCCTCAGGTTGTCTCTGGTGAGCTTGGCCAGCCCTTCATAACTCTTGGAAACTCTCTTTACCTGATACCCTTCCCCCAGCCCAGCTTGGCTGTGGGAAGAGATAGGTGTCCCTGGCAGGGCCAGAGCAGGCCTGGCAAACAGTAAGCTTTGCAAGCTTCAGAGGAGGCAAAGCAGCTGAGAGCAATGATCTGGTGACCCAGCCCTGAATGGGAAAGAGAGGCAGGGAGAGTGGGTCTATCTTCTCCCTGGCCTCTGCCCATTTGCTTGCAGCATCCAGGTGCTTTAGCAGCAACACATCTCTTGCCAGACCCTTCCCCCAACTTTCCTGAGCAGCAGCTCAATTGCACTGAGACTTCCTCCAGTGTGTCTCCCTCTCTCTTTTCCTCTACTCTCTTCCTCCTTTTCCCTGATGTTTTCCTCCATCTAGCCTCTCTTTATCTCCACCTCCCTCCTGGTTTCTTCTCTGTGTCTCACCTTTTGAGTCTGTCTTCTCCCTCTTCTTTGGCCCTCACTTTCTCTCCATTCCCTGTTTCTCTCTCAACCTCCCTGTTATCTCCATTCTCTTACTCTCTTCTAAATCACAACAGTAAGAAGCCAAGTGTTTTCATCTTCTTCAATGGAAACTCTCATACCAGTTCTGCTGAGTTCTGAGTGCATACAGGGGGACGGTCAGTGCCACTTTACAGGGATCCCAGAGCTGACTGCAGCAACCCCCCCCAGCATCACCAGAAAGGGGTTTTGGGGATTGCAAGCTCTTCTAAGGGCCCGTTGGGTTGTTAGAGGGAGTTATGATGACAAGGTAATAATGCATAGAACTTGCACTGCATCTCCCTTTGGCTGTGTTATTATTCACAGGAGGAATTTTTTAATCACAAATTACATGGAAAGGAGATCATTTTGAACAGTACACACTGAAATGTTGATGGAGGGGATTGGGCTTTTGGAATTGGGACTAGAGACATTACAAGCTGCAACTAACATTTATATGGTCAGTAAGTACAACAAACAAAGTATTAATTTTCCTAAAAACATTTGTAGCAGTCCTTTCACCTGCTCACCCTCCCTCCTCATTTCTGGTAAGCATCACAGTGCCCACTCTGCAGGCACAAGCGCAGGTGGGAAGAAAATCTTCCAGAACCTCTCCTGGCAGAGCTCCTGATTAAGCATCTAAGGGCAAGTGTGGGTGTGGAGAGGCACTTGTCTTCTCTGTGTAATGCACTCCTTGTGCCAAACCTAATCATGTCATTTCCCCTGCCTCAACTGTTCCCTATTGATCTCAGGCTGAAGTTCAAGGTTCTGCATGATCTGGTCACTCTGCTTGACCCACTGATGTGTCTAGAGTCACCATCTCTCCAGCTTCCAGGTATTTTCACATGTTCTCTCTACCAAAGCACTCTTCCTGCCTCTCTTACTTATTCCTGTAAACTAAGTGTTATTGTCACTTTCTCAAGAAAGACTTCTGTTTTAATTTTTAATTTTTAATTAAAAACATTTTTTGGTAATGTTTGTTTATTTTTGAGAGAGAGAGAGAGAGAACATGGGTTGGGGGGCAGAGAGAGAAGGAGACACAGAATCTGAAGCAGGCTCCAGGCTCTGAGTTCTCAGCTCAGAGCCTGACCCAGGGCTCGAACTCACAAACTGTGAGGTCATGACCTGAGCCAAAGTCGGATGTTTAACTGACTGAGCCACCCAGGCACCCCTAGTTTTTTTTTTTTATTTCAGAGAGAGAGAGACAGAGAGAGAGAGAGAGAGAGACAGAGAGAGAGAGACAGAGACAGAGCAGGGGAGAGGGGAGAAAGGGGGAGAAAGAGAGAGAGAGAGAGAGAGAGAGAGAGAGAGAGAATCTTAAGCAGGCTCTATGCTCAGTGAGGAGCTGAAGGCTCAATCCCACAATCCTGTGATCATCACCTAAGTCGATATCAAGAGTCAGATGCTCAACCGACTGAGCCACCCAGGCCCACCAAGAAAGACTTCTTGAAGTGCCACCACCCCCTTCAAGTCTGGGTTTGAAGACCCTCCAATGTGTTCCCATAGGACCCTGGCCTTCCCCCTTCACAGCACCCATCATACTTCATTATAGTTGTCTGCTTACTAACTTCTCTCCCCTGCTGTACTGTGAGCTCCCTGAGGGCAGAGACATATTATCCACCAACTCCCTGGGGCCCAGTCCAGAGCATGGCACATTATAGGCAAATAGTGTACATTTGTTAAAAGATGCATCCTGGGAACTCAGAGATGCTTCCCTGAACCCAGTGCCTGTGCATCTTTGTCAGGCAAGAATGATAAGTTTGACACTCAGAGAGAGGGCCAGCATGAAGTAATGGTAATAAGGAGAAATGAGGAAGCGGTTTTTATTCCCTTGCCCCTTAGGCCTGTGGCCTCTTACTCAGTCATCTGGAATTCTTGGCTAATGGAAGTCATAAGCCTCTTGGGACTGGTGCACTGTCTTGATCTCACCTTCTGTGGGCCCTGAGGGATCCTTGAGTGGTGACAGCATAGTAGGGTCAGCTTGTTGGGAAGACAGATCCTTTCTTATGAGAGGCTGTAGCGATGACCAAATGTCTGGCTGGCATGATGAAGGGGTACAGCTTTCCTAAGGTTCTGGAAGCAAAGTTTTTGGGAGGAGAAGGGATGGAGAGGTGGCAAAGAACTGGGTAATTTCTCCTAGGAATTGACAAGAGGCAGAGGAGATGCCTATTTAAGAGTTCCTGTGCCAACAGGAAGCCACACTCTCTGCAGATGACCTCAGCAATTTCTGGCCTGGGAAGGGTACAAAGTTGTTTTCAGCTTTGCTGTATATCCCCTTTCTCTTCTTATTATCAAACTATGATGGATATGATTCTCCATGTTCCAAAATGTATCACACCATTTTCCTGTTTTGCAATTGATGGCCACATTGGCCCCAATGTTGAGGTTGTATAGAGGCTACAATAGGCAAAGTGTTTTTCAGGATGAAAGATATTTCATCATGACAAAATTACTGAGCTGCTAAAAATTGATTAAGCACATTTTCATAAATGTTTCATTCCAGGAAAGAGTCTATCACATTTCAGCCCGATGCAAAGAAAATGGCAATTGCCCCCTCCTGACAAGCAGACTTCCTGAAACCTCATTCTGGAGGACAGCATATTATTTGGTTAACTCAGTGATTTCTAGGACTTACTTTTGGGAGAAAGCTGGAGAATCACTTTGCATACCTTCCTGGACCCAATCTCTCATACTGCCTGTCCAACCTATTGAAGTACAAACTGGTCTGGGGTATACCTCAAAAGGCAAGATCTGTCCCCTGTCTGATGAAATTTGCAGAGAATTAGGTACTTCACAGGAGCACTGAGGTAAGATTTTTTTTTTTTGGTGGTGGGGGGGTGAAATAAAAGACAAACACCTTTTTAAAAATCTGCTAACAAGTACCAGGACAACTGCTAACAAGTACCAATTGGATCTCCAAGGAGCAAGGCTGCATCTTCTTGATGTGTGTGAGTTTTTCTTTTCAGGGTCATTTTCAACCTCCACGTATGTGACAGTTTACTCGAAAGTGGAGGCTCAACTTCTGGTGCTGAGGGAGCACTACCAGCAGAGGTGGGAAGCCCCTTGGCCCTCAGACTCAAGAAGACATGCATACTGTATGCAGGTAGTAGCAGTGCTGGGAGTTTCACAGTCCTCGATTCATCCAGAGGAAGGAAGAAGAACAAAATGGCAGACGTGTCAGGCACATTCTGTGCTCTCCTAAGGCCTTTGGAGACTGCCTGGTTTAAGTCTGATGTTTCAAATATTAGCCTTTCTTCTTTTTATGGAATATTTCAAGCATGAGTTTTACAGACAAAGCCTGAGGCATCTGAACTTGACCCACAGAGAGGTTTACTGAGCTCCTCTGAGTCCTCAAAGACAAACCAGGTATCACCACCAAGATAACACCAGTGAACAATGGTACCGCCTCTGTTGGCTTTCTGTTTAGTGTCCAGGGGACAACAGAGATGTGGGGCTTTAGCCAGGGAAGGTGTATTGATTAGCACCCAAGTATGAACCATTTATCTCCTGCTGGACCCTCGGAATCATTCCTCGTCCAATCAGCCACTTGAGAGCAATTCACTAGGCATGCAGGAGCGTTTCATTAAGGTTTCCACAGAGTTTGAATTGACTTTCCTAGTCTCTTGGCTCTCATGACTCTGAAACATTCTGTTTTGGAGACAATAGGACCATGCCATGCCTCTCCTCGAAAGTAAATTGGTTTTTGCTTGTGTTCATGCTCATGAATATCTTATTTCACTCCTTTGGGAATTGTGATCATCCATGCCATGTAGGGTGTGAAGCCCTTACATAACATTAAACCAACAGAATTTGGAAAGATGAATAAGTATTTACTGTTTGGAATGGATTGCATTCCCACCAACTCATACATGCACTCAGCAAATATTTATTGAGTGCAAATCATATGCCAGATGTTCTAGGTGCTGGACCTACAGCAGTGAACAAAGCAGATGAAGTCCATGCCCTTATGTAGCTTATATTCTAGTGGGGTAGTAATCTAGTTCTTTCCCAAAGAAGGATCTGCATGGGTCATCAGCCATGCCCCAGGGCTTGAGTACCTCTCATAACATTTGAGTGGAGCACTTATTCCATATCCTGACAAAAAGAGAGACTACTTTTCAGCAGGGAGGAATGAGATTAATTTCCTTCCATCCCAGAATCTGTCTGCTAGTAACAGCACACAGGTCATCACCTGCTAGACACCCTTCCAAGAAGCTTATCCCCCAATAATCCAACCCTAAACAGAATACACATGTCCAAGTCCCATGAGTATCTCTAATGGTGCATACATATCTGTCTGTAACTGCTAATAAGCGCACTCCTCACTAGGAGTGTTGGGATTAACAGCACATTTAACTCTCTTGCTGTGGTGCTTCTCTAAGTGGCCTCCAATTATTTACAATTCTCTCTCTCCCTTGCCTCTCTTCTTTGTCTTTCCTTTCTTTCTTTCAGCCTGTTTTTTTTCTGTCTTCCTGTCTTTTCTTTTCTCTTTATTTTTTGGTTTTACCATGAATAAATTCAATGTCTGCTACAATAGGACATTGGTCACTGAAGTAAGGAAAAGTTTAATTGATGACTACATGGAACTAGGCAGAAAGCTGAATTTGCACTAATGGTATCAATCATATAGTTATAGTTAAGTTAGGAAATTTTACATGGCAAGACTTAGAAATTTAACATTAGAAAAATGCCATAGCTTAATCTTGCACTCTTGTCTGAACATGTGCACATGTGTGCATGCAAACACACATACACACAGAGCTCTTCTTGATAATCTGAAGATGCCCTTGCAGCCAACAATTATCCAAGGGTGTGACTGTGAGGTGTGATGAAGTTGGGATGTGATAAGTAGTCCTTTTCATCCTGAGTGCAGGTGGATCTTGTTCTTTGGTTTGTGGCTGTGGCTTCTAAATGTACTGTACTAATGAAACCCTTTTAGCCACAGTTACTTATGCAGAATAATTGGAATCCCTAGGTAAGGTGCCAAATTGAACTACTTGTCTTTGTACAGGGTAGGTTAATTTATTTTGCAAAATTTATGCTGCATATGGCCCAAAGCGACAGATTCTAATCAGTGACTCACTCCCAAAGAGTCACCAGAGATGTTAATCAGACAAAAGTTTACTCTAAATCTCAACAGGTCACATACACCACCTTTTGCTACCAACCACTCCTGCATTGAGAGACCAAATTATTTTCCATGTTCAGAGTCAGGTCTATGAAATGGTAGAATGGAATAGAAGAGGACCATTTAGAAGGTTCATTGAATAAGGACTAACATTTTTGTGCTTTAGAGAAGCATCCAGGAGGAAACTGGAAGCATGGGCAGGGGAACTCGGCTCATGCTGAGCTACTGAAGGGAGAGAATTTGAAATGACTCTTTTTTGGTGGCTCAGATTCTGGGAAAAAGTTTGCTGAGATTCCATTCGAGATCAAGTAATAACCAGCAGCAGTTAGAAGATTCCTAGAGAAAGTTAAACTAAAGATATATGCCTCAGACCGGAGACCATATCCTGGAGAAGCTGTTAATCAGTGCTACAAAGTCCAGTGCGTCAGGAGTCTTAGCTCAAATTAATTACATCCATTGAATCCTAGGGTAGAAGTGAGTTCACCATAAACTCTAATGACGCCAAAGGGCCCTCCTCATCTCCTTACTATAAGAGGGTTCGCTGTTCTCATTACTGTGGGAGGGAAGTTTCTGGCATTCAAGTGCTTCCAGCTGGTCAGAGGTAAAGAAGATTCTTTGTTCTAAGTTGGTGGGATTCATAACTATAATTAGGCACATTTCAGTGTATTTAGCTGTTAACTGATTAATTTCAATCTATCTGCTATTATTGGTCTTCCCTAGATCCATTTCACAGATGGGAAAACTGAGACCCACAATACTGTTCATCTCTGTCTTCTCTGCCTGACATTCTGCACCTGTACTCTTATTCTGCCTCTACTTTGCCAACATAACTATACTATGCTTACTAAGTTTGTAAAAGCCAAGCCAACCAATAAGACTGACTGAAACAGAGATAACACTGGGCTTCTTCTTGTAGTTGGTAGCCAGGAAATGCTTAGATGCTTTTCTCATGTCTAATTCTATATTCTGTCTCTGGCTTTTCCGGTGCTCTGCAACTACTCAAACCTCTACTCACCTGCACATTCAGAGTGTCATCTTCTAGAGATTAAATGAAATCTATTGATGCCCAATGAGGATCAAGGTAGGTCTCTTCATTTGAAGAAGAAGGGAATAGGAAGTACAGTAATTAATTCATCATAGGACTTGATTCTGCCATTCAGATCCCCCTTGTCTCAGGAGGTGAGTAGAGAATGGAGAAAGGACAAGTGTCTTGCTTTCCTAGGAATCAAAGGATACTCTGGAGACTTTTGTAGGAAAAAACTGCACTTTTTCCAGCCTGCCTTGGTCATGGGATAGGCTTCTTTTCTCAAAGGTCAAACAGATTGGCCACGAGGCCAGGAGACAAAGCCAGGTGGGCCTGTCCCGCAACTGACTGCCTTAGTCAAATGAGAGCAAACTGGATCCTTAAAACATTAAGGGACAGTGGACAATCAATCCATAATCAATACTTCCTTCTAAATCAAACTTTGCTGTGGTTAGTGATGAAATTATCTCAAAGTGATAAGTGAATCTTTTCAACCACCAAAAGGATCATGGATGAAATTAACACAGAAACTATTTTTTTTCTAAAGGGCTTGATTCTTTTCTGATCTACTCTACAGCCTCCTGTGCCATACCATATATCCTCTTCAATCCTGCACTGTGCCTGAGTTGAGTAGAAGGAAAATGCAGTTGATTCCCAAGTTCCTTCTAATTTCTTTATGCAGAAGCTTGGCCCAGCCAGCTATGAGTAGAGATGGTAGCAACCTTGAATGTCTTCTCAGGTGGTTTAGAAGTGCCTTGTGGCTTCCATTTGGTGCTTGAAGCATATTAATGTGGTGAGGAATGGGGGGAAGGGAGACTAAAATTCAACAAGAGAGACTTACATGCATGGGACAAATGAAGAAGAGGGGCTGGAATTTTCCTCAAGATCTCATGCACAACCACCAAGTCATAGAATGTTAGAAATGGCTAGGATATTAGAGACCAAATCTAATCCCATCTTTCTGAAAACCCAAAAAGGTGAAATGATAGATGACCTAGCTGAGAGTAGACCTCAGAAACTTTGGCTCCCAAGGCAGCTGCTCCCTATGATATTGCTGCCTTCTACACAAAGCTCAAACTATCTTCTGTGTTGTGCTCTGTGACATTTTCCCTATGCCTCTCTCTGCAAGGCATGCATGTACACATCTACATTCTGCACTGCACGTGGTAACCACGAACTCTTCCCAGCAAAGCACAGGCCTGGGTGATCTGGCCTTCCCAAGTTGCTAGCTTGCAGTAAAGGGTCAGCAGTAGGGCCAAGGAAGGCCCTTTATATTAACCCACAAGTCAGCTAAATTATGCACACACATGCTGCTTCCACAACTGTTTACTCAGTAACTCATTCTCTTTCCCCACCCCCAAAAAGAGCTGAGGAGAGACATGAGAGAAGAGAAGAGAGAAGAGAGCAAGAAAGAGAAACAGAAATGAGTAGGTTCCCATAGAATATCTTGCTACCCACCCCCGATTTACTCAATTCGTTTAATCCCTGTTCTGTGGGGCCAACTTCCCTTGCAACCCTGGACACACCTTGTCCCATTACGATAATGATAATGATAAAAAAAAATGTTGCCTCAGCAGTGTCTTTCTTTATCCAGAGACCTCATCAGCATAGAAGATTGGTGTCAGAACCAAATGTTGTTTTCTACAGATGGCTGAATCTCTTCTTCAACCACAAGAAATAAGCCATTTGGAAAGAGGAAGCTGCATGCTACAAGAAGCAAGTTGGTATATGCCATGAGAGCCCACTCTTGCTCTTGCTGTGAGAAAGCCCACTCCTGAGACAGTTGGTAGGCAGTCCAGCACTCCCAGACCCATTCCATATCTGGAAGAATTCAGCACCAATCCCCTTGTTTCAGGTGGAACTTTCCCATGTAGCAGCGATTCTATCTCTACAAAGATGGCCCGTCTTATATCAGGCATCATGTCAGGTACTTCCTTAGCCATGATTTCCATCAGCTAGCAAATATTTTTAATGTTTATTTATTTATTTTTGAGAGAGATAGAGAGCACGAGCAGGAGAGGGACAGAGAGAGAGGGAAACAGGATCCAAAGCAGGCTCCACGCTGTCAGTAGCAGAGGATCTGAAGAAGTCTCTGCACTGTAAGCACAGAACCAGATTCAGGGCTCAAACTCACAGACTGTGAGTTCATGACCTGAGCCGAAGTCAGATGCTCAATTGACTGAGCCACTCAGGTGCCCCCTCACAAGTATTTTGTCCCCATAATCAAGCTCATACATGGCAAGTGGAGAGCCAAGCCTCATAAAAAGGACTCCTAGCACCCAATAGTCTTTCACAACAACACAGGTGCCTATGGATAGGAGGAGCAGAGCCTAGCTTATGGGAAATACTTGCTAAATGTGTGTTGCATGGATGAAAGAATGAGTAAATGCATGAACTGAGTGTCTGAAGAGAGAAGAGGTTCACAGTGAGGACTTCTCAACCCCCTTGCTCCTTTTTATCCTCCACTGCTCCCATGTATCTAACCAGAAAGACATGTATTTCTTGTCTAAGACCTTTTTTTTTTTTTGACAAGACCCCTTCTAAAAAATGCTGATTAAAGGGTTTGCCTGGACCCCTTTTCCATTCAATGAGTCAGGATGGGAACTTTCTCCCTAAACCTCTTTTGAAAGTAGTCATGAAAGGAGCAGACTTTGGTGCTAGACTACCCGGTTTAAATCCTTACTACCACTTGTTCTACCACTTACTAGTTGTGTGACCTTTTACAAGAGATGTGACCAGTCTAAGCCTCAGTTTATCCATTTGCTAAAGTGAGATAATAAATAGGACATCTACCATTGTGTTGTCAGGAAGATTACATGTGATAATAGCGCCTGTCACAGTCAGCACAAGATAAATTTTAATTATTCTTGATCCTGGCACCCTTCTTTCCCTTCGTCTGCTCTTTGAGCTGAAGTGGTTTTACTGCACTGTATCCCCCCAGCTGGAGGATACAAGAACAGAAAATGTTGGCTTTGGAGGGAGTGCCATATAATTCTTACCCAGAAAGCAAAGACCAAAGTTTACTTGGTTGTCAGAACTGGAGCTGATAAAACATCTTGGATGAGGGCTTACCTCTGGGAGAAGAGATGGTTAGAAATATTGTTCACAAGGAGAGGGACAGAAAGCTGTGGGGACAGGCAGAATCAACAGAGGAGATAGAAGGGAAAGGAAGGATAGGGAAACAGAAGAAAAGGTTTGGGGAAACAGGGAAGGGGTGGAGAGCAAGGAGAGGCTGAATTGCTACTGGAACATTAAGCACAAATGAGGAGAAATAAAATTAACATATTTATTGAAAAGAAAAACAAGGAAGTGAGAATCATCCATGTTTGGGGAAATCTTGTGTGGAAAGGAGCAGGTGCTGAGGGCTTCTGGATGCTGGTTGCCATGGTGATGCTATATGTCTTCTTTTCCACTACCCTGTGAATCTGGCAGTTGATCCTTCCTTTCAGCTCTAGTTTCTAAGTCCAGGGCTTAGCCCTCAGTGAACCCTTGGTGTTTCCATTTCTAGCACCTTGCTTATGCTGTGGGACTTGCTGGCATGTTGTCATGGTTCATTCTTGATATGATACCTGTTCAGAAAGAAAAGAGAGGGCACATGCTGGGAAGCTCCAGGGAGAAGGACTCTGTGCAGCTCTTTCCAAATGGATGAAAGGAGTTTAGGAAGTAAGGAACACTTTGACCAGAAGGATATCAAGGCACTTACAGTGACTCCTCGCTTTACAAGGTAAATCTAGGTGGAAACTTTTCTAAGAAACTAAGGTGACTAATCATCCTGTTTTGACAATACTGAGGGGTTTCTTGGGACATGGAACTTTCACTTATGTAATGAGGAGAATCCCAAATAAGCTGGGACAAATGGTAACCCTAAGAATAGATCCATTCATAAAGTCCAAGATAAAGGGAACCCACACTCTTCAGAGCCTGACATTAAACAATCACATGCAGGGACCACAGAAGGCTCTTGAGAGAAAGCCACTATTTAACCCAGGTTCATAAACATGGGCAATAATAACATAGCTTGGCTTTTGCCACCAAACCAACTTCCGCGTTCTATACACCCATAGTATTTAAAGAGACTTTTCAAGTTCCGGTAACATCAGAACCACTAGGAGACCTTATTAAAAATGCAAATTCTCAGGCTCCACCCGACCTGCTAAATCCAGATCTCTGGGGGACAGTACAGCCCAGGCATCTATATTTTACTGAGTTTTCTAGCCAGCTGTGTTGCACATGGTCTGAGGGTTGGTGTTGAAAAGATTCAACGGCAGCAGAGTCAGTTTGACAAGTGAAAGCCAACAAGCCTGATTCTCTGAAAGTCTGACTCCTCCAAGGCAAAGGGCTTGGAAATGCCCTGGTCCCAAGGCAGGGACACACCTCAGCCCTCCTGCACACATCTTCCCTGCACTGTTTGCCTGGCTGGTGCCTTCTCTGTCTCAGGGTCAAGCCTACACACCACCTCCTCAAGAGTCCTTTCCTGGCCTAATACTTGATTGTGTGGGCATGCACAACATCCTGCTCTGTATTTTCTTCTGTTTATTACAAGTTGTAATCTCATATCCATGTGTGTGGTTCTTCATAAATTCTCTCCGCCCTCCTCACTAGACTTTAAGCTCCATGAAGTCCAGGTCCGTGCCTATTTTTCTCATTGCTGAGCACCCACAGCACCTAGTGCAGGGCCAAGCACAGGAAAATGGCAGCTACATACTTTGGAATGAATGCATGAATGAATAAATGAATAAATGAAGGTACGGATGAGGAGGCAGTGGTAACAGCCCCACCCTGGAGGACAATGCCGAGCAGCAATCCTCTGTGGGGCCAGTTCTAGCTTCTCTGTTGGCAAGGTTGCTTGCGATACCATTAATGGGGTTGAAAGGTGGCAAAACAGGGCCTGGTCCCCCTTCCTCCTAAGTTCCAGCCTCTTGGAAGAATCCTAGGTCACTCTGAAAATGTAAAGCAAACAGAGAGGTCAAGGCAGCCAAGTCTGAGGCAACAGGCCAGGGCAAGTGCCACATTTCCAGCTACTTGGCTGGGTACCTGGAGGCCAGGGAGCTTGCTGCCCTCTTGCCCTGGTCCTGGCCTGCCCAGCCCCCTGGCTCCCGGAGGGTAGGTACTGAAGGGAAGCACAATTTGGCACCCCAAAACATGCCCTTTGGCACAAGGATTATTTTAGGCTGATTATTTTTAAGGAACAGCAGACAGGTAAGAGAAATTGACATTTACAAGGGAAATCTCCATTTGTAGAGGTGTCTCCCTCTCTGTACCAGGAAGAAAAGGATGGCTAAATCTCAGAAACTCTTATCGCTGGGGAAGGCAACAACCTCAATCTGCATAGCAACCTTGCCCTTGCTTACTGTGCTTTGCTTGGTAACCTCCCAAAACTGAATCCACTCCACCCCCAACACCTTCCTTTGTCTTTAGCTGAAGATGATATTTGAGGCGGTGGCTTGTGGCATTTGGGGGGGTTACTCAGTTTTCCTGGGTCTGTCCCATGGATGCATGTTATTAAATGTGTGTTTATTTTTTTTTTCTCTTGTGAATCTGTCTTTTAATACAGGTGAGGGGGGCTGGTATCGGTCAAGAACCTAGAAGGGTACAGGGAAAACTATTTTTCCTTCCCCCACAGCCCCTATCCTGCCATATGCAGAGTCATGGGCAGGTGGCTGTGAAGCCTGGGAGCATTGTTCTTCACAACAGTATTTCCAAGGGAACCTAGAAAATGAGGAGGGTCACACATGGGTTTGCATGAAATCACATGCAATTTGTGTCAATCTGTATATATCCTGCAGGGGTGGCTCAGGTAATCTGCAAACCACATCTCATCACCAGAATGTCATGCCCCCTCCAGAATGAAAAGCCAGTCCCAGTGACTTGAACCCGGGACAAAGGAAAGATTTGAAAGGTCACCATTCAACAGAGCAAACTCTGGAGAAGGAAGGTCTCTGATGAGGGACACAGAGCTACCATTTATTGAGTGTTTCTTAAGGTTGTGTGCTGACTGCTGTACATGTGTTTGCAGGAATATTTTAAAGTAGGCACTATTGTTGTTCCTGTTTTACAGATGAGGAGACTGAGGCTTTGTCGGGCTAAACAGGTTTTCACAGCCATGCACCTCGGAAGAGGCAGAGCTGGGGTGTGAACCCAGGAAGGCTGTCTCCAGAGCCCACGCTCTGTATCACTAAACTGTATATGTTTCCTCATTTGTACAAGTGAAGATTCAGCCAGAGAAGCCAAGCCATGTGCCTGGAGTCACACAGCCAGATAGTGCCAGAGCTGGAACCAGAAATGAGGTCTCCTCTTCTCCACTCTGGATCTCTTCCCCACATGGCCCCATCTCTCTAGGTACAATAGGGATAACTTGACCTACTTTACCCAGCCAAGCAGAGTCCAACAGCCTAGACAGAGGCTGAGTTCTCCTCAATCCCATGACTGGGTTTTCTTTGACCCCTCAGCACTGCAAGGTTCTAAGGCTGGGAAGCATGGTGGAATCAAACCTCTGTTTGTCCAAAGCTTCTGAGAAGGATCACAGCAGATGTGCACTGTTGTTACCCTGCAGTGAAGAGCCTGCATGTGTCCCATCACCCTCAGGGACTCCCTGTCACAGGCTCTATAGAGAAAGCTCCCACCCTTGTCACTGTACCTCTTCTTCTCCTTGGCTCTGTTTCTGGCTAGCTGTGGGAGCTGGGGCCAGACAGGTCACTCCCACCCAGGGCTTTTAATGAGAGGTTTTGTCATGCCCAGGCAGCAAAGATGAATAATTTAGTAAAGGAAGCCCAGGAAATTTTGTTTTTTTCAGAAATGAGTCCCTTGACAGTGGGAGAGGCAGAAAGGGCTGCATCTTATTATGGGTGTAATGGGGGTGGGATGACAGTGTACAGGAGAAGAGGAGGAAAGCTACACATGAGTTCCTAACAGAATTCTTGAAGATCCTTGCCAAAGCCACTTTGCCACTTAGAAGTTAAGCCTACTTAGGCTGCTGCAAATCCCTAGTAATCTGTTGCCTTTTGCCCCATGAAACAGTGATCTCTTAATGACCAATTCCTACTTCCAAGGAGCAGGGTTGTAATCTCTAGAGGTGGTGGCCTGTTTTTTTTTATTCATCGGACTTTAAAAATGATTAAGAATGCTCATAAGGGAAAGAAGACAGATGGGTATAAGGAGTGACATGCATTCCTGGTCTTCATTTAGGTGCTAGGAAAAATAAACAAACTCACAGAAGCCCTTGCCAGCTTGCACTGAGTCTTATCACATATCCCTCTGTAGTTGAGGGTGGTGGAATGGGGAGGGGAGGCTAATTCCCAGACAACACCTTTGTGGAGAAGACATCAAAAGGTTTTCCTGCAAAGTGATGTGTTTCTCCTTCTGACAGTGCATGAGAGATGCCAAGTTTCTCCGAGTTGGCAATTTCAGATATAGCACCAGGGCTCTAGATCATTCTTGTTTGAATAGAAGGCTGCAGTCCTTTAGTGGGAATTGACACATGACACAAAACAAGGTTTCCAATGCCTTATATGACAAGGAGGTCAAGTGGCTTATGCTCTGGGGTTTTAGATTCAGAAAAGAGTGAATTTAATTCAAACTCCACTACTTGGCTGTGTGACCTTAAGCAATTTGTATCATCTCCTTGAGCCTCAGTGTCCTTATATGTAAAGTGAGTAATAGTAACAGAACTTCCTCTTTTGATTGCTTTGAGGACTGTAGGAGAGATAAGTGAACTGCAAAACTTTGTACCTGTGTGAGGGATATGATTAGTATAAAGGCAAGTTTAGCAACCCACACTCTCTCACTTGGGCTTCTTCTGAAAAACTGATTTGCCATTGCTGGGAATAAAGTATGTGGTCAAGGAACTATGTCTGTGAAAAGCCAACTGGCATTTGGGGAAGCCAAATAATGACTTTAATCTCAGTAGCACTTCCCTAACACTAGAGGTATAGGGAAGTAGGCTCTGGATTCCAAGAGATGTGGGTTTGGTACCAGGCTTTGTCATTTATTAACCATGTGAATTTGGAAAGGTTAATTAACATCTTTGAGCCTCATTATTTTAATGTATGGAATGGAACTGAATAATACTCTCTACTCCTGAGTGTTGTCATAAGGTTTAAATGAGAGTATACTTAGGAAATACTTAACACAGGCCCTGGTACATAGTCATTATTCAATAAAGGAAAACTTTAGATGCTGTTGCTGTTATTTTGAGTGATCAACAAACTTTGGGATCATACACATAGTAGGCATCATTCAAAAAAAATTCACTAAATATACACTGTGTGCCAAGCAGGGACTGGAGACACAGTGGTGAGCAATATCAAATGTGGCACCTGCCCTCATGGACTTTAGTCAAGTGATTTTCAGTAAATGTTTGGTGAGTGAGTGAGTGAAAGCAAGATTCCACTCTGACTCAGAAATTAATAACTCTAAGTCATTAAGGTCTTACACGTTAGGCCGAAGGGGAGATGATCATTTTTCCAAATTCTGGGACTCAGCTGCTCACTAAGGGAATACAAAGTGTGCACAGATGGTATCAGGTACAGGAAAACATACAGATGAATGAAGATAATGCTTTTAAGGAGGAAGGAGTATCCAGTTCCCTTTGCAATGAAACCAAACCTACTAAGAACAAATTGAGCAAGTAACACTTCACTAGCTGTGAACCTGAGTAAAACTCCCGAGGCCTCCTATTTGTTGTT
This sequence comes from Panthera pardus, assembly GCF_024362965.1. Classification (NCBI taxonomy): domain Eukaryota; kingdom Metazoa; phylum Chordata; class Mammalia; order Carnivora; family Felidae; genus Panthera; species Panthera pardus. Next base: position 43,588,353 of record NW_026526843.1, on the reverse strand, counting down.
CTTACTGCTTCCCTTTCCTTTGTTAAAGCATGCATTTAGGAAAGGATCTAAGAATTTACCTACACTGCTGTCGTGTAGGGCCAGTATGAGCTGCCTGGGGACTAGCCTCAGACCAGATTTCTGAGGCAAGGCCCAGCTTCTTATGTGGGTCAGTAAATCTGCTCTAGCTTCATCCCCAGCTCTAACCTCAGTTTCCTAGGAAAGACAATTGCCAAAGTAGTCACCAGTGAGAATTATAGAGCCTCTTATATGACTTGAAGGACTGCTCACTTTGGCAGTTGGCTCTCTTTCCATGGGGATCAGGGTCAGTTTTGTGGACAGACCAAAGCAAACAAAGGCTGTGGCAATGGTGCCTTTGTGAGGCCTGGCAAAGCAGAGTTGGCTGTCAGATTAGCTGAGTTTCCAGGAACTTTTCCTGAGTGTGCCTCATGTTTCTTGGGGGAGAGTTACACTTTCACCAATGACCAGCTGCCTCTTGGGCAGTGGATATCCACTGACTTTTACTTTCTATCTCCTCCTTCTGCTTTTGGCCAAAGAAGGTGCAAATCACTTTGGGTTGCAAAGGGCTGACTGCTCCCCCCCACACCCATCCACCAAAGGATTCTTCAGACTGCAGAGGCTTGTCTGAGGGGAATAGGTAAGAGAGTGGGGAGGGCTGGCCTTCATCAGGACCTTTGAGGGTTAATCCAAGTTGGCACTGAAGGCCCTCCTCACCTTCCCAAGAGAGTTTCTGAGAGATGCTGCCTAATGAAAACCTGCCATCCCTCACCTCAGTGTTCCCTTTCCTCCCTGTGCTGCTTCCCCTTCCTTCAACTGCCACATCTCTCCAGGACCAGTTTAATTTGCCCTGCATTGAAATCATCCCAGGCAAAGCAGCCAGCCTCCTCTCTTCACTAACAACTGGATTGAGGATTAAGAAGGTCTGAAGGCTTACTGGTTGCCATGGTGAGGAGTAGGGCCTGAGAGGATTAAGGAGCTGGGAGCTTGAGCATTTTTGTTTGGTGGTTTTGATGATTTCTGTTTGCTTTCCTTTCCCACCCCCACTTCCCCTTAATTTCCCTCCCCCCATTCCCTTCAAACTCTCAAACCACTAAAGCAGAAGGAGATTACTAGGAGGAAAATCAGCTCCTGATGCAGGCTACACTAAATACAGGCTGCCCTACTAAGAATAATTGGTGTGTGTTTGCAATGCAGACTTCTGGGAGGGCCAGGTTTGGGCCACAAGATGTTTCACCTTGGTGGCATGGCACAGCATCCTGAGGCAGAAGGGAACTGGTGGGGGAGGAGGGTTTGCTAAAGCTCTCTAAAGCCTCCATAGTTTTTCCTTTCTGGTCACAGAATATGAAAGGCATAGGCAAACTCAAACCAGGAATTTGGGCTGAGGGAGGCCTCTGGAAACAGGGAGGCAGGTCAGTCCTGGCAGTCAGGGAACTTTTGTCCAGTGTCTCCCACACCCCCAAGATAGTTTTTAACTGGATTCCAGGCACCCAGTCCACTACATCTCCCTCCATCTGCTGCCCTCTTGCCACTGGTGACCAAGGTAAAGCATATTTGTGGAGAAAATATGGGCTCTTAGAGGGCTACAAAGGTATTATATTGTTTTTGTTCTATAAATAGTTTCCTTCAATTCAGTTCATTGCTCTGAGAAGAAAGACAGCTGATTCAGAGAGATTTTGTGGACTGGGTGCCTGGATTCTAGTCAAAAATGACCTTGTTGAATAGACACTTCTCTAAAGAAGATATCCAGATGGCCAACAGGCACATGAAAAGATGCTCAACGTCGCTCCTCATCAGGGAAATACAACTCAAAACCACACTCAGATATCACCTCACACCAGTCAGAGTGGCTAAAATGAACAAATCAGGAGACTATAGATGTTAGAGAGGATGTGGAGAAATGGGAACCCTCTTGCACTGTTGGTGGGAATGCAAACTGGTGCAGCCGCTCTGGAAAATAGTGTGGAGGTTCCTCAAAAAATTAAAAATAGATCTACCCTATGACCCAGCAATAGCACTGCTAGGAATTTGCCCAAGGGATACAGAAGTGCTGATGCATAGGGGCACTTGTACCCCAATGTTTATAGCGGCACTCTCAACAATAGCCAAATTATGGAAAGAGCCTAAATGTCCATCAACTGATGAATGGATAAAGAAATTGTGGTTTATATACACAATGGAGTACTACATGGCAATGAGAAAGAACGAAATATGGCCCTTTGTAGCAACGTGGATGGAACTGGAGAGTGTGATGCTAAGTGAAATAAGCCATACAGAGAAAGACAGATACCATATGTTTTCACTCTTATGTGGATCCTGAGAAACTTAACAGAAACCCATGGGGGAGGGGAAGGAAAAAAAAAGAGGTTAGAGTGGGAGAGAGCCAAAGCATAAGAGACTGTTAAAAACTGAGAACAAACTGAGGGTTGATGGGGGGTGGGAGGGAGGGTAGGGTGGGTGATGGGTATTGAGGAGGGCACCTTTTGGGATGAGCACTTGGTGTTGTATGGAAACCAATTTGACAATAAATTTCATATATTAAAAAAAAAGAAATTGTGGTTTATATACATAATGGAATACTATGTGGCAATGAAAAGAATGAAATATGGCCTTTTGTAGCAACGTGGATGGAACTGGAGAGTGTTATGCTAAGTGAAATAAGTCATACAGAGAGAAAGAGATACCATATGTTTTCACTCTTATGTGGATCCTGAGAAAGTTAACAGAAGACCATGGGGGAGGGGAAGGAAAAAAAAAGGTTAGAGAGGGAGGGAACCAAGCCATAAGAGACTCTTAAAAACTGAGAAGAAACTGAGGGTTGATGGAGGGTGGGAGGGAAGGGAGGGTGCGTGATGGGTATTGAGGAGGGCACCTGTTAGGATGAGCACTGGGTGTTGTATGGAAACCAATTTGGCAATAAATTTCATATTAAAAAAAATGACCTTGTTTCCTTCTTAATTGGTACCCTGGGGCTGAGGAGCTACATGAAAGGAGAGCTGGGAAGGAAACCCTGAGTGCACCAGCAAGGCCAGATCATGGCAAATGGTGATGTCTCAGTGGCTCCTGTGTCCTCTTTCATCCTGGGGCAACTACATAAAGCTAGCTTGATTGGATGGACTTCTCAGGGTGAAGGTATTACATGACATCCCGGCATCCCTAGATCAAGCTGTTTATCCATCCTAACCTGGGAATAGGGACCCTGCTCCCCTTTTAACTCTCCAAACTTGTATTTTCAGCTTCCAAGGTCTATATTTATCCTCTCCTAGGTGTTGTTGGGTGTCTACTCTCAAGTTTTTGTGTCCATGTTTTGTTCTCCCAGACAGATGGCATGCTTTCTACAGGTTGGCTTTATGTCAAAAACTCCACTACACTCCATCTTCAGTGTTTTGTAACACAATAGGATCTTGGTAAATGGGTCTTGACTTACTGCTCAAGAACCAACGGCCACACGAAAGGTCCATGCTATGTGAAACCAGCATAATGTAGCAATAGCGGGAAAATTTGCTTATTATATAGAAAAATAAGATTAAATATGCTTATTTCATGCCATATACAAAATAAAATTTAGAGGTATTGAAGACTTAAACATGACAGGCAAAACTATGCAAGTAACTAAAAAATGTAGAAGAACATCTTTGCAGCATTGGGGTAGAAAGGTTTTCTCAAGGTGGAGAGCACATGCATCATAAAGGCAAAAGTGGATGGATTTGATTAATGTCCACTAAAAGTAAAGATTTGTCTTCTATGAGGGACACAATGGGAAAATCAGAGGTGGCAGGTTTGGAGAAAATATTTGTAATGTATATGAGAAAAAAAGGTTAATATCCAGAATATGTAGGGCAAAAAAGAGATAGGAAATCTGATAGAACAACTGATGTACAAATAGGCAACTTACAGAAGGGGAGGTTCAAATAACTGGATCATAATCCTCTGAAGAAATGTTCAACCTCATAATTGGGGAAGGCAAATTAAGACAGCAGCAAAATGCTCTTTTATACCCATCAGACTGACAAAACATTTAAAAAGAGTAAGCTAATAACAAGTGTTGGTAACAATATAGGGAAACAGGGATCCTCACACATTGCTAGGAATTATGTACATGGATATAGCCATTTTGGAGAGGAATTTGGAAGTGTTTAGAAAATTTAAGTTTGTACATGCCCCATGGCAGAACAATTCCACTTCTGGGTATATATCCCCCAGCAACTGCTCTCACAGTCACACAGAGTGGCTTATATAAAAATGTTCATTGCAATATTGTAATAGAAGTTGGAAACAACCTAAATGCCCATCAACGGGGAATGGATACATAAAATGCAAAATATACAAATCATGGAACACTTTGCAGTAATCAAAGTGAACACACTAGATCCATAGATGAAAACCTAATTAGCTCTCCATAACTGTGATACTGCATGAAATAAAGAAGAAGAAAGAGATGTATAAAACAGTATCATTTATGTAAGGCAAACACACAAGAGTGGGTGTCCATCCAGAAAGGAGATTGGATTGCGAAGGACAATAAAAAGGGAAAGAAATAAAGTATGATGAATAAAAATAGAAATAAAATTTTAAAAAGTGGGTCATGCATGAACTAATGATAGTGTGACTCTAACAGAATTTTAATCAATGCTATTCTTTGCATGCAAGGCACAGCTCCCTGCCCACCAAAAAGGAAAATAAAATAGAAAGAAATGAGAGAAGGTATAGGAAAGTACCCAAAGCCATGTCTGGCAACCAATACTTGCTCAGCAAATGTGAGTTTCTTTTTTCCTGATTCATCTCTTTTTTTTTTCTTTGAGAGGGAAGGCATGGCGAGTAGAGAGTACTAAGAGACAAACACCTGGGCATTTGGATCTGTCCATGGCTTCCAATAGGTCCACCTGGAAGAGGTGCCCCTGTTGGAGGACACCAAATGTGAAACAAGGGCGTGTGGTTAGAGACCAGCAAGAGGTCTCCACATCCTGAATGTTTTTCAATGGTATGTGAGTTCTCTCTGTTCCTTACGTCCCCAGTCCTACCATCTTTGTATTGAGAACTTGACCCAAAGTTCCAAATCACTAGGGTAGCCAGGCTGGCAGTACTGGATCCATTCACTTAGTGGTGAGGAGAAGCTTTCCCTCTTCTCCTGACTGAGACAACACTACACCTGCCCAAAGACCTCCTGGCTACTCTGGGAAATGGGCTCCATAACCAAGACACCTGAGAGCTCATTTAAGGAAACTTCCCTCCCCATATAAGGACACAGGAAATGATCCCAAAGGCACTGATACTGTTCAAGAGACTTAGTCCACATACTGAGCTAAAAAGTCCCTAGCAGGAAGGTGCTCAGAAAACCTGATTTTCACTTGCCTCAGCCTTCATTTCTGCTGAAGGCCAACCTGTTTAGCCCAGCCTGGCTCAGCCTGAACAGGGCCAGTTCTGGAGGCCTTTAGTGACATGCTGCCAAAGAAGAGAAGTAAGGTAAGGAGTGGGAAAATTCTTGTTCCCAAAGGCAAGGTTTAGGAAGAGCAATCTGTGAGACTTGAGTCGTGACAATAGAGCAACCAGACAGGAATGCTTCAGGTCTCCAGTGTGACTTTGACCTATTTTGTAGCTGAGGGATAAAATTCCCTCATAGAGGTCCCAAGACAGAACCAGGGCAGAGAGAGAGGGAGACACAGAATCTGAAGCAGGTTCCAGGCTCCACGCTGTCAACACAGAGCCCAACCCAGGGCTGGAACTCAGGAACCATGAGATCATGACCTGAGCGGGCTACTTAACTGAATGACCCACCCAGGCACCCCCAGGCCAGTGTTCTAAGAACCAAGAGAATGGTATTGTAGGAAAGGAAAAATTATTCCTCTACCCTTCAAGATTTCTCAGCTGGACTAAGAATTAAATTGATATGAGGCAGATTAACAGAAAAAAAAAAAACATGAAGTTTTATTACATGTGCATGGAAGCCCAATGATGAAATTGAGACCTGAAGAAATGACCAAGGCAAGCAGCTTCTGTACTTTTTAGATAAAAAGACGATAAATCTGTGAGGAATTGACAGAAAAGAGAAGACTTAACTTTGGGAACTTCAATTAGTAAGGAATTCTAAACAGAATTTGGGCTGAGGTAGTAAATTAGTAAGAAGTAATAAGAGATCTTTACACAGCCTTCTCAGCCCTGAATTTCCTAACTTTGGTGATAAGTATGTCTTTTTACCTCCTGGTACATGGAGGGTACCTTTCACAAGGGAGATTTATTTCCAGATTTCAGGGAGAAAGAGGAAGGTTTGAGTGTCCTTCTTGCACAGGATGTCTCTTAAGTAACTTTTATTTAAAACAACCAATATGTCAAAGTGGCACATTTTGGGGGCAGTCCTCTGCCTTGGCCCCTATAGTAAAGGAACAGACAAGTATACATGGGGGCATAAAAGGGAAGAGATTTTGGAAAGAGCAGTTATTTATGATTTACTCTCCTTCTCTTCTTAACCAAGCTCCTGCTTGCTGGGATTCTTATTGGGCCAGTGTCAGGACTTGACATTGACCTTAGTTTTGGTGGTGTTAAGGGAGATGGAAGCCTGGTCCTACCAGGCCACAAAGCTGCTTGCCTGTCTGTCTGGGGAAAAAGGGACTCAGCCATGTGGTGAGCATCCATATTTATGCCCACTTATCTCCTTGCCTTCATTGTATCTTTACCTCCACCTCCCTCCCCCCACTTCTAAGCTGCAGAGCCCTGAGTCCTCCTGGCTCATTCCTCTACATCTGTTGTCTATCTGTCTGTCTCTTGGCTTTCAAGGTCAGGCATTTGGGATTTGCTGATTTATTCATTTATTTTTTGTTTGTATTTGAAGATTTTGCAGGCTTCCTGCCCAGGAATGCAAATGGCATGGGGAGTGCCAGTCTGCTCTGAGTACTCCTTTGTCCAGTGTCCTTGGCTAGATGAGGGAAAGAGGAGGGGCTTGGGCCAGGTGATAGAGGAACACTGCTGGCCACATGTTCCAAGGCTCACTTTGTCAGCTTTTTTTTTTTTTATCAACGGCCCCTCCCCCTCCTCCCACTTGGACTCATGAAGGGATAGGCACTGAGGTTGGGGAGAGAGTGCAAAGAGATAGGAAGAATTAAGAGTTATGGAGCACTTTCCATGTGCCTCTGAGGTCAGTACTATTATCATTCCTCAGTTAATAGTTGAGAAAACTGAGGTCCAGAGAGGATAGATAACTTCCCCAAGGTCTCAAGGGCAGTTATCTGTGGAGATGAGATTTAAAGCCAGGTTTGTCTGACTCCAGCTGTGTAGTCCTTAACCACTTTGCTGTCCTGTAAGGAGCCCTAGGTTATACTCCTGGCCATGTCACCAATATCTGTGGCTGTTAATGCAAAAACCTCCCTAGGCTTCCATTTCCTCTGGTATAAAATGGGAATGACAGCCTTTGTTCTGCTTAACTCCTGGGGTCACCATGAAGATCAAATGGGCTAGGGGATATGAAAGAATAAAAAACCACATACCCCTGGAGGGAGAATGGAGAATAGAATGAACACGGGTCTGTGAATTGGGCTGCTGGGCTGCTGGGGTTCCAGTCATGGCTGTGACCTTCTCTGGTTCTGTGACCTTGGGTGAATTACATCAGGTTTGGTCCTCAACAGTAAAATGAAGGAGGTAAACTCGAAGGTCCTATTCAGGTCTGTGGCTCTGATAATTTCCCCTCTCTCAAGTCTTAGGCCATCTGTCTGCTGCTAGAGTGAAAACTATCCCACTTAGCCTTCTTCCTTCACCGTGTTCACACTGGCTGTGAAATGGTTTTGAATGAACACAGAGAGAGAACCCAAACAGTTTCCATGTCTCCTACTGCCCCCCTTTCATTCTCTACCACCACAATGTTAGTCCCTGTTATTACCCTCCCTGCTACTTCCTTGTCATTAATGGAGGGGAAAAACTGCCTTGACCCCATCTCCTTATAGTCCAGCACATCCCTGCTCCCACTTAGTGTCACCTGATGCTGCTTTTGGGGATATGGGAAGATCCTGGTCCCAGACTTAATCTGTGGAACAGCTCACAGTAAGAGGCTTGACCTAAAATGCTCTTCTCCCAGTCATATCTCAAATTCATGAAGCACAATTTTACTGGGTATTTATTATGTGCAAAACATTCTGCTGAGCACTAGGAATAAAATAATCAGGTAGATGAGAAGTTTAGAGCCTGGTGGGTGAGATGAATGTGTCTCTTAGTACATGGAGCACTTTGTGTGCTTACTAGAGCATTCAGAACTCAATTGCATCAGATTCTCAAAACTTCTAGAAGATATGCAAGGCAGCATCATCTTCATTTTACAGATGAGTAAACTGAGTCATGTGCGTACATGTTAGACCATGTGCCTATAAAATTAGAAGAGTGAAAATAGAAAAGTAGGTGGCAATTGTAGAGGTGTTTGATGATGTGAGGTAGACATGTTATAACAACACAGGGTAGTGAGCCACAGGAAGAGAAGCATTGTGGGAAGGCTTTGTTTTAGGTTTAGTGAGTTTATTTTCAGGGAACTGAAGGGTCAGCCACCAGACTGTATTTTTATGCAGAGGGTTCAAAACTTAGAGAACTCACAGGGCCTGAGCACTGTTCTCAGGTAGCCTATGGGTTGAGAAGATGGAGGGGTACTGCAGGGTAACCAGAGTGAAGGGTATGAAACTTCCTCTGGATAACCTCTGTTCAGTCTTCCTTAGGGAAGTTCCAGAATAGAGCCTTAGGATTTCATTGGGAGTTGAGGAGGCTCTCCACAAAGTTTTACTCACAGAACCTTTAATAAGCCAGTCTTATAGGACAGCCCAGTGTCTTCTTAGCATCTGCCCTAGCTAGGAGTGCTCTCTGAGCTCCTGGAGCTCTGCATGTTGCCCAGCCCCCAATGCTCTAATCTTTTTCAAAGGTATAGCTGGAGGACACATTTGCCTAGCTTCCTAACTAGCAAGCAATCTCTTCTCTGGCAGCCCTGCTCTGCCCTTCTGATGAAATAATTAAGCACAGAAGTATATGCATGTGAGTGTATGCATGTGTGTGTGTAAGGAGGGCTGGGGGAGCAGTTGTATTACCTGAAGAGTAGAGGGAATTCTCTTCCACCCTCCACTTTACTAGCTACTTCCTTCTCCAGACTCCTGATTTAGCTGTGCTTCCTCCCTTCTCTTTTTGGGCCCTCTCACATTCCTAGGAGGGTCTCCCTGCTCTATGCCCTAAGCCCACACTGGCCCAGGGTATTACTAAAGCAATGAAATAGGATTTTTTCTGCCCCCACCCCCAGGCATAGGGAACCAGGTCCTGAGTGGAGAAGGACTAAATCAGGAGGTAGAGGGCAGGAGAGCAGGTTCATCTACACAGTGTGCATAGTGGTTTGAAGCATGGGATTTGGAGGCAGATTGTTTAGGTACAAACCTTGGTTTTCATCCTACCTGCTGTGTAGCATTTCTATGTCTCAGTTGCCTTACCTCTAAAAGGGGGATAATATGGAGTGCCTGGGTGGCTCAGTCGGTTAAGTGTCTGACTTCAGCTCAGGTCATGATCTTATAGTTCATGGGTTTAAGCCCCACATTGGCTTTCTGCTGACAGCACAGAGCCTGCTTTGGATCCTCTGTCTCCCCTTTTCTCTGCTTCTGCCTCTCCCCCACTAGCTCTCTCTCTCAAAAATAAATAAACATTAAAAAACTGGAACTGAAGGAATTAAAAGTGATTGTAGGGCACCTGGGTGGCTCAGTCGGTTAAGCATCTGACTTTGGCTAAAGTCATGATCTCAGGGTTCGTGAGTTCAAATCCCCATCAGGCTCTCTGCTCTCAGCACGGACACTGCTTCAGATCCGCTGTCTCACACTCTCTCTCTGTTCCTTCCATGCTCTCTCTCTCTCTCTCTCTCAATAATAAATAAACATTTAAAACATTAAAAAGGGGGGATAATAATACCTTCCTTATAAGGATATTTTATGATTCAATGCATTATTGTCTATAAAGCAGTTAGTGTGGGAGCACATACTAAGCACTCAATAACTATTAGCTGTAGTTGTTTTCCCTTCTCCACCCTCCACCCATAGTCAAGGTAGGATGAGGTGTATCATGGACTCTTCCTCTACCAGCCATGCCGTTCCAAGGCTGGAGCTTGTCTGACCTTTGGAAATGTGTTGTCATCTACTCCCCACCCCACCCCAATACAATTGCTATTGATGTTGTTTTAGTTCTTGTGGGGAATAGGCTCAGGAGGATTTGTTCCCAACTCCCAAGCTGCCAGGGATTCTTATTAGATACCTTCACTGATGAGGTGCCCTGGCATTTTCTAAATATTTCTTTCCAGGGATTTTTGGCTCAGCCTCAGCCCAGTGTAATCAGCTCTGAAGCCCTGAAGACCTCTAACAGTGCTGCCTGGTGAGTTCCAACATTGTCTTTCCTTGAGGTTGTGAGGACCAGTGATCTACCTCATGCAGAGAACAGAATGGTCTAGATTGGGGTTGGTAGTAGGTACCCTAAGCCTCCTAGTCAAGAACAGCAGGAAATGTCAGAGGGAGCTGGGGAGGAGGTCATAGCCTACAGGGGCCAAGGGAAGGCCATCCATGCCCCAAGCAAGGGCATGCTCCTCACTGACACCCACCAGTACAACCCACCAAAGAGGTTACCTCAGGAAGTTGATCAGCCTGAGGGAATAAGAGAATCTCAAATCAGTGAAAACTCCAGCACTGAGGGAAGATGAAAAAGAGTTGAGAGATCCAGGCCAACTTTGAAGAAGCAGAGAATTAAAAATAGCTGAGGTTTTCACTTATTTTCTTTTGGTGGGGAGGGATTAGGAAGGTATTGGAACTGGACAGGATGCAAGAAACATTTATTATGCCTGATCTAGGAAGAGGTGAGCGTGTGTGAATTCAATTTTCTGGATCAATGCTTGGAGTGGTCACATATTGCCACAGATCAAGGATCCCCTTGGCACTAGAATTCTCTTTGCAGCAGGCAACCCTGCCCCCCTCACCCATCAGCCCTCTGCCCATAGCTGCTGCTACTTCTGTTTTTCCCAGGGCCTGAGTATGCTCCTATGCAGGATTTGACACTGCATAGTCAAATTGCATGTTGACTGACACTTGAATTCACATTTGCTCCATACACACTGAAGGCAGCTTTATTTTTTTTTTATTTTTTTTTATTTTTTATTTTTTAATATATGAAATTTACTGTCAAATTGGTTTCCATACAACACCCAGTGCTCATCCCAAAAGGTGCCCTCCTCAATACCCATCACCCACCCTGCCCTCCCTCCCACCCCCCATCAACCCTCAGTTTGTTCTCAGTTTTTAACAGTCTCTAATGCTTTGGCTCTCTCCCACTCTAACCTCTTTTTTTTTTTTTTTTTTTCCTTCCCCTTCCCCCATGGGTTTCTGTTATGTTTCTCAGGATCCACATAAGAGTGAAACCATATGGTATCTGTCCTTCTCTGTATGGCTTATTTCACTTAGCATCACACTCTCCAGTTCCATCCATGTTGCTACAAAAGGCCATATTTCATTTTTTCTCATTGCCACGTAGTATTCCATTGTGTATATAAACCACAATTTCTTTATCCATTCATCAGTTGATGGACATTTAGGCTCTTTCCATAATTTGGCTATTGTTGAGAGTGAAGGCAGCTTTAAAGTAGACACTAGGAGTGAGGGTGGCAGCCCTGCCCCCTGCCCCCAGCCAGTGAGGTCAACTTAGAGGCTCCAGAGGAAGTTGGAGCTGAGGACTTGAATCTGGAAGAAAAACATGATTCATCCCACAAAGTCCTTTAAAGATGCAGGCCCTCAGTAGCCAGACATTTCACTTGGGGCTTTGGTGCTTGTTTGGGATAGGATCAGGCTGCAGCATGGTTCAGCTCCTGAGGGTTAGGTAAAAGAAGGTGCTTCCAAGAAGGCACTGGCTAGGAAGGAGCTGGGAGGGTAGAAATCTAGACAAGGTTCTTACCAAGTCATCCCAGCCCTTAGGCTATGGAGATGTGGAAAGGAATTAAAGAAAGAGAACTGCTATTTATTAGGTCCTTATGATTGTGTGTCAGGCAGGGTGCCAGGGCTTTCCTGTAATTATAATAACTACCTTTTAATGAGCCCCTACTATGTGTCATGCACTTACTGTACATGATCTCACTTCATCTTCACAACTACTTTCTGAGTTTGGCATTATTATCTCCACTTTGAAATTAGGTGACAGAAGCTCAGAAAAATTAAGTGGCTTGCCCAAAGTTGCATGTCTTGCACAGAACTGAGAATGGAATCTACTTCTGACTGACTTTGAAGCTGGTGCTCATACTACACAGCCATTCCTCAGTGTAAAATCCTCTGAATCTTTGTCCCAGGAAATGTTCTAGAAAAAAAGAATTTCTTGATTATATTAGTCAGAATAGGGTAGGATAAATATTGTAACACGCAACCCCCAAATCTCAGTAGTTTAATGCAATCAACAGATATTTTTTATCTATGCTGCTTGGAGAGAATGAGGATGGGCTGGGCTGGTGGGCACTGACGTACACAGTTATTCAGATACTAAAACTCATTTCCTAGTGTAGCTTGGCCACCTTTATGTCCCTGAAGCCCTTTACTGGATCCTCTGCATTCTGCCAACAGGTGAGGGAAAACAGAGGAGGTAGAGGAGGCACACCCATTCTTAATTACCACTGCTTGGAGGGGACACACATCACTTCTGCTCACATTTCAAAATAAGGATGACCACCTCATTGCAAGGAATCCTGGGAAATGTAACTTGGCGATGGGCCCTGTAAGAAGAGGAAATGGGTTCAGTAAGCATCTGTACGGTTTCTGCCACACTGATCCATACTCTAGTGCAATCCCCTAAAGTATCAGCTTGTGATGGGTTACTTAACCTCTCTGTGCCTCAATTTCCTCATTTACAGAATGAAGAGAACAGTGGTATCTATTATGTGATGAAGATTACATAAGGATTAATACACGTGAAGCACTTCTTTCAGAGCCCAACACATATCAAGTACTTGATAAATGGCTTCTAGCTGCAAACTTCATTCTCTTCATCTTTTAGAGACCATATGCACGTTAGCGTATTGGAGATTCTGAGAAGCTTTGAAGTAGAAACACTTATTATTTTCAACTTTGGCCAACCCAGCCTTTCCCCAACAGAGCCCTGAGGGGCCCCCTTTTTAAATTACACCTTTCAACATCCAATGAAACTAACTGGCATCCTCTGAAACATGTTTTGGGAAACTCCACTCTCCTTCCAGCCAGGGACTCCAGTAAATTTGTCAATGCTCTGAGATGTTTCCATTTGAGGTTACAGATACTTTCTTTCCTATTCATTATCTCCACTTTGGTTGGGGGTGAGAGGAGGTTCTTTTTAAAAACTGCTGGCCTGTGTCAGCTGAGCTGCTGGGGACAGAGAAAGAGGCATTGTGCCTTTGTTGGGGCTGGGACTTTCTAAGAGGAGGAGTGGAAAGTCTGCTGGTAGCTTTGGTGGTTGTGGGATAAATAAGATGATGGAAGTCCAGATGGACCTAGTCAGCCCTCCACTCTATCAATCCAGATCAAAGCTTGGAGAATCAAATATCAAGAATGCCATGGATCATGCCAATGATTCTATTTCCTTCTTAAATCTATGACTGCAGAAGGGAAAATGTTGTCTAATTATTTAATAAAGACCAGCCATGAATAAGGCACCATATTAGGCTAGGACTTTGTGGGGAGAAGATATCTGGTCTTAGAGCCCTTACACCTGGGCTATATGTAGCTTACCCTCTGTACTGTCTAACCACAGTGACCTTGTGGGAAGGCCCTGAACATGGGCTTCAGCAGCTCATAAGCAACCACTATTCTGGCTGATTCTCAGGAAGGAACCAATGTTTTTGAGATAGTTTGCCTCTGCTGCTCCTTTCTCATGACTCCAGACCCTTCTCCTTGGTCCCATCTCTCTGGTTTCCTCTGTTGCCTGCTGGCCTAAAGAAGGAGCCCCTCTCATCACACCTAAAACCAAGGGTGTCTGACAGCAGCTTTAGCTCTACTCTTACTGCTACAGACTGCCACCTGCTCACCAAGCCACCCCTAATGAAAGTATAATCCAAATAAAGTGACCTTAGTCAGATACAGCCTCCAGGCAAACTCCCCTGTTCCCTTAACATACAATTTGAGATCGCTGCCCCTAAACCACTGCTTCATGAAAATGGCTGGAAATTTGTTCCTTGCCTCCCTCCCTTTCTTTATCCTCAACACCTCTTGAGACATTCCTGACCGGTAATTATCCTAGAGCAGACATGCTTAGGTCAATGAATGCTCACACTTCTTCATCTGAGGGTTCTCACAGCTGTGACTCATGCCCACATCAGCCAGCACATCTGGTCCCTTCTCCCCAAGAGTGCTTCCTTTAGCATCTCAACACATGGCAGCAGATGGGAAGGAGAAAATAGGAGGCAGGAGGTAGTCTCATTGTGGGAAGCTAAGGTAAATTCTGTGATGTGGAGGCCATATCTCATACCCTTTCTGACCATTCTCCTCCACCGCTTGTGCCCAGAACAAGGTGGGCAAGAGGCTGACAGCAGTAAGAATTCACTTCATCCTTGCTGAGTGACCGACAGCCAATTCCCCACTGTCAGCACTAGTCAGAAGCTCTGCAGTGGCGGCTCTGGCTCCTCCCTTCATGTTCCCTTGCAACCCCTGTGTTGAGCTAGCATCCTCACCAGGGTGGTTCCAGCTCCTCAGCTCCCAATCTCCTCAGCCTGGAAGGGACTGAAGGAAGTGATTTGCTTGGTTTTGTTCTGTGCAGATATGATTGGATGATTCAAGAAACCAGGTGCAGTTTCCAGGACACATCACAGAACACATCAACGTACATCACCACCCACCCACAACACACACATACTCACACGTGTGCACACGTGCACACACACACACACAATTTGATGAGCAACTACTGTGTGCAAGCTTAATGAGAGCATTCAAGTTGCTGGGAATAATCATGGAAGGGATGATATGCCAATATGTGAACTAAGAGTAAGATGCAACCTATTGGCAAATGGATTTTTTAAGAACAATTGCTAGGAATCTAACCCACTCCCCCTTGAAATACTCTTTTAAAAACAGCATGACATGATGCAAAGAACAAGACCTGGTTTCTTGTGTGCGTTTCTCTTCTTACTAACTGGGTAGTCTTGGAAAAGTTATTTAAATTCTCAGAGTCTCAGTTTCATTATCTGCAAAATGATGATCATAATAATTTCTTCTTTGTGGGACAAAAGTAAGATAATGTGTGTGTGTATTTGTGTGTGTGTGTGTGTGTGTGTGTGTATATATATTAGCAAGCAAGAATGCACACTGTGGGGAAGCATGGGGTCTTTCAGAATTTGAACTTAAGTGATTTGGGAGAGGGTTTAATGAAGTAGGGTTTTACCTGAATTGGATGCTGTCAGGAAGCAGAAGTAATTCTATAATTGGGTATCTCAGAGAAAGTGCAACCCTTTTACACTGTTGGTTGGAATGCAAACTGGTGCAGCCACTCTGGAAAACAGTATGGAGGTTCCTCAAAAAATTAAAGATAGAACTACCTTACAGCCCAGCAATTGCACTAGTAGGTGTTTATCCAAAGGATACAAAAATGCTGATTCAAAGGGGCACATACTTCCCAATGTTTATAGCAGCACTATCAACAATAGCCAAATTATGAAAAGAGCCCAAATGTCCATCAAGTGATGAATGGATAAAGAATATATATATAATATAAGAATATATATATATATGTATATATATATATATATATATATATATATACATACACTACTTGGTGGTGAAAAAGAATGAAATCTAGCCATTTGCAACAATGTGGATGGAACCAGAGAGTACTATGCTAAGTGAAATAAGTCAGAGAAAGACAGATATCATAACATTTCACTCATATGTGGAATTTGAGAAACTTAACAGATGAATATAGGACAAGTGAAAGAAAAATAAAAATAAGATAAAAACAGAGAGGGAGGCAAACCAAAAGAGACTCTTAAATACAGAGAAAAAATTGAGAATTGCTGGAGGGGAGGTTGGTGGGGGGATGGGTTAAATGGGTGGTGGGTATTAAGGAGGCTACTTTTTGGGATAAGCACTGGGTGTCATACGTAAGTGATGAATCACTGGGTTCTACTCCTGAAGCCAAGACTATACTGTATGTTAACTAACTTGAATTTAAATTAAAAAAATCTTATCTAAAAAAAGGGGAGATTAGAGATAAGATAAAGATGTAATTTAAGAAGAAGGAGTCACCCATATTAACCAGAATTGGGAGAAGTTTGGTCATTTCTATGGTTTAGATAATGTTCATATTTTGTCTGTGTTCAGACAGCAGTGTTTCCACTCTAATCCTCTCCCAATTGAGCTATCTTGCCCCCCACACTGGTCTTTTTGGTCTTGATCCCATCATGGTCACAGAATGGCCTTGTCTGATATTGATTTTCTATGACATTGTTCAGCAGGAGAATAATAAGGCCCAACTGATACTACCAGACCAGGTCCTAGTTGTCAGGGGATGCTTGTTTCTTTTTTAGTGTCTCCTTTATAGCCAAGGGCAGATGAAGTCAGACTGTAGGACACTAATCAGTGATATTCAGATTCTCACTGTTGCCAAGATTTTGCTGATCAGGAAGTTGTTTAGAGAATGTAGTCTGTAATAGGACTAGGGTTAATGTGTTCTCCTTATGGTGAAGAATGAGTTGTTGAGTCCTGTGATGTCACAATGGTTATGGAGCAGCAATTGAATTGCTGAACAGGATACATCAGCCAACTGTAATACTAACAATTATCAGAAACAAAATGATAATTAGTCAAGGCAACAAGTGACTTTCCCTCCTCCCCAGCTGTTTTGTTTATCTTGTATATGGGCATACAAGGAGTATTTGCTATAGCATAAAATTCCCCTTGGTTAGTTAAAAGGAAATCAAAGGTAATGTGATTGTCCATAACAGCCCTGGATACTGAATTTAGACTAGTTTGTTGGGCTTTCTGACTAGAGGTTGTGCCGTTTATGACTTTTTTTAGAGTCAGAAATAAATTGTGGACCATCTTTGCCAGTTGTATTATTCCTAATGTGGAAACCACAGTTTGAATAGTATCTATGAAGAGGCAGTCAGTTTATCCCTTCTGGGAATTCTCCAGAGTAACTTGTGCTTTATTTGGGAGGTAACTGGGTAATTTGGGGGTAAATTAAAAATTACTTCTAGAGAAACATAATTCTCTAAGGAAGTGTGAGCGGGGGAGGAGCAATGAGAGAAGGTGACCCAGAATCCGAAGCAGGTTCCAGATTCTGAGCTGTCAGCACAGATCCCGAACAGGGGTTCAAACTCACAAAGCACGAGATCATGACCTGAGCCGAAGTCAGATGCTTAACCGAATGAGCCACTCAGATGCCCCTTAACAGTTTTTTGAGTCAAGTTGAACAGTTCTTGCAAAGCAGGACAAAGGGTCTCTGAAGGTCTATGTAGGATGTTGAGAATTCCCTAACAGAAGTAAGCAGAAAGTTGTTTCCATCTCCATTCATAGTAAATGAAGAAGCCTAATTGGGTTTCAAATATCACAGAAACTGACAGTGAAAGGGCTTTCAGTATTTCCTAGGAGGTTAGCTGAAAATTGGTGAATGTCTTTTTGTCCATAAAAGAGTTTGCACAGCACAGGGAACCACTGGGCTTAGAGGTGATCCAGAACTAAGCTAATTGAAGTTTTTATACGTTTGCTATTGTTGTTAATAGCTCTTAGACAAGGTGCTTTGTCTTAGCTACTGGATCTAATGAAGAACTGAAATAATATACCTTTAACCATTCCCATGTAATTAAGTTAGTACCCCAGTGCCTATCTAGAAACTTCATAAACAAAAATGAAAAGAGAGATTGTGAATCTAAAATCCTGGAAAAATCTTCTGGTAGAGAGGTATCATATCAGTCTTTGTGTTTAAAGAGGGGTATATTTCTTTTAACTTGAAAATTATCAACGTAGAATGATATCAGTATTTGCATATTTTACTTTTATCTGGAAGATAAACTCTATTTTTAATATGTCACATTACTTTAATACTAAGTTCTTATAACAGTGTGACTTAAAAGTTGGAGAAATTTAGAGAAACATAATTATTGTTGTCCTTTCTTTTATGAGGTGAATGGGCAAATCTTTGTGTTACTTAATGACCATTTTAGAAAATTCAAAGATTTTTTAGGCATAAAAAACCTTAATTGTTTTATTATTCTGCAATTGGGAAAGGTAAAATTAAGAATAGTTGTTAGAATGGACAAGGTAAATCATAAATATCTAAAGGAAGAAATATTTATCGTTAACACTGTAAAATTACCTAATGATAAACAACAATGTCTATTAGGAAATTAGCTTTTTTTTATAAAAGTAAAGAATTGCTTAAAAAGCAATTTCAGAATATGTCACAAAGTTCTGAGAGTTAACAGAATAATTTGGTGACAGAAAGGAACCTCTACTAATCTGATCATAGACTTAGTCATTCTATGTAAAAAAGACCCATATTCTAATTTCACTCCTTTGGAACATTATTCATGTAACAATTTTTAATAAAGGATTTATTAATGTATCTTTATATATATGTATTTATGCATACACAGATATATAAATATGAAAATAGGCAATAATCTCAAGCTTTTATATACAGTTTTAAATATAATTAACTTATCAGTACTTAAAATAAAATATATGTTATATTAAATAACTATGACAACTTTTTAAATAAGCAAAATGAAAATAATATCCATTATCTTATATACATGTTTCTATTTCTCTGTAATTCTTGTACCAAGTGCAACTAACCATTTATATTAATTCTTATCTTTAATCAAAATACCCAACTTTTCTGTCTTCAGACATAAGAGAAAACTAAAGAACAGAAAGTAAAAAATTATTTAGCAATTTTTTTCTCCATGAGAAATTGTTTACCATTTTAACAGTTTCAGGAGTATATATATATATATATATATATAATATCTATCTATCTATCTATCTAAATATATATATATATATATATATATATATATAATATCGTTCAAAAGGGTTTGCATAATTTGTTAGTTGATTGCCACTAAAAAACAAGAATAAATATATTTGTATCTGGTTTATTTTTTTTCTGGAAGTATCCAGACATACTAACATTATTTGTAATTAACTTAGGTCTAAGTTCTTAAAATTATCTAAGAATCTGGAAATTATAATTTATTTTATTTTATTTTTTAACATTTTTTTTATTTTTTTAAATTTTATTTAAATCCAAGATAGTTAAAATGTAGTGTAATAATGGTTTCAGGAGTAACATTTAGTGATTCATCACTTACATATAACACCCAGTGCTCATCCCAACAAGTGCCTTCCTTAATGCCCATCGCTGATTTATCCCATCCCCCACCCAACACCCCTCCAGCAGTCCTCAGTATGTTCTCTGTATTTGAGAGTGCCTTATGGTTTGCCTGGAGATTGTAATTTAACTAACACACTGAATTCTTATGACATACCATTTTAAGAATTCCATAATATTTTGAAAAGATATCCATTATTACTATTCTATTTAGTTGAATACAATTTTCTACACCTATTTCAATTTAAAAACACTTTTTAGAAACAATGGCAAGTTATTTAGTTCATAAAGCCAATGTGGGAAATTTGGGAAGTTTCAATTATAAAAAATTTAAATTTAGTCTTGAATAAACCAAAATAGTGTGCTAAAGACCCTGAATCACACTAAAATTCTTCTTTTATCCTGAAAGTAAAGACTCTTCTTATTTTCTAATAGCTATAGTAAGCTATTAGATATTTTCTAATAGCTATTAGGTAAATATACTTTCCAGTGTACACAAAAAGTAACATGGTTCAGTAATTTTTAAAATTTTCTTTTAGACAAATTTGATTTTATTTGGACTACATATCCCTAGGGTATATGCAATATAACTAAATTATTTTTTGAAAAGTTAATATTTCAAGTTTCACAAGAGAGGAAAAAGAAAGTAGAATAGAACAAAGTGAAAAAGAAAGAGAGACCCAGCTACAGTCAAGTATGTGATTATACTACAAAGGGCTAGTTATGCTTTCTCTGCAAGGTGAAGAAAGTTAACCTGTAGAAGTATAGATTTTGAGGTATACACACAAAAAAGAGTGGCATATAGCTCATTTTGATATAATTTTTAACTTTTATTTATTTTTGAGGGGGGGAGGGGCAGAAAGAGATGGAGACCTAGAATCTGAAGCAGGCTCCAGGCTCTAAGCTGTCAGTACAGAGCCTGATGCAGGGCTCAAACTCATGGACCATGAGATCATGACCTGAGTGGAAGTTGGACGCTTAACCAACTGAGCCACCGAGGTGCCCCAATGCTGGTTTTGATATAACATTGACCCTTGACAAGTTTATCAAGCTGTATAATTAAAAATATAACATTTATTAATCTCTCAAATATGGAAACCAAGGAGATGATATTTCCTAAGTTAAAAAATCCTGATCTCTCTTTTAGACAAACAAGATAATCTCTTCATGAGGGTTTCTTTTGATTTCTGTTCTAAAATGCCTCTTTTTCATGTCCAAATCCCCTCAAAGGGGACACTGCAATTTAAAATATCCCTGGTGAAGCTGTGCCAATTGGAGGGATAAGAATACAACTTAGCATCAGGGAGAGAAAACATGGAGGAAGCAGGTATGTAGCCCAGAAGAGGTGCATTTTTAGACTGAGAAAACCCTGTGAGAACTCAGTCTGTAAAGATGGTGGTGGTGAACTTTGCCCTCAGAGTTTGGTTGAAGGCCAATTACCTCCAATCCAAGGGCAGACAAAAAGCTCTGATTCTGGGTAGGTGCAGCTAAAGAAAGCAGGTCTCAGGGACACAAAGGAAAGATTAAGAAGTCTTCATAAGGTTTTAAAATGATAACCTGAGATAAAGTTTATCTAAAAGACACTGGTCTGAGGAGACCTTCTGAATATCCCTTGTGCCAGAACAAGGAAAAGTTTTTCGAATCTATGTCATCCTTTCCCTATAGACTTTTCCTCTTAAAAACAACATTAACAGCACTACACAAGCAGACAGACTATAGGGCATGTGTAAGAAGGCTAGAAAACAATTTCATCAAGGAACAATATAAATCCAATCAGATAACCAAAAATACTCCAAAGGATCTCATTTCAAAAAGTAAAATAAACACAGGGTGCGTGGTTAAGTGTCTGACTCGGTTTGGCTCGTGTTATGGGCAGGTTCATGGTTTGTGGGTTTAAGCCCTGCGTCGGGCTCTGTGCTGACAGTTGTGGAGCCGGCTTGGATTCTCTGTCTCCCTCTCTCTCTGCCTCTCTCCCTGCCTCTCTCCCTGCTCGCTCTCTATCTCTCTCTCTCTCAAAATAAGTAAACATTTTTTTTTAAAAAGCAAAATAAACCCAAAGCTGAAGAAATTCAATGAAATATCAGAGCTCAGCTCAGCATGAATTTACTTCCCAGATATGGGCAGATTGGTATCTCAAACAAGTAGACACAAGAAGTCTAAGCTATCTATGGTCACTATTACTAAGTGGAAGAGCTGGGTCCAAGGAAGTGAGTGTTTCAACTGAATCTCAGTGAACCTCCATTTCTGTCAATGTCCTCCAGCCAAAGACCACAAGGAGCACACCTGGGGTTGAACAAGTTGAGCTTATTTCTTGTTGCCAGGAAGGCCAACACAAGGTGGAAAGTGGGGATGTTGAGGTGTCTCTCTTTGTTGCAATGAACAATAACCCCAGCTTGAATCAACCACAAGCATGTCCTGGTGGTGTTTGGCTGAAGGGCATTGACAGTGTGTGATGTCCGAGAGTCTACATTTTTGCTTCTGCTATTTAGTAACTGTGTGACCTCAGTCAAGTCACTTAAGTTCTCTGATATTCAATTTGCTTATCTGTAAATTGTACATAGTAACAGTATTCACTTCTTTCAGCTGCTACAAGACCTACAAGGAAAAAAACATAAGTGTCCAGGTTGTGTCTCAACTGGCACCTAGACTAAACAGCTCAGGAATCCAGTGGCCTAATGAATCTGGGTGCCTGCATTTTTTCTGCAGATAGTGGGCACTGCTCTACTGGCCCTGGAGTTGGCCTCAAGGAGAGGCTTGTAGCCTGCAGTATACCCTTCTCCCCCAGTTAGGGAACCCTTCACCTGAGAGCAATTTCTGCAACCCTCATCCTGGACATACTTGTTCTCTAATTGTAGTGTACTGGGTAGTGGGAAGAAGACTAGACTCAGACTGAGAAAAACTGGGTTTCAATCCTAACTCTTTCAGTGCTAGCTGTGGGTTTCAGAAGCCTCAGTTTACTTGTGTGTAAAAATGGGTATAACAAACCCTACTTCATGTCTTGTGCAACTAACAAAGATTATGTTTTTGCATGAGGAGTGGGGTGATAAAATGATTCTTTCCTTAGTTGACACCAAGGTTTCTGTTCAGAAAAAGACAGTCTCTTTTAAGGAGAATACTCTGATATGGCAATTGCAGGGAAGAAGGAGAAGTTCTGATGGAAAGGACTGGAAGATAACACATATGTAGCTAAACTGCCCTTCATAAGAAACAAACATGAATTTGGGGTGGGACAAAGAAGGAAAAAAAGGAAATGGGAGAAGGGAGAAAGAAGCAAGAGTGGATCTATGACAGGAGAATGGTTTGCACAGAACTCCCAAATAGTAATGCAGCCAAGAACTTCTAAATGCAGGAGTGTTTAGTAATCAATTTTTGATTGTTTATACTGCTATAACATATGACCCTTCATCTACTCAAACTTTGATAAATTATGTTATTTGCATAAATGCTTCATGTGAGAGGTCTTCATAGAAAGCCAGGAAGAAAAAGAGCATTCCCAGTCTGGTGTGATGAAAAATAGCGGGGGGTAGCCATGGAAGATGAATTCTTTGTGAATCAGAAGCTCATTAGGAGCCCCAAATCAGAAAACCACATTAGCCGTGGGATTCTGACCTCCCTTAGAATTCTCAGGAACCTTTGGGAAGACACTAGGCTTCCTTGACAGGGGGGCTGGAGCCAATTTTATCTGACTGTGAAAGGACAGGCTGACCCTCTACTGATCTGGCTTACATGTGCACTCAAGGCTGGCCAACCACAGGCAGGTGCTCCACGCTGGCTATGTTTGAATCTCCACTTGGTTAATGTCTCTAATATGCTTTCCCTATGTGGTTGTTAGCTCCCTTAGGCTAGAGGTGTGTCTAGAAATCCTCCCATTTTTTTGTGTTCCCCTCAAAGCCTGGCAAAGTACTGGATACAGGAGAAGAGGAGAAGACAGAAGATAAACAGGGAGGTTAGGCTCTAAGTCTTAACAACTGCACTTATTGTGCTTTGTCCTAGGCTGGGGTGGGACATGAACCCAATTTAGCATGGTACGAAACCCAAACTCCTAACCATTCCATTATGCAGCCTGCCTCAGAGTTCATTGCATCTTGCTTTGACTCAAATAATCTTACCTAAAGCTAGGTGTGGCTGCACTCCCCCCCTCTCCTTCTGGGCCCCAAGGCCTGCAAAATGAAGGTATTGGGGGCCCAAAATGGAGAGTAGAATGTGTGTCTATAGGGAACCGTGATTTCTTGTTTGTGGTTTCCCTAGCAACCCTCCCCTTCCACCACCCGGCCTGCCCCCAGAAGCAAACTTGGCTTGCCACAGAAACTGTTCTTGCTGATAGGGTTGCCAGAATTAGCAAATAAAAATACAGGACGCCCAGTTAAATTTGCCTTTGAGATAAACAATAAACACTTTTGTAGTATATGTATATCCCATACAGTATTTGTGACATACTCATCCTAAACAATTATTTGTCATTTATCTGAAAGGCAAATTCAATTGGCAATTGTGTATTTTATCTGGCAAGCCTACTCACCTGAGCATGGTATTTCAGAGAGTGGAGAAATAGGGGGCTTTTGGAATTTCCTGTTCCGTGGTTTCAGCAAAGAACCTAACACCTGCTGTTTTGGCCAGTTCCTTGAGGGAACTGCTTCAAGCACGGTGCTTATAGCCAGCTCCAGTGCTGGGGTAGACTGACCAACTTGTCCTGGTTTTCTTGGGAATCACCCACTTTTAGCACTGAAATTCCCACATCTCAGGAAACTTCTTAGTTCTTGGCAAACCTAGATGGTTTGTTACGCTAATGAGGGACACACCTACAGGAGCTGGAGATGTTGGAAGATAACAAATACATGGCTAAACTGCTAGCTGAGTCTCAAAGAATCTTAATACCTCTTCTAACCACATTTCCTTAGGTCTGTTTTCAACATGGACAAGTTTTGGGGGGAAGGCTAAGAATCCTAGGTCTGAAAGGTGTTGGTTCTAGAGATCATTTAAGCTCAGCCTCTGCTTGTTAAGTGTTTACTGAACATTTCCAGAGATACTCTGTCACCTCAACTGGTTATTATTATTGTTATTGTTATTGTTATCATAATTTACCATGGGCACTGTGCTAAATATTTTATGTTATTGTCTTCTGTAACCTTCTCAATAACCCAGTGAGGTTACTGCTGTTATTATACCTTTCTAGGAATAAAAAAATAGAGACCTAGAGGGGTTGAATTGCCCAAAGTCATAAAGCTGCTATTTGACAGAGCTGGTATTCAAGGCCAGGGGTGTCTGACTTCAGAGTCTGTGTTCTTAATCATCATATTCCATTGTTCATAGAAAGCCCTGATCATCTGGAAAGCACATTTAATATCTAGCTAAAATCCTTCCTGCTGCATTCCTAATAACCTCTTTCTTAAATTTTATTTATTTATTTTTAAAATTTATTTTCGAGAGAGAGCACATGAGCACAAGTTGGGGAGAGGAGCCGAGGGAGAGAGAGAATTCTTAAGCAGGCTCCATGTTCAGTGAGGAGCCCGATGTGGGGCTTGATCCCATGACCCTGGGATCATGGCCTGAGCCCAAATCAAGAGCTTTCAACCAACCAAGCCACCCAGGCGCCCCCCAAATTTCTTTCTTGCTTAGTTATCAATAAAGAGAAGATGGCTACTCCTAGGAAACCGAGAACTAGCCATGTTCTCCAAACCAACTTTAATTGGGACAGCCAGTCCCACACCAGCATTCACAAGCCACCTTCATGTCCT
The DNA here is from genome assembly GCF_024362965.1 of Panthera pardus. Classification (NCBI taxonomy): domain Eukaryota; kingdom Metazoa; phylum Chordata; class Mammalia; order Carnivora; family Felidae; genus Panthera; species Panthera pardus. The sequence continues at coordinate 43,563,301 of NW_026526843.1, read as the reverse complement.
CTTCTTGAGGAAATTTAAGGACAGCTGGGCAGCTCACTTCCAGAATGGAGAACCCTATTGTCTCTTTAGGCTTGTAGTTTAGGCTCAGTGTCTCTCTCTAAGGGCCAGCTCTTTGGAGGGGGTCTCAGTGGGCTAAGAGTTGAATAGATCTTCTGTGGTTGGGTAACAGCGATATAGTCAGGGGAGAGAGGACATCCCAGTGAGGATTTGCTTCTCTTTCTGAAGGCCCCTGCTATGGGGAGGGAGTAGAGGCTAAGGGAAGTTGCTGCCACTCTACTCTTTGAAACCCTTCCAAGAACTGATGGATCCAGCCTGTGGAAATAATTGCAGTGCTTCAGAAATTTTGAAGGGTTTTTCAAGGATAACCCAAGGAGCATGTAAAACCCTCTTCGGAGGGTCCTCTGAGCAAATCATTTCTTAGACTTTATGGTTTGGGACTAATTGTGCTTAAAAAGAGAATTCATTTTCCTTTGGGGCCAATGTGTCTACTGCCTAGGAAGGGGCAGGCCAGGATGGAGGATTAACCTCTCCTTGCTTTAGGGGATGGGAGAGGTACCAGCTCAATAGTCTGCCTATAGTCTCAGCTCTGGGGCTGTGTCCCTTGTGTCCTCCTGGGCATCACAGAGAAAGTCCCACAGGAATGAAGTTTCCCAAGGTAAGAATAGTTGGAAGGTAGGGGTGCCTTCCCCATCCTACTAGGTGGCAAGAGGAGCCCATGCTGGTGGGAGAGTAGCTACCCTGGCCTCTTCCTGGGCTTGGCCAGGGTGGGGGAAAAGGAGATGGAAAGAAAGCCTCAAAACCCTAAGAGGACAGGGGAGAGCTGACTCCCTGTGTGGGTCATGTGCTTTAAGCTCTGGCACCATGATCTTAGCATCATTTGCTTACCTGGAGTGCCCCGATCATAGCAGGGGAAACTGAGGCCCCCTTTCTTCTCCATCCTGGCTGCTGGCACAATTTCCCAAGGAAGGCACCCCAGCCCTGAGGGTAGACAATCTGCTCCATAAGAGGTGTCATCTATAGCCAAGTGACTTTTACCTGAACAAGCAACCAGAGCTGAAGGACTCTGAAAGGGACAGACCACTTAAAAATGTTTTCTTCTTCTTCTTCTTCTTCTTCTTCTTCTTCTTCTTCTTCTTCTTCTTCTTCCATATTTATATAAAATAATAATTATTATTACTTTAGAGGAGATATAATCATATCTCTGAAAAGGCATTCCTAGGCAGCAGTGTTGAAAGAAAGAGGCCTGGGGGCACTTGGGTGGCTCAGTTGGTTAAGCATCTGACTTCAGCTCAGGTCATGATCTTGCAGTTTGTGAGTTTGAGCCCTGCATTAGGCTCTGTGCTGACAACTCAGAGCCTGGAGCCTCCTGCTTCAGATCCTGTATCTCCCTCTCTCTCTGCCCCTCCCCAGCTCGTGCTCTGTCTGTCTCTCTCTCAAAAGTAAATAAAAACATTAAAAATGTAATTGAAAAAAGAAATAAAGAAGCCTGGACAATTGCCTGAGAGGGTCCCTTCAGTGGCAGATGTAGCCTTCATTGTTTGTGGGGCTGCGGAAGAGCAGGGAGGGGCCCTATTTCCTGGGAAGACAGAAGAAGTGGCCTTTTGGGCTGAGGACATTTCTTGCTTTCAAGGGCTTATGTCTTCTCCTCCCATGGGGAGCAGGGCAAGAGCAGCCCCTCCTCCCTATCCAGCTGTGCCTTGGGAGGGGTTCCTGGGAGTCCTTTCCTGTCACTGGGGGCAGCCCTTGTTTGAGAATAGGTCAGTGTTTCAGAGACACAAGCAAAGAAGGGTATGGAGCAGACTCAAGAGGCTTGCAGACTGCTGTCTTTCAATGTGCCCGAAAGATTCTTCAAATGAGATTTCTCAATAGAAAAAGTAAGAAATGCATATAATTACAAATTCCCACCATACTAAAAGACATAGAGTGAAAAGTCTTCCTCCCACTCCATGCCCCCATCCCTTTCTCCCAAGCGGCCACTCTTACCAGGCTATGTGCATCTTTCCAGAAAGATCAGAGATTTCCCTTGAAAATGTTCTTTTCTCAGACCGAGGTCAAAGAGGTTACTGCCTATTTTCCCCTGTAGGATTTTGATGGTTTCCTGTCTTACATTTAGGGCTTTAATCCATATTGAGTTTATTTTTGTATATGGTGTAAGAAAGCGGTTCAGGTTCATTCTTCTGCATGTTGCTGTCCAGTTTTCCTAGCACTATTTGCTAAAGAGACTGTCTTTTTTTCTATTGGATATTCTTTCCTGCTTTATCAAAGATTAGTTGACCCTATAGTTGTGGGTCCATTTCTGGGTTTTCTATTCTGTTCCATTGATCTATGTGTCTGTTTTTGTGCCAGTACCATATTGTCTTGGTTACTAAAGCTTTGTAATACAGCTTGAAGTCCGGAATTGTGATGCCTCCAGCTTTGGTTTTCTTTTTCCCTTCTGAATTAGCTTGAATCTTAACTTTAATGACTCCTCTTTTCTGACCTCAAGTTTAACCATACACAAAGGAGAGAAAATAGTTTAATGTGACTCCATGTACCTACCAACCAGCTTCAATAATTTTCAACATTTGGACAATGTTATTTCATCTAACCTTTTTTTATTATAATTTTCTGGAGTAGGAAAAATCCCAGGCATCATGACATTTCACCCATAAATATTTCTCTATGCATCTCTAACTGATAAAGACTCTTTAAAAAACATAACCACCATGTTATTATCACACCTAACAAATACAATGAAGCCCTTAGTATCATCTAATCCCCACTGACTGATTTTCAATCCTGCTGATCTACAAACTGCATGCAACTTGCCCTGTCTGAATCTTTAACATGGGTATCTGGTTTAGCCTGAGAAGTACAGAGGGTTGGAGACTTCAGCCACAGCACCCCAAAGTCTGTCCATTCTGCCCCTGGCTGTTCTTGCTCGGACCAAAAGCTCTCTATTCAAAAATTCATTAGGAGTAGAAAAATCTTATGAGTAACTTCCAAGCAATGAGAGTCTGGAAAGAGGCATTCTCTAGCAGTGGCTCTGTACTTTACCTGCTGGGTGGCATTGGGAAAGCTGCCTCTGTACACCATCAGTAAAATTGAGCAAATAACATTAGTCCTCAGAAATTGAGTTTTTGACAGCCAAGGATAGTGGTATTATTTTTGCTGTGCTCAAAGATTATATCAAACATGCAGCCTTTTTGCAGGGACCACTGTGCCAAAGCTGGCTTAGTGTTCATGTTGGTGGAGGTGCGTTATGTGGACAACTGATGTCTCCATTTTGCTAGTAGCTATTTGGCACTCCCCAGGTACTCCTGAGTTTATTCATCTGATTATTTTGGCTTCGAGGCTACCTTTCACAGTATCCCCAAGTCATGGGCATCTCCACAATCCACAATCCATACCCAACACACCGTCAGCCCCCATTAATTCTTGCATTGTTCCTGAATCTTCAGGAGAGGAAGGAGAGCACACTTCATTCCCCCCACTCCGTGCCAGCCCAAAGTATGTGACATTTCTGGCCCTCAGCCCTCAGTTCTGTTGGCTAGAAAGGCATGGCCAAGCCAATTGGCATGAAGTTGGGTGTGGAAAGTTCTAGTTACAAGTACATAGGACATAATATATTGCCTGCCAACCAGCCAGCCTTTTGTGCCAGGGCTAGAAAAGCTGTAAGAAGAAGCCACTTGCCTTCCTAAATTTTGTCTGGGAGGATATTATCTTGGGGAGGAGAAGCAGAGCCTCAGCTCCAGAAGCCTAAATGCTAGCAGGTGATCTCAGGCTTTCATTGGGACTATACATTCTCTGTTCCACTTTACAATCTTCTCTGTGGACATGGTGGAAGATATGGACCACAAGATTGGGCACGATAGCCCTTGTTTAGTTTCCTGAGGCAATTCACTGGACTTTGCTGAGTTTCAGAGTTCAATCTACTCAATGTGCCAAAGAGAACCCACTTGCCCAGTGGCCTGCAAGAATCTGCTACTATGGGATCACACCACAGAGAGTGGAAGTAATATCCAAGTGTTTTGGAATTATTTGCAATAAATCTGCACAACAAAAGCAAGCTATGATTGAAGGGTCCAAATCCTCTGAGGTACTATCAGAATTTCATGAAGGAAACTGTTTACTAGTTTCATACAATCCTGCATTGTTCCCACAAGCACCCAGCACAGGCAGCAGGCTGTCACCAAGAAGGCTGGTAGTGCCCTCTTGAGGAATCCCTGGGCACTGCCAGGGACCCAAGTGAACTCTGGAGAACGTTTGCTAAGGGTGCCCAGCAGAACTATTGGAAGCAGTATCATAGAAATAGGTGGGGGTGGGTAGATTAAAACACACACACACACACACACACACACACACACACACACACACAAAACCCTTGGGGACCTGGAAAGAAACCACTGTGGAGCCTGTGGGGAGGTCTCAGGAGAGGGGTGGTGAGTGGGTTATGAAGCAGTCAGGACATACAGACTACAACATACTAGATCTTGGGTAGCTGGAACCTTAAGGCACTGGGGAGTGTGAGCATGACCTACCTGAGACCTTTGCCATCCCTGGACATAAAATCAAGGTGGATACAGGAAGACATGATCCATCAAAAAGTGTGGAGAGAGAAAAAGAAAGACAGAGATGGAGAGCAGAAACAGAAAGATTGAGACTTCTGAAGATAGAATGAATTGTAAGGCAATAGAGATGAAGGAAAGGAGAAGAGAAATGTGTATTTGAGGAACATGGTTGAAAAATTGGAACCTGTGAGTTTATTGGGAACACATCTTTTCTTCCAAGTAGCCTAACAGTCCCCAGAGCTGCTGCTGAGAATCTAGGGGTAGATTTGTGAGGAGACTCAGCCCAAGCGATTTCCCCTGCAAGCAGAGCTGTCTCATCTATCCGAGCTGTGAAAAACCATCTCTCTCACCTGCTAAATCAGAACGCCCAGAGTTTGGATTCAGTTTCTTCAGCCATCTGAGCTGTTAAGGGCACACATTTGGTGACTTCTTGCTTTTGGTTTTCCCTCTCCTCCAGGGAGATTCTGACAACAATCATCCAGAAGTTAATTGTTGGCACAATCCTACAACCCAGCTTCCTCAGGAGGTAGAATCTATGGCTGGAGAGCAGGGTCAGCAAGGTCAGGGGTCCTGGAAACTTCTGCCATCAGTCGCACGGTCTGCTCTACAAAGCTCCTATACAGCTCTGCAAAAAGGGCAGCATTTCCAGAGATCCTGTCTCTTTGGGGCTGGTATAAGAGCAAAGGATCTAGAGCTATAGGACTCTGGACAAGCCTCAAATACTGTAGGATTGAGGACCTGGGTGAATCCACAGAGACATCTGCAGAAGATTCACCTAACATCAGAGCTCAAGCCAGAATGTGTCCAAGGTCACAGCACAAAGAGAAAACTGTAAGATACAATTTTGCCATTCTCCTCCCCACAGGAAGATTCTAAGCTCTGTTCAGTACCTCTTTCTTCTCCTCTCTATCTCCAAGGAAAAGCTCTAGAAAAAATGTGTTTTTTGTGTGTGTGGGTCATACCTTCTTTCGTGGAGTCTTCTAACAAGTATTCCTTCAGTTACATGCGAACCAGTTTCTTCATAGGTCATCCATGGGAGAATGTGGGCCTCAAGGTCAACAGAGTGGTGACTCTCTCTGAGGCCCCTGAAGGGAAAGAGAGCACTAATAAGGAGACTAAGTTAAGATCCACCTTTTCTAGAAAACCTTCCCAGACTAATCCCACCTAACAATGGGCCCTCAAATACCTTCACAGTCTTTAGAAATAAGTATTATTGGTAAGGTAGGTTTCATATATTGTTCCCCTGTTTTTGTTGCTTGGCCATTTTTTTCTTAGTGTTTTTTCTCTGAGGCAAGGACTATATTTCCTTTCCCCTTCTCTCTACCTTCATTGGCAGCCACTGCTTCACCCCAACCCACCCTTTGCCTCTCACCAGCCTGGCCTTAGCTCTTTGATGACACTACAGTCTCAGGATTGAATACTGACCACCTGATTCCCAGATCATGTTAGTGATTTGTCTCAAGGTTAATTACCCTCCTTTGAAATCACCCATACCCCTAACTCTGACCTTCTCTTTACCTTATTCTGTGAATTTGCATAGGTCTTGTCACCTCTTTGGGGTCTCTGTTATCCTTTCTATAAAATCATTACAATTGTAGCTTCCCCCAGCTTGGTCAAAATCTGTTCGTGGAATCAACAGCTTGTGTTTTGTCCTCATTTAGTTGAAACCAAGAAGGATTTGGAAGAAATTATTTTAAAAGACAAAATTTTCTTCTCAATTATGTTTCTTAGAGCTGGGTAGAGGATGGATGCTTATTTGCTAAGGAGTTGGTGGGGGGAGGGGAAAGGTAGACAGGGCCAAGAGCAGCTAAGAGTGAGAGGTGGAGTTGGGGCAGAGTTGGAAGTACTCTGGGAATAACATCTACGTTTCTGACCCTGAGCCCCTGGCCATGGTTACAGCTTCTATGGCTTCTGACACTTGGACTGCAACATCCCACACCAAATAGACCCAAGCATCACTTGGAGGTTCCTAGGACCTCTTTTTGTTTCTACCCCCAAACCACATTCCAGATGCTCTGCATCAGAGTGAAATTCCTCACAGACAAGGCTTAGAGAAAAACTGAAAAACAGAAAATGAAACAATTGGTAGTGAAAGGCAGAAAAAGAAGATGGAGTTCTTAGAGAAGGGAGTATCCCTAAGGAGGTGGGGACAAGGGGAGGAGAAGGGGAGGAGGAGAGGAGGAGGAAAGCGGGGCCTGTCTCTTTAAGGGGGTTGGCTGTCAATCAGAAAGCCCTTTTCATTGCAGGAGAAGAGGACAAAGATACTCAGAAAAAAGTAAAGGACCGAAGAAGGAGACTGGAGAGACCAGGATCCTTCCAGCTGAACAAAGTCAGCCGCAAAGCAGACTAGCCAGCCGGCTACAATTTGGAGTCAGAGTTCCAAAGACATGGGTGAGTTTCAAAAACTTTAGCATGGAAGATTCAAGCAGGCACAGAAATTTGCAAGACAATTTCCAACTTTAATGTTCGGGGTTTCCAATGGTTTCAATAAGCTGTGTTTTGGCACTTGTTGTCTTTAATTCCTTAGCACTCAATTAGGTTAACTCCTTTTCTGCTGTACTGAGAATGATGCTTTATTGCCCAAGAACTCCAGCAGCACGTGGAGAGTACCACAGGTCCTTGGAGAGAGTGCCCAGAGGGTTGGATATGGTCATGTGTCCTCCTACCCCCTCACTTCCCTCTACCTTCTCTTTTCCCCGGTTCCTAGGCCCTGGTAATGACTGGGTCAGCTGACATCCCTGGTTCTTCTGGTGACAACTGAGTGTTGGCTAGCCTTCAGATGTATAAAATGACTGCTTGCTTGATATGAAATTTGGACCCCGTTTGACATCAGAAGGAAATTGGGGAGTTGAGCAAGATGGAACTCAGGCTTGGCTATGGCTGAAAAGGCCAATCTCGGGTTCAGGAAATGAAAATAAAGGCCTCAATGGATATGGGTAGGGTATGTGTGTGTGTGTGTGTGCACGTGTACATATATGGGTGATCATATCTAACTAATATCATAGACTTAGCCTTTCTGAGGGCATGATTCAGACTCTAAATCCCTCCTATGCTCCTATGACAAGAAGGCTGCTGGGACCTTAGGGATCTTGCTGACTTGGTTTAGTACTAAGGGCTTCTCCAGGTTCCATGAATAAAGAGAGAAGCTATCTGGTCTTTCATAGTGTCTACTTAGAGCAAGGTGTATAGAGCATGAGGGTCTTTGTCCACACAGGATGTCACAGAGATGTGTAGACATTGCTCACTCACATTTGGCAAAAGAAGAGTAGCAGCTTGAATACATCCCAAGTGAAATGAGAATCAATTATTGTATGTATTCACCATCAAATATAGTACCCAGAAGACTACAGGAACATCCACGGAAAACAGTTTTCAATTATATTAAGCTGGTGTCAGCCTTTAGGTTGTTTCATCCTGAGAGAGCTTTTTGAAGCATGTATTCAACATGGATAATTAAGAGGGCAGGGCTAGAATCAACCAGGTTTGAATCCCATATCTGCCACTTATGAACTTCATGACCTTGGGTTGGTCACTGTGAATTATCACTTCATATTCTGGAAAATGGGGATAACAATAACTGCTTTGTCTACTTGCAGGGTTGTGAAAATCAAGTACTAATGTTGTGGATGTCCTTTGAAAATGGGGAAGCTCTATAACAATTGTAAATAATGATAATACCATTTATTATAAAATAATGCATGTATAAGCTGACTCTTAACTCTTTCCAAAGTGGTTTGGACTTTTTTTGTGTACACTTTGTGCACTTGGGTAAGAATCATTTGACCAACTCAGTGTAGCCAGATGAGAGGTGAATGTTGGAGAAACTCAATTCCTACCCTTGGTAATGTCAGGAACACTACATAATGTCAGGGCAGCTGATTGGGTAGGTTGTGAATTAAAAAATGGAAAGGGAGTAAAGAATGATGCTAAATATTACTTCCTCAGAGGATGAAAGCCCTGAGGAAAAGGCAGGAACAAATGAGGTGACCACAGGGACAGTTTCCTATATCATGGAGGTTGGATGATTTCCTCCAGGGGAAATTGCCACAGATAAGGGCAAAATTGAGGTTGTGTATTGGATCCCAGATCCTGGGGGTGGGCAATTCTTGGGCCAGGTGCACATAACAGAGTAGCCATTGAGTTTCCAATTATTCAATAACAAAATATCTCAAGTACTTTATAAATAATAGACCGTCTCTGTTTAATCACCTCCAGAAACAGGGAGCTAACTACGTCGACCAGATAGAATCCTATAGGATGAGAAACAAAGAAGAACACTGAATTCAGTATTCTCTATACAGAAGGCTTATGGGGGAAATGACAGTTCATTAAACCTTTTCCCAACTTGGGAGGGGAATGTTCCAAATGAGTCTTTGGGATAACAATGGAAACAGAAAAGAGCTAAAGAGCAGTAACTGATTGTTCCCTGCTCAGTAACACAATGCCATTTCTGAACAGCAAAACATTGGCTCCTGCAAGCCTGTTGTCTGAGAACAGTGGCTGTTACCCTGGTAACCAGACTGTGATGCTTCCTTCCAAAGGTGGCTCTTTGCCGAGCAGTAAGTATAGTTTTGGCTGGTGCAGACTAAGTGAGGGTTGCTCAGACAAGAAGTGTGGAAGCAGAGGAGGGGTCCAATTTTACAGAATTCCTGAATACAAACTGAATCCCACCAGGATGGCAAGAATGCCACAAAACTGCCAAGAGCTAAAAAGAAACCAGATCCAAAACCGCACACTCACTTAATCTTCCTAGAGACACTGACCAAAATGATGATGGACAGCCTTCCCCACCCCATTTCTCACCTTAGCCTTGCAGAGCCAGAGGAGATCTTGGAGAGTTAGGCAGACTGAAAGGCCTGCTCTGCTTGGAGGAGCCTTTGCCCTGGTTCTGCACTATGAAAGCCAGAAGTTTACTCAACAGCCTGACAACTAGAACTAATCTTTCAAAGCTATGTGAGTAGTAATAAGGCCTAAGAACCCCCTGGGAGATGGGTGGGAGGGGACATATAGTGTCTAAACCCATCAAGGCACTGGCACCCAGCCAGTGGCATCTTTTTCCCTGTTGCCTTTTTGTGTATTATCTTGAAACCCTGAAAACCATCCTCAGGGTATAGTTCTTGGTCTTGAAAGAAAGCAACTGTAGACATGCCATCCTTGCCTACAGAACTTCAGATCCAGAGAAGATGAAGTCAGGGCAGCGATATGGTCAGGAATAGTCACATCAGTCTGGAATGCAAACAGAGCAGGTTTCCCTTTCTTTCCCACTGTTAGGGCCTATCCAGTGTCAAACTTACCTCAAAAGTTCAACAAGTACCGATTGATTAATTCCTCCTTGGCTATTTGAAAATGGTCCTAAGGGTGATATCTCAGATCTGCACTTGCCTCTGAGCTCTCTGCTAGGCAGGGATCTGGAAAAGAGTCAGTGATATCCCAAGTAAGAGAACAACGTTCCCCAGATCAGCTTTACACTGCAACCAAGGAGAGAGGAAAAAAATGGTGAGAGACTGACATAAGGAATAAGGTATAGAAAATGTTATCTCTTAGCTTATTGCCGGGTACTTTTTCACTTCTGCATAAGTGGGCAAAATGAAGAAAATGTATCAAGGACAGAGTTTAACAATCAAGGTTCTATTCCAACCTCCATATGTTTGGGCATAAATCGTCACATATGTGTGTGTGTGTGTGTGTGTGTGTGTGTGTGTGTGTTTGTGTTTGGGGAGGAGTAGGGGGTATAGGAAACAAGTTGGCTCAAATGCTGTTGTTATGGTAAAAATAATATAATTTCTGTTCAAAGAAGAGGCTGAAATTCTTTTTTATTTAACTTTATCCGTATAACTCGACTATCCAGCAGGATTGACTTCCATGCTCCAGTGGCTGCAGGGCCCCTTTCAGCACTTGAATGTGGTATAGGTGCTGAGTTCATGTAGGGAAGACGAGATTATAGGCAGGGCTTTGTCTGACCAGGATAAGGCCAGAAGAAAAGTCTTTGTCTCTGGAACTCCTGATGATTGTTGTTTTACTCCTAGAACCCACCCACTGATCCTCATCCATCCCCAGTACCAGTCACGGCTGCTCTAGCATCTTGGCCCCGTCAACCATTATAGGCCCCAGTCAAGGAGGCCTCTGTTCATGGAGTGAGGTTAGGGGTGGGTTCTGGGAGGAGGGTAAGAGTGTAGTGCAGATTAGAGACTTAGGGAGATGGGGCCAGTTTTTTGCTCAATGAGCCTGCCTGTTGTTTAGCTCTATTGTACAGGGTTCTTCTATCTTTCCCTTTGTCAGCTGGATTCAAGGGACAGGCTGAGAATTGTGCAAGGCACAATTGGTCTCTTTCTACCATCTCTTTCGATGAAAGCCCCTACTCTCTTCCCTTTGATGAGTTCCCAGATTCACACTGAATTTCCATCGTGGAGCTGGTCCTTGAGGCATTCCCAGGGCATAGGAAAGGAGAGAGGGCTTGGGAGCTCTTGGCTCCTGCTTAAAGAGACAGCATCAGGATCAACACAATCCCTTGGATGGACATGGATCTGGATAAGAGTAACAATGGTCCTGATGATCTTTGTTAGATTCCTCTGAAAAGCGTTGGTGAGAAGGGTTTGAAGTTCAATCACAGATTGATTGGACTCATTTTGGAAGTTTGCAGATAAATCTAGCCAACACTGAGTATTTACCTTTTGCTTACATTTTGCCCAGAGCACTTGATCGTATACATTTTAACACTAGGTTATAGGTAGCTTTGGTCTTTGATTCACAGACACAAGTTTGTTCTCCCCAAGATTGAAATGTCATTGAAGAAAGGGACAAGGCTTTATAATTCCCATTTGTTTTTCACAATGCCTAGCTTACTGCATATATGCTTAATAATTGTACTGAATCCACATCAAAAGAAATGAAAGGAAAACACTGGGAAAGGTATTTATTTTTCTCTATAACTTATCACCAAAGTCAGGCAGTTTAATCCAATTGAGTTGCACTGGGTAATGTTATTACTATACAGTTCTTTTATGCCAATTATACCATGTGAAAGTCTGTCTTTAGCCTGGAAACATGAGCATGTCTCTTGAGAGAGCCAGAGAACTTCTCCAGAATCCATTATAGCCTTCCTAAATTAAACCAATACCCTTTCAACCATGAAAGGTACTGAAATGTAGAGCTTGTGGCTTCACACATTCCCAAGGATATTTCTTGGGCTGTAAAAAATCAAAGTGAACCCAGTGGACCTTTCTCAGAACGTTATGATTGTCAACTACTTTGATGAAGACACATTTTTTTTTGCATGTTCTGAGTTTTTCCCCTTCGGAATCCAAAAGTTGATTTTTTGCTTGGATGGATTGAATGAGATTCTTCCCTTCTGCTGAACTTAAATGGCATCAGAACCAACATTTCATTTTGATTATAAAGAAATTGACATGTAATGTGTATGCTGATATACTTTAACTATGTAGAGCTCCAGAGTGATAGATTTATCTGGGGCCATTTATTTCCAACTCCGCATTAAAGATTCATTAAAACCTATGTCCCTCTTGACCCTTGCTTTGAATGTCAGAGGAACAGAAAAGGGGTGCTAAGTTATTTGAGGTCTAAGAGAATAGAGGAAAAATATATGTAAAAAAAAAAGTGTATCAGTTGATGATCCAGAGTTGCTTCCAAGGCTTAGTCTTTTATCATTCAGTAAAGATATTCCGTAAGACACTCTGGTTATTTTTGGATGATTATCAAGGGATTTGATTCACTAAAGAGGATTTTTCCTTATCTTTACAATGCCGGTGGGGATATTAACTAAAACTTAGAGTGGATTCCCTGTTTGGCTAGCAAGAGTTCAAATTCCTTCATCCCTAATCACACCTGGACTGTTTAGCTCTTCCCAGGGTGAAAAAGCTGGGTGAGTGAGTGACACAGGACAGTCACTTGCTAGGGTGGATGGCTGTCCTTACTCTGGGCTAAATAAACAGTTCCGCCATTCTTCCCTGGGTCTGACCCCCTTCCCCACCCCCAGGCCTGCAGGTCCCTGCAGAATACCAATGAGGTTCCTGAGATCTCAGGGAAAAACAAGGCTTCTTTGTCCAAGGGAGCTATGGAGGGTTCTGTCCAAGCCCTGACCCTGTGCTGGGGAGAGAGGGAACAGTGGGGTCACGGACCTTCCCCTCCCCCCATCCTCAGGCTTCAGAGACCTTCTTTACTAGAAGAGTCTAAGAGTTTGGGGGTGGGAAAGAGTTGGATAGACAGAGTAGGAAAGCACTGTTTATTTCCAAGCTCCTTTTATTGACTTACAGGATGCATCTAGTATCTTAACCTGTTGAGAAAGAGGAAGATCAATTTTTCTAATGTTTCCTGAGAACAATGATCAATTTCACCTGCTGTGTCTTTCTTTCTGGTATATACATGTGTGCATGTGCACATTTGCATGCATGCATGCATGCGTGCACATGCACGTACACAAACACACACACACACACACACACACACACACACACACACCATGGGCCAGCTCTGATGAAACACTCTTCCCAAACATTATTGCAAAGTTCATACTAAGTAAACTCTGCCTCCATTTACAGCAGCACAGCTACAAATTGATTGCTTTTCATAGAGGCCAAATTTTCTGAAAGTAGTTCTTCAGTTTTTAGAAAAGGATGAAAATTCAGTTCTGCCGCAAATGTTAGCTATTTACTCTGCTTGCTTCTGAAGCTCCTGAGCCTCATCTCTGGTGTCACATACCAGAATCTTTGAGGAAGAGGCTCTTTGAGGACCAAGGAAGTGTTGTCTTTTTATGGGATGATGGGTAATAGGACTCACTCATTCTGTGGCTCTGAGAACAGAGATAAATGCCTTTACCTCAACTTTCCCATCAGAGATAATTTGGTCCTTCAAAATCTGTTCACATTGCATCAGCCATGCAAACCAACAGATGTTTAAGCACATAGGGCTAAAAAGAAACTACTAGTATTAAGAGGGTTGGGCAAAGGACTCCCCTAGTCCTTGCTACAATGGTATGGACAAGTGAGCTTTGAATAAAAATTCAAAAGTAGAAATTAGCACAATCTGCTTTCTTTTTATAAGGCGTTCCAAAGTGCTTTTTCAAAAGCAGCTTCTCAGCACATCAGCTGTATATTTGTATATAATCCATATATATATGATATATGTACAAAATAATTCATATATCATATATATTGTATGATATGTGAATAGATGTATAAAACCAGATAGCATATGTATGTGTATCTATATCTATATTGATATTGATATCGATATTGATATAGGTATAGATTTGGGATATGGCCAAGTGGCCAGAAGGAGCCATCCTTTCCTCATTTAGTCAGCCATTTACTTGACATTTGTTAAGTTTTGCTCCATGTGGCACTTAGAACATGGGGCTAGTACTTGGGGCACAGCAGTTCTCTGAACCTATGACTTCTTGTGTGCCTTTCCTCTTTCTCAGCAACATTGGCATGGGGCTTGGGGTAACAGGTCTTGGGATCTCAGGGACTCTTAGCACTTTCAGACACCTGTGTTCCTAGGCTTTGGTGTGTTTTCGTCATGCCAGAAAGATGTTTTATGTTTTTCTGACTTTGTATAGAGTTTTTTTGTAGCTGTTTTGACAGAACTCCAGTGTAGGCCTGAGGGTGCAGACATTGGCCAAGCTGCATTATAGGGGGACAAATCAGTCATGCAAGGTGTTAAAAAATCATTAAGCTTGCATTTTTATTACTGTGAACAATAGTAACCCTCCCATTACTATCCCCTGCTCCCTGCCAATTTCCTTCTTCCCATTGGACTGCTCTCCACATAACATTCTAGATGATGAAGAAGCAAGCATTCCATGCAGCAAATACACACAGTATTCAGGAATATCAAGGAGCATGCAATTTCCAAAGTTTCTCCCACCTGGAATGCTCTCCAAGGCTCAAATCTTGTCTGACAATACCAATATCTCTGGCTTGCACCCATCCCTTCCTGGAACTCTTATTTACCTTCTGTAACCATTTCCTTGGCTGTCTGAAATTGTTAGTTGAAAATATTAGATCTACCTAGCTCATTATTCCTTAGTAAACAAAAGATTCTCGTATGGCACAGTCTATGTCTTTTATGTTTTCACATCCCACATAACACCTAGCACAATACTGGGCAAATAGTAAGTACTCCATTAGAATTGATAAATGACTAAAACAAACAAATCAGAATGATAAGAAAAGAGAGGATGATTGCCTAATCTCCCTAGCATGCTACTTCAATGACTAATTATTATTAAAACATTTTTTAAATGTTTATTTATTTTTGAAAGAGTGCGAGTGGGGGAAGGGAAGAGAGAGAGGGAGACACAGAATTTGAAGCAGGCTTTGGGATCCAAGCTGTCGGCACAGAGCCTAACATGGGGCTTGAACTCATGAACTGTGGGATCATGACCTGGGCTGAAGTCAGATGCTTAACAGACTGAGCCACCCAGGCGCCCCTTCAATGACTAATTATCAAAGAAACACATACATTCTAGGAATTAAAAGTAAGGATTTATTTTCATGAGTAAACTGAGAGTTGCTGGAGGGGTGTTGGGTGGGGGATGGGCTAAATGGGTGATGGGCATTAAGGAGGGCACTTGTGATGATCACTGGGTTTTCTATGTAAGTGCTGAATCACAAAATTCTACTTCTGAAATCATTATTACACTATATGTTAGCTATCTTGGATTTAAATAAAATTTAAAAATTAAAAAAAAGTCCAAAAAAAGAGAATACAGCTAAGTAATGGTTTTGGGGTCAATCTCACATTCCAGAACCCTAAAGCTCAGACTCTTCTGCTTTTGGAATCTGGGGTGACTACTCCATCTGTGCATGTGAGCATGGACCTTGACTTGTCTGACAAAGAAGTATGAGTGGCACAAGCCACACAGGGAACATACATGACTTTTCCCCTTCTTCTTCCCCAGGCTTGTTGGAGTGCTGTGCAAGATGTCTTGTAGGGGCCCCCTTTGCTTCCTTGGTGGCCACCGGGTTGTGTTTCTTTGGGGTGGCACTGTTCTGTGGTTGTGGACATGAAGCACTCACTGGCACAGAAAAGCTAATTGAGACCTATTTCTCCAAAAACTACCAGGACTATGAGTATCTCATCAATGTGTAAGTACCTGTCCTACATGAACCCTTCTCTCTTTCTGTCTCTTCCTGGAGACATACAGGACTCATCAGTACCTTAATGATTAGTAGGGGATTAGTGTGGAGCCAGACAGGATTTCTGAGTCTTCCTTCTGTTTGCAGATTTCACCTATGCCTCATCTAAGGTCCTAAATGGGGGGAAGTGCCAAATTCAGAAATGGGAGGGTTGTCTGCTGGCTAGTCCACTTCTCATTGCCCCTTCACACCCACCGCACTTGCTTTGTCCCACATGTTCTAACTTCTGCCCATAGGGTTAACATTGACTGAGTTGGAGCCTCTACAGTGATAGGTATGGAGAACTCAGGGAAGGTCCAATGACTGGACAGATTGGGGCTGCTGCTCTTGGTTTGATATACCATTTGATTCTGCTCAGGCCCCCGTACTAAGACTTTCCTGTTCCTAGAGCATATTAGGCCCCTGTTCCTTCATCCATCCTCCTCCTGGTCTAGTTCCTCTCTTCTTTCTCCTACTGAAGGAATATCTCTGAAGGGTCAGGCCAAGGAGAATAGAGTCCTAGTTCTTCAGGTCACAGGGTAAGCAAGGGGTGGGTGGAGGAGCATGTGCTATTGGCCACGCTCTTTGTCTTTCTTTACTTCAATAAAGATAAGGTGGAGAGGTTGAGGAGGAACCTAGTGATTTTCCTAAAGAATCCCTAGCCTTGTTTAGGTGCCCACTCAAGTGTCCACCTCACTTTTGCAAGAAGGGCTCTAGCTGGGTCCTCAATAAGATTTCCTGATATATTTTGTCTATATGTTAATGCAGGATCCATGCCTTCCAGTATGTCATCTATGGAACTGCCTCTTTCTTCTTCCTTTATGGGGCCCTCCTGCTGGCTGAGGGCTTCTACACCACCGGTGCAGTCAGGCAGATCTTTGGCGACTACAAGACCACCATCTGCGGCAAGGGCCTGAGCGCAACGGTAACAGGGGGCCAGAAGGGGAGGGGTTCCAGAGGCCAACATCAAGCTCATTCTTTGGAGCGGGTGTGTCATTGTTTGGGAAAATGGCTAGGACATCCCGACAAGGTGATCATCCTCAGGATTTTGTGGCAATAACAAGGGGTGGGGGACAATTGGGCGTGAGTCTGTGGCCTCATCCCCACCCAAGGCTGAGCCCTCTCTAGGGGCTTGGCTTTTGAGTGAGGAAGTGATGGCTACAGCCGAACGAGAAGGTCAGGAAGAACGTGGTGCCCAGCTGGCTTAGCGTCAACTTTCAAAAGTTCCCTAGAAAATTTCATTCAAAAAAAAAAAAAAAAGAAAAAAGAAAAAAGAAAGAAAGAAAGAAAAAGCATAAGTTTTGTGGACACTTCATACAATCAGACAATTTCTAAGACATCTGTTGGTATTCCTTTACTCTCCTCTTAGCGGGGACCACAACAAGATTAGATATGACTGCCTAAGAGTCTAAAATGCTACTCATGGGATTGAGATACAGGTGCTTGATCTGAGAGGGAGGGTGGATCATGGAAAAAAATAATTGACTCCAAGGAGGAATTCACAATATTCTGGGATTTTACTCTGTTGGAGGTCCCAGAGGGAACTAGCATAGATCTGCATTTTTAATGCTTCATCTTTGTCTGAGGGCTATCCATGCTTCTACTGAGATACACATTGGTTTTCCATCTCTAGAGTTAAGATCCTTTGGGGGTTGAACATCTATGGATTATGGTGATGTCTTCTGTGGCCAGCAGTTGGCTTAGAAAGGTTTTTGGATTTGATATTTAAATCTCCTATTGGCTTTGCTCAATGACTAGGGATCAAAGTCCTATGATGAGGAACATTTTCTAAGCTCAGCCTAAGGTTTGAGAAATGGCACGACTTTCTTTCAGGATCTGTTTTGATTTCTTTACACCTTATCTGCCAAAAAATCTCCCGAAGCCTCTCTAACCCAGGGATCCTCCTCACTCCAACCCCCACCCATTTCCCCCACCCTCCAACACACTTGGGGCCAGTTCTCTAGTAGATACTGCCCATGACAGTTGGCAGAGGTGCCCTGCTTACTAATTTAATTTGGTGGAGATCTCTGGAATCTGGTTTCATATCTGGCACATGCCATTCCAGGATCTCCTAGTTTGTGTTTCAACATCTCCAGGCTGATGCTGATTTCTAACCACCCCATTTCAATTGTTTTAGTTTGTGGGCATCACCTATGCCCTGACCGTTGTGTGGCTCCTGGTGTTTGCCTGCTCTGCTGTGCCTGTGTACATTTACTTCAACACGTGGACCACCTGCCAATCTATTGCCTTCCCCAGCAAGACCTCTGCCAGTATAGGCAGTCTCTGTGCTGATGCCAGAATGTATGGTAAGTTAGGATATGGGTGCTCTGGCTTCCTACCCCCTGTGAAAGCACTATATATTTTGTCCTTTACTTAGAATAATGAGGATGGTAATTATAAGGGAAAATATTATGGATGCCTGGCTCTTAGTTTTTTAATCCTTCTCCACTGAAATTGGAGAGACTTCTTCCCTTGAAAGGGAACTTCTTTTGGAAGTGGTAGGAATTTTCTTGGCTGTTCACACTGCTCTAGCCTGGTTGACTGTTGTTCCCAACCCAGAAGCAGCACATTTCAAAGACAAAGACCAGATTACACAACTGTTCAGTACCACCTTCTTCCTCTTCTCCTCCCCCCCACCTCCTCCTCCACCTCCTCCTCCTCCTCCTTTACCTTCTTCTTCTTCTTTGGCAAATATTTACAAAAAAAGGGATTGTGATTGTTAGTAGGACCCAAATTTTCAGCCAGAATGATTAAGGATAGAAGAAGGGCCCTGAAAGAAAATCTTCATGGAGCCCACAACTCCACAACTCACCCTGGTTGACTTGTGTGTCTTATTCAGGTGTTCTACCATGGAATGCTTTCCCTGGCAAGGTGTGTGGCTCCAACCTTCTGTCCATCTGCAAAACAGCTGAGGTGAGTGGGCCATTTGAGTTATTTTACAATGTAATTGGCTAGTACCATACAAATTTCTACACAAGGCCTTCAATTTTAAAAACCACAACTTCTCTTTGCTGGATTTTGAGTGTAGCTGTTAAAACATCTATTTTCCCTAGAGCTGCATAGAAAGCTTTCCATTCCAAGACTTCCTTCCTTAAAGGAGAAATTTGTAGCTTTAGGAAAAGATAGAGCTTAATGACAAAACCCCCAAATGAAAAATTTTATTCTTTTAGTTAAAAACCTTATCAAGAAAATGATTTGTGCATGGAGACACTCATAGGTTTTACAAAACACTTTCAGTTTGGAATCTTTCCATCTGTAATGAGAAGTAAAAACAAAAAGTACATTTGAAAGGGAAAACACTGTATTGGGAATGGATATCATATACAAATGAGGCAGGGGAATAAAAGTAAATCTTGAGGAAGATGGCAGTAACTTTAAAAGTTAAAAACTTTGTGACTTTAAATTTTGGAATCCTGGATATAACTGTCGGGAACCAGTTGATTAAAATATTTTATGAGTATTCCGTGCTCTGGATGCTATGTGACTAGGTGTTGTGATGTATATTAAAGAACAGGAGACCTGGGACACCTGGGTGGCTCAGTCGGTTGAATGTCTGACTTCGGCTCAGGTCATGATCTCACAGCTCGTGAGTTCCAGCCCCGCATCAGGCTCTGTGCTGACAGCTCAGAGCCTGAAGCCTGCTTCAGATTCTGTCTCCCTCTCTCTCTACCCCTCCCCTGCTCACACTCTGTTTCTGTCTTTCTCTCTCTCTCTCAAAAATAAATAAATGTTAAAAATTAAAAAAAAAAGAACAGGAGGCCTATATGCAAAGAAGTGGCAATTTAGTTATAGATGCAGAATTAGCACAAAGATGTTAACATATTAAGAAAGCTGCATTCATGATTTACAGCAGAACATATTTTTGCAGTTGCAAGAAACTTTTCTCCCTTTTGCATTTTCTTGCAGTTCCAAATGACCTTCCACCTGTTTATTGCTGCATTTGTGGGAGCTGCAGCCACACTGGTTTCCCTGGTGAGTTGTCTGAATGATCTAAACAAATAAATGGTCCTGGGATAGCTTGGGTACAGCCATGCTGAAAGGCAAAAAGATAGATTCCTAACCTTGAAATGCTTGAGAGAAGCTCCTGGGAAGAGACAAAAAAAGGTATAGACTATGAACTTCTACTTTGGGTTACCAAGGTGGAAAAACTTCGGAAATTAGACAGGAACAAGCAAAGTGGTGTGAGGAAAAAGAAGGTAAGAGATTAATAGTCAGAAATGATAATATTTAGCATTTACAGAGCATGTAATATTGCCAAGTACTTTGCAATCATAAATTGCAGTTAATTCTCAACACACCCTGGTCAGATGAGTGACAAGAACATTGATACATTACTAAACATGATTTTCCAAAGCCTGGAATTCTATATGCTATAAATATGAATCCACCTTGGGCACTCTCCAAAGGATTTAGGTACTCTCCTAAAAATACTGGGAGGACCTTCTAACATTATAAACTGTTATTACTATAATGTGATTTTATGCCCCAGGTCCTGCTGATGGTGTTACAGTGCAGTGTCAATGGAGTGCATTCATTGTTCAGATTAAAAACCTAGGGCACTGAAGGGTGAGGAATTCATCTGTAGTCATTAAATAAGTAGTGACTGTTCAAGGATGAGCTTGCAACCCCCCTGGCTTCTACTGCTGAAGCTTTTATACAAACTTGAGTTGTTCCTCATTCTGTAATAGATTAAACAGGGAGGATTGTACTGCATGTTGTGGCTGTGTGTCTGCAGCAAGCAGCCTGTGACTCCAGATCACTCAGACATGTGGATAGCATGATGGCAGAGCCCATGCATTGTTCACTTTATTGAGGAAAATCCAGTGCCAGGCCTAACATAGGTCAACAAATCCTTGTTGAGTTGATTCTCTGGGCCTGAGCCATTAGAAGGAGATGTCTCAGAGAGAACTTCTAGTCAAGTATGTAGGACAAAAGCCTGAGACACGCTGCTTTTCACAGATAAGGGGTTTTTCCTTTATTTAACTGTTTTTATTTCTATCCTTCTTCATACCCAAAAAGCTTTAGAGGAGGGAGAGCTTTCTTTTCTACTCTCACTTGCATTTTCTCTTCTGTTCCTACAGCTCACCTTCATGATTGCTGCCACTTACAACTTTGCCGTCCTTAAACTCATGGGCCGAGGCACCAAGTTCTGATCTCCTGTAGAAATTTCCCTTTCTCTAATAGCAAGGCTCTAACCACACAGCCTACGATGCTTCATCTCCCATGTTAACTCTTTGCCTTTGCCACTGATTGGCCCTCTTACTTGATGAGTGTAACAAGAAAGGAGAGTCTTGTGGTGATTAATGTCTCTCTATGGACTCTCCCCTCTTATGTACCTCTTTTAGTCATTTTGCTTCACAGCTGGCTCCTGCTAGAAATGGGACATTCTTCAGATGGTGACTCCCCAACTGCAAGTCACAAAGAAATGGAGGCTCTAATTCAATTTTCAAGCATCTCCTGAGGACCAGGAAGTGTTTTCTTCTCAGGCACTTCCGCCGATGGAAACAAAGTGGAAAGAAAGATACTCAGGTAGAGAGAAGGGATGTACCTGGTCCCTTTGACACCTATCAGGGCCAAATATATTCTCCTTGGTGTACAAAACAAAGAACCTACTTCTGTCTCCCTCTTACCACTGAAGATAGAAGAAAAAAAATGCAGACAAAACAATAGGAGCATTTGCCCAAATCTACCTATTGCATCTGGGAGAAAAGGGTCAAAGCAAGGATCTTTCACCCATAGAAAGAGAGCACTGACCCTGATGGCGATGGACTATTTAAGCCCTAACTCAGCCAACCTTACTTATAGCATAAGGGAGTGTAGTGTCTGTGTAGCCCAAGGGGGCACTTGGCCTTACACTTTATTAGAGAAGAGAGGCAAGGTGTTGTCAGCATCTTCTCACTCCCTTCTCCTTGATAACAGCTACCATGACAACCCTGTGGTTTCCAAGGAGCTGAGAACAGAGAGAACCTAGCTCATATGAAATAAAAAGGCTGACCGAAGGAGCAGCAGTTGTTAGTGGCTAACGGTGTAAACTGAGCTAGCCCTCTGGTAGACACAGGATAGCTAACTCTTCAGATAGCGTGTCTTTTTTCTGTTGATTAGTTCTATACTCTGGCCTCTGTCATATCTTCACAATGGTGCTCTTTTCATGGGGTATTATCCATTCAGTCATAGAGGATAATTAGAAGATCTTGATTTGTTTCAGAATGATGCATATTTCACATTTTCCAATTTGTTTATCACTTTTTTGGGGTTGTACCAGAAAGGTCTAGGAAATGATTCTTTGATTATGATTCTTTAATAGATGAACATTGAACATTAAACATTGCAAATAATATTTAAAATTGGCTAGTCCCATGTATCTACTAGATTTTCTCCAAATTATTCTGCTCTTGGTCGAAACAGATTTGGTGAATTTGAACCTCAATTTGAATAACTTATTTGATTGTTCTTTTTATGCTAGTGGGGGATGATTTGATTTAGCAGTGTTATCTTGGTGTGTAAAGAGTCAGGTTTAACATACAGGTTATTCTCCTAGTATAGATTATATAACCAAATGCCTTAGCCATCAGGCTCCATGGAAATGGAAATATGGAAAGAGTTTGAAACTTGAATATCTCCCAGGTTTCAGGCTTCTCTTTCTGTGTTTGTTAACTTTGGGTTAAAAAAGAAAAGGCTGAGTGGTCTTTATCGAAAGAAAGATTTTATGGATATTACTGTAGATGGCTCTTTTGTTTTAAAGAGCTACTTTGTTTTCCCTCCTCCAAAGTGGTTTCAGCAACGTTTAAGGAGATGTAAGATATTTACAAAAATATACTTAATATTTGTCTTCAGACCAGTATACAAGATAAGCTTCAAGGCTGCATAGAAGGAGGAGATGGAAAAGATTCTGTGAGAAACCAATCAAGATCAAGGAAAGTGAAGTAATCCATATCTTGTGTTTTGTTTTGATTTAATAACATAACAAATAACCAACCCTTCCCTGAAAATCTCCCACGCATACATACACACGTATACACACATGAAGAGAGTTAACTGAAAGTGTTTCCTTCATTTCTGATATAGAATTTCAATTTAACACACATAAAGGATAAACTTTTAGGAACTTATCTTACAAAATGTATTTTATAAAATTAAAGAAAAATAAAATTAAGAATGCTCTCAATCAAACATCGTGTCCTTTGAATGAATTATTTTGTTTAACTCCACAATAGAAACTCGAATAATTAGACCTTTATTGTGCTGTGTTCAAGAAGCTCATTTATTTTTCAGGTCACCCATGTTATTCTGACAACAATTTTCTGAAATATAGAATAGATAAAACACTACTATTTTTATAGCTTGAGACAGAGTCTAAGTAAACCCAGTAGGCACATATCTGAGCTTGGACTAGAACTCAGGTGGGCTTTTTTGTTTTTTTGTTTTTGTTTGTTTGTTTTTGTAGAATTCAGGTCTTAATGTGTGAGAACTTCTACTCAAATATATAGAGCAAAAGCCTATATGCTTGGACACACCTGTTTTAAGGTTGTTTTTTTTCTTCTAGAAGTGGGGCTTCAGAGTGTTTTGTTCATTCAGGTTGAAATATGGTTACTTCTTTAATATGATAATGGTGCCCCAGCCCTGGTGTGTTGAGGATTAAGTTATTCTTACTTTCTCTTTCAATTGTTTGGATGTTCAGTGTTCATACATGAATAGTGCTTAGTTTTATCTGAAAAGTACTGGATAAAAGGTTTAAGGTAGAGGAAGAGCAGATATGGTAAGGACAATGTAAATTTAAACAGTCTGTGGCAGGGCACTATTAAAGTAAATTAGTGACACTTACTACCTTGAATGGCCAGTCCACTCACTAGCCCAAATAGCATTTAATCCTTTTTACAACCCTAGGCTACAATATGGCACTCTTGGACAGCACTCTAATGACCAGCCTAAAGAAAGTGGCCTTAAAATTAGCTGTAGATTCATTGTTCCATAGTTGCATCTGGCAATGAGCATGACTGTAGAGAAAGGCAACTTTACCTGGTGGCAACAAGTCAGTCATCAGTTAAGGAGCTCCAATTGAATAGTAGTTTCAATTTAATCTCCTGATTTCTGCTTCACCACAATTAATATTCGACAAGCAAGTCTGGTTGGATGACTTTAAGACAAAAAGCATAAAAATATGACAAAGACTTATTTTTAGGCCCTGGCAAAACAAGGACACAGCACCATATTTTGAAGAGTTGATTCAGGGTGCTATAGAGTGAATGTATTTTTGCCTCAGAGCTGCAGAAAGCCAGTTCCCAAGAAAGCCATGTTCTCCATCTGCCCTTATTTGGCTCTGCCCTCTGGGACTGATCTATAGATGGAGTTTCCAGGCTCTCAGACGCTGAGAGCATCTCCAGTCTATCAATTGAGCCCATTGTTCTTAGCTCTCCCACACACCATAAACCTCCTTTCTCTGAACTGAAAGAGCTCTCTTTGTGCTTAAATCAGCCAAAGATCAAGATGCAGCTGTATAAACAAGAAACATTTTCTTACAGTGCCAGTTGTATTGCTTGTCCTATCTTCAGGGTGAGTACTGACTGCAGTTATGCAGGGTTTAGATACTGCAGCTCTGGCCAGAACAACATTTGTTCATTCATTAATTCAGGCTATTAACATTTATTGAGCACCTACTAAGCTTTGTGCTAACTCCTGGGAATGCCACGTTTGGGGGTGGTATGGGTAGAAAAGTGATAAATATAATGACCTTACATTCAGAGATCTCAGCCTCAATCGTAGCAGAGAGGTCCTCCAGGGTGAAATGGAGTGGAGGCAGGGAGTATGCAAGAACCAATCTGACTGGCTGACTGCAATAGGCATCTGAATTCTCCCCTCAGTATGTGGGCGAGGTGGTGGTTAAGGGCCATGACTTCATGTGGCTCTGGTTTTCCAGGGCCTTGGTAAAACAAAACTTCAATTTAGAGTCTTAACAACTTGTGATTCGCTCTCTCCATGTCACTCTGCTTCTGACCTTACATGTGACAGTATTTATGCATACACTGTCACAATGCATGTGCATGCTTCCACCCACTCAGGCATCTGGGGAGTCAGAGGGCACATGGATCTGGATTTATATAAACACAGGCTATTCAGCATGTCTTTTCCTTTTCATCCAGGCTGAATCTGAGAAGTCATGGAAGAGCAGTATAAGATACAAGGCCCTTCTCTCTGAATTTCCTTACTATGAGCACAGATAATGTGTCTATTTTGACATTAACCATTAGCTTGATGAAAATTAAGTAATAAATGGAAGAAATATTTATTATTACATTTAAACGATTAATGCTTGGCCTTTTCCTACATTGATACACAGGTAAGGAATTCAAGTCAATATAAACTGGGAACATTTTCCTTGTTCACTTTGAAACAATAAACCATGCTTTTCTAAATTTTTGTTGTCCTCTAAAGTTTGGTGTCTGTGTATTCCTGCTGTGGTACTCCTTCAATTGGTCTAATTTATTACAAGGAAAGAAAAATAAGATAAAGAAATGAGTATTTTCAAGATTATGAAATAACCAAAATAAATACAACATTAACATCTTATTCAAAATTTCAACATATATTTATTTAACAAATTCTCTGTGCCAAGTGTTATGCTAGCTGTTGGTAATACAGCAGTGAATAAAATAGGTTGTCTTTGCCCTTATAGAATTCAACTCAAAGACAAAAAAGGGTTAGAGAGGGAAATAGGATTTGTGGTAAAGAATGAGACGAACATCCTTTAACAGAAAAGGTGGAAAACAGAATTAGGGAGAATCTTATACAGTCCCCTTAGAAACAAAGGGTCAAGTAAAAGAAGGTGTAGGCATGCAAGTCTGTATCTAGAGAAGGAGTGCTGACATGCTATGATATTTAGGGTTGAAAAATGTTAAATGGCCTTGTACTGTTTCGCTGACCAACATGGACAGTAAGCCAGCTCTAGGCTCCAAAGAACTAGCTTCGTGGATACTCCATGTGTTATGTGAAACTCTGCCTTTCAAACATGAAAGGGGAAAACCACAAAGCTGGATTCTGAGGGTTACAATAGTAAAATCAAACAAACCAGCTGATATTTGAAAATGTGTAGATGGCTCTAATTCTATTTGATGACTTGAGATCACATGTAGAGTGGCTTAAAAAAAGAAGGGAAATGGGGGCACCTGGGTGGCTCAGTCAGTTGAATGTCCAACTTTGGCTTAGGTCATGATCTCAAGGTATGAGTTCAAGCTGCACGTTGGGCTCTGTGCTGACACCTCGAAGCCTGGAGCCTACTTTGGATTCTGTGTCCCCCTCTCTCTCTGCCCTTCCCCTGCTCGCACTCTCTCTCTTAAAAATAAACATTAAAAAAAGAAGGGAGATATAGCTCTTGCAATCAAAGCTCCCTTCCATGATCCCAAACATACCAGACATGAATTTGCCAAAGTTTCATTTGATTTAAAATCTTAAATCAGTCCTCATTAACAAAAAATAAATGTGAATGGAAACATAAGCGTTCTCCTATATGTACATGATGTTATTACAAGCTAGGAGTGTTTTACTAAACAAATAGCTCAGCTAATTATTGTTAGAAAGAAAGCCTACATTTTTCCTAAAACCAGATTTGCTATTTTCAGTACATGTTTCCAACTTCTTGTTGGTGAATAGTGTAAATAATTCCATAGAGAAAGTATCATAGGATATATTCTGTGACTGGTTTATCTGGGTGGACACACAAATAAATTACATTTCTCAAAGACAGGTGGTTTATGAGTTTTTACTGATTGTGTGTGTGTGTGTGTGTGTGTATGTGTATGTGTATTGCTGTTGTTGTTTGTTTTTAGTAGCTGAGGTGGTTACAGATACTTTAAAATATTTCCAGGTTGAAAAAAAAATTTAGATGTCATGCTTTATGACATGGGGGTTTGATGGCCTATTTGTCTCAGTGGTGAAGAAGACCCAGAATAACTGAAAAAAAGTCTTGGTCCAGTCCACAAGCAGCCCCACCTCCAATGATAACAGTGATACTTTATTGAGCTTTCCACAAAGTACAGTACTTCAGACATCTTATCTCACTGAATCCTCACACTGAGTCCTCCGAGGCTGAGGCAACTATCATCCCTCAGTTCCAGGCTGGAACACGTGCCATTATTGGTCACATCAGTTTGAATTTGAGGATGTCAATATTATTCCACTTCAACTGGCTGCTAAAGCTGTAGACATGAGTTGCATCCAGGTGTTTGTCAGGGAGCAGAACCTAAGTCACTGTAGCACAGTCCCTACCAGAAAGTCCACTAAGAGAAGCGGTAGTTCCAAAGGATAACCTGAAGGGAGTTTAGTCTATTCCTAGTCATCTGCAAACATCTCTGATGGTGCAACCCTATAGTAAGACATGTTAGAACCCACACGTCTGCCCCATGCTTCTCAAAGTGTGGTCTGAGGACAAGTGACATCAGGATCTCCTGGGAACTCATTAGAAATGCATACCCAGACCCTGCCCTAGAATTACTGAATCAGACACTACACTTTAATAATATCCCAGGATGATGTACATGCACATTAAAATTTGAGATGTTTTGTATGTAATTACATATAAATGTATTAAAACCTGTAATACATTTATATTTAAAAATTAATGTTATATTCATGTACTGCTGTACTAATGTATGCATTATAAATCTTGCAAAATGGAACATTTAAAATTATAAGATGGGATAAACATAATAATATTTTTAAATAAATTTATTTTACTTGATTATGTACAAATTTATCTCTTATTTGAAACATTGTTTTAAATATTTTTGTAACAACATTATGACAGACTATGCCTCATTAATTTTGAAATGATGGTTTAACATTTTGAAATACTGAGTTCATTTTAAACCAGTGCTTGTATCTAATGGATGTCATAGCTGAAAATGATACCTCACAAAGATTCATAGATCTAAATGGCTGCAATATGACAATAGCTGTGCTTAGCAAAGCACGCTACTTTTTGGTCTCACTCTGCAGTTATGCAAAACTTTTTGTTAAGATTTGGCTATTAAATTTCCACCCTCCCTGACAGCAATCAGTGGCTCTTGCCTGCTACAATATTTTTACACATGAGCCCAAATTATTGGAGTAGAATGTTTTAGACAAATTTTAGATGTCCCATTACCTTCATTTTTTACAACTGGGCAAATTGGTGTCACACGCAGTGCTCAGCAGCAAAATCATAAGATGAAGGAAACATTCTCAAATATTTGTTTTCAAAATGTTCTTTCTATGGCAATTTCTTTGAAAAGCACTTGCTTTTCTCATTCATTGTGAAAAAGGCATCATTCCTTTGACAAATAAACTGATTACATCAGAGTCGAACTTTATGTTAGATATGAACAAAAAATTTTCTTTCTTATGTTAAGATAAAAAATTAATGTAAATACCAGGGTTAATGGATCATGTTGCAGTTTCATACATGGCATGTTAAAGACCATACTGAGTAGCAGTTTTTCCAAAGCATTTTGAGTATGAGAATCTCTTTCCAAGTTAAAAATTTTCTCAATTTTCCACCGCGGTAGTAGCTGTACTTTTTGTATTCATTGGTTGAGAAAACATTTAAAATCGAGAGAGACCTGGGACAATGGTGGCATAGGAGGACGCTGGGCTCACCTCCTCCTGCTGATTGCTTAGATTCCACCCACAACTGCCTAAATAACCCAGAAAACCACCAGAAGACTAGCAGAACAGACTCTGCAGAGCCAAGTGTAGACAAGAGGCCCACAGAAGAGGGTAGGAAGGGCAGAGAGGTGGTGTGTGCTACACGGACCGGGGGGAGGGAGCCTGGGTGGTAGAGGGGCAGCCCGACGGGAAAGGCAGAGCCCCTTGCAAAAGTGGAGGGGCCAGACTGCATGAGTTCTGACAGCCAGCGAGACTTAATATCTGGAATGTTAAAAGTCAACAGCTCTGCCCTCAGAGTGCAGGGAGGGTGAGAGGACGCTGGGAGGCAGAGGTGTTCAGCCACGGAAGACAGAGCTCAGCTTGGAGGGGGAACAAAGACGTTGGTAAGCCCCATTTCCCTCTCCCATCTTCCAGCCAAAGTTCCAAAGGGAACCAGTTCCCGTAACCCAACTTGCTTGCACTGTGCAAACGTCCAAAGCTGTGCTTCTGTGGATCCATCCCTCTGCTGGGTCGGCCTCCCTCCCAGTTCTGCAGGGCCCCTCTCACAAGGGATCACCTATAACAAAGCTAGCTAAGCCTGCCCCCCCCCCCGCCCCAGTGCACCTTGTGGACCACCCCAGCTAATATGCCAGATCCCATCAAAGCAGCACCACAAGCCTGGCAGTGTGCAAGTAACCCAGACAAGGGCCACACCACTCCACAGTGAGTCTGCCCCTGGGAGAAGGGGCAGATAAGGTACACACCAGTCTGACTGTGGCCCCAGTGGTGGGCTGGGAGCAGACATCTGGTCTGACTGTGGACCCGCCCACCAACACAAGTTACTCTGGACAACACAGGGGAAGCTCCCTGTAGTTTGGAGCCACCTCAGGGACTACCCAAAATGATGAAACAGAAGAATTCTCCTCAAAAGAAACTCCAGCAAGTAGCGACGGCTAACGAATTGATCAAAAACGATCTAAGCAATAAAATGGAACAAGAATTTAGAATAATAGTCATAAAATTAATCGCTGGGCTTGAAAAAAGCATAGAGGACAGCAGAGAATCTATTGCTACAGAGATCAAGGGACTAAGAAATAGTCATGAGGAGCTAAAAAATGCTATAAATGAGGTGCAAAATAAAATGGAGGTGGCCATAGCATGGATTGAAGAGGCAGAGGAGAGAATAGGTGAATTAGAAGATAAAATTATGGAAAAAGAAGAAGCTGAGAAAAAGAGAGATAAAAAAATCCAGGAGTATGAGGAGAGAATTAGAGAACTAACTGATGCCATCAAATGGAACAATATCCATATCATAGGAATTCCAGAAGAAGAAGAAGAGAGAGAAAGGGGCTGAAGGTGTACTCGAACAAATCATGCTGAGAACTTCCCTGACCTGGGGAAGGAAAAAGGCATTGAAATCCAAGAGGCACAGAGAACTCCCTTCAAACATAACTTGAATGGGTCTTCTACACGATATATCATAGTGAAACTGGCAAAATACAAGGATAAAGAGAAAATTCTGAAAGCAGGTAGGGATAAACAGCCTCTAACTTACAAAGGGAGAACCATAAGACTAGTGGCAAACCTATCTACTGAAACTTGGCAGGCCAGAAAAGAATGGCAGGAAATCTTCAATGTGATGAACAGAAAAAAATATGCAGCTGAGAATCCTTTATCCAGCAAGTCTGTCATTCAGAATAGAAGGAGAGATAAAGGTCTTCCCAAACAAACAAAAACGGAAGGAATTCATCACCACTAAACCAGCCCTACAAGAGATCCTAAAGGGTGATTCTCTGAGTGAAATGTTGCAAGGACCATAAAGTACCAGAGACATCACTACAAGCATGAAATCTACAAACATCACAATGACTCTAAACCCATATCTTTCCATAATAACATCGAATGTAAATGAACTAAATGCTCCAACCAAAAGACATAGAGTATCAGAATGGATTAAAAAAAAAAAAAAAAAAACAAGACCCATCTATTTGCTGTCTACAAGAGACTCATTTCATTTTAGACCTGAGGACACCTTCAGATTGAAAGTGAGGTGATGGAGAACTATCAATGACGCTACTGGAAATAAAAAGAAAGCTGGTGTAGCCATACTTATATCAGACAAACTAGACTTTAAATTAAAGGCTGTAACAAGAGATGAAGAAGGACATTATATAATAATTACAGTGTCTATCCATCAGGAAGAGCTAACAATTATAAATGTCTATGTGACGAATATGGGAGCCCCCAAATATATAAAACAATTAATCACAAACATAAGCAACCTTATGGATAAGAATGTGGTAATTGTAGAGGACTTTAATATCCCACTTACAACAATGGATAGATCATCTAGACACAGGATCAATAAAAAAGCAAGGGCCCTGAATGATACATTGGATCAGATGGGCTTAGCAGTTATATTTAGAACTCTGCTTCCAAAAGCAACAGAATATACTTTCTTCTCGAGTGCACATGGAACATTCTCCAAGATAGATCACATACTGGGTCACAAAACATCCCTTCATAAGTATACGAGAATTGAGATCATACTATGCACACTTCCAGGCCACAATCCTATGAAGCTTGAAGTCAACCACAGGAAAAAGTCTAGAAAACCTCCAAAAGCACGGAGGTTAAAGAACACCCAACTAAAGAATGAATGGGTCACCCAGGCAACTAGAGAAGAAATTTAAAAATATATGGAAACAAACAAAAATGAAAAGACAACAATCCAAACGCTTTGGGATGCAGCGAAGGCAGTCCTGAGAGGAAAATACATTGCAATCCAGGCCTATCTCAAGAAACAAGAAAAATCCCAAATACAAAATCTAACAGCACACCTAAAGGAAATAGAAGCAGAACAGCAAAGGCAGCCTAAACCCAGCAGAAGAAGGGAAATAATAAAGACCAGAGCAGAAATAAACCATATAGAGTCTAAAAAATCTGTAGAGCAGATTAATGAAACCAAGAGTTGTTTTTTTGAAAAAATAAACAAAATTGATAAACC
Organism: Panthera pardus; assembly: GCF_024362965.1. Taxonomy (NCBI): domain Eukaryota; kingdom Metazoa; phylum Chordata; class Mammalia; order Carnivora; family Felidae; genus Panthera; species Panthera pardus. Next base: position 43,531,994 of record NW_026526843.1, on the reverse strand, counting down.
TTTAGTCAGGCTTCTCAAAAAAAAAAAAAGGGAGATGACCCAAACAGATAAAATCATGAATGAAAATGGAATTATGACAACCAACCCCTCAGAAATACAAGCAATTATCAGGGAATACTATGAAAAATTATATGCCAATAAACTAGACAACCTGGAAGAAATGGACAAATTTGTAAGCACCCACACACTTCCAAAACTCAAACAGGAAGAGATAGAAAATTTGAACAGACCCATATCCAGTGAAGAAATTGAACCAGTTATCAAAAATCTCTCAACAAATAAGAGTCCAGGACCAGATAGCTTCCCCGGGGGAATTCTACCAGACATTTAAAGCAGAGATAATACCTAATGTTCTCAAGCTTTTCCAAAAAATAGAAAGGGAAGGAAAACTTCCAGACTCATTCTATGAAGCCAGCATTACTTTGATTCCTAAACCAGACAAAGACCCAACAAAAAAAGAGAACTACAGGCCAATATCCCTAATGAATATGGTTGTAAAAATTCTCAATAAGATACTAGCAAATTGAATTAAACAGCATATAAAAAGAATTATTCACCATGATCAAGTGGGATTCATTCCTGGGATGCAGGGCTGGTTCAACATTCGCAAATCGATCAATGTGATACGTCACATTAATAAACGAAAAGATAAGAACCATATGATCCTGTCAATTGTTGCAGAAAAAGCATTTGGCAAAATTCAGCATTCTTTCTTAATGAAAACCCTTGAGAAAGTCGGGATAGAAAGAACATACTTAAACATCATAAAAGCCATTTATGAAAATCCCACAGCTAATATCATCCTCAATGGGGAAAAACTGAGAGCTTTCCCCCTGAGATCAGGAACACGACAGGGATGTCCACTCTTACCACTGTTGTTTAACATAGTGTTGGAAGTGCTAGCATCAGCAATCAGACAACAAAAGGAAATCAAAGGCATCAAAATTGGCAAAGATGAAGTCAAGTTTTCACTTTTTGCAGATGACATGATATTATACATGGAAAACATGATACACCCCACCAAAAGTCTGCTAGAACTGATACATGCATTCAGCAAAGTCGCAGGATACAAAATCAATGTACAGAAATTAGTTCCATTCTTATATACTAATAATGAAAGAACAGAAAGACAAATAAAGAAACTGATCCCATTCACAATTGCACCAAGAAGCATCAAATACCTAGGAATAAACCTAACCAAAAATGTAAAAGATCTGTATGCTGAAAACTATAGAAAGCTTAGGAAGGAAATTCAAGAAGATATAAAGAAATGGAAAAACATTCCGTGCTCATGGGTTAGAAGAATAAATATTGTTAAAATGCCAATACTACCTAAAGCTATCTACACATTCAATGCAATCCCAATCAAAATTGCACCAGCATTCTTCTCCAAGCTAGAACAAGCGATCCTAAAATTTGTATGGACCCACAAAAGACCCTGAATAGCCAAATATTGAAGAAGTAGACCAAAGCAGGAAGCATCACAATCCCTGACTTTAGTCTCTACTCCAAAGCTGTAATCATCAAGAGAGCATGGTATTGGCACAAAAACAGACACATAGACCAATGGAATAGAATAGAGACTCCAGAATTGGACCCACAAAAGTATAGCCAACTAATCTTTGACAAAGCAGGAAAGAATAGCCAATGGAAGAAAGACAGTCTCTTTAACAAATGGTGCTGGGAAAACTGGAGCACAACATGCAGAAGAATGAAACCAGAGCATTTTCTTACACCATTCACAAAAATAAACTAAAAATGGATGAAGGACCTGAATGCGAGACAGGAAACCATCAAAATCCTTGAGGAGAAAGTAGGCAAAAACCTCTGATCTTGCCCGCAGCAACTTCTTACTCAACAGGTCTCCTGAGGCAAGGGAAACAAAAGCAAAAATGAACTACTGGGACCTCATCAAAATAAAAAGCTTCTGCACAGCCAAGGAAACAATAAGCAAAACTAAAAGGCAACCGACGGAATGGAAGAAGATATTTGCAAATGACATATCAGATAAAGTGTTAGTATCCAAAATCTATTAAAAAATTGTTTTAATGTTTATCTTAGAGAGAGAGAGAGAGAGAGAATGCGAGTGGGGGAAGGGAAGAGAGAAAGAGAGGAAGACACAGACTCCAAAGCAGGCTCCAGGCTCTGATCTGTCCACACAGAACCCCAGGCGGGGCTGGAACCCATGAACCCGTGAGATCATGACCAGAGCTGAAATCAATCGCTTAACTGAGCCGAACAGGCACTCTTAGAACTAAGATTTTTTAAACCACTTTATTGAGGTACTACTGACATCCAAAAAACAGTAGGCATTTAATATATTAAAACCTGATGTGTTTGGAAATACGTGTACAATTTGAAAGCATCACCACTATCAATGCCATAACGTTAGTCACCACCTCCAAAAGTTTCCTTCTGTCCCTTTTGTTTTGTTTTTCCTTTTGTGGTAAGAACACATAACATAAGATCTACCTTTTTTAGCAAAATTTTAAGTGTACAATACAGTATTGTTAATCATAGGCACTATGTTGTAAAGTAGATTTCCAGAACTTATTTATTTTGCATAACTGAAATTTTGTACCCTTTAGACAAAATGTCCCCATTTTTTCCTCCTCCTAGCAAGGAGCAATTCAGCTCCTAGCAAGATTTAAACCTAGGTAGTCAGATTCCCGAGTCTCTGCATTTAACCATTGCTCTGTGATCCACAGGACAGGGACACATCCTCCTATCTTAGGGGAGCGGGACTTTGAAATTAAGAAAAACATTTGTGTAACAAAACTGTCCTGTGTATCCTAGAAGGAGGGTATGTTGAGGACAAAATAAGATTAATGATGATCGGATGCCCAGGGCCAGAACAAGCTAATCAGAACTTGGGACACCTAGTCCCCTCAATGTGGAAGAGTCCCACAACATAAATGCCACTGTGCAGATTATGTAGCCACAAAGTGTGGAACAAATTTTATCAAAAATTAAACAGCTAAAAAATACATACTACATAAAACACTAACACATAATTCACAGGAGTACCAGCATGTTTACAAACTATATTAAACATATGAGAGTGGGTACCTGAAGTAGAAGAAGAAAATGAGAGTGGATTCATGGAAGAAGGAAAAATAGAGACAGGGAGAGAGAGAGGCCTCGCCCAGAATGACAATGATCATTTAATACAAATGAGGAGTATAATCTATTCAATTCTCAGCCACCTGAGGTCCAAATTAAACAAATAAATAGCTCTTCTGCAATGGAATCCTTTGTTCTTGAAATTGCTCATAATTTTTCTGGTTGGATGTATACAGAGTTTCTGATATATCTCAAGGGTAAGTGGGACTAATATCTAGGAGGTAGCTTGATACAGTTTTTGCTTTCCTGGAAGATGACTAGGCTATTCTTTGCCTCTTCTTTTCTTTGAAGTTAGCTGTGAAAATAAACTCATACTTCAGGCTATCAGTGTGTGATAGATTAGTTTTTAACAATTTCATGGAGATATAATTCACACACAAACAACTGACCCATTTAAAGGGTACAATTCATTGTGTTCACAGAGTCGTGCAACCATCACCACAATCAATTTTAGAACATTTTCATCACCCCCAAAAGAAATTCCATACACATTAGCAGTCACTTCCCATAATCCTACCCCTCCCTCTCAGCTCCTGGCAACCACTAATCTACTTTCCGTCTCTAAGAATTTGTCTGTTCTGGACAGTTCATATAAATAGTGTCATATAACATCTGATCTTTTGTGACTGGTTTCTTTCTTTTAGCATAATATTTTTGAGGCTCATCCATGTTGTAGCATATATCAGCACTTTGTTCTATTTGTTGGCAATAATACATCTATCAATTGTTGAATTTTATATCCAATTACCAAGTAACATTTATTCCACTGTATAGATATACTGCATTTGATCTATTCTTCAGTTAATGGACATCTGTTTTTTTTTTCTGACTTTTTGGCTATTATGAATAATGCTGCAATAAACATTCCTGTACAAATTTTTGAGACAAGATGTACTTTCAATTCTTTTAGGTATATACCTATGAGTAGAATTACTGAGTCATTTACTAATTCTATGTTTAACGTTTATTTAAATTTTTAAATATATAATATTATGTCATCTGAGAATAGAGATAATCTTAATTCTTTATTTCCAATGTGGATACTTTTTTTCTTGTTCTTGCCTAATTGCCCTGGTTAGAACTTCCATTACAATAATGAATAAAAGTGGAGAAAGTTCATATCTTGTTTCTGATCTAAGGAGAAAGCATTCAGTCTTTCCCCATTATGTGTGAAGTTAGATTAGGTTTTTCATAGATGCCCTTTACCAGGTTGAGGAAGTCCCGTTGTATTCCTAGTTTGTTGAGAGTTTTTTTTTTTTATCATGAAAGGGTGTTCAATTTTGTCATCTACTAAGATGATCATGTGTTTTTTCCCTTTATTCTATTAATATAGTGAATTGCACTAATTGATTTTCACATGTTCAGCCTTATATTCCTGGGATAAATCCCACCTGGTCAAGGTGTATAATCTTTTATATATATTGCCTCACTCAGTTTGCTAGTATTTTGTTGAGAATATTTACATATATATTTATAAGGATTATTAGTCTGTATTTTCTTTTCTCATGATGTCTTTATCTGACTTTGGTATCAGGATAGTAATACTGGCCTTATGCAATGAATTGCAAAGTGTTTCCTGTTCCTCTATTTTTTTTGAAAAACTTGCAAAGAATTGATGTTAATCCTTTTTAAAAGTTTTGTGGAATTAATTAATAAAGCCATCTGGTCCTGGGCTTTTCTCTGTGGGAAGCTTTTTGGTTACTAATTTAATCTCTTTACCTATTATTTTCTATTTCTTCTAGAGTCAGTTTCAGTAGTGTATGCCTTTCTAGGAATGTGCCCATTACATCTAAAATCAATCTTTATTTTCTTTTTTTTTCTTTTCTTTTCCTTTCTTTCCCTTTCCTTTCTCTTTCTTTCTTTCTTTCTTTCTTTCTTTCTTTCTTTCTTTCTTTCTTTCTAAGGCTGTGGTCTCAGGGTGTGGAACCCAGACTGCATCTTTTGGAGAAAATCTTGGATTCCAGCTGGCTTTGTCAACTGAGGCCTGGTCCCTGTCAGAGCTTGAACACATTTTCTGTGGCTGTAGCTGCAAGAGGTTTCTTTTTTTTTAATGTTTATTTATTTATTTTGAGAGAGAGAGAGGATGAATCCCAAGCAGGCTCCACAATGTCAGTGCAGAGCCTGACACGGGGCTCCATCTCACAAACCTTAGGATTGTGATGTGTGCCGAAACCAAGAGTCAGATGCTTAACCAACTGAGCCACCCAGAAGCCCCTGCAAAAGGTTTCTTAGAGGCTTAGTGTTAATAGCCAAATTATGGAAAGAGCCTAAATGTCCATCAACTGATGAATGGATAAAGAAGTTGTGGTTTATATATACAATGGAATATTACTTGGCAATGAGAAAAAATGAAATATAGCCTTTTGTGGCAATGTGGATGGAACTGGAGAGTGAAATAAGTCAGGCAGAGAAGACAGATACCATATGTTTTCACTCATGTGTGGATCCTGAGAAACTCAACAGAAGAACAGGGGGGAGGAAAGGGAGAAAATAAGTTACAGAGAGGGAAGGAGGCAAACCATAAGAGACTCTTAAATACTGAGAATAAACTGAGGGTTGATGGGGGGTTGGGGGATGGGAAAGTGGGTGATGGGCATTGAGGAGGGCACCTGTTGGGATGAGCACTGGTAGTTGTATGGAAACCAATTTGACAATAAATTTCATATTAAAAAATAAAAAAAATAAAGAGCTCAGATTTTGGAAAAAAAAGGCTTAGTGTTAGCCTCCAATCCACTGTGCCTAGACAGATCCATCTTGCCAAAGCATGGTTGGCACTATGACATTGTCTTGTTCAGACACTTTCAGTGGCTGCCCTCACCCCATAGCATAAACTGTAAACGCCTTTGCTAGTGTCCGCTAGTCTGTTCTGAGAACTGCACCTTTCACCAGGTGTGGATTTTCACTCTTTCTTGCTCCTATCCCACCTTCTGCATTTTCGTCTTGCAGTTCTCCCCGGCCTGTGTGGCTCTCCCTCCTCTCTGCTTAGCCAATCCTGTCCTTCCCCCTAGGCTTCAGCCCCATTACCTGTGAAGGTTCCCATCTTCCTAGAAATGCTGAGCACTTATCTCTGCCCTAGTCATTTGGCACATATGAATGCTTCTTCACAGCACGTGTATTCTTGGCTTGGACTGTAATTTGTCCCTTTGTGGATATATCCCTTTCTCCCTATCTTTGTGGGCACAGACCAAGCCTTATGTGCCTGTCGATCTCCAGAGTGCCTGGTCCAATGCTGGACGATGGCTAGTGGGGAGCTGGGCCCAGGATGCTTGCCCTTTCCTCCCATAGCTCCCCGCAGCAATGCAGTCTCTGATGGCTGCTTTGACTTCAGCTTTCAGGGCCTCCCCCTCTCCATCCCCTTTTCTTGTCCTTCACTAGAAGCTCCTAACAACATTCGGTAGCTTGCTTTTATTAATCATTTTGATGGTTCTTCCTTTGGACCCTCTTCAGTTTCTCTGAAATTAATCAATCCAGAGGCAGTCAAGAAAAAAAAAAAAACAACTGGGAAGTTGGGGAAGTTTGTCTTTCATACAACCCTCCCTCAGATGGTTTTTCAGTGATTGCTGTTGAGCCAGACCACTATTGTTTTTGCTAACTCTTCCCTGAGATTAAAGTTGACTGAAAGAGTCTTGTAAATGTCCTTCTCAAAATTAAAAAAAATAATTCTTGATTGCCTAGTGAGATGCTCTGAGTTCCTGAACCCTGGGTAGATGCAAGCTGGGACAAAGTGGTTGTTCTAAGGTAGAATTGCATTTCCTGGGGCTCAAACAGGGGTGGTGGGAACATGTCCTTATGGAAGGAAGTATCTTTCTTTGCTTTGGGAGGGAATATCTAAGTTATTTACCTACACTTCTTCATAGTCACTGCCCCTTCTCTCTAATTTTTATTCCTGTAGGATGATCTTTCATTCTTAATTTTAATAAATTGAGTCTTCTCTCTTTTTTCTTAGTTGATTCTAGCTAAAGTTTTGTCAGCTTTGTTGATCTTTCGAAGGAATGATTTTTAGTTTCATTAATTTTCTTTATTGTTTTCTTATTCTCTATTTCATCTATTTCTACTCTAAGTTTTGCTATTTCCTTCTTTCTGCTTGGTTAGGGTTTAGATTACTCTTTTACAGTTTCTCAAAGTGAAAGGTTAGATTATTTATTTGAGATCTTTCTTCTTTAATATTGGTGTTTACAGCTATAATTTCCCTCTAAGCACTGCTTTCATTGCATCCTCTAAGTTTAGGCATGTTGTACTTTAATTTTCATTCATGTCAAAGTATTTTATAATTTTTGTGTGATTTCTCCTTTTATACATTTGTTATTTAGGTGAGTGTTATTTAATTTCCACATATTTGTAAATTCCCCAAATTTCCAAATTTCCAAATCTCCTGTTGTTGATTTGTTTTCTTAAAAAAATGTTTATTTATTTACTTAGAGAGAGAGAGCACGTGTGACAGCAAGCAGTGGAGGAGCAGAGAGAGAGGGGGAGAAATAATTCCAAGCCAGCTCCCATGCTGTCAGCATAGAGCCCAAAAAGGGGCACAATCTCACAAACCATGAGATCATGACTGAAATCAAGAGTCGGTTGTTCGGTTAACCAACTGAGCCACCCAGGTGCCCCTGTTTATTTCTTTAAAAAAAAATGTTTATTTATTTATTTTGAGAGAGAGAGAGAGAACACACGCATGAGTGCGGGAGGGGCAGAGAGAGAGAGAGAGAGAGAGAGAGAGAGAGAGAGAGAGAGAGAATCCCAAGCAGGTTCTGGGCTTTCAGAACGGGGACTTGAATCCACTAACAGTGAGATCATGACCTGAGCAGAAATCAAGAGTTGATGCTCGACTGACTGAGCCCCCCAGGTGCCGCTGTTGTTGATTTCTAATTCCATTCTACTGTGGTCAGAGGACATTCCTTATATAATTTCAATCCTTTGTGTTTTACTGAGTGTTGTGTTATAGTGCAACATATGATCTAACCTGGAGAATGTTCCTTGTGCACTGGAGAAGAATAGATATTCTGTTGTTTTGCAGTGAAGTTTTCTATGGATGTCCTTTAGGTCTATTTTGTCTATGATCTTTTTCAAGTTTTCTATTTCCTCCTAGATCATCTGTCTAGTTGTTCTATTATGGAAAGTTGGATATTGAAGTCTGTAATGATTACTGTTGAATTGTTTATTTACTCCTTCAATTCTGACCCCTTTTTTGCATCATATATTTGGGGGCTCTGTTGTTAAATGAACATGTGGGATAGATTTTTGAAGGTTGCTTATCTCTGATCTATGCCAAAGTGATAAGAGAATGTATCCAGACCTCAGGAAGACATTTAACTAAATATCTCCATGGTAGTCTTGCAGATAAGATGGAAAAAATACTGATTATTGGATGATATAGTTAGGTGGGCTTGTAATAAGTTGAATGATTGTATCCTAAAAGTTCTAATTAGTGGTTTTAGGTCAAACTGAAAAGCTCTGTCCTTCAGCACAACAAATTTTTAATCAACAAGTAAGGTAAAGAAAGATATATTAAATCTGTGTATGACAAGGGTTGAAAGTGATAGCAAATATAGTGGCTGCCAGAATTAGGATAAGAAAACATGTTAACAAATTGTGACCATAGGCTGGCTCTAAGAAGATGCAATTTATTAGGGTTAAGTATACTCACAGTATTAAGTGTTATCCATTGAATACAGTAATATCTTCCTATCTCCATCTCCTCCAGTGAATCGCACTAGTACCAGATAGGAGTACAAAGCTGAGCAGTAACAATGAGGAAACCACCGAGGAGGTATGATTGATAATGAGTTCTTAATGCCTAGCCCAGTGCCTCAAAAATATGTGAGGAAGGGAGAAATAAAGGAAAGAAGGGAAGAAGGGAAGGAGAAAGGGAAGAAGCTTTGGTAGTGGCTGCAAAGAAAGGTAATGTAACTTCAGGTTGAATTAGTAGGAGTTGATTACCTCAAGAAAATCCCACAGCAATGAAGTTACTGGGGGAGGAATAGTTGGAAGCTGGGAGGTGCTCTCTGTGGCCCAAAGCTTTCCCGACCTTCCAGCTCTGCACCAGGATATAGCTGTCACTAAATCCCATGCTGGCAGGAAGACCGCTGTGGTTCTGCAAACACAGCTAAAATAACACATTTCAAGAGAGAAACTAACAAATTAAAGATTGCTCTGAAGTCATTGCTCAGAAACCAAAGAATCATACTAGACTCTTCCTTCATGACCCACATCTAATGCTGTCCATTCTATTCTACCCCCTCTCATTGGAATTGAAATATGAATGACTGCAATAGCCTCCTCTCTGCTTTCCCTGCCTCTCTATTCTATCCCCCAATCCAATCCACCCTACCCACTAGAGTCAGGAATCCTTAAAAAATCAATTCTGATCTACCATAACTGTTCTGTTTAAAACGTTTTACTGAAAACCTACACTATTAAGAACTCATGTATAGCCTTCCTCCTCTTCTCCTGTACACTGTCATCCCACCCCCATTACACCCATAATAAGATGCAGCCCTTTCTGCCTCTCCCACTGTCAAGGGACTCATTTCTGAAAAAAACAAAATTTCCTGGGCTTCCTTTACTAAATTATTCATCTTTGCTGCCTGGGCATGACAAAACCTCTCATTAAAAGCCCTGGGTGGGAGTGACCTGTCTGGCCCCAGCTCCCACAGCTAGCCAGAAACAGAGCCAAGGAGAAGAAGAGGTACAGTGACAAGGGTGGGAGCTTTCTCTATAGAGCCTGTGACAGGGAGTCCCTGAGGGTGATGGGACACATGCAGGCTCTTCACTGCAGGGTAACAACAGTGCACATCTGCTGTGATCCTTCTCAGAAGCTTTGGACAAACAGAGGTTTGATTCCACCATGCTTCCCAGCCTTAGAACCTTGCAGTGCTGAGGGGTCAAAGAAAACCCAGTCATGGGATTGAGGAGAACTCAGCCTCTGTCTAGGCTGTTGGACTCTGCTTGGCTGGGTAAAGTAGGTCAAGTTATCCCTATTGTACCTAGAGAGATGGGGCCATGTGGGGAAGAGATCCAGAGTGGAGAAGAGGAGACCTCATTTCTGGTTCCAGCTCTGGCACTATCTGGCTGTGTGACTCCAGGCACATGGCTTGGCTTCTCTGGCTGAATCTTCACTTGTACAAATGAGGAAACATATACAGTTTAGTGATACAGAGCGTGGGCTCTGGAGACAGCCTTCCTGGGTTCACACCCCAGCTCTGCCTCTTCCGAGGTGCATGGCTGTGAAAACCTGTTTAGCCCGACAAAGCCTCAGTCTCCTCATCTGTAAAACAGGAACAACAATAGTGCCTACTTTAAAATATTCCTGCAAACACATGTACAGCAGTCAGCACACAACCTTAAGAAACACTCAATAAATGGTAGCTCTGTGTCCCTCATCAGAGACCTTCCTTCTCCAGAGTTTGCTCTGTTGAATGGTGACCTTTCAAATCTTTCCTTTGTCCCGGGTTCAAGTCACTGGGACTGGCTTTTCATTCTGGAGGGGGCATGACATTCTGGTGATGAGATGTGGTTTGCAGATTACCTGAGCCACCCCTGCAGGATATATACAGATTGACACAAATTGCATGTGATTTCATGCAAACCCATGTGTGACCCTCCTCATTTTCTAGGTTCCCTTGGAAATACTGTTGTGAAGAACAATGCTCCCAGGCTTCACAGCCACCTGCCCATGACTCTGCATATGGCAGGATAGGGGCTGTGGGGGAAGGAAAAATAGTTTTCCCTGTACCCTTCTAGGTTCTTGACCGATACCAGCCCCCCTCACCTGTATTAAAAGACAGATTCACAAGAGAAAAAAAAAATAAACACACATTTAATAACATGCATCCATGGGACAGACCCAGGAAAACTGAGTAACCCCCCCAAATGCCACAAGCCACCGCCTCAAATATCATCTTCAGCTAAAGACAAAGGAAGGTGTTGGGGGTGGAGTGGATTCAGTTTTGGGAGGTTACCAAGCAAAGCACAGTAAGCAAGGGCAAGGTTGCTATGCAGATTGAGGTTGTTGCCTTCCCCAGCGATAAGAGTTTCTGAGATTTAGCCATCCTTTTCTTCCTGGTACAGAGAGGGAGACACCTCTACAAATGGAGATTTCCCTTGTAAATGTCAATTTCTCTTACCTGTCTGCTGTTCCTTAAAAATAATCAGCCTAAAATAATCCTTGTGCCAAAGGGCATGTTTTGGGGTGCCAAATTGTGCTTCCCTTCAGTACCTACCCTCCGGGAGCCAGGGGGCTGGGCAGGCCAGGACCAGGGCAAGAGGGCAGCAAGCTCCCTGGCCTCCAGGTACCCAGCCAAGTAGCTGGAAATGTGGCACTTGCCCTGGCCTGTTGCCTCAGACTTGGCTGCCTTGACCTCTCTGTTTGCTTTACATTTTCAGAGTGACCTAGGATTCTTCCAAGAGGCTGGAACTTAGGAGGAAGGGGGACCAGGCCCTGTTTTGCCACCTTTCAACCCCATTAATGGTATCGCAAGCAACCTTGCCAACAGAGAAGCTAGAACTGGCCCCACAGAGGATTGCTGCTCGGCATTGTCCTCCAGGGTGGGGCTGTTACCACTGCCTCCTCATCCGTGCCTTCATTTATTCATTTATTCATTCATGCATTCATTCCAAAGTATGTAGCTGCCATTTTCCTGTGCTTGGCCCTGCACTAGGTGCTGTGGGTGCTCAGCAATGAGAAAAATAGGCACGGACCTGGACTTCATGGAGCTTAAAGTCTAGTGAGGAGGGCGGAGAGAATTTATGAAGAACCACACACATGGATATGAGATTACAACTTGTAATAAACAGAAGAAAATACAGAGCAGGATGTTGTGCATGCCCACACAATCAAGTATTAGGCCAGGAAAGGACTCTTGAGGAGGTGGTGTGTAGGCTTGACCCTGAGACAGAGAAGGCACCAGCCAGGCAAACAGTGCAGGGAAGATGTGTGCAGGAGGGCTGAGGTGTGTCCCTGCCTTGGGACCAGGGCATTTCCAAGCCCTTTGCCTTGGAGGAGTCAGGCTTTCAGAGAATCAGGCTTGTTGGCTTTCACTTGTCAAACTGACTCTGCTGCCGTTGAATCTTTTCAACACCAACCCTCAGACCATGTGCATCACAGCTGGCTAGAAAACTCAGTAAAATATAGATGCCTGGTCTGCACCACCCCCCACCCCGAGACCTGGATTTAGCAGGAAGAGTGAGGTCCAAGAATTTGTGTTTTTAACAAGATCCCCAGGTGGTTCTGCCATAGGTGGTCTGCTGGTCTGTGGAGCATTCCTGGAAAATGTTGGCAGGTTAAAGTCAAATGCCTTGCATAACTGGCAAGTCTATGGTTATAGTCATTGGTCACTTGCTTCTAGGTTGCTCAACCTTAGTCCGCCAGAACCCATCATACATCACTGGAGTAATCATATCATAACACAAACCTGAGCATTCCACCTCTTTGATTAAACCCATTCTCTTTTTGCCTATTACTTTCAAAATACATCCACTTTATTTAGCAGAAATTAAATGGTTCTTTGTGCTTTTGCTTCTACCTCAACTTGTGCTCCTGCTGCTTCCCATTTATCCTTTTTCAGCCTCATACCTCAAATAGTGTTTGGTGCAGGGTAGACACTGGACAAACATTTATTTACTACTATGAAGATGATGGGTTTAAGCATGTTGTATTTCACTGAGGCCTGGTAGATTTCAAGTCATGAAAATTATATCTATGAGAGATAGAGCTGTCTTCAAATTTTGGAAGATCTATGTCATGTGAAACACTTGTTTTGAATGTCCCTAGGATCATTCAGTGGAACTCATAAGAAGTCAGATTTTGATTCCATGTAAGGAAATGTGTGCCATCTTTTTAAAGATGTAGTCATCTGCATTATAAAATGGTAAGTTCCCTGTCACCTACAGTATTCCAGATTGATTCTATGATCACTTGGTAGGCATTTGGTGAAAGTACTCAAACATGCAGTGGAATTTTGAAGAAATAACCTACCATTCTTGAAATTAGATCCTGTAGGGGAAAATGAAGGTAAAGGGGAAATGGAAAAAAAAAAATGAACTCCCCATTCCAGGGAAGTAGAGTATTGGGTTTATGTTATCATGAACACCATAAATGATGTGGAAATGTCCTGGTTCGGAACCTATGGTCAAGGAAGAATTTGAGATGTCTTCTGTGCAAAAAAGGTGGTTTTATTACAGTGCACGAACAGGACCCATGGGCAGGAAGAGCTGCACTGGGGTTGTTTTGGATGACTGATTATATACTTTCAAATTTGGAGGTTAAGGATAGCATAAGTCTCTAAGGAATTTTGGAAGCAAGGTTTCCAGGACCTTGAAGGGCCTAGCTGTTGTTAGGAAAAAATCATTTTTTCACTGTCTAGCAAACCTTAGTTATGAGACCCTTCAGATATATATCAGTAGGCCATATGCTTGGAGGATGATTGCTAACATATATATTGGGGAGTAGACATAAAGGAAGTTTCCAATGGAATTTTTATATGTTAAAGTAGACTTACAGGGTCCTGGGGGTCGGGATAATGTTAAGCCAAGATTGTCTTTTGCCCTTAGCAAAGTGTCAACATCGAGGCAGCTGAGGTCCCAGAGGAAGGTCAGTCTGCCTGTCTCAAGGATTTATAATTTATAAGGAAAGTTTTTCTTTTTCCTTTGTTTCCCACATAATAACTATATACATCATACATGGAATACCTTTTTTTCTATACTATAGAATGGACTAAAAATTAATATCCCTTATTTTTTTCTTTAGTGATCCAGTAAGTAATTTAGTCTCTTACAATGTCTATGGATTATCATTATAAACATTAATTCTCATTATAATATTGAAATGTGCAAGTGCCAGTTAAGAAAAATCTGCCAGAATTTTAGATAAATTAGCTTTTACCACTGTAACTAAAGGAGGATTCTAGAAAAAAAAAACAATTAAAAGTGTATCATGTAGAGAGACAATAACTCTCCAGATCTATTTTATTTTATTTTATTTTTTTTTTATATAAAATTCTTTTTTTTTTCTTTTTTAATATATGAAATTTACTGTCAAATTGGTTTCCATACAACACCCAGTGCTCATCCCAAAAGGTGCCCTCCTCAATACCCATCACCCACCCTGCCCTCCCTCCCACCCCCCATCAACCCTCAGTTTGTTCTCAGTTTTTAACAGTCTCTTAGGCTTTGGCTCTCTCCCACTCTAACCTCTTTTTTTTTTTTCCCTTCCCCTCCCCCATGGGTTTCTGTTATGTTTCTCAGGATCCACAGAAGAGTGAAACCATATGGTATCTGTCTTTCTCTGTATGGCTTATTTCACTTAGCATCACACTCTCCAGTTCCATCCATGTTGCTACAAAAGGCCATATTTCATTTTTTCTCATTGCCACGTAGTATTCCATTGTGTATATAAACCACAATTTCTTTATCCATTCATCAGTTGATGGACATTTAGGCTCTTTCCATAATTTGGCTATTGTTGAGAGTGCCGCTATAAACATTGGGGTACAGGTGCCCCTATGCATCAGTACTCCTGTATCCCTTGGATAAATTCCTAGCAGTGCTATTGCTGGGTCATAGGGTAGGTCTATTTTTAATTTTCTGAGGAACCTCCACACTGCTTTCCAGAGCGGCTGCACCAATTTGCATTCCCACCAACAGTGCAAGAGGGTTCCTGTTTCTCCACATCCTCTCCAGCATCTATAGTCTCCTGATTTCTTCATTTTGGCCACTCTGACTGGCGTGAGGTGGTATCTGAGTGTGGTTTTGATTTGTATTTCCCTGATAAGGAGCGACGTTGAACATCTTTTCATGTGCCTGTTGGCCATCCGGATGTCTTCTTTAGAGAAGTGTCTATTCATGTTTTCTGCCCATTTCTTCACTGGGTTATTTGTTTTTCGGGTGTGGAGTTTGATGAGCTCTTTATAGATTTTGGATACATCACAATCCCAGACTTTAGCCTCTACTACAAAGCTGTCATCATCAAGACAGCATGGTATTGGCATAAAAACAGACACATAGACCAATGGAATAGAATAGAAACCCCAGAACTAGACCCACAAACGTATGGCCAACTCATCTTTGACAAAGCAGGAAAGAACATCCAATGGAAAAAAGACAGTCTCTTTAACAAATGGTGCTGGGAGAACTGGACAGCAACATGCAGAGGGTTGAAACTAGACCACTTTCTCACACCATTCACAAAAATAAACTCAAAATGGATAAAGGACCTGAATGTGAGACAGGAAACCATCAAAACCTTAGAGGAGAAAGCAGGAAAAGACCTCTCTGACCTCAGCCGTAGCAATCTCTTACTCGGCACATCCCCAAAGGCAAGGGAATTAAAAGCAAAAGTGAATTACTGGGACCTTATGAAGATAAAAAGCTTCTGCACAGCAAAGGAAACAACCAACAAAACTAAAAGGCAACCAACGGAATGGGAAAAGATATTTGCAAATGACACATCCAGATCTATTTTAAAAAAATTTCACTGGGAGAAAGAGCCATGGCAATCTAAAGAATAACACTACAGATCAGAAAGCTCATTTGGCTGAGATTTAGCTAAAAAAAAGCTAGCAACTGCTATAAAATTAAACAATAATTTTTACAATTGATTGCCAGTAACTATTTTTCTTTTTTATTTGCACATAAAAGGAACAAGGAGACTATGGGACTGAAGAACAGAATTTTAAAAATCTTTGTCAGATATCTCTTGTCTTGTTCTTTTTATTAGGGCCACTTAGATTTTAGTCATGTGAGTAATTTTTAGTAAGACTTTTTAAAGACTTGGATGCTAACAACAACTAACAGCTCCTGATTTCAAGGATTTTCAGTATATTGTGTTTATTCAATAAGTAGAAGGCTATTGGGGAGGCATACCTTCTCAGTACTTCCTAGGGTTACTTCCTTGGGAGGAATAAGGGAATGACTGACTCTAAAAATTTTCTCCAGGCAAAAGTTGCTTGCCACTGTTTGCTTCTTCTCCTTCCACTGTTTAAAGTCTAAACTCTGCTTTGCTTAGAACTTTTCCTTTCTTTGCCCCTCTGTTTTCATTTCTTCCCCATCCCTCTTTCTTCTGCATCTCTCAGACAACATAAGATGAATAAGTGCCAGGGATCTATTGTACAGCATGATGATTATAGTTAACAGTGCTGTATTTTATACTTAAAAGTTGCTAAGAGGGTACAGCTTTAATGTTCTCACCATAACAACAGCAGCAACAAAATGGTAATTACATGAGGTGAACCTTACTGTAGTAAGCCCTTTGCAACATACACATGTATCAAGTCATCACATTGTATACCTTAAACTTATGTTTACCTTACCTAAAGGTAAGGTATAAATATGTTTATGTTTACTTATGTTACCTTACCTAAACTGACACAATGTTATGTCAGTTATATCTGGATAAAGCTGGGGGAAAATGAAAAAAATAAATCCTGGTCCCAGACAGTGAAGTGTGCTGAAAACAGCATTGGAGAAGTAGGATATGGATGTTCCAAGGCCTGATCTGTCACACCAGGAATTTCTTTAACTTATGTGGTCCTCAGTTTTATTATTTATAAAAAAAAAGGGGGATTGGATTACCTTACATTAGAGTTAGTTCTAAAATTTGACCTAAAGTAGCACACACATCATCATGCTTTCTGTGCTTCACTAGAATCATCTTCCATTTTTCAAAATTCCTCAAAGACTTTTGTTTGTTTTAAAGGGGGCCTTTGCATCTATTAAATACTGCGATCTTTGCCAACTATGTCACAAGAACCTGAGTTGTGAAGTTCTTTTTAATTAGTTTTAAACTCTGAGCGCATTTAAAATTCAACATAAATAATGCAGTAATGGTCATGGAATGGGAAAAAGTCTCCTCTGGAATCTGTTTTTATTCTTTTTTTTTTAACATTTATTTATTATTGAGAGACAGAGAGAGAACATGAGCATGGGAGGGGCAGAGAGAGGAGGAGACACAGAATCTGAAGCAGGCTCCAGGCTCTGAGCTGTCAGCACAGAACCCGATAAGGGGCTCGAACTCACAAACCGCGAGATTTTGACCCGAGCCAAAGTTGGATGCTTAACTGACTGAGCCACCCAGCACCCCTGGAATCTGTTTTTATTCTTAATATGAAATAAGTACACTAATACCTGATGGAGAGCAATGGATTAATATCTTGAAAAGAAAGAACTTCTTATCTACTCTGTACCAAGAACATTAAAGGCACTTGTGAATATTATTTCTGGTAATCCTCACAAAAACCTGTTAAGGAAGACATTTTCTTCCTACACCTCTGAAGGAACTGAAACTCAGTAAGGTTATGTAACTAGCCTAAGGTAACACACCTACTTAGAGGCAGGGCTGGGATTTGAATCCAGATTAAAACGTATATATTCACAACTAAATGCCACTAAGTTGTACACTTTAAAATGCTTAATGTTGTTATGTGACTCTTATTCAAAAGACAAAAAAGTTTTTAAATCAGAAAAAAAAGGTACAGCTCTTTCTCACTTACAGTGGGGCTATGTCCTGATAAACCTATCATAAGTTGAAAATATCATAAGAAGAAAATGCATTTAATATACCTACTCTATGGAACATGACAGCTTAGCCTAGCCTACCTTAAACATGCTCAGAACACTTACATTAGCCTACAGTTGGACAAAATCATCTAAGCAAGTATATTGTAAAATAAAGTGTCAACTATCTCATGTCATTTATTGAATACAGTAATGAAAGTGAAAAACAGAATGGCTGTAGGGTACAGAATGATGTCAGCATATGGGTTGTTCACCCTCATGATCTTGTAGCTGACTGGAAGTCCTGGGTCATTGCCATTGCCCAGCTTATGAGATAATCCACCACATATTGCTAGCTGGGGGAAAGATCAAAATTCAAAATTCAAAGTATGAGGGCACCTGAGTGGCTCAGTTGGTTGCGCATCCGACTTAGGCTCGGGTCATGATTTTGCGGTTCGTGAGTTCGAGCCCCACGTCAGGCTCTGTGCTGGCAGCTCGGAGCCTGGAGCCTGCTTTGGGTTCTGTGTCTCCCTCTCTCTCTGCTCCTCCCCTGCATGTGCTCTATCTCTCTCTATCCCTCAAAAATAAATGTCAAAATTCATAGTACGGTTTCTACTGAATGTGTATCTCTTTTGCACCATTGTAAGGTCAAAAAATCATAAGTAGAATCATTTTAAATTGGGATCAGCTGTATGGGTTTATAGTTTGTGTCAATTTGAATAACTCACAATATGATAAATCACAGTATGGTAAACTGGAAAATGCGTAGGACTCAACTCTTTGACTAGCCAGCTCTGCCTTGGAACAAGTCATTTCACACCTCCAGAATTCAGTATTCCAGCCTGTAAAGGAAGAGGTGGACTACATGGATATTTTTTAGGCATCCCTTCAGCTCTTTCAGTCTGTCCTCTTCTTAGTCTATGGCAGAACACTATGCGGTCTTTATTGCCCTCTTGTGGGTGAAAGATGAGCTGTATCACTGTATTTATACAAGATCTCAGAATATTGGCTTGTTAAAATAACAATAAACCCAAATCAAACATTGGGCATCATGCAGATAAAAAAGGCTGGATGAATGACTGTTTTGTTTTCTGCCTTCTTTTTCATCATGGTGACATAAGCTTAGACTCATAACCTTTCAAAATAAAAATAAGTACATAGTCTCATGCATTCAGGAACAAAGGACAGATCAAGTAGACATTTTTCTCTCCCCTACCCACCCTATTTTTCTATTTCATTAGAAAATTACCTTTTCAATAATCTGTCAGTGTTTTTTTTTAAAATACTGTAAACAAGGGGCACCTGGGTGGCTTAGTCGGCTAAAAGTCTGACTTTGGCTCAGGCATGATTTCTCGGTCTGTGAGTTCGAGCCCTGTGTCCGGCTCTGTGCTGACAGCTGGGAGCCTGGAGCCTTCTTCGAAATCTGTGTCTCCCTCTCTTTCTGCCTCTTCTCTGCTCTCTGTCTCTCTCTCTCAAGAATAAGTAAACATTTAAAAATACTGTAAAAAAATTAAAAGGTAAGACATATGGGAGAGGATTGCAGAAAAGCATCAGTATGGATAAGACCAAAGGTTAATACCTATAATATATAAAAAAAAAAGTTTCCAAAAATCAGTAAGAAACAAAAATGAATGTTCTCCACCCAAGTGGCTAAGGACCAGAATAAGCTATTCATTCAAGAAAAAATAAAAATGGTCAATAAATACATGACAACTATTTACACTCAAAGGATGAGGAATATGCAAATCAAAACACGAGACCACTTTTCATCCATCAAATTGAGTAAATGTGGTTTGAAAGGAAGATAATACTCCATGAGTGATGGAGTGTTTAGGAAAATAGGCCTCCTCTTATTCTACTGGTATTTATGTAATTTGGGACAACTTTCTAGACAGTAATTTACCAATATATATTAAAAGCCATATAAATATTCACAATCAGAATTTTTACTTATAGAAAACAAAGAGAGGAGCGCCTGAGTGGCTCAGTGGGTTGAGCCTCTGACTCTTGATTTCGGCTCAGGTCATGATCCCAGGGTCATGAGATGGAGCCCTGCATTGGGCTCCATGCTGGCCATGGAGCCTGCTTAGTATTCTCTCTCTCTCTCTCTCTCTCTCTCTCTGTCTCTCTGTCCCTCTCTCTCTCCCCCTCTGATCCTCTCTCCAGCTCATGTCTGAGCTCTTTCTCTCTAAGATAAATTTTAAAAATTATTTTAAAAATTATAAAAAAGAAAGAGAGATGTTAATTAAGATTAATATTAGGGACATTCACTGCTGTTTCATAAAAGGAGAGAGTTGGGAAACAATCTAAATGCCTAGCAATAAGTGTTTGAGTACCTATATCACGGAAAATCCTTCAATAGAATATTATGCAAGCATTAAATACAGTTCCTATCTCTCTGTCTCTCTAAATAAATAAATAAACAAAAAAAAACCACATTGGTTTTGGCTCAGGTCATGATCTCATGGTTGGTGAGTTCAAGCTCCGCATCAGATTTTATGCTGATGGCGTGAAGCCTGCTTGGGATTCTTTCTCGCCACCCCCCCCCCCCCCCGCCGCCCCTCTCCTGCTCACTCTCTCTGTCTCTCTAAATAAATAAACTTTAAAACTTAGCAAAAAATAAACACAGTTCCTAGAAGAATACAGGAAGACTTAGAGGAAAGTTCAGTATATATATAATGAAAGATTATAATCAGTGTGTGTAGTATTATATCAATTTTCTTTACTATATAAATATATTAATGGGGCTCCTGGGTGGCTCAGTTGGTTAAGTGTCTGACTCTTGATTTTGGCTCAGGTCATGATCTTATAACTCGTGAGCTTGAGCCCTGTGTCAGGCTCAGGGCTAATAACTCGGAGCCTGCTTGAGATTCTCTCCCTTGCTCTCTGCCTCTCTGCTTGCACACACACTCTCTCTCTCAAATAAATAAACTTAAAAATAAATAAATAAATAAAATACATAATTAAAATCTGGTTATCTCAGAGTATTAGAAGTACAGATAACTTTTATTTTCTTTGTCTTGCTTTTCTGTTTCTTTAGTTCTTTAGTTTGATTTGTTTTGATTTATTTATTTATTTATTTATTTATTTTACCATGGATGTATATAACTTTTATAACCAGAAAAAAAAAACTAAAGACAAGGTTTTAAAGTGCTTACTGGTGACACTGTTTTCTCGTTGGGAACAAATGGAATAAGAGATGATTGAAAGTTTATACCAATACTTGTTCATCTATCAGCAGACTTGATATTGAGCAATATATTACAGAACATACCCTTGGATATGCTGTTTTTAAGACTGCCAGGAACAATAAAAGAGGAAAAAGAAGAGATAAACCTATCGCTTGTTTCCTAATGAATGCACCACAAGAAGGCATGATTTGTATTTTTATTCTAATCAATACAGCTAATGCTGAATTAAGAGGTATTTCTTTCACTATAGCAGCATTTCTCAATACCTTTTTATCAATCAGTTAAGTAGAAGATGCACAGCTTGGTTTGTCTGAATAAAATTCAGGGGTGCTAGAGTTACACTCATTACACATTTACCCATAATTAATAAAGCATGAAAGGAATTGAGAGATTAGTAAAAAATACACATAGTTGCACTCACAAAACTCACCATTTAAAAAAGCACTTAAACGGGGCGCCTCGGTGGCTCAGTCGGTTGAGTGTCCGACTTTGGCTCAGGTCATGATTTCACAGTCTGTGAGTTCCAGCCCTGCATTGGGCTCTGTGCTGACAGCTCAGAGCCTGGAGCCTGCTTCAGATTCTGTGTCTCCCTCTCTCTCTGCCCCTCCCCTGCTCATGCTCTGTCTCTCTCTGTCTCAAAAATAAATAAAAACATTTAAACAAATTTTAAAAAGCACTTGAATATGGCTGAATCAAAATTCTTTGTATTGCTTTAGAGAAGACCAAAACAATTTATAAAGACACATAGTTCACTGCAGCAGTTCCTCCATGACTAAAAATGGCAATTTCTTCACATCTTGAGTTGTGAAGATGCTATTCTCACTGGGAAAGCACTTTAGTAACCCTTAACCTCCTCAAAAACACCTCACACAAACATCACCACCTCCACCAGAAAATTAAGACTCAGATCCTTGCTCAACATTTTTGGAAACATATCAATAAAGGGACATTTAATAATTTCTTTAATTCTTGGGGCACCTGGGTGGCTCGGTCAGTTAAGCGTCCTACTTTTGGTTTCAGCTCAGGTCATGATCTCAAATTTTGTGAGATCGCGCCCGTGCTGGTCTCTGCACTAATAGCACGAAGCCTGCTTGGGATTCTCTCCCTCCCCCTCTCTCTGCCCCTCTCCCACGTGTGTGCTCCCGGTACTCTCACTCAAAATAAACATTTAAAAAAGTAACTTCTTTCATTCTTGAAAGATACCTAACTTCTATCATTATCCCTTCCTTCTCTTAAAGAGAAAGGAGTAAAGAATGAGGGCTTCATTGGTGATGGTAACTTGAAAAAACTTAAAAGAAAAAAAAAACCCTCAGGAGGTGATGGTTATGTTAATTAGCTTGATATCAGTGATGATTTCACAGTGTATATGTATATCAAATCATCAAGTTGAGCACCTTGAATATATATAATTTGTATTCATCAATTATACTTTGATAAAGCCACGGGGCAAAAACGACCAGTTTTGAAAAAAATATATTAACATTTTATCAAAAGGTGTATCACAGTTTACCTGCCCTTAAATCAAGGGTAAGAAAAGCACTCCACTGTAATGAATCTTACATCTCCATAGCAAGGAGAGAAAAAAAGTGAAATGCTTATCTGGATCGCTGATGTATAAAAAAATAAAATAAAAAATAAAAAGTTGTAGTTACAACTACTTCATGTAGTTCAAATCAAAGTAAAGATGCCTGCCCCAACTCCCATCCTGACCTTACTCAAAACACTGCCTTGATTTTCCAGCGTTTTTTTTAATTTTTAAATTAAATAGTAAAACTGAAGAGAAACCCATCTATCCTACACCCTCCACTTCCTGGAAGGATCATAGCCAAACTATTTCCAAAAAATGAGGATCTATACTCTTTGTTAAGACATCCAGAGATGGAGATTTCCCACTGGGTTATGAATTAGGCAGAAAAACAGCAAAGACAGAAAGCTAATATTTTGCTTTCAAAATATCAGTTTTGAATGAGCAAATCCTTTTAAAGAGACTTATAAGTCTATGATCTTCTATAGTCTAAAGGCTGCATTATTATAGCCTAATCAGAAGGATTGTAGGTGCTGTATTTGAAGCATGGTCTAATAATTTGTTAAATTATTATCCTCAGAGATGAAACAGTACATGTAGCGCCCCCCCCAAAAAAAAGTTTTTTCCCCTGTGATTTCAATTGCCCAAAGTTCTTATAGGCAAAAATAGAGGAAGGGGAGAAGAAGCCTAAATCTGTGACAGATGGAATCAATGTAATGAACTTATGTGCTCTTGAGAGATGTGTGTCCATAATTTAAAAGTCACCACTATGGATATTTCAAGTCATTTGATGCTAATGCAAGTATCTTCAAAGTCCAATATGTGAGAAGCAAGAGAACAGAGTTATTTAACAAAATTATCCTTTGTTTTCTGATTTGTCTCACCTATATTTTTGTGTTTTCCTAAGATCTGGACAGCATATCAGGCAAGAAAATAAAGGGAATATGTATATTCTGTCTATATTTTGTGATGGTTTTTAACATTTGCTTTAAATTATAAAGAAGAGATAAAGTGGAGAGTCAAGATCCAATTTCCAGTCTCAACGCTCTCTCTTCATGCATTAAAAAGTGGCATAAAATAGGGGCGCCTAGGTGGCTCAATCCGTTAAGCCTCCGACTTCAGCTCAGGTCATAATCTCGCAGTCCCTGAGTTCGAGCCCATGTGGCTGCTTGGAGTACCTTGGTGAAAAAATGATCCAGAGGCCACATGTAGTGCAGTCTCAGAGAGTGATTTGATTGACAGGTACTGTCTGTCATGCCAACCAGTTTCTCAAAAAGAGAAAGGGAGGGGGGAAAAAAGCACAAATACTGTATACTGGTTATTCAAAATGCGTTTTTTATTCGCTTTAACACAGATGATTTTTTTTACAGTTGAAACAAAATTTCTGATACACAATTTTCAGGTTTTAACAGCACCTACGAGGAGAGGATTGTGGAATACCTCAAGGTAAAATAGAGATGGCTGAGGCAGGCACAAATTAACCTGAAATTCATCAATCCACTTGAAGACATATGGAATCTGAGGCCCCCTGAATGTTAGCCTAATACATGACAATAAACTAAAAATTTTTCTGTATGATGTTTTAATGGACTATTGAAAAAGAGTATAGTTCCAATTAGAAATATTCAAAAAATCCAGTCTTAATTTTAAAAAACATTCTGAAAATACAGCACTGCACATTCTAGTGTACACAATTTCTAAGCCTATATGCACAGTTCCTGGTACTCACAGATTTCAGCCTTTGGTGTTTGATAATTTTACCCAAACTGTATGTCAGCACCCCACTGAGTGTTACTCACCAAAAATGCCACTGTTTTTATCACTTAGTGTTAACTGATTTTATTAACATATTGTGTAGTGATTTGGCAGAAGAAAATTGGTATGGCTAAGAGGAAAGGGGCTTCAGATGACCTGTCAATAAAATTAACACTTGCCTTGGTTAGACAGGAGGTCTATGAATAGAATACCCACATAATTTTTTTTTTACTTAAATGACCACATGCCATTCTAATAGTGACAAGTACTTTTGTGAGTGGATGAAGGTCTTTACATAAGCCTGAGATCTACAAATAGAAACTATTATAAGCAAAGTGCAAGTAGAAAGAGAAGGCCCCAGGTCTCATGCACTTAAAAACAATTAGCATTTAACAGTTCTGATGTACAGATTTTCACCCTAACATAATTGTAGCAAAACAATCATATAACTTGGAAATCAGTGTGGCTGGCTATAGGCATAGGCAGGATAGGGACCATTACTTAAGAGCTGTGGGGTCCCAGTTCTGCTTTGGATTTCTGGTCTCAAAATTACTTGGACAAAGGGGTCACGACTATATTTAAATTGGAAATATTGAATATGAATGGGTTGAAATACCATATTCCACTTGTCTGTGTAGCCCAAAATTCCCAGAGCTCTTAAAGTACATAAGGTCCCATGTGTAAGGCTGATTCCATATGTGGTGACAATGGAGAGTTCTAGGTTGTATTCCTGTAAAAGCTTCTGCTTCCTCCCCAGCCTACATGTCTTTTGGGGGGTCATTTCTAACTTTCCCTTACTACCTTGGGTCACTATTTTTATCATAGATGTTCTAAAAGTACAGATTAAAAACTGTGCAGGACAAACAGATCTTAGACTGCAAGACAACAAGAACTAGACTGCATATCTATAATACAGTATTTAGAGCTGGAAGGGACCTTAAACCAAACATCTAGCCAGTACAGAAAATATTTTTATGGTATTTTAACAGATGGTCATCTAGTATCTTCTTGAATATTTTCATTGGAAGGGAGTTCACTATTAAGGCAGTCCATTCCACTGTGGGACAACTCTGTGAGAAATTCATTCCATCACTGGTTAAAGTCGGCTCTCTTGTTACTTTCAACATCCTAGTTTGTCAAGCTGAACTTACAGTGAAACATACAAGATATTAGTTCCTTCTACAATCAGTATTTGAGTTAAGGAACCTTGTGAGAAAAGCTCATTACCCATCCACTCCCCACTCTTTTCTGAAGGTTTCTCTGAGAACAGAGCATGGTGGACCAAAGGACCATCAAAATTATCAGCAGACAGTACTGCATCCAAAGTCATATACTAAGCAGCATTGCTAAATTGATAAGAGGTTGTCAGAGAAGCAACATCCCTATGCAGCAAAAGGAGACTTATGAAGTAAAAGCAGACCAACCATTTATTTGCAAGAGTGGTGGGCATATTTAAGCATAATCCATTCACTAGTACCATGTTACTTCAAACACAAAGAGTATAATCAAGTTCCAGTGCCATCAGTGTATCTCTTATTGATATACTTTTTGAAAAGCCCACATGGTAACAAATCACATATAAGGACTTAAACAAGGCAGTGTACATCATTATACTCTTACAATACAAATTATTACAACCTTTTTATAATTTAAGCTTAGGACATCCTTGTTTGCATTATTATTTTTTCATTGTGACACAGCTCAAGAGTCTTATTTTTTTTCCTGTGGCAGAAATGTCAGAAACTGCTTGCCAAGAGTTCATGGTGACATTTGTTAGTTGACTAATGGAATACTTTAAGGGACAGCTGTAGCTCTTTAACTCCTTCATGCTATTGGGTTCTAAGTTTAAATTGCAATTTGAAAAATACTTAAATCTCTCAGGACCAAAGCTTTCTGAAATGCCCTCATACACACAAGAAGGAAACAGAAGAAATCACAAAAAATACACTTGGCTTGACAAAGCTTTTTTTTTTTTTTTAAATCACTCTACAACCTCAATTTGAAAGGCTCTGACATACAACCACAACCTTCTATCTTACCCTTTTACGTGTGCGTGCACTCTTAGAGGGGCATAGTTATTTTGACACTATTGACTGAACAATTTGGGGCACACTTTTAAAAGGCTTCCTACTTTTAACAGCATGAAGATCCTGCTTTGGAGCCACTGTTCAAGTCAATAGTGTGACCTAACATGCAATGTTCCAGCTGTTCCTCTACAGCCAACACCTGCCTGACAGCTTCTTCAAAGGCCACTGTCACATTAGTATCATCTTTGGCACTTGTTTCTAGATAAGGGTAATCCCCATTCTCCATGCACCAGGTTTGTGCCTCCTCAGTAGTCACTTGCCTATCCTCTTTGTCTACCTTGTTACCAAGAACTACAAAGGGGAAGTGCTCAGGGTCTTTCACATCAGCATAGTAGATGAATTCTTTCTGCCAGTTACCAAGGTTCTCAAAGCTCTGCCGGTCATCCACGCTGAAGGTCAAGAGGCAGCAGTCTGCTCCCCTGTAGAAGGGTGTCCTAAGGCTCTTGAAACGCTCCTGCCCTGCAGTGTCCCAGATCTGGAGAGTTACAAAACGTCCATCTACCTCCAGATCTCGATTTAAGAACTCTACCCCTATGGTGTGAAAAGCCTGGGAGTCAAATTTATTGGTTACATAACGGTTCATAAGTGAGCTTTTCCCAACTCCACCATCACCCAAGAGAATAACCTTTAAGAGCAAGGATTTCCCACTCATTGTTGCAGCACCAGATGGGGAGGAGTTTATAACCAAAAGAACCTGAAAATAAAAGAAAAAGTAGGAGGTAAAACAGTTAAACCTGGAACTGAAATCAACTTTATAGTAAAATTTTCTGAATTATATGACCTAATAATTTAACCTCTCTTGATTCATGCTAACTATATTATATAGTACAACAGAAGGAATAAAATTCTTTTTGCATACAAGGGAAAAAAGGTCTTGTTTTTCTGAGGTCTTTTGCCTGTGCCAGGAAAATGGCTGAATGCCATGGGTAAATGGACTAGCAGATGGTGCTATAATTTGGTTCAGTTCTGACCCTATTCTAGGGGAGAGAGCACAGAACAGGAATATCACTCAAATGTGTAATCATATTATTAGCTTCCAGTTTGGACAGGTCCAAACAAGAGGCAAACAGTATGAAATTGATTTGGAGTTTGAAGTCTGTTCATGATGGACCCAAGAATTATTGAGGAGAGAAAGATGCATAAGCTGAAATTTTAATTCCGTCAGTAGAGTTTGGGGATACAATCAGACCTTGGAGGAGAGATAAAGGTCGAGTTTCTTCAGGAATTTGCCTTATTATACTTGCATTGATACAGATACCCTCACAAGTAAAGGATCTTCCATAATCTTTTCTTGATTGTTGGCTGGTATCATTATAGCGGCTATCATTTAGGAAGAAAATCTTGAATAGCTTATTAATTTTGTATGTAGGTTCTAATACCATAATAGCACCAATGAAAATATGCTGTAAACTTTAAATTGCTAATAATTATACAGTACCCTTCTTGTTACCTCAGCAACATGTCTGTACATGGGATATCTAGAATGCATCGTAACATAAAAAGATCAAATTTTACTGAACAATTAACCTGTACTAGATTTTGTTAAGTACTTTCACACTAGGTCTAGTGTGGGAACACAACAATGATGATGTTAATTGGGTGTTATTTATGCAAGAGACCCAAAGAGATGAAAACTAAATACTAATCAAAAGAGCACATGCAAAAGAACTTCTGGAAGTGCACACATTTGAAATGTAATTTTAAAAAGCCCAGTATTCCTTACTATTATGTTGGTGCATGTATAATAATTATATATTTTTTATAAATATTCATTTTTAAGAGATCAAACGAAAAAATATATATACCTACCCAGTCGGGTCTTTGTCACAATTTTAGTCTTTTCTTTTCCTTGTTCTTGTTTTGTTCTTTCTTCTCAGGGTTCTAGAAAACAGATTGGGAAGGATTATTTTTAAAAATCTATAATAAAACAAAGTTAAGGCTCTATATAAATATATTCAAGTCAGGAAAAAAACAGAGCAATCTCAACTTACCTACAGAGGATGCTTTTCAGAAATATACTTAAGAGTTCAACATGCTACAAATATTTCACATGGACAAAATAACATTATTGCAAAAACTTTAATTTGTCCTAACAAGTGTACGTTAGGGGCACCTGGGTGGCTCAGTCGGTTGAGCATCCAGCTCTTGATTTTGGCTCAGGTCATGATCTCAGGGTTCGTGGGTTTGAGTCCTGTGTTGGGCTCTGTGCTGACAGTGCGGAGTCCGCTTGGGATTCTCTCTCTCCTCTCTCAGCCCCTCCCCTGCTTGCTCTCTCTCTGTCTCTCTCTCAAAAACAAACAAACTTAAAAAAACCCAAGTGTATTTAATGTGATTTTAAAAGTTTTATATTGTCTCTCCATTGAACTCTTCATTGAAAGTAAAGGTAAAGAAAGAAGATGATATTCACAATAGATGTTATTCAGGAAAGGGAAAGCACAGAGGAGTCTAAGATGTGTTGAAATTCTAAGTCAGAGATGAAATTCCTTTCCTTTATATCTACCAATGTTCCCATCTCCAAGAAAGTTATTAATGCATTCACCAATCTGCCTCAAGGCTGTCTATGCAATTGATTCCAGAATATCAGAGAAGAAATAATTATGTTTGGGGATTCCCTGTTTATAATATATTCTCTTGGCTAATTATTTTCCTTATTAATTTTGATCATCTGTCTTGAACACAGGTTTTAGTATTTAGCTGGCTTTATTATATTCAAACACAACTTCATTTAACATAATAGTTAATTATGGCAAGAGTGTTATCTAAGCAGTATCAAGAGTGCTGGTCTAAAGAGAAAAAACAGTTCTTAGATTTTTTGAGTGTTCTTTCTTACTGAGGAATAAAGAAGATTTTAAGAAATCTCTATTGCTTGATAATCTCATGCTATTTTTTAAAGTATAGATAAATCATATAATAAGGGATTCATTAGAGACCTAAATCAGTAATTATGAATTTAAATAATGGTTTATATCCTTCTTGGTTTATATCTACTCTAAAAAACTTTCAAGTTTTCTACAATTACTGATTTTTGTTCTCTTTTTTCCTGCCTTCAAACTTCTGTCTTCGGAACTAGCTCAAGTAACAAATATTTCTTTAAATGGAGATGAAACAAGCATTATCACATTTGTTTAGTTTTTATACTGGTCTATAGGATAATTTTACAGGATACTCACTTAAAAAAGGAACAGAGGAAGTACAAACTTGGGTAACAGTACTGATAGTATTAAGGGTCAGTGCCAAAAGAGCTTCCTCAAGTTCCTAGCAAACAGGTGTTCACATCATTAAACTCACTAACTCTATTTTCCCAGCTGTGGATAAACTCAAATGATGGGTCAAGGACTGAGTATTGTGGAAACCAAACACTCAGCTCCAGGAATAATGATGAAGTATTAAGAACTATCTGAGATAATGCTGCAATTGCTTGTGCATTCCCTTTTGGTCATTTACACATATAACTTCCAGGCACATAGGGTCTATACCAGGGAAAAGGGAGGAAAAGCAATGTAGTTCAGTGTCAAGTGCACTACAGGATACAAGAGTCTTCATCACTACATTTATTTTACGAACTTGAGCAGGTTATTTAATTTTGCTGTGTTTCAATAACTTCCTATATAAATATACACTTGATAATAACTGCCCTACTTTACTCACAGGATTGTGGGGGAAATGAATAACTTATGAAGTCTGCAAAGATTTGTAAGCATTTACTGAAATTTTTGGTTTGAGATTTTTGTTCCTTTTGCTCTTCCACCTCCTTTCATTCACTGTTGGGGGCCTTGTGAGTCACTATTAACCCTTCTCAGAAAAGATCAGCCAGTAGGAGGATAACAATTCTTCTTTTTCTCTTTCTTCAATATCTGAGAAGGCCTTGTTCCCCAACAATTTTGAGCATCTGCATATACCAACAGAATCTCAGCATTGGAGGGACCTTAAGGGTCTTCTGGTCTAATATTGCTACTGATGCTTGAGAAAACATTTGAGTGCTTATTGTGTTCTGTGACCTTACAAAGGTAACCCTCCACTCTCCTCTACTTCCTCCAACTCCCATTTGTTTGCTGAAGGTAGAAGTGAATACATGTCTTCTTGCCTTTAGTCACTAAATCCTGTGGACTTTTCCTTGGAATATCCTTTTTAAGTCCTCTGCTAACATCCTCATTTTGGCCCACATCTTCCTTGCTCTAATATGTTATGAAACCTTCCTGGCTCTTCTCTCCCTGTCTTGGGTTTACAAATTAACATATAAGCTTCAGATCTCATGGTTTATAGTTGAAATGATATTATTATACTGCCTTATTTTGTCAAATACCCTTTTTTCCCTAAGTATGTCTTTCCTACACAACCAAATTTAAATTCCTGGAAGGTAAGTCCCTTGTTTGCATATGTCTTTGAAGCCCCTCCAGCATGCAGCAAGCACCAGGGTCCTTCACATGGATAATCAATACTAATTAGGTGGGTGCCCAAAACTAATGCCTCTGAATTGATGCCAAGGAACAAGAGATCTGCAGTTCTGTAATATGTCCAAATACTATTATTTATTTGTGACTAAAGAGAAGTTATGGACTTATCTGGATCACTTTCTAGATGGAACTTAACAGGAATTTCACCTGTTGAAAGCCAGTGGAAATGCTCCAGTTTCCCTCCCTGTCCCCCTACATTTTTAAAATAAATATATAAATTTCTGCATCCCCACCAAATACAAGAGCAGTGTAACTGTCTCCACATGTTTTCTTTGGATGCTAGCATCCCCATCATCATCATCATTTGAAACTAAGTGTGATATCCTTTAGTACGTACTCAAAAAGATCTAGCACAGTATAAAAGCAAACCAAATTTTTTCCTCTCCCAGAATATGCCAAATTTAAGTCAAAACTTAAAAGAAGATAGCAATAAGTAGGCAGTGAAATTCTTTGATAACCCTAAGTATATTTAACAGGAAAGTCTGATCCCACATGCATTCTGTACGGGTCCCATATCAGGTGAGGATTTTGACTCAAATGTTAATATGAATTTGGTCCTCTTCAGAGACAGATCTGCCTGTAAACAATTCAAACATCCTAGAAATGCAATTCCCCTTTCTTATCCCACTTCCCGCAATTAACAAGAATTTTCTAAGAATAGTATACTCACTTTTTCCCCCACTTAAGGTCTAAGTCCCAGACAAGAAGGTAAATTAGAAATTCACACAACTGATACTTCCTAGTTTTTTCTGTTCTTCAACACACTTGAAACCACATCCACACAGCTTATTAAAATTATTGTATTTAGTTGGGAATGCTTGGGGTTGGGGAGAGGTGCAGAAGGAGGCAGTACAATGACGAGAAAGAGGCTGAACTTTTGAAAATAGTACATTTTAGTATGATGATGGAGAGAAGAGAAATGAAAAAACAAATTGGCTATGTCAGTTCAGTTGCCATGTGTGGAATGATGCTCAAATCCACAGTGCAGATTGTTTGGGAGCAAGTGTTGAGAGGGATGTGGTACTGCAGGGCTGGAGGTGGAGGAAGAGCATCAGGGGAGAGCTAGGCAGTGGATGAGAGTGGCCCTGGTGACAATCTGCACAAGGGAGGAGCCATGGTTAAAGCTATAGGGAAAGCCCATCTTGTGGTGACACACTGGTTGGGCTACTCAACTCACTGTTGATTCCTGACACAATATTTGGAAATTAAGCACTGGAGAATTGGGCAGGGCTTTAACTTATGTAAAAATCAATACAAATAAGAAATGATTGCATCTTTGAGACCTTCTACCTTAAATGGTATATAGGTTGTTGCCAGTACAACCTGATGCTTGTTGGTGGGGGTGGGGTGGGTTCTGTAGTGGGGAAGCCCTCTGACACACTGGATTCATCTTGTAGAGCGAACAAGTTACCGGCTGCATCCCTACTCTGAGTCCAAATGTCACAGCTGTCATGCCACTGAAACGCTATTCCCACATTTATGCCCATATTTATATCCTGTATGCCATCAGAAGGGTTCAATGTGGAATTTCACCTCTAACTTTTCACTCCTCACAATGACAGCTCTAGGGCTATGAGCCCGAAGGCACACTAGGTAGCAATTTGGCACTGTTCCGAGGCCACTTATTCCCAAGTAGACTGCCGGGAGACAGGTAGGTGATGTTTGGGTGACATTAAGTGAGCAGGGTACAGAGAAAAGAAGCTTACTTAGGAGACCAGGAATGCGGTCATCTCTACAACAGGGTCACTGTTAGCATTGGGAATCTAGAAAGTGAGATGTTACGCACAGTTCCAACTACCTCGGATCCACGTCGTCTCACCTCACCCCCATCGCTCAGAACGCGCGTCTGTGGCGCATGCGCACTGAGCCACACCCGCTCCCCACGGAGCCCTGCGTATATCTGCCGGGCTTTGGCAGCCTCTCCAAATTACTCAGCAACGCCTCACTCCACCGTCACCTACCCCCACAGCTCCGACCCCTGCAGCGCCTAGGCCTCTTTCCCAAGGTGCAAATGCCCCCGGAATCACCCAGACCTGCCTTTCTCCCTCTTCCCACAGGCCCCCTACCTCCCGGCCTCCAGCGTCCGCGGCCGCTAGCCCCTCTCCCTGCCCACGCACCGGCATCTTACCCAATACAATGGGAGAGAGACGGGAAGAGGCCGCGGGTGCCAGGCAGGTCAGCTTTGCGTGCCGGCAGTCCGACTCCTCAGCGACACGGTCACCGTTCCTGCTGCCTCCTCCTCGCTGGGGCAGCAAGAGCAGCTCAGACAGACCTCAGTGGCCTGACAGCTGCCGCTCGCGCCCGGCACTGCCGCCGCGCAGCGTCTCGCGCCCGCGCCCGCGCCCGCCAGGGGAGGGGGCGGGGCCCGCGCCGCCTCCTCGTGCCCCTTTCTAGGAGCTGGAGACCCAGCATAGCCGCCTTCCGCCATCGCGTGTTGAGAGGGCTCCTTGGCTCGCTCGTTTTTCTCTCATGTTTATGGTCAAGCCCTGGCCTCCCTTGTCCTCTCCTCCTCCCCTCGCCGATTAGTAGGCACAATGACAATGGACCGTCAAATATTGCTCTCCCACTCAGCTCCTCTGCAGCCTGGGGCCACGCCACATTTCCTGTAATTACCCTTCAACTTATCTCATTTACCTTTCCTCCATACCTTCTACTTCTGCAGAAGATAGCACATAACATCCTCTGGTTTCAAATAATGCAGGGAAATACGTGATCACAACGCATTACTAGGCCCTCTAGCTGAGCACTGCTCATGAAATTCTCTTGGCAATCCAAAGGGAAAGGTTCATATTGGTAGTTAAGGCATAGAAGACACACTGCCCTTTATCTTTAACAGTTACCTTTCTAGACGGCCACACAGAGAGTACTACCTGAGGTTTGTGGAAATGCTGGGGTAGAACACAATGTTCCAGTTGTGCCTAGCCACCCAGCCAGTCCCTTCTTATCTTCTGTGGTCCTCTGGTACCTACAACTATTTTGTGATTGTTTCCCTTGAAACCAAAAGAGGATGGAGCTCCTGAGGTCAATTAGCCTGCACTCCAACTCTCTGTCAGGCAGATCCATCTCAGAAGCTTCCCTGATGTATAAGGACCTGTACCTGTGTGGCACTACCCCTCACTCACCATATGCCCCCTCAGGGCTCTCACACATGCTCTCCCTCCATTTGGGCCATTGTCTATCTCTTCACAAATCAACAACTCAATCAATCCCACAGGCACCAGCTTAAATGTCACTTCCTCAGGGTAAACTTTCTCAATATCTTCAGAATAGAGAAAGTGTCCCGATTTATTTTCTTGTGGCCTCCTGTAGTCTGCTGTACTTTTCCTTCATAATAGTATCCATTTATGATGAGATATTTAAATGTATGGCTATTTGATTGACAACTGCCTTCCTCCACTAAACTATATTTTACCGTAAAGTCAAGGATTGTGTTTGTTTAGACTTACCATCATATCTCAGAGCCTAGGTCAATGTTTATTACACAGGACATGCTTGAAGAATATTTGTTTAATATTGATTAATGTTATATCATCAACAATTATTATTTGAAAACAAAATGAATGGATCTAATTGAATAAACTAGTCCTGCCCCCCACAAACATCCTAAAACACACTTCTGATAAAGAGATGTACTTAATCCTCCAAATCAATTTTTTACTCACACATTCCTATCTGTAATAAAAAAAAAAATTCTTCAGGCATTGTATGCAATCCAAGTTGGTTTTTCTTTTTATCACAATTGATTTAGCTATTTGTGAGAATAGACTTTAGAACCACCTTGTCAGCTGCTAAAAAATAAACTGGTGGTATTTTTATTGTACCAAATATATAGCTCATTTCGGGGAGGATTGACATTTAACAAATATTAAATGTCCTGATCCATGTACATGAAGCCTTTCCATTTATTTAGGTACTCCTTAGTTTGTTTCAGCAATGCTTTATAATATTCATTGAACAGATGTTATGCACATTTAAAAAATTTATCCCTAAGAGTTTATGCTTTGGAAAGCTATTATAAGTGGTATTTTTTTAAATTTTTTTTAATGTTTATTTATTTTTGAGACAGAGACAGAGCATGAACAGGGGAGGGTCAGAGAGAGAGGGAGACACAGAATCTGAAGCAGGCTCCAGGCTCTGAGCTGTCAGCACAGAGCCCGACGCGGGGCTCGAACTCAGGGACTGTGAGATCATGACCTGAGCCTAAGTCGGACGCTTAACCGACTGAGCCACCCAGGTGCCCCGGTATTTTTTTTTTTAATTCCAAATGTTTATTATTTTCCAAAGTGGCTATATAGTGTCATATTCTACATATGTAGACATACAATTGATTTTTGTATGTTGACCTTCATCCTGCAGCTTTCCTAACTTATTAGTTCTTATAGCTTTTTTTGTTGTTGTAGATTCTGTCTGTAGTTTTTACTACATAAAATTGTCATGTTGTTTATGGAAAATAAAAAATTTTACTTCTTCCTTTTCATTGAAAAATCTTTTGAGCATGGCCCCAATATATGTATATGTATTTATAGATTATATACATTGACTACTATGCATATATACTTTATACATTGTATTATATATATATTATAATGCATATACATTATAATGCATATACATTATAATGCATATACATTAAAGATACTCCAACATAGAATGTGGCCTGGGTGGCTCAGTTGGTTGAGCATCTGACACTTGAGTTCAGCTCAGGTCATAATCCCAAGGTTGTGGGATCGGTCCCTGTGTCAGGCTCCATGCATGGAGCCTGCATAGGATCTCCTCTCTCGCGCTCTCCCTCCCTCTCTCTCTCTCTCTCTCCCTCTGCCCCTCTCCTGTGCAATCTCTCTCACTCTCTAAAATAAAAAATACGCCAACACAGAAATTTAAAAAGAATGACAAGAAAAATATGCTGACCTCTCAATGTTTTCTTTCTGCACGCCAGTGAATTGTTTTGTGAACTGCTCAAAATAGCAGTTCTTCATATTAGAGTCTCTCATCTTGAAGTGAATTTAGACTCTTTTTTCCTTTTCTCATAGGTGCTATTTTCCAACAGTTTAATAATCTCTGAGAATTCTCCAAACTTACCTTCAAGTTTTAAGGAATTTTTAATTTCTAGTCTTGGGCACTCAGTTCTGTAGCTCATACTGCTGAAGGCATTACATATTTGCAGAATGTGGGAACCCCTGGTAGTAAATGAAAACCTATGTTAGTCCAAACACTCCTAACTACAAATCCTATATTAAAAGAATATTTAAAGCTCATTTGAAAAGCAACTACCATTCACATAGAATAGAATCAATGCAAAAAATTAAAAATAGAACTACCCTACAACCCAGCAATTGCACTACTAGGCATTTATCCATGGGATACAGGTGTGCTGTTTAAAAGGAACACATGCACCCCCATGTTTATAGCAGCACTATCAACAATAGCCAAAGTATGGAAAGAGCCCAAATGTCCATCGATGGATGAATGGATAAAGATGTCATATATATATATATATATATATATATATATATATATATATATATACACACACAATGGAGTATTACTCGGCAATCAGAAAGAATGAAATCTTGCCATTTGCAACTATGTGGATGGAACTGGAGGGTATTATGCTAAGTGAAATTAGTTAGAGAAAGACAAAAATCATATGATTTCACTCATATGAGGACTTTAAGAGACAAAACAGATGAACATAAGGGAAGGGAAACAAAAATAATATAAAAACAGGGAGGACGACAAAACAGAAGAAACCCATAAATATGGAGAACAAACTGAAGGTTATTGGAGGGATTGTGGGAGGGGGGATGGGCTAAATGGGTAAGGGGGATTAAGGAATCTACTCCTGAAATCATTGT
This sequence comes from Panthera pardus, assembly GCF_024362965.1. Taxonomy (NCBI): domain Eukaryota; kingdom Metazoa; phylum Chordata; class Mammalia; order Carnivora; family Felidae; genus Panthera; species Panthera pardus. The sequence continues at coordinate 43,495,520 of NW_026526843.1, read as the reverse complement.
TGCACTATATGCTAACTAATTTGAATGTAAATTTTAAAAAATAAAAAAATAAAATAAAAAAAATAGAAGCTATGCGACTACCATTACTTGATGAGGAAACAACACAAAGTGGGAAGCTTAAAGTGTCAAAGTAACTGCATTAGGTGGTTTTGTGGCTCTCAGACTGGACTATTCCAAATAACCCATCATTGAGGTCGGTGAAACCATGCCTTCCATGACTAATGCTTCCATGCATAATGAAATAATTTAATCCTATCTTTGTGACACAGTTACACACACACACACACACACACACACACACACACACATCACTTTTCTACCAAAAATAGAATCATAGTGTGGTCAGTGTATAGGAAGCTAAACCAGAATTGTCCTCAGATACTGGAGAAAGGGTTACTTTTGTAGAGTGACACACACATGCAAAAATCAGCATTCAATGTATGGAATTTATTATCTCCAAAAGCCCCCAATCTTGATTTAGTTTTAAATACATTGACCTGGGCTTAAAGAAGACACAATTGGAATGTGATTAATGTAAAAGAAAAACCCTGTTCAGTGTTCACAGATGCATATGAAAAAAAAGAGTCCATGAAGGGTCCAAATAAATTAATAAACACTGCATACTATTTCCCTTCCTGGAGAATAACAATGCATATTATAACATTAAAGGCTCTTGGAATTTTGCATTAAAGAAACCATTTTTTAAAAATCCAACATTTTCCAAATATATGTGACACAGATTCCAGATTCCTTTTAGTTATGGAACACCTGGTAACAGGACTAATATACCTGAGAACCCAATTTGGCAACTGGTGTCTTAATCAATTTTACAACATTGTAATGTGATAACAGGAAATTGGTTTGCCTTAAACATGGATGGCAATACATGTCATCTTGGTTGGCCACTCAGGTTGGTTTGTAGTGGTTTTTTGGAGAATTGTGCTGCGGAGGATTCCAAGGTGCATCTAGCTCAGTAGGAAAGAGTGAATAGTTAGTGATGACTACCATGGATGAAGCAATGTGTTTGCCATCCTTGACCCAGAGTATTTATATAGCAACTGTACTTTTCATATTTTACAGATAGTTCTGATCTTGAATACTTTGTTCTTTTGTCCCCATATTTACAGTAATACTTGTGGCACCATCTGATGTTTTATTCAGAAAATATAGTAGCCACAGATATGTAAAAAGGAAATTGGATGATAAGAATTTGCCAATATTTACCAATCATTGTCCAAAGCATGTTACTGGTTCTGGTGACACAGTATTTTTTTTTTTTTTATCACTTGACTGGGGATAATCTTGTGGAATGGGGATACTTTGCAAGTTTTTCCACAGCCTGAAGGAAAGATCTCTGAAAACCATCCAATTATTAAAATCCTCAGTATGAATTTAGTTTTATTAATTTAAAAACATGTATTTTGAAGCTCTTTTCACTGAAAAACATTCAGAAACAATGAAAAACTAGTGTCAAAGAGCACCTCTAGTCCCCATATTAGGATTCTAAATACCATTCCCCAGTGAAAGGAACCAAAGTTTCTTAGAGAACTGGCTGATTCTGGGTCTATGGCAAGAAGCATCCAAGATGAACCTGGAATTTTTTGCCACACCAGATAGCCAAGAAGCTAAGGAATGGTGAGATAATAAATAATATGTATATTGGTTTCTGGCTCTGGTTCCTGGCACAAAGCCCCTAAAATCCATGCAAATTCCTAATTGATAAGAGCATTGGGAGCATCTTTTTCTCTCATATTTGGTCTTCAACCCCAGTTCTTGACACAAGGCTCCTAAATCCCTCGGAATTTGTTGGGTGATAGAACTGTCTTTTGTTCTAATGGGGTGACTCTGGGTGAGTTCTTGGATGGTTCCTGGATGGGATGGGGCCTGGTCACCAGAAATACCAAGCCATAATTAGAAACTTGGAGTTTTCAGCCCTGCCCCCCACTTCTTTGGTGAGGGGAGAGGGTCTGGAAATGGAGTTAAAAATTGATTCTGTTTAAGTGAGGAAGCCTCCAAAAAAATCTCAAAAGTATGGGACTTGGAGAGCATCCAGGCTGGTAAACACATCGAGGTACTGAGAGGGTGATACACCCCAATTCCACTGGGATAGAAGCTCCTCCCCTGAGGACCCTCCCAGGGATTGAATCTCTGGGACCCTCCTTCATATGGACCCTCCATATGAATCTCTTCATCTGGCTGTTCATCTGCATCCTTTAACATACTCTTTAATAAACTGGTGAATGTAAGCAAGCATTTCCCTGAGTTCTGTGAGCTGCTCTAGTGATTAATAGAATCCAAGGGGAAGGAAGTCATGGGAACCTCTGATTTATAGCTAATCGATCAGAAGTACAGGTAACAACCTGGGCTTGCATTTGGGTTTTTACCTATAGAGGAACACTATTAGAGTTGAGTCAAAAAGGACTTGGAATGAGGTGCCTGGGTGGCTCAGTCTGTTAAGCATCTGACTTTGGCTCAGGTTATGATCTCACAGTTGGTGAGCCCGAGCCTGTGTCGGGCTCTGTGCTGACAGCTCCGAGCTTGGAGCCTGTTTCGGATTCTGTGTCTCCCTCTCTCTTTACCCCTTTCTCTCTCTCTCTCTCTCAAAAATAAGCATTAATTTTTTTTAAAAGGACTTGGGAGCCAAATTAAAAAGACTCTCACTGATCAAATATGAAGCAATGTGAGCATCTGTAAGGAAAATAACTACAATGGATTGAAATATATCAAATATGTTTAAGTATACGAGTTCATAAAGATACTTAAAATGTAACTGATCAACTTGGAGAAAGCTAGGAAACTAGCTTATTATTTTGAAACTGGTAAATAAAATAATGAACTAAACACTTAACCTACCTTTTTATATACACATTCTTTCTCTGTGTAACCAAATAGTTCATGAGAAAAATGTTGTTTTGCTATTGCTAGAAGATTTCCAACTAATAAATTAAGGAAGAATGATAGAGGGGCACCTGGGTGGCTCAGTCGGCTGGGTGACCGACTTCAGGTCAGGTCAGGATCTCACAGCTTGTGAGTTTGAGCCCCGCATCGGGCTCTGTGCTGACTGCTCAGAGCCTGGAGCCTGCTAAGATTCTGTGTCTCCCTCTCTCTCTGCTCCTCCCCTGCTCATGCTCTGTCTCTTTTTCCTTCAAAAATAAATAAACATTAAAAAAATTTAAAGAAAGAATGATAGAATTTTACAATGGTTAACGAATTAATGGATCTAGGCAATGATCACTAAGGTCGGCTAGTATTACAAAAAGAGTAATAACCAAATATCATATGACTCCTAATAGAAAAACAAGGCAGCACCTATGAAATATTTTTGCCAAAAAAAATGGAATTTGAATCTTATAAAGCCTCTAAATATAACCATGAATTTTTAGGGACTTATAAGGACAATGATGTTAAATAACATCACAAGGATATAAGAAAAGAATATCTAGACTTGAGTTTAGAGTGGGGATGTTGGGGAAAAGAACTCTACAGAAATCAGCATGGTTTCTTCAACAAATAGATTGAAAGAGAAAATCTGAAAGTGGAAGTAAGAAAAAATTGAATTATAATAGCTTCAAAGAGAATAAAATATTTGGGAGTAAATTTGTAAAATGAAGTACAAAACTTGTAGTCTTAAAAACAACAAACTTTTGAAAGAAATTAAAGAAGATCTAAGTAATTGGAAATGTATCCCATGTTTGTGGATCAAAAAACTTAATATTATTAAGATGGCAATACTCTCCAAATTGATCTACATATTCAATGTAATATCTACTAGAATCCCAGGTAGCTTCTTTGTAGAAACTTATAAGCTGATCCTAAAATCCATAGGGATATTTTGTAAATTTACAACTTATCCATTATAAGTGGATAAATTGACATATGGCTATCATGAGTTTGATTAACATGTATTAGTCTCCTTCAAGGTTTCTGGAATCTGAAAAACTAAGGATAATATCTTACATCTTGCCTGTTTATCACAGTCTTTCTACCTTTTGAAGTCCTACCCTTTTTAATTTATTATTATTTATTTTCAGAGAGAGAGAGAGAGAGAGGCAGAGAGAGAGGAAGAGAGAGAATCTCAAGCAGGCTCCATACTTTCAGTGTAGAGCTTGATGTGGGACTCAATATCACAAACCCTGAGACCATGACCTGAGTCGAAATCAAAAGTCAGTCGTTTAATGGACTGAGCCACCCAGACGCCCCTGAATTCCCCCTTTAATAGAAGAAAATCCATCTTTCCCTGATGTCTTCAGAATTCAGTATATAGACTGTTGGTCTTGGCAGGGATATTAAAAATGACCTAATCCTTTGAAACCCAAACCAACTGCCATCAAAATCACTTAGAGGATTTATCAAAAGTATGGATTCCAAGTCCCTGGCATTGAAATCTCTGCGGTGGGACCCAGGAATGTATGTTTTTAACAAGTTATCTGGGGAATTCTAATAATCTGGCCCTTGTATAAGCATTTAGGAATCAAACTTTTTCTAGCCTCTCACCTATTGCCGGAATCCCTTCTATAACTCCCTGACTTGTGGCGATTCAGCCTCTGAATGATGACTTCACAAGCAGCTCATTCCATTATTTAGTTTACTTTGCTAGAAAGTTTTTCCTTATGAAATGATGAAATATGCAACTTCTAACTCCTACTATTTTGGTATTAGTTTTTCCTCAGAGTTTTTGTAAGTTTTGTAGAAGTATCTCTTAAGGAAAAAAATATAAGAAATATATTTTTTTTATTTTGAGGATGGTGAGTAGCTTCTTAAAATACATTGCTTGTTAGCAAGAATGCAGATTAATAGAAAAAAAATCAAAGCAAATACTATGCTCAGCATCTCTGTACAAGAAGTCATTGTTCACTAAAACACTAACAATTTCTCTTTGAAAAATAAGAATTTTCTAAGGCTAAAGAGTCAATATTTTACTCTTTTTGTTTTGAGACCATTACAGTATGTTGTTGTATAAATTCAGATGAGTGTTTAAGTCATAATATGATGGTTTGCATGAAAATTAACATTTTGAAAATTGCGTTGGCTAATGTAAAATATCCAAAGTAAGCTTATTCAACTTTTCGAAAATAAAGCATTGTGTTCTAAGTCTATAAGAGGTTAGTTTTATCTTTTTTCTCAATTCATAGCTGTTTTAATTATTCAGTTATAATAGAGATAAAAAAATAAAGTGCGGTCCATCCTAGGCAGATTTTTTGAGGTAAAATTAGTATATAAAATTATATGTTTCAGGTGTACAACATTATGATTTGACATCTATATGCACTACAGAGTGATCACTACTAAAAAATCTAGTTACCATCCATCACTATACAATCAACCCCTTTCACCCATTTCACCCACCCCCATTTTCCTTCCCCTCTGGTAACCACGAATTTGTTCTCTGTATCCATGAGTTTGTTTTTGTTTTCTTCAGGTTTTTTTTTTTTAAGATTCCACATGAGTGAAATACAATATTTATCATTTTCTGAGTTATTTCACTTAGCATAATACCTTTAAGGTTCATCCACGTTGTCGCAAATGACAAGATTTCTTTTTAATGCTGAGTAGTATTGTATCTATCTATCTATCTATCTATCATCTATCTATCTAATTATCTACCACATTTTCATCTATTCATCAATCAGTGGACATTTAAGTTGTTTCCATTTCTTGGCTATTGTAAATAATGCTACAATGGACATAAAGGTACATATATATTTTTGAATCAGCATTTTTGTGTTCTTTGGATAAATACCAAGAAGTGGAATAGCTAGATCATATGGCAGTTCTATTCTTAATATTTTGAGGAATCTCCATACTGTTTGCCATAGTGGCTGTACCAATTTACATTCCTACCAACAGTGTATAAAAGTTTCCTTTTCTCCACATTCTCTCCACCTCTTTTTTCTTTTGTTTTTATTTTATTTTTAATAACTTTTTAAAATTTTATTTATTTATTTATTTAGAGAGCAAGTGGGGGAGGGGCAGAGAGAGAAGGAGACAGGATCCCAAGCAGGCTCTGCTCTGTCAGCAGAGGGCCCAATGTAGGGCTTGAACCCACAAACCCTTAGGTCATGACCTGAGCCGAGATTAAGAGTCAGATGCTTAACCCACTGAGTCACCCAGTTGCTCCTCTTGTCTTTTTTATATTAGCCATTATAACAGGTGAGAAGTGATATCTCATTATAGTTTTGATTTGCATTTCCCTAATAATTAGTTGTGTTGAACATCTTTGCATGTGTCTGTTGGCTATTTGTATGTCTTATTTGGAAAAATCTCTACTCAAATACTGTGCCCATTTTTAAATTGGGTTTTGTTGTTATCGTTGTGTTATATGAATTCGTTATATATTTTGGATAGTAATCCCTTTTCAGATATATAATTAGCAAAAATCTTTTCCCATTCAGTAGCTTGTCTTCTCATTTTTATGATTTTTTCTTCTTCTGGGCAGAAGCATTTTAATTTGATGTAATCCCATTTGTTTATTTTTCCTTTTGTTTCCTGTGAGTTGGAGTCAGATCGAAAAAAATATCACTAAGACCAATGTCAAGGAGCTTACTACTTATGTTTTCTTCTAGGAATTTTATGGTTTCAGGTCTTACATTCACATCTTTAATCCATTTTGGTTAAGTTTTGTGTATATTATAAGATGGTCTACTTTCTTTCTTTTGCAAGTGGTTGCCCAGTTTTCCTAGCATCATTTACTTAAGAGACTGTCCTTTTTTCACTTTATGTTCTTGGTTCTTTTTTCATGAATGAATTGTTCATATATCTGTGGGCTTATTTCTGGGCTCTTTATTCTATTTCATTGATTAGTGTGTCTGTTTTTATGCCAATACCATACTGCTTTGATTACTAGAGCTTTGTAGTATAACTTGAAATCAGGGAGTGTAATACCTCTACCTTTGTCCTTCTTTCTCAAGAATGCTTTGGCTATTCAAGATTTTTTATTGTTCCACATAATTTTTAGAATTGCTTGTTCCAATTCTGTGAAAAGTGCCATTTGAATTTTGGTAGGGATTTTATTGAATCTGTAGGCTGCTTTGTGTCATATGGACATTTTAACAATATTAAGTTTTCCAATCCATGAGCACAGAGTATCTTTCCATTTATTTGTGTGTTCTTCAGTTTCTTTCTTTAGTGTCCTATAGTTTTCACAGAATTTACACAGTTTTACAACCTTTTTACCTCCTTGGTTAAATTTATACCTAGGTATTTTATTTTATTGTATTTTGTTTGATGTAATTATAAATCAGATTATTTTTTAATTTCTTTTTCTGATAGTTTGTTATTAGTATATAGAAAAGCCACAGATTTTTTAATGTTAATTTTGTATCTGGCTACTTTACTGAATTCATTTATTAGCTCTAACAGTTTTTGGTAGTCTTTTGGGTTTTCTATATATAGTATCATGTCATCTGCAAATAGCGACAGTTTTATTTTTTTTCCGTTATGAACTCTATACCTTTTATTGTCATTGCTGTGGCTGGAGCAATACTATGTTAAATACAAGTGGTGAAAGTGGGCCCCCTTGTCTTGATCCTGATCATAGAGGAAAATCTTTCAGCTTTTCACCATTGACTATGATGTTAGCTGTGGGTTTGTCAATGTATAACCTTTACTATGTTGAATTATATTCCCTCTAAATCCACGTTGTTGAGAGTTTTTATCAAATGGATGTTGAATTTTGTCAAATGCTTTTTCTGCATCAATTGAGGTAATCATATGCTTTTTATCCTTTATTTTTGTTAATTTGGAAAATCATGTTAATTGATTTGCAGATGTTGAATCATCCTTGACTCCCTGAAACAAATCCCACTTGATCATTGTGTGTGATCCTTTTAATGGATTGTTGAGTTCAGTTTGCTAATATTTTATTGAGGATTTTTGCATCCGTGTTCATCAGGAATATTGGCCTGTAATTATCTTCTTTTGTGGTGTCCTTGTCTGGTTTGGGTATCAGGGTAATGCTGGCTTCATAAAATGAATTTGGAAGTGTTCCAGCCTCTTCAACTTTTTGGGAAAGTTTGAGAAGAATAGATATTAAACCTTGTTTGAATGTTTGGTAGAATTCACCAGTGAAACCATCTGGTCCTGAACTTTTGTTTGCTGGGAGGATTTTTATTACTGGTTCAATATCCTTACTAATAATCGGTCTATTCAAATTTTTTACTTCTTCATTATTTAGTCTTGGAAAATTGTGTTTTCTAAGACACAACGTTTTATCCATTTCTTCTAGGTTGTCTAAGTTGCTGGCATATAATTGTTCATACTAGTTTTTTATAATCCTTTGTATTTCTGTGGTGCTAGTTGTAACTTCTTTTCTTTCATTTCTTCTATTTTTATTAGAACTCTTCTCCTTTTACTTTGTTAGTCAAACTAAAGGTTTGTCATTTTCTAAAATTTTTCAGAGAAACAGCTCTTAGTTTTATTGATCTTGTCTTTTTTTTTCTTAGTCTCTATTTCATTTATTTCTGCTTATATCTTTATTATTTCCATCCTTCTATTGACCTTGGGTTTCATTTGTTCTTCTTTTTCTAGTTCTTTTATTTGTAAAGTTAAATTGTCTATTTGAAGTTTTTATTGTTTCTTGAGGTAGGCCTGCATTGTTATTATCTTCCCTTTCAGAATTGTTTTTGCTGCATTCTAAAGATATACAACATTTGGTATGTTGCATATCTGTTTTCATTTGTCTTTGAGTTGATAGCAACTTAATTTTGAACATATACCACAACTTTACATTTTTTCTCCCCCTCCACATTTTATATTTTTGTTGTCATCTTTTATATATTTTTTGTTTTATGCATCTGTTAAAAAATTACTATAGTTTTAGTTAAGTTTTCTTTTTGTCTTTTAACCTTCAATACTTTCTTTATAAGTAACTGATCCGTAATTTTTATTATATATTTACTTTTTGCAGTAAGAATTTACTTTGTATGCTTTCTTGTTAGTAATTAGTGACCTTTCTTTTCAGTTTTGAAAAATCACATTAACATTTTTTGTAATGCTAGTTTAGTGGCTTTTGCTTATCTGGAAAATTCTTAAATTATCATTCAATTCTGAATAATAACTTATCAAGTAGAGAGTTCTCAACTGGAAGTTTTTTTTTTTTCTTTTCATCACTTCAAATATGTTGTACCATACAATTCTGACTTGCAAAGTTTCTGCTGAAAAATCTGATAGACTCATGGGGTTTCCCTTGTTTGTAATAAGTTGTTTTTCTCATGGTGCTTTAAAGATTCACTCTTTGAGGTGCTTGGGTGGCTCAGTTGGTTAAGCATCCAACTCTTGATTTCAGCTCGGGTCATGCTTTCACGGTTTGTGGGATTGAACCCCACATCAGGCTCTGTGCTGATGTCACGGAGCCTGCTTGGTATTCTGTCTCACCCTCTCTCTCTCTTTCAAAATAAAGAAATAAATTTAAAAAATAAAATAAATAAATAAAAATACTCTCTTTTATGTTTAACTTACCATTTTAATTATAATGTGTCTTGATGTGGATCTTTGGATCTCTGGGTTAATCTCATTTGGAACTCTGTGCATCCTGGACTTGTATGTTTGTTTCCTTCCCCAGAATAGGAAACTTTTCAGCAGCTATTTCTTCAAATAAGTTTTCTAGCCCTTTCTCTCTTTATTCTCCTTCTGGGACACCTATAATGCAAATATTATTCTGCTTGATGTTGTCCCAACGGTCTCTTAGGTTTCCATCTTTTAAAATTCTTTTTTTCTTTTTGTTGCTCTGTGTGGGTAAGTTCTATTGCTTTGTCTTTTAGTTTGCCAATCCAGTCTTCAGCTTTATCCAGTCTGCTGTTGAACACCTCTAGTGAATTTTTTTTCAGTTCCATTATTATATTCTTCAGCTCTGTAACTTTTGTTTGGAACTTTCTTATATTTTCTACCTCTGTGGAGGATTTCACTATGCCCATCCATTTTTCTGCTGAGTTTGGTGAGCACCTTTATGACCACTACTTCATATTCTTTATCAGGCAGATTGCTTATCTCTGTGTCATTTTATTTTTCTGATGTTTTATTCTTTTATTTGGAATTTATTCCTCTGTCTCATTTTGCCTGTCTCTGTGTTGATTTCTATGTATTAGGCAAATCAACTACCTTTCCCAGTCTTAAAGGAGCAGTCTTGTATAGAAGACATTATGTGGAGACCAGAAGCTCAATCCTCTCCAAACACCAGAGCTGGGTACCCAAGAAGCATCCCCTGCACATCTGTCTGCTATGATAAGGTTGTGTTGGGTGGGGATGGCACCCAATCTGGCTGTGATAGTAGCTGTGCTGTGCTGTGAGAGTGAATGGTGCTGATACTCCACTTGGCTGTGATATGTAGCTATGCTGCAGCATGGGTGTAGAAGATCAGTTTATCTGGACTGTAATGTTAAAGTCAAGATAAAACTTCATTGGGGAACCTGGGTGGTTCAGTGAGTTGCATATTCGACTCTTGATTTTAGCTCAGGTCATCATCTCACAGTTCATGTGTTTGAGCCTAGAATCGGGCTCTACACTGACAGTGCAGAGTCTGCTTGGAACTCTCTCCCTCTCTCTGCCCCTCCCCTACTCAATCTCTCTCACTCTCAAAAATAAATAGACATTTTAAACAGGATAATGCTTCATCTTCCTATTGCCTTATAAATAAAAATGGTTTTCCTAAATTTTACATATGCATAAAATTTTATCTAACTAATGATAGTTTCATCTCATTTGCCAACTTAGATCAATTGATATTTACTGCTTAGATCACAATGGGAAAACATGTTGTGATGTCTGCTGTGGGGATGGGAGTGGGATGGTGGCAGTATGCACACCATGCCTTAGTCAATGCAATTCCTCTTCAACATAATAGACCTCTGAATATTTAGATTGCTTTCATACACCCTTTAAGTCTTCTTTTCCCTTAATAAGTCTTCATATGGACCTGGTTTTTAGATCCTTCATTCTTCTCTTCCCCACCAAACATCCACATTTTCATTGTGTGGAGAATAAGTTTAAGAATTCCCTGAGCCTGCACAGATGGGTTAACAAGGCAAAAAAGAATTACAAAGCCATAGGATGCTCACACCCAAGTTTGGGTAAATAAGATTAGGTAAGTAAGTATAGAGAGGGTGAGGTAAAGGCCTCAGTATAGAGAGGGTGGGGCAAAGGCCCCAGTATAAAGAGGGTGAAGCTGAAGCTCCAGGATAGAGAGGGTGGGGCAAAGACCCCAATGCAAAAAAAAAAAAATTTAATGTTTATTTTTGAGACAGAGAGAGACAGAACATGAGTGGGGGAGGGGAAGAGAGAGAGGGAGACACAGAATCCAAAGCAGGCTCCAGGCCCTGAGTTGTCACCACACAGCCTGATGCGGGACTCGAACTCATCAAATGTGAGATCATGACCTGAGTTGAAGTCAATGCTCAACTGACTGAGCCACGCAGGCGTTCCACAAAGTCCCCAATACAATGGTATATGAGGTAAACAATATTAGCTATTTGGGGCAGATATGCACCCCCCCCCCCCAATTTAGTACTATAGCAGAAAGCTGCTTTCACAGAAAGGAAGGACCAAATTAGGTAAACAAGTAAATATGGCTACAGGCCTGTGTGGTGATGTTGCCCAGAGCAGAGCTAATTAACAAAAAAAGGTGCCTTGTTAACCCTGAGGTTACATGCTTTATCTGTCTTATCCCCTAGGCTAGCTAAGATAGACACAGTGCCTCCTGTCTGCTGTTAACATCCATCTGCCTGGCACCAAGATTTTGGCTTATATTGACCCAAAACCATAATATAATATATCTTCAAAACCCCCTTTCCCTTATACCCATGAGTTAATGTTCACAGATTCATTGTCTCTTTGTGTATGCCCATCACGTTTTTTTTTTTTTTTTTTTTTTTTTCAAATTTTTTTAACGTTTATTTATTTTTGAGACAGAGAGAGACAGAGCATGAACGGGGGAGGGTCAGAGAGAGGGAGACACAGAATCTGAAACAGGCTCCAGGCTCTGAGCTGTCAGCACAGAGCCCGACGCGGGGTTTCGAACTCACAGACCGCGAGATCATGACCTGAGCCGAAGTCGGCCGCTTAACCGACTGAGCCACCCAGGCGCCCCGCCCATCACGTTTTTAAGCCTTCTGATCTTAATAAATACGGAGCAAGGACCCTTATTCAGGGCTCTTGTCTTTTCCCAGACATTAGCCATCTCTTGTATTTTACTCCTACATCAGTTCTCTTGCTGGACAAGAGAGAACTTTAGACCCAGAGTCTATGACATCATTGTTCTTCTAGAAATATGGTGGCTAGATGTGAAGTTAATACAAATAATGCTTTGACCACATTTATAACATTAACAATAATTTATGAAAATGATTACCTATTTTTTCCTATCAATGCTCACTTTGTTTCATTTCTGGCCATTTCTCCCATTTGTCAGGGTCAAACAAAATTCTTACTGTGTATTTTGAGATATTAGTCTCATCTTAATTTAGCTTCCTTTATAAATTTTGTGAGCATGTTCTTGATTCTATAATTTAGGTAATTAATTTATCCACCTATTTAGCAAATATAATTGTCTACTTTGTGCCTGATCCTGCTCTAAAACCTAGAATTCTGGTGGTGAGCAAAAAGAGATAGCACCTTGGGGCGCCCGGGTGGCTCAGTCGGCTAAACGTCCGACTTCGGCTCAGGTCATGATCTCGCAGTTCGTGAGTTCGAGCCCCGCATCAGGCTCCGTGCTGACAGCTCAGAGCCTGGAACCGGTTTCAGATTCTGTGTCTCCCTCTCTCTCTCTGACCCTCCCCCGTTCATTCTCTGTCTCTCTCTGTCTCAAAAGTAAATAAACGTTAAAAAAAAGAGATAGCACCTGGTCTCATGGGTTACAATTTATTAGATTAAAATCTATGTGGTACAATCACATTGGAGAATAGTTTGGCAGTTTCTTACAAAACTAAGCATACTCTTACCATACAGCCCAACAATCACATTTCTTGGTATTTACCCAAAGGACTGGAAAACTTATTTCCACACAAAAAGCTGCACATGGATGTTTATAGCAGCTTTGTTCATAATTCCCAAAACTTGGAAGCAATTCAGATGTCCTTCAGTAGATGAATGGAGAAATAAACTGCAGTACATCCAGACAATTGGATATTATTCAGTGCTAAAAATAAATGAGCTAACAAGTCATGAACAGACATGGAGGAACCTTAAATGCATATTACTAAGTAGAAGAAGCCAATCTGAAAAGGTTACATACTGTGAGATTCCAACTATATGACATTCTCAAAAAAGAAAAATTATGGAGACAGTAAAAAGATCAGTGGTTGCCAGGGCTTTTTTGAGGAGAAGTGAAAATATTCTGTATGTTATCATAATAATGGACATCTGTCATCATAAACATGTCTAAACTCATAGAAAGGACAACTCCAAGAGTGAACCATAAGTGATGGAGTTTAAATGATTATAACATGTTAATGTAAGTTTATCAATTGTAACAAATTTACCACTCTGGTGGGGAATGTTGATAATTGGGGAGGCTATGCATATGTGGGGGAGAGGGTTTATTTCTGTACCTTCCCTTCAATTTTTCTTTGAACTTAAAATTACTTTAAAAGGAAAATCTTGATTTAAAAAGTTTAAAAAATCTAAATGTCACAATATGTATAGGATATCAATAAGATCAATGACATCAGTTATTACAGAAGGGAACTGAAAACAATATGTATAGGATATCAATAACATCAATGACATCATTTATTACAGAAGGGAACTGAAAGACTCATGGCTTGGACATTCATAGAGGTGTATTAGAGGATAAGAAGCTCTGTTTACATGGAAAGTGTTTGGACAGGACTATAATTCACTATAAAAATTGCCATTTGCTGGAAAAAAGCCAAAGTTTAAATTTCCAATTAAGGAAAATATCTTCTATCTTCTTTCAGTACAATAATCCCAATACTCAAACTTTTGATTCTTACAGTAGAAAATATTCATGTAGATTCTTCACTATAGATTAACAGCAAAATCTAGACAACATTAAGATACAGACTGGAAGTGGCACTGAGGGACCCATGGTTATATATAAATGGAGTAGTGTATGAGTGAAATGTGTTTCTATTATTATTTGGAGAAGGCAGTTGACATCACGGAAAGTACATGAGACCAGTTGTCAGCATGCCTGGGGATTTGTACTGGCTGAATTTTATAGGATGTATGTGATCTTTGCCAAGTAATTTAACCTCCCTGCCACAATCTCTTCATCTATAGAATGAGGGTAATATTATCTACCCTGCCATCATCATAATGTTTCTGGGAAAAACTAAATGAGATAATGTCCATAAAGCACTTTGGAAAATGAAAATCAGTATACAAATAGAAATCTCTTTCATTAGTCATTGTATTTCAATTCTGAACAGGGTAAAAAGCTTATCCCTTTACACAGTTTTATAATTCTTCCATAAGGAAATTTTAGAGTATTGATCACTACAGTTTGTATATTGCTTTACATTTTCAGAAGCTGTTTTTGAAAAAAAAAATCACTTCCCCTGAAAAAATCATGCCACCACACGACCAAAAGCAGAGCCAGATAGAAAGAATTATTTTTCTGATAAATTTCATTCAAGGAGAAAATAAAATGATGAAATACTTCACTTCTTGAAATAGCTCTAACTACATAATTACTCCAGTTTGTAGGGAAAGTTTATGTCATGATCTACTTGCTATTATTTCATCTTGTCTATGGAATTCCAATGCATTTGCTTGAGGCCTTTCTAGAGCCTACAATAAAGAGAAAGATCACATAAGCATTTTTTAAATAAAAATGAAATTTAATATAATATCATTGACACTTGGGTAGTGTGAAAAGTACTGCAGATTAATTACCTCACAGAAAAACTCAGTCTTTAAAAAAAATTTAAAGTTAGAGGGTATAAGCAGTAACCTTTAATGCATTCATCTTTCATGATTATCAATTTTTAACACTCTGACTTATGGGTTCTATGTCATTCTTTTTTAATTTTTAAAAAATGTTTATTTTTGAGAGAGCAAGAGACAGAGTGTGAGCAGGCAAGGGGCAGAGAAAGTGGGAGACACAGAATCCTAAGCAGGCTTTCAGCTCTGAACTGTCAGCACAGAGCCCGACATGGGGCTTGAAGTCACAGAGATCATGACCTGAGCTGAAGTTGGACTCTTAATCGACTGAGCCACTCAGGTGCCCCTCTCTATGTCATTCTTGTCTACTTACAAAATATCAGACAACAAACAACATTAAACAATAGAAAATATCACATACTTGTTTTTTTCAACATGTGCATTATATGGTATTAGTGCTGTTGATGGTGCCAGAAGTCTGAAATCTACTTCAGATGCACTTATTTTCCCCTTCCCACACTTCCTTACTGCTACCACAAAATAGAAGGGACTGGAAGTAGCATGCTGGATAAGGAATGCAGATTTAAAAAAAAAAACAATAGCTATAATATGAGCCTGTGATTCTTAAAGTGTGGTTTCACCATGTGAAAGCATCAGCCTTGCTTGGAAATTTGTTAGAAATGCAAATTCCCTGCTCCTTCTCCAGACCTACCAATCATTTTATGTGGGACCCAGAAATCTGCATATTAACATGGCCTCCAGTTGATTCTGAGGCACACTAAAATTTGAAAACAGCTAGTCTGAGGGGCGCCTGGGTGTCTCAGTTGGGCATCTGACTTCAGCTCAGGTCATGATCTCACGGCTGTGGGCTTGAGCCTCACATTGGGCTCAGTTCTGACAGCTCAGATTCTGGAACCTACTTTGGATTCCGTGTCTCTCTCTCTCTCTCCCCCACCCCCGCTCACACTCTATCTCTCTCAAAAATAAATAAACATTTTTAAAAAAAAGAAAACTAGTCTGAGATATTCTGGGAATAAAAACCTGTGATTTTTCCTTGGTTTGCTTATGAGAACAAAAGTATTAGTGAATTGTGTTTAGGAGATACCTATAGGTCTTAGAAAAGAAAGAATTTGTTTTCTCAGTTATACAGTACTGTCTTCCAGCTCTCAAGAAATGTGTAAATCATTTCACTGCCCAACTACCAATTTGGTGAGAAAACAATTAGGATGTACAAGAATGACAAAAAAAACCCTTTCTATAAATATCAAGCATGACAGGACAGCATCCATGGCATGTTCTGAACCTTGATTTTTGTGGAAGATACACAACTTTATGTTTTTGGTCCAAATTCATAGAACTATACTCCAGAAAAAGAAAATTTTATCAAATGTAAATTTAAAAATGAATTTAAAGATGTAGACACCAAAAAGATAATATTTTAAAGCAAACAAAGCCCCCAAATATATTGTGGGGTTTATAACATATGTATAAGTAAAGCATATTACAATAGTACAAAGGACAAAAGTGGGGAAAAGAAAATATATTGTTATAAATTCTAACACTATATGTTCAGTAGTATAAATTTATTTGAAAGTAAACTGTGATAAGTTAAATTGTGATAAGAAGTGCTTAACAGCCACTAAAAACTACAAAACAAAGAAATAGTTTATAAGTCAATTTGTGGAGACGAAATGAATTCTAAGAAAAATTCAATTAGTCCAGAAGAGGACAAGAAAAGAGGGGGAAACAAAGGAAGAGAGAACAGATATAATAAATATAATACAAATACAAATAGCAAGATTTAAAACCAACCATCTCCATAATGACATTAAATTTAAATTGCCTAGGGGCGTCTGGTGGCTCAATTGTTTGGGTGTCTGACTCGATTTAATGTCAGGTCATCATCGCACGGGTTTTGGGTTCGAGACCCACGTTGGGCTCTGCTGTCAGTGTGGAGTCTGCTTGGGATTCTCTGTCTCCCTCTCTGCCCCTCCGCCCTCTCAAAAATAAATAAACATTTACAAAAATTTAAATTACCTAAATCAGTGGTCAGTGCTGTTCTGTAAAGGATAAGATAGCTAATATTTTAGGCTTTGAGGGTTGTAGAAACTTTGAATTAACTCTGCCATTATAGTATGAAAACAACTATAGATAATATATAAAAGAATGAGATTGACTTTGTTCTAGTAACATTTATAAAACCAGGCAGTGGGCTGGGCTAGAATTGGCCTACAGGCCATAATTTGCTGGCCTCTGGACTTAGGTACTCCAGATCAAAGGCAGATTGTCAGATTTCATTGGTGAAAAACATTTAATAAACTAGAAGTAGAAGGGAAATTCCTCAAATTAATAAAGGTTATCAACAAAACCCCCACAGATATCATCACACTTAATGGGAAAAGACAGGAAACTTTTCACATAAGATCAGGAATAAGACAAGAATGTCTGCTATCATCACTTCTACTTAACATTGTATTTAAAGTTCTAGCCAAGGACAAATAGGCAAGAAAATGAAATAAAAGGCATCCAAATTGGAAAGAAAGAAGTAAAATTATTTTTATCCACAGATGACATGATCTTAAATATAGAGAATCCCAAGAAATTTTTTAAAAACTATTAGAACTAATAGTCAAGTTCAACAAAGCTTCAGGATATAAAATAGATTGAATTTCTGTACATTAGCAATGAACAATCCAAAAAGAAATTAAGAAACAATTCCATTTACAATAACATCAAAAAGAATAAAATACTTAGAAATAAATTTAACAAAACTTTGAGACACACATAGTAAAGAACAAAACATCACTAAAATAAATTAAAGACCTAAATAAATTGGATGACACCCCATTTTCATAAATCAGGAGATATAGTTGACCTTGAAAAACAAGGGTTTGAACTGTGCAGGTCCATTTATATGTGGATTTTGATCCAGTAAATAAATTACAGTAATGTAAATGTATTTTCTCTTCCTTATGATGCTCTTAATAACATATTCTTTTCTCTAGCTCACTTTATTGTGAGAATATAGTATATAATATATATAACATATAATTGACTATGTTATAAGAAAGGTTTCTAGTCAACAGTTGGCTATTGAAGGCTAAATTTTGGGAAAGTGAAAAATTATGTACAAATTTTCCACTGCATCAGGGGGTCAGTATATCTAACCCCCACATTGTTTAAAGATCCCAAATTAATCTCTAGAATCAACAAAATCCCTATCAAAATCATAACCACCTATTTTTTTGAATAAAATGACAATCTGATACAAAAATTGATGTGGAAATACAAGGGACCCAAAATAGTCACACTCCTGCAAAACTAAAATAAAGTTAGAGACTCACACTTCATGATTTCAAAACTTACTATAATCAATATAGGAGAAGACAGTGGTGGAGTAGGAGGATACTAGGCTTGCCTTGTCCTATGAATACAACTAGATAACTATCAAATCATCCTTAGTACCCCAGAAATCAACCTGAAGACTGGCAGAACAACTCCAAAAATAAAGGTAGAGGCCACATCGAAGAAGTTAGGAAGTGCAGAGATGTGGTTTGGATCCTGGCCACTGCAGTGGGGACAGAGCTGCAGTCATGGAGAAGGGGGAGAGACAGACTATCACACAGGGGAGCACATGAGTAAAATGAGACCCCACAATTGCCTTGGAAAATGAGAGGGGCCAAATTCTGAGATCTTGCAACCAGCAAGTATTAAACCCTGAAGTTCAAAGGTCAGTGGGCTTTCCTCAAGGATAGCTCAGAGGGCATTGGGGGTGCTCCTAGAGAGATGGCAGAGCAAACAGCCCACAGACATACTGTGGAATCAGCAATCTGAAGAGTGCCTGGAGCACACCGTAGGGAGTTATTTGCTCATCTCAGAGCATGTCCCAGAGAGGCAGAATTCACAGAGAGACCTCTCCAGGAGCAAAGGAACTGGCAGGGACTATTTACCTCCCTCCAATATCAGCATAAGCAGAGGGCCACTTGTGGGAAACAGTACAGCACTGACACTCAGTAGTTAACTTGCTTACACCAAACCCTTTCACCCTCTGGGCTCCAGTGTAACTGTCCTTCCCACTTATGTTTGCCTCAGTCCCAGTGCAGTCTCCCTCCCCTGAAAGACCAGCCCAGACCCCTGCTCACACCACATCCCCTGACCCAGAAGTTTTACAGGGTCTAAGTTCCAGCAGTAGTGGCAACAGGTCTCTTATCACAAGCAGACCAGAGCACACCTAGTTAAAATTCTTCACATTCAGGCCAGGGATAAAATACTGCCTGCAATAGCCAGAGAGAGCCTCTACAGATGACTAGGAATGAAGGAAAAAGTGGCCAGGACATAACAGCAGAGCACAAGCAGCACACATTGGAGACACTCTCAGAAGTGCCAGGCCCTGGGAAACAGGGAACACCAAACCACAGGGCGCTCCAGGACCTCTTCTTCAAGTGGCCATTATTTTCTAGAACAGGAGAAGTAACTGACTTTCCTAACACATAGAAGCAGAGAAACATTGACAAACAATTTATCCCAAATGAACGAACAAGACAAGGCCATGACAAGAGATCTAAGCAAAACTGATATAAGTAACATGTCTGATAGAGACTTTGAAGTAATGATCATAAAGGTACTCACTGAACTTCAGAAGAGTGGAAGACATGAGTGAGACCCTTAACACAGAGATAATGAATAACATAGCAGAGATAAAGGGCTTAATAAATGAAATAAGAAACATGCTTGATGAAATGCACATCAGGTGAAAAGAAGAAGAGTAAATAATAATGACCTAGCAGACAGAGTAATGGAAAGTAATCAAGATGAATAAAAGAGAGAAAAAAGAATTATGCAAAATGAGAATAGACTTAGGGAACTCAGTGACTCTATCAAATATTATAACATTCATATTATAGGAGCCCCAGAAAAAGAGAGAGAAAAGGGGGAAAATTATTTGGAGAGATACTAGCTGAAAACTTCCCTAATTTGGGGGAAGAAACAGATATCCAGATCCAAAAGGCACAGAGAACCACCAACAAAATAAAAAAAAGCAGTCACACCAAGACACATTATAATTAAAATGGCCAAATATAGTGGTGAAGAAAAAAATTTAAAAGAAGCAAGACAAAAAAGTTACATAAAAGGGAAATCCCATAAGGCTTCAAGCAGATTTCCAGCAGAAACTTTTCAAGCTGAAAGAGACTGGAATGATATATTTTGCTTGTTTGTTTGTTTCGAAATATTTTATTTTTTGTTTTAGTGAGAGAGAAAAGAGCAGAGGAAGAGAGATAGAATCCCAAGCAGGCTCCACACTCAGTGTGGAGCCCAATGCAGGGCTCAATCCCATGACCTTGGGATCATGACCTGAGCCAAAATCAAGATTCAGATGCTTAACAAACTGAGACACCCAGGTACCCCTGGCATGATATATTTGAAGTGCTTAATGGGAAAAATTTGCAGCCAAGAATACCCTATCCAGCAAGGCTATCATACAGAATTGAAGGAGATATAAAGAGTTTCCAAGACAAACAAAAATTAAAGGAGTTCAGGACCACTAAACCAGTCCTACAAGAAATACTAAAGAGGACTCCTTGAATGGAAAAGAGGGACCAAAAGTATCAGTATGGAGGTAGGAAACTAAAACAAGGAAAATGAAAATGAATATTTCTCTAAAAAAATCAATCAACAGAAGTGTTTGTGGGAACAGCTAAGATGGTAGCACAGTAGGAGGACCCTAGATTTGCCTAGTCCCTCAAACACAGCTAGATAACTATTAAATCATTCTGAATACTCAAGAAATCAACCTGAGGATTGATAGAACAAGCTGCACAACTAGAGGGAGAGAAGAGGCCCGTTGGAGAAAGGTAGGAAGTGTGGAGACATGGTTGGTGGGGAAATGGATTGCAGGTGTTGCAGAGGGGAGGGGACCCTATTTGCAGGGAAAGGCAAGAGAGAGTAGAAGTGCACAGGGATAAGCACAGGAGAACACTTCCCCAAAGCCATTGGCTGGGAAAAGGAGAGGGGCTTATTTTCTTGAGCTTTTGCAACCAGTGGGTCTCAAACACTGGAACTTCAGAGGTCCCCAGGATTGATTATGATAGAGAAATGAGGACATTGTCTTACAACTAGAGTGGAGGCAGGCAAACAATCCCGGAGCAGGCTATGAGATATGAAGATTGCCTAAGGGGCACAAGGAGAGACTGGTTGAACTCACATTAAAATCAACAAAAGCAGGCCAACACAAAGACATATTATAGTAAAATTTGCAAAATATAGAGATAAAGAAAAAAAATCTTAAAAGCAGCAGGACAAAAGAAGTCCTTAACTTACAAAGGAAGACCAATAAGGTTAGTATTAGATCTCTCCACAGAAACATGCCAAACCAGAAGGGAGTGGCATGGTATATTCAACTTGCTGAATAAAAAATGTCTTCACCAAAGAATACTCTATCCAGCAAGGCTATCATTCCAAATAGAATGAGAGATAAAGAGTTTCCCAGAAAAAAGAAAAATAAAGGAGTCTGTGACCACTAACCAAGTCCTGCAAGAAATATTAAAGAGGACTCTTTGAGTGGGCAAGAAAGACCAAAATTGACAGACTAAAAAGGAACAGAGAAAATTTCTAGAAACAATGACACAATAAGTAATAAAATGGAACTCAATGCATATCTATCAATAAGCACTCTGAATGTAAATGAACTACATGCTCCAATCAAAAGACATAGGGTATCAGAATGGATTAAAAAAAACAAGAGCCATCTATATGCTGCCTACAAGAGACTCATTATACACCTAAAGACACCTGCAGATTGAAAGTGAGGGAATGGAGAAATATTTATCATACAAAAAGATGTCAAAAGAAATACAGAGTAGCCATACTTACATCAGAAAAACTAGATTTTAGGGGCACCTGGGTGGCTCAGTCGGTTAAGCATCGAACTTTGGTCAGGTCATGATCTCACGATTCATGGCTTCAAGCCCCGTGTTGGGCTAAGTGCTGACAGCTCAGAGCTTGGACCCTGCTTTAGACTCTCTCTCTCTCTCTGTCTCTCTCTCTCTCTCTCTCTCTCTCTCTGCCCCTCCCCTGCTCACACTCTCTCTCTCAAAAATAAACATTAAAAAAATTAAAAAAAAAAAAACTATATTTTAAACCAGAGACTGTAAGAAGAGATGAAGAAGGGCACTATATCATAATAAAGGTGGCATCCAACAAGATCTAACAATTGTAAATATTTATGCCCCCAACTCGAAACACACAAATACATAAATTAATTAATAACAAACATAAAGGAACTCATGGATAATAGTACAATAATATTAGGGGACTTTAACACCCTATTTACCTCAAAGGGCAGATCATCTCAGCAGAAAATTAACAATGGAACAGTGGCTTTGAATGACACACTGGACCAGACAGACTTAACAGATATATTCAGAACATCCCATTCTAAAACAGCAGCATACACATTCTTTTTGAGTGCATGCGGAACATTCTCCAGAATAGATCACATACTAGGTCACAAATCAGGCCTCAACAAGTAGAAAAAGCTTGAGATCATACCATGAATCTTTTCTGATTGTTATGTTATGAAACTTGAAATCAACCACATGAAAACATTGGGAAAGACCACAAAACATGGAGGTTAAACAACATGTTACTAAACAATAAATGGGTCAACCAGGAAATCAAAAAAGAAATAAGAATATACAAGAAGACAAATGAAAATGAAAACATGACAGTCCAAAACCTTTGGGATGCAGTAATAGCAGTACTAAGAGGGAAGTATATAGCAATACAGGCCTACATCAAGAAAGAAAAATAATCTCAAATAAGTAACCTAACCTTACACCTAATGAAGCTAGAAAAAGAACAACAAAATAAGTGTAAAGTCAGCAGAAGAAGGTAAATAATAAAATTAGAGCAGAAATAAATGATATAGAAACAAAAAAAGTAGAACAGATCAATGGAACCAGGAGCTGGTTCTTTGAAAAAAATTAATAAGGGTGCCTGGGTGGCTCAGTCTTAAGGGTCTGACTCTTGATTTTGGCTCAGGCCATGATCTCACTGTTCTTGAGTTCAAGCCCCACATTGGGCTCTGCACTGTCTGTTCAGAGCCTGTTTAGATTTCTCACTCTCTCTCCCTCTCTCAGAATATAAAAAAGTAAAAAACTTAATAAAATTGATAACCCCCTAGACAGACTTATCAAAAAGAATATAGAAAGGACCTAAATCAGTAAAATCACGATTGAGAGAGGAAAACCACAATGAACATCACAGAAATACAAACCATTGTAAGAGAATATTATGAAAAAATGTATGCCAACAAATTGGGCAATCTGGAAGAAATGGATAAAATCCTAGAAATATATAAACTACCAAAACTGAAACAGGAACAAATAGAAAACTTGAACAGGCCAGTAGCCAGCGAAGAAATTGTATCAGTAATAAAAAATATCCCAGGAAACAAAAGTCCAGGACCAGATGGCTTCATAGGTGAATTCTACCAAACATTTAAAGAAGAGTTAAAACCTATTCTTCTCAAACTATTCAGAAGAATAGAAATGGAAGGAAAACTTCAAAACTCCTTCTATGAGGCCATAATTACCCTGATTACAAAACCTGACAAAGACTCCACTAAAAAAGAGAACTACAAACCAATATCCTTGATGAACGTGGATGCAAAAATTCTCAACAAGATACTAGTAAATTGAATCCAATGGTATATTAAAAAAATGATTCACTATAATCAAGTGGGATTTATTCCTGGGTTGCAAGAGTGGTTCAGTATTTGCAAATCAATCAATGTGATACATCATGTTAATAAAAGAAAGGATAAGAACCATATGATCTTCTCAATAGATGCAGAAAATACATTTGACAAAGTACAGCATCCATTCTTGATAAAAGCCCTCCACAACATAGGGATAGAGGGAACATGCCTCAACCTAATAAAGGCCATATCTGAAAAACCCACAGGTAATATCATCCTCAATGGGGAAAAACTTAGAGCTTTTCTCTAGAATCAGGAACAAGACAAGGGGAACTCTTACCACTGTTATTTAACATAGTTCTGGAAGCATTACCCACAGCAATCAGACACCAAAAATAGAAGGCATCCAAATCAGAAAGGAAGAATTCAAGCTTTCACTATTTGCAGATGACATGATATTCCATGTAGAAAACCTGAAAATTTTGCCCCAAAATTGCTGGAACTGATAAACGAATTCAGTAAAGTTGCAGATATAAAATCAATCTAAAGAAATGTGTTGCATTTCTATATACCATTAATGAAGCAACACAAAGAAAAATCAAGGAAATGATCCTATTCACAATTGCACCAAAAACAATATGATAGTTAGGAAAAAAACTAAATAAAGAGATAAAAGATCTGTACTCTGAAAACTATAGGACACTTACGAAAGAAATTGAAGATGACACAAAAAAATGGGAAAACATTCCATGCACATGAATTAGAAGAACAGATATTGTTAAAATGTCTATACTACCCAAAGAAATCCACACATTTAATGCAATCCCTATCAAGATACCACCAGCATTTTTCACAGATTTAGAACAATCCTAAAATTGGTATGGAATCAGAAAAGACCCTGAATAGTCAAAGCAATTTTAAAAAAGAAAACCAAAGTTGGAGGCATCACAATTCGAGACTTTAAGTTATATTGCAAAGCTGTAGTAAACAAATCAGTATTGTACTGGCATAAAAATAGATACCTAGATGAATGGGACAGAATAGAAAACCCAGAAATAGACTGAAAACATATGGTCAACTAATCTTCAACAAAGTAGGAAAGCATATCCAATAATAAAAATACAGCCTCTTCAAATAATGGTGTTGGGAAAACTGGATAGCTGCATGCAAAAGAATGATACTGGACCACTGTCTTATACCATACACAAAAATAAACTCAAAATCGATTAAACACCTAAATGTGAGCCCTGCAACCATAAAAATCCACGAAAAGAACACAGGCAGTAACCTCTTTGTCATTGGCTGTAGTAACTTCTTTTGAGATAAATCTCCTGAGGAAATGGAAACAAAAGCAAACATAAACTATTGGGACTATATCCATACAAAATGTTCTGCACAGTGAAGAAAAGAATCAATAAAACTAAAAGGAAATCTACAGAATAGGAGAAGATATTTGAAAATGCCATATCCAACAATGGTTTACTATCCAAAAGATATAAAGACCTGGTAAAACTCAACACCCAAAACCCAAATATTCCAATTAAAAATGGAAAGAAAACATTAACAGACTAGTTTGCAAAGAAGACATCCAAATGGCCAACTGACACATGAAAAAATTCTCATCATCACCTATCATCCAGGAAATGGTAACCAAAACTACAATGAGATATCAGCTCACACCTGTCAGAATGGCTAAAACACAAGAAACAACAGGTTTTGTCGAGGATGTAGAGAAAGGTGAATCCTCTTTCACTGTTGGGGGTAATGTAAACTGGTGCAGCCACTGTGGAAGACAATATGGAGGTCCCTCAAAAAACTGAAAATAGAACTACCTTATGATCCAGCAATTGCACTATTAGGTACTTACCCAAAGGATACAAAAATACAGATTTGAAGGGTGTACATACATCCCAAAGTTTATAGCAGCTTTATCAACAATAGCCAAACTATAGATAGAGGCCAAATGTTCACGAACTAATGAATGTATAAAGAAGACAGGGTATATATACACAATGGAATATTACTCACCCATCAAAAAGAATGGAAACTTGCCATTTGCCATGACATGGATGGAGCTAGAATAATTTATGCTAAGTGAAATAAATACCAAATACCATATGAGAAGGACAAATACCATATGATTTCACTCATATGTGGAATTTAAGAAATAAATGAACATATGGGGAAAGGGGGGGAAGAAAACAGGGGGAAACAAACCACAAGAGACTCTTAATGATAGAGAACAAACTGAGTGTTGATGGAGGGAGGTGGGTGGGAGATGGGCTAAATGGGTGATGGCTTTTAGGGAGGGCACTTGTGATGAGCACTGGGTGTTGTATGTAAGTGATGGATCACTGTATTTTACTCCTGAAACCAATATTGCACTATATGTTAACTAAATAAAGTTTAAGTTATAAAAGAAAAAGAAATAAAATCAAAACCACAAAAAATAACAGGTGCTGGTGAGCATATGGAGAAAAAAAGGAACGCTTGTTCACTGTTGGTGGGAATGCAAACTGGTGCATTACTCAAAAATTAAAAATAGAACTGAGGTGTCTAGGTGGCTCTGTCCGTTAAGTGTCCGACTTAGGCTCAGGTCATGATCTCATGGTTCATGAGTTTGAGCCCCGTGTCTGGCTCTGGACTGACAGCTCAGAGCCTGGAGCCTGCTTCGGATTCTGTGTCTCCCTTTCTCTGCCCCTCCCCAACTCATGTTCTGTCTCTCAAAAATAAATAAACATTAACATTTTTTAAAGTTAAAAATAGAACTACTTTATGATCCAGCAATTGTACAACTGAGTATTCACACATAGATTGCAAAAACACTAATTCGAAAGGATACATGCACCTGTATGTTTATAGCAGCATTAACTGCAATAACTGTGGAAGCAGCTTAAGTGTCCATTGATATATGAATGGATAAAGAAGTGGTATATATATATATATATATATATATATATATATATATATATGATGGAATATTAGTCAGTCATTAAAAAATAAGGAAATCTTGCCATTTGCAACCACATGGATGGATGTAGAGAGTATGATGCTAAGTGAAGTAAATCAGTCAGAGAAAGACAAATACAACATGATTTCACTCATATGTTGAATTTAAGAAAATGAACAAGGAAAGGAGAAAAAATAAGAGAGAGATAAAAAGACAAATCAAGAAACAGACTCTATTTTTGGTAAGAAACAGAGTCTTAATTATATAGAGCAAGCTGATGGTTACCAGAAGGGAGGTGGTTGGGGGATATGTTAAATAGGTGATGGGTATTAAAGAATGCATTTATCGTGTTGAGCATAGGGTGAGGTATGGAAGTGTTGAATCACTATATTGCATACCTGAAACTAATATAACACTGAATGCTAACTAACTAGAATTAAAATAAAAACTTTAAAAAATATTGGACTTTACATTAACTAAGTGGAATTTAAATAAAAACCTTTAAAAATAAAAAAAAAATGTAGAATTCTGTACTCACGTACACACACACAAAAGAAGTGGATGGGTAGTGATAAGCACTGGGTGGTGTGTGGAAGTGTTGAATCATTACATTTTACACCCAAAAATAGTATAACACCATATGTTAACTATACTAGAATGAAAATTAAATATATATATATATATATATATATATATATATATATATATATATATGAAATGTTTGTATTTCATAAAATTAATTAGGTAGAGGGTTTTGAGTAGTGCATTAAGTATAAGTTGTGGATTTAGGCTTATTTGTCCAATTTATGTTAAAGTTGAAACATTCCATCTTCTTAGTCTGTGTCAAATTATTTTGTGGCTGATTTCCATTACAGTTCTTTTTAGTATGACATTGGTTTCCCAGAAATCTAAGGACCTTTGGGCTGTGGTTCACCTACATTATGCTCAGGAAATTCTTGCTAAAGAACTTAAATATTATTTTATTCATCTTGTCTTTCATCACTATTAAGTCATATTCATATAAAGATCACTTTCGTAAAAATGGATCCTTAAAACTCATATTTTACAGATGAGGAAATTGACACTCAGAGAAACTATTTCCTTCACCCAAGATCACAGAGCTGTTCGGTGTCTGGGTCAAAACACAGACCTGTTTATCTATTCTATAATTAAGCACTTACTTAATCTAGTACAATGCATTCACTGATGGGGATACAAAGATGCAGAAGACTTGGTCTTTGTCCTCAAGGAAGACCAGTCCTTCATATTCCAAAATAGGCAAAATAAGTCAGGCAGTCTGAGAAGGCTGGGACATCACTAATGTCACTTGAATTTCATTAGCGAAAATTGCTTTTAATTTTGACTCCTGTATTTATCAAAATAGTTATTGGGAGTGTGACAGGAGAAAAAGAGATTGCAAAATATTGTCCTAGAGACCTGTTTTATTTGGTCAGCATAACACTTACATTTTCTTTAATTGTCAGTTAAAAATTTGAAGAGTTAACATTTAAATATCTAGATTTCTGGATTCTTTTGGGAAAAAAAATAACAAAGATTTGGCCTTACTAGAATAATGTTCCCTTGTGGCAATATTTCTCTGGAGGTGAGGAGATGCTGCCTATTTTTTCATGGGCTTGTTCTAGCAGTTTTCATTGTTCCTAGCGAGTATCTTGCAGGCACTTGTACTGCCTACCCAACCACTGAGGTATTTAAATTTGCTAACCCTGCCAACTAACTTGTGGGGCTACCAAATTGTTGTCTGAACTATGCCTGACAGCAGATGGCAGCATTAAGCCATTTAACTGCATTTTCTCTTGTAAGTAGGAGAGAGCTACTATAGTAACAGTTGACGTCAGAGGCTTTTCTTTTTTCCTTTAAAAAAAACCCCAAAAGACTATGGTCACTAGATTTTGTTAGAGCCACATTTTGACAAAGCATCTGGTGAGAAAGGGATTTAGTGCTGATAGTGAGAAGCAGCTTATTGTGTGCTGCAAGAACCTGTAAGGCATGAATGGAACAAGCAAAAAATCCTGAAACTGAGAGATAGGGCAAAATGGTTTGCAGCCAGTACTTGAGGACCCTCTTCTTCACACAAAATATATACAAAAAATTAGCTAAAAATGAATCACAGACCTCAATATAAGACCTAAAAATTTAAAAGTATTAGAAGAAAGCACAGAAGTCAGTCTTTGTTTACTTTATATTTTCATTTTTAAAAATATTTACTGATTGATTTTTATTAATTTTTTAAAATTTAAATACAAGTTAGTTAACATACAGTGTAATACTGATTTCAGGAATGGAATTTAGTAATTCATCACTTACATGTAACACCGAGTGCTCATCCCAACAAGTGCCCTCCTTAATGCCCCTCACCCATTTAGCCCATCCCCCACCCAGCACCCCGCCAGCAACCCTCAGTTTGTTCTCTGTATGTAATAGTCTCTTATGGTTTGTCTCCCTCTCTGTTTTTATATTACTTTTGACTTCCTTCCTGTATATTCATCTGTTTTGTTTCATAAATTGCACATATGAGTGAAATCATATGATATTTGTCTTTCTCTGGCTGACTTATTTTCACTTAGCATAATACACTCTAGTTCCATCCACATTGTTGTAAATGGCAAGATTTTATTCTTTTTTTTGCCGAGTAATATTCTCTTGTATATATACCACATATCCTTTATCCATTCATAACTCGATGGACATTTGGGCTCTTTCCATACTTTGGCTATTGTTGATAATGCTGCTATAAACATTGGGGTGAATGTGTCCCTTAGAATCAACACCTCTGTATCCTTTGGATAAATACCTAGTAGTGCAATTTCTGGGTCATAGGGTAGTTCTGTTTTTAGTTTTTTGAGGAACCACCATACTGTTTTCCAGAGTGGCTGCACCAGTTTACATTCCCACCAGCAGTGCAAAAGGGTTCCTCTTTCGCTGCATCCTTGCCAACATCTGTTATTGCCTGAGTTGTTAATTTTAGCCATTCTGATAAGTGTGAGGTGGTATCTCATTGTGGTTTTGATTTGTAGCTCCCTGATGATGAGTGATGTTGAGCACTTTTTCATGTGTCTGTTAGCCATCTGGATGTCTTCTTTGGAAAAGTATCTGTTCATGTCTTCTGCACGTTTCTTTACTGGATTATTTGTCTTTTTGGGTGTTGAGTTTAATAAGCTCTTTATAGACTTTGGATACTAACCCTTTATCTGATATGTCATTTGCAAATATCTTCTCTCATTCTGTAAGTTGCCTTTTAGTTTTGCTGATTGTATCCTTCTCTGTGTAGAAACTTTTTATCTTAATGAGGTACCAATAGTTCATTTTTGCTTTTGTTTCCCTTGCCTCTGAAGGCATGTCAAGTAAGAAGTTGCTGTGGCCAAGGTCAAAGAGGTTGTTGCCTATTTTCTCCTCTAGGATTTTGATGGCTTCCTGTCTTATGTTTAGGTCTTTCATCCATTTTGAGTTTATTTTTGTGTATGGTTGTAAGAAGGTGGTCCAGGTTCATTCTTTGGCATATTGTTCTCCAGTTTTCCCAACACCATTTACTGAAAAGACTTTTTCCCACTGGATATTCTTTCCTGCTTTGTCAGATTAGTTGGCCATACAGTTGTGGGTCCATTTCTGGGTTTTCTATTCTCTTCCATTGATCTATGTTTCTATATTTGCCCCAGTACCATACAGTCTTATTGATTACAGCTTTGTAATACAGCTTGAAGTCCGGAATTGTGATGTCTCAGCTTTAGTTTTCTTTTTCAGGATTGCTTTGGCTATTTGGGGTCTCTTCTGTTTCCATACAAATTTTATACTTGTTTGTTCTAGCTATGTGAAGAATGCTGGTATTATTTTGATAGGGATTGCATTGAATATGTAGATTGCTTTGGGTAGTATCAAAATTTTAATAATATTTGTTCTTCTAATCCATGAGAATGAAATGTTTTTCCATTTCTTTGTGCCTTCTTAAATTTCTTTCATAAGCTTTCTATAGTTTTCAGTGTATAGATTTTCCACTGAAAAAATTCTTTGATTAGGTTTATTCCTAGGTATTTTATGGTTTTTGGTGCGATTGTAAATGGGATCCATTCCTTGATGTCTCCTTCTGCTGCTTCATTATTGGTGTGTAGAAACACATATGATTGCTGTATATTGATTTTATATCCTGCGACTTTGCTGAATTCATGTATCAATTCTAGCAGTTGTTTGTTGGAATCTTTTGGGTTTTCCATATAGAGTAACATGTCATCTGTGAAGAAATGTTCATCTGCGAAGAAACTTTCATCATCTGTGAAAGTTTGACCTCCTCCTGGTTGATTTGGATGTCTTTTATTTCTTTGTGTTGTCTGATTGCTGAGGCTAAGACTTCCAATATTATGTTGAATAACAGTGGTGAGAGTGGACATCCATGTCTTGTTCCTGACCTTAGGGGGAAAGCTCTCAGTTTTCCCCATTGAGGATGATATTAGTGGTGAGTCTTTAGTATATGGCCTTTATGATCTTGAGGTATGAACCTTCTATCCCTACTTTCTTGAGTGTTTTTTTTTTTTTTATCATGAAAGGGTGCTGTGTTTTGTCAAATGCTTTTTCTGCATCTATTGAGAGGATCATGTGGTGCTTATCTTTGCTTTTATCAGTGTGATGTATCACACTGATTGTTTTGTGGATATTGAACCAGCCCTGCGTCCATGATATAAATCCCACTTGGTAGTGGTGAATAATTTTTTTTAATGTATTGTTGGATCCGGTTGGCTAATACCTTGTTGAGGATTTTTGCATCCATGTTCATCAGGGAAATTGGTCTGTAGTTCCCCTTTTTAGTGGGGTCTTTGTCTGGTTTTGGAATCAGGGCAATGCTGGACTCGTAGAATGAGTTTGGAAGTTTTCCTTCCATTTCTGTTTTTGGAAACAGTTTCAAAAGAATAGGTATTAACTCTGCTTTAAATGTTTGCTAGAATTTTCTGGAAATCCATCTGGCCCTGGACTCTAGCTTGTTGGGAGATTTTTGATTACTGATTTAATTTCTTTATTGGTTATGAGTCTGTGTAAATTTTCTATTTCTTTCTATTTCAGTTTTGGTCATTTGTATGTTTCTAGGAATTTGTCCATTTCTTCCAGATTGCCCAATTTGTTGGCATATAATTTCTCATAATATTCTCTTATTATTGTTTGTATTTCTGTGGTGTTGGTTGTGATCTCTTCTCTTTCATTTGTGATTTTATTTATTTGGGCCCTTCCCTTTTTCTTTTTGATCAGTCTGGTCACGGGTTTTTTATTGTTGCTAATTCTTTCAAAGAACTAGCTCATTGATCTCTTCTACTGGATTTTTTAAAATTTTGATATTGATTTCTACTCTAATCTTTATTATTTCTCTTATGCTGGTTTTGGGCTTTATTTGTTATTCTTTTTCCAGCTCTTTTGGGTGTAAGATTTGGTTGTGTATCTGAGACCTTTCTTCCTGCTGTAGGAAGGCCTGGATTGCTACATACTTCTTTCTTATGACAGCCTTTGCTGCAGCCCAGAGGTTTTGGACTGTTGTGTTTTCATTTTCATTGGCTGGCATGTACTTTTTAATTTCCTCTTTAATTTCATGGTTAGCCCACTCATTCTTTAGTAAGACGTTCTTTAGTCTCCACGTATTTGTTGTCTTTCCAAATTTTTTCATGTGGTTGATTTCAAGTTTCATGGTGTTGTGGTCTGAAAATATGCAAGGTATGATCTCAATTTTTTGTACTTTTTAAGGGCTGATTTGTGACCTAGTATGTGATCTATTTTGGAGAATCTTCCATGTGCACTTGAGAAGAATGTGTACTCTGCTGCTTTAAGATGAAATGTTCCGCTAATATATCCACTAAGTCCCTCCAGTCCAGTGTGTCATTCAAAGCCATTGTTTCCTTAAGTGTGGAGGTTCCTCAAAAAATTAAAAATAGATCTACCCTATGACCCAGCAATAGCACTGCTAGGAATTTACCCAAGGGATACAGGAGTGCTGATGCATAGGGGCACTTGTACCCCAATGTTTACAGCAGCACTTTCAACAATAGCCAAATTATGGAAAGAGACTAAATGTCCATCAACTGATGAATGGATAAAGAAGTTGTGGTTTATATACACAATGGAATACTACTTGGCAATGAGAAAGAATGAAACATGGCCTTTTGTAGCAACGTGGATGGAACTGGAGAGTGTTATGCTAAGTGAAATAAGTCATACAGAGAAAGACAGATACCATATGTTTTCACTCTTATGTGGATCCTGAGAAACTTAACAGAAGACCAAGGGGGAGGGGAAGGAAAAAAACCTAAAGAGGGAAGGAGGAAAACCATAAGAGACTCTTAAAAACTGAGAGAAACTGAGGGTTGATGGGGGGGGTGGGAGTGAAGGGAAAGTGGGTGATGGGCATTGAGGAGGGCACCTGTTGGGATGAGCACTGGGTGTTTTATGGAAACCAATTTGACAATAAATTTCATATTAAAAACAAGCAAACAGCAAACAAAACAAAGCCATTGTTTCCTTGTTGATTTTCTGCTTACATGATCTGTTCATTGCTCTAAGTGGGGTGCTGATGTCCCCCACTATAATGGTATTATTATCAATAAGTTACTTTATGTTTGTGATCAATTGATTTATATATTTGTGTTCTTTCATGTTGGGGGCATAAATATTTACAATTGTTAGCTCTTCTTGGTGGATAGGCCCCTTAATTATGATATAATGCCCTTCCTTATCTTTTGTTACTGTCTTTATTTTAAAATCTAGTTTATCTGATATAAGTATTGCTATTCTGGCTTTCTCTTGACGACAATTAGTATGAAAAATCGTTCTCCATCCCCTTACTTTCAATCTGCAGGTGTCTCTAGTTCTAAAATGAGTGTCTTATAGGCAGCATATGTATGGGTCTTGTTTTCTTATACATTCTGCTATAATTTGCTCACATAAACCTTCTGCCCCCTTTTCTGTCTCTTCATCTTCTGGGACTCCTATTATTCGAATGTTATTCCTTCTTAATAGGTCACTGAGTTCTCTAAGTCTTGTATCATGATCTTTTGCCTTTGTTTCCCTCTTTTTTCCGCTTCATTATTCTCCATAATTTTATCTTCTATATTGTCGATTAGCTGTTCTACTTTGTCCATCCTTGCCATCGTGCCATCCTTTCAAGACTGCATCTCAGTTATTGCATTTTTAATTTTGTCCTGACTAGATTTTACTTATTTTATCTCCACAGAAAGGTATTCTATGCTTTTTCAACCCCAGCTAATATTCTTATCCTGGTTCTAAATTGTAGTTCAGACATCTTGCTTATATCTGTGTTGATTAAGCCCCTGGCTGTCATTTCTTCCTATTCTTTATTTTGGGGTGAATTCTTTCATTTTGTAATTTTGGAGGAAGAAAAATTAATAAAATAAAAGTTAAAAAACTAAAAACTAAATAAAAAATCAAATAAAGGAAACTAGTTCCTAAGTGTGTTTTGGTATGCTTATTTGAAGACGCTTGGTAGAATAGAGAAAAAAGGGAAAGAAAGGAAAAAAAAAGGTAAGAAAAAATTTAAAAATTATATAATAAAATGGAATGGAATGAAATAAAGGAAATGAAATTGAATAAAAAATTTAAAAAATAAAAAATATAGTAAAAAAAGAAAAGAAAAATACTTTTTCTGTATCCAAGAAAGAGGAAGAAAATAAAGAAAAAAGAAAATAAGCAAAAACAGAAGCAAAGAGAATGAACAAAAAAATGAATCAGCAAATAGAATGATACCCAAATGAAGTTACATCCAGTTTCCCCTAGAACTGAAACTATGAAGTCCTCTATAGTCTGTACACTAAGCAGGTGGAGTGATTTGTGCTGGTCTTCCAAGGAATGTGCTTGCAGGGTGCAGCTGGGCAGGGTATGGTGTAATGGCTCCATTCTCCACTAGGTGACACTGCCTAGCTTACTGAAGTGGATCAGTGTGACCTGTGTATGGGAAAGGTAGAAATGGCTTCACCCAGCACCCTAGTCTCTGGCACAGGAACTTCCCATCTCATCGACCAGTGATCAAGCACCCCTCTTTTGTCTCAGGTTTCTGTCCACTCCTCACCTCTATCCTGTCCATGTCCAAGCTATCTTCCAGGCGGCACCTCCCTCCATAGTTTTATCTCAGATGGGGTTGCGTTTCAAATCCCCATACTTCAGAGACTCGCACGGCTTGGATCTGCATCAACTGTCTTGGGGAGGGTCTCTCACTGAGAAATGGCTGGGTGCAGGCTTGCCCCAGAAAACAAATGAGTGATTGCACAGTGGCAGTGGTTCAGAAATTATGGCAAATCACAACACACAGCTGGTACCAGGTTTCACAGCACTCTGGAGTCTGTCACAATACCAGCAAATGTGGCTGCTCTCCGGGGTCCACTGGGACCTTTGCCTGTGAGGAGGCTATATGGCCTCTACCAGATGCACTCCAAACAGGGGAACTGCTTCTCCCGTGTGGCACACACACCCCTTAGACACCACTGCCTGCTCCTGGGGATTTGCCCTGCTTCCTCACCAGAGCACCGCCAGGCACTGAGCTCCAGAACTGCAGACTCTGTGCTCCATTGTTTATGGAATCCTGGTGGTATCGAAACCCTCTCCTGTCTTCCTGTCAACGGCTTTGGGAACAGATTTCTTGTTCAGTCCTCTGCAAGTGTTTTCACTCTTTTTTTCCCTTTCTCTCCAATAACTTTCAGGGGAGTACTTTTCTTGCACAATCCCCATGCACTACACTCTCCCCCTTTCTCTTTCTCTGTCCTCTCCCCACAAAAACAACTGCCTACCCTCTGTGGCTTTTCTCTCCCTCAGTTCACCTCTCCACTCTGTGTACGTGCTGAGTTCTGTAGCTCAAGTTATGCATATTGTTGTGTTACTCCTCAGATTAATTTCCTAGGTGTTCAAAATGTTTTAGTGCTGATCTAGCTGTGTTTCAGGGATGATACAAGCTCAGGTTCTCCATGCTCCTCTGCTATCTTAACTCCTCCTTTATCTTTGTTTAGATTAGACAATGGTTTCTTAGATATGACACTAAAAGCATAAACAATAAAAGAAAAAATAGTTAAACATACTTCATCAAAATTTAAAATTTTGTGCTTCAAAGTATACCATGAAGGAAATGAAAAGACAGCTTGAAGAATGGTTGAAAATTTCTTGCAAATCATATATCTCATAAAAAAATTTGTGTATAAAGAACACTTACAAACAAACAATAAAAAGACAAATGACCTGATTAAAAAAACAACAAAGGATATGAATAAACATTTCTCTAAGGAAGATTATACAAATGGATTATAAGCATATAAAAAGATGTTCAATCTCATTTGTCATCAGGAAAATGAAGTCAAAACCACAATGAGATACTGCTTTACTCACCACAGGATGGCTGAAAAAAAGACAAGTGTTAGCAGTGATGTGAAGAAATTAGAACCCTAAACATTGCTGTTAGGATTATAAATGGTACAGTTACTTTGGAAAAGAGTTTGGGTGCTCCTCAAAATGTAACCCAAGAATGCCATTCCTAGCTATATAGCCAAGAGAAGTGAAAACATGTCCATACAATAGTGATGGAAACCATCAACAAAGCAAAAGGCAACCTACTAAATGGAAAAAGATATTTGCAAATAATATATCCCATAAGGGGTTAATATTCAAAATATATGAAGAACCTTTACAGCTCAACACCAAGAAAAAACCATATTGTACACACACCCATATAACGTATACATACATACACACAACAGAATATTACACAGCCATAAAAACGATGAGATCTTGTCATTTATGACAACATGTATAGACGTAGAGGCTGTTATCCTAAGTGAAATATGTCAGACTGAAAAAGACAAATATCATATGATTTCACTCATATGTGGAATTGAAATAACAAAGCAATGAATAAACAAACAAACAGAAAGCAGACTCAGACCTATAAATACAGAGAATATTCTGATGGTTGCCAGAGAAAGGGTAGTAGGTGGGCAAAATGGGTGAAAGGGAGTGGAAGATACAGGCTTCATTTTATGGAATGAATAAGTCACAGGAATAGGAGATATAGCATAGGGAATACAGCCAATGATATTGTAGTAATGTTGTATGGTGACAGATGCTAGCTACACTTGTGGTGAGCATAACAGATTTATATAAAGATACTGAATTCCTATGTTGTACATCTGAAACTAATGTAACACTGTGTTAACCATGCTGAAATAAAAAATATATGTATCCACACATAAATTTGTGTATAAATATCTATAGCAGCATTATTAACAATAGCCAAAAGGTAGAAACAAACCCAATTGCCCATTAATTGGCAAATGGATAAACAAAATGTAGTATATTCATACAATGGAATGATATTCAGCTATAAAAAGTAATGAAGTACCAAACATGCTACAATATGGATGTATCTTGGAAAATTATACTAAATGAAAGAAGGCAGACACAAAATGATTCCATTTATATGAAATATCTAAAATAGATAAATATATAGAGACAAAAGTAGATCAGTGGTCACCAGGGGACCTGGCTGCAAAGAGGGGAGATCAGGAGTGACTTCTAATGAGTACATAATTTCTTTTCAGGTTGATGAAAATATTCTAAAATGAGATACTAGTGGTAGTTGAACAACTCAGGGAATATACTAAAAACAACTGAACTATACACTTTCAGAGGTTGAATTCTGTGGTATGTGAATTATATTTCAATAAGTTGTTATTGTTTCAAAAGTCACATTAATATTAGTCTCCTGTAGTGATTCAGGATCAAGTATAAGAAAATCAGTTTGTTTTTTTAACACTGAAGGAATATGGTTTAGTGTAATTTATGGGTGATAGGATGTGGATTAAAGCAACGATGGTTATGACCCCAGATCCCTCCTCTGGACAAAGTAACCTGGGGAAAAGGACAACTGTCAAAAAGGAAAAGTGGGGAAGTTGGAGAGGAGACCAAAATAAGAGGCCTAGCCTGGGTCAAAAACTACCTTACTCTCAATGGATGGAAAATGTAAGGTCATAGAACTTCCATCTGTCTTTGTGAGACATCAGAAATCAGCCTGATGATCTCCTTCCAACAAGAGTAAAACATGAACACAGTACAAATTAGCAAGGCAAAGGATAGGCATATCTTATTGTTAGGGCTTTTTCTGATCAGAATTTCCTCATTTCACTCTAAATACACTGAATTCCCACACGCACGTGCGCGCGCGCACACACACACACACACACACACACACACAGACACACAATGAGAGAAAAAGAGATTGGAGAAAAACTGGGAAGACAGAAAGACTGAGAAAGAGAAAACTCTATGTTTCATGGTAACCAAATTAATTATTTTGCTGGACAAAATGATGGTATGGTTCTCTTGCAGCCTGCAGCAAAGCTGAACCTACAGTGTCAACATTCTCTGTCATCCAGGCTGTAAACCTTATTGTAGGATGGCCGTATTCTCTCTCTCCTGAGCTCTAATCTATATCTACTTAGCTATCATGGTATATTGATTTATTTTTCTTGTCTAATGTCCTTCAAAACTGAAGTACTTCAATCTTTCTACCACTCTATAAGACCATGAACTGACCACTCATCAGTTCATGCCTGAAAAACAACTGAACAAATTAATGAGGAGAAAATAAAAGTGTTATTTTAAGAGCTAACTGACTTCAAATTTCCTCTTAGGGGAAGAGACCTGTGTTTGTTTTAACAAAAACCTTGATGGATCATTTTGATTGCTCAAAGATTACTCTTGGGACATCGTTGGAATAGACTTGGAGCTAAATTGTTCTGTTTGAGAAATTGCCAGTAATGGCATGGTTTGGATATTCAAGATCGGAGGAAAAGTAGGAGAAGAATGAAGGAAAGAGGAGAATTTAGCAGCATCAAGAAAACCCAAGCCTTATCAAAATGGCTAAGGAACTTTTAAGGTGAGAGATATTTAATATTTAATTTTAACTTGTTTGCAAATACTTGGTCCTTCAGTAATATCTGAGATCAGACAGCTATTGGTAGTGTATGGGAAAGTTAAGGAATCAAGGAATGAGCAGGGAGGCAACATGGTACAGAAAAGGAATTTCATACCCAGGAGGCATAAGAAGAAAAAAAGAAGCGAAAACTCACAGACATCGGTGATCAGAAGAAACTTAAGCATCAAACCTTCCCCAGAATCTCTTAAATCTTAGAAAGCACAATGGCCCCAACAAGCAAGAAGTCTTGGGCTTTTCAGGGACTGTATCTAAATCACACTACCACTGATTATTTGGCACGTACTGTTCTTATAGTTTTACTCTTTGTCCCTCTCCACTCTTCCCTATGCTTTGTGTCTGAGGAGGAAATTGACCTGTATTGACATCATTAATGGGCTCCCCCCCCATTTTGGCTCCCTGTTGCATTCCACCATTGAGAAGCCCTGGCAGGAGATCTGAAAGAGGAAGGAGATTGAGTTCAGGGTATTTATTCACTCAGCTCCTTCCATGCAGGGTCACAGTGAGATAGCTAAATTCACAGTAACTGATGGATGACCCTCTAAACATCCTTCTGTCTCATCAACCAACTTCTCCCTTCTTTCTCTCCTCCCTTCTATAGGATTAAGGGTGTTAATAACACCTCTGTTATTTGTCCCTGAATACTTTACCATTCCTTGTGATTTCCCTACACCCTACTCACATCATTGTTAATAATCCTTTTATTATATTCTCTTAAATTACCTAATGTGAGTATGTCAGCTTTGTTTACCTACCACCCTGACAAATACACTCATTAGGACATGACATTCATTATCCCAGTTAATTCTCACTACAATTCTATGAGGTAACTATTACTATTAGCTTTACCTTACAGATGTGGAAAGTATGAGACAAAGTGAAATTAAGTAACTTGCTTGTGGACCTTTTGACTTTAGAGCTTTGGCTTCTATACACTATGGGATTTTTGGTTTCATTTTTTGTTTTGCTACTTTAATGATAACTCTATATCCAGGTCCCAAGCCTTTTGCTACATTATGGCCCAATATGTCTTCCTAAAACATTCATCTAATGCCCTAAGATCTGACTTCCATCTACCTTTTACTTCCCCTATACTTTTTTTCTATACAAGCCTTACTATCAAGCTGAACTGGGCTATTCATTTTTCCATGAAAATATCATATTAGTCCTGCATCATCCTTCTACTCATAAAGTGCCCCAAGGCTGGACTTCTCTCTTCACTTCCATTCCATCTTCTTCTTTTTTAGTCTCAATCAACTCTTTCCTTTGAGGTACATCTGAATTCATACCTCACCTACAGAGTTTAGCTAATCTTACTCCTTCCACTTTCTAGTTAGGTGACTTTCAGTGACTTATGCTAATTTATCTGAGTCAGTGTCCTCAACTGTAAAATTCATATCAATTGCTGGCCTACTGATATTGAAATAAGAATGCTTACTGATCTCCAAATGTTTCAGCAATGAGGCCACCCAACCTAGGAACTCTTCTCTTCAACAACTTGATCAAGATTTCACAAGTGATGTCTTATGGTAAATATTTGCCAATCTTTTTTTTTTTTTTTTGACTGCATAGCATCTGAAACCCTTCGAGTTGCCAATTGTGTATTATAAAGTGTTCTGCCTCTCACATGAAGGCCAAGAGGGGCCAAACATTCCTACTGCCTGCTCCCAACAGCTAGGATATAGACACATGACTTGACTCAAAGTCCTTCAAATCCAGGACTTTGAATATAGAGGAAGTGGACACAGAGGCTTTTGAAGATATAGCATGGTTTAGTGGTTCTCAAACTTGAGTGTGCACTAGAAACTCCTTGGTGTGAGGTACACATACATATGTAGGGGCTTGTTCTTGTTCAAATGAAATTTCCTGAACCCTACATAGATCTACTAGGTCAGTATCCTTGGGAAAGGGCGACAGGAAACATTATTTTCACAAGCTCCCTAGGGCCTGCTGAATATGACACACTAAAGTTTGAAAATCACAGTTCTAGGTCTATAGATAATACATTATTTCTACCATATACATTCTTCCCTTCTTCATTTGTGACTTTCTTATATCCCTCATTATTTGTTTCTACAGAAGAGATAAATTTTCTCCTTAGAGACTTTGACTTTATTCTCTCCCTGAGAATAATCTTTACATTAACCACCCCACACCCACATTAAATAACATACACACACACACACACACACACACACACACACACAGGAACACAGGCACACACATATACACCCCGCTGGGAAATTTTGAAATATGAATAGGGTTTATATGCAATCAATCATTTCTCTTATAATTCTAACTTCTTTAAGAGTAAGAATTTGCTTAACCTCCCTACACCTCTTCCAAGTTTCCAATCTTTTAAGAAGTTAATTGATGATTAGAAGTGATGGCATCTTTCACTTCATTTTGCATGACTTCTTTCTTTCACATAAGTCCTTTTAATTTTATGGGAATCTTTAATTTTGTGGTTATATGTGAACTGAATTGATGGCATAAATTTCCCTTGGCCAGTTCTTCCAGTCTTTTATCATACTAATGTTAACCATTTGGTTCCATAGGTCATTTTGATTACTTCTCTTTCTCAACATACTTGAAAATGCCTCCCCAACCAATGACTTGTTTTATATATTGGAAGAAGACATTACTTTCTGACATAAGTACATCCAGAGACATATGCATTGATAAATTGTATTTCTTACCCTTTCATATACAAAACTGTGATCAGATATCTTGTTGCTATATTTTATGGATTTTTGACATTCTTATTACAATCTTGGGTAAGTTAAAAACTAAAACTAATTTGAGTCTTCATTTTCTACTCTGTAAAAGGAGAAAACTAAAATCAAGGCTCTCTAAGGGACTTTTGAGATAGTTTATGCCTATAAAGTATTGGGGAACTAGACATCAGCGCTGGGCATTGGGGAACAAATAAGAAAGTTTTGGTCAAGCAAAATGCTCTTAAAAGTTATAGAAAAGGTTTTCTGACACTTACCTCACACTAACAGTATCCTGAAAACTTTGTACCCTATGATTATTATCTCCTCATTTCTCCCTTCCTCCAGCCCCAGGCATTCACGATTCTACTCTCTGCTTCTGTGAGTTTTACTACTTTAGATTCCACATATAATTAAGACCATACAGTATTTGTCTATTTGTCTTTCTGCATATTTAAATTCTTTCTAAAAGGGTAGAAGTCATGTTAACTGTTCACACACACACACACACACACACACACAATACAACTACTATTACTACTACAGGTATGAGAGGAAATTTTGGGAGGTAATGGGTATGTCTATGGCCTTGATAGTGTTGATGATTTCACAGGTGTATATTCCCTGGGGAATTATACCAGACATTTAAAGCAGAGATAATACCTATCCTTCTCAAGCTATTCCAAAAAATAGAAAGGGAAGGAAAACTTCCAGACTCATTCTAGGAAGCCAGTATTACTTTGATTCCTAAACCAGACAGAGACCCAGTAAAAAAAGAGAACTACAGGCCAATATCCCTGAGGAATATGGATGCAAAAATTCTCAATAAGATCCTAGCAAATCGAATTCAACAGCTAATAAAAAGAATTATTCACCATGATCAAGTGGGATTCATTCCTGGGCTGCAGGGCTGGTTCAACATTCGCAAATCAATCAACGTGATACATCACATTAATAAAAGAAAAGATAAGAACCATATGATCCTGTCAGTCGATGCAGAAAAAGCATTTGACAAAATTCAGCAACCTTTCTTAATAAAAACCCTCGAGAAAGTCGGGATGGAAGGAACATACTTAAACATCATAAAAGCCATGTATGAAAAGCCCACAGCTAACATCATCCTCAATGGGGAAAAACTGAGAGCTTTCCCCCTGAGATCAGGAACACAACAGGGATGTCCACTCTCACCGCTATTGTTTAACATAATGTTGGAAGTGCTAGCATCAGCAATAAGACAACAAAAGGAAATCAAAGGCATCAAAATTGGCAAAGATGAAGTCAAGGTTTCACTTTTTGCAGATGACATGATATTATACATGGAAAATCTGATAGACTCCACCAAAAGTCTGCTAGAACAGATACATGAATTCAGCAAAGTTGCAGGATATCAAATTAATGTACAGAAATCAGTTTCATTCTTATACGCTAATAATGAAGCAGCAGAAAAACAAATAAAGAAACTGATCCCATTCACAATTCCACCAAGAAGCATAAAATACCTAGGGATAAACCTAACCAAAGCTGTAAAAGATCTGTATGCTGAAAACTATAGAAAGCTTAATGAAGGAAATTGAAGAAGATATAAAGAAATGGAAAAACATTCTGTGCTTATGGGTTGGAAGAATAAATATTGTTAAAATGCCAATAGTACCCAAAGCTATCTATACATTCAATGCAATCCCAATCAAAATTGCACCAGCATTCTTCTCGAAGCTAGAACAAGCAATCCTAAAATACATATGGAACCACAAAAGGTCCCGAATAGCCAAAGCAATTTTGAAGAAGAAGACCAAAGCAGGAGGCATCACAATCCCAGACTTTAGCCTCTACTACAAAGCTGTAATCATCAACACAGCATGGTATTGGCACAAAAACAGACACATAGACCAATGGAATAGAATAGAAACCCCAGCACTAGACCCACAAAAGTATGGCCAACTCATCTTTGACAAAGCAGGAAAGAACATCCAATGGAAAAAAGACAGTCTCTTTAACAAATGGTGCTGGGAGAACTGGACAGCAACATGCAGAAGAATGAAATTAGACCACTTTCTTACACCATTCACAAAAATAAACTCAAAATGGATAAAGGACCTGAATATGAGACAGAAAACCATCAAAACCCTAGAGGAGAAAGCAGGAAAAGACCTCTCTGACCTCAGCCGCAGCAATTTCTTACTTGATACATCCCCAAAGGCAAGAGAATTAAAAGCAAAATTGAACTATTGGGACCTCATGAAGATAAAAAGCTTCTGCACAGCAAAGGAAACAATCGACAAAACTAAAAGGCAACCAACGGAATGGGAAAAGATATTTGCAAACGACATATCGGACAAAGGGCTAGTATCCAAAATCTATAAAGGGTTCACCAAACTCCACACCCAAAAAACAAATAATCCAGTGAAGAAATGGGCAGAAAACATGAAAAGACACTTCTCTAAAGAAGACATCCGGATGGCCAACAGGCATATGAAAAGATGCTCAACATTGCTCCTCATCAGGGAAATACAAATCAAAACCACATTTAGATATCACCTCACGCCAGTCAGAGTGGCCAAAATGAACAAATCAGGAGACTATAGATGCTGGAGAGGATGTGGAGAAACGGGAACCCTCTTGCACTGTTGGTGGGAATGCAAACTGGTGCAGCCACTCTGGAAAACAGTGCGGAGGTTCCTCAGAAAATTAAAAATAGACCTACCCTATGACCCAGCAATAGCACTGCTAGGAATTTATCCAAGGGATACAGGAGTACTGATGAATAGGGGCACTTGTACCCCAATGTTGATAGCAGCACTCTCAACAATAGCCAAATTGTGGAAAAAGCATAAATGTCCAACAACTGATGAATGGATAAAGAAATTGTGGTTTATATACACAATGGAATACTACGTGGCAATGAGAAAGAATGAAATATGGCCTTTTGTAGCAACGTGGATGGAACTGGAGAGTGTGATGCTAAGTGCAATAAGCCATACAGAGAAAGACAAATACCATATGTTTTCACTCTTATGTGGATCCTGAGAAACTTAACAGAAACCCATGGGGGAGGGGAAGGAAAAAAA
This sequence comes from Panthera pardus, assembly GCF_024362965.1. Taxonomy (NCBI): domain Eukaryota; kingdom Metazoa; phylum Chordata; class Mammalia; order Carnivora; family Felidae; genus Panthera; species Panthera pardus. Next base: position 43,451,281 of record NW_026526843.1, on the reverse strand, counting down.
AATGAGGTTAGAGTGGGAGATAGCCAAAGCGTAAGAGACTCTTAAAAACTGAGAACAAACTGAGAGTTGATGGGGGGGGTGGGAGGGAAGGGAGGGTAGGTGATGGGCATTGAAGAGGGCACCTGTTGGGATGAACACTGGGTGTTGTATGGAAACCAATTTGACAATAAATTTCATATATATATATATATATATATATGATGAACTGTAGTTCATATTAAATGAAGGGCAAGAAAACTAATCAGATGAGAGATTGAAAGTTCAGGTTATTGTAGTCTTTATGTCAAATACATATTAGTTATGAAAAAAATTAATTAAGATTACCTTTAGGCGCGAATATCTGGGCAATCTATTAAGAATGGCATTTGTGCATTTAAAATAATCTGTAAACACCCCTGTGTGTGATAACATTCTCATCCAAAGAAAGAGACCTTTCTGGATAATCTACAAAAATCAAAAAAAATTTTTTTTTGTGTTTACAATTGTACAAATAACATATGAGCATGAGTAAAACAACATTGAAAGTGCACCACATAGAGTGAAAGGGTAAGTGACCAATATGAAATCCTATGTAGACCGAGGAAAAATGGGTTTTGATGTTGAAGACAGAAAGGGGAAGTGAGTACATCTTATCGTTCACTTCAGAAGGGAACAGAGGAAAAAGGGCATCTGGTGAGCATTCGTTCTCTACAGGTGTGGTTAATGGTAAGGCTGACTGAGGGAAACAGTTTTCTTGCTTAAGTAACAAGTTATAAGCAACAACCCTGTGAAAATATTATTAATGAGTCAATTGTACCCCATTCAAACTTATTCAATATTAACCTTGTTGTAGAATTCATTTTAAAAAAAGAAGGGAAAACCCAGGCTCAGTACAGAAGTCTCTAAATAAAGAGTTCAAGAAGGAACAGCTATAGAAGGCTCCCTAGTAACAGGAGTTACTATTTTAAGCTGCTCAGATTTATCTGATCCTATTTCTTTGAAGTATATAACCTTTTCTTATGGAAAACTCAAACCTTCCTGACTTGCACATCAGCATCATGAGAATAATGGAAGTATCTCGTCAGAGCAGCACAGGCCCCACTCAATTGTGAGTTCGCCAAACAGGGACATGGAGCTGCTGACTCAGAGCCATTGGCTCAATGTGCAGTCAGGTGTGTCAGGCTGAATCAGTAAGAGTCTTACTGGGCACTCAGCCTCTGAGATTGAGGAGGAAGTTGGTATTATACTTTACCTGCTCTTTGCTTCTTTGTTTGATCAGCTGTATGCTTTTCATTACAATGAGAAGGATACGAATCCAGACCTGTGAGTGGACATACCTCCTGCCACTTGCGCCAAGTAAGGGAAGACTTGTACAAAATAATATTACTAAAATGATTTCCCTTGACCATGACTTTGTGTTATAACCCAGGCTATTTGAACATTCCACGTTTTGTGTTTGTTCATTTGTTTTTACCTAGAGACACATGGGGCTGACCAAATAAGACCCAATACATTTAATACTTGGTTTTGCATGAAGTGGTGCCTGAATAACTACAACTTCGTGAAAACTTGACTTTTTCCTACTGGGAAAAGGAGATGCCAAGGGAAATTCTATTCCCAGTCCTTAGCTGGAGGGGCTTAATACTTTCGGAGGCTGTTGCAAGATTCCTGCAGATAAAGTCTTCTCATATATGCACATCATCCAAAAGCAAGCCTCCCTCAGCAAAATCAAATAAGAGACCAGAATGGAAAACTCCAGAGAATTGTTACCAAATGCCAAACATAAATGGGTTTAACACTTTTATATAAATTACAGGACATATGAAACATAGGAAACATATAGCTAATTATCAAACAAAGTGCTAAATGAGTTTTCTAGAGTTGACCATTATAACCACTAGAACAAAAGATTAAAGAAATTGTACACGACGGCTGAGACACAGTTGGATAGAGAATTGTGAAATGGAAGACAGGTAAAAGAAATAATACAGAACACCTCCTAGTAAGATAAAGAGAGAAATAGGATGAAAGTGAGGCAAAGAGACTTAAGGAATGGAGTACGTACTTATTAAGTACATCTCATAGACATTCCAGAAGCAGATAAAAGAAATAATACAGAATGCCTCCTGGTAAGATAAGGAGAGAAATTGGATGAAAGTGAGGCAAAGAGACTTAAGGAATGGAGTAAGTACTTATTAAGTACATCTTGTAGGCATTCCAGAAGCAGAAACATGGGTGAAGTTTGGAAAACTGATAGTCAAATGAGAATGTCTGGTAATTTCTCCATATTCAAAGAGGTCATGACATTCTGTATTCAAGAAACACATGTGAACACATTGTAGTAAAGTGACGATGTAAGCCTAGACAGCATAAGAACAGACAAAAAGGCACAAGGCCTACAAACGAAAAACCAAATAGTGTGACAGCATCCATCTTTTTGTCAGGATATGGAAGCCAAAAGCAAGTGCTGAGAGAAAATAACTGTCAATCTATAGTTGCTTACCTGGCCAGAGTATCATTTCATAATGAGGCTGTGATGGGCAGGGAGACTGACCAACCGAACGTCCCTCAACGACAGACTCTCTGCTTCAGCTGCTTAGTGTGCAGTCAATTGGAAGACCTCAGCCAATGGTAGAGCCATTCAGTCACTACCTCAGCTACAGAGAGCTGCCTTGCCTGACTGAGTTCAGGGACTTGTCCTGATGGCCACGCCCAAGGTTTGATCAATGAGAGTCGATTAATATATGTCTGGTCCCTTCCTCAGCTATTAATCCTGATTAAATGGCCTGCACACTGAACCCCATCTCAATGCAGGCTAACTTAAGATCTTAACTCTGAAATACAGACACCTGTGATAAACACATGACTCGTAGTGTTTCCACCAAGCGACACCATATTAAAGGAACTTCTCAGGAATGAAATTTAGGCAGATGGAAGATGATCTGGGATGCAAATAGAAATGGTAATAGGATGAATTAGCCAAGAAGGGTAAATGGCAAACAGTGCCTATATGAAAACAGTGGTAGTCATGATTACAGCCACTTTGATGATCCAAGTACACAAGCCATAACTAACTACTAACAAGTATGCATCACTTGGATGATGGGAGTGTGCAATGAGAATAGCTCTATCCCACTCTTCACCGCCTCAGCCAATGGAGGGTGTGGAGCCCCTGTGCCATGGCCACTGGCCCAAAGACTGGGAAGCTGACCCTGCGGATGACCCAGTAAGAACATTTCTGTGGAGTTGGAGGAGGAAATTGGTGTGGTCCTTGCCCTGCCTTTTGTCTGTGTGCTAGCTTCTTTGTAATCATGATTACTTAATGATAGGAGTTCAGAGAAAATGACATGTCCCTTGCATCTTTCACCAAACTAAGGGAAGGTTTGATTACTAACAGCTCAAGTGTCACTTTTGTATCCTCGTTGTAAACGGGAGTGTTCCAAAATCTGTTTAGTAAGGTTTCTTCACACCTTTTACCATCAACTTTTTTCTGGTAATAAAAATGATATTTTCCCCTTCATAATACGATTCCTTTTTATTACCATAGCATCTGCTGTTCCTTAAGGTTCTCACAGAACACAACCTTGGAAGCCTTGCCTTTTGGACAATAGCTGGTCGATTGCTTGCATGTCTTTGATGCTTCTTAACTCTGTTTGGGGGGTTCAACTTCTGTAATTGATTATTTTCATGAATACTTGCAAAGTAGTTGTTTGCAGGCATTTCTGAGATTATTGAAAAAATAAGCTTTTAATTTTAAAATATCTTCCATTTAAAATTTTCTTCCCGCCTCTCTCTCTATTGTGGATTTTTGGAGAATTGGGGTAAATTTTGTATTTTTCAACCATCAGCATTTACTTTTGCTCAGCAATTCCACTGTGTGGGTAATGTTTAGGACCTCAGTATCTTTAAGAAAACACTTTTCAAGTTAATAAATACCCAAATATCTTTAATGTTTTAATCAGTATGACTAGTTAACTTCTTTGTGTGCTGTGTTTGGAGTCTGGGTTTGCATTTCTCCTGAGGGCCTTGATCAGAGCTTGGAGCAATAGCTTCATTTGTCAGGGTACCTTGCTGACCATGTGGGAGAGTGCCTGTTTGAGCTACTACAATGGCTTAGCTCAGGACAGCTGTCCATTCTGAGTTGTAAGAAAAATGTCCCCAAATTGGCTAAAGTCATTCCTCTGGAAGTATGGCCTTGGGGTATGGCAGGCAGACTCTCTCAAAAAGCCAAAGCTGCAAAGTCTATCTACAATTTTGGTGCTTAGGGTGAGGTCTTTCCAAAGTTTCCCTCTAGGGGCATCAAAGAACTGATGTTTTGGCTGTCCTTTCTTCTGACTAGAATATTTCATAGTATCGCCGAGAACAGCAACCAGACACTTCTATTTTGCAAGATACCAGATCCCACCAGTTGATCTTATGTCTAGAAAGCCAGAGCAGGAGAGAACATCTTCAGAGGGTCTCATCTGTGGTAGCTGCAGGTTCCACAAGGAGGAGTTTGGTGGACACCAGGAACTGGCCCTGAGGGGTTGGCCCTTCTCCCTCTCCTCTCCTGCAGCAGCACCTGTGAGGTAGACTGAGAGTCTGACAATCATAGTAGTTACTTGAAAAGCTAAGCAAACTGATCCTGACAAACTGGCCTCTGGGTCCAACCATGTTGTGATTTGTTAGTACTGGTTTCGCCACTTGTGATGGTTGGCATCTGATTGCTTGGCAAAAAAGGGTATTCAAGTGACCATGACAGGATGAAGGCTTGTTGGTGACTTCTGGATGCTTGGGGATCTCTCTGTTCTACTCGGGGTACTACATGTGTCTTACCCCACCAGGGTGTGGGCAGGAATGCACATGAGAGCTCTGCTTGAGAATTTCTGGGATGTTCTATTATCTCTTGGGGACAAACCTGAAGCTTCACAGGGCAGCAGACATTTCATCAGGTCCACAGCCACTCACCTCCTGGTTTTATTTCCTCATCTCTCTCTTTGAGTGGAAAACATGGGGAAATAAAGATTCAGCTCTGGTTTATTCCATCCTGCTGGCCCTTTCTTAGTGCTTTTACACACCAATGCCACATGTAGCTATTAGGAGACAGGTAATTAGTTCTGACCAAATTAAATCCCTCCCTCTCTTAATTGGAGCCTTGTAATCTGCGGTCTTTGGAAAGACAAAAATGGAAAGAAATTAGTCTAATTTATGCCGGTCTTTCCAGTGTGCTACTTCCTACCTGCCAACAAAAGTCATTGAATAGAAAGTGAAGATCCTCAAGGAGTGCTAGCTACCATTATAATTTCATTAACTGTGTCACCCACCCCTTATATTCCACCCCTTCTATCTGCTCCTGTGTTTTTATCATCTCTACTTTACCTTGCTGTGATTTTAAGAGGCTGACACATTAATTCCAGAGCATTGTATTTCTAGTACATCCTGTACCAGTGGCACTTACTGCCTATCAGAAATAGAGTAGTGATGTAGAATAAAAGGTATTCCAATAAAAACACGACTCTTCCAGGATCTGTGGCTGTTTTGTGTTCAAATTCAGCAGGTAAAATACAATATTACCTGGAAATGGAATGTTTGAAAGTTTTTCTGATGGAAGTTACAAGAAGTGTAGAGGGCACTGGATTCGCACTCTGATTGGATGATACAATGTCAAGCTCTAGCTTATACAATCACATGTTACTCAGCCTGCCCTTGTGACCCACTTCCCTGCGTTGCATTTTGTCAATTCAGATATGGAGGATGTGGGTGATGTCAGGAACTGCAGCCACTGCCCTTCCTTCTGAGCTGTCTGGAAGGTGCGCTCCACGTGGCTGAGCCTAGCAGTGACACCTATTCTGGGGAAAGCCCGGGCTCCAAGGAGCCCAAGGCAGCCAACCCCAAGAGTCTGAAGCAGGAGTAGCCAAGGCACCAGTGCCATCGCTTTCGCCACTGCTGCCAATGTTGCCACCACTGCTACTGCTCTCCCAGTTTTGTCACCTACTTCCCCAGAATTCTGAAGCAGTCTCAGGAAGGCCTAGCCCTCTTGCAGGAGGCCATGAGCGTCATGGTTTCACTCCTTACCGACATCTTGGAACGCATCGTCGGAGTGGCCTCTCGCCTGGCCCACTCCACCAAGCACTCCACCATCACCTCCAAGGAGATCCAGAGAGCCGTGCGCCTGCTCCTGCTCAGGGAGTTTGGCAAGCACGTGGTGTCCGAGGCCACCAAGGCCGTCATCAGGTACACCACATGAAATGGTCTGCCTCAGGACCACCTGACCACATCGCAAAACAATGGCTCTTTTCAGGGCCACCTGGCTTGGCCGGAAAAGACCTGGAGCTCTCTACAAAGGGCCATCTAGTGTAGCATTTGCACCTGTGCCATTCTGCTGATCCTTAAAACACTTTTATCATTCATGAAACATTAACAAATGTATCAAATCTGCTTTATTGCATGTTTTTAGTGCAATTGTTCCAAGAAAAAACCATCGTTTTATGTTAACCATATTGCATTCATTTGCACGCCTAAAGTGTCATTTCTGCCAGTTATTTTACCAGAGCCCCATTTACAGTTATCTGTAAGGTCAAATCTATTTTTGTAATACATTTTTGAAGCCCTTTCACTCTCATTCTTCCAAGAACATATAGTGAAATCAGCCAGGGTTTCTTTATGTGTGATATGACAACAGATACAATGCGGAAGCAGATAAACAAGCATTTCCCATTTGCAACTAATCCCTCATTTAGCATTCATTTGCACATATATAGGAGGACACAAAACACAGTTTAAAGAAATAGCTAAATCACATAGGAAGCAATTCACATATAAACTCCTTGGTATCTGAGATTACTCTCTGAATTCAGTCAGATTTGTCTGATATTTATCTCTTCATGCCAAATCTTATTTTAAAAAACAAAAATCTTAGTGACATGCAATTAGGTATGGATGATTGGATCCTCTAATGAGTGCAGCCAATGGCCTCAAATCCTCACTGGCTCAGCTGATGGGAGACCTGTAGCCCCTGACTAGAGCCATTGACCCCAAGACTGGGGAGGTTGTGAATAATGCACAAACTTTCTAGTGATAGTCAGCATGGAGATTGGAGAGAAACAGTGTGTGATTATTTGCCTGGAGTTATTTATAATCATGGTGATTAAAGACATGAATCTGGACCTGCTAGTGGAAAAATCTCTTTCCCTTTCCAAAAATTAAGAAGACAGTAGTGACCAATTAACTGAACCAAGATGAATCTTTTTGTTTCTCCAGTGATTTCAACGTTAATATTATTGTTAGGTAATTTTTTTTATTTTCTTTTTTTCCCTAGGTCTATGGATTTTTGCTTGTTTGCTTTGCTATACACTCATTGCTTCATTTCAAAGCAGCTGGATATTTTCTAGTTGCATTATAAACAACTGATTTCTAGATTCTTATGTCTGTCTTGAGAGAATATACACTGTGATTTCAACCTTCTGAAATTTATTATAGTGTGTTTTAAAGCCTAATATTAGACCAATATTGCTAAGTGTACGTTTGCAATTTGAAAATAATTGGAATTTTTTTTATTAGATGTAGAAACCTGTAAGGATTCTCATTCTCCATCATATGAGACCAAAGATGGATAAACTAGAAAAGATAAAACTTTTCTTGAACCCAGCAGAAGAGAGATTGGACCCTGCCAGGAGAGATTGAACTCAAAGACAATTTCACCTTTTGCAGAGCCCCACTTGCTAAGAGAAAGAATGGAGAGGGGGGCAGTGCAGAATACTCAAGAGATTCCCTGAATTGTTTGGTCAAATGTAGAAGAACTCTAATGAGGCATTACCTCCAGAGCACTTCAAGGGATTAGTAGAGTCAGGGTTCAGGACAAATGACCCCTCCCCTGTCAGAATTAGTACTTGATATTATTCTGGAATACTAGAAAAATCTTATGAAAGGATTTTTAAAAAATTTTAATGTTCATTTATTTTTGAGAGAGACAGAGCGTGAGCAGGAGAGGGGCAGAGAGAGAGGGAGGCACAGAATCGGAAGCAGGCTCCAGGCTCTGAGCTGTCAGCACAGAGCCCAATGCGGGACTTGAACTCATGAGCTGTGAGATCATGACCTGAGCTGAAGTCAGATGCTTAACTGACTGAGCTGCCAAGTGGCCCCGAGGATTTTTTTTAAAGAAGGATAGGCTGCCTTAGGAAACCCAGAAAATCTACTATGAAATCAACTGCAAGAAAATCACTTTAGGTGGTGCCTTGAGATAATCTTCCAGGTCTGAAAAAATTTTTTGGAAACTGAAGGCTCTTTTCAGACCTATGCACCTTTTCAGACTAAGAACTGTGGAGCAGTTGGAACAAAATGCATTTCTCTTAATCTTTTAATTTCTATCATGCTAATGAATGCTGTTTCAAAATGCCAGTGTTTTTCTATATGGCATGCACATTTTTCCTACTGCAGCTATTCTTGCACACTAGTCTCCTGAGTATTGTAATATGTGAGAAGTCATTTTAGGAAATCTAAGCCACTAGGATACTTTTATTGTGTTTTGCATTTATAAAATCAGAAAGCAAATAGGATTGTTGGTGAAAAAGGTAAAAAATGGATCCTAATTAGGCCATGGGATGAAGACATGAGGTGTAAGTGTGACTGACACACCTGAAATCTAGGAGAGGAAGAAGAAAAATGAAGTTGGATGTTGAAGCCCAGAAGGAGGAATGCATACATTTGATTATAGGCTCAGTGGTGAATGGGAATCAAAGGGTCTAAATGAGCAATCATAATCTAATGATGCATTTTACTGAAAAGACAAACTAAAGAAACTAACTTTACTGTTGTAATAAATTATAAGCACAAAAATGGGGAAAATGGTATTAACGGTATAAATAGAACAAACATACCCAAACACATTTTTCAACATGTCACCTGTTAAGGAATTCATCTAAGTACATGACTGAGGATACAAACACAGTACAGAAGTAGCTAAATCAAAATGATAAAAAAAAAGAATAATACCTATTTCAGTCTCCCTAGAAACTGAAGTTACTCTTATAACTAGTTCATATTTATCTGATTCTTTTCTTTTCCAGGCTATTATCCTTTGTTTTTGAAAGGTAGGCCTTCATGACCTGCAGTTATGCATCATTAGAATGATGGAAGCTTCCAATGAGAGTAGCCAAGGCTCACTCTCCTCTGAGCTAACGAACAACTTGCAGCCCCTTACCTGCATCCATTGACCTAAAATTTGAGGAGGTGGACTGAGATGAGCCCATAATAGACTTCCTGGTGTTCATCCTTGGAAATTGGAGAGTAAATTGGTGTGTTTCTTTGTCTGTTACTAGCTTTTTAAATTGTTACCTTTTGTTTGCTTTTAATTACAGTGATTTAAGGCTGTTTGCAGGACTAAGGCACACGTGTCTCCTGTCTTCTCCATCAGATTAAGAGCACAATGGTATTGAATTAAAAGACATAAGGTGATTGGCACCTCCCCATCATTTTCCTGAAGCTGTCTGAATTTGAATTAATTGTTTTTTGTGTGTGTTTTCATTTGTTTCCATTTTTGTTTTTTGGTTTTGTTATGTTTTGTTTGTTTGTTTTTACCTCCAGTGCATGAGCCTGGGTACAAAACCCACCACATAAACTGGCAGGATGAAAACTCAGTTACCTAGACCTGGACAGATAAAATGGGGTTACTCCTAATTCTGGGCCCATCATAGCCCTCCTCCTCTTTGACCTTGACCTGTCACTCCTGGATAAGAGCAGAATGAGTGTTGGGAGGGGAGGAGAAAGCTTGAAAAAGTGGCCATTTACACTTTGTTATTATTATGAGGTACTTTCAAAACCAATCCAGGATCACAGGTGGATTTGAGTTGATCCATGAGGAGGACATTAGTAGAACAAAAGAGCACAAGGGCTCATCTCCACATGGTCATCAATGTAGTCTCTGCCACACTGTCTAGCAATCATCTGAGGGTTGTGACATGACCAGTCTTGTCCCTCACAGCCTCTGATGTAACCCATGATTCTTCTCCAACATAACATCCTGAAACCTGTCCATAATTTAACTACCTCTGTTTCCAAGATCTTACTACAAGAGGTACTGGTGGGCAGCCCTTGAGGGTCATAGCGAGGCAGGGACCAGAGGACTATGGGTGGACTTGATGCTTGACTAGGTATTTTTGTCATATAGATCTGGGAATTTTGTTTTAGCAATGAATAGTATGCCTAGTTATTGTGCTTGTTAGAATAATTGGACTGGCTTAGTGAATTCTATCTCTTCTAGGAACTCAGAGTTATTTCCCCAGTGGGATCTTCCCAGAAAAGTGAATGGCCTTACACAAGATCACATAGCAACTGGGCTATATGTGACACCAGGACCCTGGTTGATCTCTTGAATCTCACTCTTGTGTCTGGTCCATCAGATGTGTAAAAGGCCTTTGAATGTTTGAGCCCATCAGAGGTGCACAGGAACCATTCTTCTCTGGGTGAACCTGCTTGACAGGAAATACATAAATATAACATGAAATGCAGCATTGATTACTCCAACCTACCTCAATCTCCATTGTGTAATTAATTCAAATAGAAATTTGTAAGCAAGTGCTTGTCTTGAACAAACTCCAAAAGGTTGGGATGGCTTATGTATGGGGCTGCTTGTGCTTCCCCCTCCTCTCCCTAAAGTCTTTCTGTGGCCTCAAATCTGCCTTATTTATGACTCTTTGGATATGAACTTTTGTAGGCATATGGAGAGAGATCGATTACAATTAAGTGTCAGGTTTTAGGGGGTTCCTAAATGGCACTATGGCATTGCTTTGGATTGGAGGGATCCACTACATGGGCCAGGTCATTCTACTAGGGCAAGAAAAGTGGAAAACAATTCTAGAGTTTACCACTCTGGACCAGAGAACCAAAGACTTTGTTGTATGGACATACCCCATGTGCGACACCCAGCAGCATCTCAGGAAATGTGTGTTTTATGGCACTATATGTCAAGTTCAAGAAGGCTCCTCAGTCCACGACACCCTTGCCATTGAGAAGTCCTGTCTTTTTCCCCACGCTCTTGACTCTGGGCAGGTGTGTGATTGCTTTGGCTAATGAAACATGGTGGAAGTGATGCTATGCCAATTGTGGATCTAATCTTTAAGAGGAAAAGTGTCTTCTGCCTTGTTTGTTGAAAGCTGTGACCTGCCATATAGAAAGTTTGCTTATCCTGCTGGAAATACTGTATGGAGACACTCTGAGACTCTATAGAGTGGGACAGAGGCTCAGCTGAGCCATCCCTCTAACCAGTCCCTCCAGGGCTATAGGCATAAGAGCACAAGTTGACTCAAACCTTGCAGAGTAGCTGAGACATCATCTATCACTGAGTGACCCTAGTCTGGCTTACTGATTTATACCTTTAAGGGTCACTAACACTTTTTTTTGGACACTATTTGGAAGAGATTAGTGAAAACGCTCCCATTCCAAAGAGACACAAATATTTGAAAAAAAATATCATAAACATTATTTTAACTGCTTGGATGAGCTGGAAAAGAGCCAGAGATGAATAGACAACTGAGACCTTTGTATCAATCCCTGACACTTGATAAACAAGGGTCTCAGCAGAAAGTTGCCCTTTTTTACTACAGGGACAGGGAGATGACAAGGAAATTTGTATCTCTTGGCTCTGGGTCTGGATGAGGGGCAGGAAGTCTCCTTTGAGAATTTGAAATTACAATTCTGCCTTCATGTGGTTTTGGAGTTCCAACGAACACTATCAGTATGGCTCAGTGAATTCTAGCAGAATCCCAGACATGGGGTAAAAATGCAAGTCAGATCCTTTCTGGAGGAGCTCACCCTTAAGTGAGGCTTTAAGAATGTTGCTGCAGGGGCATCTGAGTGGCTCAGTTGGTTAAGCGTCCGACATCAGCTTAGGTCATGATCTCACGGTTCGTGAGTTTGAGCCCCACGTCAGACTCTGTGCTGACAGCTCGGAGCCTGGAGCCTGCTTCAGATTCTGTGTATCCCTCTCTCTCTGCCCCTCCCTGCTCTCACTCTATCTCTTTCTCTCTCTCAATAATAAATAAACATTACAAACAATTTAAAAAGAAGGTTCCCACAGACAAAGCCCTCTCTAACATGCTCATAATTTAAAACAAACAAACAAACAAACAAACAAACAAACTAAACGTGTACACTTCCAAAGACTTACTGCCAGGTGCATATTATTTACAAAGTGTTCAACATGTTTGAGTAAAGGAGTGGATATAAACAATCCTAAGGAAGCAGTAACCAAATCTCACAAATAGTCAAGTAAAATATCTGAAAGTGAAAAACAGAACCACTAGAAGAAAAGGTTCATGTCATTTTGAAAGAACTGATTAGACCCACCAGAATAGAGAATTAGTGAATGGGAAGAGACAGAAAAGGAATTATGGAGAATGCCTCCGAGAGAGACAAAGAGAAAGGAAAGATAAGAGAAAGGTAAAGAGACATAAGACATGGACCAAAAATACATGAAAAGTACATCTCATGGGGGTTTCTGAAGGAGATACTGGGCAAATTGCAGAAGAATAATATCCAAAGAGGAAATAGCTGGTAATTTTCCAGAAGGGAGGAGAGCCATGGTTCCCTAGATTCAGTACACACACCTGGACACATCAGAGTAAAACTGAAGGGCAATGAAAACATCGGTCCATAAAACATGGGTATGTAAAAACAACAGTGACTCTGTGAAACAGTTCCAATAGCGGTGAAGGGTAAGGACCACTTAGAGGGGATCATATGGCCTCAAGTGCTTATTAACATTAGGAAGGCTTGACCATGTGTTTTATAAAAGAGTAGGCATACATGTACAAAAACAATTACACAGGAAGGGCATTATCTTACAAGGAGGCTGAGAATTGTCTATACTAAAACCACAATGAGATATATTTCCCAGCATCAGAGACACAAGGAATAAAAAGACTGATCACCCCAAATGTTGGTGAGGAGATACAGCAATGGGGACATCGTATGCATCGCTAATAGGAGTGCAAGGTGGTCTGATTTCTTTGGAGAACAATCTGGCAATGTTGATTAATGCGCAGAAGATGCATACACTTCCACTCCTAGACACCCAAACTAGAGGCCTGAGCACAGGGAGATGTGTATGAGAGTGTTCTTAGCAGCACTGCATTTATTGTATTTTTAATGTTTATTTAGTTTTGAGAGAGAGAGAGAGAGAGAGAGAGAGAGAGCATGCACACGAGTGGGGGAGGGGCAGGGAGAGAGGGAGACAGAATCTGAAGCAGGCTCCAGGCTCTGAGCTGTCAGCACAGAGCCTGACATAGGGCTCAAAGTCCGGAACCCTGAGATCATGACCTGAGCCAAAGTCGGACGCCCAACCAACTGAGCCACCCAGGTACCCCAGCCGCGTTGTATTTGTTAACCAAAAATTTAGAAACCATCTAATGGCCATCAACATTAAGATGGGTGAGAAAGGTGTGATATATTCATACAGTGGAGTGCTATTCAGCAACACAAATAATCACTTATTTGATAAGAGCTATTGATATCTTTGTGGCTACATCTCACACACAGCAGTGAGAGAAAACAGCATGTTACAGAAGAGTACTTACATCATCGATATAACTTATATAGATTGGAAACATGCAGGACAATGCTATCAGTGTATGTTGTTCAGGAATTAATATCTCTGTAGTAGAAATTCATGGAAATGAGAAACATCAATTTAATGATAGCGGCTACTTCTGGGGGTCAAAGAGGGGTATGCGGGAGGGGTACATGCAGGTTCACTGGTATCTGTCATGTTTTATTCCTTAAGCTCGGTGGTAGGTAGGTGGATGCTCAGTTCTATTTTCCTTTCTATATTTTCATTTATCCAAAATATGTGTAAAGTTTTTCTAAATTGGGGTGATCATTGTCAACTCTGCTGTTTTTATTTCCCCACGTCCAGTTAGTCACACTTCCAGTTTTACTCCTCAAATGGTCCCGGAATCTCTCCTCTTCACTCCATCCCTGCTGCTTCTTACCAGGCCTTCATCACCATCACCTTGGTAGGTGGGAGGGGGGGTGTGGGGGGCGCAGATTAAGGCAACCACTTCCTGCTTCCAGTCCTGGCCCTTTCAAATCCAGCCTCTGTACTACTACCAGATGATGTAACTAAAACACAAACCCGACAGCCTGTCACTTCCCTGCTTAAAACCCTGTAAGTCTCCCCATTGTCTAGAGGACAAGGTACTAGTTCCTTAATATGACACACCAAGCCCTTCATGATCTGGTCCCTGTTTTTCCCCCCAATCTCATCTGACACCACTTCCAGCCTTGCATTTGAAGTTCCAGAGATGCCAAACTACTTGCAGTTCTTTCACAGGATGACCAATTCCTCCTGGTTTGCCTAGGGCCTTTCTGATCTCAGCACGGACAGTCCCACCTCATGGGAGCCCCTCAGTCATAGGCAACATGGGACTGACCTGGTATTAAACCTGAGAGTCCTGCATCCTAGGAAGCACCACAGTACCTGGCAGGCTGAGACAGTTGGTCGCCCTAGTTCCCCAGCCTCCAAGCTGCTTCGCAGGGGAATCAGCTCCTGCTGTTTCTGCCACTTGAGATGTCTCCTTTTCCTTTTGCCTCCTCCCTCTGAAAACAGGACTCACAACAAACAACAAACAAAATATGATGTGAAACATGAAATACACTACAAAACCCACATACCTTACACCTTCCCTCTTCCAGAATGAGTTTCCTGACTAGCCCCTGGTCTGGGTCCGATGCCTCTCCCCTGGGCTCCCAAAAAAACCTGGGCACATCTCTGTCACAGCATTTAATATATTATAAATATTTGACCAAAGTATCTGCCCCCCTCTAGATTCTTACCAGTTTATGGGCTCTCAGCTTATTCATCTGGAATTCTCAGCACCTAGCGGTGCCTGACGTAGTATGTACACAGCAAATGTTTGTTGAATAGATAAATGCAGGCTGTGCTGTAAACCCTAACATGAGATTTTCTGACCCTTTTTGAGGATAGCATGGATAAAATATTGTGGAGAACTGAAAATTACTCGAAAGTGGCGATTCCATGTTTTCCTTTTCCCCCCACATTAACAGTTTCCCCTTTTTACTATGTCACAGAGAACAACAGCAAACAGTAGTCCAAATTAAGCTGGACAATCGCTAGATGATTTCCCACAGATTTGACAGTTTTATTGCACTTCTGAGAGTGGATTTTCCCCCCTCCTGGGAATTTGGGGGGCACACAATACCCCCTTCATCTCTGAAACCCTATGAAGTACATATTGCTTATACCCCTGATAGACAAAGAATCAACCTGTGACTACAAAATTGAGTCAATTGCCATGCTTACACAGTTCAGGAAGCAGGTAAACCAGGATTAGACATCTGTTCCACCTAACACCCAGACTACCTTCTTGCTCCTTCCCTGAATAGGGTTGGGGGAAGTGGCAGGCGGAAGGGTCCTATGGATAGAAGCAGGTAGCGTAGTTGGATGCTGCTGTGGCAGGCCAGTTGAGGCAGGGGCAGAGCCTGGATATCCCGCGCTCCCTCGCTGAGGCTTCCCGAATCCTAATCCCTGGGACCCAGGGCAGGGGTAGAGCTGGAAGCCCTGGGGCTCAACCAGGGAAGGGTTTTTCCCTTTGACCTGAGTGAGGGCTCTGCAAAATCTGAAGGGACCAAAAGAGACAGCTCGTGGAGCCCTGAAGCGTTCACGTGTAGGAGGCCTAGCTCTACTGGATCCAGGTGAAGCCTCACTGAGCACAGTCCCATGACCCTGAAGTTCTCAGGCCTGGGGCTGGCGGTTTAGGCACTGTGTTTTGGCCTCCGATTACCAGCCTTCTAGTCTACTGTGTGAGGTCATAGCCATGGGTTCCCAGGTCAGTCTGAAGTCCTACCACATTTGAGGTCTGCTGAATTAAATAGCCAATCTCTTCCACTTTTTTCTGATGCCAGAGCAGAGAAGAGCTTACCTCCATACCTGATCATAGATCCCATGCTTCGTATTCTCCTGGAGTGAAATGCTCAACCTTGACTCCAAGGGAATGCAAAAGTTTCTAGGTTAATAAGCCTCTTCAAAAGAGACTCATTTGACATGTGTTTATTCACCTCCTCACTGCTAGATTTTGGGATCTTGGAGCCAGCATGGAATTCTGTATGGTTTATCTTGACCCATCACTTCTCCCCACTTCTTTTTTTCTATCCAAGAGGTACCTTACCTAGGCTTGGGGACCCTCTGAATACTATATCTTTATTACCTATAGGTTTTTCTCAAGCAGGCCTCCCTCTACTAAGTAAAAGTAAAGGTGTACTCACTCCTATTCTGGTCTCTACTTCTGTCCATCCTCCCATCCACCCATTTACAGGCATTCATTGGAAACTTAATGTAGCATAGGAGCCAAAACTGGATTTGATTCCTGGCTAGGTTACTCGCTAGATATGTGAGCTTGGGTAGTAGATAACTCAATCATTCTAAGCCTCACTCTCTTCAACAGAAAGAATTATGCCTACCTGTCCTGGAAGGAAAATATGGGGGCAAAGGAAAAATACCACACATGTGTGTATAACATATACAGAAGTGTGCCTGCCACATAGAATCTTATAGAGTTCAATTTTTTTTATTTAAAGAATGTTTATTATGGCAATTTGTGTAGTGCTGAATACTAGAAGGTGAGAAAAGATAAGATGTGGCCCCTAACTTTTGTGACATTACAATTGAATAGAGAGCTAGCACAGGCACACTCCCAAATGACTACCAATAGAAGGCTGCATTTAGTCAAGACCAGGACGCATGTATTGTGGGGGGTTCAGCGAGTAAGAAGAGAAAGAGGCAGGGAACTCACCATAGGCCTATACCAGACACTGCACCTGGCATACTACATCTATTCTCTCATTTCAATCCTAATCATGGCTCTTATGTAGGGACACTATAAAGAATATACCCATTTTACAGGTGGAGGTCCTGAGGCTCAGGGAGGGAGAAGTGCCTGTAGGCTGGGATGGTCAGGCTATCTTCACAGAGGAGGTAGGATCTGAGCTAAGACTTGTAAGGTGAGTGGGATTTGGATAGAGAGAGGGTGAGAGGGCGAGGGTGAGTGCGAGAAAGGAAGAACAGCTTGCCATCAAAACCCTGATTCGGCAATGCCCAAAGTCAACAAGTTAACAAGGCATTTTCCAATTGCTCCCTAGCAACTTCCCATCACAACTCAGAGCAGTATTATCTCTGTAACTTTACTAAGTGAGGCTCAGGAAGGAAAAGCCATCCTCCCTTATCTCACCGTCAGCGTTAAGCAAACAGATGGGGCCAAGGTAGCCAGGAAAGCAAGTCCATACAGCTGTCTGGCACCAAATCTCACCCCCATCCTTCCAACTGCCTGAGGGCATAAATCTCTGAACTGAGACTAAGTATAGGCACCATTCATTGACCACTCTCTCTGCACTATCTCACTGAATCCTCACAACAATCTTGTAGACCCTATCGTCCAGAGGAAGAAACTGAAGTTCAAAGATGTCAAGTCACTTACCCATGACACCACAGAGTCACAGCTGCGGTTTGAACCCAGGTCTAATCTAACTCCAAAACGTGTGCCCTTAATCACTCTTGCTGTAGAGCCTAGTCCCACTAGCTCACAGCAGTTATAGGATCCAAATAGATGTTCTGACCGTGTTGTCTCTTTCCCTGTCAATGCAGCCTAGCGACACTATTTGTCCTCAGAAAACAAAGGCACCAGAACTTCGAAGAGAACAAATTATGGAAAAGGTGATGCACTCTCATTTTCCCACTAACCTTTGTGCTCTGCAAATCCCTAAGCCCCAAGAGATGTCCTCATTCTATCCCCAGACCTTTACCCTAGAAGGTTGTCCACATGTACTGATTTTGCCTGTTGTCCCAGCATAATTATGCTTTTACCCTCAAAACCATCTGCATTAGTTGGACAAGAAATTACATGGTCACGTCACCTATGAAGAAACAAAGAAGCCTCACACATCAGGTCCTTTTGCAACCCTGACACACATGCTGGACAATGATCTGCTGGGTGAGGGTGGAGTCAGACCTTCTGGGAGGAGTAGCCAGCCTGTCCTTGAGGAGAAAACAAGGAATAAACAAGCTAGCAATGTGATTTTCAGGGGATTCCAAGTACAATCCAGCTTGTTGGGGCAGGAGTGGTCAAGGAAGACATGGAGGAATGCCCAGAATGTAGAACTTGTCTTAGTTGGGGGCAGACAAGGTTGAGCACAACTGGCTCTCTCCAGCACAGCTGTGCCTCACACATGAGGGGCATGGAGAGTTGGACACCCAGACATAAACAGTTGGAGGAAAGCCTAATTTAGGGGTCAAGCCCACTCCACTGGCCCCTGGTTTGCCTTATATCACAGTACAGGTTCTTTCTGCAGATGGAGCCCAACTAAGCCTTGGGTCCAAACTGCTTCTGGGAAATTGAAGCCCCCAGGACACAGTCAGACTTTGGCGACAGTTGAAAAAAAGCAAGTGGCCAAAGGTGCAGAAGTCATGAGAAATCTGAGCTCTAGTCTGTTGCTGACTCTGCACAGGAATAAGCACAGCAAATGACCCAAATAGTGTCTAGGAAAAGACATCCAGGAGGAGGGGATTTACTTCCAGGAATGCTAGCAGGATTTACTATTGGAGAATCTATAAATATGACTCATGTGAATAAGCCAAAAGATAAAAAATAACATGTTAATCTCAATAGTTGCTAAAATGGCATGTGTGAGGGTTTTAGGTCTATTATGTTACCTAAAGCACTTAGAAAACCAAAGATGTTATTGTGAACACACAGACCTCAAGTGATAGTCCAATACCATGCTTGCTGATGAAATAAATGCCACTGCCATTTCTATTTGAGTCAGGAAGGTGACAAGAAAGCTTTCTGTCAGCATTATGATTTGAAATCCTTTTTTTTTTTTTTTTGGCTGTACCTATGAGTTGTAATTCAATATAAGTCTCCAGATAAACTAAAATTATTCACTAATTTCCTCAATTTTGCATTAGTCCAAGGAACTAAAGTCAACTGAGGATTCTATAAAGTACATTTAAGTTAGCAATAGGATTTGAAAGTCTTCATGAATGTTAGGTATTGAATTTTTTTGAAAAGCTTGACCACCGAAAAGAAGGCTATTTTCAGCTGATCTGATTGTTCCAGAGTGAGTAAATATTTAGAACGACTTCTGGTCTCAGCAAAACTTTAACACCTCTAAAAAGTAATAGGAAACTGACATTACAAATGCGTGTGAAAAGTATGTTTTCTAAATAAGTAGAGAGGAAATTGACATTGTTTCAGATGTCTGAAAATCTCCTTACTATCTGATCTAAAGAACTCAGATATATTCTTACATCTGCTTTTGCATTTTATCTGTTGCCCTATCATACATAATGAACTTCTGGACAATTCCACCATACACTAGTGAGAGGATGAAAGTGAAAAAGGTAAATATCATTACGAAAATATCCCCATAAGGTTGACTTAGAGAAATAGCTAACAGAAATGACCATTTAGGAAAGCCATGAAAATCAATATAGTTGAGGACAATTCCGAATTTCTTTGGAACAAATTGCACTACACACATATATTAAAGTCAAGTTGTGACGTCTGATAATGTTTCATTCATGGTGCAAATGAGCTAAAGATCAGCAGAATGGCACAGGTCCAGTAACTGACAGAAATGGCACTTTAGGCATGCAAATGAATTCAATATGGTTAACGTAAGCCAATGATTTTTCCTTGGAACACTTTGTACTAAAGACATGCAATAAAGTAGAGTTGATACATTTGGTAATGTTTCATGAATAGTAAAAGTGTTTCAGGGATCAGCAGAATGGCACAGGTCAAGCACTAGAGTAGATGGCACTTCATGGAGAGCTACAGGTCTTTTCTGGCCAAGCCAGGTGGCTCTGAAAAGTCTTTGGTTTGCGATGTGGTCACTTGGTCCTGCAGCAGCTCATTTGTGTCTGGTGTACCTGATGAAGGCCTTGGTGGCCTCAGAAACCGCGTGCTTGCCAATCTCCTGGGGCTGGAGCAGGCGCATGGCTGTTTGGATCTCCCTGGAGGTGACGGTGTATAGAGCCAGAGGAGCAGCCTCTTGAGCAATGCACTCAAAGATGTCCTTATCGAACAAATCCATGATGCCCACTATCTCCTGTGAGAGGCTCAGGCCCTCATGAACCTGCTTCAGAACTCTGGGGAAGTAGGTGGCAAAACTGTCGGGGCGGTGGTGGCTGCAGCATGGCCGCGGCAACAGTGGCACCGTAGCTGCTCCTGCTTCTGCTTGGGGCTCTTCGGGTCGGCTGTCTCGGGCTCCTTCATGCACAGGTTTTCCCCAGAAGAGGTCTCACCACCAAGCACAGCCACGTGGGGAGCACCTTCCTGACAGCTCAGCAGGAAGGGTAGGCACTGGCTGGCGAAGATGGTCACTGTGCCAGGCTGTGTCACATGTGTTTGCACACCCTGGAGCTTGACTTCCTATCAACCAATCATAGTGGGAATCAGGTAACTTAAACTTCTTGTGGTGTCTGTTAGAAAAACACTCAAACATTCCCTTCGGAGGTATATTTTACCTGCTGAATTTCAACACAAAATAGCAGGAGATCTTGGAAGAGTCTTGTCTTTATGGAAATCCTTTTTATCTCGTATCATTACTCTATTTCTGATAAGCAGTAAGTACCATTGGTTAAAGATGTGCTAGACATACAATGCTCTGGAATCAATGTGTTGTACTCTTAAAATCACAGCCAAGGTGAATGGAAGTGATAAAAATACATGAGCAGAGAGGGAAAAAAAATAATGAGTGACAGTCAATGAATTTTAATTGGAGCTAGTACTTCTTAAGTATCTTCACTTTCTATTCAATTACTTTTGAGGGACACTTTTTTGGCCGCTGTATTAGACCAACTGTTTTCCCTATTTTCTGCCTAAAAACAGTAGATTAAGAGGTTTCAAATAAGAATGGGAGGAATCTGATCTAGTCATATGTGATTGAGTAGAACACAATGCAGGGAAACCTGTCATTGTGTCATATGGAATGTGATAGTCCTTTTGCATCACCAGCCATCCCAGTAGGATTCTAGAACCCTTTAAAGTTCCTGTGGCCTCTGGGAAATCCTTGAAAGATGCCTCACAGAGCAAAACTTCATCTGCTTATATGAGCTGATTGCTGTCTACAGCATGAGAACTTTGAAAAGATGTCACCAAAATCATCTAAATTGAAGATAAGTTAGTCTGAGCTTCTTGTGAGAGTCTGACCTCCATAATTCAAGTTATTGCTGCCATAAGAATGATTCTGGGCAGTTTGGATCATTTTTCTAACCTAGAATCTTCTTTCCATTTTCCTGTCACTTGTATAGGCACTCTCTGATATAGCCACAAGAGTGCTCCTGCGACATCATTGACTATCTGTTACCTCCATTCTTATCAAATTCCTATGTAAGTCACAAAAAGGAACAGCAAAGCCACACTCTCCAATGGCTGAACACAAAGATAAAGGTGGGTACTCATAAAAATAACAAAAGTATTTAATATTTACCAAATTTTAAATTGTTTTTTTAACATTATGTCCCCCAAATACCTTTGATATTTGAAATGATGATAAAATAGAAGAGGTATTTCTAAATATAGAAATGTATATAAAATTACCTTCATACTCTAAGAAACAAATATTACCTTAGCACTCTAAGAAACAACAAGAGTAAGAGAAAAGGAATCACTAAAGGATAATATTTTAAATTTAATAGCCCAATCTTTCAAGAATTTTTGATGATATATGTAAACATATTTCTATATGTACGAATGTAAAACAGTTTAAAATTTGAACCAAATTACAAAGCCAAACAAAGGATGGAAATTGAATCAAACAAAAGAAAAATTGAAGAAACAGAGGTCATCAATGAGCTATAGTCCCAAATGGCCTGGTTTCCAGTGTGTATCTTGTCAGACCTTCAAGGATCAGGTATTTCTAGTACTAATAAAATAGTTCCAGATAATAAAGAAAAAATACCTATTGCTTACTTCAAGAAAATATGATGATAAATCCTAATGAAGAAAGTATGCTAAACAAATTTCTGAGAAGTCCCATTTATAAAGGAGGATATAAAAATTCTACCTCAAATATTATTAATAAATTGGTATCACATTACATAAAAGACTTTTTAAATAAAAGAAACAGCTTTGCTGCTGTAAATAAGAAATTACAAGCATCAAACTGGGGGAAACCTTATACATAAACCAAAATACCCAATACAGACGTTTTTCAACATGACCCTTATTATGGAGTTCATTTAAATAAGTAACCAAGGATCCAAACACAGTACAGAAACAGCTAAATCAAAAATTCATGGAATAGTACCTTTTTCAAGCTTCCTAGAACTGAAGTAACTAGTCTAACTAGCTCATATTTATCCAATTTTATTGTTTTCTGGTCTAGTCTTTTGTTTTTTAAATGGAAACTTCAGGGGGCACCTGGATGGCTCAGTCCATTAAACTTCCGACTTAGGTTCAGGTCATGATCTCAGGGTTGGTGGGTTTGAGTCCTGCATTGGGCTCTGTGCTGACAGCTAAGAGCCTGGAGCCTTCTTTGGATTCTCTCTCTCTCTCTCTCTCTCTCTCTCTCTCTCTCTGTCCCTCCCCCGCTCACACTCTGTCTCTCAAAAACAAACAAACATTTAAAAAGTAATAAATAAGAAAGTAACTAACTAACTAACTAACTAAATAAATAAAATGCAAAGCTTCAGGACCTGTAGTTATGACTCAAGGGATGATGGGAACATCCAATGAGAGCAGCCCAAGCCCCGCACTCCACTGGTTCAGCCAGTGAAGGACCTGCAGGCCCTGCACCATTGGCTCAAAGTGTGAAGCAGGTGATCAGGGTGAACTAGTAAGTGTTCCTGGGTATTCACCCTTGGAGACTGAGGAGGAAATAGGAAACAGGTGTGTTACATATTTCTTGTCCCTTGTTTGTTTAGGGCCCTAAATCTCTATCTCTACTATTAGCAGGCTTATTGGGAGCAAAAATATCTGTTCGGGTTAGACAGGCAAGTGAATCTAATAACTAGAAGGGTAGCCCCACATTATATATTTAAGAAATGCTATATAAAACTACTCTAGGTGAGCAATTGTTTTCCCATCTTATATCTGTATGAGTACTCAGCAGCTACATGTCTTTAGCCTACCACCATGTACCTCACATCATAGTTTAACACTTACACTGCTCAGAATAGAATCAATTTGTTAATGAAATTGAATAGTATGAGTTATTATCCAATCCCAGCTCACCTGTCAACATTCATTCTTTCTTTTAGGCCCTTCAACATAATCCTAATCTTATGCAAATGCAATCTAAATGATATGCTAATTCAGAGGTTTCGAATCTATCATGAATATATATTATCTTTCTCAAATTTGCACATAACAATGTTGAAAGGAGAGCAAATGTATTAGATGACAGAATCAAGATGGAGAGATCGGATGAGCAAACTTGAGCACATCAGCAACCAGGATGTTCCCCATTCATGTAAGTTAGATCCAAAGTTTCAGGGAAATGTCATCAGAAGACTCAGAGGTATAGAGGAAAGCATACAACAGCTGACTTCAAATATTGGATGAGGGTCAACTACATTGTGTGGGTATCCAGCAAGAAGTCCTAGGACTATTGGATATAAGCTATAGGGAGGCAGGTTTGGGCACAACGTAAGCAGCCTGCCACAACAAGGAGCTGAATGACTTTGCCAGATAATTTTTTCAGGTAAGAGGTAAGGTATTGATGACCAGCATGATTACTTCAAGCTCTCAAATCCTCTGGATACATTAAGCCTTGTGATTGTGTTACCTCACTGCCATTTGACCCACCTACTGTCTTACTTATTGAAGCTTATGTTATTGCAGAGAAAACAGCTTCCACTTTCATATAAACCCAATGATTATTTAAGGATGTCAGCCCTTAGAAGGAAGTGGTAAGATAATACTTGAGGTTGCAAATAGGTACAGACAGCATAATCCCTTTTTGTAGGAAAAGTTATGAATATTAATAAACCACAATATGGATTGTCATACACTCAAATGCTAACACTTGTAATTGGTGGTATTATAAGTAATTGGTTCTTATAAATTTTAAGTGATGAAAGTAAGGGCAGGTATCAGGGCTTGCCTATTTATATGTATTCCTTATTGTATTCATTAGAGTTGCCATAACAAAATACCATAGACCAGATGGTTTAACAATATAAATTTACTTTCTCATGGTTCTGGAGGATAGAAGTCCCAGAACAAGGTCCTGCAGGGTCAATTTCTGGTGAGAACTCTCTTCCTGGCTTGCAGATGGAAGCCTTGATCCTCACAGGCAGGGAGAGAGAGATCAGTCTCTGGTGCTTCTTCCTCTTCTTTTAAAGCCACAGTTGTATCAGATTAGGGCACCACCCTCAGGACCTCAATTAACCTTAATTATCTCCTAAATACCCTATCTCCAGATCCAGTCACTGGGGTTAAGGCTTCAACATGTGAATTTTATTTTGGAGGTGGGGGAGAACAATTCAGTCCATAACACTTATGCTCACCATGAATACCAAAAATACTTGGTTCATAAGACAGTGAATTCTGTTCAGGACAAGAAGGAAACCAGAGGTTCAGTGCTGTGGCTCATCAGCAGGTATTAGATATCTGTTTCTGCTCAACAGTAAGATGTGATGTGCTTAGCATAGGGTATGCTAGCATGTGCCTCCTATCCCCTTCCCCCATCCATCCCCAGTTTGGGCATCTCCTTCCATTAAATTTAAAAGTACATTTGAGTAGGCAAGAGAGCCCAACTAAAATTCCAGCTCGTATTCACCTTAGATCATAATTTCAGACCCAGTTTTCATTTCTTCATTTCTGAGATAAGGGGGCTAGTCCACATGACCTTTTCTTCTCGAACTGTAGGATTCCAACTCTATAGCAAAAGCACCTAGCATCACTAAGTCAGGACCCACTGCACCTGGACAGAAGAGAGCCTATTCCATGTGAATGATCTGCCTAAGTGGCTTTCCTGCAATCATTTTGTTTGGCTGAAAAGAGTACCCTTGGTACTTCCGTTCCTTAGAAGACCACTAAGAATTAACCACAGGAGCCTTATCATATTGATCATATTTATTATTTTATTGCTACATTAGAAATGAAAATAAACTGTGAGAAGCTGTAAATGCATACCAATTCATGAAGAGCAATGGAGGCAACTATTGTAGAAGGTTAAAAGTAGCTTATCCTAAAGGGGGTGAAAGGTCTTCACACACAAAGGTCATAAATAGTGGGATTATTGACAGCATTTACCAGCTGGAGTTTAGGTACAAATGGAAAGGTTAAAAATGAACATAAGGGAACACTGACTACTCCTGACCTCTTAGCAAGGGAGTATGGGTGCAAAGACATCAGAAGGTGCTTAAAATCTCTACAAGCACGTAGATTACAAAAAAAAAAATCCCAAAACTGAGACACTTAGGCAATGTTTGAATCTGCTCTTGGGAGGAGATTCTCACTTTACAAAGTTTGAACACACTCTTTCTCCTGCTGGATAGCTGGGGGAAAAAAACAAATATAAAAAAACATTAGGAAGGTATTTTCCTAAGATTAAGTTCCATTTCTTCCCCAAAAGCACTTTTCCAAGTCACTGAAGGTTGCCATACCTGCTTTCAGGTGTGTGTGTGTGTGTGTGTGTGTGTGTGTGTGTGTGTGTGTATACCACCTAAATGTGCAATAGAGCCTACATCAACTGTGGGGTTTTTTTTTCCCATTTAAGAGGTAGATTTATGCTGTTGCCATTTTTGCATATTTGCACAGATTATTTTAAGACTAAAGGGGAAGTGAAGCATTTTATTAAGATTTATCTATCCCTATACAATTAGAATGTTATACCATTTCAGGGGCACCTGGGTGGCTCAGTCATTTAAGCGTCCAACTTTGGCTCAGGTCATGATCTCACGATTTGTGGTTTCAGGCCTCGCATCAGCTCTGTGCTGATAGCTCAGAGCCTGTAGCCTGCTTTGGATTCTGTGTCTCCCTCTCTCTGCCCCTCCCCAGCTCATGCTCTGTTTCTGTCTCTCAAAAATAAATAAATGTTTTTAAAAATTAAAAAAAAAGAAAATTATACCATTTCAGACAATTTTGACTAACTTTGGAACTTTCAAATGCTGACATGAAAAAATGTGCCCCTTGACTTGGAGTTTCTCCAGAAGGTTGTAAATCAGGAAGCCAAAATTGATCCACTGATCCCTGGAAGACTTGAGTATACCCAAGAACTAAACTCGTTCTCCCACCTCATCTTGTCATCAGGTAGAGAAAGACAAAGCCACAAAGTTTATATGGCTCTTTAGGGATGAGATCACAAACCCAATTGTTAGATGCATAAAAATGACAAATAACCAAAAATCAGACAAAACTAAGATGTTTCTAATACTGAATCTAATATTCTAAGATTGGTTATAATGTGGCCTTTAGTAATTTTTCAACAAAACAACCAGTTTTTTTATAAAAATTCTCCCATTACTATTAGGGTCTATTTTGTGAGAACTGTTTATATAAACCAGGGAAGAAGCAACTATTTGATATTTTTAGGAGTTGCATTAAATACATTGGTACTTTATTTTTTTAAGTTTATTTATTTGAGAGAGAGAGAGAGAGAGAGAGAGAGAGAATCCCAAGCAGGTTCCATACCAGCAGCGCTAAGCCCAATGTGGGGCTTGAACTCATAAACCGTAAGATCATGACCTGAGCCAAAACCAAGAGTTGGACACTTAACCAACTGAGCCACCCAGGTGCCCAATACATTGGTACTTTAATTATTGCTTACTTTGTGGCAAAATTTACTAGAAGAGTTTATGTACTGACCCTATCAACTTTTACCATTGTTTGTTTCAACTACAAAGCCCCCATGACTTGCTTTCCTTTGAGGGAAGAGTATTTTTTTCTTTAGTGTTAGTTTTCTTCAGTTTTGACCTGTCAAACTTCTCCACTTCAGATAAGTCTGGCTTATCACCCCTCTTGACCAAAAGAAAGACTGAAAAAAAGAAACACTTAACAAACCTATCCGGTAGAACTATTATCAGACTAAGGAATGACAGCCAAAATTCTCGCATTTAATATTAATGTGTATTTTACCTGCAGATTTTCAACAGGAAATGAGCAGATCTTAGAAGAGTCGTGTTTTTATGAGAATACTTTTTATTCCACGTCATTACCCTCCTTCTGATCAGCAGTAAATGCCATTGAATCAAGATGCATAGAAACCAAGATGCTCTAGAAACTGGAGTCAATATATCTGAGTCTTAAAATCACAGCAAAGGTAAAATGGAGGTGATAAAACACTTGAGCAGATAGGGATAGAAGAAAAATTAAGGATTAAGTTTAACCAGCTGATGAATTTATACCAGGAGATAGCACTATTTGAGTGTCTTCACTTTCCAGTTAATTACTTTTGGGGGCACTTTTCTTAAGGGATAGGAACAGCACATAAAAAAAGGGTGTTATACGGGCGCCTGGGTGGCTCAGTCGGTTAAGTGTCCGACTTTGGCTCAGGTCATGATCTCGCGGTCCGTGAGTTCGAGCCCCGCGTCGGGCTCTGTGCTGATAGCTCAGAGCCTGGAGCCTGTTTCAGATTCTGTGTTTCCCTCTCTCTCTGACCCTCCCCCGTTCATGCTCTGTCTCTCTCTGTCTCAAAAATAAATAAAAACATTAAAAAAAAAGGGTGTTATAAGTCGTACTAGTTTCTTACCATTTTATCTTCCCCAAGACAGTAAATTAAGGAGCCACAATAAAAGAGGGAAGGGATTCGATTTCATAATAGGTCCTTATGACACTGGTTTGTAAATGTAGGAAGGCACAGCTGATTAGGATCATACCAAGGCCTTCAGCAGAATGGGGTAAACAAATAGAATTGATTTTTATTTCACCATGTTTTCTCTGCAAAGGGAGAGGTTAGGAGATGAGATGCCCTGTGACCATTCTGGTTTTGTACGGTAAGAGACAACAGGAGACCCCAGCGACCTGAAAATAGAGCTCTCAAGCATGCGCCTGGCCCCACCCTGGTGGGGTAAGGCACGTCTAGTGCCCAGAGTAGAATGGAGAGGCCCCCAAGCAGCAAGAAGTCCTGAATATGCCTCCCTTCCGTCGACGTCACCCTAAAACCCTCCTTTGACAAGTGGTCAGACGCCAATCTCCAGAGGTAGGGAAATAGGGGCTAACAAATCATAAAGGGCTGGGCGCGTGGGGCATTTTGTCAGGAAAAGTTTTCTTACATTTTAAAATAACTATCATCCTTGTCAGGCGCGCAGCTTACCTTTTGGTCACAGGAGGAGAGAGCGCAAAGGGCCAGCCCCAGATGGCCCATTCCAGGGAGCCCCCAAACTCCTCCTCCTCTCGGGCTCGGCCTGCAGCCACAGCGGACCCGCCCCTCTCCCCTCCTGTGGCCTTGCAGCCATAGCGGTCGCCCCCTCGGGCCTTCCAAGGACCCACCTGGGGAGGACTTGGCAGCGCGCAGAAGGCGGCGCCACAGAAGACAAAGGCGCGGACTTGCCAGGAGGCTAAGTTACAAAACGCCAGCTCCAACCTGGCCCCTCCAGTTACCGAAAGACCGACACCTCCCGCCGCGCAGCTGCTGCACCCTCCTGTCCCCATAGTCTTCTGGCTCCGGGGGGCCACACGTCCTCACCTAAAGGCTTGAAAACCGGTGAAAGACCTACAGCTAGACCAACGCCTCTCCGCACTCAGGACGAGGTTAGTGTTCCCGCGCGGAACCCTGAAATTATAAATCACGGAGCAGACCCCACCCCAGACCTTTCTGATTGGCTGGGAGATCCCAGGCCCGCCTCTTCGCCCTTCCCCCCACTTTCTTCTTTCAGCAAAGTGGCTGTCCCCCACGGTCTCCTCTCTACTCTGAACCTCGGCCCTGCAGCAGTGTCTTGGTGACGTTATACCCAAGCTGCCTTGCCAGACCCCGTCCAGGCCTTCTCCGATTCCGCAAGGAATAGCCTGCCTGCCTCTTCCGCCTCTCCTACTATGTTCGTGCTGAAGATTTCACTTTCCTTCCTTCCCTCCAAGTTTATTCACCCCTCCAAGAAAATTGGGGCCTCTACAGTAAGCAGACACTTACTTGGCTTTCAACGTCTGGAACTGGGAGATCCAAGCTGAAGGAGCTGTAATTAGGCTCTCTGGACTTTTTATAGCCATAGAGCCTAAGTACACTGTGATAACCAAATAATGGTTTGGTAGCAATGCTCAGTGATGTCTGTTCTAATCCTTGGCTAGGTCATGGAGGAGGGGTGCTCACTGAAAGGGTGGCAGTTCAGAGTCATTCACCCCCACAGCTGAACATTGCTGTGACAGCGGTACTTTCCTATGTAAAAAGTCACATGTTCAATTTTTTAAATCCCTGAACATGGTAGTAATCAGTTTAGGCTAATAACAAGAGGATCTACTGAGGCTATTCATCTTTATCTCCCCAATCCCTAGCACTTTGCTTGACCCACAGGAGACACTAAATAAGTACCTGTCTACAGGTTGAAGTAATACATCCATGATAGAACAGAAATTTTGGACAGCAGCACCACACAGTGCCCATGCTGGGGGAGAAGAGTGAGGATCCAGTAGTTACTTGAAATGACTAAATGCTCAAGGTCACTTTCTGGATACTCACCCAGAACCTTAGAACATTAAGGTAATATGGAGATAGGACTATGTCTTTAGCTTGCACTCCATATTTTCCATATGGCTCATGTATGGTGGTAGAGATCTACATAGATCAGCTACCACTCTTTCCACAAGGATTTCTCAAGCCCTCCCCATCTCTCTCCATTCATTCCTTTCGCTATGCTCTTGTAACACTAAACATTAATTTAAGAGTTTTGTATGCTTGTTGGAGAAAATTTTAAAGCAGAAAGCCACCCTCATTCAATAAATAATATTTGGGGCATCTGAGTGGCTCAGTCAGTTGAGTGCCCAACCCTTGATTTTGGCTCAGGTCATGATCTCATGATTCTTGAGATCGAACCCTGTGTCAGCCTCTGCACTGACAGTGTGGAACCTGCTTGGGATTCTCTCTCTGCCCCCCCCCTACTCTCTCTCTCTCTCTGTCTCTCTCTCTGTCTCTCAAAATAAATACACTTAAAAATAATATTTATTGAGTACTTACAATATCCCAGACATTAAATATAATAAAAACCAGAGTTTCCATCACTCAGATTTGAATATTGTTAACATTTGGGTATATTTACTATCTCTTCTCTAAGAATAAAAACAGTAAAGAAAAATTGAGGTTCCCTTGACACTCACCCTATGTACATTCACCTTCCCACTTTCCTAGGGATATTCCTATACTGAATGTGAAGTGTAATTTCTAGATCATTTTTTTTATCATTACAGATTTATGTAATCTCTGTTCCCAGGAACAGTATGGAACACTGGTCCAAAGTGCTCTAGGTATAAGACTGAACTTCCTATGTTAACTAAATTGGATTAAAAAAAAAAGAAAAAGACTGAACTTCCACATCACTTGGGGTAAACAGGAATTCCCAGATACCCCCCCACCCCTCTGTAGCTCAAACTTCAAAATCTATCTTGAATCTGTCTGCCTTGAATCCATCATAACTCATCTAGTAATGATGTTTATGCCCATTTGTGCTAGTCACCAAAAGAACTCCAGGATCCTCACAATACCCCTCAACTCCTGCATTTAACCTCCATAAGGTTTTGACCACATCCCCCCTTTAGTTCACTTCTCACATCCCTCTCCTAGTCCTAAAACACAAAGCACCATCAGTAATTTCTCTATATCTCCAACCTCTTCTCTGAATGTGCCCATCACTGTCTTCCTCTAACAAAAATCAATATCTTTTCTGTGGACTCTGTGTCCCATAAGGCCCACTCAACAGAAGCAGATGGTTTTTCTTTCCCACCACCATTGTACTACAGAGCCTGAAGTTCAGGTCTTCCTTGATCGTCCTTGCTCCTCATTACTACCTTTAGACTGTTCATCTCCCACATCCCTGAAAACCTCTAGTTTTTTACAGCTTGTCACCAATTAGCCTTTATTTTTGTTGTCATCTACCAAACTACATCCCCCTCCAATTTCTCAAAGGTTTTAGCTCTTAGAACACAGTCATTCTTGATGGTAGTACTCCCATCTTAATTCCTGGTGAGCTCAAGAATGATCATTCTGACACAGACTCCTTCAGTTCTTGAGAATTTCTCATTTGTGTCATTGTCCTTGACTCAACCTCAGCTACTTATTTGCATGGCCATACCTTAGGCTTTGTCATAGAAATTTTAGCAACCCCTCTGTAATCTCAATTTCAAACATCCCTCTCTATGACCATCACCTCCTCTTTTTCCATCTCACTCCCTTTGGTGTCCAGACCCCACTATCCTTCAACCTCACCAGAATCTCCAGTTCATTGGTCCTACCATATTTTCACCATCTCTTGCGCCCTTATTGTCTTATCTCCGCTTCTTCTATAGCTCAAATTTCATGCCCAGTCTTTATAGCCACTCATTTACATATACCCTCCACTCTTCTGCCCCTCTCTCACTTTGTATTGCTTCCCTGACAAAATCATAACTCTGGCTAAGTTCAAATACACTTCAATAAGCCTAACCCCACACAGGTAAACCTATCCAGAAGAAAGTACACAACCACATGACTAATTTCAGTTTAAATTCATGACCACAAATGTCAATCAGGCCCTTACAAAGCAATCACTCTATGGGTCTCCTGTCCCTTACTTCCAACACCACCTCCACATCTCAACACTTCTTGTGCTCCTTATTTTGCTAGAAAAGTAAGTCACCAGAAGAGAAATTCCACAAACCCCTATCACCATATTGCTTTGCTCACCAACACCTGCATCTGTATATATGGCCTTCCTGTGATATCATATATGATTTTAGTGGGTTGAATTATATCCCCCCAAATTCATATGTTGAAGTCCTAAACCCCAGTAGCTCAGAATGTGACTCAACTACCTCTTTAAAGAAGTAATTAAGGTGAAATGAGGTCATATGCGTGGGCCCTAATCCAATATGACTGGTATCTTTCTAAGAAGAGATTAGGACACAGATAACACAGACTGAAGACACCAGGACAAGTCCTGATAGCCAAGGAGAGAGGTTTCACCAGCAACCAACCCTGTAGATATCTTGATCTCAGATCTCTAGCCTCTGTAATTGTGAGAAAATTAATTTATGTTGTTTAAACTACTCAGTCTGTTGTCCTTTGTTTTGGCAGCCCTAGCAAACTAATATAATATTGCCAGATTTTCCTCTAAAGCCAACCTCTCTTTTCCCACTAGATTTCTTTCTCTCACACCAATTCAACAATACCACTACCATCTTTCCCCCCTTTATTTCTAACACCATCAATGTTGTCCTCTATATTAGGCCATTTCTATCAGGATACAATCATGCTATTATTTCTTATCTTCACATATATACATTTTCATTATTATATATGCATTATATATATATATACACATTATCTTGAATTCACTCCCCCACCTGTTATCACCCCATTTCTTTGCCCCCTTTTGATTCAAATCTCTTTTACACATACATATTATATACATTTCCATGTAAAGTATTTAAAAGCATCATTTGAATCAATGTTCCTGGTGTAAGACTGCATTCCCCATTCTACCTAGATCAATCTGGTGTCAAGAGGGATCCTCAGATGACCATTCTTCCCTAGCCCACTACTCTCTCTGCCTGCTCTCCGCCTCATTCACTCTGTCTCAGCTATTGCCTCTCTACTGTCCCTCAAAAAGGCATATTCGCTGTTGCTTAGGACCTTATGAATGTCTGTTCCATATGTCAGGAATGTTCTGCCCCCAAATAGTCACTTGGACTACTCCATCACTCCTTTGTAATAGTTGTCTCTGTTAATTGTTATGAATTTTTCACCTTCTATTCTCATTTGAACACATTCCAATTGGGGTGCACCTCCACCACTCTACTGAAGTTTATCTTATCAAGGTCATGAATAATGTCCACATTGTTCATCCCAAAGGTTGGTTCTTAGTACTCATCTTACTTGACATCAACAGCATTTGGCACAGTTGATGAGCCCCTCCTCCTTTGTTTATGGTCTTCACTTGGCTTCTAGGATCCCACAGTCTCCTGTTCTCCTCTAACCTCAGTGGCTTCTCCTTCTCAGTCTCCTTTACTTGCTCCTCCTCTTCTCTCAAACCTCTTAAAATGAGAGTGCCTCAAGGCAAGGTCCCTGTTCTTCTTTCCAACCTACTCACAATCCCTTGGTGGTCTTTTCCAGTCGAATTATGGTCCCATTATTTCCATTATGATGGTGACAACTCCCAAATTAATGTCTACAGACCAGATCTGTATCCCAAACTACAGTCTAAAATATCCAGCTGCCTACTCAGCACCTCCACTCAGATGTCTAATAGACACCTCAAACTCAAAATTTCCCAGATTGAATTCCTAATATTTTCTCCAATGGCTGTCTCTATTTCAATTGATGGCAATTCCATCAGCCCATCTGCTCAGGTCAAAAATCTTGACATCATTTCAATTCCTCTCTTGCTCTCCCACTACACATACAATCCATCAGGAAATCATTTTGGTTGTACCTCAGAATACATCCAAAATCCAACCACTACTCATTATCTCAATTGGTACATATAAGGTCTAATCCACCATCATCTATCATCTGAATAACAGCAATAACCTTCTAGCAGGTCTCTCTGCTTTCATCCTTGATCCCCTATGGTGCATTCTCAGCACAACAATAAAGGTGACCATTTTTTAAATGTCTGTTTATTTAGTTTGAGAGAGATAAAGAGAGAGAGGGAGAGTATGAGTGGGGAAGGGCAGAGACAGAGAGGGAGAGAGAATCTCAAGCAGGCTCCATGCTGTCAGTGCAGAGCCCAAAGTGGGACTTGATCTCATGAACCATGAGATCATGACCTGAGCCA
This sequence comes from Panthera pardus, assembly GCF_024362965.1. NCBI lineage: Eukaryota > Metazoa > Chordata > Mammalia > Carnivora > Felidae > Panthera > Panthera pardus. The sequence goes on along the minus strand of NW_026526843.1, from coordinate 43,417,407 downwards.
AAATCAAGAGTCGGTCACTTAACTGGCTGAGCCTCCCAGCCCCCCCTGAAGGGGATCATTTTAAAATATAAATCACATCATGGTACTTCTGTACTGAAAATCCTGCAAAGATACCCAATTCCACTCAGAGTGAGAGCCAAAGTTAATACAAAAGTCCTACATTTTCTGGTTCTCCATTATACCTCTTTGTATTATATCTCTGACCTCTCTATCTGCTGGCTTAATCACTCACTCTGTTAAATCCGTGGTCTCCTTACTGTTCCTCAAACAAGCCAGGCTCACTGTTGCCATAAGTCCTTTGCAATGTACCTCTGGAAAGAGTGCTCTTTTCCAAGATATGCATTTGATTAAACTTTCTAACCTCCTTCACACCTCAAATTTCACCATTTCAATGAGGCCTACCTGAACTATCCTATTTAATACTGCAACCGGTCCATCCCTGTTCTATTTGCCTTATTCTGCTTTGCTTTCATCACTAACACATTACACACCTTATTTACTTACTTTGTTTATTGTTTTATTTCAATCTCCCCCATTGATATGTAAAGTCCACGAAGGGAAAGATCTCTATTTTGTTCCCTAATCCCATGTGCCTAGCATTGTACACAAAATAAAGATTTGTTAAATGAATTATTTTCTGGTGTTTTTTTCCTTTTCCTGCCATGCTCAGAAAGACTGCTCATACCCTGAGATGATTAAAATATTTACTCATTTCTTCTAGTTCTTTTTTGCTTTTACTATTTACATTTAAATATTTGATACTTCTTGAATGTATACTACAAGTTGTTATATAAAAATCAGCTTAATTTTTTCCTCAAATGGTTATTCCATTGTCTTATAGCATTTATTTAATAGTTTCTTGTGTTGTTAATAGTTTTTTTTAATAATTTTTTTGTGTATCACACTGTGTATCTTTTCACCCAACATTATAATTATTTAGATTTACCCATGTTTAAGAATAAACTGAAGTAAGATATGTACAAACATTTTAACTGATATATAATATTCCATTTTATGAATATCCTATAGTTTATTTATATATTGCCATTCTTGTGGACACTTAAGTTGTTTCCTTTTTTTATTACAATGTTGCAACTGATATTATTGCTACAGCCTCCTATTATTCTATAAATATGTCTCCTAGAAGTGAAATTACAAGGGGTGCCTGGGTGGCTCAGTCTGTTAAGCATCTGACTCTTGGTTTCAGCTCAGGTCATTATCTCATGGTTGGTGTGTTCGAGCCCCACATTGGGCTCTGCACTGAGAGCACAGAACCTGCTTGGGATTCTCTCTCTCTCTCTCTCTCTCTGCCCCTCCCCTTCTCTCTCTCTCTCAAAATAAATAAACTTTTAAAAGAAGAAGTGAAATTGCTAAATGAGAGAGTATGTGCATCTTCAACCTGACTAGATTGCCAAATAGCTTACTACAGTAACTGAACTTATTTACGTGCATATCAGCAGTGTAGAAGAGTTTCCACTTTCCCACATTCTTGCAAATAAGTATTTCAATTTCTTTTTACCAATCTAATGGGTGAAAATGAGCATCTCTCTGGTGTTTGAATACATTTCCCAGATTATTTTGAGAGGTGAGCATGTCTTTACAGGTTTTCTGGGCATATTTCCTCTTATATGAATTGCCTTCTGATATCTTTTACCCATTTTTCTTTTGTCTGTCTTCTAGTATTGCTTCTTATTCATGCTTTACATATTCTATAGCCTAATTATTGGTCTATAATATATCTTGTAAAATTTTTGTTCATTCATATATATATTTTTTGTTTTACAACAAGTGTGTGTAACTAGAATAACTCTGAGGGAAAAATTAGTTTTGGTACACATGCAACTCAACTGGTAGGAACCATGTATAAGAAAGTATACTATTAGGCAGGTTTTCAAAACATTTTATTTAAATATAATATACATACATAAAAATGGATATATCTTCAGTATACATCTTCATGAATGTTCACAAAATGAAGACACTCATATAACCAGCCTCCAAATCAAAACACAACCAGCCCCCCCAGAAACCTCTCTTGGGTCCCCTTTAAGTGACTATACCCAAGGATGTTAGCCACTCTCCTGACAGTATTGCCTCTTTTGTACTTAAAACAAATGAAGTCATCCTGTCTATACTTCTGTGTGTCTAGCTTCTTTTGCTCAACATCAGGTTTGCAAGATCCATCTATGTTGTCATGTGTATTTGTAGTTTGTTCTCTTTTAATGTACCACATTTCAATATATGAGTATAACACTAGTTATTCATTCTAATGTTAATGGACATTTGAGTTATTTTCCAGTTTAGGGCTATTACAAATAGTACTGTTACAAGCATACCTACTGATGCCTTTTAATGAACATACATATGCATCTTTCTTGAGCATATATCTAGAAGTGAAATTTCTGGTCATAGGACATACATATGTTCATTTTTTTTCTTTAATGTTTACTTATTTTGTGTGTGTGAGAGAGAGAGAGAAAGAGAGAGTGTGCAGGGGAGGGGCAAAGAGAGAGGGAGAGAGAGAATACCAGGCAGGTTCTATTCTATCAGCACAGAGCCTGATGTAGGGCTTGATCTCATGAACCATGAGATCATGACCTGAGCAGAAATCAAGAGTTGGATGCTCAACTGACTGAGCCACCCAGGCACCACACAGGTTCAGCTTTAGTAGAAACAGTCAACTAATTTTCCAAAAAGTGTGGAACAATTGTTGCTTGTCTTTTGACTTTAACTTTATGTCTTTTATTATACAATTTTCATGAAATCCAATGTATCAATCTTTTTCTTCAAATTTTGTGTCTTGTTCAGAAAATTATTCTCTGGAATAGGACATTAAAATTTTTGTCTATATTTTTAGTTGATTTTACATTTTTGGTTGTGTCACATCTAGACTTTATTCTGTATAAATCATAGATCTAGATTTTTTCCATAAGGAAGACCAATTGTCAATCATATTTATTAAATTACCCATCCTTTCTCCACACCTTTGCAGTGCTATATCTTTCATATACCAATTTACCATATGTGTATTTTCCAATTTTGTAATCAAGTTGTCAAGTTCCACCAAAAAATGAGCCATTTAATATTTTGATTGGAATATTATTGGATTTATGGATTAATTTCAGAAGAATTGCTACTTTACTGACATGAAGTCTTCCCATGCCTGAATGCAATATTTTTGGGAGAGACAATCCACCATGTGCCTTGAGCATCCCTACGTGTTCTTGCTGAATATACAAAAAATGCAAGTCCCTGATGACTCTTTATATGAGCCATTTATTAGGGTTGTTTGCAGTGAATAACCCTGAGGGATGAGTAAACATCTCCCCACAAAGAGTAGGCTTGCTTCTGCTTTCTACAAAAGCAAACTCATTGTTCCTCTCCTGTAATGCAATCCATTATATGTGCAGTCATCCATCATGTGTCCTTTACAAGTCCCTGGTGGGAATTTGGTTTGTATTGGGAACAGACACAAACCAATATGAAACTCTGGCTACTACTTTTGCTGTGAATAATAAAAATCTTTTGTCTCTCACACAAGGTTCTCATGTTTTATGCCAGAGTTCATAAAACTATGGCAAGTTAATGTGTTAGCTTATATATAGGGTAAAGTCCCAGACCCTGTGCAGTTATTAACAACCATATTTCTCCACTTTTAGATATTTTAAATTTTTTCCTTTATTTTTTTATTAAAATTTATTCTAATGTTTTATTTATTTTTGAGACAGAGAGAGACAGAGCATGAGCAGGGGAGGGGCAGAGAGAGAGGGAGACACAGAATCTGAAGCAGGCTCCAGGCTCTGAGCTGTCAGCACAGAGCCTGATGCGGGGCTCAAACTCACAAACTGGAAGATCATGACCTGAGCCAAAGTCAGACGCCCAGCCAACTGAGCCACCTAGGTGCCCCTTAATTTTTTTCCTTTAGTATATAACTTTACACTTTTATGCATAATGGCTTGTCCATCTTTGTTAACTATGTTCCTAGCTGCCTTATATATTTGGGGGCTACCATAAATGAGTTATTTTTTCTATTGAATTTTCTAATTGATTTTGAATTCTGCATCCTTGTTACACATCAGTAGTGTGGCTACTCAAATGGAATAATATATTGTTTCCCTCAATAGACTTTTGACCTTAAGAGCAAAAACCATGCCTTATTCATGCCACTAGTCTTCCAATGAAACATTTATTGAACATCTACTATGTATCAATTGCTAAATAAGGAATGAAAGACATATAGCCATAAATTAAATAGGATGCCTGCTGTCAAGGAATTTACAAAATGTGAAGAAGACAGACACATCCACAAAATATTACCATTAAGAAAGTAATATTATGTATCATAGCAGAGATATAAACAAAGTACTGTGGAAGTAGGGGCAATTCACTGTTACTTGGAGGATTCTGGAAGTTCTCATACAATAAGTTGTGTTTGAGTTGGGCCTCAAAAGGTAATCAGGATCTAGACTGGCGAGATGGAAAACAGGGGAAGGGAGATAACTTCTCATACCATGCCTGGCATTCAAGGCCTTACACAATTTAGCCCCAAGCTACCTTTCTAAACACAGCTGTTAAGTTCTCCAAAAAGTAAAAATTAGCCTCTCATCCATTAATATCTTTGTGTTTATAATCTTTGTGTTCACACCATGTTGCTTTGCATTATAGCATGATGATTAAAAGCAAAAGATCTAGAATCAGACAAACTTGGATTCTGGCCCAGGCTCTACAACTTACTGGCTATGAGATTTGGGTGAAATGAAAATTAGTAATTGTTCTTATCTCATAGGACTGTGTGATAAGTTAGATAATTATTATAAAGCTTTGGTATAGTACCTGGCACAGAGCATGCACTCAATAAACATTTAACTATTATGAATGTTACCTCTATCCATTTCTGTTGAATTAATTCTCAAGTCACTTAAAACACACTTATTGTATATCTACTATGTGTAATACGTAGCATTAGGTATCATGGAGAACAGAAAGATGAATAAGACCCTAACTCTGCCCCCATTGACCTGTCAAGCAGAAGATATAAAATATGTACACACAGAAATATCATGAGGCAAGGAAAGACTTGGATTTTCACTCTGACCTTCCATAGCATGAGGAAGGTAGACCACATGATCACCAAGATTATTTCCAAGTCTAACATCATGATTCTATTACTTCTATGATTGTAAGTGATACATCAAGGTTACTAACTACCAGGGAAGAGTGTAAAAGAGGTTAAACCAAATTCTACCTGGGAGAGTCAAGGATATGTGCATAGAGGAAATGGAATTGAGTTGTGTCATAATACATGGGTATCATTTGGTGAAGGAAGAAATGGGAGCAGTGGAATTGCAGGAAGAGGGGAAATAAGAACAAGGAAAAGTATAGAGTACACTCAGGGAATAGCCATCAGTCTTGAATCATTGGAACATCAGGATTCATAACGTTTAAGTAGGGAAAAATAAGGTAGAAACTGATGTCAGATCATGAAGAACCTGCAATATCAGGTTAAGTGGTTTGGATTTTATCCTATAAGCTGTTTACCTTGGAAGGTGGTGAGAAGTCCTATTACAAAGAGTTGTGGCAGTTGTTTATGTATAAAATAATGAAGGGTTGGTGAGGAGGGAAGATGGCGGCGTAGGAGGACGCTGGGCTCACCGGGCGTCCTGCTGATCACTTAGATTCCACCTACACCTGCCTAAAAAACCCAGAAAACCGCCAGAGGATTAGCAGAACGGAGTCTCCAGAGCCAAGCGCAGACGAGAGGCCCACGGAAGAGGGTAGGAAGGGCGGCGAGGCGGTGCGCGCTCCACGGACTGGCGGGAGGGAGCCGGGGCGGAGGGGCGGCTCGCCGGTCAAGCAGAGCCCCCGAGTCTGGCAGGCAAAAGCGGAGGGGCCGGACGGACTGTGTTCCGACAGCAAGCCCGACTTAGCGTCTGGGAGGTCATAAGTTAACAGCTCTGCTCGGGAAGCGGGAAGGCTGGAGGACAAAGGGAGGGAGAGCTGCTGAGCCCCCGGACGGCAGAGCTCAGCTTGGCGGGGAACAAAGGCGCTCGCCAGCGCCATCTCCCCCGCCCATCCCCCAGCCAAAATCCCAAAGGGAACCAGTTCCTGCCAAGGAACTTGCTCGCTCCGCGCAAACACCCAACTCTGTGCTTCTGCGGAGCCAAACCTCCGGCAGCGGATCTGACTCCCTCCCACTGCCACAGGGCCCCTCCTGAAGTAGATCACCTAAGGAGAAGCGACCTAAGCCTGCCACTCCTGCCCCCGTGTACCTTGCCTACCCACCCCAGCTAATACGCCAGATCCCCAGCACCACAAGCCTGGCAGTGTGCAAGTAGCCCAGACGGGCCACGCCACCCCACAGTGAATCCTGCCCCTAGGAGAGGGGAAGAGAAGGCACACACCAGTCTGACTGTGGCCCCAGCAGTGGGCTGGGGGCAGACATCGGGTCGGACTGTGGCCCCGCCCACCAACTCCAGTTATACACCACAGCACAGGGGAAGTGCCCTGCAGGTCCTCACCACTCCAGGGACTATCCAAAATGACCAAAAGGAAGAATTCCCCTCAGAAGAATCTCCAGGAAATAACAACAGCTAATGAACTGATCAAAAAGGATTTAAATAATATAACAGAAAGTGAATTTAGAATAATAGTCATAAAATTAATCACTGGACTTGAAAACAGTATACAGGACAACAGAGAATCTCTTGCCACAGAGATCAAGGGACTAAGGAACAGTCATGAGGAGCTGAAAAACGCTTTAAACAAAATGCAAAACAAAATGGAAACCACGACGGCTCGGATTGAAGAGGCAGAGGAGAGAATAGGTGAACTAGAAGATAAAGTTATGGAGAAAGAGGAAGCTGAAAGAAAGAGAGATAAAAAAATCCAGGAGTATGAGGGGAAAATTAGAGAACTAAGTGATACACTAAAAAGAAATAATAGACGCATAATTGGTATCCCAGAGGAGGAAGAGAGAGGGAAAGGTGCTGAAGGGGTACTTGAAGAAATTATAGCTGAGAACTTCCCCGAACTGGGGAAGGAAAAAGGCATTGAAATCCAAGAGGCACAGAGAACTCCCTTCAGACGTCACTTGAATCGATCTTCTGCACGACATATCATAGTGAAACTGGCAAAATACAAGGATAAAGAGAAAATTCTGAAAGCAGCAAGGGATAAACGTGCCCTCACATATAAAGGGAGACCTATAAGACTCGTGACTGATCTCTCCTTTGAAACTTGGCAGGCCAGAAAGGCTTGGCATGATATCTTCAGTGTGCTAAACAGGAAAAATATGCAGCCGAGAATCCTTTATCCAGCAAGTCTGTCATTTAGAATAGAAGGAGAGATAAAGGTCTTCCCAAACAAACAAAAACTGAAGGAATTTGTCACCACGAAACCAGCCCTACAAGAGATCCTAAGGGGGATCCTGTGAGACAAAGTACCAGAGACATCACTACAAGCATAAAACATACAGACATCACAATGACTCTAAACCCGTATCTTTCTATAATAACACTGAATGTAAATGGATTAAATGCGCCAACCAAAAGACATAGAGTATCAGAATGGATAAAAAAACAAGACCCATCTATTTGCTGTCTACAAGAGACTCATTTTAGATCTGAGGACACCTTGAGATTGAGAGTGAGGGGATGGAGAACTATTTATCATGCTACTGGAAGCCAAAAGAAAGCTGGAGTAGCCATACTTATATCAGACAAACTAGACTTTAAATTAAAGGCTGTAACAAGAGATGAAGAAGGGCATTATATAATAATTACAGGGTCTATCCATCAGGAAGAGCTAACAATTATAAATGTCTATGCGCCGAATACCGGAGCCCCCAGATATATAAAACAATTACTCATAAACATAAGCAACCTTATTGATAAGAATGTGGTCATTGCAGGGGACTTTAACACCCCACTTACAGAAATGGATAGATCATCTAGACACACAGTCAATAAAGAAACAAGGGCCCTGAATGATACATTGGATCAGATGGACTTGACATTTATATTTAGAACTCTGCATCCCAAAGCAACAGAATATACTTTCTTCTCGAGTGCACATGGAACATTCTCCAAGATAGATCATATACTGGGTCACAAAACAGCCCTTCGTAAGTTTACAAGAATTGAAATTATACCATGCATACTTTCAGACCACAATGCTATGAAGCTTGAAATCAACCACAGGAAAAAGTCTGGAAAACCTCCAAAAGCATGGAGGTTAAAGAACACCCTACTAACGAATGAGTGGGTCAACCAGGCAATTAGAGAAGAAATTAAAACATATATGGAAACAAACGAAAATGAAAATACAACAATCCAAACGCTTTGGGACGCAGCAAAGGCAGTCCTGAGAGGAAAATACATTGCAATCCAGGCCTATCTCAAGAAACAAGAAAAATCCCAAATACAAAATCTAACAGCACACCTAAAGGAAATAGAAGCAGAACAGCAAAGGCAGCCGAAACCCAGCAGAAGAAGAGAAATAATAAAGATCAGAGCAGAAATAAACAATATAGAAACTAAAAAAACTGTAGAGCAGATCAACGAAACCAAGAGTTGGTTTTTTGAAAAAATAAACAAAATTGACAAACCTCTAGCCAGGCTTCTCAAAAAGAAAAGGGAGATGACCCAAATAGATAAAATCATGAATGAAAATGGAATTATTACAACCAATCCCTCAGAGATACAAACAATTAGCAGAGAATACTATGAAAAATTATATGCCAACAAATTGGACAACCTGGAAGAAATGGACAAATTCCTAAACACCCACACTCTTCCAAAACTCAATCAGCAGGAAATAGAAAGCTTGAACAGACCCAGAACCAGCGAAGAAATTGAATCGGTTATCAAAAATCTCCCAACAAATTAGAGTCCAGGACCAGATGGCTTCCCAGGGGAGTTCTACCAGACATTTAAAGCAGAGATAATACCTATCCTTCTCAAGCTATTCCAAGAAATAGAAAGGGAAGGAAAACTTCCAGACTCATTCTATGAAGCCAGTATTACTTTGATTCCTAAACCAGACAGAGACCCAGTAAAAAAAGAGAACTACAGGCCAATATCTCTGATGAATATGGATGCAAAAATTCTCAATAAGATACTAGCAAATCGAATTCAACAGCATATAAAAAGAATTATTCACCATGATCAAGTGGGATTCATTCCTGGGATGCAGGGCTGGTTCAACATTCGCAAATCGATCAACGTGATACATCACATTAACAAAAAAAAAGAGAAGAACCATATGATCCTGTCAATCGATGCAGAAAAGGCCTTTGACAAAATCCAGCACCCTTTCTTAATAAAAACCCTTGAGAAAGTCGGGATAGAAGGAACATACTTAAAGATCATAAAAGCCATTTATGAAAAGCCCACAGCTAACATCATCCTCAACGGGGAAAAACTGAGAGCTTTTTCCCTGAGATCAGGAACACGACAGGGATGCCCACTGTCACCGCTGTTGTTTAACATAGTGCTGGAAGTTCTAGCATCAGCAATCAGACAACAAAAGGAAATCAAAGGCATCAAAATTGGCAAAGATGAAGTCAAGCTTTTGCTTTTTGCAGATGACATGATATTATACATGGAAAATCCGATAGACTCCACCAAAAGTCTGCTAGAACTGATACATGAATTCAGCAAAGTTGCAGGATACAAAATCAATGTGCAGAAATCAGTTGCATTCTTATACACTAACAATGAAGCAACAGAAAGACAAATGAAGAAACTGATCCCATTCACAATTGCACCAAGAAGCATAAAATACCTAGGAATAAATCTAACCAAAGATGTAAAAGATCTGTATGCTGAAAACTATAGAAAGCTTATGCAGGTAATTGAAGAAGATATAAAGAAATGGAAAGACATTCCCTGCTCATGGATTGGAAGAATAAATATTGTCAAAATGTCAATACTACCCAAAGCTATCTACACATTCAATGCAATCTCAATCAAAATTGCACCAGCATTCTTCTCGAAACTAGAACAAGCAATCCTAAAATTCATATGGAACCACAAAAGGCCCCGAATAGCCAAAGTAATTTTGAAGAAGAAGACCAAAGCAGAAGGCATCACAATCCCAGACTTTAGCCTCTACTACAAAGCTGTCATCATCAAGACAGCATGGTATTGGCATAAAAACAGACACAGAGACCAATGGAATAGAATAGAAACCCCAGAACTAGACCCACAAACGTATGGCCAACTCATCTTTGACAAAGCAGGAAAGAACATCCAATGGAAAAAAGACAGTCTCTTTAACAAATGGTGCTGGGAGAACTGGACAGCAACATGCAGAAGGTTGAAACTAGACCACTTTCTCACACCATTCACAAAAATAAACTCAAAATGGATAAAGGACCTGAATGTGAGACAGGAAACCATCAAAACCTTAGAGGAGAAAGCAGGAAAAGACCTCTCTGACCTCAGCCGTAGCAATCTCTTACTTGGCACATCCCCAAAGGCAAGGGAATTAAAAGCAAAAGTGAATTACTGGGACCTTATGAAGATAAAAAGCTTCTGCACAGCAAAGGAAACAACCAACAAAACTAAAAGGCAACCAACGGAATGGGAAAAGATATTTGCAAATGACACATCGGACAAAGGGCTAGTATCCAAAATCTATAAAGAGCTCATCAAACTCCACACCCGAAAAACAAATAACCCAGTGAAGAAATGGGCAGAAAACATGAATAGACACTTCTCTAAAGAAGACATCCGGATGGCCAACAGGCACATGAAAAGATGTTCAACGTCGCTCCTTATCAGGGAAATCAAAACCACACTCAGATACCACCTCACGCCAGTCAGAGTGGCCAAAATGAAGAAATCAGGAGACTATAGATGCTGGAGAGGATGTGGAGAAACGGGAACCCTCTTGCACTGTTGGTGGGAATGCAAATTGGTGCAGCCACTCTGGAAAACAGTGTGGAGGTTCCTCAGAAAATTAAAAATAGACCTACCCTATGACCCAGCAATAGCACTGCTAGGAATTTATCCAAGGGATACAGGAGTCCTGATGCATAGGGGCACTTGTACCCCAATGTTTATAGCAGCACTCTCAACAATAGCCAAATTATGGAAAGAGCCTAAATGTCCATCAACTGATGAATGGATAAAGAAATTGTGGTTTATATACACAATGGAATACTACGTGGCAATGAGAAAAAATGAAATATGGCCTTTTGTAGCAACGTGGATGGAACTGGAGAGTGTGATGCTAAGTGAAATAAGCCATACAGAGAAAGACAGATACCATATGGTTTCACTCTTATGTGGATCCTGAGAAACGTAACAGAAACCCATGGGGGAGGGGAAGGAGAGAAAAAAAAAAAAAGAGGTTAGAGTGGGAGAGAGCCAAAGCATAAGAGACTGTTAAAAACTGAGAACAAACTGAGCGTTGATGGGGGGTGGGAGGGAGGGGAGGGTGGGTGATGGGTATTGAGGAGGGCACCTTTTGGGATGAGCACTGGGTGTTGAATGGAAACCAATTTGACAGTAAATTTCATATATTAAAAAATAAAAAAAATAAATAAAATAAAATAATGAAGGGTTGAACATGGGCTGCAGGTCTAACAATAGAAAAAAAAGGGACAAAAATCGTTTGGCCTTTTCTGTATTCTACTTTGTATGTATTGTTGAATAATTCTTAATCAAATGTTTCTTAAGGACAATGACCATTCATTCATTTCACAAACATTTATTGAGCACCTATAATGTGTGAGACACTCTTCTGGGCACTTAAATACAGTGGTGACTGAGAAGGTCAAGATCTCTAGATGTCTGACTTATTTCACTTAACATAAAACCCTCTCAGTCCATCCATGTCATTGCAGATGGCAAGATTTCATTTTTTTATGGCTGAGTAATATTCCATTGTATATAACATAAACACACACACATATGTATATGTAGATGATGTAGATGTAGATGTAGATGTATATACACCACATCTCCTTTATCCATTTACCCATCAACAGGCACTTAGATCCTTCCCATATCTTTCTATTATAAATAATGTTGCTGTAAACATATATTAGGACTTTTGGTGCTGATAGTATAAAAAAATGATGATACTACTGGAAGACTAGGGACAGGTTGGTAGAGAAAATAGTGAGTTTGATTTTTGGAATATTATCTTTGGGATGCCAATAATATACCTCTCAAAATGTCAAGTAGGCAGTCGCAAATAGATGTCTTGAGCTTTTTTGTGCTCCATCCCACAGTTCCTCTCCATTAGCATAGTAATTTGTTTAAGGTGTGTTTTTTTTTTAAAACAACAAAATTTTGGCATCTTTATAGACAATGGTATATTAATCAATTCATACTATATTATATTAAATATGTCAATATGAGGGATCAACACATACAAACTGTTTATTAACACAAGATATATATTCTCTTTTAAAACAAAACAGGAGAGCATTACCTATAAGAAACCCATTATAATCCCATTCCTGAGAATTCTATCTACTGTTAGCAATTTTTAAAAAATTCAACAACTAATAAAAATCCAACAAAAGGTATATTAGACACTTTGAAAAATGTAAAACTTTGATAAACATTAAAATTACAATCTCAACCGTTATTTTTGCTTACATTAAAACTCAAGTTACTTTTGCTACAATTAAAATCTCAAAAATAATTTTTGTAGAAAATAAAATCTCAGCATCTATTTTTGTAGATATTGATAAGAACAGTTAGGAAACTCTTGAAGAACAAGTATGAGGTAGGAAGATTTTCCCCACTAGGTGTCAAGACTTATTACAAAGATGCAGTAATTGGGGTGCCTGGATGGTTCTGTTAGTTAAGCGTCTGACTCTTGGTTTTGGCTCATGTCATGATCTTACAGCATGAGATCAAGTCTTGCATCAGGCTGTGCACTGACAGCGTGGAGCCTGCTTGGGATTCTCTCTCTCCCTCTCTCTGCTCCTCCCCACTGCCTCTCTCTTTCTCTCTCTCAAGATAAATAAATAGAACTTTTGGGATGCCTGGGTGGCTCAGTCAGTTAAGTGTCTGACTTCGACTTAGGTCACGATCTCATGGTTTGTGAGTTTGAGCTCTGCATCAGGCTCTGTGCTGACGACTCAGAGCCCGGAGCCTGCTTTGGATTCTGTGTCTTCCTCTCTCTCTCTCTGCCCCTCCCCCCTCACACTCTGTCTCTCTTTCCTTCAAAAAGAAATAAACATTAAAAAAATTAAGAAATAAATAAATAGAACTTTTAAAAAATTAAAAAATAAAACCAAAGCTGCAGTAAGTAAGGCAATGTAATATTGGCACATGGTTAGAAAAATAGATCAATGGAATAGAATAGAGAGGCCACAAATAATCCCAAGAATATGTGAACACTTGATATTTGACAGAGTTGGCATTGTGAATGAGTGGGGAAAGGAGAGATTTTTTTAAAAATGATATTGGGGCAATTGAGTATTTATAAGGAAGAAATAAAATTGAACCTCTATTTTCACACCCTGCACAAAAAATAATTCCATGCATATTAAAAACCTAAGGGTAACGGCACTTGGGTGGCTCAGTTGGTTGAGCGCCAAACTTCGGCTCAGGTCATGATCTCACAGTTTGTGAGTTTGAGCCCCACCTTGGACTCTGTGCTGACAGCTCAGAACCTGGAACCTGCTTCAGATCCTGTGTCTCCCTTTCTTTGCCCCTACCCTTCTTGCTCTTTCTCTCAAAAATAAATAAACATAAAAAATTAAAAACCTAAGTGTAAAAGGAAAAAAAATTAGAAATTTTAAATGTTAATATAGATGAAATATCTTCATATTCATATTCATATCAGAATATCTTCTGTTATTGGGGACAGAGAAGGATTTCTTTGAAAAGACACAAAGAAGTACTATGCATAAAGAAAACTTTGACTATATTATACTTAAGAACTCCTGCTTATTGAAAGATACCATCAAGAAAGTTATCAAAATATAAGAGACAAAGTGGGGAAAAATATATGCAACACATATAAAGGGCAAAGGACTAAAGTTAAGATATACAAATAACTCCTACAAATTAATTTGAAAAAGTACACTACCAAATAGAAAAAAAGAATGTTAAATGTTTTGAATAAATTATTCACAAAATAATAAACCATAATGTCCAATAGGAAAATTAAATGATGCTCAACATCATTAATAATCAGGATAATAAAATTGTGAGAGTCCATTTTACACTTACTAGATTGGCTAAAATTAAAGTCTGATACAACTGTTGGCCAGCAGGGAGAGCAACAGAAAATGTTAGACATTGCTAGTAAGGGTGTAAATTGGTACGTGCCATTAGGAAAAGTTAGGCACAATCTCCTAACGTTGAAGGTGCCCATACAGTATAAACCAGCAATTTCACTCTTAAGTAAATATCCTAGAGACACTTGTGTTTATGTACATTACCAAGAATATTCATGGTAGCACTGTTTTTTCAACAGTCAACAACTAGAAACAATCAGAATGTTTCTTAAAGTAATTATGGATAAATTGTGGTATATTCATACAATGGTATGTACAACAATAAAAGTGAAATAACCGGGTCACCTGTGTGGCCCAGTCGATTAAGCACCCAACTCTTGATCTCAGCTCAGGTCTAGAGCTCAGGGTCATGAGTTCAGTCTCTCATTGGGCTCCCTGCCTAGGGGCTCCGCCTTGGCATGAAGCCTATTTTTTAAAAAAGATGTGAAATAACCAAACAACAATAAGATACTACACACCTATTAGAATGACCAAAATTCAAAACACTGACAATACCAAATGTTGATGAAGATGTGGAGCAGCAGGAACTCTCATTCGTTGCTGGTAAGAATGTAAAATGGTACAGCCACTTTGGAAGACAGTTTGACAGTTTTTTATAATATTAAACATATGCTTACCATACAATCCACCAATTGTTCTCCTTGGTATTTATCCAAAGGAGATGAAATCTTATATCCACTCAAAAACCTGCACGTGGATGTTTATAACAGTTTTATTCATAGCTGGCAAAACTTGGAAGCAACCCAGATGCACTTCAGTAGATGAATGAATTAATAAACTGTGATGCATCCAGACAATCGAATATTGTTGTCAAGCCACAAAAGCACATGGAGGAAACTTAAATGAATATTACTAAGTGAAAGAAGTCAATCTAGAGAGTCCCAAAGATGATGGTGTAGTAAAAGGACCCTAGGTTCCTCTTGTCCCATGAACACAACTAGATAACTATCAAATCATCCTAAATACCCCAGAAATCAGCCTGAAGACTGACAGAACAAAATCCACAACTAACAGGAGAGAAGAGGCAATATCAAATGCCAAGATGAAAGAATTTATCCCAAATGAAAGAACAAGATAAGACCATGGCCATATATCTAAGTGAAACAGATACAAGTAATATGTCAGATGGACAATTTAAAGCAACAATCATAAGGATACTCACTGGACTTGAGAAAAGAATAGAAGACATCAGTGAGACCTTTACAACATACAATAAGAGTTAAACTTACAACTTACAATAAGAGTTAAAAAAAAAGAATCATTCGGAGATGAAGAATGCAATAAATGAGAGTGGAAACAGATTTGATGCAATGAATAGCAGGCCAGAAAAAAGGAGAGGAATGAATTAGTGACCTAGAAGACAAAATAATGGAAAATAATGAAGCTGAGCAAAAGAGAGAAAGAATTATGCAACACAAGAATAGATTTTGGGAACTCAGTGACTACATCAAGTGTAATAGCATTTGTATTATAGGAGTCCCAGAAGAAGAAGAAGATAGAGAAAGGGGGGCAGAAAATTTATTTCAGTAAATAATAGCAGAAAACTTCTCTAATCTGGAGGGAAAAAACAGGCATCCAGACCCAGGAGGCACAGAAAACTCCCATCAAAATCAACAAAAACAGATCAACACTAAAACATATTGTAATTACATTTGCAAAATATAGTGATAAAGAAAGAAAAAGCAGCAAGACAAAAGAAGTAACAAGGGAAAATCCATAAGGCTAGCTGGAGATTTCCCAACAGAAACTTGGCAGGCCAGAAGGAACTGGCATGATATATTCAAAGTGCTGAATCGGAAAATATGCAGCCAAGAATACTCTATTCAGCAAGGCTATCATTCAGTATAGAAGGAGAGAAAAAGAGTTTCCCAAACAAAAGCTAAAGGAATTCCTGACCACTAAACCAGCCCCGCAAGAAATATTAAAGGGAACTCTCTGAATGGAAAGGAGAGACCAAAAGTGACAAAGACAAGAAAGAATCAGAGAAAATCTCCAAACACAAGGACAAAACAAGTAATAAAATGGCAATAAATACATATCTATTAATAATTACTTTGAATGTAAATGGACTAAACTCTCCAATCAAAAGACACATAGGATGCCATGGGGAGACTGGATGTCTCAGTTGGTTAAGCATCTGACTCCATTTCGGCTCAAGTCATTATCTCATGGTCCATGAGATCCAGCCCCACATCAGAGCCCCTGCTTGGGTCCTTCTCTCTCCCTCTCTCTCTGCCCCTCCTCCACTGGCTATGAGTGCTCTCTCTCTCTCAAAATAAATAAATAAACCTTTTTTAAAAAAGACATAGGATGTCAGAATGGGTTAAAAAAAAAGAAACAAAACAAGACCCATCTTTATGCTGACTACAAGAAGCAAATTTTAGACCTACAGACACATGCAGATTGAAAGTGAGGGGATGGAGGGGCGCCTGGGTGGCTTAGTCGGTTAAGCGTCCGACTTCGGCTCAGGTCATGATCTCGCGGTCTGTGAGTTCGAGCCCCGCATTGGGCTCTGTGCTGACCGCTCAGAGCCTTGAACCTGTTTCAGATTCTGAGTCTCCCTCTCTCTCTGACCCTCCCCCGTTCATGCTCTGTCTCTCTCTGTCTCAAAAATAAATAAACGTTAAAAAAAATTAAAAAAAAAAAAAAAAGAAAGTGAGGGGATGGAGAAACATTAATACCCAAATTGATGTCAAAAGAAAGTTGGAGTAGCAGTGCTTATATAGGATAAAGTAGACTTTTTTGTTGTTGTATTGTTTTTATCCTGCTTTGGTATCAGGGTAGTATTGGCCTCATGGAATGATTTTGAATGTGCTCCCTTTATTCTATTACTTTTAAGATTTTGCTAAAAATTGTCATTAAATTTGTTTTAGTGTTTGGTAGAATTCACCAATGAAACCATGTGGTCTTGGGCTTTTCTGTGCTGGGAGATTTTTGATTCCTAATTCAACCATCATTCTTCTTATTGGTCTAAGACGATTTCCTATTTCTTGGATATAAGATTCATGATTCAGTCTTGGTTACTTGTGCGTGTTTAGGAATTATTTGGGTTTTTTCTAAGTTATCTGAATTATTAGTATATAATTGTTTATAGTAATCTGTTATCACACTATATATTTCTGTTATCTGTTGTACTCTTTTCCATTTCTCATTTCAGTTTTTGAGTCTTCTTTCTTTTTTTCTTAGTTAATGTAGTTAAAGCATTGCCAAATTTGTTTTGTTTGGAAAACTGGTCATTACTTTCAATGTTATGTTATTATTTACTCTAGTCTCTATTTTGTCCTGATTTTTCTTTGTCCAAACCCATAGAACATACGACACTAAGTATGAACCCTAAAGTAAACTATGGACTTTGGGTGATTATGATGTATTAATGTAGGTACATCAATTGCAACAAAGGTATCACTGTAGTGTGGGATGTTGATAATACTGGAGGCTATGTACGTGTGGAAGCAGGGAGTAGATGGGAACTCTCTGTACCTTCCCTTTGACTCTAAAACTGCTCTAAGAAACAAAGAATTTTTAAGTAAATTTATCACAATTTTTAAAAAAGAAATAACATTACAGTTACCTGCAACAACATGGATGAATCTCACAAATAATGTGGAGTGAAACAAGGTAGTCACAATTCCAAGTATATAAATTATATAAAGCTGAAATATCTGTGAAACAAAACTGTGTTTAGAGAATCTTATACAGAAGATAAACTTATAAAGAAAAGCAAAGAAATGATATCACAATAGTCACGGGTTACCTCTAGGATGGAGAGAAGAAGGCCATCAGTGGTGGGGGACTGGAGGCAGGAAAAATGAGGGGGTGGAAGTTATCAAGATGTTGTATTTCTTGTCTTGGGTGGTCATTACATGGGTAATTATAAATGTTCTTTTAACTGGAAGCTCTCTTCTGAATGCTTCTCTTTTCTTAATAAAATGGAAAGCAAGGTCAACACCTACGATTCAGGAGGGGTGAGGAAGTGTTGAAGATTTGAGGGGAAAAAAGGTGGTATGAAAGAAACAGAAATGGGAGAATATATGGAAATATAGTATTTATTTATTTATGAACACTTCTCACTTTTTTCCTGATTTATTATGCTGCCTTTTCTCTCATATGGAACATTATTTTATTATCTTTAATATACTATACTATATGCAGTTGTTACAAAAATGTAGTTAAATTATAATACTATATAATGTTTAAAAATAAATTTTAAGAGCAAAATGAAGTCTTAATAAACCATATAACAATAATAGTAATATATTAGTTCTTTTTTCACCTTGAGCTTTAGAAAACCTGATATAGTTTGTATTTAGACAAAGATATACAGGGCTCATATGGAGATTTTTTATTCTTTTTATTTCAACTTTTTATACTAAGCAACTTTAGCACTAAATTCTACATTTTATGAGTTTTAAACAAACATAGGTATTTATTACCTCCTGGTTTATCTCAAATCCAAAAGTCATTTTTTAAATGTCAGAGAATATAACCACATTTACATCACAAAACTAAATATTGATATTTAAAATTCCTGGGGCACGGCTGGGTGGCTCAGTCAGTTAAGTGTCTGGCTTCTTTGGCCCAGGTCATGATCTCACAGTTCCTTAGTTCGAGCCTTGAATTGGCTCTCTGGTGTCAGCACAGAGCCCACTTCAGCCTCTATCCCCGTCTCTCTCTGCCCCTTCCCCACTACATGCTTTCTCTGTCTCTGTCTCAAAAATAATGATGAAAAAAATTTAAATTACTAGAAAACTATTACACTCTTAAACTTTGCTCAGAAGACTTAAAATGGA
The DNA here is from genome assembly GCF_024362965.1 of Panthera pardus. Lineage (NCBI taxonomy): Eukaryota > Metazoa > Chordata > Mammalia > Carnivora > Felidae > Panthera > Panthera pardus. Next base: position 43,398,348 of record NW_026526843.1, on the reverse strand, counting down.
AAAAGATATGTAATTTTGCTTAGGTTCTTAAGTGAAGCAATTTGTAAAAATCAATTATTTAAATTATAACATGCTTTAGTTGTAAATTCATGTTAATATTAGAATTGCATAGCTTCAAGTATTAACACAATGTAAATCCAAAGTTTCTATAAAGGCAAATATAGTACACAAACAATTGCTACCAATGTAACTTTAAAATATGCCATGAACTTTCATTTTCTAATATTCTATAGCTATTCCTCAACATGGAGTTACATCCTGATCAACCCATCATAAGCTGAAAATATCTTATGTCAAAAATGTATTTAATACACCCTGCCTACTGAACATCATAGCCTAGCCTAGCCTACCTTAAACGTGAACACTCACATTAGCTTACAGCTAGAAAAAAATCATCTAACACAAAGCCTATTTTGTAATAAAATGTCGAATACCTCATGCAATTTGTTGAATACTGAACTGAAAGTTAGAAACATAATGGCTGTGTGGGTACAGAATGGTTGTCAGTGTATTAATTGCTTACCCTCGTGATCTTGTGGCTGACTAGGAGCCTCAACTCTTTGCTGCTGCCCAGCTTACACTAGTGTCTACCACACATCACTAGTCTGGAAAAGATCAACATTCAAAATTCAAAGTGCAGTTTCTACCGAATACCTATTGCTTTCACACCATCATAAAGTCAAAAAATCCTAAGCTGAATCACTGTTAATTTGGGGATCGTCTATATAGTAACTGTGCCACTGTCATAGAGTTAAAACACAGTCTTTGAAAATTTGAATCTACAAATATTGAATCAAGAAATATTAAAATTGCAACTTTGGGTAGTTCAGGGAAAAATACTGTGTGTGTGTGTGTGTGTGTGTGTGTGTGTGTGTGTGCAGGTAGAGAATGAATGTTCAGTAAAGCAAATGGGCTAAAATGTTGACAGGGGAATTTGGATAAAGGGTATATGGGTGTTCTTTAAACTTGACTTACACTAGCAACTTTTCTATAAGTTTGAAATTACAGTTTCAAGAAGTTTGAAACTTCTAAATAAGTTAAAATGAATAAAGGGACATGAACTGACACAGTGACATAAGTGGAAATCGACATTGTACTTGGTAATAAATGCATCTCTTGGATTAAAACGTGGGGGAGTACAGTAGTTTATCTCCTTTTCAGCTTAAAAACCAAAGCTATAGGGGCGCCTGGGTGGATCAGTTGGTTGAGCGTCCAGCTCTTGGTTTCGGCTCGGGTCATGATCTCACAGTTTCATGGGTTCGAGCCCCATGTCAGGCTCCATGCTGACGGTGTGGAGCCTGCTTGGGATTCTGTCTCCCTCTCTCTGTCCCTCCCCTACTTGTGTTGACTTGTCTCTCTCAAAATAAATAAGTAAACTTAAAAATTAAAAAAGAAATCTATAGGGGTGCCTGTGTGGCTCAGTCCATCTGACTTTGGCTCAGGTCATGATCTCATGGTCTATGAGCTGGAGCCCCACATCAGGTAAGCCCCATTTCTCTCTCTTCCTTCCTTTCTCTCTCTCTCTCTCTCTCTCTCTCTCTCTCTCTCTGCCCCTCGCTCACTTGTGCCCTATCTCAAAAAAAAGCTATAAGCTAAGTTACAAATTTTTAAGTAATATTTTGTTCCTTCTGAGAGTTAGAAGGAATACATAGATATAACTATGCTGAAATATAACTAGCTGCTGTTCTATTTTTCCTTTCCTTGTGCAGACCCCATGTTCCCTGCCCTTAAATCCACCAGCAGAGCACTGTCCTACCCCATCCAAATCTGCACGAGGATCAGATGTGGGAACTCATCTACAGCTCTTTTGGACCACCCATTTTCTGTTGACCTTGCTGGCAAATGCTCTCTGATCTCATACCGCCTACTGCTGTATCTTTAATTTCTATGATGTTAAGTGAGGAATTCTCACTGCTAGGATCTATAAGTAGGTCATTTTAAATGACAAATTCAGTTAGGTAAGGAGGTGCAAGTGGAGGTCACTATCATGATATTATCTCCAAGGGGAAAACTGCAACATATGTCATCTTGGAAATCTTCAAAATTCTGGAATTGAAATGAATGGGATAGTTATGCAATGTGTTTCTGTTTGTGAAATTTTAGTTCCTGTGGTGTTGCTAATAGCAAACATGCCATCAATAACACAAACTCATCAAATGTTCTAGTTAATAGTCATTTATTATTATTATCAGCAGCAGCATTATCATTAGCACAAAACTAAATCCACTAATAAAAGAAAACAAAATCACACCTCAAAGGTATGTGTCTTGCTGACAGTGAGTCACTAACATCATTTTCATGTACAAGGGACAGCACCCTGAGGATAAAGATCATATCACAGCTTGACAATCAATTCAGTAATTCAGCCAACATTATTGAGCACCTAGGCACAATGGGAGATTTTAAAATGCATACAAGAATTCCTGCTTTCAAGGAGTTTTACAGTCTAGTAGGAGGTATTAAAGAACATCAAGAAGAACACAGGGCACCATGAGATCAGTGACATAATGGAATCAGTGCCATGTATGAAGTATTATTGGAAAGGGGCATCACTAGAGACTAATGTAACATTCAGTTATGGGAAATCAGAAGAGTCTCCACAGAGAAGCTGGCATGTGAGCTAGGCTTTGAGGAACTGGAAGGGTTTTGGCAGACTAGCATGTGGGGAACAGATACTGCAGGTGGAGAAATAGTGTGGGCCAAAGCACTGCCATGGGAAAGTTCATGGAATTTTGGGGGAGAGAACAATAGTCCAGTTTGGCTGGTTGTAAGGGATGCATGTAAGTGGTAGTGGTGTGATAAAATGCTGCAAGTTATATGGAGACCATATTTTGAATAGCTTTGAACTACAGGCTAAGATTTCTGATCTTTATGTCACTGTAACTGTATTTATCCACACAATAAAATATGCAATTATTTGTGAAGAGATATGGTCATTTCACTTCCAGATTTATTAGGGAAACTCAAGTGGTTTCTAGGCAGTGTTATTGCCCTGCTATCAAAAATATACTGGCAGATAATAACAAGCAATCTATAGTACATTTTTCTCATGAACTAAATCTCTTCCCTCAAAGTCTATTCCTTCCATCTAGCGACATAAGTGACAATACTTCTTCCCACCCCTATATCCAGCCCCATCAGTTCTTATGACATCTGATCAGTTGAGGCAAGCCTAATTTAGGATTTCCAGCCACAAATGCCAGCCTGACTGAAAGAAGAACCTACAGCCCTGAGAAGTGAGAGTGATGGTGGCAGGGGTAGTCAACAATATCATGAAAATGCAGTCATCTGAGATGTTCTATGGAATCTGCATCCTAAGTCAAACATAGTTCTTTGAAATTGGAGTATCTGGTCCTCCACTAAGTTTAGTCCAAAGGACAACTGGAGGGGTCCCAGAACTCACAGTGCCTAACTAAAGTCATCTTTTAAAGTTTTACTCTTATTGTCAAGGAATTCTTTAAAGGAGTGACATTTCAACTGGGTCACAAGCTTTTTTAAGGGCCTCCTGGGTCTGAGGCTGTTGAAGCTGTGGATGGACTGGGGTGACTTTCTTTTTTCTGGCCAAGGAATCCTGTTGGGCTTTGTCTTTGCCCAACAGGCTGGTGGTTGACAATTTCTCCCATGCACTCGCAGTTCAAAGATGCTAAACAGTTGTTGCATTAGGTAACCAAGCCAAAGATATAAGCTATTTAGACCAACTGGGAAGGCTTAGGATAACAAAGTTGCCATGGCCACACTTTCTACAGTTAGTCAGTCTTTCAGCTCTTTCCTGGAATGATATCTCCTCTGCAGGAAGTCATGGATAGCAGTAGTGAGGCCCCATGTCACGCTGGACCTTAGGATGACCAGGGAGCCTCCACGGTAGATGAGGAACACCTTTCGGCCCCGAGTGTCCCACACGTCCTGGGCAGAGGCCCATAGGCTTGGCATTCTTTGCCAGCCAATATGGGACTGCATATTAGCCACCAGCACAATCAAAGGATACAGAACTAGGCAGGTGATTGTTCCATTGATACTCCCAGACACTAAGGCAGGAACCCAATGGGGCAGGCCTTGCTCTGCCAAGCCATCCTGGATGGGGTCTTTGAAGGAAAAATACAGAGCACTCCCCAGGCTGTTCCTGAGAAGGACAGGCCAGAAACCACGATAGTAGCCCAGTGACAGCCGCCCCCAAAGCCCATAAGAGTTGAATTCCTTGAGAATGCTGAAGGTGCTGGGGAAGCGAGCTTGCTTGCGACCATCCTGGAGCACATTTTGCACCCTTTCAAAGGGGCTCAGTGCCACAGCCTCCACCACACCAGACATGAGCCCTGCAGCCCAGCGGTGTCCCAGTGAGTGTGGCCCAATAGGGGAGAGAGAACACAGCAGGCTATCATAAGTCCCGAACAGTAGAGTCCCTTGCAATGTCTTGGAGAGAAGAGGTGGGTATATTCCCCGGTAGAAGTATTGAGGGCCTTCATGCCAAAGCTGTCGCACAGCCTCTGACACCACCATAGCATGTATCTGTTGACGGAACACAACCTTATAGATAGGGAAAGTCAGAAAAGTAGACATAAAGTTGGAAATGGCCCCAAGGGCATAGGCCTGGGAATGCCAGCTTTTCTTTCCTGGAGACTCTGCTCGTGTCCTGTGCTGAAGTTCCTTTCTAGGAGAGTGGTTCTGTTCTGCCATGCTGAAGACAACTGGGTGCAGATGGAAGAAAACTGGCAAGAGTGGGAAAAAAAAGAGGTTACTGACCACTTAAATCTGTTGGTGGCATTTTCGTTACTTAGAAACAGAGTCCCAAGAAGCTTAGCTCTAAGGAAACAAGCAACACTTTGGGTGAGTTTCTGAGAAATATTTCTTAAGAAATCGTTCATCAGCCTCAAATTAAAACAAAGGAAGTGTTGGAGCACCTAGGTGGCTCAACCAGTTAAGCTTCCAACTCCTCTTCTATTTTTTTAAGTGTTGGTGAGAATGTAGAGAAATTGGAACTCTTTTTTTAATGTTTATTTATTTTTGAGAGAGAGAGAGAAAGCAGGGAAGGGTCGGGGGTGGGGTGGGGAACTGAGGATCCAAAGCAGGCTCCATCCTGTAAGCACCGAGCCCAGGCCTGCTGCTATGGGGCTCGAACCCACAGAACCAGGAGATCATGACCTGAGCCAAGGTCAGACATTCAACCGAATGAGCCACCCAGGTGCCCCAAGTGTCTGACTCTTGATTTCAGCTCAGGTCATGATCTCACAGTTCGTGAGATGCAGCCCCACCAGGCTCCACACTAACAGCACAGTGGAGACTGCTTAGGATTCTCTCTCTCCCTCTCTCTCTGTCCCTTCTCCTCTTGTGCTCTCTCTTTCTCTCTCAAAATAAGCATTAAAAAAAAAGCCAAGTTGTTTTCTTTTTTTCTGAAAAGAGTCACCTGTGCAGTGGTTTACCAATAAATCAAATATTCTAATATTCAAAGAAGGTTTGTGATTGAAGAAAATAAAATTGGGAAAACAGGACTCCAAAACATATTGCATTCAACTTTCACCACATGAAATTTTGCATTTGGTAAACTGCTACAATAAGTTGCTATTCTCTTTTCAAAAAGTGGTACTATCTCAAAGAAGCAGAAAGGCATTCAGAATTGTATTCCAATACTTTCTCTAAAAGCTGGTAGTAAATCTGGGGAGTGGGGAATCTCCCTCGTCTCTCTGCCTGCAGATTCCTAACACTGTTGTAACTGTTTCTTTAGCAATGCCCTGCCCCACCCAACTGAGGAACAGAGAGAGTAGCTGTTCCTGGAAGGTCAGCACCAAAAATCTCTATACCTGGCAATTTCCAAGCCTATCCTTGCAGACCTGTAGCTATATAATAGAGCAGGGATTTTCAGCCTTGACACATGTGACATTTTTGACCAGACAATTCTTTGTTGTAGGTGTCTGTTTTGTGCATTATAGAACATTTAGCAGCATCCTGGCCTCCACTCACTGAATGCCAGCAGCACAAGATGGGATCAACCCAGCAATAATATAGTTATCTCCAGACATTGCCATATGTCCCCTGGGAAGCAAAATCACCACTAGTTCAGAATCAATGTACTAGAGGAAAGACAGTACAAGGGCACCAAGCTACTGATCCCACCGCAGAAATGGCTGGGAGCTGATGGGGTAGATGAGAGGCAACTGGGGATCTAGGACACATGAAGGAAACTCAGGACCGAGAAGAAATGAATGCTCAGCGTAGATCTGAGACCCTGAGGGGGGTTGTGAGGAAGGAAATATGGCTGAGAGGGCAGAGTGTGGCACGGTGGAAGGTAGTATGTGGAGGAGAAGAAGCATAGAGCTGTAGAGATTGGGGGGAGGAGAAGACAGGGAGAGGAGGAGAGGGCACCTTGACTGGGCAGGGGATTCACATCTAGACTGGTAGGAATGGCAGACTCTGGAGGTTTCACACAGAACCCTGGGCTGTGTGGTCCTGAGGGAAGAAGGGTATTGGGGCTCTAATTATGCTAGCAGTTAATGGCCCCTCAACAGGGACAAAGGGGTGCAGGCTCAAGCCTCTGGGGAGGGGTAGAAGCCAGGCACTGCAAGAAGCCCACTGCAGCCTTCCCTGGACTGCCATACCCAGACCCTGCCATGAAGTGCTTCTCCTTTCAGAATCATCCCCATCAGCTCCTCCCTAGCTTCTTTCTCCTGCTTCTTCCCTGACCCCTTAATCTGACCTTTCAACCCACCTCTCCTCTCCCCCAGCCACACACTCTCTCTCTATGGACGGGTGTGGAGGCTCAGCCTCCTGTGCTCTGCCAGCACCCCTCCCCTCCCCTTAGCACCCTGTGTTTGCCTTCAGCTTCACCTCCTTAACCCCATGGCCAGAAGGAGACTGGGAGGGCCCTTCTGCCTTGGACCCTCTAGCTGAGAACTGGCCAGGAGCAAAGGCTCATGAGGCTCACTTCTTGCATCCCTCTGGGACAATTCTGGGCCCCTGGTAGCCACCTCCATCTCTCTAGAGCCAAAAGGACGCCTCCCCCAACTCCAGGCCACCGGGAGCTCCATTCAGACCTCCAAAACCACAGGTACCCCCAACACCCCCCAAATATACTACCAAGGAACTTCTACCCCAAGTCTTACCTGCATCTAAATAAGGACAGTTAATGAGGGAAATGTTTGCACCCTATTCTATTTCAAAGTGCAGTTATGTTCCACTTCTTACCCACATTTTCCTGAGTTACCCATAAACGTGTGTTGACTGACTGCATAAGGCAGGCTGACATAGGGGAAAAACTGGGCTAGGATTTGGCAGACTAGCATTCTAAGTGCCAGTCTATTATTATCTTCCTGTATGACCTTTAGAAATTCATTGACATCTTGGAGTCTGATCCATCTCAGTTACAACAGAACTGATGGAATGGGGTGCCTGTGTGGCTCAGCCAGTTCAGCATCTGACTTTGGCTCAGGTCATGATTTCACAGCTCATGAGTTTAAGCCTCTCATTGGGTGAACACGAGCCCTGCTTCCGGTGAGCATGAGCCCCTCTTCTCTCTCCCTCTCTCTCTCTCTGCTCCTCATGGGATTGATTCTTTCTCTCTCCCTCTCTGCCCCTTGCTCACTTTCACCCTCACTCTCTTGAAAATAAAATAAAATAAAATAAAACAAAATAAAATAAAGTAAAATAAAATAAAATAAAATAAAATAATAAAATACAATCAGCTGATGGGGTGAAATGCTCTCTAGGCATTCTCATATTGTGCATGACACTGGGGGCTGACATGGAGGAATTAGGGCCAATATTTGATAGCAGAATTGTGCTTTTCCATCCCCAATTCCTTCTGCCAATTTTGTCATTCATTTTCAGGAATTAAAGGTGAACAATAATTTAGAAACACCTTAGCTTAAATATCTAATTCATCATTTTATAAATTTAATTCTTCCTACTTTATAGGGGAGAAGGAGAATCCACATTTTTTCCCATGTATTCTCCAATTATGATGCCAGGCTTTGGGAGCAGACAGATCAGAAATTGAATTCTGGAGGTGCCTGGGGTGGCTCAGTCAGTTAAGCGTCGGACTTCAGCTCAGGTCATGATCTTGTGATGTATGAGTTCCAGCCTCGCCATCAGGCTCTCTGATGTCAGCACAGAGCCTGCTTCAGATTCTCTCTCTCTCTCTCTCTCTCTCTCTCTCTCTCTCTCTCTCTCCCTCCTCTCTCTCCCTACCCCACCTCTCTTTCTCTCTTAAAAATACACATTAGGGGCGCCTGGGTGGCTCAGTCGGTTAAGCGGCCGACTTCGGCTCAGGTCATGATCTCGTGGTCCGTGAGTTCGAGCCCCGCGTCGGGCTCTGTGCTGACAGCTCAGAGCCTGGGGCCTGTTTCAGATTCTGTGTCTCCCTCTCTCTGACCCTCCCTTGTTCATGCTCTGTCTCTCTCTGTCTCAAAAAAATAAATAAACGTTAAAAAAAAATTTTAAAAAATACACATTAAAAAAAGAAACTGAATTCTGTCTCTACCACTTAGTTATATGACCTTAGACAAGACACTAAACTCAATCTGTTTCTTTAGCCATTAAATAGCAACAATAGACCTGCCTCAAAAGATTGTTGCAAAGATTAATAAAACAAAATGAGAGAAAGTGGTTAAGCATCCATATCATGGTGACCTCAATAAAATGTATTTAAAAAAAATAGAGAGATGCTTCCTGACTTCGCCATCTGTCTCCATAGAGCATATACTCCTGCAAGATCAGGTCAGCCAGAACCAGATAAAGAGGTATGGTGGAACAAATCCTGTGTTCACATATGAAGCAGAGAAGACCTTTCTTCTGTGAATGCAAAGATGTTCTATAAACTGTTCTAGCCCCTTGACATGAATTTCAAAGTACAGACCATAGAATGTGTCTGGAGTCAGTCTTGAGTAGTTATTCCCTATACCTCATGATGTGTCTCCTATGTTTAAAGCCTAATAAAGTGAGCCCAGGGGATTCCAGACTCCTCTGGTCAGTCGAGTCCAGGGGAATCACCCTGGACTGTGATCACCCCAGAATCCAGCCCCTCACTTATTTGTTCATGCAGGGTCTCCCTCAGCCAGTCTTTGTTCAGCTCACAAACATGTACTGATTGTGTACTAAATAACTGTGGATAAATTACTGTGAAGCTAGAGGTGAATAGGACTTGGTACCTGCCTTCAAGGGCTCGGGAATATAGTCGGGGAGACAGGTCAACAATGAGCTAAACTATACTGGAAGGCAAAATTAAGGGTACACTAATCAAGGTAAGAGCAGAAAGACAAGAGCAATTTATTCTACCTGGGACAGGGAGCAGCGAAGAAATTTCTCTCATGAGGGGCATTTGACTTTATCCTTAACCAATGACCAGGATTTCATTAGGTGAAGGAGTGATGGCAGGCATTCTATGCTGAGGAAGAGGCCTAAGGCACAGAGGCCTAAAAATATGAATGGTGCACAGTTCTGGATGCAGGCCGTGGTAAGGAGATAGAGCTGTGGCTGACAGGAGTGGATTTAGAAAAAGGGTCATATTTGTTTTCCCCACTGAAAAGTGTTATAGCATAAAGACACAGGCTCTGGAGTCAAACAGATCTGGGTGTGAATTTCACCATGTCACTTCCTAGCTTTATGACCTTGGCCAAGTCTCTTCACTTCTCTGAGCTTCAGTATCCTTATCTTTAAAATTATCATCATGAAGCTTGCATGAGAGGAAGTATATAACACTCTTAACACAGTACTCAGTATATAAATTGCTCCCTAAGTTATATTACTAGTTTCATTATAAAAAAAGATCCCAGAAATAAAGATTAGATTACAACTACACTTCTTCTAAAAGCTGAAATCAGTCTAATGCACTGGGTCATCTGCAGAGTAGATTTTATTTTATTTTATTAATGTCTATTTCATTTATTTTGAGAGGGAGAGAGAGGGAGGGAGGGAGGGAAGGACAGGGAAAGACAGGGAGCAGAAGCAGGGAACAGGCAGAGAGAGAGGGAGAGAGAATCCCAAGCAAGCTCCACACAGCCAGCACAGAGCCAGATGGAGCCCACAAACAATGACATCATGACCTGATCCAAGCAAGAGTCAGATGCTTAACTGAGTGAGCTGAGCCACCCAGGTGCCCTTGCAGAGTGCATTTTAAATTGCTTGTTTGGGAGACAGCAAAGTTGTTCATGGGCTTTAAAGTGTGACAGCCCTGAGGGGGCTGAAGTCCCAGTAACTCCACTTACTAGTTGTGTGGCCTTATATAAGTTACTTAATTTCCCTGAAACTCAGGTTCCCTATCTGCAAAATGGGATAACAATCACTGTCTAATATGGCTGCTGAGAAGCTTAAATGTAAAGATAACAGATGGAAAGTTCCTGGCACAGAGGAGGCAGGCAGCCAGGGAAGCTATTACTGTTTCAGCTGAAAAGCTGTATCTCCCTAACCTTCAGACTTTTAAGGTTTCTTTGTTGAAATTGGAAAATGTGGTCTCATCAGAGCCATGAATTGGAACACACTCCCACACATGAGGCCAGAGATAAGGGATACTCTATATCCAACTGGAGCCAGTTTAGCAAATCCTCCTCCCAGCCTTGCTGGAAGAGACCTTAGCTTAGTTTTAAGGGCCCAATGTAGACACCTTTACATAATCCATTTCTTCTCACTTTTTTGGTCAGAGTTCTAGAATCTATTTCTCCTATATGATCCCATCCCCACCAGGTCCGCCTGCAGATCACCTAAGTTGGCAGTGAAGACAATTTAAACACAGAATCTGCTGTGACACAGGGTTGATGTCATGGTATTGGGGAGCAGAAGCAAAAGTCTCAAGAAGCCTAAGAGCTACTGCCAGCATCACTGCTGACTGGGTGAGGTCAGCCTTCTCTCTACCTCCCATACCCTCCAGCCTCCACAACCCCTTCCACACTGTTCCATCCACGAGAGAAAGGTCCCTCAGATAAAAGTCCTCATTTCCAAATTTGAACTGTTTACTTCAAAGAACCCTAGGTATTGGGTTTTTAAATAAGAAGGCAGAAAGGAGCAGGTGAAATACCTTGACATGTTGAAGATGAACCCAACAATAGTCGTGGAAGGGCATTAGATTGTACATTTGCTTCCAAACATCAGGAGTCAAGAACAAGCCTCACAGGGGCCTCCTAGTCACAATTTACATAAGGAAAGTAAGACCTGCTCTCCAAGAATGAGAAGTCCTAGAATATAGAGAAGGTTTCCCGGCCACTGGCCTCACAGGCCATTCAAGCTGGTGGCCCTGCAGGATAGCCTTGCATGCCGTTTCCATGGAGTTATTCTTTCTCTGGGGCCAGTGATGCCAAATACAGCAAAGGAGAGGTCCCCTCAAGAGCTCACAGAAGGGCAACCTAGCAACCTGTCCTCAAGCCAGGAAATGAAAGAGCTGTATCAGCGGTAGAGAGCTGTGGATCAGCGGTTAGGTCAAACTGTTTCATTTCTCACACTTCTTCCTGAAGTACAAGTTGAAAGATGTTATGAAGAAAGATTATAGGGGAATGATTCTTAACCATTTCTGGGCCACAAACTTATCTTGAAAAATCTACAAAACTAAGAACTCAGAAAAATATACAGAGTCCAAATTCTTTGCAGACAATTTCATAAGAAACCCTGGGTAGGAACCTTTGCTCAGTGGGGTTACATTTCATGACAGATGTGCTGTGGCCAGATACATTGGCACCAGGCCATTTACTTATTACCCTCAGCATGATGTGGTGTCTTCAGCAGTGATTCATAAACTTCTCTACACCTCAGAATTAACCACAGCACTAGTTAAAAATATAAATCACACTCCCCACCCCTAGTCCTAGCAAATCTGAATCCCCCAGAGGTGGAGCTAAGGAATATGCCTTTCTAACAAGCTCTCCAAAATGATTCTGAGGCAACCAGTCTTGTACCCATACTTTGGTTAAAAGCATAGTTTCTGGTGTCAGAGAGATTTGGTCCAAATTTTGGCTTCACCTTGTAATTTCGGGCAAGTCATCTCACTTCTCTGAGCCTTGTTTCCTTTGAGCTCATAAGCTGTAGAAATAATGTTTTATTTTTTAAATAAACAAGCAGCTTATTGTAGTATAAAGTATAGTGTAGAATGAGAAAGAAAAGTGCCTTAGTTTCCTCTTTTCTATAGTGGGTACTGTAAAAGTTGCCTACCTCTTCCCCTACCCCACTCCCCCACCCCACTCTCTCCCCTCCCCCCTCACTGAACACTACTATCACACCAAGACTCCTGGTGGTTTGAGACCACCGATGTAAACATACTGTCTAGGCAGGTCAGCTAGGCAAATAGTTGGCATTAGAACAACAGACTTGGATGCAAAATCGGATGCTGAAATTTATTTGCTGTGTGATGCTAGGCAAGACGCCTGACCTCTCTGTTTCCCTATCTGTACAATGAAGATAATAGTCCTTGCTCACTAATTCTATATAGTTCCAAATGGGCCCTCACATCTCCACTTTGGCTTTTCTCCACCAACCCTCAAAGAGTAGAGAGTATTTACAGGGGGTAGCCTTTGAAATCAGACATGTTGACTTGGGTGTGAGCGCTTAGCTCTGCACTTCCTAACCATACTGGTTGAGTGCTGAAGATCTCTCTCTCTCTGTGTTAAACAGGCACACCACTACCTCCTTCACAGGGCTGCTGAGAATAAATGAGATGTCTGTGCCAGCACATTCGCACGCAGAAAGCGCTCAGTAAATGCTTTCTCCCCTTCCCCCCTATACAAAGGTGAGGAACTCTTATTGTTCACTTGATTTCTGTCCCACCTCGTGTTTAAGGCATCCGGTCTCAAAGCGCAGAGGGAGGAGAGTTGAGTTGGAGGGGAGAGGGAGAAAGAAACCAAGGGGGAAAGCAGCAAACTCACGGGTAAAATGCAAATCGGCCAGGTCCGTGCGTCCGAGCTGCACTTGACACCTCGCTGGCGCTGGCGCCCGTGTGCAGCAGCTCCTGCTGGTCGGCTCCCCACTTTTGCTAGCAATGGCCTCAGGGCCATAGACTGAGAGAAGAGGCCGCCTCCGCGCCCCGCTGATTGGCCGCGCCACCCAGCTCATCTAGCTCTTTTGTGTCAATGGGCAGAGGCTAACCTTAGCTGCTGCTGCTGGGAGGACCCAGTGGGTGGGCAGGGGCGGCCGCGGCTGCCTTGGGAACCGTGCTGCCTAGGCTTAGCTACCACTTACTGGTCTGCCCTGCGGAGCAGCTCCGTTGGGCAGCACCGGTTCGCTCTGCGGTCGAAGAAGCATCCCCGTGCAAGCCCGCGGAGACTGGGAAGAGACATCCACAGCTGTCCAAGCCGAAGCATCCGCTGCCCACCAGCAGAGCACAGGTAAAAAAATAATAAAACGCGGGGGGGGGGGGGAGGGGGCGCGATTGCCCCGAGAGGAGAGAGGAAGGGGAAGCTCCACCAGTACTGGACGGCTCTCCACTTAGGGAATCAAGAACTGCGAGGCAGGGAAGGAGCACTCCCTTGGCCCCGCTAGCTAAGGGAGGAGGTGGGGTTTTGCTGGAAGCTGCCAAATGGGTAGGATTTGCCTGAATTGAAAGGGGGGGGGGGCATTTTCAAAGGGTAGTAAGGGCGGGACAAGGGGAAGAGAATCACAAACTGTTTGCTTTGAACTCCTTTTGCATATCCCCATCTTTTCCTGGGGAGGAATATGTGGGTGTGCATGTCCAACTCTTACTCCTTTTCTCCGTGCCAGGCCATCAAAGCCAAATCCGAACTTGAATTCTTTGCGGCTGATTGCAGAGCTGGCAGGCCAACGATTTCCCAGGGAAAAGTAATGGGAAGGTTTGCTTTGGCTTGTATTCAGAAGGTAGAAGAGGGAATTTTCTGTCTGAAGGTGGGAGATAGAATTTTCCGTCTGGCTACAGCGGAGGTGGGGGGGGGGGAGGGGGGAGAGGGAGTGGGATGAAGAATGAGGGATGAGGCTGCACTTGACTCCTCCTTCTCTGTCTGGCCCTCCCCGACCACGCAGTCTTGACGTCCTCAGGACTGGGATCTGCAAACCCCAGTGGACAGAAATCAGAGCTGGGATCTGCAACCCCCAGTGGACAGAGGTCGACCTACTCCGAAGGGGAGCTTTCTCAGGAAGGCACCTGTTGCAGAGGCTGGAAGTGAAATAAAGGCGTGCACTTGTTTCCTAGCTTATGTTTTATAATCTAAGAAATAAGGGGTGAGGGACTTTGAGAAGGGGCTGTGGTTGAGATCCGAGAACTGAGTTTAAGGGATATCTTTACATTTTTTTTTGAGTATGATTGACACACAATTATTTTAATGGATATCTTATTTATTATCACAAATCTATGAGACTTAGACCTTTGCACTCTATTTTGAGAGCCCAGTAACAGCCCCACACACAATTTCACCTAGAATTCAAAGCAACAGTTGCCCTCCCTCCTGGAGGACTTACAGGAGTGATGGATGTAGCTCTGAAAAGTACCCTGCTAGAACAAAGACATCCAGTATCTCCAGAAAGTTATAATAGCCAGTCTCCTGCAGCATATTTTTAGGTCAGTTAGCAAATATACAATGTATTGCAAGGTGTTCATGGAAGTAGAGCGACTGCAGACCACTTCCCTGCAATCTACTACCTTACTGACCTTTTCTTCCCCCTTTTCTTTACAGTCCCTATTGAGATACAAGGAAAGCAGAGCCTGGGAACACTGCTTTGGGGATTCCTCATACAGATTAGGCTTTTCTGAAAAGCCTGAGTATCTTGTTATATTCAGATAGAAGATCATCCACCATCATGGCTAGCATCATTGCATGTGTGGGTAACAGCCAGAGGCAAAACACACCCTTGCCACCTTGGGCCCATTCAAATTTGAGGTCTCTGGGGAGGAGTCTTGGTCCTTTAAGTGTCAACATGGCAGAAAGAAATGTGAAATTGTTCTCAGGGAGAGTGGTGCCAGCCCAAGGGGAATAAACCTTTGAAAACTGACTGATCCAAGTCAATGGGGTCCTGCCCGATTGGAGTATGTCTGAGGAGGAAAAGCTCAAGTGCTTGATGAAAACCTTTAGGGGCCCTGCCAGGGAGGTCATGTGTTTGCTCCAGGCTGCCAACCCCAATCTAAGAGTGGCTGCTTTCTTGCAGGCAATGAAATTGGTGTTTGGGGAGTCTGAAAGCAGTGTCACTGCCCATGGTAAATTTTTTAACACTCTGTAGGCACAAGGGAGAAAGACTCCCTTTATGTGATTCTTTTAGAAGTGCAGCTTCAGAATGCTATTCACGCAGGGATCATAGCTCAGAAAGATGCAAACCAGACTCGCCTGCACCAGCTCCTTTTAGGAGCTGAGCTGAAAATGGACCTGCATTTTAAGCTGAAACATCTTCTTAGGATGTATGCAAATAATCAAGAGCATCTTCCTAATTTTTTGGAGTTAATCAAGATGATAAGGGAGGAAGGGGATTGGAATGACACTTTTATGAAACTGAAGAGACTCAAAAGGTCTGGGCTAATCTTGGAGAGGGCAACAAGCCACATGACATTTCAGGGCCCTCAGCCAATAGCAATCAGCAATGATGACTGCAATGTGATAGAGGTAGATGATACTCTTGATGACTCAAATGAGGATGTGATCCTAGTTGAGTCTCAGGACCCTCCACTTACATCCATGGATGTCCCTCATCTCAGAGTCAGGGCCAGATGTCTGGATCAAATAGTGGTTATTGATTCCTCCAGCAGTTCTGTGGCTCAATCTCCTTCTACCAGTGGGGGTTCTGGGTATAAGAATGATGGTCCTGGGGATATGCATAGAGCCGGGAAGCGAAAATACACATTCTTCTGTTCATATTGTGGTGAGGAGGGCCACTCAAAGGAAACCTGTGACAGTGAGAGCAACAAAGCTGAGTTGTTTGAGAATGTGATCATCATTCTGCAGGAGCTGACACATACAGAAAAGGAGAGGTCAAAAGAAGTCCCTAGCAGACACAATGACCTCTCTGGGCTTCTCGTAAGGTGCTAGACCCAGCCCTAAGTGAATCCTTTACTGTATTCAGATGGGAAAATGAGAGTGGGTAGACTTCTATCTGCATTAATTAATCCATTAATTGGCTTTATTTTGGACTGGAGAGGTCTTGGATACCACCAAAGTGGAGAGGATGGCCTGCCCTCTGTCCCTGCTAAGGGTCTGTTCTCTGCCTGTGTCCATTTCCTTGGTGACTTTATTCTTCTTATGAAAGAAGTGTTACTCTGTTAAACCTTCACAAAATGAAGGAATATACAAAAAATACAAATTACCTGAAACTCTCCATCCTTATATAAACATTGTCAGCCCTTTGATAAATGTCCTTCTAGATATTTCCCTATAACTGTGTACCCACGTATGTATAGATAAAAGTGATCAAATGTAAGTGCTGTTCTATACTGTGTATTTTTCAGCAAACAAATATATGTTGTGGAGTTCTATGTCAATGAATATATACAAGCATCAAGTTCAATGTCTCTGTGTGTGATGTAACTTTTAGGAATATAGAAGAAAAAAAAAGAACCAAATATAGAAGCTCTAATGGGGGTGGGGTCATATTGTGAAATGGAGTTTTTTTACCAGCCTCATTACAGATGAGGAAAAGGGAAGCTGAAATGGGCTGAATATCTCCCTAAAAGCCCCTTATCACAACTGACCTGGTCCTAGGTCAGGGTCAAATCTGCACCCACTAGTTAATATCCCAATGCTTTCTTCCCTAATGCATCCTGAGAAAAGTGATCATGGACAAGGGTTGGGAGAAAAATGGGAAATGGGTATCTCAGGGGTCCCATTCCTGTTCACTTTGGGAAGGAGTGCTCTCCCTCCCCTGGGTAGATTCCTTAGACTGCTGCTACTGCTTCTTCTGGACAATACCTGGTGGCACCAATAAGACTGTCCTTTGGGCTGACACTACCCTATGCTTCTTCCCTCAGTACTGAGAAAGCAGCTACTCATCAGAATTTAGTACCAGGAACCTCAGCACCTCCCAAGCTTCCCCTGGCTACATTGTAGAGGACAGCAGCCCAAGGACTCTAAGCTAACCTTGTTCTGATCCAACAAATGGGAATACCCAAGGAAGGATGTAAAGGAATCTGGGTGCCAGGGAATATGAAAATACATGGGAATTAGAAAGCCCACATACTCTTTTTATTTTTTAGTGTTTATTTATTTTGAGTGGGGAGGGGCAGAGAGAGAACCCCAAGCAGGCTCTATGCTGTCAGCTCAGAGCTTAACATGGGGCTTGATTTCATGTACCAAGAGAGGCAGATGCTTAACCTACTAAGCCACCCAGGCACCCCTCCATATACCCTTTTAGAACTGAGGACATCAATAGGAAAGAGAGATCACGGAAGGACCTTCCTGGACACCTTTTCCTGCCCCATCTCATGGCCTCACATTGGAGAGTGATAAAAATGACCCTCTGTGCATAAAGGTCTTCCTGTTCTTTGTAGGTATATCAGTTCCTATCCTTGTGAGCAAGACAAGTTTGATAGGGGATGTTTTAATTTAAATCAGGGGATAGAGTGGAATGAATAGACCTGAGGGGGTTTGTGAGGAAGGAAATATGGCTGAGAGGGCAGAGTGTGGCACGGTGGAAGGTAGTATGTGGAGGAGAAGAAGCATAGAGCTGTAGAGATTGGGGGGAGGAGAAGACAGGGAGAGGAGGAGAGGGCACCTTGACTGGGCAGGGGATTCACATCTAGACTGGTAGGAATGGCAGACTCTGGAGGTTTCACACAGAACCCTGGGCTGTGTGGTCCTGAGGGAAGAAGGGTATTGGGGCTCTAATTATGCTAGCAGTTAATGGCCCCTCAACAGGGACAAAGGGGTGCAGGCTCAAGCCTCTGGGGAGGGGTAGAAGCCAGGCACTGCAAGAAGCCCACTGCAGCTTTCCCCGGACTGCCATACCCAGACCCTGCCATGAAGTGCTTCTCCTTTCAGAATCATCCCCATCAGCTCCTCCCTAGCTTCTTTCTCCTGCTTCTTCCCTGACCCCTTAATCTGACCTTTCAACCCACCTCTCCTCTCCCCCAGCCACACACTCTCTCTCTATGGACGGGTGTGGAGGCTCAGCCTCCTGTGCTCTGCCAGCACCCCTCCCCTCCCCTTAGCACCCTGTGTTTGCCTTCAGCTTCACCTCCTTAACCCCATGGCCAGAAGGAGACTGGGAGGGCCCTTCTGCCTTGGACCCTCTAGCTGAGAACTGGCCAGGAGCAAAGGCTCATGAGGCTCACTTCTTGCATCCCTCTGGGACAATTCTGGGCCCCTGGTAGCCACCTCCATCTCTCTAGCATCAAAAGAGACCCCTATCCCCTGAGTTCCACTCAGGCCCCCAAAGTCATAGGGGCCCACCAACATTCCCTGACTCTTGGTTTATAGTCTTTTATTCCTCCCTACTCTTCTCTAAATCTACCCTTGGAAGGGATCTGCCCATTTATCTATCCTAGATTAACATGTCCTTTCTTTTTCTGGTCACCTTTTCTCATTTTTACTCTATAAATGCTTGTTGAATAATTTACCCAAATAAACAGTTTATGCTGTCATAATTTCTTTCTGGGACCAGGTAGGGTAAAAAGAAAAATAAATACAACACCTACCACTGCCCTCCTTTTCACTGGCCTTAGCTTGGGAGTTCAGTACAGACAACTACTTTGTAAAACTGTTCTGATTAATCCCCATTACTTCCTTCCCTCATCATCTTCTTTGTCCTGTAAACTTAAAATTGTTTGAGTTTTTATTTCACCAAAATGACACAAACCTGATCCTTTATTTTACTTTGTGTAGCATTTGCTTTTCCAGTATTCAGGACATATGTATCTTCCCTGAGGGACCTGGGAATTCAGATCAAACTAATGGGGTTAACCAAAATAAGGCTTTTAGAGAATTTTGTGCCTGGTAGCCTTTATTTGAGATTATTTTTCGCCTTCTCCCTTCACTCTCATGAATTGCTAAGAGATGAAATGTGTCTTTTGTCAGGAGAAACTAGCCTTTGCATGACCTTCTTGTGCATTATCCCTCTTCTTCTAGATACTATTTTCCCTTGCTTTCTATGACACCCCTGTCTCACAGTTTCCCTCAGATCTTTTCGGTGCCTACCTCTCAGTCTCTTTTGTTAAATTTTCTTTCTCTTCCTGTTCATTTCATAACAGCAATTGTTGGAGAAATGAAAAAAGTACTGCGCCAAAGATGGCCGACGGGACTAAAACAAGCTCTGGTCTCTAGCTTAGAGACCCTTCTTCTGGGTTCTTCTTGCCCTGTTTGCTGCGCACACGAAAACCCACCACAGATATGGAAGCTGACAACTATAAATTACCCTTCCCACTTGCATTTGGCACTAAGATCTTTGGAGAAACCGTCTCCTCTGAGCCCTCCGGTGTTAACTAAATCTCTGATCCACCAAGATCTCCGAGTGCTGCTTGGTTTTTCTGCCACCGTTCCAGCCTGGTTCCATAACATATTTGGTTCCCTGACTGAGAAACCCAACCGCTCTGGCCCATTGTTGCCACTGGTTTGGAAGAATGGCTAGGCTGTGAGGGAGCAAGCAGCAAGGAATCATAAAGGAGAAGGCGTGTCCTGACTGAATTTCAGCAGTCCCCTGTTTAGTCGCCTGGGGCTGGCCCTGTTCTGTCGTTCCTGCTGGACTCAAAGAGACCTGGTAGGTGAGGACCTGGACCTGAAGTGAGAACCGGTAAGGCTGGGGCACCAAAGTAGTCAGGCCCAACCAAAAGGGTGGAAGGGGGGGACCTGATCACTTCCCGGAGACCTTAGTGGTCTCACAGGTAGAAAATCTTACAGGAGGGAATGTAATAGACTCTGGTGTGTGTGTGTGTGTGTGTGTGTGTGTGTGTGTGTGTGTGAATGTGCAGCTTGGCCAGGCTTGCCACTTGAGTTCGAGTTTGTGGCTCCACGGACGGGCACCCTTAAGGTCCCAAAATTCTATGGAGTCTGAGTGGGATCTCCTGCGTCTCAGTGAAAAGCATACGGTCCAGGGTGGCATCAGATTAGACTCCGATCACAAGTCACAAAGCTGAGTCTGCTACGGCCAAGTCTCACCTAAAGTTTCCCTTGGGAAGACGACCAATGGAGTATCTGATCGGTCCTGAGGGCATCTGAGGGGATACCCTCCCTTTGTCTGTTGGTCGTGTCTGTCACCAAACACAAGAAAGGAATTAATAATGGGATCAAAACAGAGTAAGCCTACAATTTTAGAGGTCACGCTCAAAAATTTTAAAAAGGGATTTTCAGGCAATTACAGGGTGAAAATGACACCCAGGAAGTTAAGGACCTTTTGTGAACTAGAATGGCCCATATTGAATGTAGGATGGCCCCCGGAACAGACATTAGATGCTCAAGTAGTGCAGCGGGTTTGGCTGATAATCAATGGGAACCTAGGTCACCCTGATAAATTTCCATACATCGACTCCTGACTTGAAATTGCCTGAAATCCTCTGTCTTAGGTGCGACTCACCCATAGCAAGCAGAGTCAGGCAAAGGGTTTAGCAGCTTTACCCGGAGATTCACCAAGGGAGCCAAAGAAGAAACTCACCACTCCCCTAGTGTTTGCAGGACACCTGGAGGAAGATCCCGTCTTTCTGCCACCTTATGACTCACCAGGCTCCCTCCCCCATGCCCCTGAGCTTGAAACTCCTCCCCCGTCTGTCTCTCCTCTGCTGCCACTGCTGCCCATCTCTCCTCACCTCCTGCATCCAGAGAACCCTCCCCGGGAGACAAGGGCCAGCAGCCAGACTGCACCTCAGACCCAGACCTAACGCTCTCCAAATGCCTGTAAGGGAGACAAGAGAGCCTGAAAGACAGAATGAGGATGGAACAGTCCAGCCAGCCTTTCCATGATGTATTATCAACCTTTCTCTACAACCAACCTCCTCAACTGGAAACACAACACTCCATCATACTCTGAAAAGCCACAAGCAATGGTCAACTTGATGGAGTCCCTCTTCCAGACCCACCGACTGACTTGGGAAGATAGTCAACAGTTACTCCGTACTCTGTTTAATACAGAAGAGAGAAGAAGAATGAGAGAAACATGACAGTATCTAGAAGATCACACACCTCCGGGGATCAATGATCCTGCTGTCTGGCTCAAGCTGCTGTGCCTGAAGAACACCCAACATGGGATTTCACCACAGAAGGACAAGCCCACATCCGATGATACCAGGAAGCCCTCCTTGGGGGAATCCAAGCTGGAGCCAAAAAGCCCATGAACATGACTAAAATATCATCAGAAGAAAATTCCAGAAGTTGGAGGGCTTTGCCAGGATGAATATCAATCATCTGATAGAGGTTGCCAGTAAAGTTTCATGAAAAGAGCAGTCTCAGCTAAAAGAGAAGCAGAGAGAAGACTAAAAAAGAAGGCCACCTTTCTCGCAGCAGCACTAAAAGAAACAGACGCTGTGAAGATGGGAAGACCCCAACCACCAAAAGGGAGGAAGACCAGAGCCCCTTAGCAAGGGACCAATGTGCATACTGCAAACAGAAGGGACCCTGGAAGAATGAATGTCCAAATTGGAAGGGCCTCTCAAAGCCCTGCTGATATCGGGAAGAACCTCGAAGCGAGAACCTCATTGGTCTGGCCGGGATAGAATCAGACTGAGGGGGACAGGGCTCTTTCTCTCTTGGCCCCCATTAAATGAAAGTAGGGGGCCAAACAATAAATTTCATTGTTGACACTGGAGCTGAACACTCAGTTGTTACTTCCCTGGTGGCGCCCTTCAGCCAAAAGATGGAAACCATACTTGGGGCTACTGGGACACAGTGATGCAGCCCTTCTGTCAAGCTCGACAATGTGAACCTGGGGGTCACAAGGTCCGGCATGAGTTCCTCTACTTACCTGACTGCCCAATTCCTCTCCTGGGCCAAGGATCTGCTCTCCAAACTTGGGGACCAGATAACTTTTGAACCCACTGGACACATTAGCCTCCAGTTAAACTCAAGGCAGAAGGATACCCTGGTCGTGGCGATTACCCTGTCAAGGGAAGAAGAATGGAGACTATTCTGTGCCCAGGCCCTACCCTGTAGCCCCTCAGAGTTCAGGCTTACATTCCCCTCTGTATGGGCTGAAGATAACCCACCTGGACTAGCTTGGAACTGGACCCCATCATTGTTGACCTGATCCTTGGAACCCAACCTTGGAGACAAAGGCAGTACTCCCTTCCACTCGAGGCTAGAATGGGTATACAAGAGCACCTGACCAAGCTCAGAGAAGCAGGTATTCTAACTGTGTACCAATCGGCTTGGAATACCCCACTCATGCCAGTCAAGAAGCCAGGAGGAGGATACCAACCAGTACAGGATTTGAGGGCCATTAACAAAGTGTTTCCTTACACCCAGTGGTTCTGAACCCATATACACTCCTCAGCCAAATTCCGGGGTCAGCCAGATGGTTTACATGCCTCGACTTAAAGGATGCTTTCTTCTGCCTCCGCCTGGCTCCTCAAAGTCAACAGCCATTGTTTGCCTTCGAATGGACTGAGCCCATTACAGGGCGCCAGATGCAGCTGACCTGGACACAACTTCCCCAAGGCTTCAAGAACTTGCCCACTCTTTTTGGGGAAGTACTAGCTGCTGACCTCATCGACTTTCTGAGGGAAACCACAGGGTGTGTCCTCCTCCAATATGTAGACGACCTCCTCCTTGCCAGCGACACCCAAGAAAACTGTATGAAAGGTACCAAGGCCCTCCTGCAGCTCCTATCCTACTCAGGGTACCAAGCCTCTTGGAAAAAGGCATAGATTTTTCAGCAGCACGTCTGATACTTAGGCTTCCTCCTCAAAAAAGGAAAAAGAGAACTAGGACCAGAAAGGAAAAATGTTATCACCACACTGCCACAGCTCCCCCCAAAAAATGGGGCTTGCATGAATTTTTAGGGGTCGCAGGGTTCTGTCGCATTTGGATTCCCAGATTCTCAGCCATAGTGAAGCCCTTCTATGACCTCTTGGGAGGGCCAGACTGGGAGTCCCTCGCATGAACTGAGGACGCAAGGGCTGCTTTCACAGAAATAAAGCTGGCTCTGGGACGAGCCCCAGCCCTGGGTTTGCCTGACATAGAAAGGCCCTTTAACCTCTTCGTACATTAAAGGACAAAATAGCCCTTGGAGTGCTCACTCAGAGCATGGGGCCTTGACAATGGCCAGTAGCCTACCTGTCAAAAAAAAAAACTTGATCCTGTGGCTGCAGGATGGCCACCGTGCCTCAGAGCACTAGCAGCCACAGTCCTGCTCATCAAGGAGGCAGACAAACTCACACTGGGACAAACACTTAATGTTAAGGTCCCACATGCAGTCATGTCCCTCATGAGCACCCAAGCATATCGTTTCCTCTCCAATTCTTGGCTGACACAATACCAAGGCCTTCTCTATGAAAACCCAAGGGTCACTCTCGAAACAGTAAGAACACTAAACCCGGCCACCTTCCTTCCCACGGAAGAAGGAGAACCTGACCATGACTGTTCCAAAGTAGTGGATGAAGTCCATGCCAGCTGCCTGGACCTCCAAGACCAGGCTATAACAAGTCCAGAGATCATCCTGTTCAGCGATGGGAGCATCTATTTATAAGAGGGCAGCCGAAGAGCAGAATATGCGGTAACCACAACAACCGAAGTTCTGTAAGCCAAGGCATTGCCAGAAGGATGGTTGGCAGAATGAGCTGAACTGTATGCCTTAACCTGAGCCCTCATCCTTAGCAAAGGTAAACGAGTTAACATCTATACTGATTCTCGGTATGCCTTCACTACTGTGCATGTACACAGGGCCATCTATAAAGAAAGAGGCCTCCTTACTGCTGCAGGGAAAACTATCAAAAAACAAGGAAGAAATACTAAAGCTTCTTGAGGCCATATGGCTGCCAGACAAGGTAGCTATCCTACACTGTAAGGGACATCAGAAAGGAGACGACCCCATAACTCAAAAAACTCATCTGTGAAAGGCCATATTTCATTCTTTCTCATTGCCATGTAGTACTCCATTGTGTATATAAACCACAATTTCTTTCTCCATTCATCAGTTGATGGACATTTAGGCTCTTTCCATAATTTGGCTATTGTTGAAAGTGCTGCTATAAACATTGGGGTACAGGTGCCCCTATGCATCAGCACTCCTGTATCCCTTGGGTAAATTCCTATCAGTGCTATTGCTGGGCCATAGGGTAGCTCTATTTTTAATTTTTTGAGGAACCTCCACACTGTTTTCCAGAGCAGCTGCACCAGTTTGCATTCTATGCTAAGTGAAATAAGTCATACAGAGAAAGACAGATACCATATGTCTTCACTCTTATGTGGATCCTGAGTAACTTAACAGAAGACCATGGGGGAGGGGAAGGAAAAAAAAAAAAGAGGTTAGAGAGGGAGGAAGCCAAAACATAAGAGAGTCTTAAAAACTGAGAACAAACTGAGGGTTGATGGGGGGTGGGAGGGAAGGGAGGGTGGGTGATGGGTATTGAGGAGGGCACCTGTTGGGATGAACACTGGGTGTTGTATGGAAACCAATTTGACAATAAATTTCATATTTAAAAAAAATCGACTGGACGACAAAAGAGCCAGAGCAGCCATGGTGACCTAGGCGAAGCTCCTACCTAAACTATGACTCTTGCACCCCAGAGAGAAGCCTCCCCGCCCCTGTACACAAATGAGGAAAGAAGTTGGGCTTCGATAGAAGGGGGCACAGTAAGCAAAGAGGGGTGGTGGGTCATGCCAAATGGGCACATCTTTGTCCTGTCGTCTATGGGAAAACACCTAGTGAAGGAATATCACCAACTCACACACCTAGGGAAAACTGCACTGGAGGCCCTTCTCAAAAAGAACTACTATATCAGCCAGCTACTGGAATTATGCCGAGCTGTCAGTGAACAATGTGTAACGTGTGCCAAAAACAATTATCCGTCTGCCCCACGCCCCACCCCCCGCACACAAAGGATGGGGGCCGCCCATTTCGAAGACATAGAGGTGGACTTTACTGACATACAACCAAATAAAGGATTCAGCCCTTAAAGTTTCAGGTATCACCCCATAGTTCCATCACTCCAGAGGTAAGAAGGCCAACTCAGAAGAACCCACCACCTGGCAAAGTGATCCAGATCCAGTCAACCTGCTTAAACTGACCCTCAAAAAGACACTGGCCCCTGAGACCTTCAGCCCTACTCCAGCTGAACCCCGAAAGCTGGCTGGCCTGCGCGGCAGAAGCTTGAAGAATCAATGCGTGAACCTAGCCCAGGGGTTTGGATGCAACTCTGCCAGCCCTTGCCCCTTACTGGTGTCATAGCCCTGATTTTACTTCATACTGTTGGGCTGATAGAGACTGCACCAACAAGCTGGACATGGGACAAAAGATACATGCCGGGTCTCACATACCTCCTCTGGATGGGAGGATTATTAAGTATCGCCTGTATACTATGATAACCTCTCTCACCCTCACATCTGCCGCTTACCCACTTTGCCCCCAGGATTATTATATGCCAATAAGGGGGTCAAGGGCATTCAACACCTTCACCTCCCTCCACAAAGATTGCTACAAGGGAAAAACACCCACTCCCTGTCAGTCACCCGGTGCCCCAAGGGCTAAGTATTGGACCATAGAGATAATCCAAAATGTCAGGAACCCATGTCACAACAAGGGCCTCCAGAGAGGGAAGCGAGCTTGCTACAGTTACCTTCCTCAATGGGGGATCTCAGACGGAGGAGGGGTGCAAGACAGGGCCCTTCAAAAAGTTATAAAGGATACCCAGGATAGGTATACAAGCCATAAAGGTGACCACTCCCCTGGCAGCCTACCAGGGTTTGAACCTTTCAGCCCTCAATCAGATGCTTACCAATTCCCCAACACTACTCTACAAGTAGTAGACCAACACTACTCTACAAGTCTTCCATAAAACAGATAATCACACCCAAACCTGCTGGATGTGTTTGTCCCTCAGCCCGAGGGCTTACTTAGCCACTCCCATCCCTTTGATCTGGGAAGCTCCTGAAAATCTCAAAACCAAAATTTCTGTCTTAATTGGACCCCTGGCCACTGGGATCCATCTCATAAATGCCAACAATCCAATCGGTACGGTTCCTGAAGGTATGAATGGTACCTCTCTATGCAGAAGAAATATAACCTTAAAGAGGAATACAACCTTGTGCTCAACCCCTGGGGTGTTCTATCTGTGTTCTAATTTGGCCTACCGATGCTTAGAGGCCAACTGGACTCAGACATGTTATTCTGTCTTCCTAACCCCAGAGATATCCGTATACACTGAAGATCAGTTCCTAACAGCCTTTAGCCCCAAGTCCTGGGCTAAACTGGCAGTCCTGCTACCTGTTCTGATAGGAGCAGGAATTGCAACAAGAATAGGAACTGGAATAGGGGGCACAGGTTCATCCGTAGGACTATACCATAGACTATCTCAAGAGCTAAATGAAGACATGGAACAGGTGGCAGATTCTCTGGTAACCTTACAAAGCCAAATAAACTCTCTGGCGGCAGTGACCCTCCAAAATAGGCGAGCCCTCGACCTCCCCACTTCAGAAAAAGGAGGGACATTAATCTTTCTGTGGGAGGAATGTTGTTATTTCGTAAACCAGTCAGGAATAGTTACAACTAAGGTTAAGGAACTCAGGGAAAGAATTCAATGTAGACCACAGGAAAGTATCAATCAATGGAAAGGATGGGATCTCATAGATTGGGTATTCTGGCTTCCTGCTCTGGCGGGGCCCCTTCTCTCCATAATTTTACTTGTATCCATCGGCCCTTGTATACTGAATGCTGTGGTACGTTTTGTTGAAAACACTGTTGCTCGCCAAACTAGAGCATGTATCTTAGCCTTTCAAAAGCACCAACCTGTAAAACTAAAAGGTGATGCCTACCAAAAGGTTTTTTTTAAGAGGCATCAAAGCGGGGTAATGTTGGAGAAATGAAGTACTGCGCCAAAGATGGCCGACAGGACTAAAACAAGCTCTGGTCTCTAGCTTAGAGACCCCTCTTCTGGGTTTTTCTTGCCCTGTGTGCACACGAAAACCCACCACAGATATGGAAGCTGACAAGTATAAATTACCCTTCCCACTTACATTTGGCGCTCAGATCTTTGGAGAAATGGTCTCCTCTGAGCCCGCCAGTGTTAAATAAATCTCCGATCCACCAAGATCTCCGAGTGCCGCTTGCTTTTTCCACCAGCGTTCCAGCCTGGTTCTGTAACACAATAAATAAAACTACCACAACCGTGATTTATTGACAGATTATTAGGTGCCAGGCACCCTAATGCCAAGCCATTTATATGTACTAGCTCTTTAATCTTACAGTAATCCCATTAGATAGCTATTGCTATTACTTTCCATTTCTAATTTACTATTGACATTAATTCAATTACTATTAATTGCCATCTATTTCAGATGAGGAAAGAGGCTGGAAAATTAGGAAACTACTGAGGGTCATGCAGCTAATTAGTGGTGGAGTCAGAGATGAGATGCCTGGCTGACTGACTCCAAAGCCAGTGCTCCTTACTCCTTAGTTCCTATACACAGCACTCTATGATGTAGGTGCTATGACTATCTGCACATGATGCATGAGAAGACCTAGGTCTATACATATGAAGTGGTTAGCCAAAAGTAGTAAGAGCAGTGGTGTGTGTCACACACAAGGATGGAATCTTCTAAGGAACATTTGGAGGCTTTTCTACCTTTTTTTTTTTCTCTCCCACTGTATTGCAGCTAGAACTCCAGCTGCCTGGCAACCACCCCCTCCCCTGTCTTCAGTTGCATTATCATACTCCATTCAAGCATGGTGGTGGTATTTCCCTCTAGGCCTTAGGTGAAAACAGTTGTGAATTTAACATATGTAAGAGGAGATAGCAGCAGAAATCAGTGGGGGAGGGATTAATTGTACAATTAATGGTGCTAGGGGAACTTCATTACTCAATTGGGAAAAAAAAGATCAGTTTGCTTTCTCCCATGACACTGAATATGAATCCAGATTAATTTGATAAATAAATGTAGATTTTATGCAAATGTGTACTAATTATGAAATAATATATTTTGTTGTTATGAAAGGAATAAAAAGAATGAAATGTTCAAAAGCAACCCCTCTTTCTGAGATAGAGAGAGAAAGAGAGGAGAGAGAGAGAGGGAGGGGCAGAGGGAGAAAGAGACAATCTTAGGCAGGCTTCACCCCTAGTACAGAGCCCAAAGGGGGCTCAATTTCATGACCCTGAGATCATGAGCTGAGCCGAAATCAAGAGTCAGAGGCTTAACCGACTGAGCAACCCAGGTGTCCCAAAAAGCAACTCCTCTTAAAACTGCAAGAAAATACATATTAAATCTCTGGATTGGAGAGAGGTTTTAATCCATGTTTAAGAGTGATGAAAGAAATGATAAAGGAAAGAACAATAACTCAGAAGACAGCATTAACAGAAATAAAAAAGAAATACCAAGCTATAAGTACTGACAACAAATAAGGAAAATCATAATAACAGCAATGTTCTATAGTGTTTTGATAGCTAACATTTGTTGAAGTCTTACAAAGTGCCAGGCATATTCTAAGAGCTCCACATGGCTTCATTTCATTCTCACAATAAAACCTGAGATAGATCCTAATATTATCTCCAGGTTCAAAAGCATTCTTATGTAAAGGGGAAAAAATGAGACTATGCATAAAATGTAAATATGCACCTTAACAAATTATTATAAAGCAAACCACCATAGAGATCAAGAAATAGAATATTGCCAGATTTCCTGAAGTCCCTGAGTCCCTGCCCATCAAACCACACTCATGACAGTTATATCTAATATTTTCTTTCTTTTCTTTAGAGCTTTACCACTCAAATAGGAATCCCCAAACACCATTGTTTTGTTCTAGAACTTTATATAAATAGAACTATAATGCATGTATCCTATATCTGGCTCATTTCCTTTATGATTAGGTTTTTGAGATTCACCTTCTTTGCATGTAGCATTAGCTCATTTTCAGCCTTGCATTACAGCATTCCATTCTATGAGTTTACAAGACATTATCTATCCATTCCACTGTTGATGGACATTTGGGTTGTTTCTGGTTTGGGGCAATTATGAAAAATGTTTCTATGAACATCTTGTTTCTGCCTCCTGGTGCACATGTGCAAACATAGGGTATCTACCTAGTGTAGAGGCTACTTTAGGCAATGGGCTTGAACAATGGAAACTTGAGCAAGTCAAAAGGGCCCACAGCAACCACTAGAGCTGAATGCAAACAGACTTATTAAGTTACCCACCTTGACATAGCCATAGGCCCCAACTGACCAATTACAATCAGGCACAGTTCTTAAGATTACCAAAAAAGGGAAAATTCCATACATATCCATACTTCCTGACTCTTTCCTATAATGGTGGCCCTTTACTACAGTCTCTTTGCAGACAGTCTCTCCTTTGCTGTCCTGCCCTCTCTTCCCTTGTGGTGTACTCTATAAATTTCTATCTCTTTTGTTCTGCCTTGGGTGAACTCTTTCACTGCCTAAACCACTGGCTCCCACCAGATCACAGCGCCCCACCCCTAAGAGTGGAATCTGGCTCATAAATTATGTATACTTTCAACTTTACTAGAGATTGCCAAACTGTCTACCAAAGTTGTACCAACTGCCACTTCCACCATCAGTGTTTAAGAGTTCTTGTTGCTCCAACTGCTGGTGGGAATGCAAACTGGTATAGCCACTCTGGAAAACAGTATGGAGGTTCTTTAAAAAATTAAAAATAGAATTACGCTATGACCCAGCAATTGTACTACTAGGTATTTATCCAAAGGATACATAAACACTGATTCAAAGGGGCACATGCACCACAATGTTTATAGCAGCACTATCAACAATAGCCAAATTATGGAAAGAGCCGAAGTGTCCATCGACTGATGAAAGGAGAAAGAAGATATGGTAAACACACACACACACACACACACACACACACACACACACACACACTGGAGTAATAATCAGACATCAAAAGAATGAAATCTTGCCATTTGCTATGACATGGATGGAGCTACAGTGTATTATGCTAAGTGAAATGTCAGAAAAAGATAAATATAAGATAAATATCATGTGATTTTACTCATTTGTGGAATTTCAGTAAGGTAAAAACAGAGAAGAAGACAAACCATAAGAGACTCTTAAATACAGAGAACAGACTGAGGGTTGCTGGAGGGGTGTTGGGTGGGGGGATAGCCTGAACGGGTGATGGGCATTAGGGAGGGCACTTATTGGGATGAGCACTGGGTGTTATATGTAAGTGATGAATCACTAAATTCTACTCCTGAAATCATTATTATACTATATGTTAACTAACTTGGTTTAAAATAAAATTTAAAAAAAAATTAAAAAGTGTTTCTGTTACTCCATATATTCGCAAACACTTGGTATTGTCAATAAAGCTTTATAATTTTCACTTAAAGCTTCACACATCTGTTATTAAATTTAGTTCAAGGTACTTGATTTTGTATGCTTTTGTAAATGCAATATTTGTTTAAATTTCACTTTCTAAGTTCTTATTGAAGGTATATAGAAATATAACTGATCTTTTGATGTTAATTTTGTATGTTGATTTGCTAATCTCTCTTAATAATTATAAATTTTATCTTTACCTTCTTTCTGCATACATAAGCATAAAATAATGGTTTTACTTACTTTCCAATCCACATGAAAACTAGGAAGATTGAGAACAGATTAATCACTGCCAGGGTACAAGGATTGAGCAGAGGGTGTGAATATAAAGGGTTAGCAAAAGGAAGCACTTCTGAGATAACAGAGCAGTTTTATATCTTGAATGTGGTGGTTACACAAATGTATACATGGGATAAAACTGTACAGAGGGGCGCCTGGGTGGCTCAGTCGGTTAAGCGTCCAACTCTTAATTTTGGCTCAGGTCATGATCTCATGGTTCAAGACCCCCGCCCCACGTCAGGCTCTATGCTGACAGCACGGAACCTGCTTGGGATTCCCTCTCTCCCTCTCTGCCTGCCCCTCACCCCCCTCAAAATAAATAAACATTAATAAAACTGTAGGGGCATCTGGGTGGCTCAGTCTGTTAAGCCTCTGACTCTTGATTTCGGCTCAGGTCACAATCTCATGGTGTGTGAGATCGAACCCCTGGCTCAGGCTCTGTGCTGACAACGCAAACCTACTTGGATTCTCTCTCTTCCTCTCTCTTTCTCTGCCCATCCTCTGCTTGTGTGCTCTCTTTCTCTCTCTCAAAATAAATAAACATTAAAAAACTGTATAGAATTACATACACATACAAATAAATGCATGTAAAAAATGGTGAAAACTGAATAAGGTCTATGGTCCAGTTACTATTGTACCAATATCAATTCTCTGGATTTGATATTGTGCTACAATGACATAAGATACCACCATTGGGAGAAGTTTGGTAACAGGTACACGGGCCTCTATGAATTTCTTTTGCAATTTCTTGTGAATCTATAATTATTTAAAAACCACATGGTTTTTATTTTTTTTTATTTTTTTTATTTTTTTTAACATTTATTTATTTATTTTTTTTTATTTTTTAATATATGAAATTTACTGTCAAATTGGTTTCCATACAACACCCAGTGCTCATCCCAAAAGGTGCCCTCCTCAATACCCATCACCCACCCTGCCCTCCCTCCCACCCCCCATCAACCCTCAGTTTGTTCTCAGTTTTTAACAGTCTCTTATGCTTTGGCTCTCTCCCACTCTAACCTCTTTTTTTTTTTTTTCCTTCCCCTCCCCCATGGGTTTCTGTTACGTTTCTCAGGATCCACATAAGAGTGAAACCATATGGTATCTGCAAATGACACATCGGACAAAGGGCTAGTATCCAAAATCTATAAAAAACTACATGGTTTTTAAAGAGCTACTATGGGTGTCCAGAGTTTCAAAAAGTAGCCTTGGTAAATTTAATTATTAGAATCATTCTGCTGGTTGCTTTCCATGCATAGCTGGAGTAGTTTAAAACTCCCCACCTCTTGGCAAGTTTTACAAACATGTGCTCAAAGGAAGTGTGCTAGTGCTTTTTTTAAAAATTCTGAGTTATTTTTATGATATATTTTAAAATAAAATTATATTCAGATGGTAAAAAGATATTACTAATATTTTTAGACCCTAAAGAGTTTTTGCTTATGTAGGTTACAGATCTACCAATATTTACTGTATTGGAAAACAAAAGTGAAATTAAAAATATTTATGAATTCATCAAAAATACCAATAAACCTACTACTTATTAACATAAATAACATATTTTATAAAATAACTATATTTTCCAAAATAAAAAATGATTTAGAAATGTTTTATATGTTTGAAAATCTCTTTAATGTCTGCCTTAATACAAGACAGTTAGATTCTCATATTTGCTTCTGCATTGTGATATGGTTGTTTTGGTTGAAGTATATGAAAAAAATCCAACCTTATGGAGATATGTAGTTGGAAAAAGCAGGATTTCCCAGACCTTTGGAAAGGTCTCAGGTGTCAGCTGTCCCTAGAGTCAGACCACACTTGGAGAATCGCAGTGCTGGAGATATTTACAAAGTAAATGTTAGAATGTCATCAATTTGAATTAAAATACTCTAAAACATATACATTCATGTAAATTCTCATTATATGCAATAGTTATGTTCAATAATATCACCACTAGCAGTGAGTTAACAAATACTGAGCTAGTGCTCCTAGTAAAAATGCAGAGTGAGGTCCCTGCAAACCCCTGGTCACATTCCCATCAACCAATCAATATATAACCTTGTTTCACTTGTGCTTCTGTTTAAAGACACCTTATTTTATATTTCTCAAAATAATGATTTATATGCAGCACTTATTTATAATAAAACACTAGCTGTAAAGGGTTAAACATTTTCCTGACCCTGAGTAACATGGCCTTAAATTTCTCTGGCTCTCAGCCTTACAACAACGTGTCTACTATGCTTTTTACAATTACATTGTTATCTCATGAATCCACAAATTTACCTGCTTTTCCACCTTTTCCATAGTTTCATCACACACAATAAATAATATTTTAGCACTTTCTGGAACAGCATCACTTATAGATAAATTTCCTCTTTCCTTTTCTAGATGTACTGTACTGTTAATTCAATAAATTGAACTCACAGCCAACAACACTATAACTCATTCAAGAATGAAGCTTATCTGGTTACATGCATTTTCTCTGTAAGGCATATCACAGTCTTCTTGCTGTATCAGCTACTGATCCCTGTTCATTACCTTATATCCATTTTGGGATATGACATCTCAATTAATTTCTACTTCTCCACCCCCAAGTATTCCCATTATCTTAAGTGATTTCAAGTTTCACAATTTTACTCAGCTAATACCCTGGCCTCTTATTCCCTGATCATCTTGTCTCCAATGATCTTCTTCCATGGTCATGCCTTGAACTCTGTGATCACCTAGAATTTTCTTTACCCTTGAAACAATGAACTTTAGTCTACTACTATCTCTGCATCTCATTCCTTCTCTTATTCCCACTGCCCCAACATTGCAACCTTATTGAGACCTCCTTGGTCCCTCTACTTTTCTCACAGTATGTCTTCCCATTTCCTTGTTTATTTAGCATACGTATTAAAATCAATTGCTTCAACCTGTCTGACCAATATGCTCACCAAATCTTACCCACAAGACATCAGCTCTGAATCCATCCAAGAATTGTCTTCTCTATCTTATGCCATGGCTTCTAAGCACTGATGAAGAAAGTATTGTAGATATGACGATTAGAATCATACCATTTTTGTGATTTTCAACCAATAATACTGCCTGGAAATCCTCTCACAAAACTTTAGTCAGTTCCTGCCCTCATTTCTCACAACAGCTCTTCTGAATCGTCACTATCCTTGAGCCCAATACCTATCCCTGCTCTCAATATTCTCAGTAGACAGAATCAACTCTTATTTAACGGAGGAAAAATAAAACTAAGGGTATGAATTCAAGTCACCTCCTGGTCTAGAGTAAGTGGATAAGCCAAAGTGCCTCAGTCAACCAATTCTTGAGAGATCTATTGTTGTCCAACAAACCATCATATATTCTCTCAGATTCAATACATGGAAAGACTGAGTGAGAGGGTGGCTGACACCTATTTTAGAGGATAAAGTATCCCACTACCCCTGTGTCCAAGATGAGCCCCTCCAGTAGTGTTTTAGATATTATACCTTCCCTTCTGAGAAACCTAGTGCATCAGCCATCTCTTCTCTGTTCATATTTGAACTTCTTTAACTCTTTCCACATCAGCATATAAACATTCTCAAGTCTCTACCATCTTTAAAAAAAGTGCTACCTCAATCTTATGAGACCTTCCAGCTGCCATCTGACCTTTCCCTTTCCAAACTTATTGAAAGTATAACATGCATTTACAGTCTCCATTACTTCAATGCCAACATTCCAGACATACATTGGTGTGTAATAAACCACCCCACAACTTGGGGCTGAAAACAATAATCATTTTGTTATACTCATGATTGCATGGGTGAGAAATTTGGGCAAGGCTCACTGAACAACTCTCCTGCCCCACATGGCATCTACTGGAGTCATTCAGTGGTATCTAGCTGATGGCTAGGTTGATCTGGAGGGTCCAAGATGGTTTCCTTTATGCCTGGTGCCTTAGTGGGGATATCTGGAATGCTGGGCACAGCTGGGCTGTGCTCTCTCTCTCTCTCTCTCTCTCTCTCCATATGTTCTCACGATCTCTCCATCAGGGTGATCAGAATTCTTACATGATTGCTTAGGGCTCCAAAAGACCAAGGCAAAAGTTTCAAGGCCTCTTATGACCTACCTTTGGAAGTCAAGCATCATTATTTCCCTGCAATCTAGCAGTTAAACTTATTTACAGGGACCACCTAATTCAAGAATAGGGGACAACACAGGGGCATGATTATTGGAAGGAATGGTCAATAGGAGCCACATGTTAAAATCTATCATAGTTGTGCACTCCTCAACAACTGCACTCGGGCAACACTCCTTGTCACTCCACTGTAATCACAATCTCTGAGGTAAAGACCTCTTAGTTGTTAAATCCAATGCATACTGCTCAGTGCTTGCTTTGCTTGCTTTTTCTGCTGAATTGGGCCCTATTAACCACTAACTACTTCATGAAACTCTCCTACTGTGGCTTTTATATACCACATTTTTTGGTTTGCCCTTAATTTTTTTGGCTGTTTCTCCGTCTCCTAAAGTGACTCATGTCTTATGCTCTCCCCTTAACTACTGGGCTTTGTTATCAATTATCTTCTCACTCTGCATATATTATCTAGTTATATCCTCTACACCTATGGCCTTATCTATCACTTATCTACTGAGGATTCCTCAATATAAATCTCCATCCCAGATCTCTCTCCAGTCTTCCAGACTCAGATGTACTTTGACTTGGATGGTACCTCAAATGTGGCCAAACATGAATTCATCTTCTCCTCTAAACTTGCTCTATTTCTTATAGCCCCTATCCTATATTGACCATCCTTCCAGAAAGCCAAGGCAAAAACGTGGAAGTCATCCTTAAGTCTACTCTCTCTCAAATCCTCCCTCATATATTTTGTTATAAATCCATGACCATTCAGCATGCTATGAAGCTGCTCAATTTACCCACCCGTCTTCATCCCAGATATCAGGTCTGGCAGAGGACTGAGGGGTCTTAGCCTGTTCTAATGATCTATAAGTTGTACAGAAATTATGGTTTACTGTAATAAACACAAATGACGTTTTTTAAATTTTTTTTAATTTTATTTTTAAGTAATCTCCACACCCAACATGGGGCTTGAACTCTAAAGTGTCACATGCTCTACCAACTAAGCCACTCAGACACCCCTCAAATATTGTTTTTTAAAAGAAGAGGTGATATCAAGATAGGTGATATTTAAAGAGTAAAGCTCCTCATGGAAAGAAGCACTCAGATGGGTGGCAACAGGATTCTACCTGTTCACAATGAAATTATTTTGGCTCATGGGAAATCCCAGCTTGGGGCTTGTGAAGCTTCTCCTGAACCTGTTATCCTGAAACTTCATCACATTTAGCTTATCTAGTTATAAAAACTTATTTTATCAAGCCACATCATCAGGAATTAACATCAGATACTGGGTACAATTTCTTGCTACCTCACCAGAAAGTTCTTGCTATAGTGGCTACAGGTTATATAAAAGTGACCACACAGTTTCTGGCTTCCACTATTAAATGACAAAGTAGCTTAAGAAATCCATCTTCTCTGAAATGTAACAACAATACACTCTGGACAAAATGGTAAAAAACAACTACATGAAAGTACTGACAAACAACCCAAAGCAGGCAGCAACTGGAAGAGAGCCTGTACTTAAAAGATAAGGTTAGAACTATGTGAGATTCCAATTTTTTAAGGGTTTTGGCCATAGGGCAGGCCTCAATCAGTGGGTGAAACTGAATCTTAACCAGAAGGCAGAATTCAGTATTTCAGCAGCCGGGATAAAATCCTGGAATAGAGAGATCCTGACAGGTGTAGCCCTAAATTCTTTGTATAAATTCTATCCAAATCTCTGGACGACCTGTGAACCATGCATGCATGGGGCAGTCTCCAAACAGCCCCTAAAGCTAAAAGAACTGAATAAAAATTTCAGCTGTTGTTTAACACCAAGGAGACTGAATATGGAATTTGAGTTCAGTCAATTTAACTGCCTGCTAAGACAAACAAACAAAAATCAGTACTCTTCAGGGGAACATAATGGAATCCAGAATCTCTACAACATGTCTTCTACAATGTCTAGGAGAAATTTCAAAATGATTGGATATATCAGAAACAGAAAATGTGACCATACTGAAGAAAAAGGACAATCAATGAAGACTGGCCCTAAGACAATCTAGATGTTGGAATTAGCAGGAATTTTTATGCAGCTATTATAACTATGCCCAAGGACAGAGTGGAAAATATGCTCATAATGAATAATGACCAGTTGCATTCCATCCAGGTAAAGATCACCAGCCTGCAGATATGGGCAACTGGCTCAAGTTCTAGAGGAAACATGACAAGCCTGGCCAGGAGCTACAGTACCCACTGACATCACCTTAGTTCAGATTCTCATTGTTTTTCATGTAGACTATTAATATGGTACCAGAAATCATCTCTCTGCTTCTGGTTGCTATTTAGTATGACCTCTACACCAACATAAAAAAACACACACAGATTCTAAATACATCTACACTGATTCCAGAAATAAGTTTTAAAACATGACTTTAATCAGGACTTTGATTGTAAAGGAAAGAAATGCAACTTTAATTTGAACAAAAAAGGAAGTTTCTTGCAATTCTCATATAATTATAGGAAGGACATGGATGCAGGAGGGCCTCAAGGACAAGCAAGACCAGAGACTTGAGCACCAGTAGGAATCTACTGCTCATCCTGCATGCTGAGTGCATTCTCTCAGGCAAGCTTCCTCCCTGTGGCTGCTAAAGGGGCTATGAGCAGTTCCTGGCCACACATACCCCAGTTATACCACAAAAATGGGACACAATATTTTCCCCCATTTAAGTTTTAAAAAAAGTTGAAGAGAAGGATTCTGAATGTTCTGATCTAGATCACATGCCCATATATCAAACCAATCAAATCAACTACTATGATTACAAGCCCCCACTAGAACTACATGGCTGGACAGGAAAGAAGCAGCACTCCCCGCCCCCAAAATAGAGTGTTGTTTTTTTTTTTTCCAAGGTAAGCAAAAGACACTGGGAAAACAATAATGATCTATCAGGTATCCTGTATTCTCTGTTTCAGTTAGTGGTAACACCATCTTCCATGCAATCACTCATGGCAGAGTACTGGGATTTCTCTTACAGTAGTGACTACTAGTTGTCTCCAGTATCTGTTATCCCATTTCCTCCACAAAGCATTCTGCTGCTTGGAACATGAATGTGATGGTTGGAGCTCTATTTTGTATCATGAGGGCAAGTATTACACTGTGGAGATGATAGGACATTAAGCCTTTCAGGGTTTAACATGAAATAGAAATGAAGTTCTATCCTGTTTAATCCAGTTATTTTGGATGTGAGATAACTCATAGCTGAAACTAATCCTAACTGACAACCCCCCCACTC
Organism: Panthera pardus; assembly: GCF_024362965.1. Lineage (NCBI taxonomy): Eukaryota > Metazoa > Chordata > Mammalia > Carnivora > Felidae > Panthera > Panthera pardus. The sequence continues at coordinate 43,360,379 of NW_026526843.1, read as the reverse complement.
CCCAATGTAATCAAGGCAAAATAATCTAGAAATTAAGAGTAGCATGCAGTGAACCAGGTTAGAGTACCTTAGAGCCAACTACCTATGCTTGAATCTATGCTCTGTAGCTTCCTAGCTCTGTGATCCCCAGCAAATTGCTTTATCTCTCTATACCTTGGCTTCCTCATGTATAAAATGAGGTTAGTAACATTATCTATACCATAGATTGGTTGTGGGAATTGTGGAAGATAATTCAAATGAGCACTGAGAATAATGCCTAGCACATAATAAGCACTTAATGAGTGTTAACTACCATTTTCAGTGCCTGCTAATTTTACCTACTAAAGATGTTAAAAGACAGTCTCTACCTTCACTGCTCAAGTGCCACGTTATTCCACTCCAGTGAGTCCTGACTCCAGTCCAATTCTTCCACAGCATTCTCCACAATGCCTCAGCCTGGCCTATCTAGAACACTCCAATCTGTCTAGGTTACCCTTGTTTTAAGCCCCTTGATGACTCCCCATTATTTACAAAATGAAGCCTTAACTCCTTAGCCTGGTGACTCAGGTCCTTTTGAATGAGGACCCAACTGGCTTTTCCTGGCTCACTTCTTGTCATTCCTCCACCACCAACCATATGCTGGCTTCACTGAAGTATTCTCAAACATCTTCTCCTTACCTGCCTCAAAAGTGTCAATGAGGGAAAGATGGCAGAGCAGCATGGAGACTTTCAGCTTTTCTCACCTGTGAAACACAGATAGATCAGCACCAAACCATTTTGCACACCTAGGAAATTGATCTGAGGATTAACACAACAATCTTGCACAACTTGAGACACAGAACTTGGCAGGTTCTGTGCGGAGAGGTGAACTGGGGGAGAGAAAAGCTGCAGAGGGCAGGGAACTGTTTTTGTGGACAGCGGACAGAGAAAGAGAAAGGGGGAGAGCACGGTGCATCGGGATCATCCAATAAAGTGCTCCCCCAAAAGTAGCTGGATAGAAAGAGTGAAAACACTCGCAGGAGACAGAACACGAAATATGTTCACCAAAATATAAACACTGTAGTGCACAGCCTGAAATTCTGGAGTTCAGTGCCTGGCACTGCTCTGGTGAGGAACTAGGGTGAATCCCCAGGAGCAGGCAACAGAGTCTGAGAGGTCTGTGTGCCACACAGGGAGAAGCAGTTCCCCTGTATGGAGAACATTTGGTGGATGCCATTTGGCCTCCACACAGGCAAAGGTCCTAGTGGATCCCAGAGAGCAACCTAGCTTGCTGGTATTGTGAAAAGGACACCAGAGTATGGTGAAACCTGGTGACCGTCGTGTGTTGTGATTTGCCACAATCTCTGAACCTCTGCCACTGCATGATCACATGAACATTCTCCAGGGCAAGCCTCCACCCAGCCATTGCTCAGCCAGACCCTCCCCCCAGAGAGTCAGAGTGGGTCCAAGGTGTGGGGGTCTCTGAAGCATGGGGTTTTGAAACACAACCCCATCTGAGATAAAACTCTGGAGGTGGGTGCTATCTGGAAGGTGTAGGGCTTGGACACAGACAGGGTAGAAGTGTGGAGTGGACCAAGGCCCAAGACAAAGGAAGCATACTTAAATGCAGGTTGGTGAGAGAGCAAAGTTCCTGTGCCAGAGACTAGGGAGCTGGGGGAAGCCATTTCCACCTCTCTCCTCCCACCCCCCCATCCCCACCCCCCCCACACATGCAGGAGCTCCACACTGATCCACCCCAGTAAGCTAAACAGTGCCGCCTAGTGTAGAATGGAGCAGTTACAGTAAGCCCCGCACAAATGCACCCTATAAGCACATCCTCTAGAAAACCAGCACAAGTCTCTCCACCTGCTTAGTGTATGGACTATACGTGCTTCGTAGTTTGAGTTGTAGGGGAAACATTTGGGTTTCATTCTGTTTGCTGGTTCATTTTATTCATTTTTTTGCTTCTGTCTTTGTTTAAATTGATTTAAAAATGTTTTTTTCCTTTGTCTTGGATACAGAAAGAGAAAATTTTATTTTTATTTTCTTTTTAAAAAATTTTTTAATTTTTTAATTTTTTACTATATTTTTAATTTTTTAAAAGTTTTTACTCAATTTCATTTTCTTTATTTCATTTTAGTCAATTTTATAATATAATCTTTTAAAATTTTTTTCTTAACTTTTGTTTTCTTTTCTTTCTTTTCTTTCCCTTTTTTCTCTATTCTATCAAGCTTCTTTCAAAAAACAGACCAAAACACACCTAGTATCTAGCTTCCTTTATTTGATTTTTTGTGTTATTTTAAATTTTTAAATTTTTATTTGCTATTTTATTAATTTTTTTCTTCCTCCAAATGATGAAACAAAGGAATTCACCCCAAAAGAAATAACAGGAAGAAATGACAGCCAGGGGCTTAATAAACACAGATATAAACAAGATGTCTGAACTAGAATTCAGAACCACGATAATAATAATACTAGCTGGGGATGAATAAAGCATAGAATCCCTTTCTGTGGAGATAAAAGAAGTAAAATCTAGTCGGAAGGAAATTAAAAATGCTATAACTGAGATGCAATCTTGAATGGGTGCCATGATGGCAAGGATGGGTGAAACAAAGCCATGAATCAGTGATATAGTAGACAAAATTATAGAGAATAATGAAGCAGAAAAAAAAAGAGGGAAACCAAGGCAAAAGAGCATAATACAAGACTTAGAGAACTCAGTGACTTTTTAAAAAGGACTAACATCTGAATCATAGGAGTCCCAGAAGATGAAGAGAGAGAAAGAGGGACAGAAGATTTATGTGAGAAAATTATAGCAGAAAAACTTCCTAATCTGGGGAAGGACACAGACATAAAAATCCAAGAAGCACAGAGAACTCCCATTAGATTCAACAAAAACCGACCATCAACAAGGTATATCATAGTCATATTGACAAAATACACAGACAAGGAAAGAATTATGAAAGCAGCAAGGGGAAAAAAGTCTTTAACTTATAAGGGAAGACAGATCAGATTTGCAGGAAACCTATCCACAGAAACGTGGCAGGCCAGAAATGAATGGCAGGATATATTCAACGTGCTGAATCAGAAAAGTATGCAACCAAGAATTCTTTATCCAGCAAGGCTGTCATTCAAAATAGAACGAGAGATAAAGAGTTTTCCAGGCAAACAAAAACTAAAGGAGTTTATGACCACTAAAGCAGCCCTGCAAGAAAATTTAAGGGAAACTCTCTGAGCAGAGAAAAGACAAAAACAAACAAACAAACCAAACAGACAAAAAGCAGCTAAGACTAGAAAGGACCAGTGAAAATCACCAGAAATTCCAACTCTACAGGCAACACAGTGGCACTAAATTCATATCTTTCAGCGCTCACTCTAAATTTCAATGGACTAAAAACTCCAAATAAAAGACATAGGTATCAGAATGAATACGGAAACAAGACCCATCTATATGCTGCTTACAAGACATCCATTAAAAAAAAATTAAGTTTATTTATTTTGAGAGAGAGACTGAGACCACAAGCTGAGAGGGGCAGAGAGGAGGAAAGACAGAATCCCAAGCAGGCTCCATGCCATCAACACAGAGCCGGATGTGGGGCTGGAACTCACACACTGTGAGATCATGACCTGAGCTGAGATCAAGAGTCAGACACTTACCAACTGCACCATCCAGCCACACCCAAGAGACACATCTAAATTTTTTTAACATTTATATTTATTTTTGAGAGACTGAGAGAGACAGAGCACGAGCAGGGGAGGGGCAGAGAGAGAGGGAGACACAGAATCTGAAGCAGGCTCCAGGCTCTGAGCTGTCAACACAGAGCCTGATGCAGGGCTCGAACCCACAAACCGTGAGATCATGAACCGAGCCAAAGTTGGACGCTTAACCAACTGAGCCACCAAGAGCCCCCAAGAGACCCATTTTAGACCTAAGACACCTGCAGATAGAAAATAAGGAGATGAAGAACCATCTATCATGCTTCTGGTCATAAAAGGAAAGCTGGAGTAGCCATACTTATAAAAGACAAACTAGATTTTAAAATTAAGACTGTAACAAGAGATGAAGAAGGGCATTATATCATAATTAATGGGTCTATCCACCAAGAAGTTGTAACAATTGTAAACATTTATGCCCCCAACATGAAAGAACCCAAATATATAAATCAATTAATCACAAACATAAAGAAATTCATTGTTAATAATAACATAATAGTAGAGGATTTCAACACTCCACTTACAACAATGGACAGATCATGTCAGCAGAAAATCAATAAGGAAACAATGGCACACTGGACCAGATGGACTTAATAGATGTATTCAGAACATTTCATCCTAAAGCAGCAGAATACACATTCTTCTCAAGAGCACATGGAACATTCTCCAGAATAGATCACATACTGGGACACAAATCAGCCCTCAACAAGTACAAAAAGACTGACATCATACCTTGCATACTTTCAGAGCACAATCCTATGAAACTCGAAATCAACCACAAGAAAAAAATTTGGAAAAACCATGAATACTTGGAGATTAAAGAACATCCTACTAAAGAATAAATGGATTAACCAAGAAATTAAAGAGGAAATTAAAAGTACATGGAAGCCAAAAGTACATTGAAAACATGACAGCCCAAAACATCTGGGATACAGAAAAAGCAGTCATAAGAGGGAAGTGTATAGCAATCCAGGCCTTCCTAAAGAAAGAAGAAAGGTCTCAAATACACAACCTAACCTTACACCTATAAGAGCTGGTAAAGAACAGCAAATAAAGCCCAAAACCAGTAAAGAAGGTAAATAATAAATAAGAGCAGAAATCAGTGATATTGAAAAAAAAAAAGTAGAACAGATCAATGAACCCAGAACCTGGTTCTTCAAAAAAATCAACAAAATTGATAAACCCCTAGTCAGATCAGAACAAAAAAAATGACTGAAATAAATAAAATCACAAATGAAAGAGGAGAGATCATAACTAACACTGAAAAAATACAAATAAGAGAATATTATGAGCAATTATATGTCAACAAATTGGGCAATCTGGAAGAAATGGAAAAATTCCTAAAAGCATATAAATTACCAAAACTGAAACAGGAAGAAATACAAAATTTGAACAGACCCATACCCAGCAAAGAAATTGAATCAGTAATTAAAAATCTCTGAACAAACAAGATTCTGGGGCTGGATGGCTTTCCAGGGGAATTCTACCAAACGTCAAAAAAAGAGTTAATATCTATTCTTTCGAAGCTGTTCCAAATAGAAATGGAAGGAAAACTTCCAAACTCATTCTACAAGGCCAGCATTAACTTGATTCCAAAACCAGGAAAAGACTCCACAAAAAAGGAGAACTACAGACCAATTTCCCTGATGAACATAGATGCAAAACTCCTCAAAAAGAAAAGAATTATTCACCACAATGAAGTGGGATTTATTCCTGGGATGGAAAGCAGGTTCAATATTTGTAAATCAATCAATGCAATACTTCACATTAATAAAATAAATAAGAACCATATGATCCTCTCAATAGATGCAGAGAAAGCATTTGACAAAATACAGCACCTTTCCTTGATTAAAAACCCTCAAGAAAGTAGGGATAGAAGGATCATACCTCAAGATCATAAAAGCCATACACGAAAGACCACTGCTACTATCATGCGCAATGGGGAAATCTGAGATCTTTCCCCCTAAGGTCAGGAATACGACAAGGATGTCCACTCTCACCACTGTTATTCAACAAAGTGTTGGAAGTCCTAGCCTCAGCAATCAGACAACACAAACAAATAAAAACCATCCAAATCAGCAAGGTGGAAGTCAAACTTTCACTCGTCATAACATGATACTTCATGTTGGAAACCCAAAAGACTCCACCAAAAAACTGCTAGAACCGATACATGAATTCATCAAAGTCATAGTATATAAAATCAATATACAGAAATCATATGCATTTCTATACACCAATAATGAAGCAGCAGAAGAAGACATCAAGAAATTTATCCCATTTACAATTGCATCAAAAACCATAAAATACCTAGGAATAAACCTAACCAAAGAGGTGAAAAATCTATACACTGAACACCATAGAAAGCGTATGAAAGAAATTGAAGAAGACACAAAAAAAATGGAAAAAAAAATTCCATGCTCATGGATTGGAAGAACAAATGTTGTTAAAATGTCAATACTACCCAAAGCAATCTACATTTTCAATGTGAACCCTGTCAAAATAACACCAGCATTCTTCACAGAGCTAGAACAAACAATCCTAAAATTTGTATGGAACCAGAAAAGACTCCGAACAGCCAAAGCAATCTTGAAAAAGAAAACCAAAGCTGAAAGCATCACAATTCTGGACTTTGAGCTGCATTATAAAGCTGTAATCATCAAGACAGTATAATACTGGCACAAAAACAGTCACATAGATCATGGAATAGAATAGAGAACCCAGAAATGGACCCACAAACATATGGCCAACTAATATTTGACAAATCAGGAAAGAATATTCAGTGGAATAAAAACAGTCTCTTCAGTAAGTGGTGCTGGGAAAACTGGACAGCAACATGCAGAAGAATGAACCTGGACCACTTTTTACACAATACACAATAATAAACTCAAAATGGATGAAAGACCTCAATGTAAGACAGGAAGCCATCAAAATCCTATAGGAGAAAACAGGCAACAACCTCTTTGATCTTGGCTGCAGCAACTTCTTATGTGACGTGTCTCTGGAGGCAAGGGAAACAAAAGCAAAAATGAAATATTGGGACCTCATCAAGATAAAAAGCTTCTGCACAGCGAAGGAAACAATCAGCAAAACTAAAAGGCAACAGACATAATAGGAGAAGATGTTTTCAGAGGACATATCAGATAAAGGGTTAGTATCGAAAATCTACAAAGAACTTACCAAAATCAACAGCTAAAAAACAAATAATCCAGTGAAGAAATGGGCAGGAGGCATGAATAGACACTTTTGAAAAGAAGACCTCCAGATGACTAACAGACACATGAAAAAATGCTCAACATCACTCATCATTAGGGAAACACAAATCAAAACCACAGTGAGATACCACCTCACACCTATCACAGTGGCTTACATTAACTCAGGCCACAACAGATGTTGGCGAGGATGCGGAGAAAGAGGAACACTTTTGCACTACTGGTGAGAATGCCAGCTGGTGCAGCCCCTCTGGAAAACAGTATTGAGTTTCATCAAAAAATCAAAAAATAGAACTACCCTACAATCCAGCAATTGCACTACTAGGTATTTATCCAAAGGATGCAGGAGTGCTGTTTCAAAGGGGCACATGCACCCCAATATTTATAGCAACACTATCAACAATAGCCAAAGTATAGAAAGAGCCCAAATGTCCATCGACTGGTAAATGGATAAAGAAGATATGGTGTGTGTACATACATATATAGTGGAATACTACTCAGCAATCAAAAAGAATGAAATCTTGCCATTTGCAACAATGTGGATGGAACTAGAGTGAGTTATGCTAAGTGAAATAAGTCAGAGAAAGACAAATATCATATGACTTCATTCATATGTGGGATTTTAGACACGAAACAGTTGAACATGAGGGAAGCAAAAATAACATAAAAACAGAGAGGGAGATAAACCATAAGAGTTTCTTAAATACAAAGAACAAACTGAAGGTTGCTAGAGGGGTGTTGGGTAGGGGGATGGGCTAAATGGGCGAAGGGCATTAAGGAGGACACTTGTTGGGATGAGCACTGGGTGTTACATGTAAGTGATGAATCACTAAATTCTATTCCTGAAATCATTATTACACTATATGCTAAGTAACTTGGATTTAAATTAAAAAAGAAAGTTTCAACCACTCCTTCTTCCTCTCTTCTGAACTCTTTCCTCCCTCCGATTCTGTGGCAACACACTCTCCTGGTTTTCTTTCAATATCCCTGGCTATTCCTTTTCCATCTTTCCCATGGGCTTCTCATTCTACAATCCCTTGGTGTCAGGGTTACCTCCTTAGTCCACTCCTGGTTTCACTGCAGGTCCTCTCCCTGAGTGATGGCATCCACTGTCAGACTTTTAAGCCCCACCTATATGCAGTGACTCCTAGATCTTCACTACTCACTTGTTGCCTGAGCTCTGGTGTCACACATCACATGGATATTGTCTCTTGAAGATCACACAGACAAACCTTTAGCATATTCAAAATGGAATTCATCTCCCCCACCACAAATTTGCTTTCCCTCTTTACTCTGAATCTATTAGCAGCACCACTATCATTCGAGCCAGAAACCTGGAACTCTTCATTCTCTCTCATTCTCTACATCTAATAAATCACCAAATCCTGCCAATTTTATGTCCCCTATAACTCTTCAATCTGTCTTCTCTTCTCTATACTCATTGCCATTGCCCTAGTCTGGCTCTCATCCTCTCTAGCATGGACTCAGCAATAGTCCCCTCTCTGCCTCTAGTCTGTCATGCCTCCAATCCAACTAACAAACTGAGTTACCTACCTACAGTGAAAACTTTATCATGCTACTTCCTGCTTGAAACTCTGCACTGGTTCTGACTGCCTAAATTACTACTTTTCCCCAAAGATGTTTAATATCTACTATGTACCAGGGACTATGCTAGGAATTAGCAATACAATGTTGACTGTAAAATGGCTCTTGCTTCCTAAGGAATTTGCCATCTACCTGGGAAGACAGATACATAACCACATATTAATGACATAATGTGATTAAGTCCTATGATACATTCACAGAGCATTATAGAAGCACAAGATTGAGTTCCCTGAGATCAAGCACTTGTACCTTCCTAATCTCTGTATCCCCAACATCTGATACCAGGTATGATTCAATTGTTGTTGAATACTGAATAGATCTTATGTGATCCTCAGTTTCTCTCTCTTCAGCTCACAGCTCACATATCAAATGAATGTAATCTCTGGATCTTGTTTTAACCCTGATTTGAATACAGCAAATGCAATTTTTTTTTAATTTTTTTTCAACGTTTTTTTTTTTTTTTTTTTTTTTTTGGGACAGAGAGAGACAGAGCATGAACGGGGGAGGGGCAGAGAGAGAGGGAGACACAGAATCGGAAACAGGCTCCAGGCTCCGAGCCATCAGCCCAGAGCCTGACGCGGGGCTCGAACTCACGGACCGCGAGATCGTGACCTGGCTGAAGTCGGACGCTTAACCGACTGCGCCACCCAGGCGCCCCAGCAAATGCAATTTTTAACAATGAGATAATCAGGTAAATTTAAATACTGGCTAGGTATTTAATGATTTTAAGGTATAATTACTTGTTGGGTTTTTTTGTGTTATAATGGTACTTTGGTGTGTTAAAAAGTCCTTATCTTTTAGAGGGATGTAAGAAAGTATTTAAAAATGAAAGAATGTATTGAAATGTGAGATTTGCCTGAAAATAACCCAGTGGTGTTGTGTGGGGGTAGAGCTGAAGCACAACTGGCCACACCTACATTAATAATTGCTGAAGCAGGGTGATGGATAAAGTAAAAGACAAAATTAATCTATGAGGGTTTTGTGGCAATTCAATGAAATGATTATATAAAATTGCTGATATAGCCCTTGCTGTCTCAAAAAAATGTTAGTTTTGCTTCTCTCCTCAGCCATTTAACTCCATCCATGGGGGTTTAGCAGAAGAAACAGCAAGTCAGTAATGTGGATTCAAATTAGAAAACCAACATTCAAAGAACTGAAAACATACTCAGTACCATTTCTCTTCTCTGTTCAGTAAAGACAGAGTAGCTAAGAGCGCCAGAGGGCTCCCAAGCAGCCTTGGGTAGGAATGGCAGTGCTCCAAGACCAGCAGAACACTAGGAAGGAAATCATGGCTTGAACTTTTGTGGAGGTCAGAAAAACTGCTGCAGACATGAAACATGAACTCTTGGCTGGAAAGGGCTGGTCTGGGCCTCTGCTGGTTGAAACCCTTGGCAATACTGCCACCCGGTGGCTTTCTACTATGGTTTTACTTTTCCTGAATGCAGTCAGTCCTCTGGTAGTTCCACACTGTAAAAATTCTGGAACACAACAGACCTTCTCAATGAAATGTTCCTTGAACTGCTGAAAGTTGAGCATATCAAGAAAGGATGCTGAATTTTGCCAAATGCTTTGTCTACATCGGTTGACAGGATCATATGGTTCTTTTCTTTTATTAATGTGATGTATCACTTTGATTGCTTTGCGAATATTGAACCAGTTCTGCAGCCCAGGAATGAATCTCACTTGATCACGGTGAATAATTCTTTTTATATGCTGTTGAATTAGATTTGCTAGTATCTTGTTGAGAATTTTTGCATCCATATTCATCAGGGATATTGGCCTGTAGTTCTCTTTTATTGCTGGGTCTCTGTCTGGTTTGGGAATCAAAGTAATTCTGGCTTCATAGAATTAGTCTGGAAGTTTTCCTTTCCTCTCTATTTTTTGGAACAGCTTGAGAAGGATAGGTATTATCTCTGCTTCAAATGTCTGGTAGAATTCCCCAGGGAAGCCATCTGGTCCTGGACTCATATTTGTTGGGAGATTTTTGATAACTGATTCAATTTCTTCGCTGGTTATGGGTGTGTTCAAATTTTCTATTTCTTCCTGTTTGAGTTTTCTTACTTGACACATCTCCAAAGGCAAGGAAATTAAAAGCAAAAATGAACTACTGGGACCTCATGAAGATAAAAAGCTTCTGCAGTGCAAAGGAAACAATCAACAAAACTAAAAGGCAACCAACAGAATGGGAAAAGATATTTGCAAATGACATATCGGACAAAGGGCTAGTATCCAAAATCTACAAAGAACCCACCAAACGCCACACCCGAAAAACAAATAATCCAGTGAAGAAATGGACAGAAGACATGAATAGACACTTCTCTAAAGAAGACATCCAGATGGCCAACAGGCACATGAAAAGATGCTCAACGTCACCCCTTATCAGGGAAATACAAATCAAAACCACACTGAGATATCAACTCACGCCAGTCAGAGTGGCGAAAATGAACAAATCAGGAGACTATAGATGCTGGAGAGGATGTGGAGAAACAGGAACCCTCTTGCACTGTTGGTGGGAATGCAAACTGGTGCAGCCACTCTGGAAAACAGTGTGGAGGTTCCTCAGAAAATTAAAAATAGATCTACCCTATGACCCAGCAATAGCACTGCTAGGAATTTACCCAAGGGATACAGGAATGCTGATGCATAGGGGCACTTGTACCCCAATGTTTATAGCAGCACTTTCAACAATAGCCCAATTATGGAAAGAGCCTAAATGTCCATCAACTGATGGGTGCATAAAGAAGTTGTGGTTTATATATACAATGGAATACTACTCGGCAATGAGAAAGAATGAAATATGGCCTTTTGTAGCAACGTGGATGGAACTGGAGAGTGTGATGCTAAATGAAATAAGTCATACAGAGAAAGACAGATACCATATGTTTTCACTCTTATGTGGATCCTGAGAAACTTATCAGAAGACCATGGGGGAGGGAAGCAGTGAAAAAAAAAGTTTGAGAGGGATGGAGGCAAACCATAAGAGACTCTTAAAAACTGAGACGAAACTGAGGGTTGATGGGGGGATGGGAGGGAGGGGAAAGTGAGTGATGGGCATTGAGGAGGGCACCTGTTGGGATGACCACTGGGTGTTGTATGGAAACCAATTTGGCAATAAATTTCATATTATACATACATACATACATACATACATACATACATACTTAAATAAATAAATCTAAGAGCAAAAAAAACCCCACAAAGTTGAGCATATCATATCATATCATATCATATCCCTCATGTCCTGAAAAGTGCCTTGTACTTAAGCTCTTTTATAACACCTCTCACTATACTAGAATTATTTACCTATGAGCATTCATTAATTCACCCAACAAACTTATGTGTCATATCTAGGACAATGAGTTAGGCATGGAAGACACAACAGTGAACAAAACTAGTTGAGCATATAAAGAGAGAATTAAACATGTAAACAGAGTGAAATTAGCTACCTTCCCACCTACTATAAAAATAATAGTTATTTAACATTTGTTGAGCACTTAATATATTCCTGGAACTTATCTAAGTCCTTTACATATATATGTATTAATTCATTTAACCCTTAAAAACAAATCCAGGCGGTAGGTAATATTATTATCTTCATGTTATAGATAAAGCAACAGAGGCACATGAAAGTTAGGTAAGCTGGCTGAGGTCACAAAGCTAGGAAATGAAAGATAGTACTTAGATTCAAACCTGACCTTGGTCCAGAGCCCATGCGCTAGTTAAAAAAAATACTACTGCACCCCCACCCCTTCCCAATGCCTGTTTGATGATTGAATAAATAAAAACCTTGGACCTCTGAAACCCAATGAGAAAATCTCAAGTAGTAGAATCTCCTAGTAGAAGGTTAAACTGATCAAGACTTCATCCCTCTGAATCTCACCTAGTTCCTGGAATTCTCTCTGCTGGATCATTGCTTCTAACACACTCTTTGCTCCCAAAGTGAGTGTTTTTCCTTTAATGTGCTGTCTTAAATATAAACAAAAACACTCCATATGATTCTTCCTAGCATGAAAAAAAAACATGCTGGCATTTTCAAAAGATGCTGACAAATTCTAAAGGTAAACAGAACAGAAATAAACAAAGCAATTGCAGAGAGCATTCAAAAACAGTTTAGATTCTGACCACATCCATGTGATTTCCAGGCTTTGTGCATTTCAATATCTGGATTTGTAGCTGGATTCAGAGATAAAAATATGGCTGTCTTTTGGTGAGCACTTACTCTACACAAGGCAGGACAATAAAGAGAGAAAAATAAATTAAAAGCAGCCATATTGGAAGGGAAGAAGTGAAACTACCTCTACTTATAAGTGGCATGATCTTGTATATAGAAAATTTTAAGAAATCCACAAAAATACTACTATAAATAATAAATTCAGCAAGGTTGCAGGATAAAAGGTCAATATACAAAAATCAACTGCATTTCTATACACTACCAATAACACTACAAACAGGAAATTAATAAAATAATTCCATTTACAATGGCATAAAGAATACTTAGGAATTAATTTAACAAAATAAGTGAAAAAGTTGTATACTGAAACAACATAAAGTTGGAATAAATATAAAGACATCCTATGCCCATGGATCAGAAGATTTAATATTTTTAACATGGCAGTACTCCACAAATGGATATACATATTCAACGCAATTCCTGTCATAATCCAAGCAGTCTTTTATTGTAGAACTTGATGAGATGATCCTAAACTTCATATAGAAATGCAAAGAAACCAGAATGGCCCAAACAATCTTGAAAAAAAAAAAGAATAAAGTGGGAGGACTCACATTTCATGATTTCTAAAATTACTCCAAAGCTGTGGTAATTAAGATTGGCACTAGCATAGGATAAATATATAGATCAGTGGAATAAAGCTGAGAATCCAGAAATAAACTCAGCCCTTTACGGACATTGATTTTCAAAAAATAGTCTTTTCAACAAATGTGCTGGGACAACTTAGATATCTACATGCAAAAGAATGAAGTTGGACTCCTACTTACACCATATGCAAAAATGAACTCAAAATGCATCAAAGACCTAAATGTGAGAAATAAAAACATAAAACAGGAAGGGAACACAGGTGTAAACATTTGTGATCCTAGATCAGGCAATGGTGTCTTAGCTATGACTCTAAAAGCACAAGCAACAACTTGTAACTGAGATTTGTTTTTAGTGAAGGATTAAAACAACCAAAGTAAAACTCCTGAAAACACTCTCTTAGATGTAATTCCTTAATTGGTCATGTTTTGCTTCTCTAACACCCATATGTTACATATGTGGGTTACCACTTGTCTCCCCTCCAGACTTCTGATGATGCATACACACAAGGATCTGTTTTAATAATTTTAATGATAATAATGACAGATATAATAATACTTAACATTTAAACAGCACTTACTGTTTACTAGGCACCTTTACCTATATTAACTCTGCAAATCGTCCTATAAAGCTTCTATTTTACAGATGAGGAAACAGCAGCAAAGATAGATTAAACAACTTTCCCAGGGTTATCAAAGCATATAGAGTGTGGAGCCCAGATTCCAACACATGAAGTCTTGCTCTAGTGTCAATGCTCTTACTCTTAATCTGGGCAAGCCTCCTTAACTCCTCAGATGGAGGGGTTCTTATAAACCATGTGGTTTAGGACTAGACTAAGGCCAAAGTAGGGTTCTTACTCCTACTCCCTCTGCCCCAGGTTTTACTTTTTAAATAATATTTTATTTCATTTTTTAAAGTAATCTCTCTGTCCAACGTGGGGTTTGAACTGATGACCCCGAGATCAAAAGTTGTATGCTCTACAGACTGAGCCAGCAAGGCACCCCTGTCCCAGGTTTTAAATCTTAGAAACTGTATCTTCAGGCACCACAGACAACAGAGGGGATAATTTTCCTATATAAATTTGTGCAAATCACTTTGGCCCTGGGGGGTGAGAGGAAGAAAAAAAAAGATTAGAGTAGAACAATGGAAAGAATATCTTCTTCCCAACTCAATAAGCAAAGACAAGAAAAACAAAAGACCACCAAGCCAAGGGAGGAAGAATTCAGATTGGTGAGCAGAGGATTCCCTTAGTGAGGCTTGACTACAGCCAAAGAGTATGTGTTTTTACTCATCCTATTTCTTGTTTTTCAGCCACATCCACAGTCTGCATTACCTGGGGTCAGCTCCACTGAGACAGCCCGGCTTCTTGGACAACCCTGGACCCTGGCCACAGTGTCCCATTGTGATGCTGGACAGCAAGGCCCATAAAAGGCAGCCATAGTAATGAGCTCTGCTTTTCTTTCCTTCTTATTTTAATGAAATGTTACATTTATCAGAAAATGTTTACATATAATCAAGGCATTTTGTGTCCAGCACATCACGTTTTTTGTTGTCAGAACACTAATGTAAGAGTTCAGTGGGAGCTGCCTCACTGTTCTCAGAGTTGCAATTCAGGGAAAGACAAGTGGTACAAGAAAGCAGTGAGAAAGATACAAATGCAGAAACAGCTGGGTGGGTGTTTCTCCTTTCTTGCATCGAGGCAATGCATGAGAAAAAAAAAAACTTGTGGTAAGTAGACAATACACACACCCCTAAAACTTGTTATAATCCAGGTACAGGGATGCTTACATATGTTTATCATTTAGAATTTCAATAAATATGTATCGAGTGTCTACTATGTGCTAGGCACTGTTCTAGGCACTGGGGATGCAGCAATGAACAAAACAGACACAAAGTTTTGCCCTCATGAAGCACACTACTTCCTCCTGTTTTTCTTCTTCCCCCTTTCATTCCTTTTTCTCCTTCATCTAGTGGAGTGCATAAAGCTGTGAATTAAGAGACTTGAGTTCTGGTACCTAGTTCTGCCACTATGTGACGATGTGTGATCTTCACTAGCATCTCCAGGCTCAGGTGCTCTCTCTAAAGTTCCTGAAGATGAAAACATCGATTACAGGGCTATGGTGAACCGACAAATCAATCTAATACAGACTCTGTTTTCCAGGAGTTCACAGACCAGCAGGAAGGCCAGATACGTGCCCAGATAACTATAATGCAAAACTGAAGATTGAAGGTGACAGAAAAGAGAAACAGAGAAAGATGATGAAGAGGAGAACAGAAGATCTAGAAGGTTTCCAAGGAAGTGTTGCTGGCTTTGCATCTTGACTGTTGGATAAGATTCAGGCATGTGTGAATTGACAGAAGTACTTTTCAAGGTAGAGCGTACAGAGGGAATAAGATCCAGTAGCAGAAGAGACTCCCCATGGGGGAGCAGAGAGTAGTCCAGTGGATGGAACACAATGAAAGAGCCAAATACCATATTCACATGAATTTTTACAACGAAACAAGAGGCTGAGATGTTTTGTATTTGGCCCATAACCATGAAGTCAATTGGCACTGTATTCAACACATATAACCGATATCTTTGTGTGTTCACTGATTACACAATTTCAGTATATTACTAGGGCTTCTATTCTAACTTACAGATAGACTGAGTTACCCAGTAAGACCTATTTGTATGTGTAACATATAGACACATACGGAGGCTTTAAAAGTGAACCAGATTCTGCCAGATTAAAAGAATAAAACTCCTATACATGTCACTGGAAACAATATTGTTTGTGATTTCCTCTGACCCCATACAATGAGAGAAAAGCAAATGTCCCTTACCCTTTGTTTACTAAGTACTGTTACCAAGGGAGATTAAAGAGCTAACAGTCTTAACAGACAGTTTCAACACTAATTCCATCAAAGGTTCTTACATAAACACCTCGAAGTATTCTCAGGCAAACCTTCATATAACCATAGTAAAGTCGACATGATTTTTATAAATAACTGAAGATAACTGACTGAAAATGATTCATGGGATTTCCTCAAAGGATTGTTATCATAGGCAACCATAATATTACATTTCGTTATTCATTGACTAGTTTACTAATCAATGTACTAATATTACTACTTTTTTCTTAGGGAAAAAACACCCACACACTTTTAGTCAAATTTTAGTCAAAATTTTCAGTTAAATAAATAGTTCAAGATCATATTTTAAAAGAGGTGCAGGGGCATCTGGGTGGATCAGTTAGTTAAGCATCTGACTCTTGATCTCAGCTTAGGTCTTGATCTCAGGGTTGTGAGTTCAAGCCCCATATTGGGCTCTGCATTGTGTGTGAAGCTCACATACACACATACATACATACATAAAAAGGAGGTGCACATTATATGCAGAAGTTTCATTTAGCATACTGGATACCTTCTCTTCCCATGCTTCTTTCTCCTGTACAGTTCTGTCCACTCTGGGTCTCAGGGACTAAAGAGCCAAGCAGAAGCAGCAAAGCTAATTGCTTTGCTACTAGCCTGATCTCCCTCTACCAACTACCTTCTTTGCTCCTTTTACTCCATTCCTTTGGTTTTAACCAAACGTTCTTCCTCTAATTGGATTACTATTGCTTTGTGATAAACCAATCCAAAACAGTGGTATTAAATCAGAATTCTCTGATTCTGTGTTTCAGGAGCTCAGACAGAGTACAGCAGGATAGTTTGTTGCTGCTCCATGATGTCTGGGGCCTCAGCTAGGAGACTCAATGGCTGGGAGCTTTAATGATCTGGAGGTGTCTTTATTGACAGGTCTCCTGGTTAATGTTGGTTAGTAGGTAGAACCTCAGCTGGGACTGCTGATTGGAGGACCCATAGGTGACCTAAACATGGGCCTGGGCTTTCTCAAAGTATGGCAGGGTAGTCAGACTTCTCACAAGGCAGCTCAAGACTCTACAGGACAATCCCTTTGAAAAAAAATTAACATTTATTCATTTTTGAGGGACAGAGAGACACAGAGCGTTAGTGGGGAAGGGGCAGAGAGAGAGGGAGACACAGAATCAGAAGCAGGCTCCAGGCTCTGAGCTGTCAGCACAGAGCCCTACACAGGGCTCAAACTCACAAACTGTGAGATCATGACCCGAGCCCCAGTCAGATGCCCAACCGACTGAGTCACCCAGCCACCCCAAGTCAATGCCCTTGAAAGTAAGGCAGAAGCTGCACTGCCTCCCATGGCCTAGCCTCAGAGGTCATAGGTCTCATTTTTCCTGATTCTATTGGTCAGTCCAATCAAAGTCTGCTCAGATTCAAAGAAGAAGGGACATCAACCCTACTTCTCAATGGAAGGGTGGCAAGATCACATTATAGAAGAATGTGGGATGGGAGATACTGTTGTGGCCATATACAAAAACACAATCTGCTACATTCTCCCATATACTTATCTTGCTTAAGTATACTCTGATCTGATTTTTTGTTTAAGAAAAAACAACCTCAGGAGACTACTAGTTTCACTGAGGCTTTTAAGTTCTATTAGAGGGTACGCAGATGCTTTCAGCCACATCTACATCCACTCTCCAATCTTTCCTGTTGAACAGATCTAACCATTTTTCTGCTATATATGGCTCCTGGCAGAAAGGGAGTTTGGTTCCTTACAGTCTGCTGGACCCAACACTGATCACTCTAAGAAAAGCAGACACTGATTTATGGCAGCTAGCCTAGCCCTCACAGCTAGGCTTTGATGTTCTTAGTGTAAAACAATTTCACGGGCCATTAATATCAGACAAGGCCACTCTATCACCACTGTGACTGAGACAAAAGCAAGACCACTGCATAATCATGTCTGAAAAGAGACAGAACGTGAACTTTGACCAAACCACAAAATGACCAAATATTCTTCTATCCTGGCTAATGGCGACCACTGCTACTTTAGCAATTAGCCTTCTTCAAGTCTATCCTCCTTCTAGATAAGATTCACTAAGATACCCAGTTATAGCATTATCTCTATATTCTGCTACTTCCTAACAATCCAATCCAGAGAAAACACTCACTTCTTTAAATCCTCCCCCAAATCACCTAACACAAGTCCAAAACCTATAATCAATTTTTCCTAACATCCTCTGAGACACCCCACAAGTTCTCCACAATGTGCACTCTTCCTTAATGCACTGAGTAATCAACCCAACTTGTTAAACCACAGGTATGTTCCTGGTGGTCTTTAGCTAGAGGGCACTGACAACTCCTCTAAGGATCTTGAAATTAGGGAATATATTTCTGGCAAGGTCACTTCTTGTCGGCTGAACTCCAGCTTTCAGTCAGACTTGGATTTGGTTCTTTTACCATTTAGTTTTGTAAGACAATTATTTGCATTCCTTAGACCTCCAAAAGCTATTAAAATTACCCTAGAGTTAAAAATTATATTCATATGATATTAAATCCTCCAGGTTTTCTCATCACCTTATTAAGTGCAGAAAAGTTATCATGATAACATGCTCTGTCCCCATGATGGTCACAGGACCTAAGGACAACCTAGCTGCAGGCATATAGATGCTTAAGCCTCTGCTTCTGCTGTGGGAAAAGCTAAGTAGACATGCACTTGCCAACTGACTTTTCAGTTTCAGATACCAGATTCTGGAATGTATTTCTGCTAGCGAGTTCTTCATTATTCTCTAATTTATTTACAATTCTCACTCACTTGATGTAGGGACTCTCATCCTTGGAAAGGCAGTTCCAAATGACTGCCATAGCCTTGTGGTTAAGTGCCTGATCTGAAACCCCACTCTAACTCAGGTTAGAGACACTTACTGATTTAAAGTTGTTTAGAGAATCAGCTGCAAGCAAGGAGTATGAATTGGAAACAATCCTGTCTGAATTTGAATTGTGGAGAAATCATTTGTTTGTTACATGGCCCCAGATTCTTTTCCATCTGTCTGCTCTCAGAGTCTATGAGATATTGAGTGTTCAAGCAACAAAATTCAATCATTCCTACCTACAAATCACTTAGGATATAGCAATGTATAGTCCAACCTAACATAGATTTGTTTTATTTCTTTTTATTTCCTCACATTTCATAGAATATTATACTCTCTGTAAGACTAGGTGCAGATTAGGTAGAGATGAAAACTGGTGTGGAGAGGAGGAATCAGTGCACAAATATAAGTGAGAGGCTCACCGACCATCAGCAAAATGTGATTAATATTCAAATTGTATGTATGAGTGTTGAGGGGGTTCAGGACATGCTATCCCAAAATATGGTACCTTAGCATATTGAATGCTTTAAGCTAAAGCATTTTGAAAAAATGGCAGAAGCAGAAAGCTCACTTTGATCCCCCCCGCCCTGCCATCCTCTGAAACAAGTCACCCTCATGTGAGAGATGGCCTCCCTATAGCATGTAGAAAGGAGTATCTTTATATTCAAAGACAAAGGGATGCTGAGAAGAATCCTAAGAAACAGGCCTTTGCTAAGTGTCCTCCAGTTTATTACACTTGCTTCATACTCATTATCATATTCCTCCATGACTGTCCACTCTTCATCAAACCTAGCATAAAATACTCAGGTCTGTTTCTTAGGGTCTTTATTTCCTTACAAGGCTCCTGTGTCATGTAAGACTTATATTACATTTGTACACTTCTCTCCTATTAGTCTGTTTATATTACATTTGTACACTTCTCTCCTGTTAGTCTGTTTTTTTTTTTCAGTTTAATTTTCAGACTCAATCAGGAATCCTAAAAGGATTAAGGAAAACTGCACCCCTCATAGTGTCCTGCTGACTCCCTTGGGATGTGAATATAACAGATCCGTAGATTTCTGAAACATCCAGAGTACTGGTCATCCTAGCAGCTTGATACTTCTTACAAAGGCTCATAATAGACTCAGTCCAGTTTGGACTATTTTTGTGTGTTTTATGTGTACATGTTTGGTTATGGAGTTTTGTTTTAAAACTTTCCTGGAGAGAGATTTGGGGTTCAACACTGACAGGGGTCTATAATGATTACTAACATTCCTAAAAATGTATCTTGGCCTTTTTTGGGCTCACGATAGGGATTTGGAAAGTAGATAGAAATATGGACCATCACCCTCCAAGAGACTGTTTAGGACATTCTCTAAAGGAAGTTTTCAAATTAAGTTCTGGCACAGCAAGATTCCTGGTTCTATCTGTGCTCTACAGTGAATAAACTGTTTCTTCCGAGAATGGTGGGGGTTTCACTGAGGATGAAAAAGCCCTACTCATCACACATCAATTCTAGCTCCTTATACTCATCTCTGTTGATTAGACTGTCACAATTTTTTTTTTTACTTTTAAAATCAAACATAATTTATTACAAGAAATTAGGAACATCTCATTTTTTTGTGGTGATGACACATGTTGGGTTGTGAGTTCCATTGTAAATACCTAGCTACTTGATTATAACTGAGCAAGGAATCTGAAAAGAAAATAGCTACTTTGGTTTTTAAACAATTTATGGCACAAGGAAATCTGATATTTATTTGTGAAGAAAAAAACTGATGCAAACCTTGCTTTCTTCAGGAAGGTTCATCTTTGTTCCTCCACTCAAAACATACAAACAACAAAAACAAATCCATTTTATTTCATATCTCCTGTGAATTAATTCAGATATATCTAACCTTTAGGAGGATATCTGGTCTTCCCTAGAGATGTCCTTTAGAGTTTAATGTCAGTTCTGTTTAGACCAGTAGTTCTCTGTGAGAACTCAGTACCAGTAGTATCTCCTGGGAATTTGTTAGAAATATAAATTGGGGGGCCAACCCAAGACCCACTCAATCATCAACTCTGTGGGTAGGACCCAGCAATCTGTGTTTTAACAAGTTCTCCAGCTGATTCTGATGCACAGCAAAGTTTGGGAACCACTTACTTAGATTGTCTGCTACACTGTTGTTTCTCTGGTAAATAAAGCAGCAGGTTTAATGATTCAGATGTCTTAAAACGTTACTTAGGATTTCAGATGGATGCACAATTCGTGATGTGAGCTGAATTTGCTGGAAAACCAAATAACTGGCACAGAAGTGTTTCAAATGCTTAGGGCAGAGTGGCCTTGAGTCCTGCATTGTATTTCTACTCAGAGCTTGCAGGCTCCACGTGCAAAGGGAGGCCTTGCTCTCAGATAAGACTGATTCTCCAGCAGGGGCCCTGAAAGTGCCATTGTGATGGGACAACTGCTCTCAGCAAGAATGAACTAGTTTGGGCCTTAAGTGCTACTCAGTTCTCCAGGTAGCTGCTCCTGAACTAAACAGGCATGTAACATGCTTGCAAAAATTTTATAGTTTCGCCCTACTTATTTTATCTTCGAAGTATATGTCAAATCACCACATCAAAGAGCGTCCTAGATCGCACCCTCAGGTGAGACTGGTGGCCCCAGTACGTTTTCAAAACACTTTCTATCTCTGTCTTCTTGTATTGTAATTGATGTCTTCAAATGCATATAGTAACTGACAGGCTTTAAATATCAAGGATAATGACTAACTCCTTTCCTCACCCAGAGCCTCTAGTCCAGTACCCAGCACAGATTGGGCACTTGATAATTTGTTAAAGGGAATCAATCAACCCATCAGAAGTAGAATCTGAAACCAGGGACCCATCAAAATCATTTCAATAAAATCATCCCGTATAGGTATGATTCATAGATGCTGGTGCCCAGCTTTTACCCTCCATTCATCTGTTCACCGCCTCCCCAATCTCCAAATAACCAGAAATTTACACGTCTCAAATACAACAGCTGCAGGACATATTTCAAGCCACTCTCCGACACCGACGCAATTCTAGCCGCTGGTCCGTCAGTCTGTCAATTCCCTCCAATCCTCACCCCGTCTCACTTCCGTTCCCCTCTCCCTTAGCGGTTGGAGGCAGGATGTGTGTCTACGCTTTCAGCCCTAAAGAAGTGCTATAACCATCCGCCTCATCTGGTCTCTGGCTGGCGGCCGAAGGCCCCTGCCTTGCGGCCTCGGAAGCAGCTCGGGCGTCATTGACCATACTCCACCCCGCCATAGCCCTCAATAAGAGTTGGTCATAATACACAATCGCACTACATATTTCCCAAGCGCCCGTGGGGCGACGTAAAACGGGGTTCCCACAATCCTCTTCGCCTTCTCCCCACCCCCCCATCCATTACCCCCGCCCCGCGCAAAAAAAAAAAAAAAAGCATTAACCCCTTCGCGTCTAAATTCATTGTCTCATAGACACTTCCCTTGCGCAGATTGCTTTGTTGGGAGATCCAGGTAATTTATCTGGTAAACGAAATAAAAGACCATGCTTGTCCTCTTAGTCACAGTCATGTGACTAAGTTTTCTCAGTTTGCTTGTAAATTGACTTGTAAGTTTACCAATCATTTTTAAATAGGAGCTTAACTTACTTGTTCATAACCTGAACGTTTCATAACGATGCTTTAAGCTTCTGGACCAACCCAAACTCTAACTTTGTAGTTTATGACTGTTCATCTTGAACCTGTGCCCTTTCTATCCTACATTCCCAATCTCTTTTTGGTTCTTGTCTGATTATTTAACCGCCTACCTCAATGATTAAGAGCAGGTACTTTCTAGACCTGAGTTTCTGGGTTTGGATCTCCACTCTACCACTTTCCAAACGTGGAATCTTGGGCAAGTGATATAAGCACGCTTTCTTTGGCTTTCTAATCTGTAGAATGGGTATAGTAGTAGTACCTACCTCTAAAGTTGTAGTGAGAATTTTAACAGTTCTAGGTGTGTGAACAGCACCTAGAACATTGCCTGGAAGAGTTAAGCAGCATACTGAAATAGAAATTTTAATTATCACTTTGAGGGTGATGTCTTCTCAGCTAAGGCCTTCTAGCTAATAAATAAATGGTAATAATTGTTAACATTTTAGCATCTATGGATCAGGTACAATGTTAATTGCTTTGAACCCATTGTTTTTTGTTTGTTTGTTTTATCCTCACAATTATTGTGGTAGTTAAAAGTATTATCCTTCCCTTTCCTCCTCTTTGTTTTTCTAAAGCAGCTAAGAAAATTCAGGTCAGTAAGATATCAGATAACTCTGTAATTTTCCCATAGTCACAGAGTCAGTAACAAATAGAGCCAATACTTAACCTAAAATGAATTCAAATATGTCTTGGTATTTCTCAAATATCACTGGGAAAATGGCAATAAATTATTTTTGTGTGTTTCCCACCTCCCAAGAGTTGCCTCAATACTGTGCAGGTCAGGAAGGCTAGGTTTTCTTCAGAGGCAGAAGGGCAGCAGGCAATAAAGCAAGAGTCTCTCTCTTGAAGGCTGGCAGCAAAGGGGATGACCAAAATAGCAATAGTCATAACCAGCTCACTTATTGTGCCCCAGTGTGCTACACAGTCCACATTACTGCCTAAGGCCACCAGAGATGAAAATGCAGGATCCCCACCTCACCTGACCTGTAAAGCTTAGATATTATCAAAGATTTTGTTTTAGGACAGCATCAAGAGGCTCTGTAATATACTATTCTGACTCCAGCCAAAGCGGTAGTAATTTTCATATTTGCCGTTTGTAGAACTAGGTGTTTCTACCTCAGCCCAAGAGCACAGGGAAATCTCCTTTTACCCCAGATGAAAACTAAAAAGGTAATTTCCTCCTTTCTTTCAGAGCCTACAGTACCCACAGTCTTGTTCTTGCTCTACACCCATCCACTCCCACTTCCCAGCTTAACCTCAGGCAGTTTATAATGTGTTTTTTTTTTTTTTTTTTTTTCCCCCAGAAGGACTGGTGATGGTTTAAAAAGGCAGGGGAAGGAGAAGGTAAATCCCAAGTTTGCTGAAGGTAAATCAAGTACTGCTTTATACCCACCGCCTATTACTTCTGCAGATCCCCGACCTTCCTCACTCCCTCTTGGCACTTTTTTTTTTTTTTTTTAATTTATTTTTGGGACAGAGAGAGACATAGCATGAACGGGGGAGGGTCAGAGAGAGAGGGAGACACAGAATCGGAAGCAGGCTCCAGGCCCCGAGCCATCAGCCCAGAGCCCGACGCGGGGCTCGAACTCACGGACCGCGAGATCGTGACCTGGCTGAAGTCGGACGCTTAACCGACTGCGCCACCCAGGCGCCCCCCTCTTGGCACTTTAGAACCCATTATTCTGCACACCCAGGAAACCTCTGGGCTGGAATTGTAGAAGAATCAACTTCTTGTCTTTTTTCCCCTCCAATGCCCACAATAGCATGTATGACTGGCCTTGGTCTTCTACTTAAAGAGGCTAAGTTTTAAAAGAAAAAAGGAGAGAAATAGCATAAGAAGACATTTTACTTAATTTTCTTCAATATTTTTAGCTATCAAACTATTAGAAAATGTCAGTGCAGGGGTAAAGCTACAAGAAGTTTAGTTCTAGAGGCCAGGAAAAATAGAGGTCTTGGTGCAAAGCAAAAGTGTTGACAAAAGAAAGACAAGCAGACAAGGGTGCCTCTAGGGTCAGTAGAAATAAACGAAGAGGGGAAGTTGGGATGAAGATCTCAGACAAGAGACCCTGCCCTTATAGCTCCTTTCACCTTAAACTCCATATCCTAATTCCAGAGACTTCATCTATATTAAATTCTTCTAAGCAACCTGGTCTCCTAACCAACCCAGCTTTCACTTCTGGGCATTTTGCCCTGATCACTGAAGCCACCACCAGCTGCAACTGCTTCCCAAAAAGAAAGGTGAGTGGGGAGAATATTCCTAACCCAGTGTTAGAAAGGGAGATGTGTTCCCAACATTCCTAGTGATTCTCAGAACATATTTTTAGAAACACTACATAGTTTCAGTGTTTTAGAAACCATACATAGTTTCAGTGTTCAAGTTCTGCAATACTTTCTGTAGTATGTTTCAGTTACATGTTTCTTAAGGGCTGATCTGGCATCCTAACACACAAATGACAGTGTTTCGGGACGCCTGGGTGGCTCAGTCGGTTAAGTGTCCAACTTCAGCTCAGGTCAGCATCTCATGGTTTGTGGATTCGAGCCCTTTGTCAGGCTCTAAGCTGACAGCTTGAAGCCTGGAGCCTGCTTCAGATTCTGTGTGTCCTTTGCTCTCTGCCCCTCCCCCACTCACGCGGTCTCTTTCTCTCTCTCTCAAAAATAAAATAAACATTAAAAAAGTTTTTTTAAACAAATGACAGTGTTTCTATATTGTAGTGTACATACACTGCTAGTGACCAGTTCAGGCCTCCTTTATAGGGCAGATGGACCCATCCCCCAGCAGCTCTGGGTATTAGCTGCTAACTACAGCTTCTTCCTTCTCTATAGAATTGCACTCTGCAGAATAAGAGCTTCAGTACTCTGCCACACTCCCACTCCTTACACACCCCTGCAACCTGCAGTCAGTGACTGAATGATGATGAGGGTACATAATGCCAGCCACTCTGCCTCAAGGTGGACCAACTCTGTGGGCGCAAATCCTACTCCAGTGCTCCTTGTGGGGTAAAGATAAAGCTAGTCTCCAACTGGCTTAGTTGTTTTCCTCCTTGCCCTGTCCTGCTTCCTTCATTTCCCTTTACATGAGAGCACTTCGTTAATAAATCACTTACATAAGAACCACTTCCTCTCAGGCTGCACTTCAAACAACACTCTCTAAGACTCGTGCTTTTTTTTTTTTTTTTTTTTTAATTTTTTTTTTCAACGTTTTTTATTTATTTTTGGGACAGAGAGAGACAGAGCATGAACAGGGGAGGGGCAGAGAGAGAGGGAGACACAGAATCGGAAACAGGCTCCAGGCTCCGAGCCATCAGCCCAGAGCCTGACGCGGGGCTCGAACTCACAGACCGCGAGATCGTGACCTGGCTGAAGTCGGACGCTTAACCGACTGCGCCACCCAGGCGCCCCTCGTGCTTTTTTTTAAGTTTATTTTATTTTAACTTTTTAAATGTTTATTATTTATTTTTGAGAGAGGGAGAGACTGAGTGTGAGCAAGGGAGAGGCAGAGAGAGAGGTAGAGAGAGAATCCCAAGCAGGCTCCATGCTGTCAGTGCAGACCCTGATGCAGAGCTTGATCTCATGAATCGTGAGATCATGACTTGAGCCGAGATCAAGAGTAGGACGTTTAACTGACTGAGCCACCCAGGTGCCCCCAAGACTCATTCTTATCTCAGGTTTATCAGAGGACTAATTAAAGAAGGCCCTCCGTAGTCCTCCCTTTCCCTGACCAGACCAAACCCCCATTGTAAGCAGAAGAGTCATCCATCTCTGGGAAGCCAGTGGTGAATTATGAAACTAGACAGGGCCCCTCAAATCAAAATTGGACCTATGACATAATTCAAATGACAATGAAGCCCAGCCAATTCCTAACATCTTTTGTCTTGCTGGCACCAACAGACCACATTCTATCAAATCATAAATAAAGGTATATTTGTTCATACTTCATTGTAATTCTTTGTCACTACAGAATGTCAAAAATTCTTATAATTATGGGAAAATGCTATATAGCATTTCTTAAACTTTTGGCTAGATTATTATTCTCTTGTGATAGATATTCCTGCTCAATAGCATGAATCTTAAATTTGTTTATCAGCTGTTGGCTGTTTTATTTCTGTAAACTGTAAACTTATTGAAGATGGCCAAAGAATAAGCCCAAATTTGGATACCTGATAGGATGCACTGATTAATCTAGAAGTGTTAAAAAATAGACCAGATTGCTAGTTTGAAAATAATAAAAATATATCCTAATTTAATAATTCTGTGATTCAGAAGACATATTGGGGTAATCATTATAAACCTCAATATTGTAGAAATATAGAAGTATTAGTTAAGAGTAATGTTCAGGTTGAAAACAACCAGATTTTAAAAAAGATAATGTTTATTTATTTTTGGGAGAGAGACAGAGCATGAGCAGGGAAGGGGCAGAGAGAGAGGGAGACACAGAATTCAAAGCAGGATCCAGGCTCTGAGCTGTCAGCGCAGAGCCTGATACAGGGCTCGAACCCACGAACCTCAAGATCATGACCTGAACCAAAGTCGGACACTTAACCAACTGAGCCACCCAGGCGCCCAGAAAATGACCAGATTTTTAAAATTTACATTTGCAAAGATTCAGATTCCATAACCTCTGGCATCTCGTCCAGTGTTTATCCTCCAATATGTATGTCCTATTATATATCCCTTTGTATAGCCACCCATAACCAATCTCAGTTGACTAAATCCACTGTTCTGGCTTACTATAAAAGTGCCAAGACAATAATTTTCACTGAGATTATCTTCTCAATTAACTTCCACCTAAATTAGCACACAAATGTATCTGAAAATCTATTTCTATCTATATTTGAATACTTTCCTTTTTGTGTGACTTCTCATAATTAGTTTTCTTTTTACTTATTTTTTATTGATTTACATATATCTATTTACATGTAATTTTTGATTTTAATTCTTTTCATTTGTTATTTTGCAAAATATGTTGATTATCTCTTCCCTCGAAAAAAATCTAAAGTATGGAGGAACTTTTAAGTGATTGCTTTTGATTTGGCAACTAAAATAAACATTGTCTATTTCATAAGAAGAAAATATCATTAATTGAAAATGTGTACTGATCTGAGAAATGTCTGTTGTTTCCAAAAAGTACTTAATACATTAGTCAGATAAATCTCAGTATTTATAGGACTTATATAGTATTTTAGTTGTGTGCAAGATTTGCAATATAGCATAGGAAAGAATACTATACTTACGTGTTTAACAGAGACATACTGAAGAGGAGATGAGTTTCCTAACTTATCTGTAACAATGGTTAAATGAAAGTTTGTTAAGAGCAATTGAAGAATGGAAAATTATCCACTCATTAAAAATTTTAAAGCACTTGAACATTAGGATGTACACAATTATAGGAGAAGATTATAAATTATTTCCTTTTCAAAAATAAGAAGAAAAGTGTATGAGGGAAAATATGTAAATCTTATTATAATAGTCCCCTTTGTTGGTATTTCTCAAAATATTTCTGGCCATCAACCCTTAAAGGTTTCCATGATTATATATGACTAATATCACATCATCCATTTCTAATCAGAAATGTTTTCTAAGTCCGTAATATCTTTCAAAATTCACTAGTTTCACCACAGAAATGATAGTGAATTTCAGTGCCACATTCTTTCATCTAAAATGTCCATCTTTCCTAGCCTAGTGGGCAGCTACTCATATTCTAAAAGCCCAGGCCAAATGTTATTCCCCCTGCAAAACCCTTACCAATCTTTCTCCCAGACAGAATTCATCCTTTCCTTAAACGTGCATTCATAGGTCTTTTTAGATACCTCTTTTAGACTTTACATCCCAGTGTATTATAATTATGTATTGCATCAGTTAGGAATTGTTTTGGCTGTCATTAAGAAACCCATGATTTTTCTATCCCGTAAGAGAAATCCAAAGGTAGGCAGTTCAATATTGTTATGGTGGCTGGATGCTTTCCTCTTTCTGCTATATTTTCCAAGCTCAAGCTTTGCCTTTGTAGCTTGAAGTTTCCTCAATGTAACAATATGGTTGCTCTATCTCCAGCCATCACATCCATGTCCTAGGCAAGGATAAATAAGAAGGTAATGCAAAATGACCTCCCACCTTAGCAGCCTCATAAGCACCATCAATCTTCCTCTTCCCACCCCAGTGCATACATGTGCACACACACATATGCATGAACTCAATTATGAAGTTTCCTAGGAAGCCCAACCAACATCTTCCACCTCCATACAATTGGCCTATATATAGTCACATGGGCTCCTCTATCTGAAAGGAAGGCTGAGAAATTACATTTCGCCCTATTTGAGTGTATAGCCACCCCCAACAAAATCAGGTTTTGTCACTTAGAATGAGGAGATAGCATATGTGATAAACAACTAGCAATCTGCCACATTTTTCACTTTTTTTTCTTTTTTACCATATCTGTTTCCTTACCTAGAATGTAAAATTTTGGAAGGTATAGAGTATGTCACATTCACTTTGTATTTCTAGAGTCTAGCACAGTACAAGACACTCAAGATAGTGGTTTACTGTTTATTTCCTTCACCTACAATATGAAGGGTTATTCTGTGTACTCTGCCTAGATAAAAAAAGATTCCATGTTTTATCAGAATAATTTTTTGTGCTTTATGTTGACTTCATTGTGTTCTCAGTTATTTAAGAAAACAAAGCTTCTTCACCTATGTAAGGGCTAAGGTTCTTGACAATCATGTTACCTTCTATGTTTATCTTTAAATGTTTTATTGTTCCCTTCATACGAATAGCCAAATAATGTTTCTTGGCACTAACTATTCTATTTTAAGTGCTCAAATCTCCTGATAAATTTTCATTTTTTTCTTTCCTAAAATTTAATCCTTAATGTAAAATGAAATAAAATAAATTTCAGGATATCTTTTGCACCTATAGTTATCCTTCGGCATTTCCCCAAGGGTCCCTGGACAATCAAAAACTTGTTCTTTCACCTTGTAAAAAGAGAGGTGCTAGAAACTGTTGTGTTTATTCAATGTTACTACTGATGATTGTGTGGGAAAAGTTGTACAATTTGAAGAGATGCTCAGACTTCCCCAAGTTAAGTTTGCATGGGAAAAACATTATATTAATATAAAAATTTTAGAAATTATATGCTATATGGGAAGTACATAGAGATTTCTCAATGCCCTCAGTCTCCATGATGTTTCTATTTATCAGAGTACTGGTAGTGCTTTGCCTGAGAATATTAAGCAACAGCAATATAGTGTTATCAGTTATAATTTCAGTTAGTATTATAAACTTTTACTTGACCACAACTTACATCTTATGAATTTGAATCTAGCATCTCAAGGCCAGTGCTTTTTAATTGAGGATGCACGTCAAACTTAATTATGGAGTTCCATTAAAATATAGTTTTTTGTACCTCTTCCAGCCTTAATGAATCTCTTTATTTGATATTGTTCATATTCTATCAATATGTTTCTCCCTGAATGTTTGATATATTCATAGTATAGAATGTACATTGTATCTATTACTGTATGCTATATCTTAAGTTTTTTTCTTTATAAAAGTTATTTTCATTAATTTTTTTGTAAATCAGATGTAATATTCACTATCTTTGCTGAAAATAGGCTCAATAATTATCCTTACAGATATTTTGTCTATAACTTTGGGAATTGGCTTTATTATTGGGATTGTCTCTGATATCATACATTTGGGCCCATCGGTTTGTCATCTAGCAAAAAGGATCAGCAGATAATTAAATTCAAGAAAGAAAAAAAAAAGTTAGGGGTCTCTGACTCAAGAACTGAAACCCTAAGTACTTTAGATGACTTCTGGATTTCTTTTTTTCTCCCCTCAGCCCTCCTAAGTTCATGCTTTATAGGAGGTCTAGAAAGTAGAGCAAATCCTACATGCTGTGGTTCGGAGAATAGCAAGAAGTTTTGACAATGCCACTGCAACAGGCTGAATTGTATCCCCCTAATGATATTATTTCCACGTCATCATCCCTGGAACATGTGACTATTATTTAATATGGCAAAAGAGTGAATGTTACTGTAAATGGCAAACAAAAAAACATGTGAGTAAGAATTTTGAGAAAAGGACCTGATCCTGGATTATCTAGGTGGGCCCTAAATCCAAAGACAGGTGTCCTTATAAAAGTGAGGCAGAGGGAGATTTGACAGAGACAGAAGGTAATGTGAAGATGAAGGCTGAGATTGGAGTGATGGAGCTACAAGCCCAGGAATGCCAGTGCATCCCCCAGAAGCTGGAAGAAGCAAGGAACATTTCATCTCTAGAGTTCCCAGAGCAAGTGTGGTCCTGACAGATTTTAGATTTCTAGACTCTGGAACTGTTGTGAGAATAAATGTCTTTCGTTTTAAGCCACCATATTTGCAGCAATTTGTTACAGCAGCCTTAGGAAACTAACATAGGCACAAAGACTATAGAACTTTTTTTTAAGTTTATTTATTTATTATTTTTGAGAGAGAGAGAGTGGGGGAGGGGCAGAGGAAGAGAGACTATCCCAAGCAAGCTCCGCACTGTCAGTGCAGGGCCTGATTCAGGGCTCGAACCCACAAACTGTGAGATCATGACCTGAGCTGAAATCAGGAGTCAGATGCTTATCTGACTGAGCCATCCAGGCACCCCAAGACTATAGAACTTTTTGATCCGAAAGTTCATGAAATTGAACAGGTGGTGGTTCAGAATAGAGCTGCTTAGATATAAGACTGGTTTCTTGAGGGAGAGCGTGGGCAATTTTAACAGTAGAATTTTGTGTTTATATCCCTGCAGACCTCTCTCAGATATTTGATACTACTGAAAATACAGGAAATAAACCAAAAAATCAGAAATTACATAATTTGGAGAACAATCTCATACCTGCTTTGACAGACTCTTTCGATTGGGGCCGAGATCTATTCACTTGGTGTAATATGGGCACTTGGCTTTCCTAGCTGAGAAGTAGACCACAAACTGAACTGTGACAAATAATACATTCAAATTTCATTTTATCCGTAGGTTGTGTTGGTGATATTTGGGGAGCTAATTATTTATTTGTATATATTTGTATATATATATATATGTGTGTGTGTGTGTGTGTGTGTAATGTATATATATATACACACACAACTTTATATATCTAGATGTACATGTAGATACAGATACAAATATAGATACACACATACACATACATATACATCAATCACATGAAAAAATTACAAGGGTTAGACTATAGATCATTGGGTCAAGTCCAATATATTTCTATCCAAAAGTAACCAAAATGATAAAGATTGGTTGACAATTCTCAATCTTGTTCAGTCTCTCCACAACCCTCTTGGAGCCCATCAGCTCTCTGGGAGGTAAATTATGCATCTGAAGAAGGCAGATCACCTTGGAGTTTCTTTGCAGGCCCAAACCCTCACAGAAGGTAGGGAACTACTATATCTATGTTTTCAGAGAAACAGGAATTAGGAAAGATATTAGTGGAGAAAGGAAGGGAGAGATGAACTGGGTAAATTCGTTCAGACTAGATACACCCAAGGGACAATACAAATAAATTAAAGTGGGGCAAGGAGGGAGGATGCACAACAGTCATGAGCTCTTAATGGTTAAGAGCTTGGTAAAGATGTATTAATACATTATTACCATATATTTAAGTAAAAGTTATATACACAGTGCACATACTCTGTTTACTGCTCTCAATATCTAATTAGTATTTCTCAACTGAGAAATATACTGGAGGGACTTCTTTTAAAGGAAAAACATTGTCTTAGACTCAAGCATTTATATAAATTCTTTTAATAATATTTCTTAAATGTAAACAAATATAAAACTAAATAGAAACTCTGCTGTTCATAAAGCTCTTATACAAATTTAACACCAAAGGAAATTTACAAATTGTGCACAAATAAAAAATATTAATTTACTGTGGTACATGATATTTACTGAGACAAAACTGCTCTTAGAAACCTGAACATACTACTGAGTGGCCAGCGTGCATTCTTGGCCTTTAAGAGGCTTGTATGTGAGTCTTGTGAGGACTCAGCTTTCCCATCACTTTCCTTTTCCAAACTACCAGAAAATCTTCATCTGTATAGTCAGCCATGAAGTAAGAGGTACACCTAATTTATTTTCTCACTAGGCCATGACAGTTAAAGTAGTATTGTTGCCAACTTGATTTTTAAAACAGGCTCAAATACATGTCCTAATTATGTGGCAGCTGTTAGTTACCATTCATCATCCAGACACTCCAGGAAGTGCTTAAAATTAAATGTAAAAGTAAAACATATTTGTAAAAACTTCACAGCTCTGTCATTAGACTCCAGTTTGAAAAACACTGGTGCTATTATTACAGTATGAAAAACAATGGTGCTATTATTACAGTATGTGTAAAAAATATATATGTTTAGACTATTTTGCTAGCTTCTTATTAATAGCTTCTGGTGCTATTACCTGAGTACCTACATTATTTTTTTTAAGTTTATTTATTTTTGAGAGCGAGAGAGTGGGGGAGGGTCAGAGAGAGAGAGAGAGAGAGAGAGGGAGAATCCCAGCCAGGCTCCACACTGTCAGCACAGAGCTCAACTCAGGGCTCAAACTCAACATCCCTGAGGTTATGACCTGAGCTGAAATCAAGAGTTGGATGCTCAATGGACTGAGCCACCCAGTTGCCCCTTGAGTACCTACATTATTATGCAGCTCTTGACTCCTGTTTCATTTGGACAATTAAGTCTCTTATTTGTGAGGACTAAGCCATGGCCCATTCAGGCTCACTGGGAATGGTGCTTTGGAGACCACAAGTCAACCCATTATCACCCTCACATGCATGATTTTTAAATTAAATGAAAGAAGACAGGCACACTCAACAGGTAACTAACTGAAGCAAGACAATATAAAATTTTAAAGGAGTGGTTCAGTTGTTTTCATTTTAAGTTGCATTGGTGGACATGGCACGAGAAAGACTGTTTGGGGCTTGTGTGTGACAACTACCTATTTCCCCCAACTTCTTTTCTCCTTTCCTTCTTTTTGGGTTCTTTCACCTTTCCTCTTTCTTCCACCTACTTTAGTTTTACTTTTCCCCCAGAGTTCAATGTAATGAGTTTTTCCATAAAGCTAAATATATTTAATGTTTTTTTTATTAAGATATTATGCCTTTATCATTTTTATATGAAAATGTGCTTCCTTTTATAAAATAGAGTTTAGGGGCGCCTGGGTGGCTCAGTCGGTTGAGCGTCTGACTTCGGCTGGGGTCATGATCTCCCGGTTCGTGAGTTCCTGAGCGTTGGGCTGTGTCTGAGCTAACAGCTCAGAGCCTGGAGACTGCTTCAGATTCTATGGCTCCCTCTCTCTCTGCCCCACCCCTGCTTGCTGTCTCTGTCTTGAATAAACATAAAATAAAATAAAATAAAATAAAGAAAAAATGTCTTCATTTGGCAAAATAAGAAATTGGCAATCTTGTGTTTTCCTCTGAATATTAAAAAAAAATGTTAACATGTCCAAGATCAGCACCCACTTGTCTGGAAAACAGAGAAAAGAGGGAGAAAGAATGGTATGCGATATCTAATAAGTTGACTTAAGTTGAACAAGTTAAGCGCCATAATATACTTTCTACTGGAGCAGGAATATGTAAGACTCATTTGGGAGTCAGGGAAGGCTTCACAGAGGAGGTAACATTTGAGCTGGGGCTTTAAGGATTAGCAGGGGAGAAAAGGCAGGGCATTCCAAGCAGAATGCATAATGCAAGCAAGAGCACAGAGCACAAAAGAGCACTACGTGTCCAGCAGCTCTGAGTAGCCTGGTGACTGTTGTGTAGAGTTCTCAGGGTTAGAAGATCAGGGGTGAGGCAGGGACTATTTTTTCCTTCTTGGCCCATTTTCCCTACAGCACATTGCACAGTGCTGGGCACACACTGCAGGGACTCAATATAAATACTTACTGAATTGGGACAGGGTGGTCAAGTACGCTGGGAACCAGGACATCTGGATTCTTTCTCACGCACTCTCAGTGTGACCTTGGCCAAGTCCCTTTTCTCAGGGCCACTGCTTGCTGCTTAGTAATCAGCCCTGAGTGAGAAAACGGAGGTGGTTGGCCTGAAGTGCCGGGCCTTTCCAGCGCCTGGAATCCCTGATTGCACGCGTCGAGGGTGGGGCGGGCGGAGGTTCAGTTCCTCCTCCGCTCCAGCAGGGGGCGCAGGAAGCGACTTCCCGCCGCCCTTCTCCTCCCGGCGGGCGCCAGAAGGATTGCAGGAGTAGCGAGCTGCGAGCGCAGTGGGCGGGACGGACGGCGGTGGCTCTGTGCTGCGCTGCGCTTACTGGGCTGGGCCGGGCTTCGGCGGCGACGGAGACGGCTGCAGAGGCCGAGGCGCTGACCGGGTCGTCAGCGGCTGCTGTGGTCTCTAGCAGCCTCTTCGCGCGCCCAGCATTCCCCGGGCGGCGTCTGGCCGTGGCGCTCAGCCTGCTAGTGAGCTGCGGTGGGCACACCCTGGCGCGGCGGCGGCAGACAGGTTAGAGTGGGGGAAGGGGCAGGCGCGGGAGCCGCTTGGGGCTAGAGAGGGAGCCCGAAGCCAGGCAGTCTCCAGCCATGTCCGACGAGACGTCGGCCACCACTTCGTATGAGAAGTTTCTAACCCCCGAGGAACCCTTCCCCCTTCTGGGACCCCCTCGCGGGGTGGGCACCTGCCCGAGCGAGGAGCCAGGTTGCCTGGACATCAGCGACTTTGGCTGCCAGCTGTCCTCTTGTCATCGCACCGATCCGCTCCACCGCTTTCACACCAACAGGTACGAACTGCCGCTGAGGGCAGGGGCGAACTGCTCACACCCCTGCCTTAAGCTGGAGAACGCCAGGTCCCTCCCGTGCCTTGGAGGTCCACCTCGGGTCTGCGCTTCCTTTCGTCCCCTCCCCCACCTTCCTCCGACCAGCGCTCATTCCCTGGCTCCTTCCCTCTCCCCCTTCCTATGTTCACCCCTGCCCTCCGATTTTCCTTTCTGCTGGCATTTTACTTGCTCTCTTTTCCCATTCTTCTGACCACAGCGACTCCTCCCTTTCCCCTCTTGCCTCATCTGTACCCTGAGAATTCCAAATCCCCACCCACGATTTTAAGATGCATCCCTGTTTCCATCCACCTGAAAAAGTTTAACCCCTTCCATCTCCCATACACTCTAGAGTAGATTTCGGATGACTCAAAGTCAATCTATGGATCTTTTGAAAAATGGCACTTTTAAAACTAGAATCTTCCCTTTCCCGATTTTTAGCCTGTCTCACAGCCCAGTTCCCACCCCACCCCCCCATTTTTTTGGTGAAGCTCTAGAAAACCAGGCCGTTCTTTTTTTCCTGTCCTTATGAACTATTTGCTTTACCACTTTAGGCCCTGCCAAAATGTATAAGCTTAGATCTGGAAGGTTCCTTCATGTAGCCTATCCCTTGGTTTGCTCCCCCAGTGGAGGGATGGAGCTATGCTTAGGATGGGCTTGCTTTTACAAATTTATTTAGAGGGTGCATTTCCTGATTTTATTGGAAGGAAGATTGTTCTGGAGAATTCCATCACACAGGCATTTAAGTATTATACCAAATGTGGGGATTTAAAGATGTTGTACACAGAGGTCCAACCTTTAATAAAGGTGGATATTGGGAGATACATACCAAAGCCTGGGAGGGTGTGTGGGGAACAAGGGAGGAGGAGAAGGGTTCAGCTATGGAAAATATTGGAGCTGACTTAAGTCTAGTTCTGATTTCTGATCCACAACATGAGCATGAACATCCTTCCACATTTTGATGTCTTTTTGCATACCCCATGCTTCTTAAATCAGTCTGCAGATTTACTGAGTACAAAGAGTGTATAAAACATGATTCTTACCTGAAAGAAATGTATAGTCTGGAAACGTGTTACATTTAAAGAGTATCATCAGTATAACACATTTGAAAAGGAAGTGGTAGTAAATTCGTTACGTCTTTTCCAAATCCTCATTACAAAACTGAGGAAACTGAGGCCCAGGAGGAACGACTGAGTTCAAGGTCATAAAACTGAGTTAGGCAAAGCCAAGATTATTTCTTTGAAGTCAGTGATGAAACTTGGAACAGAACTAATGGCTCAAATGTTATAAATGGTTGTTACAGTTCCTTAGACTAACTCACAGAAGCCTATTTAACCCAAGATGTGATTATAACATAAATGTAATCTGTTTATGAAATCAAGTGTCTTAGGATTGTTCGCACTGGAAAATGATATAAAAGAATACTTTTGCACATATTTGGTATTTAAGTTTTTGCAGCATTGGAGCAAGTCATATACACAGGAAGTGAAATGATTTCAGAATTGGTCTGCTCTGATGATGAGGGAAAGGGAGTGGAGAAAGAGGCTGAGGGTAAGCACTGCCAAAACGGGTGGGGTGATGAGGAGTGAAACCAGGAGAATAATACATTTCTTACAGCTTGTTCTGTTCTTTCGCCTCCTCCCCATTTTTGTTCTTGTGTTTTTCTATTCCTTTTCTTAGAGATGAAAGTGAGATCAATGTTGTTTTCCAGAATGGGGCAGTTATGATAGAGGGGGAGGTTATTGTTCAGCCCCAGTTTTTCTAAGTCAGACATTTTTCCTAGTTACTGCCTACTTTTCAGAAATCTCCATCTCATACCCTACTTTTCCGAAGGCTTGGAATGGCAGTACTGGTCTAATGTATTTTGCTCTGTACCCTTTCCAACAGAGATTAGGGCAAGCAGAATTAGCAATGTTTACATCCAATGATGTTTCTGCCCTAGGCTACCTTTTAAATCTTTTCTCATTTTGGACTCTTCTGCCTTCCTACCCCTCCTCAAGATGGCATTTGAGAGGACCATATACTTCCAGTCAGTTCTTCTCAGAGAGAAGCAAACAGCTAAGTCATGTATGTAGGCAAAGTTTAGTTTACAGAATTCTTTTATTTTGAATTTGCATGTGTCACTTTTTTTCTTCACATCACCAGTTCAAGCAACAATTCAGAACAGATCTGAATAGTTGAGTACTGATGTTCTGCTTTGGGTTTAGTCATTATAAAACACATTTTATTGGAAATAAAAAGCTTGTCAGTTGGCAGATACTTGATTTACGTTTATTTTGCTTCTTCCTTGTTACCTGATGAGAAAACTGTGGAGATTGTTTGATATCGTTGATAGTATCTGATGATGACAGTTTTGTGCCTGCTCATTTACCTGACTCTGGGCTATATTTGCAATCTTTGTTAGCCAAGGGATTCAAGGCACTATTATTTATTATCCCTAAGTTTGAATGTTTATGTAGTGTTCATATTAGAGTCACCTGAGACTTCAAATGGCATGTCACTACTCTAGCTTCAGTGGAAAATTACATGAACAGAGCCACTTTCCTAAGAAATCACACTTTCCTAGGAGTATCTTTTAGGATTTTATGACCGAGTTGGGTTTGTCTGGAATTTTGCTTAGAATAAAATAAATGTTAAGAAACTTAATTATTTTTTTTAGTTTAAATGTTAATACAGAATATATGTGGTGTTTATGACATTTTTCCTTGGTTTTGAGACAGGATTTTTCTGATGTAATTATTGGCATTTGTCCATGGCACTCTCCACCATTATCAAAAAAGGATGTCATTTACCAAACTGAAAAAATTAAGATGATATTGGTTGGTCCTGGAATTAAATTGAAGGAGATTAATATGAACTACTCGATGTGTTATTCTCTTCATCTTTTAGTAGTACATCAGTACTTAGACATTGCACAATTGTGAAAAGCGTGTGGGAGGACGGTGCCCCACTTTTGTACACCCTATTGGCAGAACAGGAAGTGAACTATTGTATAAAGCAATTATTTGGTTATGTGATTAACCAGAAGAACCCCAACACTATTGTGTACCTTTTGTGCTCCCCACAGTTTCTCTATCTCAATATAGAATTAACAGTTGCAAAACAGCTGTAAGTTGCAGGTGGGAGAACCACACTCCGTGAAGTAACAGATTATAGAGGCAGGAGGAATTTAGTTTGGGGACTTCTTGAGACAAGTTGAGAATGGGGATCAGGCTTGGGAGAAGTATCCAGGCTAGAAGTGTGGATTTGGGAGCATTCAGAACAGAAATTCCAGTAGCGTCTTAGGAGTAGAACTGTGGGTTACAAAGGTTGAAAGAAGAAGGAACTTTTCAATTAATTTAGCAGGGAAAGGAAAGAGAAGAGATATAATAATTTGAAAAAAAGGCGAAGGTTTCTTCATTGCTGTTGTTTGCTTTGTTTAGTTTTTCTTTTCCAAGAATAGAGCTTTTAGCTCTTTAGGAGCAGCCCACAGGAAAGGGAGAAATTGAAAATGCAAGAAAGTGTGGGATGACAAGAGATGGATGGGTTGAACTCAGAAGCCCAAATGGAATAATTAACCTTAGACATGACATGGGACGTTTTTTGCTTCCGAGGCTGTGGAGAGGGTACCAAGACAGTTGAGATTGCTAGGAGGAGAGTTAGGAATTTGAGTGAGTAGAGTAGCTAGCGGGGTTGTATCACCTGCTCTTACTTGGGACCTTAATGGCTTGTGCTGCTCCAAAGGTGTAACAGAGGTCGGGAGTGGCTGTATGGGGTTTTTGGCGGATAAGCCTTGCAGATAAATGTTACTTGGCTTTACTTTTTTCTTTAAATTAAAATTTGGACAGCAAGCCTCGTTATTAATCAAACGCCATTGGGATTCTTT
Organism: Panthera pardus; assembly: GCF_024362965.1. Lineage (NCBI taxonomy): Eukaryota > Metazoa > Chordata > Mammalia > Carnivora > Felidae > Panthera > Panthera pardus. The sequence continues at coordinate 43,321,049 of NW_026526843.1, read as the reverse complement.
TCAACATTTTTCTTTTAAGATAGAAAGTCTCCTTTGTGAATAATTTTATGATTATAGCTAGGATCTTAGTATTAGGTAGCTTTCTCTTAGTGGAATAAGATGTAGGGGCTTTGCAGGTTTGAATAGTTCAGTGCTGACTGAGCACATGCACACAGTGGTCATTCATTACATATTTGAAATCACACTTAAATTTTTATTATAAAATCTCATTTTAGAAAATTGGCATATTCAAAGCTGTAGGGATCACCTATGATCCCTTTCAGTAAAGAAAACAACTATCAACATTTTGATGTTGTTACTTTTAATATTCTTTTTATGTTCATATGTAATTTTTAAAAATCAGGATCAGGTTATATAAAATTTGTGACCGGGTTTTTGCACTTACATTGTGAGTGTTTTCCTTTTTAAAAAATAGTCTGAAATATAAATTTATTGATTATAAAACACCATTATTTAGATATGTTATTTAATTATTCCCCATATTTGGGGACCATGTCTTTTCCCTTTATTGGCTATTATAAATGATACTGTTTGGACATGTTTGTACATACATTTTTTTCCAAATTTCTATTTGAGGAAGTGATAGATTCCTAGAGGGGCAATTACTGAGTCCAAAGGAATGAACTTCTTTGAAGCTCTTGATATATATACAGTACCAAATTGCTTTTTAGGAAGATTATGCCAATTTAACACTCCCACCAGCAGTGGATAAAAAAGTACTATCTAGTTTGTTTTTGTTCACATTGCCTTAAAGTAATAATAAAGATAATATTTGGAAATTAGAAGATAATAGAATTTTAAAAAAATCTCTAGTAGTAAAAATACTAATTTTCTGTTTTGTAAATGATTGGTTTCAAGTATGAACCCAGTTTTATTGCCACTGTTAATTACAAGAAAAAAGAGAAAAGGCTTCTTTTTTCTTTTTTTTAAATTTTTTTTTTCAACGTTTTTTTTTTATTTTATTTTTGGGACAGAGAGAGACAGAGCATGAACGGGGGAGGAGCAGAGAGAGGGAGACACAGAAGCGGAAACAGGCTCCAGGCTCCGAGCCATCAGCCCAGAGCCTGATGCGGGGCTCGAACTCACGGACCACGAGATCGTGACCTGGCTGAAGTCGGACGCTTAACCGACTGCGCCACCCAGGCGCCCCGAGAAAAGGCTTCTAAGAATACCCAGAATCCTGTTAAATCTGTTATAAAGTCATGGACCTGGAAAATTGAGAAACATACTGATTTTGCCCTACGGTTAGAACACAAAACCAAGCAAATTCCTGACTGCCTTGTCAGTGATCCAAACATTAGATTATTAAATCTAGCATAGTTTTTTTAAAAAGGAAAGCCATTATTACTCATGGAAGGAAACACATTTCTACGGAATTTTTGCAAGCTCAAAAGGAATTCTCATTAAAAACAATTACCTAAAAGCTTTTCCTACCACATAACACAGTACGTGGCATATAGAAGATGCTAGCTAAATGTTTGTTGAGTGGGTGAATGAAGGTTTTAAAAAGTCACATGCAATTTGAAGACACAAAAGAAAAAATAATTTGCCCAGAATACAGTATAGGTACTGGTTTACTAGGTCTAGGACAAATCTTGTGATTGCCATTTTATAGCTTTTATATTGCCTCATAAACTATATTAACTTGGTTAATTCTGCTAGCTTTGTTGATTTTTTGAAAAATGAGGATACTGCCTGCCTAGGAGGCGTGTGATGAATCTATGTAATATTACAGGGTATTCTAAGATTGTTAGATGAATTAGATTTTTGCCTATTTATAAAAGCTTGATGACATCTGTGTTTATATTTACTGAAGTATAACAGTTTAGAGAGTGTGTGTCTGTGTGTGTTTTGATGCTATAAAATTGTCAGATTGCCCAAATTTTGTAAATCAAGAACTTTGAAATTAAGATTAGTCATACAAAGTGGGGAGGTAAAAAATGAAAAACACAATTCAAGAAATAATGAATTTAATGAGGGATGAGAAACAATCTTATAATAAGTAAGTAACAGGCTTTTCTTCAGGAAGTAATTATTTCAGTATCTTGTTAGTATCGGATATACTAAATCATTATCTTAAGGATTAATTCCCTAGGCTACTGCCAAAGCAATGAAGATTACCTCCTTAATAGTATAAAGCTAGTGGAAATTTACAAAAGAAAACAGATTTGTAGATTTTGAGACAAAAAAAAAGTAACCCTGCAATAAATACCACAGACAAAATGTTAATGTTGCTAATGTATTAAGAACTCATAAAATCAATGAGGAAGACATTAACACATACAAAAACACTAGAGCAAAATAGCTAATAAATGTTTTAGAATTTGATCTTGCCAGTAATTAAAGAAATAAAAATTGATATAAAAATGTGTTTTTTTCTATCATATAGGTAAAAATTTTGAAAATTCCACTGCTGTTAAGTTTGTGGTGAAATGAGCACTTTTTGTATACTGCTTTGGGGATTGTAAATTGGTGCAGATTTTCAGAAAGGTCTTTGGCTAAGTATGATATGACCTTCAGAAGTGTTCATATTCTTTGACTCAGTACTTTCCTTTCAAGTAATCTATCTTTAGAGATTAAATATTTTGATAAATAGTTATAACCAAAAAAGAGTTAACCCCCCAAATGGAAACAGCCTAAGTATTACTGAAGGAATAAGATTAAATAAATTATGATACTTTTTAATCAGTGGAATATTATATAGGCATTAAAATGTTTTCAAGATAGGGGAGCCTGGGTGGCTCAATCGTTTAAGCCTCCGACTTCGACTCAGGTCATGGTCTCATAGTTTGTGAGTTTAAACCCTACATTGGGCTCTGCACTGACAGCTCAGAGCCTGGAGCCTGTTTTGGGTTCTCTGTCTCCCTCTCTCTCTATTCATCTCTGCTCATGCTCTGCCTCTCAAAAATAAATAAACATTCAAAAAATAAAAAAAAAATGTTTTCAAGTTATATATACTAGTATCCTGCTTTCTATACTTAACATATATATGATTCTCTCTCTCTCTCTCTCCCTCTATCTCTCTCTCTCTCTCTCTCTCTCTCTCTCTCTGGCCCTACCCCACTGACGTGCGTGTGCTCTCTCTCCCAAAATAAATTAATTAAAAAATAATAATAGCTACCATGTATTGAGCACTTTTTATGTCTGCTAAGTGTTCCATATGCATTCTTATATAATGTTCCTAATAACTGTTTCTTAAAGATGAGAACACAGACTTGAGGAGGGTATATTTTGCTTAAGATCAAGTAGTAGTAGTAGTAGTAGTAGTGGTAATCAAATGATAGAGCAAGAATTTGAACTCAGTCTGACTTCAAAGTGTATTCATAACTACTATGCTAGAAGTTTTGATTATAGATGAAGGTTTTACTGTATTCTTAATTTAAATACAATCTTTATTTAATATAAATACATATATTTATTTATTTTAGATAGAGCATGCAAGTGAGGGAGAGTGGCAGAGGAAGAGAGAGAATCTTAAGCAGACTCCAAGCTCAGTGTGGAGCTGATGTAGGGCTCGATCCTAGGACCCTGGGGTCATGACCTGAGCCGAAATCAAGAGTGGAACTCATAACCGACTGAGCCACCCAGGCTCCCCTAAATACAATTTTCTTTTAAAATGTTTTATTATAAAAATTTTCAAATACCAAAATTAAAGGGACTAGTGTAATGAACCTCATACCCAGCTTCAACAATTATTTGCATATGACAGTGTGCTTCATACCACTACTCATTCCTCAAACCCTTCTTATAATTTCGAGACAAATTCCAGATATATTTCATTCATAAATGTTTTAGTGTACATCCTTAAAAGAGAAGGGCTCTTTTGAAAATAATCACAATAACATTGTCATACCTAAAAATATACATACAGTCTTTTTTTAGGATGATTTCTTAATTTTTTTTTTAATTTTATTTTTTATGCTTTAAATTTACATCCAAATTAGCATATAGTGCAACAATGATTTCAGGAGTAGATTCCTTAGTGCCCCTTACCCATTTAGCCCATCCCTCCCACAACCCCTCCAGTAACCCTGTTTGTTCTCCATGTTTAAGAGTCTCTTATGTTTTGTCCCCTTCCTTGTTTTTATATTATTTTTGCTACCCTCCCCTTATGTTCATCTGTTCTGTGTCTTAAAGTCCTCATATGAGTTAAGTCATATGATTTTTGTCTTTCTCTGACTAATTTCACTTAAAATAATACCCTCCAGTTCCATCCATGTAGTTGCAAATGGCAAGATTTCATTCTTTTTGATTGCCAAGTAATGCTCCATTGTATATATACACCACATCTTCTTTATCCATTCATCCATCGATGGACATTTGGGCTCTTTTCAGTACAGTCATCATAAATGTCATAAATGTATCCTATTAATATCTTAAAGTTGTGTGGATTTTGTAGTTCCTGTTGTAATTTCTTTTGTGTTGTGTTTTTAAGGTGGAACTTAACTTCTTGTGGAACAAGCGTTGCCAGCTCAGAATGCAGTGAGGAGCTATTTTCATCAGTTTCTGTTGGAGATCAAGATGACTGCTATTCCCTGTTAGATGATCAAGACTTCACTTCTTTTGATTTATTCCCCGAGGGAAGTGTCTGCAGTGATGTCTCTTCTTCTATTAGCACATACTGGGATTGGTCAGATAGCGAGTTTGAATGGCAGGTAGGTTTTGTTTTTCTTTGTATTACCATCATTATTCCATAAATAGAAGAATGAATTTCTATTTTGATATTTTCATCTCTGCCTCAAAGTAAATTTTCTTCAGTGTTTATCCAGTCCTGGACATTCTCTGACAACGTTAAGAATTAGATGGAATATGTATCCTTTATTTTTGCTAATGTACCATTTAGGCATCTGATGCTGCAGATATCCTTATTTAGATTTTCATGTAATTTAATACTTGTATAATGTTCCCATTATTATATATAATCAGTACTTTTCTATGCATGAATCCAAGCAAATGTATTCTTCCTGCTATAGTAAAAAGCCTTTGTGTCCTTATAGGCACAATATCTTTGCATCAGGGTTATGTTCTATATATCTCGGCTCTGAAACCATTATTATCATAAAAACAATTTTTGGCTCTGTTATCAGCAACACAATATAATTACTCATTTTGTATTCTCTTCATATGTAGAGATGTTTTTTGTCCTACAGTTTTTTTTTCTTATGGCATATATACCATGTAAAATGGCTTTGTACAAATTGCTTGGAAATTCTGCCGTATAATGAGTGCAGTCTATCAGAAAATGTAAATCATGTTGTTGCCACATCCATTTTCTGATTGTAGAAAACAGTAACATTTGAAGAAGCTTTCCTTGCATATAGCAAATGTTATGTTCAACAGATACTTGAATGCCTACTATGTTTGAAAGCCATCCAAAACTTTGAAGTTGTGTTCTAAAAGAGGAATCAAATATTATTTTATTTTAAACATTTTCTTATTAAAATATGAAAACAGGCTGGCATGAAGTTAAAAATAAGTCTCCAAGTCCCACTCTGCTGTGGTTACCACTGTTAAGAGTTTGTGCAGATCCAAGTATGTTTGCACAGTGTTAAAAACACACAAATGGGATCATATGTTGGCCACTGTTTGGCCCTTTGCTTTTTTTCAACTAATATCTCATTCTTTTCGATACCTATATCATAATTTATTTAACCTGTTCCCTAATAATGGATATTTAGATTGGTTTCAGTTTTTTCTTGTTATAAAAATGCTACACTGAAAGTTAAATTTTTATTTTATTTTTTAAAGTTTATTTATTTTTGAGAGAGAGAACATAAGGACAAGTCGGGGAGGGGCAGAGAGAGAGATAGAGAGAGGGAGACAGAATCCCAAGCAGGCTCCATGCTGTCAGCGCAGAGCCCAACGTGGGGCCTGAACTCCCCAACCATGAGATCATGGCCCAAGTGAAAGTCCCATGCTCAACTGACTGAACCACTCAGGTGCCCCTGTGGGTTATCTTTTTACTTGATGCTGTCCTTTGACACACAAAATTTTTTAATTTTAAAAAAGTTCAATTTATTTTTTCTTCAAATTCTGTGCTTATGATGTTATATTTAAAAAACCATTATTTAATCTAAGGTCATGCAGATTTTCACCTGTTTCCTTCTTAGAGTTTCAGTTTTTACATTTAGGTCTTTGATGTAAGATAGGGATCCAAATTCATTCTTTTGCATGTAGATATTCAGTTGTCCCAGCACCATTTGTTGAAAAGACTATATTCTTTTCTTATTGAATTGTCTTGGTACCCTTGTGGAAATGAATTGGTCATAGATGTGGGTTTAGTTCTGGACTGTCAGTTATATTCCATTAATATATATATGTCTATCCTTATGCCAGTGCCACAGTTTTAATTGCTCTAGCTTTGTAGTGAGGTTTGAAATCAGGAAGTATGAGTTCTCCTACTTTGTTCTTCTTTAGTAAGCCTGTTTTGGCTATTGGGGATCCCTTCTGCAATTCCGTATGAATTCTAGGATTAAGTGATCCATTTCTACAAAAAGGGCAGTTGGAGTTTTGATAAGGATTGTATTGAATCTGTTGTAGTTTTTAGTGTCTAAGCCTTGTACTTCTTTGGTTCAATTTATTCCTACATATTTTATTCCTTTGATACTGTTGTAAATGGAATTGTTTTCTTAATTTCATTTTTTTGTTGTTCATTGCTGGTGTATAGAAATAAAACTGTTTATATTGATTGTGTATCCTACCACTTTGCTGAACTAATTTTTTTAGCTTAAATGATTATTCTTCTCTGTGTGGATTCTTTAGAGTTTTTATGTTTAAGATCTTATTTATCATCTATAAATAGAGATAGTTTTTCTTCTTCATTTCCAATCTGGATAGCTTTTTTTTCTCTTGCCTAATTGCTCTGGCTAGATCACCAGTGCAGTGTTGAATAGAAGTGGCAAGAATAGGCATCCTTGTCTTTTCTGATCTTAAGAGAGAAGCTTTCAGTCTTTCACCACGGAGCATAATGGTAGCTGTAGGTTTTTCATATATGCTCTTTATCATATTGAGGAATTTCTCTTCTATTCCTAGTTTGTTGAGTGTTTTTATTTGAAAGAGTATTCAGATTTTGTCAAAATGCTTTTACTGCATTTATTGAGATGACCATGCAATTTCTTCCCTTCATTCTATTAGTAGGATGTACTACATTGATTTTTGTATGTTGACCCACCTTTGCATTCCTGGAAAAAATCCTAATTGGTCATGGTATATATTCCTTTTAATATGCTGCTGGATTTCATTTGTTAGTATTTTGTTTAGGATTTTTATGTCTGCATTCATAAGGGGTATGGGTCTGTAGTTTTTTTGTGATACCTTCGTGTTGCTTTGGCCTCATGGAATGAGTTAGGAAGTATTCTCTTCTAGATAAAATATTGTAATAAAATTTTTTCATTTAGCATATAAACTTTTTTATGATCTTCACTATAACTCTTTTAATGACTTTATAATATTCCTGGTGCTAGATATGCCAGAGTTTGTGAAACCATTCCCCTATTTATATCCATTTCAGAATTTTTTCTGTTTTAGATAGCACAGCAGTGAGCATCTTTGTGTCGGTACCTTTTTATTTTGTGCCTCAGTTTTAAGTGCACACTTTGTATTTAAAATCAAACTACTACTTGGCAATGAGAAAGAATAAAATCATGCCATTTGCAGCAACGTGGATGGAACTGGAGGGTATTATGCTAAGTGAAATAAGTCAGTCGGAGAAAGACAGATACATGTTTTCACTCATATGTGGATCTTGAGAAACTTAACAGAAGACCATGGGGGAAGGGAAGGGGAAAAAATAGTTACAAACAGAGAGGGAGGGGGCAAACCACAAGAGACTCTTAAATACAGAGGAAAAACTGAGGGCTGAGGGGGTGTGGGGGAGAGGGGAAAGTGGGTGATGGGCATTGAGGAGGGCACTTGTTGGGATGAGCACTGGGTGTTATATGGAAGCCAATTTGACAATAAATTATATTTTTAAAAATTAAATACATACATACATATCAGACTACAAGGATTCTTTAAAATATAGTCAGATGGAGTCCTGATAATTCTGAGAATTATTTTTTCTGATTATTTTATTTGAATTAAAGTTCTTACCATCCAGGGGCTCCTGGGTGGCTTGGTTGATTAAGTGTCCCACTTCAGATAATATCATGATCTCACGGTTCGTGGGTTTGAGCCCCGCCTCGGGCTCTGTGCTGACAGCTCAGAACCTGGAGCCTGCTTCAGACTCTGGCTCTGGCTCTCTCTGCCCCTCCCCTGCTTGTACTCTGTCTCTCTGTGTCTAAAATAAATAAACATTAAAAAAATAAAGTTCTTACCATCCATAATGTTGCAACACAGTAGTCGTTTTTTAATTTTAATTGCTGACTTCTTCATTCATTTCATGAGTAGAGTGGAAAACTATCCCCATCCACTCACTGTTAATGTACATGACTGACTCTAACATTGGAGCAAAAATAAAGCTTGCCTTAGTAATGTGTTTTCCCACTTCTGAAACTGGAGTGCTAGTACTCTGTCACCATGGGTATTTGTTTTTAAGTACTATTCTGAAAGGCTTAAAATGCTCTCTCTGGCTGCCTGCCAGGGCATACAATGCACCAAACTCATAAGACATACTCAATAAATATCAGTTGAAATCTGTTAAAAAGAAAACTACAGGCCCAATATGGTGTCACTTAGGCCAAGTCTGGCAAACCAAGACTTAATACCTAACCTAACTGCAGTTTCAACGTCCTGGGAATGTAACCTTTAAGTAGTCAATATGGGATGTCTTGGTCAGTACTAGGAAATTTACTGATAGAATTCTTCCGCTCTCCTTAGGAGGACAGCAACCTTGCCAAACAATGCATTCCTTGTTAATAAATTCCTTTTTTTAAGGCCCTCTCTCTGCAGTTAAAAAACTTTTTGTTTGTTTAGCTTTGTGGATAATCTCTTTATTTGCTATATGAGATGCTGCCTGATTCATGAATGGGTTAATAAAGCCAATTAGATCTTCAGATTAAGAAAAAGTGCTCTTTGTGGGACCACGTAATGATTAGCAGTACATTATCCAAGAAGATGATTGCAATAATTTATCCAATTATGGAAGACGATTACAAATTATATGTTAGGATTAATATAGGCTAGAAATTGTTGACTGTAATTTAAAAATTCATATTACCTTTGTTGTAATTAAAAACCATATCTGTTTAAATCTTTCTTTTTAACAGATGTTTCAATTACTACCAAAGTAAATATAAAGGATTCATAGATTCTTTGGGACGAGAAATACTAACTACTTGATAAGGCAGGATTTTAAGCCTAGAATGAAGTAGCATCAAAACATTTTGCTTTGCTGACAGTTTTCTTTGCTTGCAGTCCTTTTGTCATTAAAGATATATTTGACTAGTCTTAGAGCTTGAAAAATTATTTTACTGTTGAGCAGGGAACCATAGAAAATTTAGAGTGAGTAATTCAGCTGTCACACTTGAAACCTAAAGGTACAATTTGAAATTACACATCGACTGTTACAGAAATGAGCTTACTCATAAAATTTTGCTGCATACTGCAAAAAATTTGGCAGAGGTTTGATTTAATTCTGTCTCCTTGTCACAATTACTGATTATAATATAAATATATTAAATGCTGTTGTCCATGAAAAATATGGAATAAGAATTATTAAACATTTTTAGCTTGAAATATATTATCAGTTATAAAATGGAAAAAGAATGGTCTGATAAATATACAGGAGCCCACACAGTTAATTCTGATGTACATCTACAGCTCTAATCCCATATCTCCAATTGACTACTTGACATTTCCACTTGGATGACCTTATTATTTAATGTACCTGTTATTTGATGCTGATTCCTTGGTCAGTAATGTAACTTCCAATTACAGTGTTTCCATGGGAAAAAAATAGACTCCACTTTGTGACATGTCTTATGGTGTAGTGAATAAAAACTATTATCATTTCGAAGGACATTTGTACTTGCTTCTTTCATTATCAGTACAAACTCTCCATATCCGAAATTGCATTCTTCTCTCATTCCAAACTCTCTGCAAGGCAGGACGGTTGGGCATAGTTGAAAGCACTGGACTTTTGTCCTACTTTGGATACCGCCGCTAGCCGTGTGACCCTCCCTAGACATCATTTTTCCTTATTTGTAAAATGAGGGTGTTGTAGTGGAAGATCTGTAACATTGCTTCAGGTCTCTTGCTATAAAAGTTGGAAGTCATCAAGTGCATACCCTGGATGGGTTGGTTGTATGACTGAAATGTGGCCAGTTTTCTTCTGGTTTCAACAAATGGTCATCTCTTATCCATTCAGTTATCAAAGAGCCTTGTAGGGGCACCTGGCTGGCTCAGTCGTTAGAGCATGCGACTCTTGATCTCAGGGTTGTAAGTTGGAGCCCCACATTGGGTGTAGAGATTACTTAAAAATAAAATCTTAAAAAAACAGTCCTGTAAATTGTTTTGTATTTTCCCTATTTATTCCCATTTTCTTTGCATTTTTGTTAATCTTAGTCCAAGTGTAGATCAAATAAGAACTTCCTGTGTAATTCCATTCTTTTATCACTCTAATTTATCCCCATATTGCTTTTTAGCTCATCTTCCCTCAAGACCAGTTACATCAAGTTACTTCTACTTAGAAAATGTTACTGGCCTACTTCTCTGTATCATATAACAGCTTGTTCATCCGTTGACCTTTCAAATCCGTAGCACTGATTTTCTGTTTTAATTATATTGGTCTCATTAATCTCATCCTTTTTTTTTTAAATTTGTGTATTTACCAGGTTATTCTCCTTACCTGAATGCCTTCTCCTTTTCCCCATTCTGCCATTCTGAGACTACCTTGTGAAACTTCACCCACTTTAGCAACAGGTGTCATTCTGTGATGGCTTCTTGTCCTTTTCAAAGGGTACAAAACCGTGGCAAGAAATGGAAAAAGGAAAACACATCTGTGTATGGAGTATTGCCATGTGCCAGGCTTATTACCTCATTTGAATTTCTTAGCAGTCTTTTGAGATGGGTGGCCTTAATCATAACTCTGGGGCTCTAAGAAGAGAACTAACCTCTACAAGATCACATGGCTAGTGAGCAGTTATAGCCGGGATTTGAACTTTGGCATCTGTTTACTTCTCCCTGACAAAAAAAAAATGCCAAAGAACCATTAGTTGCCTTTTTTTACAGCCCCCCTGCAAACAAACACATAAACAGTACTAAAGGCACAAATTTAAGTGTTTAACATATAGTCTACTACCTAGCAGAAGTTCGCTAAAGATTTAGATGAAAATTCTTCTTAAATTTTGAGGGTATACATATTTTGTTAGTTCCTTTACCTAGTTTATCAAAGGAGCTTGAAGTAAGGGAAGGCTTTCATATGATAAGGACTGTTTCTTTTTGTTTTAGAAACCCCAGGGAGATCTTTTATGTAGTAGTATTGTGATTTGAACTCTTTCAAAGGGAAAATAGCAGGATATTTTCTTTTTTAAATGTTTATTTATTTAGGGAAAGACAGCATTTACCAGTGGGGAAGGGACAGAGAGAGAGAGAGAGAGAGAGAGAGAGAGAATGAGAGAGAATATCCCTTTGTGCTGTCAGCACAGAGCCTGACGCGGGACTCAATCTCAATTAACTGTGGGATCGTGACCTGAGCCAAAATCAAGAGTTGGACACTTAACTGATTGGGCCACCCAGAAGCCCCAAAACATTTTCTTTTTTGACATTAAAGGCTGAAAGATGGCCTTCATGTGTGCATTCAGCAGTTATTCTTTCATGACATTGACTAGATAACATCAGGGCTAAAGGTGAATGAACAAGTCAAGCAGTGTTAATTAATGAGGGCTTTTAATGTTTATTTTTCAGAGAAAGAGAGCATGCGTGCCTGAGGGTGGGAGGGGCAGAGAGAGAGGGAGACAGAGGATCCGAAGCATGCTCTGCGGTGTCAGTGCAGAGCCTGATATGGGGCTTGAACTCACAAACTGAGATCATGACCTGAACCGAAGTTGAATGGTCAACTGACTAAGCCACCCAGGCATCCCAATTAATGAGTTTTTAATGGAAGTCATACAAATTGTTGGTAGTCATTTATGCACTTGGATTCATCAGCAACTGTTAAAGTGAAAATGTGTTTTTTTGACAATAGTAGCTTAGATAATTTCATTCTAAGCCTTATGGTCACTTTGCATAGTGATCTCAACCCCATATTTGTGTCTTCATTAGGTTATTCTATGCATCTCACTCCCTGTGCCTGCCCTCTTGTAGCTCTCCCAAGCTTTAATCTTGTAGCTTTAACTCACTGCTAGATATTTCCACTGATGATCTGTCATTTCATACCTAGCATTTGTCATTTGATATTTTGTATAATTGTATGTTTGTGTTATTATATTCTCTTCCCCAGTGGAGAATAAAGTTTTAGTGTAAGGACCATGACAAAAAAATTCTTTGAGTCCTCGGTACTTATCAGAGTGCTATGGGTGCAGTAGGAGGCCAAATGTGTGTGATTGCAGTAATCTTCATGGCTAAACTAGCTTTTCCCTTTTGGTAACTTCAAAAGCCTAGTTATCATCCAGAGTTCATATATCATTGCAAAGGACAACAACAACCAAAAGGTGTTATTTTGTACCTTGTAAAAATGAAACCATTGTCTTTGAAAGCTACGTATTCCTTGTAGAAGAAATTATCTTTTTGATGAATGACTTAAACTTACTTATTTTCGAGAGAGAGAGCAAGAGAGAGAGAGCACATAAGTGTGAGCTTGGGAGAGGGGTAGAGGGAGAGAGAGAAAGAATTTTAAGCAGGCTCCATGCTCAGCATGGAGCCCAGTGTGGGGGCTCGATCCCACAATCCTGAGATCATGACCTGAGCCAAAATCAGAGTCAGATGCTCAACCGACTGAGCCACCCATACATCCCTTTATTTATTTATTTATTTTTAGAAGTTTATTTATTTAAGTAATCTTTACATGCAACATGGGGCTCAAACTCGTGACCCCAAGATCAAGAGTCACATGCTCCTCTGACTAAGCCAGCCAAGTGCCCCTAAACACATTTATTTAAAATTAAATCCATTTTGACTTTTGAAGGTGATAGATCTATTACCTTGATTGTGGTGATGGTTTCATGGGTATATACATATGTCCAAAGTCCTCAAATTGTCTATATTAGTTATGTACAGTTCTTTGTATCACTTATAATTCAATAAAGCTGGTAAAAAATTAAATCCATTCTAACTGGCTTTTAACAGGCAGTATAAAATTATAACACATAATTCTGGTGTTCATCTCACTTCAAACTAATTTTCTGTGTATTAGGCTTGCTTGCTTTTCTCCTTTGTCTACACATTGTCTCAACATTTTTTCTGATTTTTCTTTTATAATACTTCTGATCTTTAAAATGTTTTGTTACATATTAACAGCATATTTTAAATACTTTTAATTGCCTTGAGGTTATTAATACTGACTTGAGCACAAGGACCATGGCTTATCTGTCTTCATATTGGCAGTATGTCTAGCATAGTGTTGGGCAAAGAGCCAGGTAGTAGCAGATCACTCAAGTCTCCTGAGATGGAGACCAGTGTTACTTATTCATCATGCTGTGTGTGCCCTAGCCTACATTCACATTGTGAATTAAAAACCCTAATGATGATTGACTCTTAAATTAGCAGTTATTAACAAGTCTTGATTATGATTTTAAACTTTTGGAAAATATCTTTCATTGAATAAGTTACTATCTACAAAGAATATGTTGATGTTGCTGCTTTGTGTAATATTGGAGGGATCAGAAGTAATGTCTTCTCATTCTGTATTTGTCATTAAAAAATAATTTTTAATCAGTATGAAGTGCGTTGTAATATTTAAAATGTATTTTTGAAAAATTTTGCTTTTCCTACCCCCTTCTTATTTTTATAGTTACCGGGCAGTGACATTGCCAGTGGGAGTGATGTACTTTCTGATGTCATACCCAGTATTCCGAGTTCACCTTGCCTGCTTCCTAAAAAGAAAAACAAGCACCAGAATTTAGATGAACTTCCTTGGAGTGCAATGACAAATGATGAGCAGGTAGGGATCTTGACATTTCTTTATATAAAGTAGGCTTCACACCCAACACAGAGCCCAGTGTGGGGCTTGAACTCAACGACCCCAGGATCACGACCTGAGCTGAGATCAAGAGTCAGATGCTTAGCTGACTGCACCACCCAGGCATCCCAGGATCTTAACATTCTTAATTGAAAGCATATATGTAGAGAATATGTGAAATTCAGTGTATTGCCTATTTAAAGTTACTGGGTAAATGTGGATTGCTTAGTAAAATCTGAATTTGAGTTTTAACTGTTTTGCAGGGAACAAATAAAATATTTAAGTGCTTTTGATATTTGAAACACGTTATAAATGAAACACTAAAATATCAGGTTTTGACATTGATGTTTATTATAATTTTTTATCATATAGGTGGAATATATTGAGTATTTGAGTCGTAAAGTCAGTACGGAGATGGGTCTTCGGGAGCAACTTGATATTATTAAAATAATTGATCCTTCTGCTCAAATCTCCCCTACAGACAGTGAGTTTATTATTGAACTTAACTGTCTCACAGATGAAAAACTGAAGCAGGTATGTAAAGAAAATACAGATTATACAAGTATTAAGAAAACTGTTATTTTATAACATGTAGACTGGAATAATCATGTTAAAATACACAAATAATTAAGGTCCAGATCACTGCTGTGAAATGTAATATTAGAAAAAATGATGGCAGTATTTGAGAGCACATGGTTGTAAGGTTTTAGGTACATCTCACCTGGCAGTACCTTTCTGGGTTCATGTGGATCTAGAAACTGCTGTTTAGTTGTGTAGGCTTTGAAACTTGATTTCACCACTTAAGGGGTGGTTATGCTATTTGCTTCTTCTAATTCAACTTAAAAAAGAACGATTGACAGAATCAGAATACTGATTATTGAGGGCTGTCTATACTTCAGTGAACATCTGAGTTGAGGGATTTGAGTAGTCCTGTGAAGTAATTGATCCTGGCTAGGGTAAAACGTAAATTTCCTTCTGCTATTCTGAAATATGCATTTCTGGCATCTTCTAAATATAGCCTTTACTGCTCTATTTTTCTCTGGTACATAGCTGAATGAATACTTACGTTCTACTTTCATTTTTTAAAGAATTTTTTTTTGCATTTATCATTACTTACAAAAATTTTTTATTTCATTTCTCTCAACAGACATATTATTATTTTCTATATTCCAGCTCATTTTTCATTAGTGTTGAAATTGATGCCTTGCATTTGAAGACAGGTACCATGGGCCCCTAGCTAAGATTTAGGAAACACCCTAATCTTCAATATATTCAGCAACTTAAATCATATTAAGTGGAGATCTTTAAAACATGCCTAATCTGATCTATTTTATTGTTAATTTCTCTGAGTGTTATTTTCTTATAATCCTAAATTCTGGAGGCCAGTAGCCTTCCATTGACTGATTATATTATATGTTTTTAAAATATAGCTCAGTGATCAATATTCTACGATTTTGACATTGTCAATTTTTCTGGTACTTGTTTCTACATTGAGAAATTTCTTTTGTCCTTATATTCTACTTATGTACATCTGTAGCACTTTTTTATTTGATTTATTTATCTAACAATATTAAGTGTCTATCATGTATTAAGTTATAGGATAAAAAACACTTTAACAAATGATCGTTGTCTTTATAGAGCCTACAACTCAAGAAAGAGTCAAACAAATCAACCTGGATTACAATCCAAGTTCATAAATCATTATTCAATAAATGTTAATTTTATTTCTTCATAATTACTGTCTTTCACTTTCTATTTGTTAAGCATCTAGTTCCAAGGTTTTTTTTTCTGGTATACTCATCAAAAGCAAGAAATGAACATAGTTACAGTATTATTAAATAATCTACAGACTGTATTCAGGTTACACCAGTTTTTCTACTAATACCTTGTTTTATCCCAGGATCCAATCCAATCTTTTTTTATAAAGTTTTTATTTAAATTCTAGCTAACATACTAACTTCAGGTGAAATACTAATTTCAGGTGTACAATTTAGTAATTCAATACTTACATACAACACCCAGTGCTCATCATAACAAGTGCAATCCGTAATCCCCATCACCTGTTTAACCCATCCCCCCACCCCACTCCCCTCTGGTAGCCATCAGGTTGTTCTCTATGGTTTAGAGTCTATTTCTTGGTTTGCCTCTTTTTCCCTTAGCCTTTGTTTTTTAAGTTCCACATATGAGTAAAATCATATGGTATTTGTCTTTCTCTGACTGACTTGTTTTGCTTAGCATAATACTCTCTAGCTCCATCCATGTTGCACATAGCAAGATTTCATTCTTTTTTATGGCCCAGTAATATTCCTGTGTGTGTGTGTGTGTGTGTGTGTGTGTGTGTGTGTGTGTGTGTACACATACCATATCATATTTATCCATTCATCAGTCAGTGGACATTAGGGCTGTTTCCATAATTTGGCTGTTGTAGACAATGCTGCAGTAAACATTGGGGTGCATTGTATCCCTTTGAATTAGTAGTTTTGTATTCTTTGGGTAAGTACCTAGTACTGCAATTGCTGGATCATGGGACAGTTCTATTTTTAATTTTGGGGGGACCTTCCATACTGTTTTCCACAGTGGCTGCACCAGTTTGCAATCCCATAAAGAGTACAGGAGGGTTTACCTTTCTCCACATCCTCACCAACACTTGTTGTTTCTTATGTTGTTGATTTTAGCCGTTTTGACAGGGGTGAGGTGACATCTCCTTGTAGTTTTGACTTGCATTTCCTTGATGAGGAGTACATCTGTAGCACTTTGGATAATCTTTTACTTTATGTACAGTATTCTTCTTTTCTCCAGTATTTTGAGGGAGAATGTCAAGGAACACTAACCAGATTTTGTCTGTGTGTTCCAAGGTCAGAAACTATATCAAGGAGCATAGCCCTCGCCAACGGCCTGCAAGAGAGGCCTGGAAGAGAAGCAACTTTAGTTGTGCGAGCACCAGTGGAGTGAGCGGTGCCAGCGCCAGCGCCAGCAGCAGCAGTGCCAGCATGGTCAGTTCTGCAAGCAGCAGTGGGTCCAGTGTTGGAAACTCTGCTTCAAACTCCAGTGCCAACATGAGTCGAGCACACAGTGACAGCAACTTGTCTGCAAGTGCAGCAGAGCGGATTCGGGATTCAAAAGTAAAATGTCTAATCAATACAAAACTTTACCTTTCAATATTAATATTAGTACTCCTTCATATAAATTTCTTGAAGAGTTAAAATTATCTTGCTCTCTAGATGCCGGTGGATTTTGGCTTTAATTGAACAAGCAGGCTACTCTGCTGTTGAGTAAAGCCTTTTAGGCTGAGTACTTTGAAATACCGTTTTGACCCACAACCATATCACATTCAATTTTATCTGATTTTTGTGTCTGTTTTTAAGTAAGATAAATTGATGGAAATAGTGAGTGAGTCTCAAGATTGCAATATTGACTGCAAGTCACTACTGAGCAGATCTCACTATGTTGCTGATGTTGCTGTCTATTAGCTCCTAAGAATGTTCTGCATGTCTTGTGTGTGTGTGTGTGAAATGTTCTGTTAACTTTGAGTGTTTGTTCTTAGATCTTTTAAAAATGTAATAACACCTTCTCTAACTTCTGCCTATTCACAGTTGAGAAATTCTTGGTAATATTATTGGTCATGTAAAAAATAGGGAGGTATTAGTGCATATAGAATGGTTTTGTGATAGTGAGGGGAGTTCAGTTCCTTGCAGTGGGTACAGTTTGGAGCCAACTTAACAATGGTAAGAGTATCTCTGTAACTCTTTGGTAACCCAGTGGTGACTAGAAGATACACAGTGATTCCTTCCCTGGCTTTTACCAAAGTAGCAGAAACATAGCCAGCTTTGTTGGTTGCCAGGGGATTCTTCTGGATATGTGGTCATTCCTTTTTTGCATCACTTCACCAGTGACAAGGAATAGAGTACCCACTGGGTTTCTAATGGGTTTTTAAGATGGTATTTGCCTAATATGAAAAAGACATGATTCTTTCCCAGCTGTTGTAAAATTGCTAGTGCTTTCAGATGAAAGACACCTTAAAAGCATAAACATTAGAGATTTTCGCAGTGTTCTCTACATTTATATTTAGTATTGTTCACTGTGTATTCACTCCGCAGTGACACCAGTGTACCTTAATTTGGTAAAAAAAAAAAAAAAGGCTTTGAAATGATTGATTATCTGTAACTAGTCAAAATGATCAGATGTCCACCCTTCCTAAGATTCACTGGACAAATACCATAAAAATAGAATCTTGAAGAATCATTTTCAAGTCTAAGCCAGTGGCTCACTTACTGGAACCAGGATCATACTGCAGAGGAATTTGAACATCTCTAAGAATTCTGAAAATACAGAATTTGATCCATAAAATACTCTGGGGTGGATATGGCAAAACTGAACCTTACTGATTGAGAAATTTTTATTTTGGCAGAAGCGATCCAAGCAGCGGAAGTTACAGCAGAAGGCCTTACGCAAGAGGCAGCTGAAAGAGCAGAGGCAGGCTCGGAAGGAGAGGCTCAGTGGGCTCTTCCTCAATGAAGAAGTGCTGTCCTTGAAAGTGACTGAGGAAGACCATGAAGCAGATGTAGATGTTTTGATGTAATAAGGGTGAATTTTTCAGCATTCTTTCTAAGCATTAAAGTATTCTCCTTTTATTTGTTTACATGCATCTTGACCAAACTTTTGGTTAGGGCTGTGCTGATATACCATTGATAATTTAGGCCAGTGGTTCTCAGCAGGTGGTCCCTAGACCAGCAGCCTCAGCATCACCTGAGAAGTTGTTAGAAAGGCATACTACCAGGCTCCATCCCAGATGCAGTGAATCATAAACTCTGGGTGAGGGGCCCAGCATTGTGTTTAACAAGCACCAGGTTCTTCTGCTGCACGCTCTACTTTTAAGAATCACTAATTTAGTAAATGTTTTCACTATTTAGACTTTAGGGTGGCTAAGTAGGCTTTTTCAAGAACTAGTACTTTTACAGTTTAGAAGATTTCAAGGTACTGCTGACAAGTAGCTTATTATGTCAGTATAGGTACATATGTCCGGATCATAATTCAGTTTTCCTTCTTAATGTTACAATTTTTTAGTTTGCTTTTTATAAGGGCCATAGCATAAGTCTCAATTCCTAGTGGAAATCTTGTTTTGAGGTTGTGGGTGTGGGGTGTAGATTGCTGTTTATAATAGTGCCTTCATTAGGTTTAGTTTTGTTTTCATTTATTATTAACTCAAAGGTGTAAAAATAGGCCCTAATGTCTTTCCTGTTAGGTTTGTTTCTGTTTTTCACTTTGTGTAAATTCAGAATCCTTTCTGTAAGTGATGACTACTGAGGAAATAATGTTAGTAGTAGTTGAACTTCAGACTTGATGCTATATAGATTAATATTCAAATAGAGAAGGCAATTAAGCAAAACAGCCAATTCTGCTTTTCCATGGCTTTCTGAAATTTTAGTCTGTGAAACTGTCTCAAGTTCTTTTTGAAAGTCACTTTTTTTTTCCAGCACTACTCTAATTTTTAAATATTTGGTATAACAGCTTCTGGCATGTGAACAGGCTAATGTTCAAAGTTAACTAAAGAAAACCCTTACAGTTCTAAACTTCTCTATAAATCGCTAGAAATACACGGAGCAGTGTGATATAGAAAAAAAAACCTTCGTTTGTTGGCTACTGATAGAAGTCTAATTTTAGATGTGAAATCATGGGTTTTCTATAAATGTTTTCATGGAGAGTTTGTTATCATGAACATTAGAAGTAGTATTATTTCTTTTCTTCTACCACATGTCTTTAAACATTCACATGGGTTAAAGAAGATGGAAACTGATACTACTGACAATCAAGCTGCTTTCTGACTTTCATAATTTTTATTGTGGATAACTTTTGGGAGGTAATCATGATTCTGTAGGAGGAACTGTAATCAATATTTTTTTAAACTCTAGAGTCAGAGGTTATGTGATAGGATCTTTACTTTTTTAAACTATCATATCAAGTGGCTCATTAAGAAAACGATTAATGACTTAAATTTTTAATTCTCAGTTGATATAAAGGCTTTTAACCTTTGCTTACAATCATGTGTTTTGAAATTTTGATTTTACTCTAGTTCCTTGAAGGTTAAAGAATTGAAACTGAGGATAAAAATTGATGTATTGCAGCTTTGCTGAGGTCTGTGGTATGGTTTTAAGATTTTGAAGACTACTAAGTTCATACTTTAAATTTTGCTAAAATATAAAAGTATATGTATATGGTTTTCAGTTGGAGTACTCCTTTGACTTTCCTCTTACCCTTTCTTTGATGCTCCTAACTTGTTTAGAGGGCCCAAAAAGAGCTTAGGGATAGACCTCAGAATACTTTGAGGAAGGTGGAAAGGGTCAACCTCATTGTGTCTTCCTTCCAAGTCTAGGAAGAGTAAATGGAGAGAAGAGCAAATGCAGCTGAATTCTCTGCCTGCTCTTAGCAAAAGCAAAATTCCAGAGAATGACTTGTCTGTTCTCTCCCTATTCTTCCCAGGAAAGTAGGCCACTTCTGGAGACCATAGAGCAACATTTATCTGTTTGGAAACAATTGACAATGACCAGTAAAAGAAAATCCTAACAGGGTCATGATATAATACGACCATTTTTTTCACTCTCCCAACAATTACATAGTCTTATTACCTTAGATTTAACTTAAGTCACTATTAAACAAGTTTACCAAAGCACCACAAAGCCAGTTTTAAAAGTTTATAAAGATTTGAATGTTTATAGTAAAGTATGCCATGAGATTTTGCGTAAATTTGGATGTCATGTCTTTACAGTACTATAAACTAGAGATTGCCTATAAAGTTGGTTTGAAGGAGACTGAAAATAATTCTTCTGATTGAAGGGAAAAAAAATAAAACAAGTTGGCTTGCTTGTGATGTGGAAGAGGGAGATTACAAAATCTCTCTCCATCTTCTCCCCCCCCCAAAAAAAACAGCATAAAAAGATAAAAAAGTTCTTGTTTTTGTTAACATGCTGTACTGTATTTTTTTTCTGTTTTAATGTCTCATGTAGATAATTCAAGTTTGAATTATTTCTTCCCTGGAATAAGTCATAATTTATTCAGTCTGACATATCTCTGAGTTTAAGACAAATCCAACTGAGCATTTTTCCTGTTTATAAATCCAAACTAACAAATTAATAAAAATGTGAGACTTATTTGCTCTAGTGTCAGTGTCATCTGTAGAGAATTGACACTGGAGTAAATAAGTGTCTCCCCTTTAAACATAACCTTTGTTAACTTAGGGCATGATAAAGTCCCCTCAACTTTTTCAAAAACATTTTATTAGAGACCTTGTATGTATGTTAATTGTACCTCAATAAAACTGGAAGAAAAAAAAGAGTTTTTGTACAAGTCTATGAGACCCCAGCACAGCTTTTCAAAGTATGGACCTTGAATTAAACAAAATGGCATATCTTTTTCTATAGTTTTGCAACTGAATCAAAGTAAGGCAATGTAGTATAATGTTTAGTGGAATTTAAAGGGCTAATTCATTCTGCCCTAACAACTTACAATAAAATAGCACTTTTTTTCATGAGACTTGTCTCACTTTTTTGTTAGGCTGTGGCAGTTTTGTCCATTTCCTCAGCCCTTTGGGTTGACCAGATATTGCTGAATTAATCCCAGAAACTGACTTGTAATTTAATGACTCTACAGATTGAACAGACATCTCATTTATTTAGCTCCTTAAAAGTGCTAATTGCCACTTAAAGGAGAAATTCCAAGAAACTTCTGTATAAAGGTATCCAGATTCTGGTGAGCTTTAAAAATTGTGAAATTAATGAAATGTCTTCATATTTAAGCCAAAAATGTTAGTATATGACAAATATAGAAGTCTTGTTTCCAGATTCCTTAGCAGAGATTTTTGTTCATGGCTTAATTTATAACCTCATGTGCCTTAAAGGTTAACTCTGTACTTTTTCTCAATATCAAGCTTTTTCAATCTCAAAAGTAATCTAAAAATATAATTTGTTTTATAAAATGTCCATACTATTGGATATCAGTAAGCAAAAACATTAAATTAAATCTGATTAATCAATGGTGATAGAGTGTGTAATAAAACAAGAACCTTTCAGGTCTTAAATTTCATTTCTATAACATTATTTTTGGCCCAGCTAGGTCATTGAAGGACACTGAAAGTTATCTGAAGTATAGCTTAATGTATTCTCTCATTTTTTCCCATGAAAAAGGTCATAAGCCAGAATGCTTTTTTAAAACCAGATAATTCTTAGTATCTGGGAAGATCATTTTAAAGGCAAAAGTAGTTCAAGAACATAGATTATAGAACAACTTGACTCTCTCATTACTTTAGGCATTCTTTGCATTCATTTCTGTAATAGCTGGAACACTCCCCTCCCCTTTAACAAATTACTTTTTAGCTCAAGAAAATGTTTGCTTAGAATGGGAGAAGTTAGTTAAAGTCAGTATATAATTTGAGACAGTTGATGGGAAAATTCCCAGTTGCATTCAAATATAGTATTGATATTGAGCACACTGACATTGAACATGTCTGAACTTAGAGATAAATCTAATCCTTAAAAGGACTATTAGTTAGAAAATAAGTATCTGTATACACATGTACTGTGGTAACTTTGGATTCGTTTTAAGTCTGACAAAGTAAGATAAATTCTATCTTTACAATGAAATTATGCTGAGTGGGTGAGAGAGAAATATTTAGACCTAGACATTTCTGTCAGCATAGTATCTAGAACATAGCTCCTTAGAATTTTAGCTTAATTCTCATTTCTTTGGAAAATAATTTACTTTTTCCAAAGGCTTAGAAGGAACTCTAAAAATTTCTCTAATTAACTGGCAATTAATAGGGTACAGAAGTTGCATGCTATAGCTTCAGATCTCAGTTGACTCACTAAAATTTTATTTTCACATTTTCTCTAATATTAAAATTATTTTGAGCCCCTCTCACAGTTTATATTTTCAATTCAGGTTATTAATATTTTAACCTAGATCACATGATGCTAAGTTAATTTTTAATTTGACATTCATACTGAACTCTGAAAAATGGGTTTGTTCTTGTCTTATTTCAGAATACAGTATTTTTCCTTTATTGTCAAGTTTGTTACATCTTTGTGGTCAATGGAACCTGTGGAAATCTGTGTTCTTTTTTTTTTGTGGTGAGGGATATGGGTAGAAAAGAGAATTGCTCTAATCATACATACGCATTTTAAAGGTAGTTGTAGAATTAATATGTATAAATGACATGTTAACACTTACCTACTCTGGATTGTTCTAATGAACAGTGGCCTGAAGCCATGGCTTGTTTTCTGGAGCTGCTTGCTCTTCAATAGTAGCTGACCAATTGGATTTAAGTTTAGACTTTGGAGTTAGGTTATCTAGCTGAGGCTTTTAGGAATGAAGCAGACTATGTCTGTTCCTGTAGTGAATCAATTTAATTTCCTCTTTGACTACTCTAATTTGGGTATAAGTATTATCCATTCTAAATCTTTGTGTTGGGAGTTTAATTGGACTGTTGTCAAAAGCTATTAAAAAAGCTAAACACAAATATATGTAAAACACTTCACAAATGTTTAAAATTTTCACTTTTTTTTTTTAGTTTCAAAGGTTAGTTATGTAGCATCAATATCATAACCAAAGCAAGTAGGAAGTTGACTGGTTTGGAGATTCTTCAAGTAGTCTTCAATACTGTAACACTTCAGATTGTTAACCAGGATTTTTGTCCTGTATTTCTGCTAAATGTATTACTATATTAATGCACTTTTGTATATATAACTGTCTCTGTACATTCTGTACTTACTGCAGTGTATATAAAAGCTGTTTTTCCTGAAGCTGTAGGGGAAAAGCAATAGCTGTAACACAAGTTGTTTCTATTTTGAGTTCCTTCTTGTACTTGAAAGTAGTGGTTCTGTAGTTAATTCTAAATGTGTATGTATGGTTGTAATTAAAACTGGCAATGTGGCAGACCTGTCTTTTGAAGCTGAATATCAGACTGAACAGTGTTGTTTTGGCTATTGAAAACTCTTGTAGCATTTTAATTGTTTCTTTTGATGTACCATGGGTTTCTACAAAACCCACTCCTTCTTACTTACTACTTTATACTTCTGAATCTACTCCTTTACATATTACATCCCAGAACATTTATCAACAGAGAAAATTAGGTCTCCTCTCTTTTGCTCACAGTTTGGTTAAACTTGTTTTGTTAAAGCCCCAATTTCCCAAATGTCATTGACAAATCATTTTTTTTTTTCTGGGGAGATAAGATTTCTAGGGAGATTAGTAATCATAGTAAGTTGAAAATTAGGTCTAAATTTTGTTTATAGAAAATCAGATTTATTTTCCTTATATATTAATCTAGAAACTTTTTATGTTATAATTATATGAAAGAAATGTCTGAGCAGTTTTACATAGTTTCAGAAGCAATTCAACTTTCAGCAGCAACTTTATCTCTTGCCACTAGAGGGAGGTCTGTGTTTGCTCTCCTTTGGAAAATCTCTTAGCTGCTTTTCTTTCGTTTTTAATTTCAGAGGTTGGAATCCACCTCATTTTCAAAATCCCTTTTGTGATATTACTTTCATTTGTTAGTGAAAGGTAAGTTAATTGAGCTTGTTTAATAAAGCAAATCTAACGCTTTTATGTAATCTTCAATTTTTAATAAATGTGAGTTAGATATTAAGTGAAACGTGTGTGTGTGTGTGTGTGTGTTTTTCTTAGATACTTTAGAACTGTACTGTCCATTATAACCACTATCCATATGTGGCTATTTAAATAAATTAAATAAAATTTAGTTCCTTGGTCCCATTAGCAACACTTCAAGTGTCCACTAACCACGTATGGCAAAAGACTACTGTGTTGGTAACTCCAGTGTACAGAACATCTTTACTATCATGGGAAGTTATACTGGACAGTACAGTCTAGAGATTTGATGGTTTATGTAGTGACCACTGTCATCATTTTACCACTGAACCATACTCAGTGATTCAAAACTGCTTCACACAGTTAACTGTTGTAGGTGATTGGTGTGGGAGGGAGAGCAAGCTGTGTTTCACTTTTTTACTTCATTAAATCTACCAAAGTTGAGACTTCGGTGATTTAGTGGAGAAATATCTCAAATATCGAGCATTTCACTTGAGCTCTGAATAAGATTTCTTAAAGACTCCATTTTAAAAAATTGCTTAGAGGGTTTCTTTATTCTTGTGATGTAAGAGTCTTAATAGAGTAATGGAGCCACTGTTACTTGGGACTGACAATCCTCTCCCCTCTCCCCATCAGTCTGAATCTTATGGTTAAGTGGTATTTTTATATTACATTATCTGTGTTTCTTAGTAATAGATTGATGGGTATTAGATTTAGGTACAATGTTATTTCCCTTCATAATGGGTAAGTAACATTTTTAACATTCCAGTTTATGCATTTGGTCACCAGGATCCCATTATATTCTTTTTTTTCAGATTTGTCTTATAAAAATTGTCAAGTAAGACAGCAAAATGAATCCCCACATACCCATATTTACTTCCACTCTTGCCTTATGCCAATCTTGTTTCTTTTGACCTCCACCCCCAGAAACTCCCCTTACCTCAACTCCCAACGATACTAAAGTTAACCCCAGGTGATAATTTCATTTTTAAATGTTTAAGTATCAGATGTTTAAAAGATAAGGACACTCCTACTTTATACATAAATATGACCATATACCTTCATAAATAAAAATTCCTTGATATCAAATGTGTAGTTTACTTGCTTGAAATCAAAACCATAACCATTAGTCTTTTTCATTTAAAAATCATTCTACATTTTGTTAGCACTAAGGAAGAATTACTTTTATTATGGCTTGAGTCAGTGTTGATAGTATGTCTTGAGCGCATTTTAAGATGAGATATCTGTTGCTTTTAGATAAAAACAAAATCCAGCTGTTTTTCTTACTACTTTGTTAATGAAGGTATGAAATAATTTGGGTAGCAGGAAAGAAGGAGGGAATTAATTGTTCAAGATGAGTTGAACAGATATTTTCTGTCTCACCTAACTTTGAGTTCAAGAATGATCTTTTTTAGCCCAAATTGGCACACATGGTAAAGATCTGAATACCTATTATTTATTTATAAAGAGTTTTGCAAGGGTACTCAAGGAGACATAAGAAAAAATAGAGATTGTTTGACCCCCTCAAAATTCATTTCAGGAAACCTTTTTAATAGCTGTGACTGAGGCTATTGGTTTTGGTTTTGCGTTTTAACTTACTGAAGTTTAGACTTCCCAAATTGTAGAATTTCAGAGCTTGAAGGGACTTTGGAGATCATTTATTTAGCTTGGTGGTTCTTAAACTTGATTGGGCATCAGAATCCCCTGCAGGACTTGTTTTAAACACAGGTGGCCAGCCCCCACTCCTCAGTTTCTGATTCTGTAGGTACGAGGTGGGGCCTGAGGATTTGCATTTTTAATGAGTCCCTAAGTGATGCTGATGCTGCTGGTTTTATGAACCCATGGAGAACCATTGCGATGCAGCTCAATCCCTTTTTCTCTTGCCTGTATTTTTGCAAATAAAATTTACACTAAATGGAACGTGACTTCTTTGCCCAAACTGGTTAGTGACATGGCCAAATCAGAATCCATACCTTGAGGTGCCTTATTCACACTGGAAAAGTGGAGTGCTTTTCCTATTGTGCATTTGTTTTCTTTATAGTAGTTGCCTCCAAATGATTCCTTCCAAGTTTTTTCTTAACATTTGGATTTTCTTGATACTGGTCAATCTTTATCTCCCTAGATTGGGAGTTCCTAAATTGGAGTCGGGATTAAAATTGCTGGCAATTCTGGGGCGCCTGGGTGGCTCAGTCGGTTAAGCATCCAACTTCAGCTCAGGTCATGATCTCCCAGTTTGTGAGTTTGAGCCCCACGTCGAGCTCTTTGCTGACAGCCAATGTATTTTTCTGAGGAGGGCTCCATATCTTTTATTAAGTTCTCAGATGACTTTTCTTCCCTTTAATGGCTAAGATTCTGTCCTTTTAGGGCAATTTTGGTTTTTGGCAATAACCAAGGGTCATTTGGGAAGCTGTCTGGTGGTTAATGTGCATGAGAAACCTGGAAATTGCTACATTTGGTCAATGAAGTATGATTTTAAAAGTAATAAGACTGGTTTTCTCATGTGGTAAAAACTGGCTTTAATGTATATTAAAGAAAAGAGTTCTAGAAATATTTTGGGCAGTGACAGCATTATTGGATTAGGTGTATGGTGATGACTTGGAATGGGGATGTTACTAATTTGGATGTAAAATAGTCATTTCTTTATAATCATAACTTTTATTCTAGAGCAAAATTCTCCAGTAATGTTTTAGAAATGTTGGGTTAGACTTCATAGATTTGTTCATCAGATCTGAGATAACAGAACTAGATGGTAATCTGAAAACTTGAAACAGATACAGACTTTCTGATATAATGGTCATTAAAACAGTCTATTTTTCAAGTGAGAGAAATGAAGTGATTCATTCAGGTCCTATATGATGACATATTAAGGACTAGAATCCAAGGCTCTTGAGTGCTTTTCCCACTTTATCACACTGCTTTATATCATGCTACTACTTTTCACAGTGTTTTGGGGAAAACACCTTAGGATTTTGGTATAGAGCAGTGGTTAAAGTGTGGACCCCACTTTGCTGGACACCAGCAAAATAAGTATCACCTGAGAACTTGTAAGAGGTGCAAATCTTTAGGCCCTACCCCAGAACTAGGGAATCAGAAACTGGGGGGAGGGAGGGTAAAGCCCAGTAATCTGTGTTTTAGCAAGCCTCCCAGAGGATTCTGATGCACACTCAAATTTGAGAACCACTAGTATAGAGTAATGATTCTCTACTCTGGCCAAACATCACAATTATCTGTGGGAAACTTAAAAAACACCATACCACCTTCCCTACTCACCCAGACAAATCAATCTCAGAGGTGACACCTGGGCATCTATTGTTTTGTAATAAACATTATATTTTGGAATAATTTTATGTTTATAGAAAAATTGTGAAGACAGTATAGAGAGTTCTTGTGTACCTGTTGCTCAATCCTCTAGTGTTAAAATTAGTTTTAAAAACTAAGAAATTAACATTGGCACATTACTGTTAACTACAGGTTTATTCAGATTTCCTTATTTATTCTTAATTCAGATTTCACTAATTTTACCATTAATGTTCTTTTTCTATTCCAAAATCCAATCCAGGATTCCTCATTGTGTTTAATCATCATGTGTCCTTAGCCTCCTCTGGTTTGTGACAATTTCTCAGTCTCTCCTTGTTTTTCATGATCTTGACAAATATAAGGAGAATTGGTCCTTTATTTTGTGGAATGTCATCCTCAATTTGGGCTTGCCCAATGTTTTTCTCACAGTTAGACTGGGGTTTGGGGATGACTCACAATCAACATGACTCAACCCTAGTTACATTAACTTTGATCACCTGGCTAGTGTTCACCAGGCTCTTCACTGCAAAGCTACTATTTTTCCCTTTCAATACTCTGTTTTTTGGGAGTAAGTCATGCAGTCCAGCTCACACTCAAGGAGGAGAGAGA
Organism: Panthera pardus; assembly: GCF_024362965.1. Classification (NCBI taxonomy): domain Eukaryota; kingdom Metazoa; phylum Chordata; class Mammalia; order Carnivora; family Felidae; genus Panthera; species Panthera pardus. The sequence continues at coordinate 43,292,491 of NW_026526843.1, read as the reverse complement.
AAATAGGCTCTGCCTCCTGGAGAGAGAAGGATCTATACATATGTTTTGGGGATTTCTCTTTGGGAGATTTGCCTCTTCTCTGTATTTATCTACTTGATCACTGATATCAGTATGGATTCATGGATATTTATTTTATACGCTGGCCTATAACCTAATAGTAAGTTATTTTATAGCTCAAAAATTTCCAGATTTGGACATTGGGAACTCTTAAAGGTTGCTTCTAGTGCCCCTTCAACCTACCCATATCCTTTTGTACTTTGAGTGCTTTATTTTCTGGCACTACACAATGCTTTAGCCCTAGAATCAGCATTTAATCAAGGAACTAGACACCTTTTTTTCCTTCAAATTTTAATTTAAATTACAGTGTAATTTTTGGAAGTGTTTTGGACACTTCTTTTTTAAAAGCTTCTCAGGTGTGGGGCACCTGGGTGGCTCATTCGGTTGAACATCCAACTTTGGCTCAGGTCATAATCTCATGGTCATAAGTTCAAGCCCAGCTTTCTGGCTGACTGGGATCCTCTGCCCCCACCCTCTCTTTGCCCCTCCCCCACTCACGCTCTCTCTCAAAAATAAACGTTTTAAAAACTCTTCAGGTGATTCTAGTGCAAAATAAGTGTGGGAACCACTGATATTGAGGGTGAACCACATTCTTCTGTAAATCTAATGCTATGATCAGTACAGATCCTATCTTCCATCCTCATAAAGCATAGTCATCTTTGATTCATTCCTCCTCCTTTTCTTTTCATGTTCACTGTTCACTAAAGCTGTTTTCTCCTCAGCAACCAGAACAGCACTATTTAAACTTTATATAAGATCTTGTTAAAATGCAGATTCTTGGGGGCGCTTGGGTAGTTCAGTCGGTTAAGCATCCGACTTTGGCTCAGGTCATGCTCTCATGGTTCAGGAGTTCGAGCCCTGTTTCAGGCTCTGAGAGCCTGGAGCCTACTTCAGATTCTGTATCTCCATCTCTCTCTGCCCCTCCCCCACGTGTGCTCTGTCTCTCTGTCTCTCTCAAAAATAAATAAACATTAAAAACAATTTTTAATGCAGATTCTGATTCAACTGGTCTGGGGTAGAGGCTCGAATTTTTGTATTTCTAGTAGGTATCTAGGTGATATAAATCCTTCTCATCCATGAACTACATTTTGAGTAGTGAATGTCAGAACAAAATCCAGATAACTTAGAACATTTCGAGAGCCTCCATGGTTTGCCTGACCCCAGTGTGCTTTTCAGCTTGATCTTCCGTGCATTTTTACACTCAAACCAACCAGTCTACTCAGTATTTGTAGTATTCACCTTCTGACATGGCCCCAAAGATTGTGGCGATTCATTTCTTTGTTTAATTCCTTTTCCTTGGGTGTAGGCTGGGCCTAGTGACTTAGTTCTGATAGCATACAGCAAAACTGATGGGATGTCACTTCTGTGCTTAGGTTACAAAAGATTGTGACTTCTGTCTCACTTGTACTCTTGTTGGTTGCTTACTCTGGTGAAGCAAGCTGCCAGGCTGTGACATGCTTTGTGAAGAGGCCCACATGGCAAGGAACAGAGGGACTGAGTCCTTAGTATGTAACAGCCCATGAGGAACTGAATTCTGCCAGCAATTGTGAGTTAGTTGGGAAGTGTATCTTTTCCAGTGGAGCCTTGAGATGACTGCAACCTTGTGACAGACCCAAGGCTGAGCTTAAGTATCCATCTAAGTCATGTCCAGGTTCCTGCCCACAGAAACTGTGAAATAATAGACGTGTTGTTTTAAGCTGATAATTTTTGGGATAATTTGTTGAGCAGCAATAGATAACTAATACATTATGTATATAATATGGAATGAAATGACTTCCTGTTGCACCCTTCTTGTCCTCAGATGCTCCTGCCTCCATTTATTCAGCAATATTTGCCGGATGCTATTATATGCTAGGCACTGTGTTAAGCACTAGGGGATAAGTGGTAAATAAGCAGACACAGTGTCTGCCCTTACATTGCTTGTATTCTTTTGTATTGATTTTTGGAGTCTCACAAAAGAGGAAACCAAGATACATTTTGTTAAAGCAACGCTATTTTTTTTTTTTTTTTATTTTTTATTTTTGGGACAGAGAGAGACAGAGCATGAACGGGGGAGGGGCAGAGAGAGAGGGAGACACAGAATCGGAAACAGGCTCCAGGCTCCGAGCCATCAGCCCAGAGCCTGACGCGGGGCTCGAACTCACGGACCGCAAGATCGTGACCTGGCTGAAGTCGGACGCTTAACCGACTGCGCCACCCAGGCGCCCCAGCAACGCTATTTTTAATGCCATGAAAGTAGGAAGGAAATAACCTAAAGGAGCTTCATGAAAAACTTTCTTACAGTGTCATTTTTGTCATTTTGCTATAGAACAGTTAATACTTCATTATGGAATAGTATGGGCTGCATTTAGGCGAAGTCCTGGTTCTAGTGCATTTTAAGTCAACCCTAATTCCTCCCAAGTTGGGTGTATTACTTTTTCTAAGCATCATTAAATATTTATTGTACCCTTATTTTGCTTGTATGCTATTCTGCCTTACAATTAGGTTTATTTGTTTTCTCTACTAGTCCTCATTTTCATTTGTACAACTCCATGGTTGTTTGCACATGTGCAAAGAGCTTTGTTAATTTAATATTAATAATAGCTTTGTTAACCTGAGATTAATGGAGCTTTCAATTCAAACAGTTATTTTAAAATTCCAAGCGCCATTTTTCTTCATTTTCTTCTTTTTAAAAAAATGTTTATTTTCGAGAGAGACAGAGAACAAATGGGGCAGGGGCAGAGAGAGAGGGAGACACAGAATCCAAAGCAGGCTCCAGGCTCTGAGCTGTCAGCACAGAGCCTGACGTAGGGCTCGAACTCACAAGCTGTGAGATCATGACCTGAGCCAAAGTTGGATTGCTTAACCAACTGAGCCACCCAGGCGCCTCTCTTTTTCTCCTGTTTTAAGAGAGTATTTATTGAAAGCACAAATATATCATCACTTGTAGCAAAAGAGTTTGACACCTAATTTTTCCCAAATTTTTGAAAGAAATATGTTTTTCAGTTAAAAATTTCAAATTCCCCTTCTATCCTTCCCCATATTAATGCATATATTTGTTTAAAAATTTGATGTTATACTTTTAGAATTATCTACCAGTTTTATCTGATATCTGATCTTTTGTTTAAATTTTGTTGGCTTTTTCCAAAAGCAAAACATATCGGTAAATCTAAAATATTAACAATATAAGATTAGACTGATATAGTCTACTTTGGGGTTAAAAATAGCAAAAACTCAAATAGATTAAAAATAGCATATATGCAATGGTGGGTGAGACAGTGGAAGAGCCAGAACTCTGTAAAACTGTTTGGTAGTATCTAATACAGCTGAAGGTATACATTCCTTAAACCTCAGCAATTTCATTCTCAGATATGTATTCTATGGAAGATGTATATTTGCCAAAAGATGTACTGGAATATTTACAGCAACACTATAATATCCCCAAACTGGAAACTACCCAAATGACCAATAGGTGAGTGCATAAATAAAATGAGGTATATTCACGCAATGAAATACTATGCAATCTTAATCATGAATATGGTTGAATATTGGATGAATATGGATGAATCTCACAAACATAATGCTAAGCAAAATAAACCAAATACAAAGGAATATGTATTTTAAAAAATACAGGGGAAACTAATCTATGTTACTAGGATTAGGATAGTCTGGGGTGCCTGTAATGACTAGAAAGGTATTTGAGGGGGCCATCTGAGGCACTGGTAATATTCTATTTCTTGACATGGCTAGTGGTTGGTTAAATAATGTGTTCAGTTTATAGAAATTCAGTGAGCTGTTCACTAATGTGCAATGTTTTAGGTATGTTAAATTTCAACAAAATGCTTTAAAATTAGCACTTAAGCCATCAGGAGATGAATGGAGTCAAAATATTCTAAGAAAGCTTTATAGAATATAAATTTGAACTTCAAGGATAAATCCTAAAAACATAGAGGCTGTAACTTACAAGTCTGTAAAGGGAGAAATGGTGTAAGAACAAAGAATCTTTCATTCAAAACAAGGCAAGGAGAAAGAAACAGGACAATTGGAAAGCACAGAATGGCTGAAAGAAATCTAAATATATTTTTAAAAATTAAAACAAATGCAAAACAACTACGGTTAAAAGATGAACAAATGTATGACTAGGTGTTTTGGGTTTTTTTTTTTTTTGAGTCAAATGCCCTGTACCAAAAACACCTCTATGACATGAAGACCCAACACTAACCAAAAGAAAGATGGCATAGATGTATTAATATTAAACAAAATATAATGGAGGGCAAATGTCATTATTACAAATAAAGAATGTTGTCACTATGTAAATGATACAAGTTTCAAGCTACCAGAAGAATAATACAATTCTAAACTTGAATATGTCTAACATAGCTTCAAAGTGTATAAGGCAGCGGCGCCTGGGTGGCTCAGTTGGTTAAGCATCCAACTTCAGCTCACATCATTTTCTCACGGCTCGTGAGTTCCAGCCCCATGTTGGGCTCTGTGCTGACAGCTCAAGCCCGAGGCCTGCTTCAGATTCTGTGTGTGTCTCTCTGCCCCTCCCCTGCTCACACTCTGTATCTCTCTCTCAAAAATAGACATTAAAAAAATTACAAAACAAAGATAATGAAAATTCTATGTATTGAAACTATGGCATGCAGCTAAATATTGCTCATTGGAAATTTATATCTTTACAAGCTTATATTAAAAAGGAAGAGGGGCAAAGATGGTGGCGCAGGAGAAAACTGGGCTCACCTTGTCCTGCTGATTGCTTAGATTCCACCCACATCAGCCTAAATAACCCAGAAAACTGCCAGAAGACTGGCAGAATGGACTCTGGAGCCAAACAGACAAAAGGCCCACGGAAGAGGGTAGGAATGGTGGGGAGGTGGTGTGAGCTACAAGGACTGGCGGACTGGTGGGAGGGAGCCAGGGTGGTGGATGGGCAGCCCGCCAGGCAAGGCAGAGCCCCCGAAGTCTGGCTTGAAAAAGCTGGACTGTGAAAGTTCTGACAGCCAGTGGGCCTTAACATCTGGAATGTTAAAAGTCAACAGCTTTGCTCTTGGAGAACGGGGAGGGCCAGAAGATGCTGGGAGGGAGAGTTGTTGAGTCCAGGAATGACAGAGCTCGGTGGGGGAAACAAAGGCGCAGGCAAGTGCCATTTCCCTCTCCCATCCCCCAGCTGAAATTCCAAAGGGAACCAGTTCCCCTCACCAAACTTGCTTGCACTGTGGAAATGCCCAATGCTGTGTTTCTGTGGATCCATCCCTCCAAGGGGCCTGCCTCCCTCCTGGTGCTGCAGGGCCCCTCCCACAGGGGACCACCCACTGCAAAGCCAGCTGAGCCTGCCCCTCCCACCCCTGTGCACCTTGTGGATCCACCCCAGCTAATATGCCAGATCCCGTCAAAGCAGCACCACAAGCCTGGCAGTGTGCAAGTAGCCCAGACAGGGACCACAAAAGTTGGCAGGCCAGAAAAGAATGGCAGGAAATCTTCAATGTGATGAACAGAAAAAATATGCAGCTGAGAAACCTTTATCCAGCAAGTCTGTCATTCAGAATAGAAGGGGAGATAAAGGTTTTCCCAAACAAAAACTAGAGGAATTCATCACCACTAAACCAGCCCTACAAGAGATCCTAAGGGGGATTCTGTGAGTGAAATTTTGCAAGGACCACAAGTACCAGAGACATCACTACAAGCATGAAACCTACAGACATCACAATGACTCTAAACCCATATCTTTCCATAATAACACTGAATGTAAATGGACTAAATGCTCCAACCAAAAAACATAAGGTATCAGAATGGATAAAAAAACAAGACCCATCTATTTGCTGTCTACAAAAGACTCATCTTAGACCTGAGAACACCTTCAGATTGAAAGTGAGGGGATGGAGAACTATCTATCATGCTACTGGAAGTCGCAAGAAAGCTGGAGTAGCCATACTTATATCAGACAAACTAGACTTTACCTTATTGATAAGAATTTGGTAACTGCAGGGGACTTTAATACCCTACTTACAGTGATGAATAGATCATCTAGACACAGTATCAATAAAGAAACAGGGGCCCTGAATGATACATTGGATCAGATATATTTAGAACTCTGCATCCAAGTGACAACATATACGTTCTTCTCAAGTGCACACGGAACATTCTCCAAGATAGATCACATACTGGGTCACCAAACAACCCTTCATAAGTATAAAAGAATTTAGTTCATGCCATGCACACTTTCAGGCCACAATGCTATGAAACTTTAAATCAACCACAGGAAAAAGTCTAGAAAACCTCCAAAAGCATGGAGGTTAAAGAACACCCAACTAAAGAATGAATGGGTCAACCAGGCAATTAGACAAGAAATTAAGAAATATATGGAAACAAGTGAAAATGAAAATGCCAGAATCCAAATGCTTTGGAATGCAGCAAAGGCAGTCTTGAGAGGAAAATGCATTGTGATCCAGGCCTATCTCAAGAAACAAGAAAAATCCCAAATACAAAATCTAACAGCACACGTAAAGGGAATAGAAACAGAACAGCAAAGACACCCCAAACCCAGAAGAATAAGATAAATAATAAAGATCAGAGCAGAAATAAACAATATAGAATCTAAAAAAACTGTAGAGCAGATCAATGAAACCAAGAGTTGGTTTTTTGAAAAAAATAAACAAACTTGATAAACCTCTAGCCAGGCTTCTCAAAAGGAAAAAGATGACCCAAATAGATAAAATCATGAATGAAATTGGAATTATTACAACCAATCCCTCAGAAATACAAGCAGTTATCAGGGAATGCTATGAAAAATTATGTGCCAACAAACTGGACACTGGAAGAAATGGACAAATTCCTAAACACTCACACACTTCCAAAACTCAAACAGGAAGAAATAGAAAATTTGAACAGATCCATAACCAGTGAAGAAATTGAACCAGTTGTCAAAAATCTCCCAACAAATAAGAGTCCAGGAGCAGATGGCTTCCCAAGAGAATTCTACCAGACATTTAAAGCAGAGATAATACCTATCCTTCTCAAGCTGTTCCAAAAAATGGAAAGGGAAGGAGAACTTCCAGACTCATTCTATGAAGCCAGCATTACTTTGATTCCCAAACCAGACAGAGACGCAGAAGAGAGAGAGAGAGAGAGAGAGAGAGAGAGAGAGAGAGAGAGATAACTACAGGCCAATATCCCTGATGAATATGGATGCAAAAATTCTCAACAAGATACTAGCAAACCTAATTTGGCAGCATATGAAAAGAATTATTCACCAAGATCAAGTGGGATTCATTCCTGGTTCAATGCAGGGCTGGTTCAACATTCACAAATCAATCAATGTGATATATCACATTAATAAAAGAAAAGAAAAGAACCATATGATCCTGTAATGGATGCAGAAAAAGCATTTGACAAAATTCAGCATTCTTTCTTAAAAAAATCCTCGAGAAAGTTGGGATAGAAGGAACATACTTAAACATCATAAAAGCCATTTATGAAAAGCCCACAGCTAATATCATCCTCAAAGGGGAAAAACTGAGAGCTTTCCCCTGAGATCAGGAACACGACAGGGATGCCCACTCTGACCACTATTGTTTAACATAGTGTTGGAAGTTCTAGCATCAGCAATCAGACAACAAAAGGAAATCAAAGGCATCAAAATTGGCAAAGATGAAGTCAAGCTTTCACTTTTTGCAGATGACATGATTCTATACATGGAAAACCATGTATCATTGTACATGTACAATTTCATTGTAGTCATTTCAAGGTCAAAATTATCTGAACATAATTACCCATGGCTATCTACAAAGAGGGGACAAGGAACAACCAACGGAATGGGAAAAGATATTTGCAAATGACATATGGGACAAAGGGCTAGTATCCAAAATCTATAAAGAGCTCACCAAACTCCACACCCGAAAAACAATCCAGTAAAGAAATGGGCAGAAAACATGAATAGACAGTTCTCTAAAGAAGGCATCCAGATGACCAACAGGCACATGAAAAGATGCCCAATGTCACTCCTCATCAGGGAAATACAAATCAAAACCAAACTGTGATATCACCTCACACCAGTCAGAGTGGCTAAAATGAACAAATCAGGAGACTATAGATGCTGGAGAGGATGTGGAGAAATGGGAACCCTCTTGCACTGTTGGTGGGAATGCAAACTGGTGCAGACGCTCTAGAAGACAGTGTGGAGGTTCCTCAAAAAACTAAAAATAGATCTACCCTATGACCCAGCAATAGCACTGCTAGGAATTTACCCAAGGGATACAGGAGTACTGATGCATAGGGGCACTTGTACCTCAATGATTATAGCAGCACTTTCAACAATAGCTAAATTATGGAATGAGCCTAAATGTCCATCAACTGATGAATGGATAAAGTTGTGGTTTATATACACAATGGAATACTATGTGGCAATGACAAACAATGAAATATGGCCTTTTGTAGCCACGTGGGTGCAACTGAAGAGTGCTATGCTAAGTGAAATAAATCATGCAGAGAAAGACAGATACCATATGTTTTCACTCTTATGTGGATCCTGAGAAACTTAACAGAAGACCATAGGGGAGGGGAAGGGGAAAAAAAAAGTTAGAGAGGGAAGGAGGCAAAACATAAGAGACTCTTAAAAACTGAGAATAAACTGAGGATTGATGGGGGTGGGAGGGAGGGGAAAGTGAGTGATGGGCATTGAGGAGGGCACCTGCTGGGATGAGCACTGGGTATTGTATGGAAACCAATTTGACAATAAATTTCATATTAAAAAAATAAAAAATAAAAATAAATAAAATAAAAATGAAGAAATGCTTAAAAATTAATTCATTAAGGGTATAAGAATTCAGAAACATAACTTTTTGTCTTTTTTTCCGCTGTTTTGTTTCTTAAATTCCACATATGAGTGAAATCATATGGTATTTGCCTTTCTCTGACTTATTTCACTTAGCATTATAACCTGTAGGTCCATCCATGTTGTTGCAAATGGCAAGATTTCATTCTTACTTATGGTGGAGTAATATTCCATTGTGTGTGTGTATGTATATATATATCCATTCACCCATTCACCCATAAATGGATACTTGGGTTGCTTCAATATCTTGGCTATTGTAAATAATACTGTAAGAAACATAGGGGTACATGTATCTTTTTGAATTAGTGTATTTGTTTCCTTTGGGTAAATACCCAGTAGTGGAATTACTGGGTCATATGGTAATTCTATTTTTAATTTTTCAAAGAATTTCCATACTGTTTTCCATAGTGGCTGTACCATTTGCAATCCTACCAACAGTGCATAGAGTTCCTTTTTCTCCACATCCTTGCCAACACCTGTTATTTCTTGTTTTTATTTTAGCCATTCTGACAGGTGTTAAGGTGATATCTCATTGTGGTTTAGATTTGCATTTACTTGATGGTTAGTGATGTTGAGCATCTTTTATGTGTCGTTAGGCCATCTGTTATGTCTTCATTGGAAAAACATCTATTCAGTTTCTCTGCCCATTTTAATTACATTAGTTTTTGGTGTTGAGTTGTATAAATTCTTTATATATTTTTGATATTAACTCCTTATTGGATATATAATTTGCAAACATCTTCTCCCATTCAGTAGTTGCCTTTTTGTTTTGTTGATGGTTTCCATCACTGTGTAAAAGTTTTGAGGGAGGTGAGTGGGGGGATGGGTGAAATACATAAAGGGGATCAAGAGTACACTTATCTTAATGAGCACTGAGTAATGTACAGAATTGTTGAATAATTATATTGTACACCTGAAACTATTATAACACTGTATATTTTACTTAAATAAAAAAAGAGAATAAAAAAGAATTCATAGCCAGAACAACAGAATAAAGCTAAAGAGAATAGAAGGCAAGTAATAAAAATAGCAGAAGTGGATGAACTAGAAAACAAAGATATACTAGACAGAATTATCTACGGTATCATACCTGAAACCTTTCTTTAGCTCACAACTTATACTCAATCTATGCATGAACCCTGTTGTCTCTACCTGCAAAATATTTTCAGAAACTGACCACTTCTCACCACCACCATTACTACTACTGAGGCCAACGCTGCCATCACATCACTTGTCTTTAAACTATCATGCAGGTCTGACACCTGTGGAAGCAAAGAGGGAAGGAAGGAAGATTGGGGAGGAAGAGTTTCAGATTGCAGTGCAGCTTTGAAAAAAATCTTGGCCAGCTGGATGTGCAGTTCTGCAAAGATTATCCTGTGCTGGCCGTAACATGCTCAGTCATAGGCTGAAAGCTGCCTGGGAAGCACATGGCCTCAACTCAGAAACAGCAGGTCCTATAGGAGCCTGCAACTGGAAGCTGTCAGATAATTGCACTCCTTGAGGCAGGTTCTCTGGAATCTGGAAGTGGAATCTGGAATCTCTGGAAGTGAGATCTGAATGGTGTCCTTTCATGTCTACCACAGTATCCATTTCTCTTTGATGTTGTCAGGATGAGATTTAGGACACAGTACAGGGCTCAGCAAACTATGACCCAGGGGCCAAACTGAGCCTGCCACCTGGTTTTGTAAATAAAGTTTTATCGGTCCTTAACCACACACATTTATTTCTTGTTCATGGCTGCTTTTAGGCTACAATGGCAGAGATGAGTAGTTATGATAAGACTATATTGCTTATAAAGCCTAACAAATAGCCCTTTACAGGAAAAGTTTGCAAACCCCTGACTTAGTATATATTTAGTAAGATGCAAGGCACAATGGAGTCTTTGAAGTTTTTTTTTTTTAAATGTTGATTTATTTATATATTTTGATCAAGAGAGAGTAGGCACACAGGGAGGGGAAAGAGAGAGGAGAGAGTCTTTGAAGTTTTATATGTTGGCCATCTTTTAGGAAGAGTAAGACATGCACAAATACTTGTGATGTCTCACAATTTCTATTCCTCATACTACATGTAAAATCTTTGGGCATATAAAAGAAGGAGGGATTTAAGAAAAGCAGTTCTGTGTTCTTATTTAGGCTTTTAAAGGCTTATTCTGGCTGCTCTGTGTGGACTGTATTATAGAAACACAAAGATAAAAGCAGGGATACCTGTCAGGAAGCAACTGGTCTAGTCTAGGCAAGAAACAATAGTAGTTTGGGTTAAGATGATGGTTATAGAAAGGGAAAGAACATTTTCTGAGATGAAAACTGTAGAGGGATTGAGTAGTATGACAATCAACGTTTTGTTTTTGGCATGTTGAATTTGAGGTATCTAAGTGGAAATATCAAATAAAATGTTAAGATATATGAAGCTAAAGTTCAGAAATGGTCAGGTTGATGATGTAAATTTGGGAAATAGTATATAAGTGGTACTCCAAGCTAGGACTAGATGGAATCATATAGGGAAAGAATATAGATAAAGAGGTGTTTCTTACAATGAATATTTGAGACGCCAACTTTCAGATATTGGGGAGGGGGAAAGAAGCCAGAAGAGGAGTCTAGTATAGTGTCTCCACAAACAGGCAGTGGACAACAATGTGGAATGCTGCTGAGACGAAGATGAGGTAGGAAAATGGTCCATTGAATTTGGCAACATGGAGATACTGGTGACCTAAAAACTAAGCGGGATTTTTTTTTTAATGTTCAGGAGCAGAAGCTAGAGCGAAATGGGTATAAGAGAATGGGAAGTAAGGAAATGAAGATAAGGTAGAGGTAACTGTTTTGAGACACTTTACTGTGAAAGGGAGCAGAGAAACTGGGGTTAGTTGGAGGAGCTGTGGGGTCTAAAAAAAATACCAGAGCCTGTCTGAAGGTTTTAAAGCAGGGTAGTGACCCCATTAGTGCTTTAGGAAGACTGATCCTCCTTATCTTCCGTTGCAGAGTAGAAATTACAGGGAGAGATCCAGATGAGAGACAATTAGTCTCAACTAAGGTAACGGTAATGAGAATGGAAAGTGGGAGGCAAATGCATTCCTCACTGTGTAGAATTTTTACCTCAGCTTATTTCTTCAGAAGTTTATATGTATTAGCCACCCTTATCTTGATATATTTCTTTCTGAAATGTATAACTCAAAGAGATTTTTGTCTTTTCCTGTAATACTTGAATTAGCACTAAATGTTTAGAGATGGAATGATTAATAAAAATAATTAGCTCTAATCCCGTGCCATGCAGGCTGCTATATTGCCCTTTGTCTTGTTACTTATAGGTTGGAATCAGAGAGACTGGGCTACCATTGTTCTCTCTCCTAATTTTTAGCTGTGTGATGCTGAGAAAACCATCTGGATTATTGTGAGGAATATTTGAAGTAATATTTAAAAAAAATGTTTCAAGCAGGATTTCCACTCTGGCAATGGTGAATTAGAACAATCCTCCCATTGAGGAAAATTATGAAAAGTGTGTGTGTGTGTGTGTGTGTGTGTGTGTGTGTGTGTGTAATTATTCATTGCTTCAAAGCAATCAAGAGTTTTGGAAGTCAAGATCCAAAGGGCCAAGAAAGGCAGAAACTCAGAAAGGTAAGTAGGGCATTTGGGGGCAACTTTTCCTATAAGGCTTTTGTTGATTCCAGAATATACTGCTGAATGACTGAGAAGCCAAGCAGTGCTTTAATAGCTTCAAGGGACAAGGGGGTACAAAATCTGCAGACTAGAGATCGCCAAGGAGAAGAGGGCCTGGAAAGTCCACCCAAAACTCTTAGGTGGCACTTCAAAAAGGCTACATCATAGTAATAATGGAAAACTGGAAATAGACTGATGTTTACAAGATTTGAAGCCCAGCTTCCAAAAATCTCAGTCTCTGAAGTTGGATTAAGATAATACTATATGGCTAGGGACTCTAGCCACTTGCAAGAAGGCTCTCTTGGCTGAGCAACTTCATTCTAGGCCTCAAATTATGTTTTGTAGTTGTTCATGTACAGTGTTTACCATTCATTCAAAAATAACCATGTATAAGAGAAAATGAAATGTGAACAAAAACCAAGAAAAACAACAGACAAGAGAAACAGAAACATTTCATATATGTATATTTCATATAATGGAGTTAACAAGCAAAGATTTTGCAATAACTATCCTTGGGGCACCTGGCTAGCTCAATCGGTGGAGCATGTGACTCTTGATCTAGGAGTTGTAAGTTCAAGCCCTATGTTGGCTATGGAGATTACATAAAAATAAAATCTTTAAAAAATAACTATCCTTAGTATGTTAAAGAAGATACATGGCAAGATTCAGAATTTAGAAAAAAGACTTGGAATTGAAGAAGATTCTTGAACAGGTGCTCCACAAGATCTCCACATGGCCAGTGAGCATATAAAAAGGTGTTCTACATCATTTGTAAATAGGAAAATGTGAATTAAAATGATGAGATACTACTATGTACTCTTCCAAATAGGTAAAATTAAAAAGACTGACAGAGGCACCTGGGTGGCTCAGTGGCTTAAGCATCTGATTCTTTTTTAGTTTTTATTTATTTTTTTTAATTTACATTCAAGTCAGTGAATGTAACATTCAAGAATGATTTCAGGGGTAGATTCCTTGATGGCCCTTACCCATTTAGCCCATCCCCCCTCCCACAACCCCTCCAGTAACCCTCAGTTTGTTCTCCATATTTAAAAGTCTCTTATGTTTTGTCCCCCCATATGTCCTCATATGAGTGAAATCATATATTTGCGTTTCTCTGACTGACTAATTTTGGTTAGCACAACACCCTCTAGTTCCATCCACATAGTTGCAAATGGCAAGATTTCATTCTTTTTGATTGCCAAGTAATACTCCATTGTATATATGTACCACATCTTCTTTATTCATTCATCCACTGATGGACATTTGGGCTCTTACCATACTTTGGAAAGCTGATAGTGCTGCTATAAACGTTGGGGTGCATGTGCCCCTTCAAAAGAGGATACCTGTATCCCTTGGATAAATACCTAGGGCCAGATGGCTTTCCAGGGGAATTTTCCCAAACATTTAAGGAAGAGTTAACACCTATTCTTTTGAAGGTGTTCCAAAAATAGAAATGGAAGGAAAACTTCCAAACTCTTTCTATGAAGCCAGCATTACTTTGATTCCAAAACCGTACAAAGACCCCACTAAAAAGGAGAACTATAGACCAATTTCCCTGATGAACATGGATGCAAAAATCCTCAACAAGATATTAGCCAACCGGATCCAACAATACATTAAAAAAATTATTCACCACAAACAAGTGGGATTTATACCTGGGATGCAGGACTGGTTCAATATCCGCAAAACAATCAATGTGATTCATCACATCAATAAAAGAAAGAACAAGAACCATATGATCCTGTCAATAGATGCAGAGAAAGCATTTGACAAAATACAGCATCCTTTCTTGATAAAAAGCCCTCAAGAAAGTAGGGATAGAAGGATCATACCTCAAGATCATAAAAGTCATATATGAAAGACCCAATGTTAATATCATCCTCAATGGGGAAAAACTAACAGCTTTCCCCCTAAGGTCAAGAACAAGACAGGGACGTCCACTCCCGCCACTGTTATTCAACATAGCATTGGAAGTCTTAGCCTCAGCAATCAGACAACACAAAGAAATAAAAGGCATCCAGATCAGCCGGGAGGAGGTCAAACTTTCACTCTTCGCAGATGACATGATACTCTATATGGAAAACCCAAAAGACTCCACCAAAAAACTGCTAGAACTTATCCATGAATTCATCAAAGTCGCAGGATATAAAATCAATGCACAGAAATCGGTTGCATTCCTATACACCAACAATGAAGCAACAGAAAGAGAAATCAAGGAATCAATCTCATTTACAATTGCATCACAAACCATAAAATACCTAGGAATAAACCTAAACAAAGAGGTGAAAAATCTATACACTGAAAACTATAGAAAGCTTATGAAAGAAATTGAAGAAGACACAAAATATGGAAAAAGATTCCATGCTCTTGGATAGGAAGAACAAATATTGTTAAAATGTCAATACTACCCAAAGCAATCTACATATTCAATGCAATCTCTATCAACATAACACCAGCATTCTTCACAGAGCTAGAACAAACAATCCTAAAATTTGTATGGAACCAGAAAAGACCCCGAACATCCAAACAATCTTGAAAAAGAAAACCAAAGCTGGAGGTATCACAATCGCAGACTTCAAGCTGTGTTACAAAGCTGTAATCATCAAGACAGTATGGTACTGGCACAAGAACAGACACTCAGGTCAATGGAAAACAATAGAGAACCCAGAAATGGATGCACAAACGTATGGCCAACTAATCTTTGACAAAGCAGGAAAGAATATTCAGTGGAATAAAGACAGTCTCTTTAGCAAGTGGTGCTGGGAAAACTGGACAGTGACATGCAGAAACATGAACCTGGACCACTTTCTTACACCATACACAAAAATAAACTCAAAATGGATGAAAGACCTCAATGTAAGACAGGAAGCCATCAAAATCCTGGAGGAGAAAACAGGCAAGATCTTTGATCTTGGCCACAGCAACTTCTTACTCAACACGTCTCCGGAGGCAAGGGAAACAAAAGCAAAAATGTACTACTGGGACCTCATCAAAATAAAAGCTGCACAGCGAAGGAAACAATCAGCAAAACTAAAAGGCAACTGATGGAATAGAAGATATTTTCAAAGGACATATCAGATAAAAGGTTAGTATCCAAAATGTATAAAGAACTTATCAAACTCAACACCCAAACACAAATAATCCAGTGAATAAATGGGCAAAAGACATGAATAGACACTTCTCCAAAGAAGACATCCAGATGGCCAACCGACACATGAAAAAAATGCTCAACATCACTCATCATCAGGGAAATACAAATCAAAACTATAATGAGATACCACCTCACACCTGTCTCAATGGCTAAAATTAACAACTCAGGCAACAACAGATGTTGGCAAGGATGCTGAGAAAGAGGATCTCTTTTGGACTTCTGGTGGGAATGCAAACTGATGCAGCCAGTATGGAAAACAATATGGAGGTTCCTCAAAAAATTAAAAATAGAACTACCCTACAACCCAGTAATTGCACTACTAGGTATTTATCCAAGCGTCTGACTCTTGATTTCAGCTCAGGTCATGATCTCAGGTTTTGGGCTCTGTGCTGACATTGAGGAGCCTGCCCAGGATTCTCTCTCTCTCTCTCTCTCTCTCTCTCTGTCCCTCCCCCAATTTCTCTCTCTCTCTCTCTCTCTCTCTAAATAAATAAAATAAAATAATAAAATAAAAAACTGCTAATACCAAGTATTGGTGAAGTATGTGGAGCAATAGGAACTCCCACACGCTGTTTGTGAAACTGTATTTTGCGCAACCATTTTAGAGAAGGGCTTGGCATTATCTACTAAGGGTGAAAACATACATGCCCTGTGGCACAGCAACTTTACCTGTAGGTATATACCGACAGATATGTATGCCTATGTGTACCAAGAATCTTCAGAACCACATTATTTGCAACATCCCCAATTGAACACAGTCCAAATCTCCATTAGTGGCATAATGGAAAAATTAAAAATGTGTTCTCTTCAAATAATAATATACTATACCATGCAGTATGTACACAGCTACATGGATCAATCTCACATTTACGATGTGGAAGAAAAGAATCAATCACACAAGCACTTTATCGTATGGTTCCCTTTACATGAAGTTCAAAACCAGGCAAAACTAATCTCTGGTGTTAAAAGTGAAGGTGGTGGGGGCGCCTAGGTGGCTCAGTTGGTTGTTCGACTTAGGCACGGGTCATGATCTCGGGGTTCATGGGTTTGAGCCCCGTGTCAGGCTCTGTGTTGACAGCTCGGCGTCTGGAGCCTGCTTCGGATTCTATGTCTCCCTCTCTCTCTGCCTCTCTGCTGTTCGTGCTCGGTCTCTCTGTCTCTCAAGAAAAAATAAACATTAATTTTTTTTTTTAAGTGAAAGTGTTGGTAGCCTTTGGAGAAGAAGAAAATAATAATAGGGAGTGGGCATAGAGGAGCAACTGAGTGCTGGTGAAATGCTATTTCTTCACTTCGGTCGTAGTTATACATTTATAGTGACTTTGTGAAATTACATTGAGTTGTACATTTACTCCCTGTGTGTGTTTCTGTGTTATACTTTATAATGAAATTAAATCCCTATACATCATTTTCCATTTCTAATCTTTCACTCACTATTCTTTTTGACACTCTAGAACATATCCAATTCAGATCTCTGTCCTTGCTTAGCTCCTCTATGAAGCGTTTCCTAACCCCTCCACATAGAATTGTAGACTCTTTTCTTTGGGTCCATATTGTAACATAATACTTGTAATAATATATTATTCTTATGTGTTTGTTGTCTCCTATTACGAAGTTGTAAATCTCCTAAGGGCAAAGATTATTCATCTTTTTATCTCCAAACTGAGTAGAGCGCCTAGTACCACAGGCATTTAATACATATTTGTTGGAAGAATGAGTTGTAAATATCTTTTCCATTTTACACACATGGAAACCAGTACTCAGAAAGGTGAAGTATTCTGCCCAAGGTCACACAGTTACTAGATTGATGGACTAGGTTTGTACCCAGATCTATCTTATTCTAAAGCTGGTGCTTCTGTTTTCTGCACTGCCAGATCACCTGTGTTAGCTTACTTAATCTTTACCACATCCCCATG